>NC_136057.1:281055467-282348448 GCF_964261635.1 Lissotriton helveticus | reverse complement strand
AACAAGAACAAAAACACACCAAAATTAAATTATTTAAGGTCTGGATTGAAGGATAAATCCATATCCATATGTTCTTTACATTTTATGGCGTTGAAATGACATTTAACAGGCTGTCATGGTTCATGAACATATTTGGTCCAATGACGCAAGTGATATAGTAAAAAAACAGTGCGAAAAAAAGTACTTTCTCCACCCCTCGTGTAACAGAAATTTAAAACCCCAAGTGGCGCAGAGCTTTGTGTACCAAGGGATTGGTGTCCTTTGAATGACCAGTTTCATCATTGCATACAGTACTGTATATATCTTGTTCACATTCAGCACTTTTTTGTACTGTTTTTCACCATATCACTTGCGCGATTGGAACAAATTATATGTTCATGAACCTTGACAGCCTGGTAAATGTCATTTCAACACCATAACATGTGAAGACCATATGGATTTATCCTTAAATACAGACCTTGATTGATTACATTTTGGTGTGTTTTTGTTTCTTTGATTCATGGTAATTGCCTTTTCTTCCCTTTGCTATTCATTGATTATTACTGAAAACTTTGACTATTGTTATTCAGTTAACCTAGAATCAATTCTGTACCGAACAGAACTAACATTTTCCACATTTTCATATTAAAAAGGTGTCAGCACTTTCAGGAGAAAGGAGGCACGTGCTTTTAGTACCAGTTTGCCTGGGTAGAATGTCATGTATGGAGGCTGCATAGAAAGTGCTTGCAGCGCAGTAACTCTCCTGGCCAATGTTGTGCCACCAGAAAAGCTATTATAATGATGAGTAAATGGAGTGGACAATTGTATAGAAGCTCAAAGGGTGCACACATTAAAAATGTTAAGATCAGTTTGAGGTCCCAAAGGGGCATAATGAATAGTCATGGAAGGAACAGATATTGGAGTAACTTTAGAAAATAAGTCACAGTGGGTGACTTAAACAAAGAAGGTTGGGCCGGCAACTGCAAGAAAGCTGAAAGGGTTGATTGGTAACCTTTGAAAGTGCCCAAAGCAGTGCCCTGCTCTACTAGGGAAAGAATGAACAACAAACCTAGGGATAAGGGTGCAGAAATGGAGTCAATATTCCTGGAGGCACTCGATGTGACAAATTTGTCCCACTTGCAGGCGTATCCTGTCTTGGTTGAAGGATTCCCGGCCAGAATGACATCACAGACTTCGGAAAGAAGCTGCCAACTGCTGCAGCTCAATCTCTAAGCATGAAGGCGGAGAGTGCGCAGGTTTGGATGCAACACCCTTCCCTGCTGCTGCGACAGAAGATCCTTCTGAAGAGGCAGCCTGATCGGAGGGCGAAGTTCATGCTCAAGAATTTGGGATACCAAACTATCAATGTCCAATCTGGAGCTACAAGATTGACTTGAGCCTGGCCATTTCTGATCTTCTTGTAAACTCTGGGCACATGGGTTGCGGCGAAAAGGGATACAGGAGGCCTGAGCTCCACTTGTGATGAAAAGTGTCGCTGGGTGAGAGTCGTTTTGGGAACCAACACATTCTCAGTGGTGGCAAATAGATCTAATCAAGGTTCTTTCCAGTCTAGGAAGAGACCCTGCACCACCTCTGGACAGAACTGCCATTCATTATCCACTAGCCATGTACAGCTGAGGTTTCCACTCTAGCGTTCAGACTGCCTGCCAGATGCTGAACCACCTCAGAAATGCCACGACATTCCACCGATATCCAGAGATGCAGGGCCCCTTGACACAGGGTCCATGGCCCCACCCTGCCCTTTTTGTTGCAGCAGCATATGGCGGGGACTTTGCAAGTGAACACCTGCACTATCCTTCCTTTAATCAAAGGAAGAAAGGCTTTTAGTGCCAGATGGTTTGCCATTAACTCCAGCAAATTGATATTTGGGACTCGACCACAGTTCTCCCAGCCCAGGAATGATGCATGTGTTACTACAATCAGCTCTGGTTGGGGAAGGCAAAGGGGTCTGTCTCTGAACCAATTACATCTGTCAGCCACAACTGCAGGTCTTTTGCAGTTCCCTTCGAGATCTGGACCAGGTCGGAGAGAATCCCCTGATGCTGGGCCCACTGAGACTTTAGGTTCCGCTGCAGAGCCTGCATATGCCAACAGGCATGTATCACCAGCAGGATACAGGAGGCTATGAGTCAGAGTCAGTCTCACCAAAATCCAGGGTAAAAGCTGAAACATCAGAATCATATCATGAATATCCTGGACTTGCCATTGGGGAAGATGGGCCTGAAACTGCACTGTGTCCAGAACAGCTCTAATGAGAGAGAGTCAGGCGCGACTTCTGCATGTTGATAGTGAACCCCAGTGAGTGCAGGAGATCCGCTGTAATCTGAAGGTCAGAGGCGACTACCTAGGGTGAGCTAACCTTTAACAGCCATTCGTCACGGTGGGGGGAAATTGGAACACCTGAGATGTGTTACAATCACAGCCATCACCTTGGTGTACACCCGAGAGGCTCTGGTAAAGCCAAAGTGGAGCACAGTTACTGAAGTGCTTGTGGCCCACCTCGAACCGCAGGTAACACCTGTGAGCAGACAAGGCAGGGATGTGGAAATAGGCGTCCTGCAAGTCCAGCAGAACCATACAGAGTACTGGGCTGAAGACAGACATACCTGAGCGAACATGAGCATCTTGGACTTCTCCTTCAATAAGTAGTTGAGAAGGTGCAGGCTTAGAAAAGGGCGGAAACCTCTGTATTTTTTGGGCACCAGAAAGTCGAGTGGAGGCCTCTGTCTTTTTGGGCACCAGAAAGTAGCAGGAATAGCAATCACATCCTACTTATGATGTTGGCACCCTATCAATGGCTCCTTTGGCCAGAAGCGCCTGTACTTCCTGATAGAGCAGGGAGAGGTGATCCTCCCTCAACCGGTCGTAAGAAGGTAGCATGGGTGGTTGGGTTTCCGAAAAGGGGATGGAGTAACCCCACTAGTTGATTTGGAGTAGAAAAAGGTTGTGAGCATATGTTACTCTTTTTCAAATACATATGTTCACCCCCATAGATGGGTCAATCTTCTATTTTTGTTTTTTTGTTTTTTTGAACACAGCACAGTACAAGTTCGTTGGAGTGAAGATAGTTCTTTTTATTTATGTTTTTCACTTCATTTCATTCATTTCACTCATTTGTCATTTTTCCATATTGAGTATTTTTGATAGAACAAAGAAGAAGGACAGCCGACAGGCGTTTCACCCTGTGTGGAGAGTAAAGCCAGGACTTTCTCAAGGCTAGTTAAAATCTTCCAGTATATCCACATCACTTCCTTACATTTTCACATATTTTGCCGAAATATTATCAGCATATATCCAAGTTTGAGTCATGGTCAAAGAGGGGTATCACTTCTTTTCTTCGGGTAAATCCGCAATGTTTGATTTGGAGTACCCACTTGTCCGATGTTACGACTGTCAGTCAGGCAGGTGGTGGCGGATCCTGCCACCCACTGGGTGCTCGTGGTGAGTGAGGGCAAGCTAAAAGGGATTGGAGGCGGTGGCTCCTGGGGAAGAGGCAGAATGACTCGACTTCTGGCTGGGCTGGGGGCTGGAAAGTGCTGTGAACCTTGTTAGCCTTGATGGTTGGACATGAAAAGACTTGGTGGGTAGCCACTACTGTAGCCACTGAAGGGCGAAAGACTGGCTGGGGTTCGGGAGGGCCATGGAGCGGCCCCAAAAACCTGGCAGTAGCCCATCTGTCCATATAGAATTCCAGCACTGAGTCTGCCTTTTTGTTAAAGAGGCAAGAGCCACCAAAGAACATGTCTATAAAGGATGTTGTACAATTCCAGAGAAGCTAGTGGTTCTCAACCAGGCATGCCATCTTAGTGCCACTGACGACCCATTTGCTCTTCCTAGCGAATCTTTTGTGCATCTCTGGAATCTGTATTCGACTGTGACAGTGTGGCTCAGGCCTCTTCCGAGACCAAGGTCAGCATTTTCGTAACCAAATCCCAAACTGTTTGGTTGTATCAGCCTAAAAAGCTGACACATCGCAGTGTTAGGCCCTTAAATGAGAAGAGGAATTCAGAGGGGGCAACTCCCGGCTGAAGCCCTTTGTCAAGACATTCGCCTTGACTGCCATTGATTGCAGCTGAAGGTCCAGGCCCTTGGCCACCATCGACGGCACCATTGCAAAAGAGCTCTGTAGCTATGGTGGGAGGAGAAACCTGGCCAGTGTATGGTGAGGTGTTCAAGACCCTGTCATCTTCCAGCTACTCATACCAGTTGTTCTACGATTCATCAGAGGGGTTAAGGTAAACATAAGGGTCCAACACCCCTCCTAATCCTCTTCCTCTCCAGACCTGTCAAAGGAAAGAGGCACTGGCTTTGACTCAGTAGGGTACTGACCATGTTGGTGTCGTATAGCACCAAACCAGCTCTGTATCAAAGTTGGGTAAGATGATGGGGCCTGTGCCGGGTATGACAGCACTGGAGCAGGCTCTGTGGAAGGTTGAAGAAACTTTGGGAGGTGTGGAGCAGACCCATGCACAGGTTTTGCGGTGGGAGTGTGGGACTTAGTTGACGAAAACTTCGACTGAGATGACAATGTCAAGAGCTGCTCCGCAAACAGTCCTGAGACCTTCCACGTGACCAGAACCTGGATTGTCATGTGGTCATTCGACATTAGGCTGGAGGAGCTTGATGGGGAGCTCCTGCAACGCCTTCAGGTGTGTGATGCATCACTCGGCTCAGGCCTTGTAGCCCTAGGACCAGGGCAGGGAGGCAGGAAATTTCACCAGACACTTCTGTTTGTGCGCGGGAGGGGAAGAGAGGCGACTCCAGACAGTTCTTCCACTTCAAAGCTGCCACCAGGTATAACATTTGGACCCTCTGACCAACTCTTCAGTTCGGATCTGCCCCTGTGGAGGAGCCTCAACAACCTCGGCAAACCAGCAAACACCAGCCGAACGATAACCACCTGGTCTCGGCTCACCACCCAGACCACCAAGGCCATCATGTTGTCTATCCACTCCAGGGCACCCAACAATCCCTGCCCCCACCATCTCTTCAACCTCAGTGCCAACTCAATCAGGATAGAACTTACCAGCATCCGCAACAAGTTCATTTGCACAGCAACGTTCCCAAATCAAATGGATACTCGCAGTGGTCTGACCCCTCCTAAAAAAACACTCTGCTGACCCTCAGCGACCTCAAACGTTACAGACCGATCTTCCCGCTCTCCTACCCAGCCAAAGTTATGTTATGTAATTTCCATTTGTACCGCACTTGGATACTACAAGAGTGTCCCGGCGTGAGCCTTGGGAGGAGGTAAATGCTCTCAGATGCTGTCTCACGCTATTTCTAGTGGGAATATAGAGAAGGAGCCTGGAGCCGCATTCTGGACCACGTGCAACCTATCCATCAGATAGCCTGGAATGCCAGCATACAGTGCGTTTGCATAATCTATCCGAGATAGAATATAGACTCTGGTGAACATTTACCTAGCCGCTCTGGGCAGGAGAGGAAGACATTTCCTGAGAGTTTTGAAGAGCCCAAAACATGTATCGGCCAGCTTCTTAATCTGCGTAGAGAAGGTGAGGTTCTCCACAAACCATATCCCCAGACTTTTTACGGGGAGGCCAGTCGACACTGGTAGGGCTGAGCCCGGCGGCCATAGTGTTTCTCTAAAATTGGGAGGAAACTTCCCAAAGAGGAGGATTTCTGATTTTTCCTCGTTGCACTTGAGCTGCGCTGAGAACAATCAGTGAAAAACTGAAGTCAGGCATTTTTGGGCAGCTTCACCAGAATCCTCATTTTACTCCAAGTGAACAGAAGCTGGGTATTATTACCAAAAGTGATGATTTTAGCACCTAGATCCTCTGTCAATTGAACTAGGGATGTGACATATATATTAAAGAAGAGAGGGCTCAGGGAAGAACCCTGTAGGACCCCCTTGTCTACAATCTGGGGCAAGGGTGAGGCTGGAGGAAGCCAGACCTGCTGCATGCGGTCCTCCAGAAAAGATTTAAGCCAGCCCCAGGCCATACGATTGATACCTATCTCAGCCAATCTGGTCAGCAATAGTGAATGAGGAACCATATCGAACGCCACCGAGAGGTCAAGCAAAATCAAGGCTGCCCTTCCACCAGCATCCAAACATTCCCGGATAATCTCTGAGACTTCCACCAAGGCTTGTTTGGTACTATGGTTGGCCCTATATCCCGACTGAGCCGGATGGAGCAGGCTAGCCTCCTCTATAAACTCAGTCAGCTGCCTGTTCACTACTTTTTTGCAGACTTTAGACATACTAGGCAAGAGGGAAATAGGGCGGTAGCTCCCATGGCATGTAGGGTCAAGAGAGAGCTTTTTCAAGAGGGGCAAGATTTTGCCTTCTTCCAAGCATGCGGAACACACACCTCCTGAAAAGACATATTTGTAAGTCTCTTCCACGACAGCGGCCTAAAGTCTAGCACCACAGGGTCTGATGGAGAACCAGACCTCAGACTTATAACAATTCTAAGGGAATTAGGAATGTCAATAAGGACAAAAGCAGCTACAGTTTAAGAGGGAGGAGGGCAGACTGTCTGCCAGAGGGAGACCTGAATCCAAATTGTTGGAAGAAAAAATGATGCCTGAATTGAGCGGATTTTCTCCAAGAAGAAGTTGGACAGTTGTTTACACCCAGAATTAGAAGGGGGGAAAATACTCGTTAGTGCCTCTGGAGTCAGAAAACTCTGGACTATGGAGAAAATCTCCTCCTAATTATTTCTAGCGGCATCAATGCAGGTCGCATAATATACCCCTTTGCAGTGGCGGCTGGTGCATAGAGGGCGCAAGAGCGGTGCCCGACTAGTACTACGGACAGAAAGAGAAGCTGCTCTTTGAAGCTTCGCTCGTCCAAAATGTCAACCCACATTACTGACAGTATTGTCCCTTTGATTCTTTTCATATCTTTGTTCTCTGCTGCTAACATGCAAATCGCGCATGTTAGCAGTAAAGGGGAGGGGTAATTTGCAGGGCTATATCTATGAATTGTACATGCGTGAGGGGCGCATTTCATTTCAGCCTTCTCACACATTCACAACTCCATAGACATGCAGCGCATGCTCAAAGCAGTGCAGCATGTCTAAACATAGGAGCGTGCTCGGGCGCTGACGCATTTTTCGCAATATCGCCCCAGGCCCAATAAGAAGTCAGGATAAAGCTGACTGAATGATTAAGACCCAGCTATATTCTGAGACCTGATAACGGGAAGTCGGCAGGCTGAGGCTCCTGAATATAGAAGAAACGTGTTTGTGTGCAGCGCTTTCTACGTGGAACGCATTTACAAGGAAAGTGAGCATTTTATTTATTTTGTCATGAAGGAATGGCTGGCTACAAAGTGGGTGATTCATAGGCAGCCGCATCGGGGGTGTAGTCATGGGTCAGTGCACAGTACATGCCGCAAACCGGCACCCTCTCTAAAGTCAGAAGCTGTGCTCAGCCTCTGGCCATTATGGCCATGAACCCTGTTGCGCAACTTCTAAGTCGCACGCAGGACTGTGTTCGCCAATTTTGGTTGTTGCACAATAAAATGATGATTATTCCAAGCGCTGTAAAGCAGTATTTGCCTGCGTCAATTCACTAGCCTACAGGATTGCTTAAAATATCACCTTCTACTTAAAGCATACGGTTGAATATTGCTAAGTTTTAAAATTCAAATGAGTAAAAACCGCTACAGTATTTGCAGTTTTTTTCATGCGGAAATTCCGACCTAAGTAGCCGGGATTCCGATTCTGTGATACGAAGTGGGGACACGCCACTCCACACTGCTTGACTTTGCAAGACCTTTTGTGTGAGAAGGACACTGATTGACTGTGTCCTCGTGTGCACTGACTGGCGCATGCATGTAAAGCCAGCCGCACTATTATGTTCGGGTCCCGTTCCCGCGACATAAAAATTAACACTCTTTGAAGTGCAGAGTGACTCTGCACTTCAAAGAGTGTTAGTGTTTATATAGCGGGAACGCAGACTGCAGACACTCAGAAATGTTTCTGAAGCTGGGCCCTGCTGGCCCGCACCCAAGAGGTGAGTGCCAGCACCGCCTAGCTTCAGAAACATTTCTATCTACAAGAAAAAGTTATGTTTCTGAAGCTACAGGACCTGCTCTGCTTGCATGCACCTCTGAAAAGCATAGATCCTCCATGCCAGCTGTTACAAGTTTTCAGGCACGGGGAGATTACATAATGTGCCCACAATAACAAGCTGCTGAACTAGGGTTGGATTCATACTTGATTCCCCAGTTGCATATTCAGCAGCTTTAGTTAGGTCACATCTTCTCCCATGTGCAAAGAGAAGTGCAAAGTTTTCAAGATGAGTCAGATTGCAGGGTGCTTTATAATGTAAAAATAGATTAGAAAAGGAATTTGACGTACTTTGTTTCCAGTTGGTGTAGGCCTGCTCTATTGTGAAATTAGAGCATAAAGAAAAGGTGTATGGTGGATTAGCCTTGAAGATCAGAGTGACGGGGCAGAGAGGGTTCTACTACAAGCACTCAGGTTAACTGGATGTGTAATAGGTACATAAGCTCTCTTCAATCTGTTTTGGAGCGGAAGGCCCTGATACAGGATTGGCACTTTCACAATTGCTTTATTAATCTTCTTGCTTTCTCAAATTTGATTGAAAATGCACCATTTGCCTATTCTAAAAAAAATGTACCTCTTCTAAATCTTCCGAAAATATTCTGCAAAAAAGTAGCCTGAGAACTGAGAGGAGACTGGATCTACTGGCTCGTCGATCCACCCGAGGTGCATCACTGGTTGGCTCCGGCTACATTCTTCTTCTCAGCAGCAAATTGTGTTCAGCAACTCATCTTGGACGCTGTGAAGCCCCTATCGGATACAGCCTGCTGCTTCATCCCACTGGAGATTTTCTACTTCCAAAAAAGAGACTAAGCCCAAACGTAGAAATCTTCACCAAAACTTCGTCCAGGGGGTTCCTGACGACGACTTCTCCTCGGACACTGCCAGCTGCCTTGCCCCACTGAACTTTACCTTCGCCGGACATTTACCTCAAAAAATTATTCCAGGTCCTAAGGTAAGCCAAAACCGGGCCCAATCCACTTTGTTCATCCGAACCGCACTCCATTGTGGTTGGGCGTAACTGTGGATTCTGTCGTGTTCTCGTCTTTTAGGTCCTATTTTTCCCTTTAAACCCGGCCAAACTACCTGTTGTCTTGTGGGGGGAGAGAGCCTGTCCGCTGCCTGCCTGCGGAGCATCTTGCCAGCTGTCCGCCTGCCTCCCGCTGCCTCGCTCCTTTCCCACCACCGGAGCGCGACCGCCGAGCGGAGAGCGGGCCAGGGGACTCGAACCCCCAGAAGCCCTTGCGGCCCGACCAGCAAATGACCGCGCCAGGAGGAGCAAGCGACCAGCGTCAGCCCCGCCTCGCGTGACGCCGAGCGAAGCCCGGGCAAAGGGTGGGCTGTCTGTGGCCGCCGGGGCAGGAGGAGGCTGGGCTGGGCCACCACTCTTGGCTCCATCAAATGGGACATTCTGCATCAGATAAACTGTGCCGAAAAAGACCAAATTGTACTTAGTTGACTGCACTATACGTATATCAATGGCAACAAAGTCTAAAATGGGCTTAAACACCCCTATGTAAACACGCTCAACATCGAGGAAAAAAGAACTAGCTATCACTCCACTACCAAGCCTGACGGCGATAGATAGAATGCTACAAAAAACTATTGGGGTCGTTGTTACTGCAATAGAAAGTACTGAGTGACGATTGTCATTACCACCAAGCTTGTGCCCATCAAATCTACCCACCCAAGATAGGAATACTCATATAAATACATCTGCAACTACAGTGTATTCTCAGAACTCTATCCTTATGGAATCATATGCAGACTTTCCAGGGAAAGATCACAACTGTGTTAGTATACCGCAACAATCACCCCCCATTGACTTTCCACGTCGAGAAAGCAGATTGTCAGTAACTCCCAATATGCGAACCGATGAGGAGTCCCCTATCTTAATTAATGTATCTGATGATCTGGAGATGTTGAATGAATGCAGTAATGTCAACACTAACTTAACAGATAAGATAGATATTGTGAATACCCGTCAAAAAATAGGTGGCAGTGGTTCTAAAGGTAAACCAGCACCCAGTAGAAAATTGCTGATTGCACATAAATTCCGGGGGAAACCAAGGGGTAGACAGAAGAAAATAGTACCCCTTTTTTTAAAACAAAAGGGCGATAGGAGCAAGACACAAAATAGTTCTGACTTGCAGCCCAATGAAGACAGGTGCACCACTCAACAGGAAACAGCAGCCCTAATTGTAGCAGACCTTATGACCCAACTTGAGCAGTTAGTGAAGTCACTTACTTTACCAATAGTGGAAAGATTAAAGGTTCTAGTAGACAAGCTAGGAAACCTAGAAAGGCTAGGCATAGCCCACTCAGACATGCTTGAAAACATGAATATACCTGTCAGGCCAGCCCAGGAAATTGTCCCCAAGGAAAAACCCCTGAACAAACCGGCTACTGGTGGATCGAGAGTAAACAACCATACCGCACCAACTGGCCCAGTCATTACCCCGGAACATGCAGCACCTAATGGGCGTACTGTAATTACAGGGCAAATAGTCACTGCAGAAAAGCCTAAGAAAGTTAGCCCAGAACGTACTAACTCAAGCAAGGCAGCCCCTATGCAAAAAACATATAACATAATTCCCGTGGTTATAAATGTACCCCCTGAAAGCAGTGCCTACGTAGCGATTCTTGCTAACGTTCCAAAATTAAAGCCCACCCATTTTGAAAATTAAGCAACGCTCAAAAACAAGACATTACACTGGCTTTCTAGAAATTGTGGTTTCTCTATGCACGGGGCGAATCAGATAGTAATGGTTTAGAGAGTGGGCTGGTTGGGTCCCAGCAAAAAGGAAATTGACGGCGATTGTATCGTTATCAATTTCAGAACACCAGAATGGGCCAGGGACTCAATTTTAAATGCGCCATTGCCCTCCAACTGGGAATATAATACTACTCTACTCCCGCTAGATTATTTTTATAGGGGCCAGTCAGGCAAGCAACACAAAGTACGAATGATTGATCATCCCAGAGTTAACTACCATAACATAGCTCATAACTTCACTACCTCACCCAAGTTCAGAGACAACTTTCTAATTCCCACTTACAATAGATTTCAGGTATTCGATCCGATAGACGAGATAGATTGACTTAGCGATCAACCTGAATTCTTGCACATAGATATCGGAAAAACTGATAGTATGGGAAAGGCCCTTCAGGGACACATAGCCCCCCTTAAGGAGACTTTGTTTAGATCTGAAACTGACCTTGGGGTGTCCGGATTAAATAAAGAGGTCGTGGATATTGATGAAGGAGTAGTGGGAGGTGGCATGCATACATCTGTAATGACAGTCCAATGTGATATAATTCCAGCTACAGATGCCAGTTCAATGGATAGCTCAGCAATGGTCCAACCCCACATTATTCCAAATAATACTAATGATGAAGGTCTTAACATCACCACATGGAATATTGCGGGAATAGCTGGAAAACTTACTACCCCATTCTGGAAGAGCTTTATTAATCGAGGGTACGATATAATCTGTCTCCAGGAGACATGGATTAGAGAACAAATTCATGTGAAGGGGTATATATCATATCATGTAGCTGCAGTAACACCCGTAGCGGGCAGGGCAAAGGGTGGACTTTTAACCTTGGTATCAACCAAGCTCACTGAGTTCAAATTTGGGAGTTGCTCCGAGGTTGCCCCGTACGCACAGATATTGCATCTAGAACAGTGACCTGGTTATAACAAATTTTTATAATAACATTCTGGGAGCTAACCAGGAATCGACAATACAAGACATAGGGAGGGAAATAGAAAGAACCTCATCACAATCCAGAGACCCACCAGTTATCGTCTGGGCAGGAGATTTTAATATACAAGCCTGTAAACATGCACAAAAGGGGATTTGCGGTCACCTAGGTGAGCAGGATAGTTGAGACGGCACTCCACACAATCATTTCCCTCATACCGTTTTCGGAAATGCATTAAACAACCTAGTTGCGAAAATGGACTTGGAGTTGCTGGATTGCACAAAAAATAGCGATAACAGAGAATGTCCATCATTTAAAGGAAGGGATGCCCATTCTAATATTGATCATGTCCTCGTGTCCTGTGGCTCGGCCTACTCTAATTTATGAGTGGTTGAGCAAACTGTGGGTGACCACAACAGCATCTCACTCACATTATACGGTTGGGGGCGTAAAAACTATACTGATGGGAGACATATTCAAGGGATTTCAGCTGAAAGACCGAATGGCATGAGAATAAAATGTGCCAACACTAATCCCGACCAATTTATGATGGATGTTCACTATAAATGTGCTGTAGAAATAAGCTACTGTTTAGGCATTGAGGTGATTCCTGCTAGTCTCCTTGCTAACTTCATAAAAATAAATGTGGTAATTGAGAGGCTATTGACCGCTAAGGGCCGGAGGCCAAGAAAAACCAAGGTGGTCTGGTTTGACAAAAACTGTGCCTTGGCATTAACTAAATTAAAAACGGCCCTAGATGTCAAGCCCAGAGATATAGTAAAAATCAGGGAAGAGCGCCACAACTATAAGACCTCGTTAGCTAGGCGAAAAAAGGAGCTACAAGACGAGGCATGGTCTAACCTGGATATGGCGGCATCTACTAAAAGAACAACAAGGGAACCTCTGTTTGGTCCCCATCAGGCTGCACAGCCTATTATGAATGAATTTAATGAATTAAATTCGTTTTCCACCATTAATATATTTCATCATATTTTGCACCATTATTATTTCCTTGTTTTCTTTGCTTTTGATTATTTCAATCCATTACACTCATTGCTTCTTCTTATTCAAAGACCACAGGAGCACCGTTGATTCCACATGCCACGTTTTATTATCAGTCACCCAATGCATTTCGGGAATCAATCCCTTCTTCGGGGGTTTCTAAAGTACAAAGAAATGATCTTTATCAGTTTCGTAGTCCTTATTATACACGAAGCAAAGAACATGCTCACATTATCCATATTGCACAGCTAACGAAACAGTATAGTTCACAATGTCTGGAAAATGTTTCATGAATGCGCACACTTTCTCCACTAAATATCTGCAATCCCAATCCCTTTCCTTATTTAAAAACCGAGCATATAAACAAGTTATTTATCCGTCACTGAACCGTTCTGTTGGCCCCTGGAACCCCTCATTAATCTTAGTGAAGGCGAACTCATGCCGCGCTTACCTTGGCATGTGGTGTTTAAAACTCGTCTTCAGCCTTTCGTTATGTTTTCCAACCAAGCCTCACTAGTTGTAAAGCTGCTGAATACCACTTCCACTCTTCAAACCAAAAATGCCTTCATTGAAACCGCGTTACTGAATAGTTGCCTTGATTAACCATAAATGCCTACAGCTGTACTGTCATGTGGAAGAAAACTCCTCCTACGATTTCTCCACGGACTCCTAAGCTGGCCCAGTCATGACTCTGCCACTATTCATTCAATAAACTGCATTAACCAGAAGGCCTCAATTAACTGTTTCTCGGGAACGCTAAAAACCAACCTCCCCACCCAGGCAGATATTCACTAATTTTGAAATAACTGAACATGAAAACAATTGCAATACTGTTCACAAAAATAAAACTGTTTGCGCGCATCTACTAAAAACCACAAGTTATTTTGGGAAACAATCAATTGTCCTTTTAAAAAAATGAAAATATTCCCAAAATAACCTCCCATGTAAGCTGTAGCGCCTGGATAGCCCATTTTCCTAGGATTTTTTATTCAGATGGGTTAATTTTAGATACAACCAAAGAAAATAAATCGAAATGGCAGAGAATACAGTTAAACATCAGCTTGAATGAGGTACACGAGGGACTTAGAAAAAGGAAGGGCGGTAAAGCCCGGGCCCGATGGGGTACCAGTGGACATCTATAAGCATGAAATGAACCTATGGGCACCCATACTGACACGTCCATTCAATGCTGCTGTTGAAAACGGGTTACCACAGACATGGGGTCGATTATTGTTCCCCTATTTAAGAAAGGCTCGAGGTCAGATGCATGCAATTACCGTCCCATCTCCCTTCTGGACTTGTCAATTAAGGTTCTCAGTAGAGTTCTCTTGGAGAGATTAGAAACTTGGGTTGAAGAAAACGCTATCCTATCCCCAGTGCAGTACGGATTCAGAAGGGGGTTGGGAACGATGGAGCAGTGCGTAAACCTCGAGCTTATTGTTAGCAAATATACAAAACCTAAAGAAGGTAACCTATTTTTATGTTTTGCAGATTTGAGTTCTGCTTTTGATTTAGTTGAACATTCTCTTTTATGGCCAGTTTTATTAGATATGGGGGCACCAGCCAAATACTCAAAGTGGCAAGCTAATTCAGAAGGAGGAGAACTCATTTCTGAAACGCTTGCTATGTGCCCGGCTTCGGCTTCTTCTGTGATAATCCATAGGGAAGTGGGCTTAAAACATGTCAAAGACCTAACAGCTTTGCATCCATTGGCCCTATGGGGATCAATTCGGTCAAAAACCGAAACCAAATTTACCCAGGACGTGATAACTGACTGTTTAAGGCTCGATCATCGCTCACGTATACCATGGCTTGGCCATATCAAATACTGGTATAAAACACTTTATGAAATCAATGCTTTTCATGTACCTGAGTCGGTGGCCTGTGTATCCAAAAAAAAGCTTGCAGTATCCTTGCTAAAACATATGGAAAATATTAGATTTATCGAATGCGTGAAACAAAAAACTTTTATCCTTTACCAGGAGTATAGCGTTAGCGAAGGCTTTCAATCATACTTAACATCACTTACAAAAAGCTCACACCGTTTTGTATTAACTCGCTTTCGCCTGGGCATTGTACATCATCTAGTGGCATTCCCTCTGATTAGTTCTGGAGATTAGGACTCGCACAGCAAATGTGTTGCAAATTTATCTTAATTTAACAGGTTGTCGCGTGCTACGTAGGTATCGCTGTCTGTTCCATCCAGCGTAGAGTATAAACGTCAATGAATGGCAACCTCTAATATAGGGGAAGCTGCCTGCGTGCACAGCTGTGGGGGAACCTCAATAGGTTTTGTCTGTTTAACAGTCACAATAAAGTTTTTTTGAAAAAAGTTCTCAGAAAGGCTTCATTTTCAATGTTGTTTATTCACAACCATTGGTCATTCAATCCTTAAACTTCAATATCTTTGTTGTGATACATCGCCGTGGGTATCCATTTCCCAATGCATTTCGGGCGTTACTGTTGCTCTTCGTCAGGGGATTCCACTCTAAACAATAAAGAAAGTACATATTTTGTGTGTAACTACCTGTGGTATTGTCTCACGTAAAACATTTCATATATGATCATGCCATGCCTTGTTGAGAATTGTTACAGAGAAATGCTTAAACATTCATGTGCTCATGCTGTCCAATGCTGGTATCCTGTGCCTAGGGACTAGTCCTTATCTATTGTGAGGGCTGGTGTACAGTGGCTTACCGGGAGTGCTCTGTGACTGGTTAGGTTTTAACTAAAACGGCAAAAAGTGCGAGGCTATTGGTGGCGTGCAATATATCTAGACTGTGCTCAAAGAGGCTGATAAACTTGCCAAAGTTCATCGTGATCAAAGTCAGGCTTAAAAATACTATTAAGAATTAAGAAACAAGCAAGTGTTATACGGTGCGTGACCCCGTGTCCAACTTAATGGCGGTAAAGTGTGACGATCACTTACAGGGCGGTTCACTACAGCGTCCTCCGCCTGTAGAAATAAATATACAACTTAGGTATAGGTTAACCGTGAACGTTTTTAGGACTGTAAATAAATTAATAAGGGGGTCCGGTAGGGTACTTACTCGAGAAGTAGATGCATGCGCTTAAGGTGTCTATCGATCGTGTAGCGAGGTTGTTAGTACGCGTTGCTGTGCCCGGAGTTAAACGATAGTATATAGCGATGACGGACTAAGAAAGTATCCGAAAGTGTGGGGGCCATCTTGGAATGGTGAAAGTGTGCTCATGTACATGCATTCGAGTGCATGGATGTGAGAATAATCTACATAGCAAAAAGTATACAATGAATGCTTATATATAAACGAATATATAGTACTGGTAAACTGCATCGTTCAACATAAATACGTGTATGCTAATGAAAAATGGTAAAAATTGTCCGTATATTCATTGAAGTTGCACAGTTTATAAATAGCACATAAATTCCATCCTGTCATTTAGTCCGTGTGGCTGCATCGTAGCCATATATCGGATCCAGAAGTTTTCTCTTCTCAGTAGTGTGTTTTTGTTGTTAGGTGTTGATTTGATCACTTCCAATATTAAGTATTTTAGTTGAGCTACTGAGTGACTATTGTTCATGAAGTGGACTGCCACGTTAGATTTGACGTTCCTCGTTCGTATGTTGCTCTTGTGTTCCAAGATTCTTGTGCCAATTTTCCTCTCTGTATGTCCCACGTAGCATAAGCCACATGGGCATTTCAACATGTAGATCACGTTTGGTGTGTTACATGTGGCGTTGACTTTCAATTTGATCTTGGTACCCTTCATGGGGTGTTGAGTACAGTTTCCTGGGATAATGTTATTACAATTGCTGCAATTGTAGCACGGTTTCAAACCTTGGTATTTGATGGCTGTACCTGTTTCTGTGGGGTTGGTCAGTATTTCTTTTAGGTTTCTACCTCGTGTGTAAGCAAATGTGGGTTGTTGATTAAAGATGCCTTGAAAGTCTGATTCCCCACTGAGAAGTGGCCAATGTTTGAGTATGAACTTGCGATATTTGTGGCTTGATGTGGAGTATTTAGATACAACTACTAGTCTCGTGTCGGTGGGCTTGTCTTTCACTTTCAATAAATCCGATCTGTTGATCGTTTTGCATCGTTCACGAGATGATTCTACGACCTCTCGGGGGTACCCTCTAGAGGTGAATCTGTCAATCATATTATTCATCTCCTGTTCACATTCATCCGAGTTAGAAACTATACGTTTGACACGCAGTAGTTGGGAAAAAGGAAGGTTCTTTTTCAGACCAGGTCTGTGAAAACTGTTGTAGTGCAACATTGAGTTGCGGTCTGTTGACTTTCGAAACAATGTAGTGGACAATTTGCCTTCTCGCAGTTGTAATTGTACATCCAAAAAGTGAATAAGATGAGGACTGATGTCCCAGGTGAACTGTATACGATCATCTCTGTGATTCCATGTTAGTAGAAAAGATTTTAATGTGGCTTCGGTACCTGACCATAGCAGGAAAATGTCGTTGTTTAGAGTGGAATCCCCTGACGAAGGGCAACAGTAACGCCCGAAATGCATTGGGAAATGTATACCCACGGCGATGTATTGAAGTTTAAGGATTGAATGACCAATGGTTGTGAATAAACAACATTGAACATGAAGCCTTTCTGAGAACTTTTTTCACAAAAACTTTATTGAGACTGTTAAACAGACAAAACCTATTGAGGTTCCCCCACAGCTGTGCACGCAGGCAGCTTCCCCTATATTAGAGGTTGCCATTCATTGACATTCCCTCTGATTAACCAGCACAGCACCTCTACCTGTCCTTGTGATGGGATATCTAAACAGAGTAGCTGTCATTTTATGCTGTTTTGTTAATTTTATACTCCAATGAGGAAATTTTATTTAAAACCCATCTTTTTATCCAATAAATTACAATGCACTAAGACAGCTATGCAGGTAATATTTAATCTGCAGAGCCCAGATATATGTTTCTGCATAGCAACATACATTTTAAGATGTATATCTGTACGGAAATCGATGATTTTATGAACAAACTGAACTAAATGTCTTATATTATCATAACAGGGAAAGACAATAACCCCCCCTGCCATACTATGTGTCTAGTGCATTAGCGACAGCATGAATTCTAGATTTGTGTTTTAAGTTTAGTTCATTCCGGGCGCATTATTGTAACAGTGATCTTGTATTTTAATCTTTTTTAACCTGTGTTCCAACTCCTATGTATTTTATCATTGCTAGTTTTTGTACATTAACTAAAAGATGACTATTGCACTTCCCGAATGCTAATCTTGCACATATTTCTATTAATCGTTAGCATGTGTCACTTTATTGCAAATTTTGCACATGCTTCATAAAGATAAAATTGCACTTTATTATGTATTTGCACTAGCAACACCGTGAATTTTAGATCTGTGCTTTAAGTTTATTTCATTCTGGGCGCATTGTCATAACAGCGATTTTGTATTTTAATCTTTTTTAACCTGTGTTCCAATTCCTATGCATTTTATCATTGCTAGTTTTTGCACATAAACTAAAAGATGACTATTGCACTTTCCGAATGCTAATTTTGCACATATTGCTATTAATCGTTAGCATGTGTCACTCAATTGAAAATTTTGCACATGCTCTATAAAGATAAAATTGCACTTTATTATGTATTTGCATTCGAAGATTTAGGAATTGTTGTTGATATTCATGGGCTGAATATATTTCGTATATGTACTATTTTATGTTTTGATAGTTCTGTTGCTATATGGTCATATACCTATATATACCGAATAAAGCATTTTGAATCTGAATCTGAATCCCTTTAAACTTTAAAAATGCATAACTCCAGTTCTATTTATTGGATTTTTGTAGTTTTGGTGTCAAATACTTTATTACATTGTACTATATTCTAAACTAGCATGGTATTTTTCTTGTGTTTTCACTCTATTATTGTTTGACTAGCACGTAAAGACTTTACACATCGCCTCTAAGTTAAACCTGACTGCTTTTGTGCCAAGCTTCCAGAGGTTTAAGCAAAGGCTAATTGTATGACCATACATTTTATTAACCATAAATTGATAAATGTTGCGTATATGTACATATTGTAAGCTGAGCTTACTGTTCAGTATTTTTCTTAGAATGTCTGCTGTAACAGTAACATCTTGTGTTAATTAACCATATGTACACTTATAAACAACTTAGAGAAATGACTGCATATCTTGCCTTAATGTCCTGGATAATAGGAATTTCACACCCCTGCCTACAAGGTGTTTTATTTGCACACAGAAAAGTGAAAAAGTTGAACTAAGGAACACTATCGAAAACATGTTACGAAGGCCCTGTATTTTCTTGGGCTGAGATATGATCCCAATAAAGGAAATCATGGGGCACTATGCAGAACTCTTTTCCCTGACTCCTGGTCAGACCCCCTTGTACACACATGATGTGAACACTAAGGACAGCGTTCCTGTCACAACCCAAATTTTCAGGCAGTCTGACCAAATTGAATGAAGCATCAGAGCAGAGGTCAGACAGATGCTGAAGTTATAGGTGACTGAAATCTCAGGGAGTCCCTGGGCCAGCCCAGTGGTCTTAGTCCCCAAACCTCATACCAAGGGATGTAAACCAGAGCTGAGGTTGTGTGGGGGCTACAGGGGTCTCAATGCTGTCACAAAGACTGATGCACACCCTATTCAAAGAGCAGAAGAACTGAATTACAGGTTGTGTGCAATAAAGTTTCTCAGTACCTTTGACTTAACATCAGGGTACTGCCAGATTGGTCTGACCAAAGGAGCCAAAGAAAAGTCAGCATTGTAAACCCCAGATGGGCATTACGAGTTTACTGCAATGCCATTTGGTTAAAGAATGCCCCTGTAATCTTCCATAGGCTGGTGAACAAAGTCATGGCTGTGCTGGGGTCTTTTAATGCATCATATCTTGCTGATATTGTGGTCTACAGCTCCAGTTGGCAAGAAAACCTGATCCATCTTGCTAAGGTACCTGAGGCTCTACAGAAAACAAGTCAGACCATCAAGGCCAGAAAGTGCAGATAGGACAGGGATCAGTTGCATACTTGGACCACCTTGAAAGTGGATGCCAAGTTTAACCCTTACAGCCCAAGATCCGGACTATTCTGAACTGTGTGACCCCAACAACCCAGACTCAAATCAGGGCATTCCTCGTGGAGAAGTGTGGCTCACTGGTTAGAGCAGGCAGACCCTGAAGCAGAGGTCAGACCCGGGACCAGGGTTCAATTCCCGACGCGGCAGGGTCTCGAGCTCGAATGTCCACGGACTCGATAATTCTCGCTTCGGTGCCTGACCTAATCATGGGTTCACACTCTGCAACTCTGGGCATTAGGCTTGCTTAATCTCCACAACGGCCCCCCACGGCCGGATGCCTGGTTTTCACCTTGGGGATGCCCTGTAGGGGCTATCTCACAGGGAAAAAGCCAGGACGGGTACCCAAGGCAAAAGCGCTTAGAGACCCCTGGGTTATAAGCGTTATATAAATCCAAACATACATACATACATACATGCTTGACTGGGTACTACAGGAAGTTTTTGGAGGAGTATGGTACTATTGTGGCACCCCGCAAACAGAATAAGATGATGGACGGAGAACTGAAACCTTTCAGACACTTGCCTCCAGTCAATATTAGATCTGGGTTTAATCCATCATCATTACTTAGCTCATTTCACCACCCCAGTTCAGACCCAACCATAACCATATCAGTCTTGACCCTGATCCTCATGGGACCAGTCCAGCCTGAAGTGCCAGACCAGGCCTTCCCTGGACCAGAAACAAGCATCCTGGGACCAGTTTCATCTCCTTGGGTTTGCACTATTGTGGCACCCCTAACAGAACTGACCTCCAAAAAACAATCAAAGAAAGTAAACTGGACAGTGAACTGTCACAAGGCTTTTGACACTCTGAATGAAGCAATGTGCTAGGCACCCATTCTAAAAGCTCCAGAATATTCATAGCAGTTCATTGTGCAGACTGATGCCTCTGAGCATGGCATAGAAGCAGTCCTAGCCCAAACCAACGATGATGCCCAGGGCCAGCCTGTTGCTTTTATTAGCAGAAGGTTACTCCCTTCATCATTAGCACATCATTGGAGTGCCATTAAAAGGGAAGACTTTGCTGTGATTTGGTCCCTGAAGAAGCTGAGACCATACCTGTTTAGTTCTCACTTCCTTGTTCAAACCGACCACAGACCTCTCAGATGGCTCATGCAAATAAAAGGTGAAAACCCCAAACTCGGGGCATGCGTACTAAAGAGGGTCCCTGTGGCCTGCAGTGTGTATCATGCCACCCCAAGGAACTCACTCACAGACTGCCATTGCAGGATGCATGAAATGGTGCAAACCACTCTGAAAACATGACACAGCACACTCATAGTGTGCCATGGCCATGTACACTTCAGGTACTAGATGTAGGTCGCCCTTACAGCAGGCCTTAGAGCCCCAAGGCAGGGTACATTATATTACATGTAAGGGCACATCGGCATGAGCAGATGTGTCTCTGTAATGCCTTGTTTCATTGCTAGCATTGCAGGTAAGCAGGAAGCCATCTTGAGGACATGAACTGGGCACTGGCTACCCAGCTACATGATGACTTCCCTGACAATAATGGTGTTTTGTATCAAACACCCTGTATTAATAAATCTATACGGATGCCAATATAGGATTAATCATGACATCCACCCATAGGTCATCTTAGAGGTGCCCTTGAAACCCTACTAGTCAAATAGTGTTCTTGCTGACTGGTATCTTCCAGCCTACCACCACAGACGGGTCCTGACCCCCTGCAAGAGAGAGAATATGCTCTCAGAGATAAGAAACAATGCTTGCTCTGGCGCAAGATGGTCAGACTTCCTCCAGCATGATGGCTAGTGTTTTAGCATATCAAGACCAGAAGCTTTAAAGGCACTGCTGCCTTTGATATGCTTCCCTCGGACCTAGGGAATGCCACCCCCTGCCCTGGAGGCCATTTGGCACCAGAGCAGATGGTAAATTAGATAGTCAGAAGGCTTGTCACCCTTACAGGCTAGGCAAACCCCTAATGGCCCACCTGAAGTGGACAGCCGAAGAAGGGTTTCACCATCTTGGTTTAGGTGAAACTAAGAACTCAGGGTCAGGGTTATGCCCACTCCTCACAGTAAGTGGTCATATAGGGAGTGTAGCCACCTCAGGGGTAGGTAACCCATTGGTTTCTGCCTTTTACTCCCCTAAAATGCCCTGAAATGCTGTATTTAGGCGACCCCCCTCAACACCAGAAAGAAAGATTTCTCTACCTGGGAACCAAAGAAGGACTAAGAAGAGACAATATCGTGAGAACATAGGACCTGCACTGAACTTGGCGCCAAACCCAGCCTGGTTTCTTGGACCTTCACAATCACAAAGACCGACTGGTCCAAAAGCTGCCCATCCTCCCCAAACCCTTGGAGGACTGTCCAGTGCTTTCACAACCACTTGGCAACTCCCCTGGGGTCAAGAAACCATCCCTTTGCATCTACAGGCTCCAACTCCACTTGTCTGGTACATCGTTTTGCTGGCCATTGGACCCACTGAGGGAGTATCACACCAGAAAGAGGTTTTCATGGTTCCAGGTGGTCAGCGCCATCTCTCCACCAAGTTTTGAGATGCTAAATCCTCCAGGAGCCCCCAAGCACCAATACCTTGGGCACCAGAGCACTTGCAGCAACAGATGCTTGTTAGTGTCCAGCCTGTATACCGCCACCATCAAAGTCGACCTGCACAACGAGGAACTTTATACGAATGAGGGTTACACAGAGAGTGGCGCTGCTGTCTTGTTTTCTTCCCCTCTACAGGTCAAACCGGGAAAGCCTCCAAAGCAAGTGACCAACCTCTGCACCCATGCCCCACAGCCTGGAATTCATTACAACTAACTGTACCCCCTTGCTCTAAATACCCTCATGATCCGAGCCTCCCCTTTGCGTTCTGCCAGACTTGCCCCCAAGTCTCCTCTTACAGCCCTTCTTTTCAGGTGCCTATTGACTTCAAGAATGTAGGGATCGAGGCTACCAACCTGTCCAGCTCCTCTGCACCCGGACACGCCACGGCAGGTAAACTAAAACTGTTGGTGGTTCTTTGGACCTTGGCCCCCTAGCCCCTTAAGTTCCAAAGGGCACCCGAACTTCAACTACATGTATGCAGTATATGTCTTTCCTCCCATAGGATAACATTACCGCGTTGGAGGCTCATACCTCGAAAATCGTTATTTGTGTATTTTACTGTTGTCTTGTAAAATACATAACTCCAAAGGTACTTACCTGATTTCAATGATCATGGTGTCTAAAATAAATACAAATCTGTGTTATTTTTTTTTAAATTGACCCCGGATTTCTTCTCTGGTGTGTGAACCATTTATTGACTGTGTGTGGAACAAATGCTTAACACTCCCCTCTGATAAGCCTAAACTGCTCGACCACACTACAAAAAATAGAGCACTTGGGATTATTAAAGGAAGCCCCTGTAAACCAATAAGGCTCATCAGGACTTTTTGCATGGTGTGCCCTTACATTGGCCTACTACATTAAAAGCCAGGCTACCTACAATAAGTAATTGGATTCTACCCAGGCAGGGGACTAGACACTGTAGGTGTGTACTGGGGGACCAGTGAGGTATTCACTTGATTCCAGCACCCCCACCTATTCCACAGTTTTGCCATCAAATGGGCTCTTGTTATAACAGAGTTGTGTTAGCATGAGGGGTACCCCAGAGCTGCACCTTTCCCTGGCAGTGTTGAACATCGCGACCCATGGATGGCGGTATCCCTTGAGGTAGCGTTTTAATTGACTACAGACAAATTTTACCTCATGGTGCACAATTTGATATGATATAAGGTGGGAGGAGAGGGAGAAGAGCGAATATGTTTGGGGAGACACAGTTGGTTAGATTGAGTGTTTACCTGAGGGGTGAATGGGACATTCACTGTGCTAGGCGATGCTACAGTCTTCGTGAGTTATCTGATGCTACCTGCTGCGAGTTGTGATGTATAGCAGGACTGTGGCAGGGGGAGCCCACCTGGCAACAGGGTGGGTGAGAACACACCTGGGGCACCGTATGTGAACTGTGATGGCCACTCTAACAAAGATGGTTACGTGGAATGTCTACGACCTGGGCAACTATGTCAAACGCTATAGAGTGCAGTCCTTTTGGACATGGCATCCCTTTAGCTTGTTTGCAGGAGGCCCACTTACTATAAAATGCGGGATAGAAGCTAGGAAATAAATGAAGGGCCAACTGTGCTCCGCAACCTACTGTAGATATGCACAGAAAGTCTCGAAGTGGGTGACTCCAGGCGTGCCCTTTCATATTTGCTACACGAAGGCTGATGTAGAGGGCAGGTATGTACTGGTATATGGCGTACTTTTCATGTGTTAAAATCATCAGGGGTTTCTTACTGTATATAGATATACTGTTAATGTGGGTGGGTGATATTAATTGTGTTTTGGATGGGTGAGCGGATAGACACCTGCCTAGGTTTTGGACAAAGCCCAATATAACCATGGCACATTATGAGGTGATCCTGAATGCTAACTGCATGGACATGTGGAGCACATTTCACCCAGCAGCAGAGTGCTCTCATGCCAAACTCCAGTCCAAGACGCCTACAGCAGGCTGGAAAGGTTCCTGCTGACACAGGCGATTGCCCACAGAGTGGGGAAAGTGAAGTACATGGTAAGATTCTTACCTGACCACGTTCCTCTCCTGATAGAATATAGCAGAGACAGATTATGACACCTCACCCCCCCTCTGGAGACTGGCCCCCAAGGTACAGCAAAATAAAAGATGTATGCAAGACAAAACCTACAGCCTGATTCATGAAAACCGAAATCTGCGATTTCTAAATAGCGATTAATACCGAATCGCTATTTAGAAATCGCAGAATGGGATTCATCAAAAACAGCGAGAAAATAAAGCGAATCGCAACCGTCCGCAAAAGGCGATAGCGATTCTTCAAATTCGCAGAAAATTCGCTAAATCCGTCCATTTCCGTGTAGGAATAGCGATCTCGCAATTAGCGAGATCGGAAATTGCGATCTCGCTAATAGCGAGATCGCAAAAACGGGAAGTCGCATTTCGAGCACAGTGATGACATCACAACCAGGAAGCGGGCAGTTCCCTCCCCCATTGAGAACACTGAGGCAGAGATTGAAGCAGCACCACACAGAGCTCCTCTCAAAACACCTCCAGACTTGGATATTTTGGATATTGCAGACTGCAGCTATGCCACAGGATGCAGCAGCAGGGCCCAGTGACACCGGGCGCAAGCGCAAGATAAAATTTTCTGAGCAGGAGCTGGAGCATCTAATCGATGGAGTCTGCCATGACCACAACAAACTATTTGGCAAGGACTCCAGGAGGGTGCCTGAGGCCGAGAAACCTCGACTGTGGTTGCGCATCCGCGCCAGAGTCAACGCAGTGGGAGTAACACAGAGGTCCATAGACGACCTCAAAAAGAGGTGGTACGACCTCCGAGGTCGTGCCAAGGAGAGGGTGGCTGAGAGGCTGGGTGAGAGCCTTGTCACTGGAGGGGGAGATCCAACAGTCCCTCCCAACACCCCCTTGGAGGATCGTGTGGAGGACACACTGCAGCGTGAGGCATGTGTTGGGGTTATCCCTCTGGACTCATCCCGACCCACCCAAGACAGCCAAGGTAAGTGGCATGCGACTGCGACCCTGTGCCCTAACAATGGCCATGACCCTATAGCCTCCCATGATCAACCCCAGTCATGCAGCCCATGCACATCAGAACATGCCCTATTGCATTGTGGGACATGTAGTCTGCCCACAACTTACAAAAACTCCAATGCAGCCAGACATGTCCCAATGTCCGCAATGCAACAGCCAGTCAGGGAATGGTAGCCGGCATGCATGTACCAACTGCACATGTCAAAGAGACATGCAATTAATCTACGTCCACTTTCCATCACAGGTGGCGCAGATAACACCAGCAGTGACAGCGAGAGGCTGCAGATAGATGAGGCACCAGAAGAGCCTGAGGGTGAGGAGGAGCAAACATCCACACAACCAGCTCCATCAGGCACAGCACCAGTGCCACCAGGCAGACCACCACCAGCAACGTCAGATCCATCAGGCACAGCACCAGTGCCACCATGCAGACCACCACCAGCAACGCCAGCTCCATCAGGCACAGCACCAGTGCCAGCTGCAAGACCCATCCCAGTGGCACCATCTACATCAGGTGCTGCTAGACCTGCGACACAGCGCACAGCCACGGTGGGCAGCCAGCACAGTAGGCATGTCAGGGAGCTGCAGCAGAGTACAGCACGCACCGGCAGGAGGGCGATGGCTGTGCGTGTGCCAGGGCTCAGTATTGAGCGCCGCATGCTGTGCGTGCACCAATTGCAGGCACGACGCCAAGGTGCCATACAACTGCAGCTCCACAACATTGGCAGAAATGTTGCCAATGTGTCTGATCGAATTGACCGGATGACAACTGCCATGGAGGCAAACACTGCGGCCATCATCAGCCAGCGCAACATCACCCGCCGCCGCCATCGCCAGCTACTCACGCGCCTCTCGGCCTACACGCGTTCCAACTACGTGATAGGAAATCTTGGAAACTTGGAACTCCCTCCCCATCCACCTTCGGCAGACCCAGGACCATCTCGCCTTCAGGAAACAACTCAAGACCTGGCTGTTCGAGCAGTAGCATACCCCTCCCCCCAAGCGCCTTGAGACCCTCCCGGGTGAGTAGTGCGCTATACAAATGGCATGATTGATTGATTGATTGATTGATTGAATGCCACCTCCCTGCTGTCCCGTCGGTGTCTGGCAATGCAGCTGCAGATGGTACAATGCAGCGAGGACGTGGCACGTGTACTTGAGCATGTGACCAGTGCTGTCCTGGCTCTACAACCAACTGGCCCAGCCAATGCTGGTGGGGATGACACAAGCGAGGGGACATCGAGTGTCAGCAGCCTGTCTGCAACACAGGTCGGTGTCCTACGCCGCAGCAGCAGGCCCAGTGCGGGATCACGTGCCCTGCTGGAGGAGGAGCCTGCGAGGCGACTGGGTGCTGCGCGCCGGAGTCGCACATGACTTTTCAATCCATGGGCAGGGACATGCTGCTGACATAAGCATGTCGTGTCTAAACCATTGAGCAGTATGGCGCAATACTCCTCACATGTAAATCATAACAATTATTCCATATTATTGTGCTATCAACAATAATATTTATTCAAGCATTGAACATCGGACTCCTGTCATTATTTCCATAGTCATGCATTTGTGAAGTGTTGGGTGAGGGGAGTGGGTGCACTAGAAACAGTTCATTGTGATGTGGTTGTGCCGTCTGTGTCCTTCAGCTGGATGTTCCCCGCGTGCATGACGCGCATGTGCAGGTGGCCGGTCGTCCCCTTCCGACTCACTGCCAGATATCTCTACAGGAATCCGGCGCTTGGTAGCAATGTTGTGTAGTATTGCACACACAGCCACAATGCGGCAGCAGACATCAGGACTGTAGTACATGGCCCCACCAGTCTTGTGAAGTATGCGGAATCTGCTTTTCAGTAGCCCAAATGTCCTCTCATGCAATTCCTTGTGCGTATGTGTGCTACATTGTAACGCCGATGCTGTGGTGTAGCAAGGTTGAGGTATGGGGTGAGGAGGTATTCACGGAGAGCGTAGCCACTGTCACCTGAATGAGAGGAGCAGAGGGTGAGTGCCTGTGCAGCGCAGCTAGTTCATCACAGTGTAACATTGTGGGGCAAGTGTACTTACCAAGTAGGTGTCCTTCACCAAAGTCTCCCCTGGCCAGTCGTGTGTGGAGGCCGCAGTGCCGGAATATGAAGGAGTCATGTGTGCTCCCCGGGTACTGTGCCACTATGTCCGTGATGTATGTCTTGGCATTGCACACCATCTGGATGTTGAGGGAGTGGTAGGACTTGCGGTTGCAGTACATGTATTCCGTTTGTGCTGGTGGGCAGATGTGGGTACATTCAATGCATCCTATCACATGTGGAAATTGCGCTACATTGTAGAATTGATGTTTATTCTCATCCAAGTCCTGTTGGCTGGTGGGGAATTTTATGTGCTGGTGTAGCTGGGTCAGCATTGCATCTAGGAAACTCCTTAGGCAGCGGGACATGGTGGGCTGGGATATCCCCCCAGCAGCGGCAACTATCCCCTGGAAGCTTCCGGAGGCCAGAAGGTGCAGGCTGCACAATACCTGGACATGTGTGGGCACGGCATTGGTCCGCCTTGTTGGGTGCTGCATCAGGGGGTCCAGGTCCTGGATTAGCTTGATGATCATTGGCCCATTCAGGTGGTACTTAGCGTATATTTGCTCTCTGGTTTGGCCCAGCAGGGTAACCCGCTGGCGGAATATCCTCTCCTGGATCCTGCGTCTGTTCCGTGCAGCTCGCTGTAGCCTTCGCCGCCTGACCACCATGTACAGTCCTGGCATTGTGAGAGTCCTAATGCTGCAGCTGCATCTCCTTAAGTGCCAGCACCTGTTGCTGATTGGGTAACGGTTTTTCAAACTTTTTATTTTTTTATTTTGATGGTTACCACCTGCTTTGGGTTGTCCTTAAATAGCACCTCGCAAACAGCGATTTTGGGGTTTTTCCGCTAATTGCGATTTTTCTTGAATAGCGATAGCGATTGTATTGCAAATGTGCATACTTATTCGCAGATTCCGTGGTTTCTCGCTTTTCCTGATTCGCTATTGGGCTACTACCGGGATTCTGCAAATTCTATTGCGAATTCGCTATTATGTCTTAACGAATTCTCTAATTATTTTCTTGAATACCTGTTTTTAGAATTGCGATCGCAATTGCTTTTTCGCAGCTATTGCGATCGCAATTTAGCTTCATGAATCTGGCTGCTAGAGATGTACTGACAGGTAACTTCACTAATAACTGAACTACCACCGCAACCCGAGGAAGGGAGTGGGAGACCCTTTAAGTGGTGACGTGTGGGGAATTTCTCATTTAGATTTATTGCACATGCGGCAGAAATGAACGGAAACAGTGGTAGACTGAATACCAGTTGGTGGAGCCATGCATGAGGACTGGAAACACAAACTAGAGGTGTGGTGACGACCAGGTGAAATTTAGGATCAGCTAGATGGTTACATGCATTGGAATGACCATCTCAACACAGTTGGGAATGAACGAAACAGCACTAGTTCTACTAACAAGAAATATATTGAGGGCCAATCTCCCCTCCAGTGTCCCAATTACTGTCTTTTTTAGACTTACAGAGCCTTCCTACAGTGACAGATGACCAATACGAGGAGCTGGAGACCAACTTGGGAAGAGAGGAACTGACTGAGGCCATTAAATCGCTGTCCCGCTGTAAGACCCCAGGCAGGCTACCGGCAGAGTTTTAATAGTATCAAAATTTTCCCTCATCGACCAAATTATTTGCATACAAAAATTACTTCACATCATTTCACTATTCAATTAAAAAAAGTACACTTTATGAACACAGCATTTTATCTCAAAAATTCATTTTTATTTGTATCAAAAAGTTCTTGATTATTTTTTATTTTTCATATTTCATTTCTTTTTTTATTTAAATTCAGTCCATTTAACACTTAACAAACAGTAGACATCAGTTCTACAATGCATATGTTCATTGATACATATATTTCTCTGCTACTATTTCTAAAATAATTACATAAAAAACACACCTAATATCGTTAAATCCCCCTGGATCACTTCATTCATGCACCACAACTCCCATACCACTAATTCCACTCTCATACCATCAATACCAACTATATCCCAACTAGGTACTCAAGATGTCTCTATAAAAAATGTATGAGACCCAGCACTAGAATGGTCTACGCGCGTTTCGGTGGTTTTAAAGGTTGTCCAAACACCACCTTCTTCAGGACCTTGTAAAGATATGACACATATGGGCTCCAGGGGACCTTCAAATACATATACAAAACATTAGCATAGTGTACTATCATACAAGTGAATTCAAATCTAAAAAGCTTTCATTCTAATTAAATTGTCTGGTCCACATCAATCTAGCCCACAACCACCCAAGTGAAGGGGTGACAGTGACATGACCCATCAAGTCAGGGACATGGGTGCAGGCAAGAGACTTAAAGACTCGCTCTGCAATGTAGTTGGACAAACATGATTATAACATATAGTCCCCCAGTTTTCACTTCTAATTATACTAACCAGTTAGTGTTGCTACTTGCGAAGAATAGAAATTCCAATATACCAAATGGTATCACTAGAAATACAGAGTTGTCCGTTTATAAGTTCGGGGAGTTTTTTTGTCAATCGATCCTATGATGACAAAAAATAAAAGGAGCCACTATTAGCGTACTAGTATGAGAGAATAAATATATGTGGCAGGATTTCTAATAGCCTCATTTTACCTACTTATGCACACAGATTGAGGTCCACATATTATGTAAGGGCCGACGATTTGTTCCAGTTCTCTGATATACAGCGATAGTATTGTCCTATACACGAGAAAATAGGAGATGTTTTAATTTTTTCTCTCACGTACTACGGTATCCACTTGTGATTATTACCCCACAGATATTAGCTCTACTAACCTTGGGAATAGCGCTCTTTTAAATATCCCTTAGTTGTATCTGTACTGTAGTTGCTTTTAAAAGTTCCTCACGATAGTCCAATATAATATCCTTTGCAATACCTAGAGAAGAATACGTATGCACACATAAATACTTGCGTTACGTTTAATAAGGACATTATCTTGCACCACTATTCACTCTACTCACCTTAGGGATGGCGTCCTTTCAATTTCCCTTTCTTTATATCTGCGCTGTGGTTTAGTTTTGGTTGTCACCCAAGGTGTTCTCATAAAATCTTTTATGCAATACCTAAAAAAGGATATGTATACGCACATCAGTTATCAATGCCCTCTGATGCCAGAGATTTTTCTACCTAGTGTTAACATTTTTTCTGAAGACTTCTGTATTGTCATCCTGATAATGGGATGGCCCTACTGCCTGAATTCGAATTACGGCTCACTCTCAGTGGTTTAGCAAAAGGCATGTCCCGAGCTATAACTCCAAAATCAGACCCAGGGCCCGACAAATAAAGGTCCTATGTTCTCGCTACCTTACTGCCAGTTAGGAAGGCTCTACAAACTCCGACTATTATTGCCGTGGTTCAATCATCACGCGCCCCATTCCCATTTCTCACTGCCTCTCATAGCCTCTTACCTTCTCTCTTAGAACTCCGTCATTGTCCTTCAACCCGTTGTGCCTCTGCAAAGTATAGCTCAAAGCGAGCCGCATGTATGTTAACGGCTTTTAAATACTCAGCGCCCTCTTCCCGATCAATAGTACACTCCGAGGTATCGTGAGGAGATGCGGTGCAAGTTCTATTCGAGATAGAAACAGGACTTGTACACCATCTTGTAGTGTGCAACGCTCCTATCGACCTTTCACTCGTACACTGCGAGGTTCCTCGAGGAGGCGCGGTGCAAGTTCCATTCGAAATAAAGACAGGACTTTACGTGTACACCATCTTGTAGTGTGCAACGTTCATATCGACCTTCTCTCACACCAAAAGTCGATATGAATGTGTTCTATATCGCCATAGAGAGATACCAGGCTATAAATACTATTAGTTTTTAAATGGCAGGAGATACATTTTCATGTGTGGCTTTCAACCAATACACATGCAAGTATAATTATTTTTACGCTCTTCTCCAAACGGGCGCCTTCAGAGGAGGAAGTGATGGTATGATGATACACAAATGCATAAATTATATGGATCTTCAAAAGTCCCCCAAGTATCATTACAATACGTTTATCTCATTTCGGTCTTGCATATTTCATTAACACTATGAAAACATGCTAACTGAGAACACTCTTATTCCTAGTATTGGTACTACCTACAGTTGTTACTTTTCTGAGTAGCATAATAGTTGGAATCATTTTGTGACATACCAGGCTATATCTGAATTAAGACCTTTCTGGACGCTGTCATAGTGGAAAATCCAAAACGTTTCACGTTTCTTGCGAGTAATGTCTATTTTTTGACCCATTTTGTGTTGTATTTTTTCCAGAATACACCATTTCAGGTCGTCTTCAGTATGGTTAAGATCTAAAAAGTGTTGTACCAATGGTGCTGACACTTTTTTTGTCCTTATAGCCGATTTGTGCTCACTCAGCCGTATCTGAAATTCACGACCTGTCTCTCCTATGTAAGGGAGTTCACAGGGGCAGAATAATATATACACAATATTACAGCTTCTGCAGTTTGTAAGAGATCTGAGTTTCACTTCTACATTATTGTGTTTAAGGCAATCTGTGACCATCGCTGAACCACATGCGTGGCAGGCTCCACATCTATGATTGCCCAATATACAGGGTAAACCCGTGACAGAACTCTGTACTAGTTTCTCTTTGGCTTTCTCGCGCGTATGAACCAACAGATCCCTGAGGTTCCGATTTTTTCTATACGCTACAAGAGGTTGAGGTAGCTGAGGTTCATTCTCATCCGTGTTCAATATCCTCCAATTTTTCTTGATAGCATTTTTGATCTTGAAATTCATAGAGGAATGATTGATCACACATACGATTTGATCCACCGAGGCACGTGTACTACCCTGCAATAGGGCTTCCCTATTATAGTACTTTGCTCTTTTATATGCATGGCGTACTAACCGATGTGGGTAACCTCGATTCAGGAGTCTTATCTTGAGAGCATCACCATGTCTGTGAAATGCTTCCATATCTGTACAATTCCGCCGTATGCGGAGGAACTCCCCAAACGGTATAGAATCTTTCTGACAGTTTGGATAAAAGCTTCCAAATTGCAAGATGGTGTTTTTTGCAGTAGGTTTCCTGTATAGGCTTACCTTCAATTGACCTTCAGTGCCATCAATTGTAATATCCAGGAATTCTACTTTCCTATCACTGCAATTGGCAGTGAATTTCAAATTATTGTTGCTCGTATTAATCCACAGGAGAAATTCTTGTAACATATTACCTTCTCCCTTCCAAACAAAAAATATGTCATCTATGAAACGTCTCCAACAGGAGACGTTTTCAAAAAATGGAGCTGTCTCGTTAAATATGTTGGTGAGTTCCCACTCCCCCATAAATGCATTCGCTACACTAGGGGCGCATGAAGCCCCCATTGAGGTCCCCTTGATCTGCTTAAAGAGGGAACCATTGAACTCAAAGTAGTTGTTGTATAGAACAACTTCAAGACACTGCAGGATAAATCCATCTGGTCTATTATCTGGGAATCTCTGCAGGAGAGTGGCCACAGATTGTAACGCCTGACATTGAGGTATGTTGGTATACAACGCCTCAATGTCAAGCGTTACCAGTGTCTCCAGTTCGCCGTCAAAAGGGATCCCTTCAATTTTATTGATCATATCCCCCGTGTCTCGAATGAAGGAAGCATATTTTTGTGTTAGTGGACAGAGGAAAGAGTCCACATATTTGGACAGTGGTTCTGTGCTTGATCCTATGGTACTAATTATAGGCCGCATAGGAGGGTTTTCTTCATTTTTGTGGGTTTTCGGGAGGCCATAAAGAGCAGGTATGACCGGACACTCTCTGCTAAGGAATCTGTGTTCTTGTTCACAGATATGTCCTTCACTTAGGGCCTCATTCGTCATTTCCTGAATTTGGGTGTTAAGTCTCATGAGCTCTCTAGTTTGCGCTGGTCTATAGTGGTCCTGTACTGATAACATATCATACATCTTGGTATTATACAATTCTTTATCGAAGACCGTTATCCCGCCTCCTTTATCACAGGGTTTTATGATCAGAGAATGGTTATTCTTGATATTGTTCAGGGCCATATTTTCTATGTGTGATATATTGAATCGTGGCTTGGTAGGATGTTTCACTACACGTTCAATGTCTTTCAAGACGTTCTGTTCAAATATATTACATTCTGGGCCTACCATGTCTAATGTGGGAGTAAACGTGGAGGGGGGTTTACATTGTGATAGGTTGCTATTTTCTACCTCTTCTGATCTATGCATAAAGAATTTTTTAAGTCTTACTTTTCTGAAAAAGGAGAAAAGATCCTCATGGAGCTTGAACTTGTTTAAAGGAGTAGACGGGACAAAAGATAGACCTCGACTCAATAGGGATAATTCTTCTGCCTTAAGTTCTGTCGTTGATAAATTATATATTGGCATCGTCCCTATATCTCTCTCCTTTACCACCAATATTGTTGGTTTCTGGTTTTCACATACCTTTGAGGTTGTGGGGGCATCTGTTGATGTTGTTGTCCCCCCCTGTCCTGTTGCCATCTGACATTCCTCCCCCTGAATTGTCACCCTTGGTAAAAAACCACGACCTGGGAAGGGGCGCTGAAATGGCCTACCTCTATATGGTCCAGAGTGGTATTGACCATTACCAGAATCATGTTGATTATCATTATCAGATTCCGAAGAGCCCGTATCTGAGAAGTTGGTATAGCGCCTATTGTAATTATTAGTTTGGTTTGTGGCATAACTGTTGGACCCATCATCTTGGTAATAATTCGGGTTCAAATATGGATATGCTTTCTCCTTTGTGAACCATCTAATATCTTTTCTCAACTTTTCAGATTTTTTATTGGTCAGATAGAGTTCAAAATCTTTCATTTCTGCTAGGGTTTTATCTAACTTTATTTGGGCTTCTTCAACTGCATTTGACGCTTTCAATTTTTCCTCCATATCCGAAATTTCTCGACTTAAGGTCGCCATGATGTCTTTGGCAGTTTCAATTATCAACATCATCCAGTCCCTGGAGCAGCGGTTAGATATTAATGACCACCGCTCCAGGAACTTTCTGACCTCCACAAACAATGCCGGAGCATTGCGAACTCTTAATCCAGATGGTATCACTCCTACTTTTAAGTACTCCAACATATGAACTGCATGTGATTCAATGCGTTTAAGTTTCTTTTTAAGGTTAAGGAGGTTTTGCCATTCACTGTTATCCCCTTGTTGTACTGTAGATGGACCACCACTATCTAGAGCTTGTCCTATTAGTGAGGAAAAATCCTCATCGGAAAATCCAAAGGTCTGTAAACCCTCCATCATATGTATTAACAGGTGTTCGTATTGACTATTTCTTCGGCTACTTAATTGCTACTTGCAACAAACTATCTTCATTCACTACCTACAAAATGTCACCCCCCCTCAGGTATCAGGGCCCAGATCTAATAGACCAGACAATCAAATTTAAGAAAAAAGGGAACTATCTCTGACAATTATATCCCACAGTTAAAAAACTGTGAATGCAAATGCAATATAACGGGACCTCCTCTATAAGACCGTAGGGTCAGGGAAAAAGAGGAGAATGAATATACAATAGTATCAAAATTTTCCCTCATCGACCAAATTATTTGCATACAAAAATTACTTCACATCATTTCACTATTCAATTCAAAAAAGTACACTTTATGAACACAGCATTTTATCTCAAAAATTCATTTTTATTTGTATCAAAAAGTTCTTGATTATTTTTTATTTTTCATATTTCATTTCTTTTTTTATTTAAATTCAGTCCATTTAACACTTAACAAACAGTAGACATCAGTTCTACAATGCATATGTTCATTGATACATATATTTCTCTGCTACTATTTCTAAAATAATTACATAAAAAACACACCTAATATCGTTAAATCCCCCTGGATCACTTCATTCATACACCACAACTCCCATACCACTAATTCCACTCTCATACCATCAATACCAACTATATCCCAACTAGGTACTCAAGATGTCTCTATAAAAAATGTATGAGACCCAGCACTAGAATGGTCTACGCGCGTTTCGGTGGTTTTAAAGGTTGTCCAAACACCACCTTCTTCAGGACCTTGTAAAGATATAACACATATGGGCTCCAGGGGACCTCCAAATACATATACAAAACATTAGCATAGTGTACTATCATACAAGTGAATTCAAATCTAAAAAGCTTTCATTCTAATTAAATTGTCTGGTCCACATCAATCTAGCCCACAACCACCCAAGTGAAGGGGTGACAGTGACATGACCCATCAAGTCAGGGACATGGGTGCAGGCAAGAGACTTAAAGACTCGCTCTGCAATGTAGTTGGACAAACATGATTATAACATATAGTCCCCCAGTTTTCACTTCTAATTATACTAACCAGTTAGTGTTGCTACTTGCGAAGAATAGAAATTCCAATATACCAAATGGTATCACTAGAAATACAGAGTTGTCCGTTTATAAGTTCGGGGAGTTTTTTTGTCAATCGATCCTATGATGACAAAAAATAAAAGGAGCCACTATTAGCGTACTAGTATGAGAGAATAAATATATGTGGCAGGATTTCTAATAGCCTCATTTTACCTACTTATGCACACAGATTGAGGTCCACATATTATGTAAGGGCCGACGATTTGTTCCAGTTCTCTGATATACAGCGATAGTATTGTCCTATACACGAGAAAATAGGAGATGTTTTAATTTTTTCTCTCACGTACTACGGTATCCACTTGTGATTATTACCCCACAGATATTAGCTCTACTAACCTTGGGAATAGCGCTTTTAAATATCCCTTAGTTGTATCTGTACTGTAGTTGCTTTTAAAAGTTCCTCACGATAGTCCAATATAATATCCTTTGCAATACCTAGAGAAGAATACGTATGCACACATAAATACTTGCGTTACGTTTAATAAGGGCATTATCTTGCACCACTATTCACTCTACTCACCTTAGGGATGGCGTCCTTTCAATTTCCCTTTCTTTATATCTGCGCTGTGGTTTAGTTTTGGTTGTCACCCAAGGTGTTCTCATAAAATCTTTTATGCAATACCTAAAAAAGGATATGTATACGCACATCAGTTATCAATGCCCTCTGATGCCAGAGATTTTTCTACCTAGTGTTAACATTTTTTCTGAAGACTTCTGTATTGTCATCCTGATAATGGGATGGCCCTACTGCCTGAATTCGAATTACGGCTCACTCTCAGTGGTTTAGCAAAAGGCATGGCCCGAGCTTCAACTCCAAAATCAGACCCAGAGTTTTGCCTACGGCTTGTACTGAGGGTTCTGGAGGCACTCCACGGGGCAGACGTGCGGGTGTCTTGCTTCCCTCCTTGCGAAATGCCACCATGATAATGATACCTAAGCCACATAAAGACCCCAGCGAGCCGGGGTCGTATCGTCCGCTATCAATGATGATATTTAAATATTCTCAAATACTCTGGAGTCACGCTCACATCATGTGGAGACCTATCTAGTTTGAGAAGATCAGTGCTCTTTTATGCCTGGTACATGTACTCATATCAATCTGCGTAGGTTGTCACATGTCCTTCATGCTACCCAAACGTGATGATGAACAGCGCCTTAATGGTGCTGGACATCAGGAAAGCTTTTGACACATTGAGCTGGCATTACATGTGGCTTGTGCTACAACGTATGGGGTTCAGCTGTTGTTACACACAACTCACTCAATCAATCAATCAGGGATTTGTGAAGCGCACTACTAACCCGTGAGGGTCTCAAGGTGCTGGGGGAAGCGGGGCAATTGGTGAAAGTGTCACCCTGTAGCAAGGATTCACACATATCATATCGGATTGATATTATGAGAGGGACAAATCAGGGCTGCCTCCTGTTTTCCCTGCTGTTTCCCCTGGTCATGGAACCTCTGGCGTTACACCTATTTGTAGTGATGGAAGAATGGGGCATACAGGTGGTACATATCACACACGTTGACTCCATGTAGGCAGAACATACAATTGTGTACCTTAGACAGCTGGACCGTTGATCCTTCTGCTGGGACAAGCACTGACAACATTCTGTGCAGCTTCACAGCAATTAGTTAACAAGAATAAGATTATCTTATTTCCGCTAAGGCAGCAGACAGAGGAGGAGTTGGAAACTGCCTGATTTGGAGCTTACTTGGGAGACCTGGAGGTTTTGCAGTCTTGGAATACAGGTTGCACATTCATCGAAGGGCCAATATAATCATAAATGGGCAGAGTATTGTGAGGCCTCTGGGACTCCATACGATTCTGGAATACACTTCCGCTGTCATTCATGTGTAGGGTAGCACTTAGTATGATGGTAATACTCGCGTGCTGCTCTACCTGCTCCAGAACTCTTTCTTAATTATCCAAAGAAGGATGTTCAAGGAACTGGATAGTCTCCTAATTTCATCGATATGGGTGGATAAATGGAGTAGGGCCAAACTGACTACACTAAAAATGGACAGAAATCAAAGGGCAACACAAAATAAATAGTGGGGACGGGGAGCTAATTGGAAAGATAGGTCCAGTACCAGTGCTCCCAGGAGTAGTATTATATTCACTAATGGGTAGCTGTTCCTAAAGGAAGAGGATAGACAACCTATTATGGTTTTGTAGTCATTTTTTTTGTGGTCTCCAGAGGTACTGATAGACGGGTCTAAATAAAGGTGGGGGAATTCCTCCTTTTGAAATTAGTGCCCTCGCACACCCTTGCGAGTGTCATGCTTCATCATTTGGGCTTTTCTCCTTGTGGGGGTGGCATTTCTGCACCTCCCCCATTCCCCCCCCCCGGCCCCGCGAGAAGGCTCTTTATCGGAGATCTTTTGAAGGAGGTGCCGCAGTTGTGCATGTGGGTGTGTGGGCATTTAAAAATGGTGAATAAAATTACCTTAGGGTGCCTGGTAATAATTTTAATTCAGGGTCCCGGAAGGTAAGGTTAGATAGGAGCCTCTCCTTAAAGCAAATATTGTGGAGGGAAAAGTATGTTCCCGCTGCTCTCAATCCGTGGAAGTGAGTGAAGGGGGTGTAGTTAGGTCAACATGTTTTGTCCATCATGTGGGTCCCTGTGCGCTTCGTCAGTACCGTGAAGTGAGGTAAAAAGCAAAGAAAAGTTGGGAAACTGAAGAAACACACTATAATCCCATATTGCCTACAATGAGGTTTATTACCTCTTAGCAATAGAAGGAATGCCTCTTTCGAGTACTGTAGTATGGTTTAGGGCCTCCTTTTGCGTGCATCTTATGTTAGCATGGCTTATTGAAAGTTTAAACGCCATTTTACCTTTTGTTGCTTTTTGCACACGACACTGCATAGTTGATTTTGCAAGTTAGCTTTCACGCAGGTGTATACATGAGAAAAGGTTTGTTTTCCGACATCTCTAGACTTACATCGTGCCCCCAGTCTGTACAGTGAGTGCTGAGCCATCAAGGTTATCATAACATGTGAGCCTGTTTATCGGCATGTCCGTGTAACACATTCTAGACACATTTTGGCAGCTGCGAGCCAAGCCAGATTCTGGCGCCTTGATCATAGCACACTTGCCATCATTTCACGCACTTGGAAGATTCCATGGATGCAGAGAGCCTTGCTGATCCAGATGTAATTTACACTTACTGAGCAGAAAGGTATTGGGGTCCCCCAAAACAAGCCCAAGAAACCTTCTTTAGTTTATGATACATAGTTCCTATATAGGGAGGGTAATAAAACTAGGCGCTATATACCCCGTTTGCACTATAATTGTAATATGATTCCTCCTTTTGTATTTTATGGAGTTGTAACCATGCTAACCATATTATTTTTAATCATATGTCTGCTTATGTTGACTAAAATACTGCGCATGAGAACACCTCGTTAAAATAAATATTTTAACCTTACCGTGTCTCTTTTTTACTCCTGTTGTGGACTGGTATGAGAGTATAACAAAAGAGTGTTCTCGCTTCCCACCATTCTTGAGATAGTCCTAAGTCGAATGTTCTAGGTTGTCTAATTATTGGTTACTTTGCTATAGGACGAAGAGCTAATGTGACACTGATTGCTAGCTGGTTGGGATTTCTAGGTACTGAGATGAGTTTCTGGTACACCACAATTCACTAATGTCCTAGGCCTCTGTGCACAGTTCTGTGTATGAGAAGAAATCCTTGCAACAGTACCTTACCCCCAACTTGGTGGAGACCCCAAAATTAAACCCCAACTACGCAACCGTAATAGGTTGCCTATCCTCTTCCTTTAGGTACAGCTACCCATTAGTGAATATAACAGAAATCGAAGGGGCCTGGGACTTCTGGGCATTTAGCTCTACTATGTAGCAGAGTTATAGGTCCTTGTCAAAGTGGACAAGTACAGACAATGAAAATTGATTATCTATTTCAAATGTGACTATGTCCGTATGTAATTATTGACTTTATGTGACTGGATAGGTCTCTATCAGTCTGCAGATGTAATTATATACACACTGCCTTTCCTTTCCGAACCCCTCACGAGTGCACACTTCCTTTTGAGCACTTTCTCCTCACTTTCTCTGGAGCACCTGCATTTTATATATGAATGTACATACTATCCATGCTGTTTCATTGAATAAATCATCATATGATGAAATCTGATACATTGTGAGATTTGTTTACAGGGTGATGTTACATTTTGTTTATTGAATTGTGTACCCCTGTAACCTTTTCTCTTGTACTACTATGTAGTAGGGCTTCTACAGTGTAGTATAGTGGTGTGAGAAGGGGCAAAACTGGGAAAAGTTACTATCACAGGGACACTTGGAAATGAAGGAGCTTCGCCAGCATCCATCTGATGAGTGGGCCACTTGTGCCAGTGGAATACTCTTTCATGATCAGAAAAGCAGCACTGGTGTGGTAAACAGTGGTTAAATACACAATGCATAGACCTCCATATGCCAAAATGCTGATAATATATTGGCTGCAGCCCTTTCGCCAGATAGGGAGGGACATGGGTATGTGGCTGTGGATAACAGAAGGATGCGAACGTATGGAGGACTTCCTCCAAGAGGCGGAGTTCAGAAGATTTAACCTGGATGCAGGATAGTTCCTCCAGTTTGCAGAGTCAGATGCATATAGTCTCTTTGATTCAGGGGATGAGTCGTGGCTTGATATCTTGTCTCTATTACACACTGACAGAAGACAGATGGCATTCAAAGCTGGTGGCACTACAACAGTGGGAAACGGCTCTACCAGAATCACTTCTGGTTCAATAATGGACGAGGGCATGCATGCATGTACAGGAGGTGGCAAGTAATGCCCGATTTAAACTGCTGCAATTCCACTATCTACACCAGACGTACGTCACACCAAAACAGCTCCACGGAACTATGCCTCCAGAACCTGAGACCTGCTCGAGGTGTGACGCTAGGCCATGGGTACTCACAAACTTTCTCTCGGGGGCCAAATTTACAGTGTGGTTTGTGGCCGAGGGCCGCACCAGTGGGGGCGGGGTCAGAGGGGAGGGGGCGGGGCTAAAACAAAAAGAAAACTTGTGACCATGAGGTTGCACACAGGTCCCTGCAGCAGATGCCTTCATCCACTGAGCCACCAGACCCAGCATACATACATCTCTCTCTGCGGCTAGGCCAACAATGCTTTACCACATGATCCGAGACTGCCCAGTACTACAAAACTACTGGTAAATGGTAGTAGATAGCTTTGCTAGAGTGAGGACAAGACAGGTGAACAGGCACCTAAATTATGTTTAATGGGATTCCTGCCCCACGCACAAAAAGGTATAAACATCTGCACTAGATTTGCATTGTTGGGCCTTATAATAAGTAATAACCATAAAGCTATACACTACACAGTGCAGATTCTGCCTCATTTAGACAGATTTGAAAGAGTGGGAAGTGGCTGAGGAGTACCGCAGAGAGACAAACCTGCGGAAAGGGGCCTGGGCCTGTGGGCTGGAATGACTGACCAACTGATGCAGCCCTCTGGGGCTGTGTGTTCCAAACACAATGGGTCGGATGGAGGGCTTCCCTAGCTACTGATCCAGTACATGAGGCACAGCCTCAAAGCCAGAAGGTGGAGGATGCAGATGAGGGCAGTTGGGTGTTTGATGTGTACTTCCTCTGTGTGGTGAATGGTGAGGATTGTGAACGCAGACCTCACAGGAGAATGAGCCACTTCAACTGTTACATTTGTTATGCTTTATAGATCTACTGTATCATCTGGGTACTGAAGACTGTGCACCATGTATCAGGGCTAGAAAAATTCACTTGACCGCTCGCATTTGCGAGTAAGAGTAATTCAGGACGAGCTACTTTTAGGTCCTACACGCCCTTTCTGGCGAGTAGGAAGATAAACTGACATCTGACCTCTGCCTCTAAAAGCAGAAGAAATGTGACACGATAGCAAGATTTAAAGGCATTTTTATTGCTCACAAAGTAAATGAGCAATAAAAATGCTTTTAAATCTTGTTACCTTGTCACATTTGCTCTGCTTTCAGAGTCAGAGGTCTAGTGCATTTCACTTGGGTCGAGGATATTTTGTAGGTTAATGTATCTTAAATTGGTGCTGCACTAATTTTCAACCGTATATAATCAGGTCATTCCATATTGAGTCCTTATTGAAGAGATGGTTGTTGTTCTTTCTCAAATGCTTTTTATTTTTCTTTTGAGTTTTTTAAGCCACAGTCAACGCGTTTCGTTCTGTAAATCAGAACTTCTTCAGGGCTGTAAAATTTTAAACATATATAGGACACATATAAACATATATAAAACTACATATACACCCCATATAAAAATACATATAAAATACAACATTAAACATTATTAAACATTGAAAAAGCCAAATACAACATGACATATCGAACGACTTAGTCAGATACATTGAAATGAACACTTTAGAAAACCACATATGGCATGACTCATACGACCTGAACAAACTTTTAAGATAAAACAGTGGCATAAACTTTGCTGATTTACAGAACAAAACGCGTTGGCTGTGGCTTAAAATATCAAAAAGAAAAAGTATTTGAGAAAGAATGACAACCATCTCTTCAATATGAACTCAATATGGAATGACCTGATTATATACTGTTGAAAAGTGGTGCAGCACCAATTTAAGAGATATTTACGATTAACTCTGTTGGCAAGAGTGGTGTCCTTGGACAGAGGGCACCTTTGGAGCCGGCACACAACATTATTTTTTTTTTATATTTAGATAAGATATTGGTTTATTTTCTGGGGTTGGTGCTGACTTTATTGGTCTACTGTCCAGTGCATGTGTATGTAAGATTTTGTAGGTTACTAGGGCATTTTTTATAATTTTTTAGCCCTGTGTATGTTACATATGACTGATCTACTGCCCTGTTGTACCTATGTTACTTTAAGTGTATCTGTGAAAACCTAATAAATACAAATTACAAAAAAAGAAATTATCAAGCAGCCTTGCCGGGGCGTGGCTTGGAGGCCGATGGAGCTGGCTGTGTGAGAGCCGAACTCCGGATCGATCCCCCAAAAATCCTGAATTAAGAAGCCCTTGCTGCCCGCCGTAGGCATTCGGACTCGCCGATTGAGGAGTTCCCGCCCTGGGGAGCCGCCCGGCGAACTGGAGGGCGTGAAGAATGGGCTCCGGGCTCCTGAGCAGCCCGAGTAGGAAAACGTGGAAGTGGCACAAAATGGCGGGAAGAACGCCTGGGCCTTCGGCGACGGCGATATGAAGCGGCTGGACGACCCGCAAAGACATCGCTGGAGCAGAAACGGCGAGCGACGGCCCCTGGAACCCGAGACACTAGGAGGGGGCAGCAGTGCCTGCATGAAGCTCGCTTGAAATGCCTGGCTGCGGAGAGGGGCCGGAAGAGAGCGGCTCGGCGGGCACGAGGGAAGCGACCTGCACGCGTAACGATCTCGACTCGGATATCTGGTTTTGCCCCCCCCGCGGCTAACGGAGGCCCAAGACGGCGGAGCTGGGGCGTGACGAGTAGAGAGCATCCTGTACCTTCCGCGGGTCCTGGTGAATGGTGCGCGGCCTGTCTTGCGGCCCTCAGCTGCGGACGAGGTCGGGGAGCCCAGTGAGGTGGCGCGCTGCAGGCTGGGACCGTTGCGGGTGGAAGCTGGGGCCGTGAGCTGGAGCCCGGCCAGGAATAACTGAAGGCCACATACCTGGGGGTCGACTCAGGGAGGCATCCTGGCACCACACGAGCAGCAGCTGGAGGAAGGCCCTGGGGCCCCAAGACATGCTGAACAAGGCTGAATGGTGCATTGGATCAGAGCGGACAAGCCTTGCGTTCCTTGCTGGGGGGCCGGGAGGGGCCTATCCGGCTGGCACCGCACCTGGACACTGGTGAGGCCAAAGGTAAAGTGGTGCATCCCTGGGAGCCTGAGCGGTAGACGCGAAAGTGCTGGCACCCTATGATCATCCCGCGAGCCCGTAAGCCGAGGGGAGCAGCTCACCAGCCAGAAGGTGAGCAGCAATCTCTGGGTGACGGGGAGGGAACAGAGGAGGCCCAGGATCCACAGCTGCAGCGACAGTTTGATCGTATCTTAACAGCGATAGCAGAATCCTGAACGGCCCTGCAGCAGAACATTGCGCAAGTAGCAACGGGACTGGGGCTATTGGGGGCAGACCAATCCAAACTGGTGGACAGGGTGAAGCAAGTGGAAATGACAGTGCAGGAGGTAGGCCCAGCCCAAAAGGTACTGGAGAATAAGAAGGTGGACGTGCTGGACCGAATTCAAGCTCGGGAAAGGAGGGCCGAGGACGCCGAAAGCCGCAATAGGCGAAACAACATTCGCGTGGTGGGGCTTCCTGAAAAAGTGGAAGGGTCGGACATGGTGCTGTACCTGGAAAAGTGGTTGAGGACAGTGGTGGCGCCGGAGGGGTTGTCTTCCTTTTTCACGCTGGAACAAGCACATAGAGTGCCTGCTAAACCCCGCAACCGGGACGTCCACCGCGGCCGGTGGTGGCCAGACTCTTGCATTACAAGGACAGGGACGTGCTGCTCCAGAGGGCTTGGACCGACAGGCCGTATGAGGTTGATAACGGTAGTGATATCAGTGAAAAGAGATCTGCGTACGGAGGGCATCCAGTACTCACTGCTGTTCCCCGCGAAATTGAAAATCATGCTTGATGGTGCCACTCATTTTCATGAGATCCCAGAAGATGCGTGGACATGGCTGGAGACTTACAGAGCTGGCACGGATCGAGCAGAGAGGCGATTGCAAGAACTTTCTGAAGGATTGCCCCAGCGCAAATCGCAGCGCCTCCACCGTAGGCGACTGAAGGAACCATCTCAAGCTCAAACTGCCCGAGGGAAACAAGACGCGCTGCAGGCACTAACAGTGTTATCTAGCAGTCAGGCAATGCAGACGCCGGAGGGCACGACCTCTGAGGAAGATAAGATACGGTCGAACACAGAGACATCAGGGGGTGGCAGTATTCGGATGCCACAGGTCACCCCGGCCATAGCCGATGGACTTCTGGATGAGTGAAAGCTCATGTTTATAGATGACGGGGCTGGAGGGGGGGTGGAGTGGGTTGCGAGTGGGCCCCGAGGGAAGTGTTGATGGGGTGCTGGAAGGCGAATAGAGAGAGAATGAGGGGTGGTGACCCTTAGGGCCGGGGAAAAGTTCTCATACTGTGATGCTTTGCTCATATTGCTGTCTGGCGCGCTGGTGGGATGGTGGACGGGGATTTGTAGAGGGACCTCAGAGGAGTTAACGTACCTGATTTGAAATGTATTACTTGGAATGTGCGGGGACTACACACAATGACATGACGACATAAGGTTGATGCATACCTGGTTAGGAGGGGGATACACATAGCACTGCTACAAGAAACTCATCTCACAAAGGCAGAAGAATTGGCGCTGCAGCGTAGATGGAGGGGCCAGGTTTTTAACACCACGTATTCGGTGTTCGCAAGGGGGACGCTGATTTGGATCAGAACTGGGGTCCCCTTCCGGGTGCTCAAACACCCGATTGACGGGGAGGGTATGTTTGTAGCGGTAGAAGGGCGCCTGTACGGCTGGGAGGCAACCTTGTGTAGTGTTTATGCACCCAATGTGGACCAGGCGTGATTTCTTGACCAGATGTCTGGCACCTTGGCACAGTTCCTGGCAGGCCCAACGATCTTAGAAGGGGACTTCAACTCAATTGCCCCCTTGGCAGAGTCTCCGGTTCATAGGTTGTCCAAGTATAGGGCTGATTGGCAGGCTCGTGGCAGTTGGTAGATGTGTGGAGGTTACACCACCTGCAGGATAGGAACTATTCCTATTTCTTACACGAGCTGCATGTTCGGCTTGACGCTGTACTATGCTCTCCATCGGTGGTATCCTCAGTGACCCAATCTGAATATCTCACGAGGACTCTGTCGGATCATAACCCGTTGTTGGTCACATTACAAGGCACAAGGGATAAAGCTGCAATTCCCACATGGCGCTTGCACCCTGAGTCACTAGATGATCCGGTGTTTAGAAGGGAAGTAGAAGAGGGGATAACGCATTATTTCACAGAGAATGCTGGGACTGCTGCCAATAGGGCGGTGGAGTGGGACGCTTTTAAAGTAGTGGGGCGGGGAATATGCATAGGTAAATATGCTGGAGGAAGGAAAACTCTGCTGCAGGATGTGGAGACAGCAGAAAAGCGCTTGAGGTTAGCGGAACAGGCGAGGCCGGAGAGACCGGCGCTTCAGATAGAGGTGTCGGAGACTAAAGAGAAGCTGGCCCAGGAAGTTGAGAGGCTCCGCTGCTTTGACTATAGGAAGTACGTAGAGAAGGCTCACGCAGAAAACGATAAGGCTGGGACATTGTTGGCCTGGCTGGCAAATCCTACACCGAGGGGCTCCCCGAATTTGGCTCTGGAGGCAGGTGTGGGCAATGTGGTATATACCCAAAGGGAGATTATGCAGGAGTTCCGGTCGTATTACGAGAAGCTGTATGAGAGTACGTTAACAGCAGCTGATACCGAACTTGAGGCCTACTTGGGAGAAGTGGAGATCCCGCAGTTAGATGAGGACCAGGCGAAACACTTGGGCCGGGACATTACCCATGAGGAGATACGAGGTGCCATTAAACGGATGGCGTGGAATAAGACCCCATGGGTTGATGGTTTACCGGTGGAGTTCCATCTGCAACGTATAGACATACTGGCGCCTAGGCTCTTAGAGGTCTATAGGGAGGCGGGGGAAACAGGTCAGTTACAGGAGACAATGCGGGAGGCCCTCATTGTCCCACTATTGAAGCCAGGGAGGGATAGCGTAGACACAGCAGCGTATCGCCCTTTATCAATGATGACCACGGACTACAATATCCTTAGTAGGATCCTGGCCTCGCGCCTGATGCACCATATGACGAACCTGGTGCTTGTGGATCAGGCTGGGTTCATCCCTACCAGGAATACTGCTACCAATGTCCGAAGACTGATGAGGGTCCTGGGGGAAGCTTGCAACGGCTCACCCGGGGCGGCGATCCTTTCTGTAGACATAGAAAAGGCCTTAGAATGGGCATATTTATATAAAACGTTGAGCCGTTTTGGACTGGGCGAGGCGTTTGTGAAATGGATGACGGTGTTATATTCCGCGGCAAAGGCATGAGTTAAGGTGGGACAAATGATTTCCCCCAGATATGTGGTAGCACGTGGGACGTGACAGGGTTGCCCACTTTCCCCGTTATTATTTGCTTTGGCAGTAGAACCACTGGCGGCGCGAGCTCGCTTAGGACGATGGTTTGAGGGACTACCCTTTAGAGGGGATCATCAACACATTTCCCTATACGCAGACGATCTGCTCATGTATTTGGAGGACACAGGCGGGGCTTTAGCAGGGGCAGCATGACTGCTGTCCGGCTTTGGGGCGGTATCGGGACTACAGGTTAACTGGTCTAAGACTTGCCTGTTCCCGGTGTGGCCGAGAAGGGGAGTCCCCCAGCTGATGCGGTCCGTGAGGTGTGAACCGTCTTGCTTAGCGTACCTGGGAGTTCATATTTATCATGGCGTCAGTGAAATACTGAAGGGGAATGTAGGGAGATGCATTCGGGCCCTAAAGGGGAGTATGGTGTTTTGGGGTGCCCTCCCACTCTCCGTGATGGGGAGGATAGCGTTACTGAAGATGGTGGCTCTCCACCGGCTGCTGTACCTTTTTAGAAACCTGCCTATTTGGGTGCCATTCTCGGTGTTCGCCACTTTGAAGTCCATGATGGTGGGATTCATTTGGGGATCGGGGAGACGTAGGGTGACCCTCAAGACCTTGATGAGGCCAAGAGCGCAGGGCGGCCTCGCAGTGCCCGATCTCGAATTGTACTATATAGCAGAGCAACTACAGGTCTTTACGCAGGCGGTGGCATTGGAGTTCAGGGGCCCTGACTCTGTCAGAGGAGGAGGAATCCAGAGACATGTCCTGTCCTTTATAGCATTGCAGCAGAAGTTGGACCTCAGAGACCTCACATTGGAGGAAAACACCCTGAGATTGTGCTGGAATAGCTCCCAGCAGAGGGTGGCTTTGCAGCACCCCTATGCGCCGGAGATGCCGCTGGGCATGTTGACGGCATTGCCACATGGAGGAGATTGGTCATCACTGAGGGACTGGGAACAGGCGGGGATCCAAGTACTGAGGGACCTATACAAAGATGGGGAACTGTTGACTTATCAGGTGCGGCAGAAGAGGTTTGATCTCCTCGGGGGAGGCTTCTTGATACATGCGGCCCTAAAGCGTGCGATACAGAAACATTGGAAAGGGGGATTGACCGAACCTAAAACTACGATGGCGTGCCAGTATGTGATGATGGCGGCTGGTACTTTCAAGGCAGTTACATGCTTGTACTCGAGGATGCTGACTGAAGGCTTGGCCCTGCTGGGCGATCTGCGCCTAAAATGGGAAGAGACACAAAAATTGCCTACACCACCCCTATTTTGGAACAAAATGAATTATAAAGGTCAAACAAGAGATTCTTTGGTTAGACCCGGTAATTTTATTTTACCATCCTACTTTATATTTTCTTTTGAAAGACTTTTTAGTTCATTTAAAAATGAAAAAAGGATACATCTGTACATTCACATATTTACAATAATATACAATACCATTTACAAACATGAATTTGACATACATATATTCTCTAAATAAAAATAACATCATACATCCCAAAAGACAATACTTAGTGCAAACAAAGATCATATATTTATGTATATATTCTGTTCCAAAAGTGAAAGACAAAGTAAAAAAAGGAGCACAATCATTAAATGAAAACTATTTACACACGAGCTGTTGCTAGTTTAAGCTGTAGATGAAATTATTCGCTCCTTTAAGTTCGCCGACGCGTTTCGAAACCAGGAATCCAGTTCCCAGAATTTCATCAGGGCTTTGTCACTTTTCATTTTGAGATAAAATAAAACAATAACGTTTTATTTACAAAATTCAAGTACTTCTCTCCGCTTCATTCAGTGCTATTAAAGTTTTACGTATTTCAAAAAGGTACCTGTATCAATCTGTAGAACACACCCTTTCAGGTTATTGAAAAAATTGGGCTTTGGTGGAGGCTTTAGTTATTTCAAAAACGATAATACATTGTGTCAATGCAGGGTTGTGCTATTTCTCAAGCCATGGATTGAGGTGGGGGATCTCTTAAACCTAATTACAGAATGCCAATTGGCTTTTGACATGGCGACCTGCATCCTACATTGGTTTCCTCATACACCCAAGACGAAGGTGACTAGTAGGTTTGTGGATTTGGGCCTATTATTAGCAAAAAGGGAACTGGCTGAAAATCTAAAGCGGGCCCGGTGGTAAAAGATGGAAGGGGGAGTTACTTAAGTGGGGAGTTATAACAGTTTGTTAACAGCGGGGGGGGAGTATAAATATTTATGAACCAATACCTTGGACTGTGGAATAAAACTCAATAAAATATGTTTACAAAAAAAATCAAGCAGCCTTGCCTATCACTTTTTTTTCAACTGAAAAAGGGTCAGCCATTATCCCTCATGGTTCATAATGAATCAAAGCTGTATTCAATGAAACAAGTGAAGATATGGGCTCACCTAGGCCCCCACAACAAAGAAAACCCTATCAGAAAACACATGAGGAAAACTGTCTTGACTCTCGTTGGCGTGATCACATCAAGTGATACTGGTGACAAACACTGCTGTGAAGTGTAGCGGAGTGCTGAACTGGATCCATGCTTCTCACACCTGATGAGTCTCAGGTCCCTCTGATCAAACAGCTCCTCTCCCAGAAGTATTTCGAGTGTGACTATGGGGTCACAGGAAGGGACAAGCCAAGCGGTAAGGGTCCCTGAAAAGGCTGGGTATGCACCAAATCAGTCTTAGGGGTGTCAAACTATACAAGGCCCCGGTATAGACTTTGAGGGAGATGGTAACTTTGTGAGTGACAGAGTCTGACTCAGTGGAAGAGACTAATGTGACAATTGGTTGTGTGCAGTTAAGGAAGAAAGATGCTGCAGGTGAAATGTGGCCTGTGAGACAGAAGAGGGGAAATATGAGACTTGCATCTGAAAGAGAACTTGCACCAATAGATGAATCTTCGGAGTCTGATCTGAGTGAAACTGAGCAAAACACAAAAGGTGCGAGAAGGTACAGGAGAGCTCAAGTGCTGTGCCCGAGATATTTCTCTTCTGAGTAGACGTACTTGGTTACAAATGCCGGGGAGAGCGAGGTCTGCGATTTCGATACTGGTTGTCAAGATATTGTTCAGAGATCCAGGAATTCAAGCTAATACACTTCTGTCATTGACTTTACTTTTCCTACCAAGGGTGACTGGCTTACAGGCTTTTATTCAGGATGACATTGAAAACCCGTGCTTGGGAGCACCGCAGTCTCCTTAAGAGATTGCAGCCTTGAAAGCTGAACGGTTACAATGAGTCATTGAGGAGAATGGCTCTGACCGAATAAGGGATGTGAACTGAACTTTGATCAGTAAGTAATTTGTCAGTAGAAGATAACCTAGGCCTGAGTGGAAGAAGAATAAACTTTGGGGTTTTCAACTATAAGAAAAGAAAGAGGACTAAGGTGATTTTTCAAGCTATGTAAATGTAAATCCAGTATTTGTAAAGCGCGAACTGTTACCCCAAGGCCTCCCGGCGCTGGGGCTGTCGGGAAGATTAAGCAAGCTATTGCCCAGAGTCACATGGTGCTGGGCTGTCCTGCCGCCAGTGCCTGGGATGGAACCGTGAGTCCCAGATTCCAGCGTTAGTCGCCCTGGCCGCAACGCCACACCTCTTTCCTTTCCATGATTTCAAAAGTTGCTCGAGACCTTTGTCATAAATGGAGAAGGTGGAGAAAAAAGTCTGTGTGTTGATCCTCTTTCAAACTGTGATACGAGCTTCTTTGAAAATGTAGCCTGGAAATGTATTATAGGTACACTCATTGTAGGGTAATGATATTAATAGCTGTAGTCATTTTTAAGTGCACACAAAAGTGAGGAACATGGAGTGGAGAAAGGCTTAATAGAGCAAACTGGTCGCTTTCTTCAAGTAGATTTATCGAAAGGTGATGACGCATTGAATGCTTATGCTGAGTTGCAGTTTGATTATGTTGACACTATGGAGGTGAAAGATTGCAATGTTTGTATGCAGTTACCTGCTTCGGTTGAAAAGGGAATCTGTTACCATCACTTGCCTTTGATTTATGGCATTAGTTGTAGTTTACTTATTAGTATGTTTTATGGACAAGGCTATTACAAGTACTACTTTTCGAATCATGATGTAGTGCTTTCAGAAATACCCGTCCATAAACACCAGAACATATATGATTATTATAAGCAAGTGGAAAATGATTTCTCAATAACAGTGACACTAGATACTGCTAACATGTGTAGACATAATCTAACATGCATATTAACAGACATAGAAAAGAAATTCATATATCAAGTAGAAGATAGACATAGGGGATTAGATGTTAAATCTGACATCAAGGACAAGAATTCCCAGTGGACCAAGGATGAGTTAGCTGACAAGCCTAAGGGTAGTTCTGGTCCTACAGCTTTAGATTGTGAACAACAAGGCAAGCTTTGCATCTGTCAAGTTGTGAGTTGGTATGATACTGTGATTGTGGGACAGAGTGCATGTGATCATATCTTCTCAATCAATGGTCCTTGGAAGATGTTTTTGCAAGAGTCAATTCGAAAGGTACCAGGGGTGTATTTTGTTTGTAGCAAGAATGCATATGTTCACCTTCATAGCAAATGATATGGTACAAGCTATTTGGCGGCCGTGTTCCCAAAAATATACCTTGCGCAGGATTTGGAGAGTTTGGAAGGAAAATCGAACAGCAGGAAAAAACGTGGATTGGGTGCAGGAGAGGTTGTGCTAGATATATTTGGAGCTATAATACCTAGTTTGGGAGTGGTGTTGAATGATGTGAAGATTAGAAGGCTGTCCACAATAGTGGATAAGTTATCTGTTTACAAAAAACATCTCTTTATTAAACCAGCTCATAAACATCAAGAGTTGGACAGTGGTTACATGTACACCATTAGGTTAAGTTTGACAGCAATGATACAACATGACAAGATCATCGAATTATATTCACATTAGGAATAATCAAAGTATTCTACCTTACATGTTGAATGGGTTGTGTCTGGCTTACATTCTTGCCTTTGTTGGCGTGCATGATCCTGCGTCAGGAGTCTCACATTTCCCATAGTTCCGCCACAGTGACCATATCTTTTCCAACTTTTTTAAGCACCCCCTACTTTTATATACTACTTCCTCTGCTCATTGGCACCAGTCCAGGTCAGACTCCCATTCTGTCAGTGATGGGGGGAGGGACGCCCCTCAGCATCTTGCTATATTGCGTTTTGCCACCCCTGCAGACAGCGCAAGCCAGAGCCCACTGTGTCAAGGCTTGTCTCCCTTACCCTTTATCATCAGTAGTAACCACCTGGCATCCATCGATACCTTTATCCCAAACACTCTTGACATCACAGTTGTCACCCCTCTCCAGAATGAGTTGATTACTGGGCTGCCCCAAAATATATGGAAGAAGGAACCTTCTTGTTGGCAGCCTCTTGCACGTAGTGCTGTCTGAGTCTTCCCCATCTGTGTAGTGATGTGCAGGTGGTAATACGAACACTGTAGGATCCTAAGTTGTACCTGCCTGAAACGGGCTTGGATCACTTTATCTCTGGGGCACCACACGGCTTCCAAGCAGTCCTCATTTTCAATGTTGCCTAGGTCATCTATCCATGTTCTCCTAAGGGAGGTTAGTGGGTCCGGTGCATTATTAACTATGTTTCGGGTATATTATGGACGTCCCCTTTTCCAGAATAGGGTCTACTAATAGCCTTTCTTCTAGGAGGGAGTGATCTGGGAGGATCAAGCCTTGCTGTATGTGACTTTGTAGGGCATGCATGAATCTCATATAGGGAAATCTCTGAGAGGGAGTCCGGGCATATTCTTGTTGTAGGTCAGCGGAGGGGAGGGGCACCCCATCTTTCCACACATCTCCCATGTGCTCAATGCCTATGGTCCGCCATCCTTCGAACCCCTCTAGCGTGGCCACCTCTCTCAGGCGGACACCCAACCACAGGGGTGTCAGGCCTATCAGTCAACTCTGCCACCCCAGGTACCTATTTGCCTCATTCCAACATTTGACTACTACTGGTGTGTGTGCTGTCCAATCCTGCCTAGCCTTTCAGTCATACAAAAAAGGCTTGTAGTTACTGCCTGGGATCGCATCCCTATGCATTCTATAGGCTGGTTCCTCCTTATCTGCATAGAACCAGTCATTTATTACCATAAGTTGCAAGACCCAGTAATAGAGTTTAATCTTTGCAGTTTATGCAGGGTGATTCAAGGTGAGCCTCCTTGCCACAGCAGCGTGCAAAGTTCTTGGGCTATCTGTTTGAAAAGGGCTGCTGGGATCGAGTAGGGGGTATTTTGCAGAGTGTATAAAAGGCAGGGCAGCGTCATCATCTTGTACAATGCCGCTCTGCCCATTAAAGTCAGCAGCAAGGTGTGTCAATGTATTATGTCTGTGTGAAATCTATTCAACTGGGGGAGAAGGTTCCTCTGTAAAAATATTTGCTGATTACGAGTCACATAGATGCCCAAGTATTTGAAGCCCTCTATAATTATCGGGGCTGAAATAACTCGCCAGGAGCCATGGGGATGGATCTGACAAGGGGAAAACCACCGACTTGGACCAATTTATAGTGTAGCCTGAGTAGCTTCCAAAGAGCTAAAATGTGGAGGGCTCTTGCTATGGAGAAGTAAGCCTTTGACAGATATAGAATTATATCATCAACGTACAGGGAGCTGCGTTCTTCCCATTCCCCTGGTGCCGCGATGCCCCAAATCATCAGGCTGGTTCTGATCCAATGCGCCAATGGCGCCTGAGCTTGAGCAAATAGCAGCAGTGACAAGGGGTAACCCTGTCTGGTGCCTCTGCGCAGCGCATAACGTCTTGATAACGCTCTGTTGACCCTCACTCTGGCTAGTGGATCCCGGTAGAGCAACTCCACCCAGCTGCAAAATTTTGGGCCAAAGCATAGTGGGGAAAGCAGGGCAAACAAGGAGTGCCACTCTATCTTATCGAAGGTCATCGAGCATCTATAGACATTAGCGCCGTTTGTTGGGATGAAAGGGCATCTGTCAAGTAGAGGACTCAGTATAACCGCTGCAGATTATGGGGGATGCTTCTGTGTGGCATGAAGCCAGACTGGTCTATGTGAATAATGGTGGCATGGGCCATCATTAATCTGTTGGGATGAAAGGGCCTCTGTCAAGTAGAGGAGACAGTATAACTGCTGCAGATTATGGGGGATGCTTCTGTGTGGCATGAAGCCAGACTGGTCTATGTGAATAATGGTGGCATGGGCCATCATTAATCAGTTATCGCGGGCCTTGGCAAGACCTTTTGCCTCCATATTCAGCAGGGAAATCAGGCTATATGAGCTGCAGCGTTCTGGGGTCTTGCACGCCTTGTGTATCACCACTATTGTGGCTGTACGCTGCTCTACAGGCAGTGAGCCTCCTTCCCTCTCCTCCCTAACCTTCAAAGCAGTGGTTGTGTACGTTTTGTAGTTAAGCCCTTAAAAAGCTCGACTGGGAGTCCTTTTGGGGCCGCCGCTTTTCCTGACCTCAATGATTCCAGGGCACTAAAAAGAGCTTCCTCAGTGAGATCAGCCTCTAAGGCATCTCGCTCGTACGCATTTATTGTTGGAAGCTAGAAGTCTGCGAGGAACTCCTCGCAGTCCCTGTCAGTTCTTGTGCTAACTCTGGAGTAGCGACCCTCACAGTGGGAGGCAAATGACTCTGCTATTCCCACACTCGTTGTCTGAAAAACACCTGTTCCGTCCCGGACACCCACCACCTATGACCTTTCTTAATCTATTTTATATAGCCAAGCCAGTAGTGGAGAAGTGTGGCTCAATGGTTAGAGCGGCAGACCCTGATGCAGAGGTCTAGCCCGGGACCAGGGTTCAATTTCCCGCCTCGGCGGGTCTTGGGCTCAAAATTCCCCGGACCTGATAATTCTCGCCTCGGTGCCTATTCCAATCATGGAGTCCCACTCTGCAACTCTGGGCAATAGCTTGCTTAATTTCCACAACGGCCCCCACAACGCTAAGGATGCCTGGCCTCCACCTTGGGGGTGCCCAGGAGTGGACACCTCACAGGGAAAGCCAGGATGGATTCCACAGCGGTATTCGTATAAGCGCCTTGAGACCCTTGCGGGTGAGTACTGCGCTATAGAAGTATCAATTTACAATTTAGTAGTCTGGAGGCCTTATCTCCCATTTCATATAGTCGGCGCTGCGTGGCGAGTGCATACACTCGCACTGCATTTTCCGCCGGGGCACTCACTTCTTGCTGGTGTATGGTTAAACTGTGTCATAGCTCTGCGCTCCTGCCGGCGATCACCTCTCACTCTAGTTACTGTATTTCTTCTTGAAGGGTTTGGAGTTTCAATGTGTCTTCTTTTTTCTTCCCCTCTATCAGCGTTTGGGCCTGCCCCCGCAAGACTGTTTTGAAGGCCTCCCAGAGGATTTGAAGGGACTTCATGATCCCTAATTTTCTTTGAAATATAGGTCAGCTCCCTCATGGAGTCATCCCCTCAAGTCTGAGTCTCTCAGATACCAGGGGTCTATCCTAGGGAATGCCGCTTTGTTAGTATTTGGCCCCTCAAGGACAATGCTTAATAGGGAGTGGTCTGAGATGCTTAATAGAAGGGGGCCCCCCGATGGGAAAATTGTAGGCAGGATTGCAGGGGAAAAATTCAAATAATCAGAAAGAAACAAGGGAGTGTCCTGCCTAAACTTCTTTCAAAACGGCCCTGGATAGCGTCCTAAATTTTAGACACAGCAAAGGAGCCGTCCAGGTACAAGTCAGATGGAGAGATCATTGATGTTTTAACAATTAGTTTTATTTATTCATATTTACATTTTTTTCATTTTATCTTTTTTAGAATTGGTGATTCTGTATAAAAAGGTTACAAAATGACAATCATTTCATTAACTGGTCAAAAACATAGCAGCAAATCTCTATAGTCCCACAGACACCAACCACTCTAACATTCAAAGATGCACACACTCAATCACTCACTCTGAGATGCCCCTTGTCATGTACGTGGGCATTGTGAAACAACCCACTTGGTTATGGTGTGTGAGTAGATAATGTATATTTGAGAATGAGCCATGCTGTGCTGAATAGTATGTGTACTGCCTAATGTAAGGGTTATGGGTCCCCCAAGCCCTTTGTTATCAGAAAGCCCAGCAAAATCTGGGCACTCACCTGCCTCCCACACACACTGGACCAGTTGAGGTCTGGATCTATTACTGCATTGGCATCACCTCCGGCTAGAAGGCTACCTGTGGGCAAGCCCATTAACAGTGCGCTACATTTCAGGAGAATGTTTGTGAGCATTCTAAGAGTACTATAAAATTTGTGTGCGCCACTCCCACCTGCCTGCTACTGCCGCAGAGCACCCATTATCATCATCATGGCAGATTTTGTCGATAGTGTGGGGCAGGGAGCTTCGCACCAAAATACCCGCTCCACAGGCACCCGTTGAGTACCCAGAGTGGCTGCTAGTCTGTAACCAAAGCGGTCCAAGACCTTGTAATAATTCCCTGTCAGGTGCGTCTCCTGCAGTAATACCACATTTGGAGAGTGGGGCTTAATATGCTGCAGGACAAGTGTCCATTTAATTTTATTTCCCAGACCATTTACATTCTGAGTCAATCCCCGTATCTTAGCAGTTTCCCTTTCCATCTTGGGTGTGCCAGGCTGCAACTACTACTCGTCTCCTTCTCGTATAAAGCCCAATGAATATGTTTACTGTGTATCGATTTAGTTAAACATAAGCAACATTGATTAACTTAACAACAAGGAGAAACAGTTCCCCCACATAACCCCTCCCTGTATCCCTGCTAGGTGAGTAACAACCCCACCCCTCCCCAACATGCAGAATGCCTGTCGCCCAAACAGTGGTACCATAACAACAATTGAGGGGTGATGTGCATGCCAGTACCGTCGATGGACATATCAATTAAGGCAAATTCGATACACAGCCACCGGAGTGATCTGTGACTTGAGTCTTTAGTCTTAGGTTGGAGTCCAAACTATGGGGTTCTGAAGGGCTCCCTCTTCTTTCAGCATCTCAATCCTCCAGCCACCCACCCCCATGCAAAAAGAGGGAGAGACTTTTAGCTTCGCCACCACCCCAGGGGTGTCACTTATCTGTTTTCGATGGCTAGAAGGACTGGCCTGACATAGAATCGGGCTCTTGCCTCCTAAGTTCTTGTTCTTTCTTGGTAGGTGCTTGCTCCTTATCGATCTTCCGCCCAACTGTCCTCTAACCCTCCAGCCACTCCCATGCTTTCTCTGGCAACATGAAGAAATATGATTTTTCTTTAGCCAACACCTTGAGTTTGGCAGGAAACAGTATCCTGTACTTCAGGATCTTGTAACTGAGGGCATTTTTTTAAAGCATTGAATGTCCGTATTTTACCTTTGAGCCTGAAGTGTAAAGGTCAGAAAAAATCAGATGGTGGCATTTTCATAGTGAAGATTGCCATGCAAGTATTCCGCTTACAGGACGGAGCCCCTGTCTCTGAAATTAGGTATGCAGGCTAATATTGTGCGGGGGAGCCCCCTGGCGTGGTCTCAGTCCCAACGCACGATGTGCTCTATTGACAGATAAAAAGGTGGACAATCGCTTTGGCTTCAGCGTGTGGAGGTTTAAGTCTTCCAGGATGAGGTCTGCCGATTGTCCTTCCATGCCCTCAGGGACTCCCACCACCCAGATACTCTTGTGGTAAGCTCTGCCCTCTTGGTCTTCGAGCTACACCATGATTACAGTTTTCTGTTTCGTGAATGATGTTACCTGCTCCTCTAGATGCTTAGTTTTGAATTATGGGCATCCAATGCTTGCCCAAGCAGTCGACATTATGTCTGCTAGTTTTCAAAAGTCCGCCCTGAGAAGGTTCATTTCTTCCGTCACCAAGTCATGTTTAGGCTCCAGTGTGCCTCCCAAATCCCTGATGGCTTTCATTATGGCTTTTAGGGGAGGGTCCATAAAGGGGGTGGTAATGGACAGAGTATCTGAATTAAGCAGAACACTCCTACCCAGTCAAAAGATCAGGGCTTGATCCATCACCGTTTTTTAGCTCACTGCACCATCCCAGCTCAGAACCTGGCTACATGCAAATTAGTCTGACCCTGGCCCAGTGCATCATGGGAACAGGGCAGACCAAACTACCAAGCCAATTCTTTACTGGAAAGGAAACAAGCTTCCGGGGACCGGTTTCTGGCATTACAGCCGTCTTCGGCCCGGCTTGCTTGAATCCTGATGGTGCAGTGAGCAAGGGACTCACATCTGAGCATACCCTTCCACACTTGTGGTGGCCAAAACGATTCATAAAGGGGGTGGTAATGGACAGAGTATCTGAATTAAGCAGAACACTCCTACCCAGTCAAAAGATCAGGGCTTGATCCATCACCGTTTTTTAGCTCACTGCACCATCCCAGCTCAGAACCTGGCTACATGCAAATTAGTCTGACCCTGGCCCAGTGCATCATGGGAACAGGGCAGACCAAACTACCAAGCCAATTCTTTACTGGAAAGGAAACAAGCTTCCGGGGACCGGTTTCTGGCATTACAGCCGTCTTCGGCCCGGCTTGCTTGAATCCTGATGGTGCAGTGAGCAAGGGACTCACATCTGAGCATACCCTTCCACACTTGTGGTGGACAAAGCGATTCATAAAGGGGGTGGTAATGGACAGAGTATCTGAATTAAGCAGAACACTCCTACCCAGTCAAAAGATCAGGGCTTGATCCATCACCGTTTTTTTAGCTCACTGCACCATCCCAGCTCAGAACCTGGCTACATGCAAATTAGTCTGACCCTGGCCCAGTGCATCATGGGAACAGGGCAGACCAAACTACCAAGCCAATTCTTTACTGGAAAGGAAACAAGCTTCCGGGGACCGGTTTCTGGCATTACAGCCGTCTTCGGCCCGGCTTGCTTGAATCCTGATGGTGCAGTGAGCAAGGGACTCACATCTGAGCATACCCTTCCACACTTGTGGTGGCCAAAACGATTCATAAAGGGGGTGGTAATGGACAGAGTATCTGAATTAAGCAGAACACTCCTACCCAGTCAAAAGATCAGGGCTTGATCCATCACCGTTTTTTAGCTCACTGCACCATCCCAGCTCAGAACCTGGCTACATGCAAATTAGTCTGACCCTGGCCCAGTGCATCATGGGAACAGGGCAGACCAAACTACCAAGCCAATTCTTTACTGGAAAGGAAACAAGCTTCCGGGGACCGGTTTCTGGCATTACAGCCGTCTTCGGCCCGGCTTGCTTGAATCCTGATGGTGCAGTGAGCAAGGGACTCACATCTGAGCATATCCTTCCACACTTGTGGTGGCCAAAACGATTCATAAAGGGGGTGGTAATGGACAGAGTATCTGAATTAAGCAGAACACTCCTACCCAGTCAAAAGATCAGGGCTTGATCCATCACCGTTTTTTAGCTCACTGCACCATCCCAGCTCAGAACCTGGCTACATGCAAATTAGTCTGACCCTGGCCCAGTGCATCATGGGAACAGGGCAGACCAAACTACCAAGCCAATTCTTTACTGGAAAGGAAACAAGCTTCCGGGGACCGGTTTCTGGCATTACAGCCGTCTTCGGCCCGGCTTGCTTGAATCCTGATGGTGCAGTGAGCAAGGGACTCACATCTGAGCATACCCTTCCACACTTGTGGTGGCCAAAACGATTCATAAAGGGGGTGGTAATGGACAGAGTATCTGAATTAAGCAGAACACTCCTACCCAGTCAAAAGATCAGGGCTTGATCCATCACCGTTTTTTAGCTCACTGCACCATCCCAGCTCAGAACCTGGCTATATGCAAATTAGTCTGACCCTGGCCCAGTGCATCATGGGAACAGGGCAGACCAAACTACCAAGCCAATTCTTCACCAGAAAGGATACAAGCTACCGGGGACCGGTTTCTGGCATTTCAGCCTCGTCGGCCCGGCTTGCTTGAATCCTGATGGAGCAGTGAGCAAGGGACTCATGTCTGAGTATGCCCTGCCACACCTATAGTGGCCAAACTATATATGGGGAGTCTGAAGAGGTTTTTATGTATGTATTTATATATGAAGACGTGCTAAGGGTCCTGTGTACACCTGGAAGTGTAGTAGTATTTGTAGTGTGCGACAGGATTCCATCAATTTGCTTTGTGATTTTGTACGGTCATTTAATAAGAAAAGTTTGAAGCAGAAAATAAGGTTGTTGCAAGAATTAGATCCTTGCAGAGTGAGAGAAGTGACAGGTTTGCATGGTCATTCACTGGCTTGTCTTTCCAGGAGAGTATGCCAGAGTGTTTTTCATCATTTCAGAATGCTAGCAGTGCATCATAATAAAGTGAGGAAATTAGTTAGAATGTTGTATTATGCTAAGAGTCCAGCAATTATGCTTAAACAATTATGCGCTGCTCTTTTGCATGGTTCTGAAATAGATGTGAAGAATATATGTGAAGAAATTGAGTTTTGTTACTTTGGAAGTAAAGAGGAGAATGTTGAAATTGACCAAGAAGAAGCGGGTAATGTGGAAGATAGTGTACAGGTTTCCAGTACAGATAATTTCCAGAGGGAAATTGTCACATTTCAGGTCAAATCAAGTGAGAGGCCAAATTTCACTTGTGTGTGTTGTCGACGCACTTATTATAAGAATCAGACTAAGTTAGTGGATTTATATGCAAAAAGTGAAAGGGAAAATAATAGTGAATGGAAGGATTTTGCAACATACTTGATGGTAGAAAATTGTTTTGATTTGGGATTGGATCAACGTGTGTGTACTTATTGTTGTTGCAAATTAAATCAAAACCAGATGCCTGCTAGAGCAGTTCATAATAATCTGGAATTGGTTGAGATTCCTTCTGAATTGAAGGATTTAAATACTTATGAATCTATTTTGATTCAAAGTATCCATCCCTTTCAGGCTATTGTAAGAATGGAGCCAAAGACAGGGAAATTGCCTCCATCAGATTTACAGAGAGGATTAAAGGGAAGAGTTGTTTATTTGCCTCTAGATTTGAAGAAAAACATTAACACAATTGGAGTAGAAAAAGTGGAAGAGGAACCTCTGGTTATCTTAGTTAATGGGGTTCCGACAAAGAATAAGAAAATATGGCAAGATTTAGTAGATGTTAGGAAAGTTAAAAAGGCAACATTGTATTTGAAAAAAAATAATAAATACTATAAGAATGTATATGTTGCAGAAGAGGAAGTAAGTGAGGAAGAGGATAGCGATTTGTGTGCTGGTCAAATTGAGAAAGTAGAACCCTCTACTAGTGAAGAAATATATGAACATTATAGTGTTCATCCTTTGCATTCCAAGGAAGTCATGGGGAATGCTATTGAGTTGTTTCAAATGAAACAAGCCAAAGGGAGTCCCATTAGTGTTTGGGAGGAAAGTTTGGAAGCTCGGTGTTTCCCACAGCTTTTTCCAACAGGTCAGGGAGGAAGATATGATGAGCGACCTCATCAAATTCCTGCTTCTGAATACCGGACTTTGCGATTGTATGCAGGAGATGCTAGGTTTCGACAATGCATTCCTTATTTGTTTCATCTCCTGTTTGAAAGCGATCTGTCTGGACTGTCATATGCAGTGAACCACATCTTGAAAAGTGGTATACACATGCAAAACATCTCGGCAAGTGACTTTATGGATAAAGTCAATGTCCAAGACAGTATTTTGGATTCTCACCTGATTAATCTCATGGCGTGTCAGCGTGGTACTAATGAGTACTGGTACCGTCGTCATGGTGATTTAAAATGTATGCTGAGGAACTTAGGTACTCCCACATGGTTCCTCACTCTGAGCTGTGCCGAGTATGGCTGGGAAGACTTACTTGAATTTCTACGAGAGGCAAATGCTAACGTAGATAACATCGAATTCAAGACACCCGGAGAACTGTGCTCTTTGGATCCAGTCAATGTATGTAGGTACTTCAATCATAGATTTGAAGCTATGATGTCTTTCATCATGAATAAGAAGAATCCACCTCTTGGAGAGGTGTTGGATTTCTTCTGGAGAAAGGAGTACCAAGCAAGAGGTGCTCCTCATATACATATGTTGCTGTGGATCAAGGATGCACCTAAATTTGGAACGGATCCAGAAGACTCAGTGATGAGTTTCATCCAACAGTATTCTACGTGTGCTGTTCCAAACGCAAAGGAGAAGAAAAGCCTAAGAGAAAAAGTTCTGCGTTTCCAAAGCCATCGATGTGGAAAGTACTGCCGTCGTAAATTCCGAAACAAGGACAAGTTCTACACCAAATGTCGTTTCGGCTTTCCACGACCGGTGATTTCTAAAGGAAGAGTAAACAGTTTGATGTCTTCGCTGCGACATAATGTCATGAAGAAATCACCTAAAAAACACATACAATTTGAAGAGGAACGAAGAGTCCAAGTACATCAACGACTACAACCCGGTGATTTTGTCCATGTGGAATGCTAACATGGATATACAGTTTGTGGCTGATAACTGTATGGCTGTGGCTCGGTATGTGACGTCTTACATCACCAAAAAAGAGAAGACAGAATTGAAGGATATGTGGGAGGACATTTCCCATGAAAAGAGCCTCAGCAAGAAGTTGTACAGTTTCAGTCTGAAGATGTTGTCGCATCGAGAAATTGGAGCTTACGAATGCTCTGACCGGTTGTCTTCAGCAAGTCTCTATGCCAAGTCCAGGAGTATCATTTGGGCGAGTCTTGGTCTTGCTGCAACGCGTAATCGAGTTCTGAAACCTGTGCGGGAAATTGAGTATTTGGCGGAAAAGGAGCCAAACAGTACCGACATTTTGAAGACCAACATGTTGGATACATATTATCCAAATAGAAGCAGTCACCTCGACAATGTTTGTCTGTATGAGGTTCTTCAAAATTACATATTCAAGAGGAACATCAAAGAAGATACTGAGAAAGGAGTGTATGCTGTAATAGGAAGTGAGGGAGGTCTGGTCAAGCAAAGAAAATGCCATTTGGTAAACCATCGAAAATTGAGTGGCGAATCTCCTGAAAAAAAGGAGTTTTTCTATTTAGCACTTTTGCAACTTTTCAAGCCTTGGCGTGCAGAAGAGGAACTGCTTGGAGATTTCCTCTGTTACGAAGACTCTTTCAATGCCGCCAAGGAGACCATAGAATGTCCTGCTTTTCCCAAATATGTAGAAATGTTGAATGCGGAAATTGAGCAGGAAGCAACGATTGCAGCCGAGATTGCCAGAGACAGTTCTCAGGACAGTCAGAGTTCTGCTTCATTGAGTCAGGATCCACTAGGAGGACCTGTTATCGAAAATGAAGCTGCCACTGCCATGAATGAAGTGGAAAGAGCCATGGCACATGCTCAGGAGGATGCGGTTAACTTAGAAGAGTTGGAAAGACAACTCAACGTTGAGCAGAGGAAAATATATGACGAAGTTACCATGCAAATTGATCATGGATTAAGTCATGACAAGAAAGAGTGCTCATGTACGTCATTGAAGCCTGTCCGACTGTACGTGAGTGGAGAAGCGGGAACTGGAAAAAGTTTCCTCATTAAAGCAATTTCATGCTATTTGCAGGAAAGGACAGAGTCATCGCTGTCTTGTGTTGTCACCGCTCCAACTGGACTGGCAGCACATAACATTAAAGGGATTACTTTACATCGTTTACTGATGCTGCCAGTGGAGCATGACAACAAATTACAATATCACAAGCTATCTGGAGATGCTTGTTTTGAAGTTTCAAGAATCTTGAGGAAAATGAAACTTCTTATCATTGACGAAGTAAGCATGGTTTCCAATGTCATGCTTGCCTTTGTGCATTTGAGAATGCAAGAAGTTCTCAAAACAGAGTATGATGTGTTATTTGGTGGCAAACACATCATTGTTTTCGGAGATCTTTTGCAGCTGACACCAGTGAAAGGGCAACCTGTGTTCAAAATGCTCACGCATGAAGATACCAGGAAGTGCCTAGGCAGCATTGGCAACGTCAATATATGGTTAAACTTCAATTATGCTGAACTGCATGAAAATATGCGTCAGGCGAAGGATGAAGTTTACAAGACTATTCTACAAGATGTTAGAATTGGAAAAGGGTCCGAGCATGGGAAAGAAGCTTTACATGCACGATTACTGTCAAATTTATATCCAGAACAAGATGTTGTGCCTGAGAATATTTTTCAGAAAATTACTGATAAGAAATCTGGAATATGTTTGATGCCAACTCTTGCAGAATGTGCCAAATTCAACAACAAAATGTTGCATTTAGAAAAGCAAGAGATTGTGAAACTGGAAGCTATTGACAGAGTAGAGCATATGGGATCAACAATTATTTTGTCTGAGAATCTGAAAACAAAATTGGATTCATTAGAGAAGAGTATATCTAAAACTGCAGGTTTTGAAAAGACTCTGAATGTGTGCTTGAACTGCCGTATAATTTTAAGAAGGAATTTACATGTTGAAAGAGGTCTGGTAAATGGATCAATGGGTAATGTTGTTGATTTTGTAAAATACAGAAATAGAGATGGAATTGAATTTTTTAAAATTAAATTTGATGGCATTGAGGAAGTACAGCTAATTGGTCGTTGCTCTGCTAGATTTTTGCTTGTAAAAGACTTATATGTTCGCCGTAAGCAGTTTCCTGTTTGCTTGGCATATGCGGTGACAATCCATAAATCGCAAGGTTTAAGTGTAGACTGTGCATTGGTGAATATTGGCAGTTCTGTGTTCAAGGAGGGTATGGCATATGTGGCATTGTCACGAGTTAGAACTTTATAGGGATTGTACTTGATTGAGTGTGATGTCACAAACATTTGTGCGGATCTAGATTGTGTTAAGGAATACAATAGGTTAAGAAGAGAGTATGCGCCACATTTGCCTCAGTATCCTTTGTTTGAGAAACGTGTGGTAGGCCGGAAACGAAGAAATGTGACCAATACTGGGGAGGTTGTAGCAAAAAGACGAAAAGTCGATGAACCTAAAATTACAAGCAGAAACAAAAAGGATTCTGTTGAAGATGTTGTTGGTTTTCAATTTGAAAACAGTTCTGGTGTCAACTGCTATGCTAATGTAGTGGTTAATGTTTTGTTTTCTCTAGAAAATGTAAAAGAAGAGATTGTGGTCAATTCTGATCAAAGATTTTGCAGTTTGTTAAATTCTGTGTTAGAGAAATGTAGCACTGATAGAACAAACATAGAAAGTGTGTTTGAAATTCGAAATCTGTTAGACAGATGTTCAGGCCAAACACAATTCTCTCAAAATATTCAGCAAGATTGTCAGGAGTTTTTAATGTATATGCTTGATGTATTGCATGCTGAAGGTGTAGATGTAGATCAGCTGTTTGGGCTTTCTTATCAATGGCAGCATGACTGCGAGAACTGTATGGTATCAAGTACTACTAGTGTAGACTCAGAAAGATTTATATATTTAACTTTGCCAGACAGTAAATCAGTCTCCTTTAATAAGCTAGTAAAAGCAGCTGATCACAACATGGAGTGTAGCCAATGTAAATCTGAAATGATGTCCACATTATTTATACGAACATATGGCCAGTATGTCATTTTAATGTTCCAACGATGTAGGCCTGATGGAACAAAATTGACAACTTTAATAAAAAAATTTGTAGCTTCGCAGTTGTCAATATCAGGAAGGACTTTTGTAACTGCAGCAATTATATATCATGACGGCCCTTCAATAACATCAGGACATTACACAGCTTATTTAAAGTCTAGAAATGGCTGGTCATTCTGCAACGATTCTGTTTTAATTTTCCAAAAAAAATTGCCGTATGACCTTAAAAACTCTTACCTGGTGTTTTTAAAACCCAAATTTTAGGGAAATAATCTCGGGATGTGCTCTGTGGAATTTCAAGAAGTTCTAATGGCTCCTACACAATTTGGCCTTGAGGATAAGTGTAGTTCAGAGACATAACTTCTAACCATAAGACTGGACGTCATGGAGAAATAAGTGCACTTTGAATGAGTTCAGAAAAACTATTTCTTTTTATAAGCTAATTGAAGCAGCCAATCAAAACATAGAGTAGAGGGAATGTAAGTCTGCAATGCTGTCTACTGTTTTACATTGCTTTGTGATTGAAAGTGATGTAGAGAATTAAATAATTGTACTAGTCATAGAGTTAGTGTAAGTCTGCTTCATAGTAAGCAGTATCAGTGTCATAGGAAATGTAGAACATGACTGAGCAAGAAGAGGAAGATATTACTATTCCTGGATTGTGAAAATGATCTTCAACATTTTAATTCTGAAAGTTGCAGAAATGCCAAATGACGGTATTGGCTTACAAGAAATCCAAGAGTTATAAATGGCTCTGACAAGATTTGGCCTTGTGGAAACTTGTGGTAGAGAGCAAGAAGTCATTTATTGCATGTAACATGTTTTTAAAAACGATGGAGATTTTCTTTCAGAAAGTGGCGGGCTGAAAGTAATAACAGCACAACAGAGTGTAAGCTGTTCATAGGACATCCTTTGACGTCATGGAAAGTAAGTTAACTTTAAGGAGTTCTGAATTCTGATTTGTTATGTTGTATGGGTTTTTTAAACACAATCATTTTGATTGTGTTTTTTTTCCCCGCTGTTATATGATGAATACCTTCAAGTCACTGTTTTTAGTGAATTTTGATACATTCTGAGAACAGCAAAAATAAACCATTTAACATGTATAATTAATTCTGTACTGTTTGCATTTATGATGTATATGTAGAACTGTGTAGGAGGCATGGAGAAGGTGAGGCTTCTGTAAGTGTCAAAGTTGTTGCATGCAGTACTGCGCTTCTGCATATTCTTTCATATGCTAGACTACATCTGCACAATGAGATACCTAAGCAAAGGAAACACAAGTGATGTGATTGTGAAATGAGCAAAATAAATTGCACGTATTTCATTTACATCACCTGTGTTTCCTATCATTACGAAGCACATTGTGTAGATCAAGTTTAGGTCTGTCCAGGGAAACATAGGAGGTTTGGACTTTGTTCAAGAGTGCAGTGGACATGACTCACTTCATTGGTAGACCTTCACATATATTATGTCCTCTATTCTCTTCAACAACTCGAAATTTCATCTGCAACCCTGAGTAGGCCTCACCTCAAACAAACCTCTGGATAGGAGACATCTCATTGGCATCCTGAAGCAATTATTTAAAATTTTAGTGTCTTGCGACACTTTTCTGAGACAACAGCAATGCAAAAGATGCACCATATTTTAAGATAGGCCTCACTTCATCTGCATCAAGATACTGTTAGTTTAAAATGTATATCTTTAGGACTGTGTAGGGGGCCTGGAGAAGCAGAAGCTTCTGTGAGTGTCAAAGTTGTTGAAAAACTGTTTGTCCCTCAATCTTTTCCCTTGTCTTTTGTAATTTTTAAATACATGTTTTAATATTTTTCAAATGTTTGTTCTCTCTTTCACAGATTGAAAGTATAAAAACAAAAAGTGAGTAATTTAACGACAATTATAAGGTAAATGTTTTGTACTCTTTTCGTTACATTTCTATCACATTTAACTTCTATTAGTTCCACTGCTTCATTTCTTTAACCCTCAGTTTCCTGCCTTTGCTACTTCCCTCATTCCTTTCTCTATTACCTACTTACTCAACTCCTTCCACTCTTTTTCTCAGTCCCTCTCTTCTCATAGTTCCTCACTCTTGTTCACTCACTCCGTCTCTATTACTCTTAGTGTCTTTGACTGATCACTCTATCACTATTTGTTCATAATGCTTTCTCTGTGTAGTTGAAGCACACTAAGGGGCATATTATGAACACAGCCAATAAAATTATTGCTCTTTTTATTGGCAGAAAACTGGTGCAAAAGTGGTTTTAGCGGCAGTTTTCTGCCGCAAAAGCAGCTTTAGCGACACATTTCTGCCAATAAAAGCTGCAAAACTTTTATTGCCTATGTTGATGATATGGCTCTATGTTACTTACATTTCTTTGCTATTTCAATTAATCTTTTTCTGTTATTTTTTGTTTTCTGTTTTCTATTTTTTCTCTCTGTTATTCCTCATGTTTTAATCCTATTTTGAACATTCACTCACATTCTCCAAGAAACTCTTCTTTGTTAATGTTATACTCTCTTTTTTTTTCTTTCACTTCGTTATCTATTTTGTTTTTCACAATTATACCCTCTTCCGTCTTTTCTTCGGTAAATAGATCTATTAAACAGTATCTCTTCTTTACTCCCTATAGCTGTCTTTCTTTTAACATCACTCTCTGTTTACTTTCCTTATACTTACTCTTTTTAAAAAAAAAAAAAGTTTTTTGGTTAGCTCCCGGTCCGCGTACCGGGAAGCTAACCGGGAAGCGAACCAAAAGAAATAGAGCTTGCCAGAGTGCTAAACATTCTAGCAATTTTTTTTGAAAGGGAAGGTAGTTCTGAAAAGAACTTTTTTTTTTATATTTTTGTTGTTTTATATTTTGTATTTTTTGAACGATTTTATATTTTTTTTGGTTTTTTTGGGGGGGGGGGAAACAACAAAAAACAGGCATTGAAAAGGGCTCAACAGGAGCAAAAAAAAAATTACTGGGGGCGGTTAGGGCAATTATGGTGTTCATACACCAGGTTGATAGCATTTATGCTCATATTGCCACATGCTAACAACGCACGACAGTGCATACAAGTGTGGATCATGTGGCCAAAATTTTCTTGTATGTTTGGCACAGTTTCCCGTGCCTCTGCTGGTGTCAATGAAATGGATATTCTTGATCTGGCCACAGGAGTTGATCTTGGATTTTCCTGCAAATCCCGTATTTCCGCCCGGCTATAATTCAGTGGATGCTTCCTTGTCATGTGCCTGTGCATAGTATGGTTGCCATAACTATATTTCTTATCCGTCCCTCTGGATAATTTTTCTTTACAGATGAGGCAGGTGACATACCTCGCATTCACTTTTTTTTGGCCACGAGGGATCGAATAAAACTGCCAGATGAAACTGACTTTCTTATGGGAAACCCGGGGCACTTCTTCTAAGAACTGTGGTTCTTCTCCCTCCTCTTCATCCATTTCTTCCTCTTCCTCCTCAGTGTTGATCATCACCTGGGGAGGTGGTCCTCTCTTCCCATGAGGAGGTGGAGGTGGTGGTGGGGGTCCACCAGCTGAAGCAACTACTGAAGCCATTTCTGATATAGTAATAAAGGTCTTCCTCTCACAATGATGAAAGTCAGAGTGAGGAAAGAAGGAGGGGTTTTCATCATTTGGGAAAAACAATACTTCTCAACCAATGAAAAGTGTTATTTTTAGGTCACCTGACCTAGCCTTACATCATTATGAAACCAAAAGTGAAATGAACCAATGAAAAGTTTTATTAACAAGTCACATGACCTCTCACGCTCATGTTACGCGCTGCGGAACACGCCCCGGTTAGCTTCCGGGTCGCTGAGCTTCGCGCCTCGGTCCGCGCCCCGGGACACTTCCGGGTGCGCTAACGCGGTACGTCACAAGACGCATTACGCGGCAACGCGATACATCGCGCTTTTGCGACGCGCCGCGGATCGCTTCCGGAGAGCTGCGTTTCGCGCCTCGGTCCGCGCCCCGGGGCACTTCCGGGTGCGCTAACGCAGTACGTCATAAGACGCATTACGCGGCAACGCGATACCGTCACTATGTTGATTTCTTACCGGTTCGCGGACCGGGTCGCGGCATCAATTTGAGCTAACGGAAAGCTTCCCGGTTCGCGGACCGGGAGCGAAACAAAAAAAATATTTAAAAAAAATTATTAATAAACATATAAAATATATTTTTGGATTTAAAGAAGAATACATTTTACAGCTATAGATATTAGCTTTTAAAAAACCAATGAAATTCACTGAAAAAACCATAGGTTATAGACCATATATAGTTAGGAATTAGCATTTACAAAACCTTGAAAATTCACTGAAAAAACCATAGGTTATACACCATATATAGTTAGGAATTAGCATTTAAAAAACCTTATTTTACTCACACAAAACCAATGAAATTCCATATATAGTTAGTTGTACTAACTATATATCGCGCACCCGCAATCCACTGCTGATCATGTCACATATTACATCATTCATGACATGGTCAGTGACATCACTGATGACATCACTGATGACATCTCAAATGACATCACTGATGACATCACTGATGACATCTCAAATGACATCACTGATGACATCACTGATGACATCTCATTTGACATTACTGATCACATCACTGATGACATCATTCATGTGATAATACGATGAACCTCTTCATTTTTTATATATATTTTAATTAATGAAATTAATAATTTAAAAAAAATAAAAAAAATTAATTAAATCGGTCCGCGAACCGGGAAGCTTTCCGTTAGCTCAAATTGATGCCGCGACCCGGTCCGCGAACCGGTAAGAAATCAACATAGTGACGGTATCGCGTTGCCGCGAAATGCGTCTTATGTTATAATATAATAATAATTAATAAATATATATTAGCCAGGGACAGACTAATTTGCATATAGCCAGGTTCTGAGCTGGGATGGGGCAGTGAGCTAAATAACGGTGATGGATCAAGCCCTGATCTTTGGACTGGGTAAGAGTGGTCTGCTTAATTCAGACACTCTGTTCATCACCACCCCCTTTTCTGAATCGTTTAGGGGAGGGTCCGGCATACCCGCTTTATGACCCATGGCAACTGTGTGTTTATCTATGTGGTTGGCCTGTCCCAGGCCCATGTCCTTAGTGCGGACAATTATTTCCACCTCCCCTCCAAACAGGGCGGCTTTGTGGATTCTCAGGGGGGGGGCGATGCAGCTGATGCCTTCCTCTCACCCATGTAATTATTTTTCAATGCCTTGGGCAATATCCCTACTCCCTCCCCTTTGTGCTGCCAGTGCTAATCTGGCACCTTGCGCTGGTGGCTCCCCCCGCAGGCCACACACTTCAATTTTTTTCACAGGGGGGTAGAACCAGACACAGGTATTGTGCGCTGTCCCCCGCGGCATTCCCGTGTCGCCTGCCCCCGCGGCTTTAGCTGCCAACGGTCTCCTTATCCCCGCCTCTAAACACCGGGCTCAATTTGCGTTGCCTCTCTCCGCTGCAACGCAGGCTTCCTCTGGACTCACACCGGGATCCATGAGCTGTCAATGCAGTTTTCACCCAAGAGCGGGCTCCTCCTGGAGTGGCCGGAAGCCCAGACTGACTGGAGTAAAATTATACTAGATCTACCTAAGGGTGACCTGATAATTGGTGGGGATTTTAATATAACACTCTGTGATCAAGTAGACTGATACCCCCTTCAGGGCTCCCCACTGTCCAAAACACAGCTGGCAGATTTCATGGTTGCTTTCAGACTCGTGTATATATATGGCGCAGGCAGCACCCACTTGCACTCCAATACACATTTCATTCGGAGGCTCATAACAGTCTTTCCCAAATAGATCATATCATCACATTAGCTGATCAATTGCAAAATTTTACAGAGGTGTGGCATTTGGCACGAGGCATTTCAGACCACACCCTGATCTGGACGCAATTCAAGATAGGAGTACCTACAATGCGTAAAAGTATCTCAATCAACCCATGGTACCTAAATGTCCAGAGCATTAGGGACGGTCTCATCAAAGCCACTGAGGACTACTTCAGAGACAATATTGGCTCAGTGGACTTGCCACTAGTACTCTGGGAGGCCTTCAAAACAGTAGTGAAAGAGCGTACGCTTTCCCTAATGACAGGCAATAAAAAAAAAAGACGAGACAGCTCAAAATGTTGGAAAGAGACTTGCTTGCTCTCGAGCAAAGGCTTATACAAAACTCAGACAAAACACTCACACATGTACCTGGCGTAAAACAGCAAGAGTATAACAGTCTGCTCAGGGAGACAGCCAGGGCAAAATATCTTGCGACAAAACATAAAATATACGCACAAGGGGAAAAGTGGGTAAACTTCTCATGTGGCTTGACCAGCAGAAAAGGTTGAGCACCTGGGTGACCACATTAAATGTAGATGGTGAGATATTGAGGAAACCCCAAGCAATAGCACACGCCTTTGAGACCCATTTCTCTGCCCAATATTCTCCTACGGCCTCAGCCACAGCTGCTGAGTCAAGGGAATTCCTGGGAGATCTCCATATGCCCAAATTCTCCTTGGAGGAACAGCAAGAGCTCGAGGCTGATCCAACAAATGACAAAATCGTGACAGCAATCTGGAGTATACAATCTGTGAAGGCGATGGAGGCCCAATGGCCTGCCCATCGAATTCTATAAACTCGTAGCCACTAAGATTATCCCACATCTACAACAAATGTATCTACATTGTAAACAGAAGGGCAGTTTGCCCAGAGACCAGAGATTGGGCTCTATTGTAGTGATACATAAAAAGGGGAAGCCAGTAGGACCAGGGTTCCTTTCACCCTATTTCCCTACTGAATGCAGAGGTTAAAATATAGGCTAAAATACTGGCAACGGGATTGTTATAGGTTGTCACCAAACTAGTGCACCCTGAATAATCAGGGTTCATGCCGGGACGAAACACAGACCTTAACCTGCGTCATCTACATAGAGTGCTGGGTCGCAGAAAAAACGATTAAAGAATGTACAGCCATACTGTCTCTAGACACCTGCATGACCTATGACACAATCAAATGGCTGTATAAGTTTGCAGTGCTCGAACATATGGGATATGGGCCTAACTTTCTGGCATGGGTCCGCCTGCTATGCACCGACCCGTTAGCGCGAGTACTGGTAAATGGTCACACTTACCAAACTTTTTTTCTCAGGTGGGTAACGAGGCAGGGATGCCCCCTGTTGCCAATACTATTCGCCACAGTCCTAGAGCCCTTGGTAACCTGGATTTGCGGGGATTCATTGGTCTGCGGGTTAAAATGGACAGAGGGGTGGGAATACAATATGTCCCTATACGAGGACGACATTCTCATATATATGGCATCTCCTTGGGCCTCTATCAACAGGATACTCCACATATGCACCACCTTCGGGAGATATTCAGGATACTCCATAAACTGGTCAAAATCAGTAGAATTTTTACTGTATGGGCCCTCTCCAAACTTGCCTCCAAACTGCAAGATAACAATAGTGACGGAGAGCTTCCGATACTTTTAATTTATGTGACAGCTGGTCCTAACCTCTTTTAGACACATAATCTAATGGGTCCACTTACATGCCTACAGAATGAAGGATAATATTGGAGGTCGCTACCCCTGTCCCTACTGGGCGAAGTGGCCCTATTTAAAATGATGATGCTTCCCAGATTCCTTTACATCCTACAAAAATTTCGCCCTTCAAAATCCCCAACACCTATTTTAACACAATAGAAGGTGAAATCAGGATACTACTATGGGGCAGGAAGCCCCCCCCAGTATCGTGATTAACAAATTGGCGAGGGGATGGTACGATGGGGGAATTGCGCTACCTGATATCCGATCATATTATTGGGCGACCCAGCTGGCAGTTATAAACCAATGGGTGCACTGTCCCCATGATCAACCGGCATGCAGGATAGATTAATGGATTATGGGCCTATGAACTGCTCTGTACACAAATCTACACGACCAACACCTGACGGTCCCGACGCTGCAACAGTTCTATGGCATAAGGTGACAAAACACTGGGGTGGCACAATGAAGTGATGCAGGCCACACCCCTATGGGAGGCAGAGACACTGGGAAATATCGGCTCATGTGCGGGGTTTCACAACTGGGACACCATAAGCATTTCAAGGGTGGGCGGCCTGTGGATCTGGGGAAAAATGCTCAAATTCACGCAGCTGCAAAGGGAATATGAAATGTCTGCATCGGAATCATATAGATACTTTCAAATACTTCATGTCTTGAAGGCAACTAGTCCAATCGATCAAGACCTCCCCGCTGGGAGATAGATTACTGACAGACTACATGATGCACAAAGCCATCTCCATGACTTATCAAAAAATAATTAATATCTGCCAGCCCCCCTCACACGACTCCGCTCTCAGTGGCAAGCAGGCATAGGGAATCTGGATAATGGGGAATGGCAAGAGGCACTTTCTTTCGCCCTAGAAGTTGCCATTACGGCATGCCTTAGGCTGATACCGCTAAAAATACTCCATAGAATATATTATTCATGCAAAACAATGGTCAAAATGGGAAAAGGGGAGAATGCTTCGTGTAACCGATTAGTCACCCAAGTAGGTATGTTCTATCACAGGCTATGGGAATCCCCAGTATTCTATCATTATTGGGAAGGGGTGGTGTCGGAATTACGGCAAGTTTGAGGAAAGACTCTAGCTTTTCAGTCCAAGATGTGCCTATTAAATGTGTCGGAAGCGGCAGATGCCTCCTACATGGAGCAGGTTTGGGTGACGTATGGGATGACATTTGCACAACAAAATATTGCCTGCAGGTTTTGCATTGCAGGTGAAGAAATGCTCTTTTAGGCAGAATAATGTCTTTGATTTACTAGCTAGGCAAGGAGAGAAGAAGTGACAATTGAGCGACTTGAGTCGATAAACAAAGGTTGTTACGATTCACACAGGAGAAGGTCTGGGGACCAAGGACAAATTATTGTAAGGAAGCTACACGAGCGACATCATGGAAAAATACATTCAGGACCGTACCCAGAGTGGAAGGTGTGAGCACGATGCCGTATGGGAACTCTACCTGTAGAAAACTGGTTGTTGGAATTCAGAGAGAGAGCATCTCAATCGAGTTCTATCTCTGTGATAGTGGCTTTATGCTACTTGACCCACTGATGGTGGAGAGACTTCTTAGGAGGACCCCACACACTGACACCTTTCCTCACTTTCCATTGAACATGCCTAAATAGGATTGTCACCTTAAAACTAGAGTAGGGACAGAGGTATTGGTTTTACTCATCAACCCTTGATGCAGGGACATTTGGACTCATGCTTCCTAATTTTCTGTATCCTACTTCTTGAACGAATTGGTTTAACTTATGCTGCACTGTCTAAATTGAATGCACCGATTTGGCTTCATGCTAATTCCGTTCTACTTCTACACCCTCGGGTTTAGGTGTCTCTATGTCCAGTTATTTTTGGCTGCTTCAAATATCTAGGTTTTATCCTACGATGACCTGTTTTTTATATACTTTTATGGTCTATTTATTATGACCGAATAAAGTTGATTTGACTTGACTTGACTACCTGAGAGTCAGTACTATTTTCTTCAGGAGGGAGACTACAAAAAGAAGTGACAAAGCTCTAGGAAACACCTGAGCTGTGTTGCACTGCAAGAAATACACCACTGACCGCAAATTATCCTTCCACGCCACCTGTTTTATTCATTAAGTTCTCGGATGCGAATCTTAAAACATTAGAAACTTAATGATGTGATAAATAAGAATCAATATGAGAGTCAGCAGCACCAATCAGGTAAGTTAAAACAAAGAATGAGAGCCAGTGACGAAGGCATGCTCACTGATCATCTCACCATGGGCCTTTTATGGTCATAAATACAGGACTGGATATAAGTACCATCCATGATGTATAATTAGTTACTTTCTGATCAGCTAATTAAGGGACAGTGATCACTGATAGAAAAGTAAGGCCTCTCAAGTCTTTTCATCCATTTAAAACTTGACTTTGTGACTGTGTATAGTTAGCAATTAGCACTTAGCTAATTCCAGAGTTATCTAGGTTCGTTTCAGCTCGGAGGTTGCATTTACAATGCCATGAGAACATTTTGTTTAAACCTTGTGAATAGAGTCCGTGGGAAAGCGAACGTGCAAACAGATGATAAAAAGAGCTTGCCTGTTTATACAAGAAATAACATGTACATACTAATGGAAATATGCTTGCTACATGCCAGAACCAGCATATGCTTAAACTGAAACAGAAACCACTTATCACTGGTGAACTGCAATCCACACATCACTCATATTTGTACCAACGTTTTGATCTGATGATAGGTCAGTCAGAGCGCCCAGTGCGTACATGATTCCCCAGGGCGCCAAATCACTTTTCATAAACATATCTGTACTGTTTACTTCCATCCTAAATACATCACAAACACATTCTAACCGTACCAGATTCTTTAATACTTCCAAAAATGTATGAAACTGCAAGAACCTCAATTTCCATTTGTATAGCCCATATTAGGGCATGATCGAGGCGATAAGCACTTTTTCATTGACTGGCTCAGACTGTCAGTGCGTTAAAGACATTATCAGTGGTCTGTCCAGTGGCTGTCATCTTGGCTCACCTGATATTGACACTCACATGTGATGTCATTTCAGATGACGTCATTTGCACAGAGACATTTACAGGGCATGCTGTGGCGGTCATCTGGTCACAGGTAGGCACCTCTCTTTTTGGAGCACACATGATGCCTCCGGGCAAAGTTGCGCTATACAAATCCCCAATTCAATTCACATGCCTACATGGCCCCAGACAGATAACAACGTTCTCAAATGTTAGACCCTAGGCAGCTGCCTGGGAAACATTCAAAGATGGGGCAAAGTAGAGGGAGTCCTCGCTAACCAATCAGTGAGACCTCACTGAGGAGCTAGGCTACTGGTTAACTGCTTCCTGCTAAGCATTTGGCAGTTTTCTTTCCATTACCATTGTAATTCTTTTGAAATAAAATTGAGAGGAAGCCCTCGAGCCAAGCAAAGGGATAACATTTCTCTCACATTTTTTTCAAACAGATTTTTATTGATTTTTGTGCAAAGATCTTACAACCATGCATCAAATATAGATCTCCAGCGCCATGGTTCTTATCAGTACAACCTCTACATTAGCCCACAATATCTATGCCCTATCGATCCTCCCCCCACCCCCTCTACCCCCACCCCCTTTGTCAGTGCGCCCTCCACTGTCTCTCCTACAGTGCAGCATAAACCTTCGTGTGATAGCGTGCGACTCCTCCTTGAACCCTCCTATCCCTGGCCCCCCAACTAGTTGAGGACCCAGAATTGCGCAGGACATTGCATAGTGCCCAGGCCATCCTTCGTACCCTCTCGGCATAGGCATTCAAACCCTCGCATGCTGTAGGTTGCGCAGGCCTAGCAGGCCACACCCCCGGCCAGTGCCCCCACAATCTCCGCCCTAGTCTCCCCTGCCTGGCTCGCCGGCACTTCCATCTCCTCTCCCTCATTAGCTTCCGACAGTGATTGAAGGTCCGCCACCAGCGCACCCCACGCCCTGGCCGCATCTAGCGCTTTATCATTAGCAGCGCGTCTGACTACTTGTAATCTAACAGACCCTTCACTAGTCACCCATTGCTGGAAACACCCCCGCCATCTCAGGAAGCTGGGGCCTCCCCCTAGATTTCCAGTGCAGCGTGAGCTCCCTCTTGGCCAGGATTAACCCCAAGTTGAAGAATTTACTTGTAATTTTTGTGGCTGGAGTGTGTGGGAACCAGAGTAAGAGGCAAGCCCCCATGCTCGTGTCAACTTGGCGGCCTGTAACACATTTCTCTCACATGGCAACATTTTGGTACAGCAGTAAAAAAAATCATGAACCTGTCTAAACCTGATTTTAAGTCATGTGTTGATGCTTTTACTTATTTATTTGTTCAACACATAAGAAGCCGGCCCTTTCCAAAATGCATTTTTAATGCTTCGAAAAACAAACATCATTGACCACAGTTCACTTTTGGATCCTGGTGCTCCTGATGTCACCTCTGAGCCAGGTTTGCAGAAGCACTTGCAGGGGTAGCAAAAGACAAGCCAGGGTCCCACCCCGAGCAAGCCCGAATTGACGTCCGTTTGACCAACAGTTTAAGGGACAGAGCATCACAAACGCTGTTTTACCAATAACGAAGATATATAATTTATACAACTACCTAGTACCAGAAACATTTGTTCTCGTTCCCAACATAAAAATGTTTCTTGAGTGACAAATGAAAGCACATTCCCGCTGAAAGATTTTAAATGGAGGCGCTAAGAGAAGGAAGTCTAGCCACGCGCTGCCACTGGTTACAAGCTGAGACGCTAAGAGAAGAAAGGTAACTCACGCGCTGCCACTGGTTTCAAGCTGAGGCGCTAAGAGAAGAAAGTTAACTCACGCGCTGCCACTGGTTACAAGCTGAGGCACTAAGAGAAGGAAGTCTAGCCACGAGGGCCACTGTTTACAAGCTGAGGCGCTAAGAGAAGGAAGTCTAGCCACGCGCTGCCACTGGTTACAAGCTGAGGTGCTAAGAGAAGGAAATCTAGCCACACACTGCCACTGGTTACATGATGAGGTGCTAAGAGAAGGAAGTCTAGCCACACACTACCACTGGTAACAAGCTGAGGCGCCAAGAGAAGGAGGTCTAGCCACGCGCTGACACTTGTTAGACGCTGAGGCACCAAGAAAAGGAAGTCTAGCCACGCGCTGCCACTGGTGACAAGCTGAGGCACCAAGGGAAGGAAGTCTAGCCACACACTGCCACTGGTTACAAGCTAAGGCACTAAGAGAAGAAAGTCTAGCCACATACTGCCACTGGTTACACGCTGAGCGTAGAGAGAAGAAAGTCTAGCCACACACTGCCACTGTTTACACGATCAGGCGCCAAGAGAAGCAAGTCTAGCCACACACTGCCACTGTTTACACGCTGAGGGATCACTGAAACAATATCGATGGATAGAATATCAACCTACCCAAACATCGACGCTGGAATATCGAAGACAAAAATATCGACACCCTATCTACAACATTGTAAGTAAAAAGATATCGAGAAAAAAAATATCGATGTTAAAAATATCATAAGTAAAAATATTGGTTTTTTTTCTGTAAATAATAAAGTAAACATATTTAAACATATTTAATAATGTTTAAAATTAGTAAATAATACATATTTAATAAACTTTAATTAAAAATATACATACAATATATCATATATACTTACTAAATAATATTTTTTTATAATTATTTTAATTACTTATAAATTACAAATACATCCACACACATAAAATAAAACATAAATAAAAAGAAATAATTATATTTAGTAAATTAATAAAATTACATATATTTCAATATTTTTAAAGTTAATTAAATACAACATTATCTAAAAAAAATACAAAAAATATTAAATACATAAATGAATAAAACTACTATTTAAAGTCCCCAAAAAATTACCGTAATGAAAACATTGGATAGCGTAGAGCATAAAATTACTATTCCCACTCCAAAAAATTCAACAGTAGGGAAAGCGTTAAATAGCATAGTGGTAAAAATTACTATTCCCACTCCAGAGAGTGCAACTATAGGAAAAACGTTGGATAGGGTAGGGGTAAAAATTACTATTCCAACTCCAGAGAGTGCAACAGTAGGGAAAGCGTTGGATACCGTAAGGGTAAAAAATACTATTGCCACTCCAGAGAGTGCAACAGTATAGAAAATGTTAGATAGCGGGTGGGTAAAATTACTATTCCCACTCCAGTGAGTGCAACAGTAGAGGAAGCATTGGATAGCGTAGGGGTAAAAATTACTATTCCCACTCCAGTGAGTGCAACAGTAGAGAAAGCGTTGGATAGCAGGTGAGTAAAAATTACTAATCCAACTCCAGAGAGTGAAACAGTAGGGAAAACGTTGGTTAGCGTAGGGGTATAAATTCATATTCCCACTCCACACAGTGCAACAGTAGAGACAGCGTTGGATAGCTTAAGGGTAAAAATTACTATTTCCACTCCAGAGAGTGCAATAGTAGGAAAAGCGTTGGATAGTGAGTGGTTAAAAATTTATATTCCGACTCCAGGGAGTGCAACAGTAGGGAAAGCGTTGGATAGCGTAGGGGGTAAAAATGACTATTCCCACTCCAGTGAGTGCAACAGTAGGGCAAAGCGTTGGATAGCGTAGGGGTAAAAATTACTATTCCCACTCCAGTGAGTGCAACAGTAGGGAAGGCATTGGATAGCGGGTGGGTAAAAATTACTATTCCAACTCCAGAGAGTGAAATAGTAGGGAAAGCGTTGGATAGCGTAGGGGTAAAAATTACTATTCCCACTCCAGTGAGTGCAACAGTAGGGAAAGCGTTGGATAGCGGATGGGTAAGAATTACTATTCCCACTCCAGTGAGTGCAACAGTAGGGAAAGCGTTGGATAGCGGGTGGGTAAAATTACTATTCCCACACCAGTGAGAGCAACAGTAGGGAAAGTATTGGAAAGAGGGTGGGTAAAAATTACTATTCCCACTCCAGTGAGTGCAACAGTACGGAAAGCGTTGGATAGCGGGTGGGTAAAAATGACTATTCCCACTCCAGGGAGTGCAACAGTAGGGAAAACGTTGGATAGCGTAGGGGTAAAAATTACTATTCTCACACCAGTGAGTGCAACATTAGGGAAAGCGTTGGATAGCATAGAAATTAAATATAACATGCTTGTAAATAATTTTTGTATTTAAAATAAATAATAATTTAAATTTTAAACAACTCAACATCATTTACAAATACCCATAAATAAGTATAAAACACATAGTTACAATTGAATAAATAATTAACAATAAATTAACAATAAATACCAATAAATATTAATTAATTAATATTAGTTACAAAATAATAAATATTAAAAAATAAAAGATTAAAATGAAGAAAAATTGATTACCAATTATTAAAAAATTAAACAATAAAATTATTTTTTATACCAAAATATACTTTTTATAAAACATTAATTAACAATTAATAAAAAATAATTTCCAAATAAAAAATTAATAATTACAAATTAAAAAAATATTTACCAATTAAAAAAATTAATTATCAATTACAAACATGAATTACCAATTACAAACATTAATTACCAATTAACAAAATTAATTACCAATTACAAACATTAATTACCAATTAAAAAAGTGAATTAACAATTAAAAAATGTAATTGTCAATTATTAATTAATTGAAAATCATTTAATTATGAATACCGAAAATTAAAAATAAATCATTAATTAATTACAATTAAAATACTTCCCACCCAATTCCCCTATAAACCCACAACCCACTTCAGAACTTACATGCAACAATAATTAAAATTAATTAACCCCTTCGCTGCTAGGCCTTTTCCCCTCCTATGCTAAGCCTTTTTTTGGCGATTTGGGGTAGTGCGCGCTTAGGCCCCTTTAACTTTTTGACAACATAAGGTATCCACGTCAAATTTGCGTCCTTTTCTTCCAACATCATATGGATTCTAAAGGTGCCCAGGATTTGTGGATTCCTTTGAAGGGGTCCCAGAAATTAAGCAAAATACAGTGAAATGTTAGTTTTTTTCAGAAAAATGGGAAAAACGGGCTGCAAATGAAAGCTTCTGGGTTTTTCTCTGCAAATGTTATCAAAAAAGGGTTTGTGGGGCTAAAATCATCTCCATTTTCTCAGCTTTTAGGGAATGACAGTCTTTTGTCAGAGAACCAACATTTTTCACACAGTTTTGGCATTTTTCTGGGACATAGCCTATTTTTGCTATTTTTAAAGCTTTCAACCTCCTTCCAGTTAATGGTAGAAATGAGTTTAAAAGCAATAATGGATCCTGGAAAGCTATACATTTTCGAAAAGTAGACAAAATTCTGAATTCAGAAAGGGGTCATTTGTCTAAATCCATGAAGGTTTCTTTATAGAAACTAACAGTTCAATATTGGAATAATTGAATTTGTTTTGAAAAAAACAGCCTTTTGTCTCAACTTTTTTACCTATAACTTCTTGTAATTTTGACAGCTCTAGGAAAGCAATATACCATTACATCTGTTTGACCTTCCTGGTTGTGGGGATATATAGGACTTGTAGTTTCACTAAGAACCCGACGAACCCAGAGCCAAAAACTGAGCAGCAACTTGCAATGGTATTTTATTATTTACTGGGTATAGAGCACTTATTCTTGGAAAATGTATACATGGAAAAATCGGTATGAAAGACACCGATGAATTTCTGAATTGGGTACAAATTATACAGTTTAGAAACAGTATATTTTTGCACATTTTCAAACTTGGGAATACTCATACTAGCATGAGAATTATTGGTCATTTTTCAAAAAGATATTTTTTTTACACAATGTCTTTCATTGGGAAGGGAGAAATGCATGAAAACTCAATAGGTAATAACAGTTGATTTACAAATCTGAATTACCCTAAGTCTCCCAATAAAAACGGTACCTCACTTGTGTGGGTCGGCCTTGTGCCTGCGACAGGAAACGGCGCAAAATGCAACGTGGTCACACCTCAATTTTGCAGTTAAAAATGGACCCTTTTATGGCAAAGTGCCTAGCTGTAGTTTTTGCTCTCTAGCTCTGCCGGCACGTAGGGAAACCTAGCAAACCTATACATTTTTTAAAACTAGACATCCAGGGGAATTCAGGATGGGGTGACTCGACTGCCTCCCACCAGGTTCTGTTATCCAGAATCCCTTGCAAAGCTAAACAATTGACAAAAAAAATGCATTTTCCTCACATTTCTCTGGTGGAAAGTTCTGGAATCCGCGTGGATCAACACATTTCCACCCACCCAGCGTTTCCCCAGGTCTTCCGAAAAAAATGGTACCTCAATTTCCTGGGTCTGCCTAGTGCCTGCGACAGGAAACAGCGCAATACGTAACATGTTTGCACCTCAATTTTGCAGTGAAATCGTGCCCTTTTTATGGCAAAGAGCCTACCTTTTGTTTTTGAACCCTAGCTCTGCCGGCACCTAAGGAAACTTAGCAAACCTATACATTTTTGAAAACGAGACACTCAGGGAAATTCAGGATGGGGTGACTCGACTGCCTACCACCAGGTTCTGTTACCCAGAATCTCTTGCAAAGCTAAGAAATTGACAAAAAAACGCATTTTCCTCACATTTCTGTGGTGGAAAGTTCTGGAATATGCGTGGATCAACAAATTTCCACCCACCCAGCGTTCTCCCGGGTCTCCCGAAAAAAATGGTACCTCACTTGCCTGGGTCTGCCTAGTGCCTGCGACAGGAAACAGCGCAAAACGCAACATGGTCGCACCGCAATTTCGCAGTGAAAATGTGCCCTTTTTAGCAAAGAGCCTACCTTTTGTTTTTGAACCCTAGCTCTGCCGGCACGTGGGAAACCTAGCAAACCTATACATTTTTGAAAACTAGACACCCAGGGGAATTCAGGAAAGGGTGACTGGACTGCCTACCACCAGGTTCTGTTACCCAGAATCCCTTGCAAAGCTAGGAAATTGACAAAAAAAATGCATTTTCCTCACATTTCTGTGGTGGAAAGTTCTGGACTCTGCGTGGATCAACAAATTTCCACCCACCCAGCGTTCCCCCGGGTCTCCGATAAAAATGGTACCTCACTTGCCTGGGTCTGCCTAGTGCCTGCAACAGGAAACAGCGCAAAAAGCAACATGGTCGCACCGCAATTTCACAGTGAAAATGTGCCCTTTTTTGGGAAAGAGCCTACCTTTCATTTTTTAACCCTAGCTCTGCCGGCACCTAGGGAAACCTAGTAAACCTATACATTTTTGAAAACTAGACACCAGGGGAATTCAGGAAGGGGTGACTCGACTGCCTACCACCAGGTTCTGTTACCCAGAATCCCTTGCAAAGCTAAGAAATTGACAAAAAAAACACATTTTCCTCACATTTCTGTGGTGGAAAGTTCTGGAATCTGCGTGGATCAACAAATTTCCACCCACCCAGTGTTCCCCCAGGTCTCCTGAAAAAAATGGTACCTCAGTTGCCTGGGTCTGCCTAGTGCCTGCGACAGGAAACAGCGCAAAACGCAACGTGGTCGCACCTCAATTTCGCAGTGAATTTGTGCCCTTTTTTGGCAAAGAGCCTACGTTTTGTTTTTTAACCCTAGCTCTGCCGGCACCTAGGGAAACCTAGCAAACCTATACATGTTTGAAAACTAGACACCCAGGGGAATTCAGGATGGGGTGACTCGACTGCCTACCTCCAGGTTCTGTTACCCAGAATCCCTTGCAAAGCTAAGTAATTGACAAAAAAAACGCATTTTCCTCACATTTCTGTGGTGGAAAGTTCTGGAATCTGCGTGGATCAACAAATTTCCACCCACCCAGCGTTCCCCCGGGTCAAATGGTACTTCACTTGCCTGGGCTGCCTAGTGCCTGCGACAGGAAACAGCGCAAAACGCAAAGTGGTCGCAACTCAATTTCGCAGTGAAATTGTGCCCTTTTTTGGCAAAGAGCCTACCTTTTGTTTTTGAACCCTAGCTCTGCCGGCACCTAGGGAAACCTATACATTTGTGAAAACTAGACACCCAGGGGAATTCAGGATGGGGTGACTCACCTGCCTACCTCCAGGTTCTGTTACCCAGAATCCCTTGCAAAGCTAAGTAATTGACAACAAAAACGCATTTTCCTCATATTTCTGTGGTGGAAAGTTCTGGAATCTGCGTGGATCAACACATTTTCACCCACCCAGCGTTCCCCCGGGTCTCCTGAAAAAAATGGTACCTCACTTGCCTGGGTCTGCCTAGTGCCTGCGACAGGAAACAGCGCAAAACGCAAGGTGGTCGCACCTCAATTTCGCAGTGAAATTGTGCCCTTTTTTGGCAAAGAGCCTACCTTTTGTTTTTGAACCCCAGCTCTGCCGACACCTAGGGAAACCTAGCAAACCTATACATTTTTGAAAACTAGACACCCAGGGGAATTCAGGATGGGGTGACTCGACTGCCTACCACAAGGTTCTGTTACCCAGAATCCCTTGCAAAGCTAAGAAATTGACAAAATAAACGCATTTTCCTCACATTTTTTTGGTGGAAAGTTCTGGAATCTGCGTGGATCAACAAATTTCCACCCACCCAGCGTTCCCCCGGGTCAAATGGTACTTCACTTGCCTGGGCTGCCTAGTGCCTGCGACAGGAAACAGCGCAAAACGCAACGTGGTCGCAACTCAATTTCACAGTGAAATTGTGCCCTTTTTTGGCAAAGAGCCTACCTTTTGTTTTTGAACCCTAGCTCTGCCGGCACCTAGGGAAACCTAGCAAACCTATACATTTGTGAAAACTAGACACCCAGGGCAATTCAGGATGGGGTGACTCGACTGCCTCCCACCAGGTTCTGTTACCCAGAATCCCTTGCGAAGCTAAAAAATTGTGAGAAAAATGCAGTTTCCTCACATTTCTGTGGTGGAAAGTTCTGGAATCAGCGTGAATCAACACATTTCCACCCATCCAGCGTTCCCCCAGGTCTCCCGAAAAAAATGGTACCTCACTTGTGTGCGTGGCTCAAGGACCCGCAACAGGCAAGGGCCCCAAACCTAATGAGGCAACATCAAAATAACCTATCACTAACCAACCTGGTTTTGCAAGGGGGTTCCCATGAGTTTTTGGTCCGGGGCTCAGCGGCCATCTAGGGAAACCTACCAAACCCACACATTTCTACAATGTAGACACCCGGGGGCTTCCAAGGAGCTATGGCTTGGGTGGATACCCCAACGTCCTCTTACCCAGAATCCCTTGCAAACCTAATTTGTTGCTGAAAAAATCATTTTTTTTCACAAATTCTTGTGTGGGAATGTGTGGCACCACTGGACTCACACAAATTTCCTCCCACCCAGAGTCCCCCCAGGTCTCCCGATAAAAATGGTACCTCACTTGCGTGGGTGGCTCAAGGACCGCGACAGGCAAGGGCCCCAAACCTAAGGAGGCAACATCAAAATATCACTAGACAACCGGGTTTTGTAAGGGGGTTCCCATGAGTTTTTGGCCCTGGGCTCGGCGGCTAACTAGGGAAACCTACCTAACCCACACATTTCTGGAAACTAGACACCCGGGGGAGTCCAGCGAGGTATAGCATGCGTGGGTCCCCCAAGGTTTACCTACCCAGAATTCCCTGCAAACCTTAAAATTAGGTTAAAAAAACACTTTTTCATACATTTTTGCGTGGGATCTCCGTGCCGGCACAAATGTCCTACAGCCCAGTGTTCCCCTTGTTCTCCTGAGTAAAATGATACCTCACTTGTGTGGGTGCCCCAAAGCAGAACAGGATAAAAATGAATTTTAAAAAATTGTAGTGTTTGGGATTGACAAATTAAGCACCTCACCTTAGTCACAGGCCTATGGCCCACCCACACAAATGAGGTATCATTTTACTCGGGAGAACAAGGGGAACACTGGGCAGTAGGACATTTGTGCCGGCACAGAGATCCCACGCAAAAATGTATGAAAAAGTGTTTTTTTAACCAGATTTTAGGGTTTGCAGGGAATTCTGGGTAGGAAAACCTTGGGGGACCCACGCATGCCATACCTCGCTGGACTCCCCCGGGTGTCTAGTTTTCAGACCTGTTTGGGTTTGGTAGTTTCACAAGTTTGCTGCCGAGCCCCGGGCCAAAAACTGAGGTGCCCTCCCAAAAAAGAAGGTAATTTTGCTATAGGTTATTTTAAATTCTCCACCGTACGATATGGGCCTTTTCCTGTTGCAGCCACTATGCCTACCCACGCAAGTGAGGTACCATTGTTTCCGGGAGACCTGGGGGAACGCGGGGTGGGTGGAAATTTGTTGATCCACTCATATTCCAGAACTTTCCACCACAGAAATGTGAGGAAAATGCATTCTTTTGTCAATTTTTAAGGTTTGCAAGGAATTCTGGGTAACAGAACCTGGTGGGAGGCAGTCGTGTCACCCCATCCTGAATTCCCCTGGGTGTCTAGTTTTCAAAAATGTACAGGTTTGCTAGGTTTCCCTATGTGGCAGCTGCGCTAGGGCCCAAAATCCACAGGTAGGCATATTGCAAAAAACAAATCCGTGCCTAGTCGGCTTTCTGCTGCCCTGGGGGGAAGATTTCGGGGCTGGGGTTGCCCCGATATGCCCCCAATGGGAGCAGAAACATTGTGGCTGTATTTTATGGGGGGAGGGGGCATTAGTATGCCCATTCTGGGCAGCCCCCACCCCCACACATAAAAAAGCCAGCGTAATTGTTGGCGTCAAGTGGGTTTTTGGCCCCCCTGAGGGGGCAGATTCAGGGCTAGTGCCCCCATCCTCCCTCCAGGGGGGCAGTAAGTCTATCATTGTTGCGGGTGGGGGGTGGGGGCATTGGCATGCCCATTTTGGGCAGCCTCCAACCTAAGACAAATGTGCCCAAAAATCCTGTGTGTCTGGTGGGTTTTTTGCCTCCCAAGGGGGGGCAGATTGGGGCTACTGCCCCATCTGTCCCCGGGAGCGGCAGGAAGGATGTAATTTTAGCGGGGCAGGGGGTGGGCATGGGCATGCCAGTTTTGGGCAGCCCCACCCTATTTCAAATTTGCCCCCCCAAAAAATCCCTGGCGTCTAGTGGGCTGTTTGCCCCCCCCCGGCAGGGCAGATTGGGGGGTAATGCCCCATCTACCCCCAGGGGGGTCAGAAAGTCCACTAGACGCCAGGGAGTTTTTGGGGCAAATTTTGATTAGAGTGGGGTCTGCCCAAGACGGGCATGCCAATGCCCTCACCCTAATAAAAATTTGGCTAAAAAAATCCCTGGTGTCTAGTGGACTTTTTGCCCCCCAGGGGGGGGCAGATTAGAGGCTACTGCTCCATAAGCCCCCAGGGGGGGGCAGGAAGGCTGTTGTTTTTGTGGGGGAGGGGGTGGGGCATAGGCATGCCCGTTTTGGGCAGCCCATCCAAATTCAAATTTGCCCGTAAAATAATCCCTGGCGTCTAGTGGGCTTTTTGCCCCCCCCCGGTGGGGCAGATTGGGGGGTAATGCCCCCATATGCCCCCCAGGGGGGTCAGAAAGACCACTAGATGCCAGGGAGTTTTTTGAGTAAATTTTAATTAGGGTGGAGTCTGCCCCAACTTAATAAAAATTTGCCCCAAAAAATCCCTGATGTCTAGTGGGCTTTTTGCCCCCCTGGGGGGGGGCAGATTGGGGGCTACTGCCCCATCTGCCTCCCAGGGGGGCAGGAAGGCTGTAACTGTTGCGGGGAGGGGGTGGGGGCATGGGCATACCCGTTTTGGGCAGCCACACACTATTTCATATTTGCCCCCTCAAAAAATCCCTGGCGTCTAGTGGGCTTTTTGCCCCCCCTGGCGGGGCAGATTGGGGGCTAATGCCCCAACTGCCCCCCAGGGCGGGCAGAAAGTCCACTAGACGCCAGGGAGTTTTTGGGGCAAATTTTGATTAGCTGTAACTGTTGCGGGGAGGGGGTGGGGGCATGGGCATACCCGTTTTGGGCAGCCACACACTATTTCATATTTGCCCCCTCAAAAAATCCCTGGCGTCTAGTGGGCTTTTTGCCCCCCCTGGCGGGGCAGATTGGGGGCTAATGCCCCAACTGCCCCCCAGGGCGGGCAGAAAGTCCACTAGACGCCAGGGAGTTTTTGGGGCAAATTTTGATTAGGGTGGGGTCTGCCCAAGACGGGCATGCCAATGCCCTCACCCTAATAAAAATTTGCCTAAAAAAATCCCTGGTGTCTAGTGGGCTTTTTGCCACCCCAGGGGGGCAGATTGGAGGCTACTGCCCCATTAGCCCCCAGGGGGGGCAGGAAGGCTGTTATTTGTGTAGGGGAGGGGGTGGGGGCATAGGCACGCCCGTTTTGAGCAGCCCATCCAAAATCAAATTTGCCCGCAAAAAAATCCCTGGCGTCTAGTGGGCTTTTTGCCCCCCCCCCCTGGCGGGGCAGATTGGGGGGTAATGCCCCCATATGCCCCCCAGGGGGGGTCAGAAAGAGCACTAGAGGCCAGGGAGTTTTTTGGGTAAATTTTAATTAGGGTGGAGTCTGCCCAAAACGGGCATGCCAATGCCCCCAACTTAATAAAAATGTGCCCAAAAAAATCCCTTGTGTCTTGTGGGCTTTTTGCCCCCCTGGGGGGGCAGATTGGGGGCTACTGCCCCATATGCCCCCCAGGAGGGGCAGGAAGGCTGTAATTGTTTCGGGGACGGGGGGGCGAGGGCACGCCCGTTTTGGGCAGCCACACACTTTCATATTTGCCCCCTCAAAAAATCCCTGGCGTCTAGTGGGCTTTTTGCCCCCCTGGCTAATGCCCCCAACTGCCCCCCAGGGCGGGCAGAAAGTCCACTAGACGCCAGGGAGTTTTTTGGGCAAATTTTAATTAGGGTGGGGGCTGCCCAAAACGGGCATGATAATGCCCCCACCCTAATTAACATTTGCCCAAAAAACCCTGACCTCTACTGGCCTTTTTGCCCCCCCCTTGTGGGCATATTGGGTGCTAATGCCCCCATCTGCCCCCTCGGGGGGCAAAAAGGCTGTAATTTTTGTGGGGGAGGGGTAGGGGCATTGGCATGCCCATTTTGGGCAGCCCCCACCCTAATTCAGATTTGCCCCAAAATATCCCTGGCGTCAAGTGGGCTTTTTGCCCCTCCGAGGGTGCAAATTGGGGGCTACTGCCCCCATCTGTCCCCCAGGGGGGGCAGAAAGTCTGTAATGGTGGCGGGGGTGGGGGCATTGGCGTGCCCGTTTCGGGCAGCCCCCACCCTAAAAAACAAGTGCACACAAAAAAATCCATGGTGCATAGTGGGCTTTCTGCCCCCCGGGGGGCAGAAAGTCTGTAATGGTGGTGGGGGGGTGGGGTCATTGGCGTGCCAGTTTCGGGCATCCCCCACCCTAAAAAAAAGTGCACAAAATAAAATCTCTGGTGCATAGTGGGCTTTCTGCCCCCCCCGGGGGGGGCATTGGCGCGCCCATTTCGGGCAGCCCCCACCCTAAACAAAAGTGCCCCCAAAAAAATTCCGGCTTTCTGCCCCCAGGGGGGCAGATTGGGGGGCTATTGCCCCAACTGCCCCCCAGGGGGGGCAGAACGACTAAATACTATACATTTATTTATGGGGGGAGTGAAGGCACTTGCCCAAGGGGCCGCTCCCCCCTCCCTGGTGTCTAGTGGGTGGATCCCTGCTTGGGGATCGCCCTCCTGGGGCTATCCCCAAGCAGGGATGATCCACTCGGGAGATTCACCCCTTTCCAATGATACCTCACCCGTCTTTCTACGTGCTCAGGGGGCTGAGATAGCCCACTGAGCATGTAGAAAGTAAAACTGAAATGAGCCTAAAGGCTCATTTTAGTTTCGGTTTGTGTTCAATGACGACAGCGCGACGTGCGCGCTGATCGTCATTGAACAGAAATCAGGGAGGGGGCCTCGGGAGCTGGGGAAGCTCTTCCCCAGCTCCCAAGGTGAGAGGGGTGAAAAGGAAATCCCTCTGCTGTCTGCAGCAGAGGGATTTCGTGCCCCTGGCCTCATGACGGAATGGTTTCGTCATCAGCACAGGAGCACCGATGCTCATGACGGAACCATTCCGTCATGAGCATGGAAGGGGTTAATAACAAGTAAAAATTAATAATTCATTTACTATTATTAAATTACTTCCCAACCTATTCCCTTATAAACCCACAACCCGCTCTGGTACTAAAACATAAAATTTACTTAAAAATAACATTATTAATATATAAAAATAGTTCACATATAATTTAAAACATGTAAAATACTTAACAAAAAACAAGTAACACATACATATTAAATACATAATAAAATACATAACAAAAATACAAAAATCGATATTAGTAACATTGAGATTAGTAACATCGATATATTTGATATCGATATTACTGACTTCGATATTACTTACATCGATATTAAAAAAATCGAAATTACTTACCTTAGGGTCGATATTCTGTCCAACGATATTCTTGATCTCGATATTCTGTACCTTGGATATTAAAAACTCGATTCTTCTGTAGGTCGATAAAAAGAAACTCGAAATTTAGACTGTGCACCCACGCTGAGGCACCGAGAGAAGGAAGTCTAGCCACACACTGCCACTGCTTACAAGCTAAGGCGCCAAGAGAAGGAAGTCTAGCCACGCGCTGCCACTGGATACACGCTGAGGCGATAGGAGAAGGAAGGCTTCTTAACATGTTTAGGGGCCTGTGTATCAAAGAACTGTGTTTGATTAGAATTTGGGACATATATACTCGCTAGGGAAATAGTCTTTTCATCTCACATGCCCTCCTGTACAATATATCTTCCCTCCATGTCAGTGTGCTGTGCTACATTATCATAGGAATGCCTGGAACTAGTAAAATTAGTTTCCCCCTCCTATAGGAGGAGTGGGATGTGCTAAATATCTGCCCCTTACATTTCTTATGCATTTTAGAGCTTTCTTCTCTTGAATGGTGTGTTTCCTGCACGCATGCATATGTCACATTGCAGATATGCATATGTTGTACATCGTTTAGTCGGGGTAGATACCCTTCACACATTCCAAGGCATGAAGTTCTAATTGTGATTCTTCCCCTTGTCCAGTATCTTGTGTAACTTAGAAGTGGGGCAACATTACTAATTATGTTAACATGATGCAGCGAAAATGTTATGCTTTATAATTTAGATGTACACTGAAGCTGCACTTTCTATACCCCAGTAGACTTATTACTTTCACAGTCTATTCACGTTTAACAAAATGTATTTTCTTCAAGTTATCCTAAGTGCGAGTAGGCCTCAAATGCCTCTCACTGTTAACATAAATGTCTCTTGCAGAATGTTTTCACATTTTCTTTTATGTTTCAGGTGCAAGGTAAGGTGATAGTTAAAAGAGTAGTTAGTTCATTGTTTGCTTTTGGATAATATTTGAATAGGTAGTACTAATTTACAGTTGGTTGTGATTTATACTGTTTGTGGCAAAGGCAAGGATCCTTCTGTGCCAAGCCCTTCGGACTGAGCATACATCCAAGGCGGTGCAGCTGTGTGCGGTGTTGTTCGACGATGGGAATGATTGGAGTTTATCTGCACCAAAAAGACAATGCCTCGTGATAGGTCCCTACAGTTGGGGAGTTGGTCGGAAGAAGCTTGGGGTAAAATTAATATATTGTGTGTTCTCAGAATAGACAGATCTTTTACTGACTTTACAGAGGAGAGATCCCTACTTCGACTCAGCTGCATACCTCGATCACTTAAGACTTTATATTTCTTGTTCTTGAGTTTGATTATTGAATGCGTATACCTTCTCCTAGCACTGAACATTCACTTGGTTCAATTTTAGAATCTTATAGACTGACACCTTCTGTTTAGAATTTCCCCATGACACTTTATGCAATTCCAATTTAGCCTCAGGGAAGTTTTTTAAGGAAATGAAACTGTTTTTGCTTTGCATTTGACACTATTCATATGATGTATGCTACAAATAATCAATTGTACTTTGTTGGATTAATTACATTTACTGAGTTTTGAAGATTAACTGACTAATAATTATTTGATTAAATTGAATCTTGTAACATCATCTTATCTGATCATAAAATGTTATGGGTTGAAAACCATCCCCTGTGTCACTCTTGTGAAATCAAATGGGTTTTACTACTCTTTCAAATTAATTGAACTGCTGCTTGCTCCTGTATTACACCCCGAGCTGAAATCTCAAGATTCTTTTGACCAGTGGATCTATTCATTTGATATGGTTACTTGTAAATTTAGGTACAGATGCTGGATTGTAGCATTGTGATTGGTCAGGGGAGCCTGGCTGTTCTTCCCGGCTTTCTGTTCCTCGAGTCCCACGAGGAGAGTAGGAGCAGAGACGCAGGACACGGCAGCAAGGTAAGTGTGTAGATATATAATAAAACTAAGTATACAACTTAGTATACCACTCCATTCAGGGAAAATGAAGTTGACATTAAGGGCAACTATAATTGCCGTACAGAGTTCGCAATATATGTCCTCACGTGCACCTATGGGCTTAGATATGTGGGAAGTACTAAGCACCAGGTGCACGTGAGAATATTGCAACACATTAGAGCCATCATGAATTTTGATCCAACGTATCCAGTCGCAAGACATTTTAAAGCTGTCCATAATAAGGATATTCATTGTTTATCCTATTATGTGATTGATTCCGTCCCTATGCCACAGAGAGGTGGCAAGAGAGAAAAGTTATTGAGACAATTGGAAACAAGGTACAACTTGAACTTGGATAGTAAACATCCGAATGGTCTCAAAAACACGGAGGACATGCACACTTTCCTTTAAACAATTGCTGAATATTAACCTTTTGTGATTAAGTTGAGCCTTATGAAGATTTAGGAGATTATTCTTTTAAAGTAATAGTTGTAAACCCTCACAGGCTTGTGAGTGGTTGGGTCTCCAAATCTATACATAATAATGAAATGCCGCAAACGGTTGAGGTAATTAACATAATTTAAAACCCAACCAATTGGCCTTGGTTCTCAAATAAGATTAGTGGTTTTAACATTTGTTGATTGCACATATGACTAGCACTTAACACTTTGTATTCATGTTGGGAACTATTTTGTTTATGACTTTATAATATAACTAGTATGAACTGGGGCTATTTTCTCGTAGACTTAAATAGAATTTGACAGGATTATATATGTTGTCTCTCATGTTTATTTTAGAATTAGATAAACAGGTATGGATACTACTTTTGGTTATGATGTGTAAATACATATTAGGCATCTAATAAGATCTTTTTGATACCGTTAACGCATTTAGGCAGCTAATGTTCATATTTATCTTTGCAAAATTTGCACAAGTGTTTCTGCATTTAAGCAGTGATTTGCACATAGATTTGCAATGTTTGCACAAGTTATATTTGCGTATTTTGCACATAATCAGTGCCTTTTAGATGATATGTATTTTAATTGCGAAATTTGCACATAACAATTTACCAGCGAAATTTGCAAATTTTTGGGCATTTAATCTGCAATTTGTAACCAATATCCAATAAGTAGAGAGAAAATTATTTTGAAATACTGTTTTAGCATATTCTCTCATGTACTAAAATGTCTAGAGTAATGAGCCTCGCAATACCAGAATTCCTTGAATATTTGTTGCACTAAGTATTTCTTCACTGGTTGTGGTCACATGGTATAGCATTTCAAAAAACATTTGTATAAAAAAACACAGCGTACTGCTAACTCATTATGTGATCAAGGGCACTTGCTGCCCGAAACGCGTCATGTGAGGATTGAGGAGAAAAGGTCAGTAAACTTACCTGTGATTTCTAAAGCTGTCTGGTGGTAAACTGATTTCCGTGTTCGCCGCAAGGAGGTACAGGAAGGAGATGCATATATATATATATATATATATATATATATATATATATATATATATATATATATATATATATATGTATATATTACCTACTGGCAGTCGCCAGTAGGTATATATAGTTAGGATTTTTTCTCTATGGGATTTTTGAAAATTCTATGTCTAATAACTTTGGCGTTTGTGGACGGAATTGGCTGAAATTTTCAGGAAAATGGCACATTTTGTTTCTGAGCAGCCCTTGAAAATTTGGGGGGGGTTCGTCAAGGGGGGGCCGAGAAAAAAGGGGGGTCCCAAAACGTGTTTTTAACATTGAGTTTTCCATAGGGCGGTTGGCCTCACTTTTAGCCCGAACGGCTGAATGGATTTGCACGAAACTTGGCAAAATTGTAGGGACTGGTAGCCCGATGTGCCTTTTGTAGGTCTCAATATATGTGCTCCAGTGGATTTTGAGAAATTAACGTTTAAAAAAAGATATATATCTGTAACAGCGGACCAGGCAGCGTCCCAGGACGCGTACTTTTCGCGCAACGGAGCTTTGTGAAGCGAAGCTGATTGGTTCTCTGGCGTCTGTCAACATTCCAAAAAGTCCGTAGCGGCCGCCATCTTGTCTCTCGGTAGGATCGAGAGACAAGAGGAGGCCAAAACAAAGGGGGAAATAACCATAAGGGGGCATAGTAGATCCTCGCTGACCCCCTAGGTTTGATGTGGAGGTTTTAAAAGGGCCCCGCGGGGCAAAAAAAATAATAATCGAACGGCTGAATGGATTTGCACGAAACTTGGCAAAATATTAGGGACTGGTAGCCCGATGTGCCTTTGCTAGGTCTCAATATATGTGCTCCAGTGGATTTTGAGAAATTAACGTTCAAAAAAAGATATATATCTGTAACAGCGCTCCGCTTCGCGTAACGGAGGTTTGCGAAGCTGATTGGTCATTCTGTCACTGGGCTATAGTTGGGCTACATCTGGCTGATATTTGGGCTACATTTGTTTTTTTGTGTGTCTGGCGGCCATCTTTGGGCTACATTGGGCTACATTGGGCTTCATTGGGCTACATTGGGCTACATTTGGGCTCCAACATATATATAGGCCAATGTAGCCCAATATATATTTTTCAAAGTTAATTTTTGTAAAAACCACTGGAGCATATATCTTGAGACATAGCAAAGGCACATCGGGCTACCAGTCCCTACAATTTTGCCAAGTTTCGTGGAAATCCATTCAGCCGTTCGAGCTAAAAGTGAGTCCAACCGCCCTATGGAAATGAAGGAAATGAATGGGTAATTTGTAATTAGCAAATAGCTAATCGCAAACTAGGAATGGTAAAGAATCGCTATTTATTCCTTAAAGTTCGCTATTTAGGAAATGCAAAAATTTGATGATACATATGGCGGTTCATCTCTAACAAGATAAGAAGCATAGGGATACATTTATGATGACTGGCGCATCACCAGGGATGTGTTAGTCATTCTGTGCCGCTGTTCCGTCACCTATGGTGTGCTGCATTTACAATGCGGCGCATCATGGGGCAAAAACAGCACAGATGCGTGATGTATCTGTGCCGTAAAGGTGGCGCATTGCTGGAGTTGTATCGCAAGTGTGATGAAGCTCCAGCAAGGGTCGGGGGTGCCCCTGTCGCAGGGTTTCTGTTCTCACACAGAACTGTGGACAGAGGATTGGAACCTCGGCGAATTAGGGTGTCCCAAAACTCACGTTAGTAATCAAAAACTCCTTAGCAAGCTAGGTACAGTGTCACATTGGATATAACAAACTCTCAATGTTTAGACAATCCAGAATATGAACTTATAGTACCTCAGGATACGTGGAACTCATGAACAGTCGGTCGTTATATATTTCTTAGAAACCAGAACATGGAGTTAAGAAGAACACATGTGTATTTGAAATGTTTATTTACTAATGCCGTCTTCTCAGGCGTAGTATCTTAGATAATACAAGTACACATATTATCAGTAGCAAAATTACCAGCATAGTTACTAGTACATAAAAAGCGAATGGTGATAGTATGTTAACATGCTGTAAATGAATAAGAGTTAGCAACACTTATAAGCAGCCGCGGGCCGTGGAGGGAGTTACGGTGAGGCAGGGAGGCGGGGAGGGGGAGAAGCAGGGTGGAGAATACAAGTACGCATATTATCAGTAGCAAAATTACCAGCATAGTTACTAGTACATAAAAAGCGAATGGTGACAGTATGTTAACATGCTGTAAATGAATAAGAGTTAGCAACACTTATAAGCAGCCGCGGGCCGTGGAGGGAGTTACGGTGGGGCAGGGAGGCGGGGAGGGGGAGGGGCAGGGTAGAGAGGGCTCCACCCTGCTTCTCCCCCTCCCCGCCTCCCTGCCTCACCGTAACTCCCTCCACGGCCCGCGGCTGCTTATATCTCACCCTCCCTAATACACATATTATATTATTTGCTAAGAAGGTCTCTTTGTGTTGGTTTAGGGCGTGCCCATACTTTAGTGTCTTAGATTTGAAGGAATCACATCAGCATACACCAGCTCTCTCTTCATGTGAACCGCATCAACTGTTGTGTATGTGTGTTCGGCAAAGCAATATAAAACCCGCCTCATGCCCAGAATTGGCAGAAGTTGCACTTATGTTATGAGTATGAAGTCGTGGAGATCAGACCTCATAACAATTCTGTATCGTGTTGTTCTTGAAACTTTAGCACTCGCTGTACAGATATAGTTTAACAAGCAAAGCAGATAGTAGAGCAATAACATATTATTCTCATGTAAACCACGATGAACTACTAGGTGGAAAGCTAAAGCAACAACTAAGTGTCGTGTGCAGAAGTTGCAAAAAAGGAAAAATGGCGTTTAAACCGGTAATGAGCCCATGCTAACTTAACACGGTGTAAAGATATCCAGGACCTAGATGACACCTCCCCATGATCCGGAAACGAACTGAATAAGATAATAGAAGTGCCATCTCATGAGAGCAGATTGCAAGTTTATATGTGGACGGTCCGCAAGGTAAAGCATTAAAAACTAGGAAAATTTAATGCTAAAGAAAAATAAAACAGCCAAGTACTTTATCGAGTCTTAAGCCAATAGGCAAGGTAAATAATAAAAACTTGACAAATAAGTCAATGAATTGTCAATGAAATGCTAGTACTCAGCATATCAAACATGAAAAAGGTCTATGACATAACTGTGTATGCAAAATAAGCTGCAACAGCCTCCAATAGGAAGTCACCGTCTTCATCCGAAAACAGTTCAGCCATCCAATTTAAAAGCGGAAAAGAACATACGTGCTCTCCCAGCACCGGATCCTCTATCACCATCAGAGGACAGCTCGGTGGGTTTTCAAGAAAGCTCTGTTCCAAGAATGACTGTGCTGCCGCCAATAAATTCCAGGGACCAATTAGTCCATGCATCAATGCCACAGCCATAATCCTTTCGCCAGGACAAACCAACTCGTGAGTAATGATAGGAGTCATCAGCTGATTAAAGTCGACGTCAGGAGAAACCGGTCCGCAGAGACACAAATCAATGGCCCAATCGAAATCACAGGTCAGGCAGTGAAATACAGGCTGGACACAGGTGAAGTAGGAGAATCGAAAAGATAATCCATATGCCGTGCTTAATATCGCCAACGGCATTGTGCCATAATATTCTAGCATGCGATTGCGGAACAGTGTCAGCAGCTGCAGGGTGGGAGGTTGCATAGGAGGGACATCCATATTTAAAAATGTAAAAAAGCACAAGAGCGTCCGCTGGTAATGCAAGTAAAAATGCCAATCCACGAAGCAGAGTGGAGAAAATAGAATGAAAGAAAGCAGGGATGACTCCAAAGATTTTCTCAAATGAAGTCACGAGACCACTGGTAACAACTTTAAAAAAGTGCGCCAGGGCCTTTGTGGAGGATGCGTTAAAGATAGTCCGAACCATCTTGCTGAAATTGAAAGGCAAATCTGAATTGAAAAGGGTCTGCACCTCTGTACGGGTGTTCGCTATGTGAAGCACGAAAGTTTCACGGGCCGAACTCAAGGCCACCTCTCTCTGAGACAAAAGAGCTCTTATTCTTGCCATGCCATTGAAATCTCTCCCAAGGTTGGTATTTGTGGCCAGATTGAAAACTCCCTATGTTCATGTGTGGGAGAAAATAGAACATTTCTGCAGCAAATAACCCGTTCACTTACTGTTACGATAAAAGGAATACTTTTAATTAACTCAGAACAATCTTCATTATTGAGCATCAAATAACTACCATTTTCCAACAACTTGAACGTGGGGATGATAGCAGGAACTGGCGTGCCTTGCAACACGCAAGCCATATTTGGTCGGTGTTTGTTGCATGAACCGTGTAACTGTATGTGCCTACACATTAGTGAATGATCTGGCGTCTCAGTGCATTCCTCTCCATTCAGATAAACTTCTTGATCATCTTTGAAACATCTGTATGTGTATGGAAGCGACCAGACCTCATGAAGAAAAGCACTACCTAAAGGTTCATAACGACCTATTGGTATATATTTCATACAATTTGAAAACTTATATAAAGCAAAAGGCAGCGTTATTAAACCGTGGATAAGGCACGTTGGCAAAAAACCCGCAATCCTCTGCTGATGATGTCACTGAGCATGTCATGAATGATGTAATATGTGACATCATCAGCAGTGGATTACGGGTAATAGTATCTCTAGTTTACTCCCCTATAGCTGTCTTTCTTTTAACATAAGTGTCTGTTTCCTTCCCTTATACTTACCGTTTTTGGTTCGCTTCCGGTTCGCGTACCGGCGAGCGAACTGGGAAGCGAACTAAGAGAAATAGAGGTTGGCACAGTTCCAAATATTGTACCAATTTTTTAATAACGGGGAGGTAGTTCTGAAAAGAACTTTTTTTTTATTGTTTTTGTTGTTTTATATTTTTTTTATTATTTTTCAGAACATTTTTTTACTTTTTTTGAATTTTTCTGAACAGTTTTATATTTTTTGGGGTTTTTCTTGGAGGGGGCAATGAAAACGATTCATTGTAAAGGGCTCAACAGGAGCAACAAAACAAAAAAAAAGTATTTATTATTTTGGGCGTTTCGTACAAACTTGCATATGATAGTCAATAGCTCTGTTGATCAGAGTGATGCTTCTTTCTCCGTAGCAAATGAATCCATCGCAAAATACGCAGATGTGTTTTACTTCACCAAATCTCATTTGTATATTTGGCACCATCTCCCTGCCCTCTGGTCCCGTTACTTCCGGTACAACAGATCTTCTGGCCATAATAGGGAGATTATCTAGGTCGTTCCGAAACTGTGCAGCACTGTAGTTGTTAAGATGCCACCTAGTCATATGGCGATGCATTGTGTAGTTTCCGAAACTGTATTTTTTCTCGGTTCCTCTGGACAGTCTATCTTGACATATAAGGCAAGTTACGTATCTTGCATTTACTTTTTTCTGACCTTTGGGAATTTTAAAAAATTGCCAAATGAAGTTTTCTTTCCGGTGAGACGTCCTGGGTTCCTCAGGCAAAAACTGCCTCTCTTCCTGCTCTTCCTCGTCTTCCTCTTCTTCCTCTTCTTGCTGAATTATAACTTGAGCAGGTGGTCCACTCTTCCTTGGATGTGGTGGAGGTGGTGGGGAAGCACCAGCTGAAGCTACTAAAGAAGCCATTGCTCAGTGATCACAAAGGGTCTTTCTCTCACAATGATGAAAGTCAGAGTGAGGAAAGAAGGAGGGATTTTCATCATTTGGGAAAAACAAGAGTTCTCAACCAATCAAAAGTGTTCATTTTAGATTATATGACCTAGTCTTACATCATTAGGAAACCAAAAGTGAAATGAACCAATGAAAAGTGTTATTACCAAGTCACATGACTTGCTGTGTTTACGTTAAGCGCTTTGCAGGGCCTCCCGGTTTGCTTCCAGAAACCTGCGCTTTGCGACTCGCTTCGCGTACCAGTTCGCTAACGTAGCACGTCATATGACGTATCACGCGACAACGTGAAACGTCATGCGGACGGGAGGCGTCACGATGTTGTTTTCTAACGCGGCACTTGCGGTAAAGAAACGTTTACCGGCTCGCGGTCTATTTCGCGGCATCAAGGTCAGCTAACGGGAAGCTTCCCGATTCGCGAAGCGGGAACGAAGAAAAAAAAATATTTAAAAAAAAAATTATTCATAAACATATAAAATATATTTTTGGATTTAAAGAAGAATACATTTTACAGCTACAGATATTAGCTGTTAAAAAACCAATGAAATTCACTGAAAAAACCATAGGTTATAGACCATATATAGTTAGGAATTAGCATTTACAAAACCTTGAAAATTCACTGAAAAAACCATAGGTTATAGACCATATATAGTTAGGAATTAGCATTTAGAAAACCTTATTTTACTCACACAAAACCATTGAAATTCCATATATAGTTAGTTGCACTAACTATATATCGCGCACCCACAATCCACTGCTGATGATGTCACATATTACATCATTCATGACATGGTCAGTGACATCACTGATGACATCACTGATGACATCTCAAAAGACATCACTGATGACATCACTGATGACATCTCAAATGACATCACTGATGACATCATGACACACCAATACCAGTTACTACATACGCACTCACTGATTCCTACGTCTACACACACATTCACTCATTCACCCATACAATAACTCATACATACAGTCACTTATTATTACAACACTATCATATGCACTCATACACCTATGCAGACAGTCACACACTGCCACTCATCCATGGAGTTACTCACACACCAAGTCAGTCCTGTAAAGAATCAATCACACTTCCATTTCTTCATCTATACAGTTAAACACAGAACACCATACTTCAGTGACATCACTGATGACATCACTAATGACATCTGAAATGACATCACTGATGACATCTCAAATGACATCACTGATGACATCATGACACACCAATACCAGTTACTACATACGCACTCACTGATTCGTACGTCTACACACACATTCACTCATTCACCCATACAATTACTCATACATACAGTCAGTTATTATTAGAACACTATCATATGCACTCATACACCTAGTCAGTCCTGTGAAGAATCAATCACACTTCGATTTCCTCATCTATAGTTAAACACAGAACACCATACTTTTCACACATATACTAACACATACTTACTCTCTTATACAATCACTGATACAAGTACACATTGATATGCACAGAGTCACACACCTCCCAGCCAGCCACACACACACTCAGTCTTCCATACATCCAGTCATTCTTCAATATGTAAAACGTATTTAAACTTTACAAAAACACACAGACACTAGATGATGTCATCAGTGATGTCATTTGAGATGTCATCAGTGATGTCATCAGTGATGTCACTGACCATGTCATGAATGATGTAATATGTGACATGATCAGCAGTGGATTGCGGGTGCGCGATATATAGTTAGTGCAACTAACTATATATGGAATTTCAATGGTTTTGTGTGAGTAAAATAAGGTTTTCTAAATGCTAATTCCTAACTATATATGGTCTATAACCTATGGTTTTTTCAGTGAATATATATATATAACCATTGAAATTCCATATATAGTTAGTTGCACTAACTATATATCGCGCACCCGCAATCCACTGCTGATGATGTCACATATTACATCATTCATGACATGGTCAGTGACATCACTGATGACATCACTGATGACATCTCAAATGACATCACTGATGACATCACTGATGACAACATCCAGTGACTGTATGTTTCTGTAAAGTTAAAATATGTCTTACATATTGAAGAATGAGTGGATGTATAAGTGTCTGGATGAAGGATTTAGTAGGTGCGTGACTGACTGTATGAGTGAGTGATTAAATGTGTCTCACTGAATGCATGGGTTAGTGACTAAACTGTCTTAATTTGTGCATCATTATGTCTGTTGTGGTGTAAACTGCTGCATGTGTTGATCATTAGCTATACGAGAGGCTATATGTGTTATTAATTGGTTGCCCAAGTATTTCTATGGGAGATTGAGTTTGTGTGGGGGTGGCTGGAAGGTGTGTGACTCTATGCATAGATGTGTGAGCAGTTTATTCACTAGGTGTATGAGTTCAAGACTGCATGTGGAAACAGCTACATGGGCAGTTGACTGTGTGCATGAGTGTATTGATGAGTGAATGGATATCTCAATGCTACATGTCATAGTAAGTACATATGTTAAACACAGTACATGTGAGAGTTGGCATATATAAATAACTGTGCATGAGAGCCACTGAATGAGTGAGTGGTTGTATCGATCATAGTGAACTTGTATCAGGGATTGTATAAGAGAGTAAATATGTGTTAGTATATGTTTCAATAAGTAAGGTGTGTTTAACTGTATAGTTGAAGAAATGGAGGTGAGATTGTTTCTTTGCATGACTGACTGGGTGTGTGAGTAACTCCATGGATGAGTGGCAGTGTGTGAGTGTCTGTATACACTGAGTGTATCTAAGGTTATATTAGAGTCTGAAGAGGTTTATCGTATTAGCACAAGAATGATGTCAAATGAGATGTCATCAGTGATGTCATTTGAGATGTCATCAGTGATGTCATCAGTGATGTCACTGACCATGTCATGAATGATGTAATATGTGACATGATCAGCAGTGGATTGCGGGTGCGCGATATATAGTTAGTTCAACTAACTATATATGGAATTTCAATGGTTTTGTGTGAGTAAAATAAGGTTTTTTAAATGCTAATTCCTAACTATATATGGTCTATAACCTATGGTTTTTTCAGTGAATTTCAATGGTTTTTTAATAGCAAATATCATAAGCTGTCGAATGTCAAGTACGTGGTAAGTAAAAACATTTTCGTGTTTATGCACACTGATCTGCTTTGAATGCTGCCCCCCACCCCTCATTTCTATTAGGAGTACTCTCTCTTTGCAGATAGTGAAGGGTAGTTAACGCAGGCCTTTGCCCCCGTTGTAATCCGTCGTGCCTGCTTCTCTCTCCATTTGATTGATTGTTCTCTTTGGTTCATTCTCTATTTACAAACAAGCACAGAGTCGCAATACTCTGTTTAGTCTTTGCAGATAGCGAAAAATCGTGTAAAAAAACAAAAGGAATCGAGCAAAATCAGTAGGCCACTAATGGGATCTCTTTTTGACCTCCCTAAAATAGAAACATTAGGAACAACCTGTTGATAATACCAATGTGTATGTACATAAGCGGCGTTCATTTGTGTTCACAGTACCCCTTGTTGATTGTTTGAATCGAGCATTGAATTGTTCGAAGTTGGTTCTCTTAAGAATCTTCTCTGCCTGCAAACGAGGAAGAATAGGAATATTCTCTCTCCCTTTGCAGATAGTGAAGGGTAGGTAACGCAAACCTTTAACACGTCGTGCCTATTTTGTTCCTCATTGATTGATTGTTTCCCCAAACATTGACTGTTTGGGAATTGGTTCTTTTTGGAGGTATTCCCTGTTTGCAAATATACGTAGGAAAATCTTTGCAAATAGTGAAAGGGTACGTAATGCGGACCTTTCTCCCCCGTTGTAATCTGTCATGCCTATCTACTCCCCACTGATTGATGCACCTGTTTCACCCGGACCATTTACTAGAGATACGTCATCTGGCCCGACCAGAGAGCACCCCTAGTGAAAAGGACATATGCAATAATAACGAAGTGATCACTGTATCCTGTTAACAGAAACTTTAGCATGAAACAACCTGGAAAGAAAAGAATAGGAAAACGAAAATCAGTAGGCCACTGATGAACATGAACTTTTATTAAACAACGAACAAAGAAACGATAACATAACGTAATGATAAAACCTATTAATGTCCCAGAAACAAGAAAACGTTAAAATATGCCAGTGGTGAGAGACCAGAAAAACAGTAAGAGAAACCAAATCACCCCTCGCTGTCCCACCGCCTGCCACGCCAAAAAAATCGATAGACTAGGGAAAATGCAAGTCAGTAGAACATCCGCCCCCACTCTGGAAACTTCCAAGGTGGGGCAGGGTTGCGGCTACGCCCAGCCGGGAGCAGCCCATATAAGGCGGGTCCTGCTGCCACGCCTCGGCCAGGAGATCCTAACGTAGGGTGTAGCCGGAGGAGAGGCCGAGGCCAGCGGGACCCGGCCAGGGGATTGCCTTTACAACGCTGAAGAGTTACAGGGGGGGGAATATCTCCTCGACCCTCCCCTCTCTCTCCCAGTCCGGCCGCGGTGGCCCTTGACAGTTTCAGGTAGTCCCGCCACATGCTCTTCCGGTCCGGCCACCAACGGTCGGGGGGCCGAGGCCGACGGGATCCGGCTGCAGCCGATAAACCTAGGAACCCGTTCATGGGGCCAGAGCCAGGGGCGTCCGGCCGACATCCACCGGAAGCCCGGCCCGAAGACGGACGGGACACTTCTTCTTTCTTGAATAATGGCTGCGACAACACTGGGGGGGGAAGTCTTGCACATGCCTCCGACCCCCCCCCTCGTCCTCATCGCCTGGTCCGACCATAACAAATCTCAAGCGAGACGCCGTGGGGTGCACTGGGAGGGAGAGACGGTGCGAACAGGCCTCTCCCGCCTCCCCAGGTGGAGGCTTCCCAGCTGCACCCTCAGCGCTCCAGGCGCCCGGAAAAGGGTTCTTCCACTGTGGCCATGCTGCAACGTCTCGCCCGGCAGGGTGGAGCCCGTCCGCTCATTTGACCCCGCGATCGCCAGTAGCTACCGAACTCTCAAAATGGCGGTCGACCTGGCAAGAGCGGGCCCAGCATAAAGAAATGGCCCGGTCACTGGTTGACTCCACCACCGTAGTCCTCCACGACCTTGAAGATTCTAGAGGAGCCGCGGGAGTCTCCGACCCCCGATGGGGAATGACTGCCATGATCGCCCGTGGAGTGACGAAACTGTATCCGCGGGACGTCGGTGCTCCCATGCTGGCGCCAGCCTCACTTTGAATTACTAGAATCCTGCAGACCTCAGTTCCGGTGAAAGCACAATGTGACCCGGTAGGAAAAATTGTTGCACCCCCTCCCCTTTTTGACTGATAGTTCAAACCACCGATCCTTTCCTTTGCCCTTTTAACGGAACTTTGGACTGCCTCCCCCTCTTTTACATTTTCTAGAGAAAACAAAACATTAACCACTACATTAGCATAGCAGTTGACACCAGAACTGTTTTCAAATTGAAAACCAACAACATCTTCAACAGAATCCTTTTTGTTTCTGCTGTGACCCTGCTACAGCACAGGCATTGTCCCCAGCAGTAATTCTGCAATGCCGGTAACAATAGCTGTGGTGCCTACTGGACTCACTCACCCCCGCGGCGCCCCACGCCGTTATTTGCTGGGCGGCAACTTACTAGACATCACTTTCGTGCCATCTAGATTTCAGCGCGTTCTGCTGCCTTGGAACTATTCGCACAACAGACTGCTACTGACGACCCACCCCCAGGCAACATCTTCTGAATTTTCATAATTTGAAAGAACTAGTAACATGTCCTCATCAGGAATTCAAAAGAAATTGCCACGGTCTCTTCGTTGTTTAAATGTTTTTACTGTTTTTGTTTTGTTGTATATATTTATTTGTTATTAAAGTTTTATATTCCTACTACTTTGTTGGAGTGCTATATATTTTTAATGTGACACATAATTGTAAAAACTTTGATGTACAAAGAGTCATTCCTGGAATCTTCCGCTTCAGGCTCGGTCCCCTCCCCAATCACAATACAGGATGGTTTTCAGATAGTAGGAACACGTGTGGTGTGACGGATCTCATCGGGTGTGGGCCTTGATCTACTATAACTCCTTTGAAGAGGGGTGATTCTTTACAGCTGGGGCCATAAACTACATCTGCAGGGCTAGGTGATAGCCTGGACAATCGGACACAGAGGAAGAGGAGTGTCAGAGGGTGCGGTAGTGAATAGGGCGAAAGGGAGGTGTCGGGCGGGCACAGGGTGTGATTTTCAGGGAAGAGCAGCGCAGATGGGGGGAGGTTTATTGCCGATGCATAAGACAGAGAGCGGGGGTGACCAGTGCCTGGGGAAGATGCTTGCGAGGGTGGGGAGCCATGCTACGAATCGACAGCGTGCAGAGAGTGGGTCTGGTCAAGGCATCTAAAATGGCTGCCGTGCACGACAAAAGTGTGGCATTTCAAAAAAGGCAAGATGGCGCAGACAATGTTTTTCAACACTTCCTCATTTCCTTCTAATCGAACGTTAACAGACGTTGGTGCATATTACCAAAGTTAAGCGATATTTATCGCTAACGATGCTTACCAACGAATTTTTTACCGCTAAGCATCGTCAGAAATTATCGAAGATAAACCTTGCTATTATCAAGGTTTATCGCAAATGCGATAATAAACGGCCGCAATGCATGAATATCGCTAAAAAGTCAGCGATATTCATGCATTACCGAGCTAATGCTCTTAGCCATGTTATCCACCTCCCATTGGATAACATGGCTAAGAACTGCTCAAGGCAGGTGTTACTTTTTGGAGATATTCGCGCTTAGCGCGAATATCTCCAAAAGTTGGTAATAGGAGATAGATATCTTGCATGTTGTAATGCAAATTATTGTGGTATATGGAACTCATACCATAATCTCTCAGGAAAGCAGAAACTGATCCTTTTGGGACCGCCTGAAAAGGCCTAGGGGGTGAGGGGTACTCTACTTTGCCCCCTTTTCACGTTCCGAACTATTTTATTTTACTCTCTTCTGTAATTACACAAAATAGCAGCGATAAGATGCATCGGAGACACACAGTGAGAGAAAGGAGGCCGGAGATGAAGAAGAGATGTCAAATACACATTGGAGATAATATAGTGGCAGAAGGGAAGTAAATATGAGTAAACTTACCATGTAACATAAAAATGTTGCACTCTATACTATAAGTCTCATTTTATACTACAATCACTTCGCTACAACCTCATAAATTAAAAATAAAAATGAATAATGTCTCAAACAATTTTTGATTTCTAAATATAAATTTATTCTTCAGAATTTTCTAAATTTGAAAGAACTAGTAACATGTCCTCATCAGCAATTTCCTCATGAAAAGTCTGCAATGATGATTCTTGTAACTCTATGGTCTCCAAACATTCGATAAATTCGCCATCAACAGATTGATCAAAAAAATCATTCAAGTCATCTCCTCCTTGTGACAATATTTCATTATTGGTGCTGTCAATTTCAATCAATGTAGTGGAATCATTCAAGTCATCTCCTCCTTGTGACAATATTTCATTATTGGTGCTGTCAATTTCAATCAATGTAGTGGAATCATTCAAGTCATCTCCTCGTGACAATATTTCATTATTGGTGCTCTCAATTTCAATCAATGTAGTGGAATCATTCAAGTCATCTCCTCCTTGTGACAATATTTCATTATTGGTGCTGTCCATTTCAATCAATCTAATGGAATCATACAAGTCATCTCCTCCTTGTGACAATATTTCATTATTGGTGCTCTCAATTTCAATCAATGTAGTGGAATCATTCAAGTCATCTCCTTGTGACAATATTTCATTATTGGTGCTGTCCATTTCAATCAATCTAATGGAATCATACAAGTCATCTCCTCCTTGTGACAATATTTCATTATTGGTGCTCTCAATTTCAATCAATGTAGTGGACAATTCAAAAGAAATTGCCACGGTCTCTTCATTGTGAGCCATTTTATTTTGAAATTGCTTGCTATAAATTGCAGAAAAAAATAATCACTTTCATTTATCGTTTTTAGTAATACATAATATAAAACTAACTTTATCAAGTATTTAGTATAACAAAAGGACTGCAAATAAATAACAGAAAACATTTTTCAAATTATCTTCAAGTGTACAACATAGTTCCCCTTACAAAGAAATTGTCACGGTCTCTTCATTGTGAGCCATTTTATTTTGAAATTGCTTGCTGTAAATTGCAGAAAAAAATAATCACTTTCATTTATCGTTTTTAGTAATACATAATATAAAACTAACTTTATCAAGTATTTAGTATAACAGAAGGACTGCAAATAAATAACAGAAATTTTTTTTCAAATTATCTTCAAGTGTACAACATAGTTCCCCTTACAAATTAACAACTCACCTTTTTAAAAGTAGGAGAAGTGTTAGTACTGTGTAAATCAAACACCAGAAATTCACCACCAAAAATTCCTCACAAATGTACCTCAGACAGTAGTATCACAAAATGGCTGTGGTTTCCTCTCATTTGACATATATACATAACCAATTAACTTTCATCACACACAAATACAAAACCAAAGTAACATTTTAATTGGTTCTAAATTTCAACACTTTCAAATGTGTTTTCCCCATGCAATTTTCCATAGGACATTTAGATACGTCTACAGCCTGAATGGCTGAACGGAATTACACCAAACTTGGCAAAATGGTACATCAAACCTAAGAGGTCAGGGAGGATCTACTATGCCCCCTTATCGTCATTTGCCCCTTCCCTTTCGCCTCCTCTTGTCTCTCTATCCTACCGAGAGACAAGATGGCGGCCGCTACGGACTGTTTGGAATGTTGACAGACGCCGGAGAACCAATCAGCTTCGCTTCACAAAGCTCCGTTGCGCGAAAAGTACGCGAACTGGAGCGCTGCCCGGTCCGCTGTTACAGATATATATCTTTTTTTAAACGTTAATTTCTCAAAATCCACTGGAGCACATATATTGAGACCTACAAAAGGCACATCGGGCTACCAGTCCCTACAATTTTGCCAAGTTTCGTGCAAATCCATTCAGCCGTTCGGGCTAAAAGTGAGGCCAACCGCCCTATGGAAAACTCAATGTTAAAAACACGTTTTGGGACCCCCCTTTTTTCTCGACCCCCCCTGGACGAACCCCCCCCCAATTTTCAGGGGCTGCTCAGAAACAAAATGTGCCATTTTCCTGAAAATTTCAGCCAATTCCGTCCACAAACGCCAAAGTTATTAGACATAGAATTTTCAAAAAACCCATAGAGAAAAAATCCTAACTATATATACCTACTGGCGACCGCCAGTAGGTAATATGTATATATATATATATACATATATATATATATATATATATGCGTATATATTTTTGGCATTGAGCAACCCTGCACCCCCATGCACCCCTGCACCTCCCCCACCACAGTCCTGTGCCCACCCGCTACCTGCAAGTCATGCTGGGCGCCACTGGTTGAGGTTGATTATTGGACTTGTCGAAGCCTAAGAACCCAGGGTAAATATTAAGTATATTTTGGTTTAACTTGTCTGTTGAAGTTGTGATTTTGGATCATGAGGCGCCATTGGTCACACAAAGAGAGAGACATATTAACATCTGTCGAGATAGTGTGTGGAGATTGGTGTTGATGCATCCTTTTGCGCAGGGGAGAAACTGCACTACTCAGGGTGATATCCCACTGGTCGAGATTTCACTTATGTGGATAATAACATCAGGAACACGTTATTCCCCATTTTTCCTGTTGAATGAGTGTGAACTTTGACTTCAGACAAGTGTTATTTGTTTTGCTTTTGATATTTGTTTGTGTCAAACTAATTGTAAAGGAGTGAGAGCTGCTGTGTTGAGCTGCAAGTAGTGTGCCGCGCTTGTATTGGTCAGTAGGTGTGTATGCCGTCCTGATATTTGTCATCATGTCATTGAGTGCCGCACTGTGAAGGGCTAGCATAGGTGTGCTGTGCTGAAACTGGACGTTGAAATTGCTGCGTATTTATTGTGATTTGCTGATGCTGCCAGTTGTTTATAGTAAAGTTACTGACTTTGGTATGCCGAATTCAAAGCAAAAAGATTAAATGTTGTATGACATTGAGAAGTTTCTTTAGAGATGATGCAGGCGTGTCTGTTTGTCATGGTGAGGGATCTCCTCTGCAGGGCACACCTGGTCATTAAATGGCCACAAATGTCGGACTCCATACATATATTTGGCTTAATCAATAGAACAAGATAGATGAGAAAGAAGGGTCCTTGCAATCCCTTCAATATGGTACCTTTAACTTGAATACAATAGAAAATTTGAGGCACGTTTTGTATGAAATGGAACACCCCTTCAGACCATCACAGTATGATGCTTTATATGCATGGAAGCATCCTGCACGTGCAAAACACAAGGAGAAATATCAGACCAGTGCCAAAAAGGCAGTCCGTAGTTGGATGGACGCAAAGTGGTATTCTGAATAACAGGTACAGAGAAGAGATATGATTTAGGGAGTTAATATGTATCCTGCATTCACTAATAGGAACTCAGAAAGGTAGAAAGCACCAGAGGGCGGTGGTATAGGTGCACGGACAGAGGACACTACTGATAGCAACTTTAGTGATGACTTTTTGGAAGACTTGTTTACTTCCCAACCACCTCCATTACACGCAGCTCAGTCAACCAGAGAAAGCCAAAAAACTGTGTAAGTACTGAGAGTGTGCCTACTAATGTGGCCCAAACAGGTGGCAGATTACTTTCTGTTATACCAATCTCAGTGGTAGGAACTTCAGTTATTACCAGTATGGCACTGGCCCTGAGGTCGCTCACAATTGTATGGGTTCCAAGTACGCAAGGAGGTGCAGCTGCACCTGATCCATCGACTGTCACCCCAGTGCATGACATATCTGTCGTTGTACGACTTTTGGATACAGGAGCTTGAGATTGGTGAAAGGCCCCCAGCACAAGCATCTCAATACCTTTAGATGTTGTTTGGATAAATGTAGAGCTGGATAAAAGTATCAAGAGAAATTTTGACTTAAAGTATGTGAAGGGATACCATGAAGAGGAATCCTATTCCTATGTAAAGAAGCCACCTGACGTGCCACTGAAGCACTTCCGGTGTTAGAAGGGACAGCCGTTGGGTTTGGTTTTAATCTATCTATGAGTCAGACCTTGAGAAAGAACTTTAGGATATATAGAAGAGACAATACATTTAATATTATGAGAACTTCTGGGTTAAAAGCACATTTGAGAGCATTAGTGGCCAGAATACAAAGGTGGAGAAATATCAAAAGGATTAAGGAAAAGTGGACTCAGAGGGAAAGGAGAAAGAAAGAGTTGGAGGACTCAGGACAGTCAGAAGAATAGGGTAGCCAATATGACTCTAAAGTTAGCACGTACTCATTAAGAGAGAAACATGAAGGAGGGTATGTACATGTGCCTTGTAGTCGTGGTAATCTTGCTGCATTTACAAATAGATTTCCAAAACTGAGAGAGATTACTGACTTGTGGTATGCACTATGCACAGGTTGAGCGGTTCGTGAAAATTGCAAAGGTGTTGTGGGAAGATCTAAATACCTTCTTTGTTACTTTGTGGAGAAAGGTAAAATGTGTTGTACATATTTTGACATTTAAGTTTTCTTATTTTCCTATGTTTTTGTGATTTGTAAGTAATTTATGCTTTTGTATGCATTTAGGTTACACTGAAATGTGGTGTGTCTCTATGCCATGATTAAATGTTTCTTCAAAAAATTGTGAAAAACATTTGAAATTAAGGTGAAATAAATCACATGTACTAAGAACTGATTGTCTAGGTGCAGCGTAGTCATTTTGCAAGATCCTATCTGGTCATTTGTTTGTTTTTGATACCAGAGTGGTCCAGGCCAGGTAGTGATAGGACCCAAGCCTTTTGTTGATAGTTCACTCAACCAAAGTAAGACACACATTGTTTTGAATGATAAAGCAAAAATGAATGATAAACGCGTAGTAGACAAGGCTATATATCTAGGTGTTTGCATACCATATAAACGAGATAATGTGGTTAAGTTAAACATACAACCAATTATGGATACAATGCAAAAAGATCTTCAAGGCCTTGATAATTTGCATCTTTCTATTATAGGCAGAGCCAATGTTATTAAGATGGTGTGTTTTCCTAAGATTTTATACTTGTTTAGGGCAATATTTCCAGAATTTACGACACAGTGGTTTAAAACAATAGAGCGAATGTATTCGAGATTCATTTGGGCTTATTCGCAACCACGGCGTGTTTAAAAACTTCTTACCCTACCTAGAGACAGCGGCGGGCTGCGCTCCAGAATTTAAAAGCATATTACTGGGCCTCTGTATTGCTATACAATAGGGAATTATTACAGAATGTAAGGGAGGATGTACAGCCGGATCCTATACCATCTATTTTCAAACATGTGCAAGGCAGTGGGAGTAGAGGCTATCTTTGGCGTCAACTGCATGATAGTAACCATAAAAAAGTCAGGTTCAAAACTCTGTATAGTGGGTTTAAGGCATGTAGTGCAATAAGAAGAATGCTTGGGATTGGTACAATTTCTTTTTATACCCCTTTAACCGAAACCCAAATTCTTCCGGAAATTTTTGGAAGAACGTTGGAATTGTTTAATTAGGTTGTTTGTTCACCCCCACAGGGATACAATCTTTTGAAGAACTAAAAAAACTTTTAATTTATACTGGCAGGATTGTTTTAAGTATCTTCAAATTAGAGATTTTATGTCACGAATGGTAGGGGGAAGGTTCAATTATGAGAAAGTCAGAATTGTGGAAAAATTACTTCAGGATAAATTAGGCACTATTGGGGAAATGTATGCACTTATTAATGCTGTACTACCAGATGATAAGGATAATCTGGTATATGGATAAAGTTTCACAGAATTGGCAGGAGAAAGTAGGGATTTCAAATGAGGAATTTAATTATGCATATGTGATGTCACAAAGTATTTTAAGGTCTTCGAACTTACAAGTACAGTTTTTTTAAAACATGTTTTTTGTGTATTACACCGCTGATAAAATTGCTAAATGGGAAAGCGGTAAGGGAACATTTTGCCCGAGATGCACGCTGTTTGAAGCAGATAGAGTCCATATTTTTGCTGCCTGTGAAGAGTTAACAAAACCGAAGAACGATATTGGGATATTTTGGACTGAAATGCTGCAAACAGAAATAACTCTGACTAATGATGCCATTTTATTAGGGGCTGCGGATCCTAATGATGTAAAAACAGGACATGAATTGAATTTTATTGCCATGGCAGTATTAAGAATGTGTTTCGCTTCCGCCTGGTTGGACCCTAATGCCCCAACCTTTCAGCAATGGCGAGCAAGGATGTTGGCAATTTTCAATTTAGAAATGGCTAAATATAGACGAAAGGGTAGCAAACTACGTAGAAGAGGGGTGAAGATATGGACTCCCCTGTTTGAATGGAGTCAATCTCAAAGTAGCGAGTAGATTATCTTCCCCATGGAAGCAGGGATGTATAGAATTATTTGTTTAAAGGATGATATTGTAACTGTTATGTTGATCTACAATAGACCTAATCCGGGCTCAATACTTTTTGTAAATATATAATAAATTTGAATGTATATTCCTGTCTGACGGGGGAGGGGGAGGGGGGGGGGGACAGTGGCATTTTTTTGTTTTTTGGGAAAATTTAATAAAGACTGTTTAATTAATAAAAAAATAAAACAAGAGAACGTATTTTCAATCCACCTATTGTGGAGCCATTGCCACCCCAGATGTCCAAGCCTATCATGCAGTCTCACACATACTAGTCCTTAACGACTGGTGGTATGGCGACCGGAGAGCCCCAGCATTCGTGGTGGAGCGCTGGCTGATGGGGGTCGGGTCATTACAGCGGATCTTATATTCTAGCTCGCTGTTTAATGTGCTTCCGCCGGCAACCAGGACGGTCCTTGGGGTATGGAAAGGGGCGCTGCGTGCGATAAGCTGGTGGGGCAAACTGACGAAGGAAATCCCCCTTGAAACAATGGTCAGCTGCCACAGGCGATGCAGCTGCCAGGGTTGTGGGGTAGGGAGGCCATTGGTATAGACACACTGGGGGCAGTTCTACATGGGGGAGTCTGAAATCTTTTCAGGAACTTCGGACAGAATTTAATATGCTGAACACACAATTCTACAGGTACCTCCAATTATGACACACCCTCTCTCCGTATATGGTAAAACAGGATGACATACCTGAATTTAACCCCATTGATGCCAAGGTTTTTAAGGGAGGCTTGGGGGATCACAAAATAACTAAGATCTATTGTACACTTATAAACAACACCCCCACTACAGTACACTAAACATAGGAGATCTGGCAGCTGGACCTGGGTTCCCTCGACGAAGATGACTGGGTACAGGGACTTGAGTCCCCGTGAGGCGCAGCGATCGCCACCCGCTTGCGGTTGATCCGATTCAAATACTTGCATTAGATATAATTCACCAGATGCAGGCTGTGTGGCGGCTGAAGGTGGCTATGCGCAATATCGCAAAGGTGTGGAAGAGTGAGGCTCCGCCATCGGTTGCAACCTGGAAGAAAGGCCCCGACTTTTGCATGGGGCTGGCGATACCAGTGTTCATCCCGAGAGGGTGCCCCCAGAAACACTTTAAGATATGGAAGCGGTGGGCGGATAACAGGGGATTAGATCTAGAGCCTCCCCCTTCTGTCTCTGCTTATGAAGAGCTGTTGGGTTGACCGTGCTGTGCTGCAATATTGATATGGACTTTACCTACATATGTACCAAATTGCTTTGACCTGCATGCTATAGATCGCTGGGTGCTTCCAGCGATATTGTTATGGCACGATCGTTTGTTGTTCTAAGTTCCTTTCTAATGTGTTTATTGCATCAACACAGCCCTGTTTTTATTGAAAATGTTGAAATCAATGCTGTTTGTCATTATATACTGGTGGCGCTCTACGTGACGCTGAACTTGTATCGGCTTTCAACAATAAAATTGAGTTGGGAAAAAAATATAAATACTGCAGTTACTATATACAGTGTTAGGGATATATCAGAGAATCCACTGCAGTGGCAGACCAGAAGTTTCAGTCATCGTGGAAAGACTGAATGGTACTATAAAATCTAAAATGGCCAAAGCCTGTGTGTCCACATCTCTTAAATGACCTTTCTCCCATCATCTGGTATGGATGAGCATTTGAAGCACACACTGTAGACAAACTGGATGGCCTCCTCACAAGGTGTTGATGGGAATTGCCATGCAAATGCCTTCCATTCCAGCTGCTGCTCTTGTAAATATCACAGATGATCTGGTTCTAGATTACTGCAAGGCATTCGTTGATGTGGTGCACTCCATCTCTCATCTGGCAGATGCCGCTATTCAGCTGGGCTAGAGTCTCCAGGTCACAACTTGACCCATGCCCCTATTGGGTGTACGTGAAAAAACACATTTGCAAATTCTGTTTAGAAGAGAATTTGAGAGGTCTGTACCGTGTAATCCTGGTCACCAACACTGCTGTGAAGTGTGCTGGTCTGCTCAACTGGATACTCACCATGCATCCCAAGAGCTTGAGACAGGAAGAGGAAGAAGCAGAGCTAACATCCACTAACTCTTCAAGTCCACCTAGGTGTGAGGTCTCCTAGGCATCAGAAGAAGAAGGTCAGTCTGAGAGCTTGCAGTGTTCCATAGGGCAAACTCAACAAAGTGTCATTCCAGCTATGACAGCAACGCCGAACACTGGGGTAAGAATATGCATACACAGAGACAGGGAGAACTCATGGAGAGCTGAACGAAGCCTGCCGAGTCACGTTTGCAGGAAATGGAGAGTGGCATTGGCAGAGAAAGCTTTGCTTCTGAAAGTGATCACAAGCAACTCCAAGGATTATGCATCAATTGAGGAAGGCTAGAACAAGACAAAGATTAACTGAAAAAGACTGTTGACAGCAACAAAAAGCCCATAGACAATAAAAGATGTTAGCGAGTTACAAGAAAAGGGAATTCTAGAGCAATCAGACACTGATGACGAGAGCTCAGACCTGACAAACTCAAAATGACCTAAGAGAGAGAGAAAGATCAACTGCAAATATTCAGGTCCTGATCTGACATACTTTGCAAGAATCAACATCGAGTCTGATGACTGTCTGACTGACATTGAAGAACCCCCTTGCGCCCTAACTCGACAACAAGAGAGGCTCAACCTGCACAAACTGCTGACTTCAAAGATAGTCAAAGATAGTTTTATTCGATTCCATAGAAACCATAAAACCACATATAAAAACATTAAAACATTTAAAATTACATTTTGATTTGAGGCAAACAAATACAATTCGACTACACCAATATATTTCCGAACTATTTACACAAAGTGCCTAGTACAGTTCAAAAATTCATTGGCTCATTGAAGTTGTACATCTAATGATGAATTTTAAAAACGTTGACACAGTAATAATAGTTATTTCATACTGAAGTAGAAAAATCTTAAAAAGAGCCGGTCTACACTGCCTTAGGCCCCAGCGCTTTAACAAGGGAGTTAAGTATCTTCTCCTTCCCCACCTATAAAATTTACAAAAAAGAATACAATGAATAGTAGACTGTACTGAACGGTCATCGCATGGGCAGTTACTTAGGTTTTTACACCAATCATTTATATCTGGGAAAGTAACCATCCTAAAGAAAATATCCATTCTCAGCCGTGCTAATAACATTCTGTCATAACTACCCAGCTTGGGACCCAAATAAAGCTGCAGACCAGGCTCCTGCAGTAGTGAATGGTGATGGAGAACTGAAGCCTTCTTTCCCTCAACAGACCAGCGTTGATCAGCCAGGAAAGAGGTACATTTTTCTTTAAGCGTTTTTTGGGAGATAGAAGTTATTAGTAAAGGCGTATAGTAAAATTCTGGGTGCCCTATATTTGTCAGGAAATCCTTGACATAAGAAAGCCACTGTATATTATTTGACCCCTCGAGCCTCATGCAATCTGCGATGGTCGCCCTATTAAGATCAGTTTCAGTGGAGGTCCAGATCTTATGCCAGAGCAGCACTGGACTGGTCCTAATTAAGTCGGTGATATAGACCAAAGCAAGTTCCAAAGCAAGTTCCTTATGGCAAGCGTAGGTTGGGGTAGACCTAGGGACGGCTAACAAATATCTAAGAAAACTATTTTCCTTCACCTGGATTTCCTGACAGTTTGAGATGCCCCAAATGCCGGCCCCGTATATGGCAGTCCATACGCACTTAGCTTTATAAATGTCAAGCAAGATGCGTACAGGCCTGCCACCCATCTTGTGTGCGAACTGCATTAATGCTCCAATAGCTCGCGAAAAGGCTAGGCACCTGGCAGTAATCGCTGTAGTCCATGAACTTTTTTTATTAAAAACAACCCCCAAATAAGAAAAAGTATTTGTTATTTCTATCTTTGACTGCTCTAAAAATGTGTAGCAAGAAACCTTATTTTTAGATGAGCAGCACATGGTATAGGTTTTCCCTATATTTATTTTTAGGCCCCTAGATCCCATATATTCTGAGAATCCAGTTAACGCCTTCTGGAGGCCTACTTGGGTTCTTGACATAATAATCGCATCATCTGCGTAAAGTAAAATAGGCACCGCAGTGCCATCAATTTGAGGATAGTCCACAGCCAATTGTGTTAGGTGATCTGCTAAACTGTTAATATATAGGTTAAAAAGAAAGGGCGCCAGGATGCATCCCTGGCGAACACCCTTCATTATTGGAAACTTTTCTGTACAATGGCCTTTCTTGCCGTAACGCACCATCGCCCCTGCCCCTCTGTAAAGTTCCATTAAAAAATTTCGAATATTTGGATCCACTCCCAGCCGTAACAGAGTATCCCACAATACATCGTGACTTAGACAATCAAATGCTGAACTGAGATCAACAAATGTCATAAATAAGTTTCCCTTTTTGGCAGTCCCTATCAGCAATGCCAGGTTAAGTCCTTGCTCAACAGTACCCAAACCAGACTTGAACCCATATTGAAATTTAGATAAAATGCCTTTATCCTTGGCCCATCCCTGTAGTCTGTTTAGTATAACTCGACCTGCTACTTTCATAAGGGAGTTAAGCAGTGAAATGGGCCTGTAGCATTTAGGATCATTACAATCTCCCTTTTTGAATATTGGCACTACTATCGCATCCTGCAAAGTGGACGGAAATCCAACTTTATTATAACTATTTAACACATTTGTCAGGAGCGGTGCCCATAAGGCGATGTTTTCCTTATAAATACCAATGGGAATCCCATCTGGTCCTGGGGCCTTGCTATTAGAACTTTCTACGATAGCCAATTCCACCTCTGCCAAGGAGAAAAATATATCCAGAGGGAAAAATTCATGGGGAATAGACTCTAATGTTACTTGCTCATTTGTATTAGTCCTGCCTGATCTGACAGTGCCATCTAATTTATAGAGCTCGGTGAAATGACTGAGCCAAACCGTCTCCTCTATGGCAATCTCCATCACATCGCAACTTCTTTCCACAAAGAAAGGAGCGTTTACTGCTCTCCAGAAACAGTATTGTCTCTTAATGCACACGCCTTAAGCAGATATCCCCACGCCGCCTCTTTCAATTCCTTTTTGCGTTTCTGCAGGGCAGGTTTATAAATTGCTCTAGCAGACACTATTTCTAGGGGGATTCTTGGCACTGATTTTAAAGTTCTTTTAAGAAGGGCATGCGCCTTACTACAATCAGAGTTAAACCAACCCTTCACTTTAAGACTATCCCCCCCCCCGAGCAATCCCTGTTAATTTGCTACAGGTTTGTGCACTAATTTTCTGGAAAGCTGCCGCAACCTCTTGGAAATTGGGATTATCCGCAAGACAAATCATAAAATCTGGTAAATGATCTGCTACTAGGCTTTGCAGGAATCCTATAGGGTCAAACCTACTCCATTTTATTGAGTAGCCATTTGTTCTATTTAAGTGTATCCCATGACTATATAGATTTTCTACTACGTTGGATCCTTGGCCTCGTCCCCTTCCCCTGCTGAAAGTTGCGGAGATAGGCAAGTGATCACTAAGAGCAATGTCCTCTGTGTTAAACGATCGGACATTGCAGTGATAACTTGTGGTGATCATTATGAAATCAATCACCGATTTCGAACCCCTCCCAATAAAGGTTGGTAAAAACTCGTCTTGGGGGTTACAGAGCTCATTTACGAAACCTAAATCATTTTCAAATAGCAAGCTATTCAATAGATTCCCAAACGTGGAGTGTTCGAAGTGAGTACAGGGATCTCCCTTCAGGTTGACCATGCCACATATATCAAGATTACTAAAAGGACAAAGGTGACAATTGAAATCTCCTGTCACTATAGAGCACCTTCCCTCTAGTTCTGGGCCAGTTTCCCAACGCAAGTCTGCTTTTAAATCATCCATTATCCTGATCCGATCTTCCCCTGGAATATTATTGTAAAGGTTGATCAGGGTGATATACTGGTTTCCTCCCATCATAAGTGTTAGTATCTGATAGTAATGGTTGATTCCCTTGTCAAGTAGGCATTTAGCTGACAAGTTGGCAGTGTTGGATATAAAGGTACATAGCCCACCTGAAGACCTACCCCTGCTAGTATGCTGCGCTGGAGTAAAAAAAGTGCGGAAACCATTTAGATATATCTCAGATAATTCCCAGCATTCCTGAAGGCAAATTACATCAAAATTATCTATGAATGCCAGGAAGTCAGGATCCTTCACTTTACTAGTCAGACCCGCTATGTTCCAGGATAACAAGGCCAGTCTGCCCCCATGGTCAACCAAAGGGGGGACAGTTGTTACTACTGATGGGTTTGTCTCGCGGGTACCATCTAGCTGAGGTGTCGTTTCTATACCACCCCCTGCATCTTCTCCATCAGCCTCCTTTGCTACAACTGGGCGAGTGTAACAAGTCATAGCCGAAATATTTACTTCACTATCACTGATGGGATTTGTCGCTAATTCAACAGTACTGTCTGTTCCTACAGACGCTGGGCCAAGAGAGGTATAAACCACACTTTCATCCTCAAACGCCTGGAAATCCAACACAACAGAGCAATTGTTTATATACCCACTGACTACCCCCCTTAAGGCTACAGAATCCATCCTCTCACCCTCTAATAAACTGGTGGATTTTAGCCGTCAGTCGACCATCTCCAGGCAACTAAACCTATTTGCGGTCGGGAAACCACCCCAGTTATCCCTGAAAGCTAGCTCCGTGGTGGGCTGCACCCCCCACATCCCTCAATCTCCACCCCGATCCCGATGCCCTACTCTATGCCAGTTTCTATCAATATTCCAATCACATGTTGGTCCACTCCTAGAGGGATAAAAGAAGGAAAGTCGTCTAGTTGCAATTCCCTCATATCTATCCTGAGTGTTCCATGAACAAACATGGTCAGCCGTGTGAGGATCCGCAAAATTAATCAGGATGCAATCTCCCTGTACGGATTTCCTCTCGTGTCCCACCCACGTCACCCTACGCACCGTCAAGATCTTACTTGTCCAGTGAGGTGGTAAGGGCCGGTTTGAATTAAGCCAATGTTGGACCTTATTTTTTAATGACAAATTAGCTTCCTCATCGGCGTCACCCAATTCCAGGACCCCCGTCATGAACACCACGTAAGGACTTGCCTCGGGGGGCAAATTCACCGCTCTTCTCCTAAATGAACCTCCATCGTTGTTATTCTCATTTGGTTGCAAAGTATGTGCCCTAGATGGAGTCTTCCCCTCTCGAGGGGGGGTGGCACAGACTTTAGTTTTTGCTACAACTTTCTTCTCAGGGGCCAAGGCCGGCTTAGGTTTTGTATTTGTCACTAATACTTATGATTTTTTAGTAACATGGTCAGCAAGTTTATTGCTGTTTGGTTTATTTCCCCCTATTTTTTGAGCCCCCTGTAGGTTTTGTTTTTTAGGCACAGCACACAGGTCGGCTAGCTGTTTTTCAATATGGGATAGTCTTGTCTCAATGGGGGAGAGGTAAAGTTTGAAAAGTTCTCCTATCTTAGGGGCCTATTACGATTGCGGATTTCCCGCATCCTCTGGGCCGGTGGAAGCCACCGCCGGCCCGGAGGATGCGGGAAAACCGCTGCGGAGGCTTGAAAGACCCACCGCCAAATTAGGATGGCTGGTGGGTCTTGCTATCTGTCCTCCGCTTTTCCGCCGTGGTCGCCTTCCGACCGCGGCGGAAAAGCATTAACATGGCTGGTGGTGTCTATCAGACACTGCCAGCCATATTAGGATGGAGTAGAAAGTATGCTTTTCCACAGCGGCTTTTCCGCCGTGGAAAAGCATATGGACCTTCACTTCGGGGGCCCGTTGCGGGCCCCCTGGGTGAAGGGGGGTTGGGGGGTCCACATGGGGGGTACCTATGGTACCCCCCTGCATTTGAGTGAACAAAGCGGCAGGCACCCCACGGTGCCTGCTGCTTTGTGCACGCAAATGCCGTGCATGCATTTTTAACATTACGGCAGGTGCAGCTTGAAGCTGCACCCGCCGCAATGTTAAAGATAGAGGATGTGACCGCCACCCTGGCGGTCACATCCTAATCTGCACGGAGGGACCACCGCTGCCCCTGCAGACGGTCCCTCCTGCTCTATGGTTGCGGACGGACTCAGGTCCGTCCGCTATCATAATCGGCCCCTTAGATAGGAGTGAGATATCAACCTCATCATCGCTGGCACTATTCCTGACCAGGTTAACCGAGGCCTCTATATTCACTCTACTCAAGGCCTCTTCTGTGGCAACGTTACAAGAATGGTCATGGTCTGTATGCAGAGTTAAGGCAGTATCCCCACAAGTCTTTTTCAATTGTTCGCCCCTTTCCCTTACTTTTTTTGACTTGGGTTTTTTTAGGGATGGCACCCTCCTTCTTGCCCCTCATCTGGCTAGCACTCAGATCATCAGGTATAGTAATAGCAACTAAGTCCGGAGTTTTTTCTAAGTCCAAGTTTAGTTGGGATTCAGATAGAAGATGAGATACTGATAGATCTACCGTTCTGGGCAAACTCTGTCTGTGAGCATGAATATCGGCGTGGATTTCTAAAGGGGCTTCTAAAGGGACCACGCCCTTTGATTGATCGGGGGTTTTAGCTGTTGCAAAGTGGCCCATAGATGATATTTTTGCCAGGGCAAGATCTTGGGACACTCTGCGCTCCATTAACGAAATTCTTGATCTATAAAGGTATTTGCCCTTATAACCCTTTAGGTGCTGCCGTCGGCCAACGGTCGTCACGGGCACTACCTCCCCAGTGCTGCGTGCGACCGCTGGACGTCCAGTTCAGCACTGGATAATGGACAGCGCAGCACTGGGGAGGTTTGTTTACTAGCTCCTAAGGTGTTAATGAAGTTATCCAGAGTGCCCGTAAAAGGGCCCCCCCCGCAGCCGTTTTACTTCTGCTCCCACGTGTACACATATTTGAAGATATCACATATAAAAAACCCAAATGATATTGATTTATAGTATATAATAAGTGCACATACGTTCAGTCCAACTCGGGCTCTAGAGTTAGAGGGGGTGCCCGACCCGGCCTTAAACGGTCTCTAACGGGCTACAATGGGCCCGCCCTTAGCCCGGGCTTCGCCCGCGTGCGCGTGTAAGACTTAGCCTAAATAGGAAGAGGAAGATGGAGGCGGGAAGAGGACCAGCTGTGGCAGATCAAGCCGCACTGCCCGCTGGTCCTCGCAGTCCTGCTGTCAGCCTGGTGAAACACTGCGAGGTTCGGCGCTGGTCCAAAGATGTCATGTAAGGACAGCACTCCCTCGTAGAACTGAATGCGAGCGGCTCCCGTGTAGCGGGGTCCGCGAGGAGTGGGGTTGAAAACAGGAAAACAAGCAGAAGTTCCTTCGTAGCAGAGGGACAGGGCTACAACAACTCTCCCTCACCCAAGGCATCAACGACAGATGTCCGAGGTTCAGCCCACAGTTTTGAGCGCTAGATGGAGGCGGAAAGAGGACCAGCTGTGGCAGATCAAGCCGCACTGCCCGCTGGTCCTCGCAGTCCCGCTGTCAGCCTGGTGAAACACTGCGAGGTTCGTCGCTGGTTCAAAGATGTCAGGTAAGGACAGCACTCCCTCGTAGAACTGAATGCGAGCGGCTCCCGCGAAGCGGGGGCCGCAAGGAGTCGGGTTGAAAACAAGGAAACAAGCAGAAGTTCCTTCGTAGCAGAGGGACAGGGCTACAACAACTCTCCCTCACCCAAGGCAGCAACGACAGATGTCCGAGGTTCAGCCCACAGTTTTGAGCGCTAGATGGAGGCGGGAAGAGGACCAGCTGTGGCAGATCAAGCCGCACTGCCCGCTGGTCCTCGCAGTCCCGCTGTCAGCCTGATGAAACACTGCGAGGTTCGGCGCTGGTCCAAAGATGTCAGGTAAGGACAGCACTCCCTCGTAGAACTGAATGCGAGCGGCTCCCGCGAAGCAGGGGCCGCGTGGAGTGAGGTTGAAAACAGGCAAACAAGCAGAAGTTCCTTCGTAACAGAGGGACAGGGCTACAACAACTCTCCCTCACCCAAGGCAGCAACGACAGATGTTCGAGGTTCAGCCCACAGTTTTGAGCGCTAGATGGAGGCGGGAAGAGGACCAGCTGTGGCAGATCAAGCCGCACTGCCCGCTGGTCCTCGCAGTCCCGCTGTCAGCCTGGTGAAACACTGCGAGGTTCGGCGCTGGTCCAACGATGTCAGGTAAGGACAGCACTCCCTCGTAGAACTGACTGCGAGCGGCTCCCGCGACGCGGGGGCCGCAAGGAGTCGGGTTGAAAACAAGGAAACAAGCAGAAGTTCCTTCGTAGCAGAGGGACAGGGCTACAACAACTCTCCCTCACCCAAGGCAGCAACGACAGATGTCCGAGGTTCAGAACACAGTTTTGAGCGCTAGATGGAGGCGGGAAGAGGACCAGCTGTGGCAGAACAAGCCGCACTGCCCGCTGGTCCTCGCAGTCCCGCTGTCAGCCTGGTGAAACACTGCGAGGTTCGGCGCTGGTCCAAAGATGTCAGGTAAGGACAGCACTCCCTCGTAGAACTGAATGCGAGCGGCTCCCGCGAAGCGGGGGCCGCGAGGAGTGAGGTTGAAAACAGGCAAACAAGCAGAAGTTCCTTCGTAACAGAGGGACAGGGCTACAACAACTCTCCCTCACACAAGGCAGCAACGACAGATGTTCGAGGTTCAGCCCACAGTTTTGAGCGCTAGATGGAGGCGGGAAGAGGACCAGCTGTGGCAGATCAAGCCGCACTGCCCGCTGGTCCTCGCAGTCCCGCTGTCAGCCTGGTGAAACACTGCGAGGTTCGGCGCTGGTCCAACGATGTCAGGTAAGGACAGCACTCCCTCGTAGAACTGACTGCGAGCGGCGCCAGCGTAGCTGGGGCGCGAGGAGTGGGGTTGAAAACAGGGAAACAAACAGAAGTTCCTTCGTAGCAGAGGGGCAGGGCTACAACAACTCTCCCTCACCCAAGGCAGCAACGACAGATGTCCAAGGTTCAGCCCACAGTTTTGAGCGCTAGATGGAGGCGGGAAGACGACCAGCTGTGGCAGATCAAGCCGCACTGCCCGCTGGTCCTCGCAGTCCCGCTGTCAGCCTGGTGAAACACTGCGAGGTTCGGCGCTGGTCCAAAGATGTCAGGTAAGGACAGCACTCCCTCGTAGAACTGAATGCGAGTGGCTCCCGCGAAGCGGGGGCCACGAGGAGTGGGGTTGAAAACAGGGAAACAAGCAGAAGTTCCTTCGTAGCAGAGGGATAGGGCTACAACAACTCTCCCTCACCGAAGGCAGCAACGACAGGTGTCCGAGGTTCAGCCCACAGTTTTGAGCGCTAGATGGAGGCGGGAAGAGGACCAGCTGTGGCAGATCAAGCCGCACTGCCCGCTGGTCCTCGCAGTTCCGCTGTCAGCCTGGTGAAACACTGCGAGGTTCGGCACTGGTCCAAAGATGTCAGGTAAGGACAGCACTCCCTCGTAGAACTGAATGCGAGCGGCACCCACGAAGCGGGGGCCGCGAGGAGTGGGGTTGAAAACAGGGAAACAAGCAGAAGTTCCTTTGTAGCAGTGGAACAGGGCTACAACAACTCTCCCTCACCCAAGGCAGCAACAACAGATTTCCGAGGTTCAGCCCACAGTTTTGAGTGCTAGATGGAGGCGGGAAGAGGACCAGCTGTGGCAGATCAAGCCGCACTGCCCGCTGGTCCTCGCAGTCAAGCTGTCAGCCTGGTGAAACAATGCGAGGTTCGGCACTGGTCCAAAGATGTCAGGTAAGGACAGCACTCCCTCGTAGAACTGAATGCGAGCAGCTCCCGCGAAGCGGGGGCCGCAAGGAGTTGGGTTGAAAACAAGGAAACAAGCAGAAGTTCCTTCGTAGCAGAGGGACAGGGCTACAACAACTCTCCCTCACCCAAGGCAGCAACGACAGATGTCCGAGGTTCAGCCCACAGTTTTGAGCGCTAGATGGTGGCGGGAAGAGGACCAGCTGTGGCAGATCAAGCCGCACTGCCCGCTGGTCCTCGCAGTCCCGCTGTCAGCCTGGTGAAACACTGCGAGGTTCGGCGCTGGTCCAAAGATGTCAGGTAAGGACAGCACTCCCTCGTAGAACTGAATGCGAGCGGCTCCCGCGAAGCAGGGGCCGCGAGGAGTGAGGTTGAAAACAGGCAAACAAGCAGAAGTTCCTTCGTAACAGAGGGACAGGGCTACAACAACTCTCCCTCACCCAAGGCAGCAACGACAGATGTCCGAGGTTCAGCCCACAGTTTTGAGCGCTAGATGGAGGCGGGAAGAGGACCAGCTGTGGCAGATCAAGCCGCACTGCCCGCTGGTCCTCGCAGTCCCGCTGTCAGCCTGGTGAAACACTGCGAGGTTCGGCGCTGGTCCAAAGATGTCAGGTAAGGACAGCACTCCCTCGTAGAACTGAATGCGAGCGGCTCCCGCGAAGCGGGGGCCGCGAGGAGTGAGGTTGAAAACAGGCAAACAAGCAGAAGTTCCTTCGTAACAGAGGGACAGGGCTACAACAACTCTCCATCACACAAGGCAGCAACGACAGATGTTCGAGGTTCTGCCCACAGTTTTGAGCGCTAGATGGATGCGGGAAGAGGACCAGCTGTGGCAGATCAAGCCGCACTGCCCGCTGGTCCTCACAGTCCCGCTGTCAGCCTGGTGAAACACTGCGAGGTTCGGCGCTGGTCCAACGATGTCAGGTAAGGACAGCACTCCCTCGTAGAACTGAATGCGAGTGGCTCCCGCGAAGCGGGGGCCACGAGGAGTGGGGTTGAAAACAGAGAAACAAGCAGAAGTTCCTTCGTAGCAGAGGGACAGGGCTACAACAACTCTCCCTCACCCAAGGCAACAACAACAGATGTCCGAGGTTCAGCCCACAGTTTTGAGCGCTAGATGGAGACGGGAAGAGGACCAGCTGTGGCAGATCAAGCCGCACTGCCCGCTGGTCCTCGTAGCCCGCTGTCAGCCTGGTGAAAAACTACGAGGTTCGGCGCTGGTCCAAAGATGTCAGGTAAGGACAGCACTCCCTCGTAGAACTGAATGCGAGCGGCTCCCGCGAAGCGGGGGCCGCAAGGAGTAGGGTTGAAAACAGGGAAACAAGCAGAAGTTCCTTTGTAGCAGAGGGACAATGCTACAACAACTCTCCCTCACCCAAGGCAGCAACGACAGATGTCCGATGTTCAGCCCACAGTTTTGAGTGCCAGATGGAGGCGGGAAGAGGACCAGCTGTGGCAGATCAAGCCGCACTGCCCGCTGGTCCTCGCAGTCCCGCTGTCAGCCTGGTGAAACACTGCGAGGTTCGGCGCTGGTCCAAAGATGTCAGGTAAGGACAGCACTCCCTCGTAGAACTGAATGCGAGCGGCTCCCGCGAAGCGGGGGCTGCGAGGAATGGGGTTGAAAACAGGGAAACAAGCAGAAGTTCCTTTGTAGCAGAGGGGCAGGGCTACAACAACTCTCCCTCACCCAAGGCAGCAACGACTTCAGTCAAAAAGGACAAATGGAGAGATAGGGCAATGGTTCGAGGATTTTAGAGCCTTAGGCCTCCAGTTGATGTAGAATGAAAATCTCTGTAGCTTTCAAGATAGTGTAGCAAATTAATAGCTTCATCGGAAATAATAACTTAATCGCTTGATCTGATTTAATTTAACATGGTACAGCAATGCAAAAAAATTATACTCATAGTTTTGGCAGTTGCCAGTTCTGTTTCCGTGTTTGGGAGGATGTTTGACGTCCATCTACTGGGTGGAAATGTTTCTCGGAATCTTGTGTTCAGAACAGTTGACTCTAATGTTCGCCAGACAGGACATGGAGGCACAGTCTTACTTACACATTCCTCATCCTGAAAGTGTTTACAGTTATAATATTTACTTTCAAATGGTAACTGAATTTATGAAAATGATGCCAGAGGATTATTTGTCTGTTCCTATATCCCAGCCTCCGCAGCTATAACCGGCTACCTCTGTTCTATTCCTTATTTGTGGGCCAATTGTGAGTGAAGCTAATGTGTGATTTATGGTATACCAAACATGCCTATCTTTTTACCTAAGGCGTTTAGATCGAGGCATCAGCGTGTGTATATGATAAAATTCTTAAACCCCAGGAGTAACACAAGCGCTACTAACCAAAGCATGATGAATTAACTTGGAATATTAGCAAACATGACAGGGTTTCCATAGAAATTTCAAAGGAGCCACTCCCAAGTATAAGCAGTGCAGTTACCAAGAAGGATAAGTGTATGAATAATCAGGAAACAAGAGGGGGATGAGTCTGCCAAGATAGTGGGTTGGAGTGAATGTGAGCATAGTTAATGTTAGACCTGTCAGCCTTAGGGTGGTCTTCCCCCAAACTTTTTGCATGCTTGCCTCCAATTTTGCTGAATTTGTTTTTGCTGGACTTTGTCTCTGTGCACTTTACCACTGTTAACCAATGCTAAAGTGCTTGCGCTCACTACCCTAAGCATGGTTTGATGTTGAAAAGATCAATGGGAGTAAAGAGCAATTCTGCAAATCAGACTCCGAGGGTGGCTTTAATCATTTTAAAAAAATATATATTTTTATAGATTTTCAACACAAACATAACCCCCCCCAACAAGATACAATATAGTCGGATCTCGTCACTGGTTACATTGCTTTAAATCAGTGCCCTTGGTTAACTCGTATCCATATCTTAGGCAACATCACATTTTCCTGTTCAACCTCAGCTTCTTACTTCAATATCAATACCAATGTATGTATCCAATGCTGCTCACAATATCCTGGGATCTCAGCTAGGAGATCCTACCTACTTTTTTTCACCCTCCCACCACCCATCTAATCCCTCCCACTGGTGTGCTCTAAGTATAGTACACCAGGGGGCATATTATCAAGGACCGGTGTTACAATTATCACCATTTTATCGGCAGGAAACTGCCGATAAAATGGCGATAATGGGATTGATAATATGCCCTTATTAATTCCCATAGAAGCCCATGTTCTGATGTTAACATGGGCTTCTATGGGAATTAACAAGGGCGTATTATCAAGCCCATTATTGCCGTTTTATCTGCAGTTTCCTGCCCAGGATCTTCTTCCTGTACTATCTTGTCAGGGTGCGTCAGTATCCTAGTACGTTGAAGTTGTTACCCAGTTCCTGCTTTGCTCGCCCACATTTCCTTTCCCCAACCATCACCGCCAACTTGTCTATGCACTGCTTGCTCCAACGATCACCGAGGAGGCCTCCACGGAGTCAGAGTCCAGGTCCGACTCCAGCGCTGAGAGTTGCGCCACCAGAGCTTCCCATGCCTGTTCAGTTTCGAGCGCCTTCTCATTATTCGCTCTCCTAGCCTGTTGGAACCTGACCATAAACTTGCTATCTGCCCAGGTTGTAAATTCCACCTTCCATCGCTCCATGCTAGGGCCCAGTTTGGACTTCCATTTTCTTGTCAGTTCCCGTTTGGCTAACAGCAACCCTAGATCAATATATTTGCTTATTACCTTAGTTCTCGCCATGTGGGGGAACCAATGCAGTATACATGCGCCCATTTCAGGTTCTATCTGCCGATCCGTCACTCCACACAGGACCTCAACCACCTCTTTCCAGTATGTTCCCAGCTGCGGGCAACTCCACATCATGTGCTGAAAGTCTGCTGCCTGCAATTGGCATCTAGGGCAACATGCCGTTTCCACATTAAAAAATGTATTTATCTGTCCTGGGGTTAAGTACGCCCTGTGTATGACAAAGAAGTGGATAAGTTGGAATCTGGCATTTCGCGTGCCCCTCCATGCCATTTCCACCAATTTAACCCATGTCGTTTCAGGTATATCTTTTCCCAGGTCCCCCTCCCATTTTCCTCGTAGCTGAGTCAACGGTTGAATCCCCTCGGCAGTCATTCGCCTATATAGGCATGTTATTGCCTTCACCGTCCCCGCCGCCATTACTATATATTGGCATGTCTGTGACAGTTGTGGTTCTGATAGCCCTTCCCCCCAATATTTCTGGATCGCAGAGACCAGAGCAGTATGCAGCAGGAAGACCCCCCTAGGCAAGTGTTGTGGTTAATATCCCTTTAATGGAACTTTACTAGCTCAGCTTTCTTGACATCATTATTAGAATGTTATGTTTTCTCCTGAAGAGTCAGTTGCTGTTTCTCCTTGTTGATGGTTGTACTAATAAAGCTCTCTCTACAACTTATCCTGTTCAGAGCTTTTATCACTGGCGACGAGGGTCAAGGCTTGATTGGGGACAAGCACTTACAACCATCAACTCCCCTACTCTTGAAATTTTGCTTTGGACTTGGACTTGGATTTTTCTCATAATTTTTTCATTTTTGAACATTGGAATACATGGGACACTGGACTATTATTCTGGACCTACCTTCCAACAATTGGATCTTTAAATTACAGTCTCACTTTGCTGCTCTTATTGGATTGGATTCCCTAACTGGATTAGCTTCCCTAACTGGTTTGGCTTCCCTAACTGGTTTGGCTGACTGTTTCACTTATCGTTTTGGACTACTATTGGAACTCTTTAAGCTACATTGGGAGGTTCTGTTGTACTTTCTTGCTGACAGAGAACTCACGACTTCAAATATAGCTCAACAGATACTCTCAAAGGTAATTTCCTCTTCCCGAGGCTTACCGTTACTCTGTTGTTATTTAAACGACATCGCGTGTGCCATCGCGTGTCCCATCGCCTGTGACATCGCGTGCACCATCGCGTGTCATTCCGTGAGTACCGTCAGTTTTCCTCGCCCTGACAACCTGTTCTATGCTTGTGCCATTGCGCGAGTGCACCCTGTAGCGCGAGTCTTCTCTTCCCGGCAGCTTGACTTCTGACCCAGACGTCTGACGCTTGACGTCCTACGCGTGACGACACCACGCAGCGGCCATCTTGGATTTTCCCTAACAACCGCGCCGATATGCACGGCAGTGCATATTGTTTACATTCACAACAGATTTGACTACGCCGATGCGCACGGCAGCGCATTATCATTTTTAATCGTCTCATTAACACGCTGATGCACACAGCGGCGCATTTCATCTAAAGAAACTACGTTCACCCTACTCTCTTCGTTGATGTGCACAACAGCACATTCTTGTCTAATTATTCAATTACCAGCTGTGAAATTTTAAGTTTGGACTACTCATTTTTCTACATTTAGGTATTGTATTAGTCTAGTCATTATTCTACATTTAAGTATTGAATTCACCTTTCTTAAGATGTTTCATATTTCATCATAGTTTTTTTTAATTTTCCTAGCCATATATTCTTCACTGTTATTTTACAAAGATTTTTTGTATTTTGGTCTATTTTTCATTATGGCTACTAGTTCTAGCATGTCGCAGCCACCTCCTTTTCTTTCAGAGAAGGGTGAACCCATTCTCCCTTGGAAGAGATGGAGGAACCTGTTTGACTCATACTTGGTTGCTATTGGGGGAGAGAAATTTTCAGCTTTCAGAAAACAAGCTATCTTATTACACAATTTGGGTGTTGAAGGTAGACATACATATGATAGTATGGACACTATACCTATAGGTGGAGCTGATGGTGAATCTGCAGATGTTTTTGAAATGTCTATGACTATGTTAGAGCAGTATTTTGGTCCAAGAATAAATGTTGTTTTAGAGCGACATAGATTTTTTACTCGAGTTCAGGGCTCTCGTGAACGTGTTGGAACATATGTTGCTGCTTTAAAAACTCTTTCGCGCACTTGTGATTTTGGTGATCTTTCTGAATCTCTTGTTAGAGATCAACTTGTTCGATGCACAAACAGTTCTAGAGTGCAAGAAAAATTATTGGCAAAAAATCCTTCATAGAAAGATGCAGTAGATATTGTTGAAGGTATGGAGAACACCTCTACAAGGGTCAAAGAAATAAGGAAAAATAAAGAAGATGAGAGTCAAACTGTTAGCGATCATAAAAAGAAAACTCCTGACTCTGTACATATGATAGAGGAAGATGAGTTCACTGAATGTCATCAAGATGTCGCTAAAGTTAGTGTTGGATCTAAGGGTAAACCTTCTCAAAAGAATCCATCTTTTCAGAAAGATTCTTCTGAAACTCGTCCTTCTTCTTCTAGGGAATCCACTATTTCTAAAGAACATGATTCTCGTCAACAACGTTCCTTCACCAATCAAAAAATGCGTTGTTTTAGGTGTGGAAGTTTCTTTCACACTTCCAATTTTCCTCAATGCTTTGCTAAGGACAGCATTTGTAATAATTGTGGTATCAAAGGGCATTATGCACGTGTGTGCAGGTCTGGTAAAAAGAAAGAAGCCAATGAACCTGTTTCTGATATTATACGTACAGTTGTGGTTTCTAGTGTTAGCGAAGGTATGGTGGATGTTGAACACATATTTATGCCATTTTGTGATATAGCGATTGACAAATTTGTATTCAAACTTATGGCTGACTCTGGATCTCCTTTTACCTTAATTGGGAACAAAATTTGGGATGAGGTGGTTGGTCTAGAGAATGTTAAACTCTTGCCTTCTGATATCTCTCCTTTGAGTTATAACGAGTCAAAGATAGAGGTACTGGGTTATACTGTAGCTAACATTTCTTTCAGAGGAAGATGTATCTCTGGTAAGGTTTATGTTGCTGTCAGAGGTGATAATCTTCTTGGATGGCGACATCAGCACGATTTGGGGATTATCCTTGATCCAGGAGCAAAGGATCCAAAACATCAAGTTATGTTGAAGGAAGATTTTCTTGCTGCACACTTTCATGTTTCTACTTCTCCTCAAGTAGATTATGTGTCTAGTTCTGAGACATATTTTGCTGATTATCCAAAAGTTTTCGCAGATACCTTGGGTTGTCTAAAAGGTTTTGAGCATAGAATTATTCTCAAAAAATCTGCCAAGCCATGTGTGCACAAGGTGAGAAAGGTACCCAACATGATGCTTGAGCCACTTAAGTGTGAAATCGAAAGATTGTTGAAATTGGGGGTGATCGAAGAAATAGAATCATCTGAATGGTTGAGTCCAGTGGTTCTAGCACCCAAGGATGGTTGAAAGTCAATTAGAATGTGTGTGGACTTACGCGGGTTGAATGAATGGATCTGGGTAGATCGACAACCATTACCCAATATAACTGAGAGCATTAGTACCTTGAAGGGTGCGAAAGTATTTAGTGTACTCGATCTCTCTTCAGCTTACCATCAAGTTGTATTACATAAAGATTGCAGACATTTTACATCTTTTGTCACGCCATTGGGTGCTTATCAATTTTTACGAATGCCATTTGGATTAGCTTCAGCTGCTGCGTGTTTTCAAAGAGTAATGAAGATGGTCTTGGGTTGTCTTTCAAATGTCATGTTCTTTCAGGACGACATTTTGTTATATGGAGTGAATGAGAGTGAACATGACAGGGTACTAAGGTCTGTTTTAAACAAGTTAGAAGAGAGTGGACTTACAGTAAAAAAGGAAAAGTGTCGCATTGGTTTAAAATCGGTTACATATTTGGGACATGTCATTTCTGGGAATGGAATTCAGCCCAAACTGGAATTAGCTGAGAGCATTGTAGGAGCACCGACTCCCGTAGACAAAGATCAGGTCAAGTCATTTTTAGGGATGGCAGAATTTTATTCTAAGTTTGTCAAAAGTTTTGCCAGTCTTGTCGAACCTATTAGGTCTCTTTTAAAGAAGGGTGTGCATTTTTCTTGGTCTGCTGATTGTGAAAGGGCGTTTGAGTTGGTAAAGAAAGAGATTGGTAAAATGCCTACTTTGGGTCATTTTGACTCGAAACTCAAAACTATTCTCACAACTGACGCCAGTCTTAAGGGTTTGGGTGCTGTGCTTTCACAAGTAGTGAATGGTGAGGAGGTTGTTGTTGCTTTCGCTTCAAGGGCCTTGAGAGAGGCTGAACTAAATTATTCTTGTATCGAGAGAGAAGCGTTGGCGGTATTTTGGTCAGTACTCCACTTTAAATTTTACTTGTGGGGAATTCCTTTTGTTGTGAAATCTGATCATCGTCCTCTAGTACAAATCTTTTCATGTCATCAAAGTGATCATATGACGCCTAGGTTAAAAAGATGGAGTGAAGGATTGCAAGAGTTCAACTTTAAGGTACAGTACATTCCTGGATCGAACAATAAACCTGCTGATTGTCTTTCTCGTCTTCCTATTGTAAGAGATTGTGTCACAGAAGGTGTTTGTGTGAATTGGGTTTTGGAGTCTAGTATCTCCAAGGAAGAATGGTCTCAGAGTGTGGCTGATGACGTTAGTTTTCAACTACTTAAAGATGTGATTAGAGATGGTTGGCCTAATTATGATGCTCTTGAGGGTGTATTGAAACCTTTTTGGTCAGTGAGGGATGATTTAACTTTAATTCAGGACAATTTGATGAGAGGTGACAGAGTTGTACCTCCAGGCGACTTGAGAGAGAGAATCATTAACATAGCTCATGAAGGGCATTTAGGTAGGAATCTCACGAAAGCTCGTACTAGAGAAAGGTACTGGTGGCCCGGTATGGATAGCATGGTGGAGACTGTTGTCAAGGATTGTCATTTATGTGCTTTCAATGACAAATCACGCACCACTAGTCAATCTCCTTTGTCACCTATTGAGGTTCCTGTTGCTGTGTGGACTAAATTAGGCCTAGACATTGCAGGTCCGTTTGAACTTATGCCTGCGCATGAAAGATTTGTTGTATTGTTAGTTGATTTTACTTCTAAATGGGTTGTTTTCAAGTGCATAAGTGTTGTCAGTTCTAGAACGGTGATTGAGTTTTTGAAGGAGGTATTTGGGTCAGAGGGTGTTCCTAAATTCCTCCTCACTGACAATGGGGTGCAATTCACTTCCAGAGAGATGGATGAATTCTTGAAAGACCTTGGCATTATTCATCAAAAGACAGCTCTCTACTCTCCACAAGCTAATGGTCTCACGGAGAGGATGAACAGAGTTGTGAAGAGTTGTGCACAGAGGGCTTTGGAGTCCAAAGTTTCCTTTAGCAGTGTCTTGAGGGAAACGTGGTGGGCACATCGCACAACTCCCAATGCTGTCATGCAGAGATCTCCTTTTGAAGCCTTGAGGGGTAGGTTAGCTTGTTCTAAACTCAATCCCACCTGGCTTCCTGAGAAAGGTTGTGATGCCAGTGTGGAAAGGGAGGTGAGAAGGAGAGAAGCTTTGACAAATTATCAGCAGAAATATAAACAACGTTATGATACTAAGATGCATGTCAAACTCAGGAAGTGGAATGTAGGTGATTGTGTTCTGGTGAAAAAATCCAAGTGTGGTCATAAGGGTGTTTCAAACTTCACTGGTCCTGTCACAATTGTTTCCATCAGGAAGAATGTTGTCACTTTAGACAATGGTTGCACTTGGAACATGTCAAAATTGGCCAAGTGTGATGCTGTTAAATTCTATCCCAATAGCAATTCCAGTTCTTCCTGCAGTCCTAGTGTTACTTCTTCTCCTCATTATCAAAGAACTGTTTCTGGGAGGACTTCACACCTTCCTCGGAAATTCAATGATTATGTATTGACTTAAACTTAATCCTTTTTCCTGTTTTTGTTCTTATGAAGACCTTTACATTTTTCTTTCTGTTTTATTTATTGGAAAGGGTATGTGTTGTGGTTAATATCCCTTTAATGGAACTTTACTAGCTCAGCTTTCTTGACATCATTATTAGAATGTTATGTTTTCTCCTGAAGAGTCAGTTGCTGTTTCTCCTTGTTGATGGTTGTACTAATAAAGCTCTCTCTACAACTTATCCTGTTCAGAGCTTTTATCACCAAGCCCGGGTGGCTTTAATCAAAGGAGATGCTGAACCTATTAAGAAGTGCCCTGCACGTACACTTAAAGATGGCCCATGTGTGAAACAAATTTACTATGTTGTAAGCAGGTTTAAACTCACAATGAAGTAGGTAGGAGTTGCTGCTGCTTTAAAGGTGCAGGTGTAGCCATGTGTGTGAATTGCTACATGCCATAGCTCCTGCTAGGCCTGGATGATACCAGAACTGATTTTCTTTTAAGCAACAACCATACTGTTATTTTATCAATATGAATATCAAAGCATGACCAGGGAGTGATACACCAAGCCTTAATGGCTCAACCCACATCTGCGCCATGTTATGCTACAGAGGTGCTTCAACGTGTAAATGTAATTTTGCATACAAAAGTAAAAGTGGAAACAAAAAACGACAGTGAAGAACAAAGGCAACTGAAGTGCAAGAGCCTTTGGCATGGAACAATGTGTAATACCCAAAACGTAATAATTTGTTTTAAGGCATCAGAGACACCATGCATAAAACATAATATTTGACAAAGAAGGCATTGGACACAAGAATAAACAAGCACACTAACACTAAACACCTACAGCGATGTGCTTGCAACTTACAGGTGGTGGACATCAGGCGATGCCAACCATCGCAAGAGAGGAAGTACCCCCACCACTCTGCGTTACATGCACTGAATACAAGAATTGGGGTGGTGTTCTGCAACATGACCATGTTACAGAAATTCCCATGTACTGATTATCTGGGACGCACACTGTCAGATCAAAACCCATTGCTGGCCATACTATCATGGGGAAGCCACACTTAAAATACCTACGTAGCGATTACGGTCCGTGGCACTTCAGCGCACAAATAGGGGACCAAAACTTCACTGATAACAAAGGGTCAGCTGCTGACGAGGTGGTGGAGTGGAATGCATTGAAGGTGGTTCTGTGATTGTTGTGCATGAAGATGCTGTATGGAACAAAGATGCTTCTGAGGGAGGAGTTATTGGGGCCGGAAGACCGGATAAAGGCAGCAGAGGGCACTTGTGTGGCAAATCAAGACCTACTAAACTTACATCACTATGAAAAATAGAACAGACTAAGGGGAAAAGTAAAACCTTCCATCGGGGGATGCATAGTGGCACGAATAGGAGATGTCGGACCTTGAGACAAGTGTGACTACAGGGTGATGGCCCTACTCTCAGCTTGAATTCGGAAATAAAGCCATGAAACTCGGGTACTGCTTGGGTGTGTGTCTACAAAGGGCAAGTGCTGCTTCATGTTAAAATAACCTCTAACTTATGCCATTGACTAGGAGGTGGTGTATAAAGGGATCTGTATCCTGAGGAAGGCCATTGATCCATTTGGGCATTTGTTTATGGCTGAAACATGTCAATACCAGCATAAGGGTAATGGGGATGTTGTTTGTCTGATATATCTAATTAATATTTTTTTAATCCTGCCAAAATGGGGCCAAGAATAAAAGTATGGTTGTACCCTCTTAGACAGCTATAATCACTTTTTCTGCATTAGGTATACCTCTAAAATATTTTTAAATATGCGCTCCACCCAGAGTGTTGGTCTGTACCATGGTGTTTCAGCAGCCCTATCATGAAGCATGCCACTATTTAGTGGGTGGGGGCTATTTTAAAAACCCAGAGAGTTTCCCAGGAAGGTTTAATGTTTCCCCATAGTCTGATCTACTTTTCATAGTCCTTCTTGTGATGTGAGTTTAATGGTATCCAAGGGAGAGCAAGGAAAGGCTCAATCTCTTGTTCCTTTTTTCATGTGCATAAATCAATACTTCCGACTCACACTAACAGACCTTCGAAAAGAATATAGGAATGCCCTTAACTACTTATCAAAGATAGAGTGTAAGTAGTATAACAAACGTCAACATGAACGGGGGATAAAGAGGGAAGCTTGTTAGCCTGGTTACTGAAAGTAGAAACTTCTTATGTCACTATCTGGGCTATTCACACCGGAAATGACTTGGCTCTCAACCAGCAATTAACGGGGCATTCAAGAACTATAATAGAGCCCTGAACAGTAATCATATATGAGTGGAGCCAACAGCATCCCTGGACTATCTAAGACAACAGCATCCCTGGACTATCTAGGACAACAACATCCCTGGACTATCTAGGGCAACAGCATCCCTGGACTATCTAGGACAACAGCATCCCTGGACTATCTAGGACAACAGCCTCTCAGAACTATCTAGGACATGTTGAGATCCCCACTCTCAAGCCTCTACAGTCACACAAAGTAGAAGCCACCCTGACCCCACTGGAAATTATAGCTATTCAACAGATTACGAGGGGCAAGACTCCTGACATAATGCGTCTCCCGATTGAGTTTTATGAAGCCCACAACACCAAGAAAGATTCTCGGCTATTGAAGATATATAAAAGGCAAAGGAACGGATTATACTGCCTGATTCTCTGAGAGAAGCCCTGATAGAGCTTCTCTCAAAACTGGAATGTGCCCATTAGATGTAAAATCCTACCACCCTCTATCGTTACAAAATCTTGATTACAAAATACTAGAGAAGCCGCTCTTATTACCAACAGCGGTGTACCTAGATCAAAACTGATGTATTCTGAACAGGAATACATTTCAGAAATTCTGGACTATGGATTGAGCAAGACAGGAATGCAGTGTTCGGTGCCCTCCTTAGATAGTAAGAATGCCTTTGATACCCTGGGGTGGATATACCTACAAGCAGTGTTGGGTACACTGTGCATAGGACCTGAGTTCCTATGGTGGACATCCGTATTGTACAATTACCCACTGGTGAGGGTCCATGGAGGTGGGATCATCTCAGATCTGATATCAAGAAAGAGGGACATTAGGCAAGGATGCCCCCTCTCCCAATGCTGTTCACATTAGCCATGGAGCCACTGGCCTGTATGCTGTGATCAGTTGGCCCCCACTGGGGTATCCATGTAGAATGGCAGCCTTAAATACTGTCCTTGTATAAGGATGATGGATTGATATATTTAAGAGCAGACCCTAGACTGCTATGGAACATAATGTGCCAGCTAGATAAGTTTGGCCAGGTGACCAGTCTGTGCAATTCAGAAGCTACGCAGAGACGTAGCTTCTGAATTGGGACAAGTCATGCCTGATACCGTTGCTCAACTTACCAGAGCCACAGGAACAGGAGCTGCCCCGGGTGCAACTGCAGGGGAAGCTGGATGCTATTAAATATCTTGGCATTCAAAATATCACATTGAGAGCAATGTCGTTGATGACAACTTGGAGCGGGCACTGACCTCGATCAGACAATCCCTGCCTTTCTGGCTTCAGTTGCGTTTATCCTTAATGGGCACGGGGGGTTGATCGCAAACATTGTAGTACGTCCCAGACTCCTTTATCACTTTGCCCCACTATCGTTTTTTCTTAAAAGGCCACATTTTTCAGACCTGCAGCAGCTACTCACAGCACTCACATGGAATAACGGGAGCTGAAGGGTGGCAATTCATACCCTGAATGGCCTTATTCATGAAGGAAGACTGGGACCCCCAACAATGAGCTCTACTATGCAGCAGCACCATTCTAGTGGCTGTTGCGCTGGCTGGGTGGGCTGCCAAACCCTGAACATACTACGGTTCATGCTGAATTGGGGGGACATCTGCTATTGGACCTGTTCTTAGGTACCACATCCTTGAGAGGCAAAAACATTTGATGCTGAAAGAAGCTGCATGGTTCTGAAGAATATACGTACATGGGGTTAAGGAGACAATACACTATGCACCAAACCTTCCACTCTGGTCAATACCACAACATAAGCAGTTGACAGAACTACATAAAACATATGGATGGATGGATGGCAGCTGGGATTGTCGTGTGGGTAGAGCTAGTAGAGGACAAGAAGGCTCGGTCGTTCAAGACCCTGATGACTACATATTCACTAGGACTGGGATACTTCCTGCTGAACTCTGCTCTACGTGGGGTCATGGGACAAACATGGGTATCGGGGACGGAGTCTGGCTACCAATAAAGAAGGTCGCTGGAGTGAAGGGCTCTGCAACTTTGAGAGGCCCGGGGGAGGTGGGGGGGGTAGCTGAGTCTGTGGAGAGGACGTCTCTCTGTCCGCACTGCCCAGGCCCCGATTCTCCTGCACACCGCACTGCTGGTCAGGACTGCTTGCCAAGTGGGAGGCAGCAATGCTGCACGGCGGGCCTGTCCTGGCAGGCACGAGGGCGTGGCCACACCAGGGCAAACCGCAGGGCTGAGACGCGGCCTGTGAGTTCATCACCACACATCGAGGTGCAGGAAAGTTGTCCTACCCTCCCCACTCCTCCGCCCATGGTTGTTTTTGCCTCCTTTCGGCCCCCATCTCTTATTTGGTCCACTGGTCCACTCGAGCCCTTACAGTGGAGGGCATGAAGTGGTGCTAAACCTGCACGCCTGCATGCAGCCTCCCAGGAATCTTTTGCCACTCTTACCAGCGGTGGAGTGGGGCCACTGGCTCCTGACAACTGCGAGGGAAGAGTAGGGATTGCCCGTTGCTCCGCATAGACTTGGAGAGCCCCGTATGGACTTAGGCCTATTGGAGGGGTCTGCTGCCTTCCATTCAGCTGCGTCAAGCCTCCCTGGACAGCACCTTCTCAACCTACATCTTTGTTTTCTGGCCTCTGACTCAGTGCGGGCAGGATCCCTCCTCACCCCAACCTCTCTCATTGGACTTGTGCTGGAGCCTCAAGGGCCCTCGTGCCCGGCCCTTTACCTTGGACAGTACAAGACATTGGGACACTCTAGGGACACAGGCCCCCACAGCAAGAGCTGGTGACAGCACAAGGCCGAAGACGTTAGTCCCGTGTGGCAGTGGCTTATCTTGGACTTGGGATCTGTCATACTGGGAGGCTGCATCAGGGTCCTCCCCCAGCCCCTTCTGCCCTTCGGTCTCAGGATGATGATGCATGCTCATCCTCACCAGGATGAGGACCACCTAACCGGCAGCTGGGATCCTTGCTAGTTCTGTTGGGGGGCCATGTACCCCGCTTCTGTCCACAGAACCGGAAATACCTTCCATAAGCCGATCCATCAGTTGCTCTTTGCAGAGGTTGTCTCACCTAATCGACCACACCCCCAGACCCTACGACGGACCCTCTGAAGAGCATGGACACTAAGATATCCGACCTAACTGCAGAATCGAGATCTATACGGGCCGATGTAGCTGGTTTCAATGACAGGGTGGAAGGGTTGGAGCACTGCCTGTCGACTGGGGAGTGCCTCAACCACATCCCTGACCAGGACTCGGAACTATGGTACCTATGCAACAAACTCACTGGACCGGAGCCTCAGGGATAACCTCTGCTTCTTTGGGTTCCCGAAACACGTGGAGGGGTCCTACATTCGTGGCTTACTCAGGGACCTCCTTCCCACACTCACGTGCTGGCTTCCTGTCCTCCTCTGCAGATACTGCAGGCCCACCATCTTGATCCAAGAGTACGGTGATGCTGGGACATGTGCAACCAATTATCACCTGCTTCCTCCGCAGCCCATACCAATGGTCCGTATGACTTTGAGGGCCAAGAGATACGTATTGTGGCAGAATTCTCCTGGGAAACCAATGACAAGTGGAGGGCCTTCCATGCTCTCCAACCTCAAGTTTGCCATCAGAACAGACTGCAGAACCACTCCAGCAAGTCCTAGAGTGGGAAGGACAATGCGATTTGAGCAGAGGCGTAGCTTATGAAGGATTGGGTGCGCAACTAGTCCTGCTCCCCGCTGAAATATGGTTTGGCTGAGGAGTGAGGTGCCCCTCCGCTGCCCCTGCTTTCTGCCTGTGCCTTTGGCACCCTCCAGACAGATGGATGAGTATTACCAAATTGCCACAATGACTGCCTCCTGTGCTGCTGTTCTGCTGTTTTTTGCCTTCAATTCCGTTTTCTACATATTGTTAATTGTACCTGGTGCGTGGTGTAGGTTGTTACCTACCCTGCCCAGCTTGTGTTCTTTTGTTGTATTCCATGCCATGTACCTGCATTCAGTGTTGCTGACTGTGTTCTGCCACTCCTTGGCTCAGCTGCTGTACCCTTCTCATGCCATTTCTGCTGGCTCTCCTTTACATTCCTGCAGGCCTGACTGGTCTTGCATAGTTTCCAGGGTTTGCCCTTATGGGTCCTGGATGTCACCCTGAGGGCCTGGTAACCCCTTTCTGTCCAACCTGTGGTCTAGTCCACCTCTCTCCCTCCCTCCCTCCCTGGCTCCGGCGGCCTCTCCCCAGCCTACCCTCAACCTGGTTGCTGTTGCTCCTCTGCTTTCCTTGCTGGATCTCCCACACTACCATTGGCCTTCTGCGCTCTGTGGTCCGCCTGGTTTGGACCTGCGACTTAAGGCTATTGGCCCATACTGAGACGTCGGTCGTGGGTCCCTCCCCAGTTTGTCTCTGGTACTTCCCCTACCCTGCCCTTGACTTAGGGCTATTTTTCAGCCCCATCTCTCCTCCCTGCCTCTCCCTTCTTGACCCCCTTTCCACAGGAGGGGTTTCTTCCCCTTTCCCCCTCCCCTACCTTTCTAATCCCCCGCCCAGGGTTCCTCCACCTCACACCTCCCTGTCCCTCCTCCCCCTCTGCTCTTCTGCCTGCCCTTTCCTACTACCTTCTAGGCTCCTCTTTCTCTTCCCACCCTTTTCTGTTCTCCTCTTTCCCCTGTGCTACTCACCCACCCCTCTCCATCCCCTTCCCCTCTTCCTCCCTCCCACCTTAGCCCTACCGCTGCTTAATAGCCACTATTGTGCTCTGCCCTCCAAGTCCCTGCACACCAAGTGCTGGAATGTGAATGGCTCCAGCCATTTTATCAAGCGCAAGAAGGTACAGGCATACATCGAATCCAAGCAAGTTGATGTGGCCCTCCTTCAGGAGACTCACCATTCACCCAAGGAGGTGGAGAAACTGTGGCGAGACTGGGTGGGGAGAGTGATCTACAGCAGCCGCCCCCCCATGACTGATGGGACGGAACAGCCTCTGAAATGCTGTGTGGTGACCCGCCTATGTACATCCTTGCCCCTTACCATACTCAAGACTTGTCAGCAATAGGACTATCTGTGCTGAGTCTGCATACATGCACGGGGCCCAAACGTCAGTCCTTCCTGCAACTCCTAACGGGCATTGATACCACCCACTTGCTCATTGGGGTTTACTGGAATCTGACCGGAGATGTGGTCTTGGACCACACTGGCCTGCTCGATGTTGCCAATAATGCAGACTGGGCTCTCTTGGGGTACATCGTCATGGATCATGTTCTTGTGTACATATGGCAACTCTCGCATCCAGCAGAAAGAATGTTCACTTTTGTCTCGCTGGTGCATGGTACTCAATCACTTCTGAATTACTTTTTAGTTTTCCAACCGGTGTTCACCCCTTACGGCATGCAGGAATCCTTGAGGGTGCACTTTCGGACAACTCCTCAGTTCTCCATTCCCTGGATCTGGCACTGTCCAACTCGGGTCACAAACAATGGCGTCTTAATATCTCACAGTACCTGTCTCCTAACGAGAGGCCCTGTCCGGTCCTGGAGAAGGCCCGCATGAACCTTAATGACCTTCATACTTCCAAAGCAGAGTGCATGATTCAACGGATCAAGGGCTGGCACTACGAACAGGGTGAGGAGGTTACTGGTGGCTCAGTTGTGCCAACAGAAGGCAGAGTTGGTTATCCTCACCATCAGGTTCGCCGAGGGCCCCATCTTCGGCTGGCCACAGGACATTGTGCACAAATTTCAGGCTTTCAACAAGGACATATACATTCCGGAGATGGCGACGGACCCTGCCCACCTGAATGCTTTTTGTGAATGTATGCGCCTCCCCTGCCTCAATGAGTCGGGGAGGGACCTACCCCTACATGAGATCACTCAGGCAGAAATAGTGCAGGCCATCTCTAACCCCCCAAACCAAAAAACCCCGGGGAAGGATAGCTTTCTGGTAGACTTTTACAAGTGGGCAGGCGAAGGGGGTGGTGGATTCCCCCTACAAGGCATTCCGGAAGGCAGACTGCATGGGGTTCCTTGTCTTTATCTTAAATAAGGCCTAGGAAGGACCCTCTACTCTACGGCCCATCTCTCTGTTCAACTGGGATAACAGTATCTTGGCTGTGGATCTGGCGGCTCACCTTTTGGCAGTGATCCTGACACTTATCCATCACTCCCAGGTGGGGTTTGTCTCCAGGTGCTCATCTCGGAAGCACCTCTGCAACCTGGCTCATGCATTATAGTCCACTAAGGACATGCTGGAGGATACAGTGCCATCTCACTGGATGCTGAGAAAGCATTTGACAGGATTACGTTTTGATACTTTGTGGCACTCCAAAGGTTCAGCCTCGGTGAGGCTCTATGACTCCCTTACTGCTCGGGTCAACTGCTGGGGTTCTCTCTCGGACCCCTTTCCAGTTTGCCGGGGGACCCGGCAGGGTTGCCCATTGTCACCCCTTCTCTTCCTTTTTGCCATGGCACCCTTGACTGCATCCCTCCGCCAGTCCCCACAGATAACAGTCATGCCCACCGTTGTGGGTGCTTCGATCTTATACCTGTATGCAGATGACACATTGCTCATGCTCTCAAACCTCCCTCTCTTGCTCCGTACACTACTGGACATCATCTTCGACTTTGTGGCACTTTCCGGATACTGGATCAACTGGGTTAAGAGCGAGGCCCTGTGGATTTCGTGAGTGACCACTAGTGCAACTGTGTCCGCCTACCTCTTCCAGTGGAAGTGCTCCTGTCTTAAATATCTGTGGATCTAAGTCAACTAGGGTTTGGACTGTATGGTGGCGGACAACCGTGAGCCACTGTTTGCATGCATGAAATTGGACTACGATAAAGGTCCCATCTCAGTCTCTTGTTGTGGGGCAGGATGTAGGTGGTCAGGATAGTGACTCTGCCAAGATTCACCTATGTCCTGGGTATTCTACCCTATATAGGGAAATAAGATCCTTCATCTGGGGGTCATTCTGGCCCCCAGAGTTAGCTTGTGCTGTTGAACAGTACAACTGTTCAGTCATGTCCATATCCTTCCAAACTGAAAACACTGTTCTTTAAGAGGTAGTTATTGCTGAACAGCACACTTATCCTGCTTCTGTTGTGCTCTTTTTTTCTTGCCTATGTAAGCAGATTATTCTTTCCTCAGAGACACGTTTTCACTTTTATCCTAAAAAAAGACAAATAAAATAAAGATAAAAGTTACATACTCATCAATAATTGATAACAGTGACACATCACTATATTTTCTAAGCAATACTACATTTTTTACCCAAATTAAACATATTATATTTAGTACACCAGTAACTTGTTATTCCTTTTTCCTGAAAAACATCCCACAACTACTCTATTTTCATATGTTTATAATTAAATAATAACATGCAATGAACTCTGCTCGAAAAATAGTTTATGAAGTAACACATTCATCTTCACACATCTTTGCTAACACTCACCACAGTGTTTCACATTAGAAATAGCAATATCGCCACTCAAACTGGCCTCTCTGCTGAGACTTCTCTCTCTGTAATGATAGGTGTACGTATTAACCCCTTCGATGCTCATGACGGAACCCAGCCGTCATGAGCCACGGATTGCCTGTGCACATGACGGCTGGGTTTCGTCACGACCACGCCTGCGATTGGAATGTCCTGCACCGGGCTGGAATTCCGGCTGCATGCAAGGTGTTAAGGTGTGCGGAGTGACTGCCATCTCCTTTTAGATCTCTCTCTCAAATTGCAGATATGCATTGTAGCATGTGTGAGGGACTGGCCTCTCTGCTGAGACCGCTCTCTTTAATGATGGGTGTACGTGGTAGGGTCTGGATAGGGACAGAGCTCTCCTTTCAGACCTCAATATCAGATGATGGCTGTGCATAGTAGGGTATTTGGAAGAGGCGTAACTCTACTCACAAATATTCCCAAACCAATTAGTATAACTAGTAGAGTCTGATAAACAGCATCTCTAGTAAGAATCCTTCAGACAGTAACACGTTTGCATATCATGAGCGGCTCCTCTTCTAAGGAGAAGGAGCGTTGCCTCACTGCTCTCAGAGCAGGAAATAGGAAAAATAAAATGATAACATTGTTATTAGCATTTTGTTTGTCTTCAATACGGGTGTAGGTTAGGGCCAGGCGGGGCAGGGTTGGGGTCACATGGGGAGCAATGGTGAGCATGACGGTTTGACTAGTTTTGTGGGCCGGCCAAACAGTCATGCTCACTTTGCATGTTCACTACCAGGCTGTAATACACAGCCTGGTGGGGACCAGTCCCCATCTGAGGGCCGAACCACGGTGCTCAGACCAATCATAACACTGCATTTTATTTAGCGTTGCGATTGGCTGAAGGGAGCCTGTGTGATTCCTGCTTCAGGCTCCGTAGCGGACGAGAGATGGCGACATGAGAAAGTAAGTGTTTCTTTTTTAATTTGTTTTTGTTCACATTCCAATGCCTGCCACTACTCTTCCCTGCTAACAGTCACTGAATATAAAAATAAATAATCATCAAATGTTGAATGCAGACATATCAAAAGCACATTAATCCATCAGTTCACACGTCCTTTGGTACCAGGCAGACACATAGTTATGTGGCTGGGGTCACTGGGGCCAGTCAGGAGAGTGGATAAAAGACAGGTCACGTTTCTAAGCCAGAAGCTAAGGAAGCTTTCAGTCCCTCTACTCCAACCACCTATTCGTCTTCAGTAAGCCACCTTGTTTTACTTTTAATGCTTCAGGTATGTATTTTGAAGGTTTTATATAGCTCAAACATGACATTTGGGGTATCAGAGCACTTTACAAGGAAGATAATTGAACAAAAGAACACTGTATGTCACATTTATGTCCTACAATACAGGTAGCCAATATAAGAGATAGATACAATGATCATGTGAATTTAGTCATGAGAAGAGATTTTACTTCTCTTTTGAAAGGGGCAGTAGTATTGATCCAGCAGTAATTTCTAAATGCAAAACCTCATCTACCTCTATTTTACCACTGAAAAGGTTTTGGGCCCTTGACACCATGTATTAACTTCAGGAGACTTTACATAAACATAAACAGTCAAAAATGCAATTATTATTTAATCCAATAAGAGAGTTTTAAAGGGCTTTATTTTCTAGTCAAAAATTAAGGTTTTTTTTATGACCCTTAATTCATTAGTCAAATATCAATCAGGTTACAGAATTGAAAATTATGAAAAATAGCATTAATACAGAACATATTACAGTCTGCATCTAAAGCATCGCATGTAGAAAAGAAAATGTGGCGCAAAATGTCAGTCAAAACTCTTAAAGAGTTTCTAAGAAAAGAGTGAGTCTTACAAGGCTAATCAGTAATTAATAATTGGCAAAAATCCCCCATAAAGAGAAATAAATGCATAAGACAAAAACATCTTTTCAAAACTAATTAATTAGTCAAAGCATAAATTTAGAGTTTTAGCATCTAAATCTAAAAACCCTTTCTATCTGTTGCTCTCTCTGCCCTGGTCCGATCAATCTGCCTGTCTGTGATTTAGGAGTAAGACAGCCCTCCATTCACAAGTCCACAGAGGAATGTGATCTGCCTTGCCAAAAATATGACATGCAAGGACTCTCTGAAACAATATGAGCAAGAAACCCCTACCTCTGTCTCTCCTCGGACGCAATCTCCTCCTGCGATGTTTCTCGTACCTAACCCATATGATGTCTGGTCTAATCTGCTCCCTCTCAAAAGCTCACACCCCCCCCTAAAGCCTAAACACGCCTTCAGAGAGGTCATTATTTATACTCTAATTCTTGTCTGACTAAACTAATAATGTTGCATTATTCAGTAAAGCTTGTTCCTGATTGGTTCGCATGGATAGCATGAGGGTCTCACCATCCTGTTTTCATTGCAAATTCCAAACCATACTGGTTTTAACAAAAGAAGCATTAATGATTAATACATTTATATGTTTTAGCAACATTTACTTGAAAAAAATGTTTCAGTCTATTTCCTCCTTCCTGTCAAATCGCACGCAGGAAGGATACTTTAACTAACACTGGTACATTGGCACGATCATAAGAATATACAGTTCACAGTGGCCTTGAATACTTCTCTACTTGAGGCAAGCTGGTATGATTTGCGCATGCTCTCTTCTTTCAATACAATTCACAGCCTTGCTGGATTTACAGGCAGCCATTTTTATCCTAGGCCCAAAAACAAAACAATCAAAAAAATAGTATTAATTTACTAAATAAATCCCATTATGTTTATCTCCCCCATACTAATACCCTGTATAAATGATTACCTAGCAAAGCTATTAGTTTAAAGCAGCTTTTCTTATTGTTTGAGCACAACATGCAAAAATGTACAATGTACAACATAGCAGAATACATGCACAAGTGTAAATTTTCAAAGCGCACACAGTTAATACATACTCATAGCAACATGCTCTAATGTTTTAGATAGCTTTTCATGCAAAATGCGTTTGCCCCATGTAGTGATGGTGCATGGTTAATTAACACACATTATAAGCATACACTGTTATGAACTGAATATATTTGTCTAAATATGCAAAGTCAGAGTCTCTTAAGACAGGAACGGGGTGTAGATTACAAGGAAAATGAGCTGGAAAGAGAGAACACATTCCATGGTTATCTTCAAAGCTAAACAAGCATTGGCATAGCCAATAGGTCTCGATTTTGGGACCTTATAAGTATTTAGTTATGCAGCACAATATCCTTGGTGCAACAACATTAACTGTTGCATGGCTATACACTTATAAGGTCCCAAAGGCGAGACCTATTGGCTATGCCAATGCTTGTTAATTACTTGCGGGTCTCGGACCCATAGGTATCCGGTCCACTTCAAGCCCTGATCTCTATACCTGTGCCCCCTCACCATGTGTCTGTCTACCTCACCCTGCAGCTGTCCCCCTCGGCCTATGTCTGCCCCTCACCCTGTGTCTGGCTCCTTACTCTGTGTCTGTCATCACCCTGTGTCTGTCCCCCTCACCCTGTGTCTGCCCCCCTCACCCTATGTCTGCCCCCCTCGCCCTGTGTCTGTGTTCCCTCACTCCTCGTCTGCGTGCCTCAGGCTGCCACGCATTACTGCACCTAGGCAGTGCGCACACAGTGACAGGCTATGCAGGGGTCTGGAAAGTTTCGCCTCATCCTGCCCCGAGCATGGGTTTCACAGGGTTCATATGGCAACCGACCTGTCTAGCAAACAACGTCTCCAAGAGATAAAAGCAGAGTTAGACAGTGACGGTGTGACCATCAGCTGGTTGTAATCTCGGTGGGAGCACCTCTGCCATGGCTGTCCTGTCCTGCTCACTGCCCTCCTGCCCCCACGCTCCACATCAGGCATCGCACGCACCTGTCCGTATCGTCTCTGCTCAGACTCTGTTGGGCAGCGTTACCTGCTCCCTGAGCTGCTCGTGTTATGGTAAGACACAGAAATGGGCTGTTCCACCAGCACGCAGACCAAGAGCCAGGGGAACAACAGACCCCCAGCAAGCGGGGCCAAGTTCCCCTGGGGGCCAAGATGCATGCTGAGAAGAAATTACATCTTGTGTAACGTGGGACCCTGCAGAGAAAGAGACTGTGTTTGCTAAGGTGTAAACATGTGCATGTGCAGGGTCTAATCATGTAAGGTCTGCTGGTGTGCCCCTAGTGCTCTTGTGCAAAACGTGAGTTGGTGTGGTCTATGTTCTAGGACTTGTGCGGGTGTAAGGTGTGCTCTTCTGCATCGTGCGAGCTTCTGCAGTCAGTAACCCTCTAAGTAAAATATCTTCTTTCTAGCAGTTAGCTCGTGTGCAGGAGCTCTCTGCATGGAATGCTCTTGTTCTGTTGCGTGACTTGGGGTTCTCCCTGTGCACGGCCACCTCCTCTGCACGGCCACCTCCTCTGCATGCACGTTATGCAGCGTAACAGTGAGCACTTCTCTACCTTGATCTTAGGCAGAGCCTGCTTCTCTCATCTTGCAAAAGCAGCTCCTTTTATTCTGGTGCATGATATCGGCCCAGTCCCCCCTCCCCGGCTCAAGAATGTCCCCCTGCGTCGAACAGGTTGGTTAATTTTCAACCGTGCACAGCTCTGCTCCCTCGGATGTGAAGGGCTTGCTAGTCAGACCCGCATGCAGGAAGAGGGGCCAAGGCGTGGCCCAGTGGATTCCGACTTTTTCAGAGAACGAATTGTATCTCACCTTAATAAGTGCTGCAGGGGGGAGTTTCATTACGCACCTACAAGTCAGAAAGCTATCCAAATCATAGAAAGAAACCAAGGACTCCCACATTTCCAGCTTTCAAAAAGATTGTTTAAGAAAATCAAGCCAGAAAGCAAAAGTGCATGTGAGCCTTTACCCCCTTCATAGTCTCATACAGTGCTTTCACTAAGGCGGCGTACTGCTCTCCTAGTGACTGTCATGACTGCTCCTTTGGGGAGGCTCATGCGTGTGCTTGTGACTTTCAGCGAATTCACACAATCTTCATCAGTATGGGCACAGCTCTGCGCACGCTGGATATTTCCACCTGTATGCCCATTGCCTAGACCTCTTGTTTGTCTATTTCATGATTTGACCCCGAGCTTGAGTCACAAACCAAATCCTTCAATAGTTGTATTTTATTCCTGTCGTATCTTTAAATTATACCTGGGTATGGGGCCCGCTTGACACGCCTTTTGCTTTGAATAGATGCCCTCTGCTGCAGGCTAATGCTTGGCTTACTCGTGTATTTCCAGGTGTAAGGCGCGTGCAGAATCACAAAACATGTGTTTCATGAGTAAGCACCCACACCCAACCCTTTAGTAAGACAGAACCAATGCTTTGTGATTCTGGCCCAATGAATTGTTGTGTAGTTCCTATATTCCCAATAGGCTCTGCGCATTGGAATAAAATACCCTATAGATATGACATGGGACTTAGGTCAGTATGTCTCTATTGAATATTCTAAACTTAATTGTGAGTGCCAGCTAGCTCAGAGGTCAATAGAAACTTTCTCGAATACACAAGAAGGGATTAGTTTCTGACAACCGCATAAACATGACAACTTTGTTTCCCTAGGACTGGAACACATATCTTTAGAGTCGTGGAAATAATAGATAACTATTTTACTCAGTCAGTCATGCGTGCTTCGTTTCTACAGAGTTGCAGAGAAAATAAAAGGGGTTTATACAATCATTAGACAGAATGCAAAGTATAATGCGTACAGCGTAAATAGTAATATAAAATAATACTGTATTAGCATTGTCTGGTGCTTTGACATATAAAAATACATATATAAATAACACAGGCTAAAATACTCAACTGGTGCTTCTAAAATAGGCCTACCCCAATGTACCTAACCTAAGTCTAGTATGAGGGAAGAAGTAAGTATGGTCTTTAGCATAGGTTTAGTTTTGTTGCCAAGAATTACCAAATGTTTCTCTAGGTTCTAATCAGCTCCATACCTTAGAAAGAAGGAGGTTGGTATCTCTGTCTCGGACTCGATTTCCCAACACCCAGCAAGGGGAGTCAGAAACACTGGAGCTGGATTTCTCGGCAGAGGAGGACAGCTTCTGATCAGTGCGTCAGCTGGAGAGTCAGCTTCCTTAGGCACTTGCTGTAGCAAGCTGCGTCGGGCAAGTAGGTAGTCAAACTGCACCGAACCACACCGTGCTTTGCCATAGCAAGTGAAGATATATTTATACCTTGAAGGTGTTTAGGAATGCCAGCTTTGGCGTAAAGTCTGGCACATGAACATCATGAATTAACCCCTAAGGAATAGATGTTCATGTATAGTAACTGAGTTCTTGGAGAAATCAATATTCAAGCAAGGGGAATTCCCTAATGGCTTAAGAGTCTGTTTTTCCAAGAAATCGTTGTGACCTAGATGAATGGATGGAAGTAGCCATGCCTGTATTTGAGTAGCATGGGCTATGCCTAAATAAGGGCTTGATTTCTATTCCTATATAAGGGCAACGTGAATTGTACCTATAAAAGGGCATGAATTGGGAAAATTTATTCGGAATCTAAAACGCCATACAACACCCACTCTACTTCCTTATGTACGACATTATTAAAACTCTAAACATGTTCAACTTATCTAAAACATATCTACACAACAAGTGTTTAAAACCCACCCAAAATAAATAAAAATGCATTGGTACTGGTGGTATACAAAAGAGCATTGGTGATGTACACATTCAAAGCAATGTTTCATTCTAAGCATATAGTAGACATTTGAAATGCTAACTGAATGAATCATGAAAATATACATTTATGAAATGGCTCGTAAATACAGAAGAAAAAATGCCAATATCATTTCATGTCAGATTACATAAAATTGTTTGTGATGTGGACAAGGTCAAATATTGTCTCTGGAATTTCTCAAAGAATTCTTGTTCTCTATGAATAGTTCTACTTTAAGCATATTACTTGTGCCAAAAAACGAAAAATACACATTTGGAAAAAAAAAATAATCATAGGAAAAAGAGTTCCAAAGTTAGAACTGTGTTTTGAAAAATGAAGGTCAAATTCAAAGTCGCTCAGAACACTGCGTGCCAAAATCAAAAGCCAGTGTTAGGGCTCGGAGAAAACATGAAATCTTCTAAGTCTGTTGACAAAAAATCGTCGACCATTGTAGGTGAAAGTTGGATTACCTCGTTTAGAAGATTAACCGCACATAGGATACGACTTAACATTTCTGAGAAATGTATAGCGCAGTTTGTAGTTAAGAGGGCATGTATCTCGGCAGAAGTCCTTGCGACTTGCAGATCATAGGTTTCCTTGGCTGAGCTAGGTGGCACAGTTTTTTGCAAAAGAATGGCTTTCATTCTGCTTAAAGTATCAATTCATATAGAAGAGATGTTCAGTGAAGGCCATAAAGGCGACTCCCTGTCTGTCGTGGTTTTAGAAAACAATACTTGCATACAGCTGGCTGACACAGTTACTACATATAGTATACCTGGCAACATACCACAGCAGCTGTGATCATTCAACATGAGGTAACTCCCATTCGAGAGTTGTCCAAAAATTGGATCAATCACTGCAGCTGGTGAACCTTGCAGGTTGCAAGATAAATTGTTAGAGGAACCATCGCAGGCCTTGTGTAAGTTTATACCCTGACAAAGGAGAGAACCGCTCAGTGAGTTTTCACAGCTTTCCCCGCTAATAAACACTTCATGCCCCCCACTCCAACATCTATGTGTGTACGGTAATTCCCAGGATGTCTTGATGTATTCTTTACCCAACCTTTCATATGTGCCTGTTGGTTTGTGTTTTAGGCAATACTGAAAATGGAAAATTGTAACAGGCAGAGTGATTGTTCCATGTATTATCCATTCAATAGCTGTTTTTTCTGCTACTGTAAATGACAATCTTTCCAGTTTTTCAATGCTCCGCACTTTATAGTCTGCTCCCCTTTGTGCCAACTTGATCTGTTTATCAGTGAGATTGGATTCTGAAAACAGTGATGCAGTGACGTAGAATTGATTAAACGCCAAGGCACATAGCCTGAATGAAGGTTTTGCAATGTCCAGCCTAATAGCATGATAGAACGTAATTGCGACTGACCATGTTGCAACATGATCAAGTTCTGTTCCATGATGTCTATGACAGAAGACACTATGGGCCAGATGTAGGTAATTCTATTTTACCGACTCATAAATACCGAATTTTACCGATTCGGTATTTATGAATCGGTAAAATAGAAGGAGGGAGATTTAGGTAAATTCGGTAATTGAATTACCGAATCTGTAAAAATCGGTATTTGCCCATTGATTCCTATGGGCCTTTGAAGCCCATAGGAATCAATGGGCATTACCGAATCGGTATTTACCGATTCGGTAAATACTGATTCCAGCAAGGGTGCAGGGGGTGTCACTTTGACACCCTCTAGCACCCCAAATACAGGCATGTGTGCCATGTGGCACACAGGCATGCCCTAAGGGCATGTCTGTCTGTCACATGGCATAGGTGTGCATGCACACATGTGCAAGCACACCTGGATTCGGTATTTTACCACCCAATTGGATTGGGTGATAAAATACCGAATCTGAAAGGCCTTTGGGACTCAGAAGAGTCCCACCTACATCTAGAAGTTACCGAATCGGTAAAAATACCGATTCGGTATTTTAACGATTCGGTAAATTTACTGATTCGGTAAATTTACCGAGTCGGTAAAATTGGGCCCCTACATCTGAAAACCCAAATACCGGTCGTAACGGCCGAATTCGTCCGTTACCGACCGGTATTTGGGCTCCTACATCTGGCCCTATGCTGTCCAATGAATGTACCCTGGACGACAGAGTTGTCAACCACAGAGTTTTCTCTAAATGAATACTATCAATTTCTCGTATTCTTTCTGCAGTCTCTGCTTGCGTAATCTTCCATGCTTCATTATAAGCAGCATAGATACCGGCATATAAAAAACGTTTATGACGCAGTGTTCTTAGTCCTAGCAAGAATTCCCTAAGATCAGCGCCATCTTTAAGTAAAGATAAGTGTTGTTTTACATCCTTAAGTGTAGATCTTTGTAGCCAATCAAGGCACAGTATCCCTACACTGTATTTTGTTACTATTCCAGGATGCTGTCTTTGAACATATCTTGGGTCTGGCCTATTGAACGTGAAACCCTGTGTTTTGTTCAGGAATCTATCTTGACAGTTGTTTGTGTCTGTGGGCCAGATTAACCATTTTTTTCAATCTGGATCTGTTCTGTTGTGATGCAACATAATAGTATACACGTCGACCTCCCCCTCTGAAGTGTTGCTGCTATCAGGTGTAGGTGTAGACGGATTGTTCATGCCTTTGATCTTGGCTAACCCAAGGCAAGACGTTTGTTGGACAGTGTCATTCAAAACCCTAATTTGCTCAGGGATCATGCAGGCTCTAAATAAAGCTTCTATACCCTGTACCTGCCAATCTTTTGTACCCCAGACAGTTTTTGTCTCAATGATGTCTTTACAAAAGTCGAAACCTAGTTTAGACAGTTGGGCATAAATACTGCCGAATAAATCTGTTTGATATTTGTCAACATACTTTTCATTCCTGTTTTCTTTTACATTTTTAAAGTAAAATGATTCTGGATTGGATACATTGAACCCTGAAAAGTATGGAAATTTTCTTGCAAATGTATTTTTATTTATTTTATTTTTATGTTTTATAGAGCGCGAACTTGACCCGTGAGGGTATCAGAGCGCTTTTCAAGGTACAGTGGTGAACAAAAACAAAGTTTAAAGTGCATAGAAATACACAATCAACAGCTAGGATGGCTGGGGTTGAGGTGCTTAGAACAATGGGAAAGAGGGGGATACAGGAGAAGGTTCAAATCACCGTTAGTGACAGCAAAAACAAAGGTCTCATGTATTCTCGGCAGAGAGAATGGTGATCTGGGTGAAAGGCAATAGACTTAGATTCATTTGTCCCAAAGTGGTGGATGAGGGCAGGCCTTAGATGAAGAATTTACCCATGAGAAAGGTTTTGGCCTCTTTTTTGAAGCGTGCTAGAGAAGGGATTCTTCTGATAGCGGATGGGAAAGAGTTCCATATTCTTGGTGCTGCTCCGGTGAAGGCCCTATTGTAGGTTTTTTTTCTGAAAGAAGGCAGGTTGGTTCCCATTGGTTATACATTAATACATTTCTAGGATTTGCAGATTTGTGCAAGAAAGTATAACCATAATGATTATAACAATACATTTGTTCGTAGTCTGATGAACCTTCTAAATATTCATGATTTGTAAATACTGTAGACATTTCTAAGTCTGACATCATATTATTAACAGTCTCGAAGTCCCAATCATCAGGAAAGGTACTTGATGAATCAAAGTAACTTAATGAAATCTTGAATAAGTACAGAATCTTCAACAGCTCCGATGGGCCAAAAATGTCATAATTAGTTCTGTCCCAAGCTATACCCCCAGGTATAGGAACGGCTGTGATGTTCTCTGCTGACAAGTCTCTTTGTTCACGATGGGATGATTTGTGTGGCTTGAGGAGTAAGTTGATGTTCTTACTTGCTGTGTTCCTTTTTACATATCTTCCATTTATCAGCATTCCCAAAGTTATTACCAGAGTCAACCAAAGTAGAAGAAAAAATACACCCAATACAATCCAAAGATCAATCCATGGTGAAATCAGATAAGTCTTTTCTAGGTGTTGAAAAAGGTCTGTTGCTTGTTCTTTTAAAGTTCTTTTCTCTGGCGTCATTTCAGGCTCGCTTGGATCCATGGAAAATGTATCACAGTTAATGAAATAGCCCGAGGAAGTTCTGCAGTTGTTGGGATTGCATCAGGATTCGTTGAAATCGCTGGAACCTCAGGATCACTTATCACGTTTGTGTAGTCAGATGCTACTTCATTGTAGACAGGCGTTTCTTGACAAACCTGTTATTTGGGTTTCAAGAGGTTCAAGTGCCATTGCTTTGTTGCATAGTCCTTCATTTCGCACTGTAGAATCTTCAAAGGTGATGAGTCTCTCAGTTTGAACCTCTTGCATAGTAGCCAGATTAGGGCATCTGCTACATTGGCGGAGTCCACTTGACCTACTGCTTATTATCGGCCAGATGATGTGGTTTGACCAGGTCGATTGATACAAACCTGTTCTCCTTATTACCAGCAAGGGGCATCAGTAATACTGTTCTTGATCAGGGGATTGCTAGGACAGGTACTGGTTGTCAGTAAGAAGGCCCAAATTCCTTCTTGTCTGCGTTCTTTTCCCTGACAAGACCACCAAGCTTTGGGATCCAGACAGGCCTAGCTGGGACGGTCGGTTTCTCTTCAGTGGTGGTTGGCTTCAGGAACACGTTACTTTGTTTTGTTCTTATTTCATTTAAGTCCTGTAAAACAGCCAAACGGTGTTTGATATCAAAAGGTTTTTGGTCTACCACTGAAGTCTGACAATCGAGGTCTGCTACTAACATTCTTGTCCCAAAAAGTACTTCATATGGAGTGATACCCCCTAGAGAACGTCTTGGCAGCTTGTTAAGGCTATGTTGGACACTTATTAGATGTTTGACCCACCCATCACCCAAACCTAATACCCTAGCTGTTATAAATTGCTTTATGTCCCCTTTTTTCTCCCCGCAACCGAATTTCCCTCAGGATGGAATGGACTAGAGTACCGCAATGCAACACCCAATTTGGCCATGGCCTCCTTATAAGCTCGAGAGCTAAACGCAGGACCCTGGTCAGAATGTAGCATGCCGACTGCATATGTGCCGATAAAGACTCGCAAATGTTTTATAACAGTTCGTGCATCAGCGGAGCGCTGAGGCCACATCCAAATGAATCTTGTACACAAATCCACGGCAAACATGATATATTTGTAGTTACCATCCCTCGTTAAGGGACCGCAGTGATCCAGGTAAACGCAAGCTAATAGTTTATCGGAAATTAACAGGGGCGTCTGCGCAGGACGTTTCACAGTTGAAACCTTCATCTTTTGGCATATTTCACATTCCAAAACAAAGTTTCTGGTTTGTTTCCTCATGCGCAGCCACCAGTATCTCTGTTGTAATAATGACACTGTGGCGGAAACACCTACATGTGCAGACACGAGCCCTTCATGTGCTGCTAAGATTAGTCCTAATTTATGTTCCATGTTTGGAATTACTCTATCTCCCACTCCAGGGATTCGAGCAAACGGAACATTGTTCGCATCAGTTATATACGAGTATTTGAGTGGAAACCCTTTAGGTAATGTTGTTCCACTGTCTTTGCTTGAAGCATTGACAGCTAGCATTATTTTGCTGTCTATTTTTGTTTTTGAACGAGTGATTGCAGCTAATCAATGAATTCTCTTCAACGTGAACACCATCACGTTGATGACTCAGCGTATGTATCACGTGAGTGTTTGGTGGTCCTTGTCGTAACTGAACTACTTGTTCCCAAAGCAATTTATGCTTAATTGTGCCATCTTTTGCATCTTTGAAACCGTTTTGAAGCCCAGTTTTGCAAGTATTCATTGTAAGATTGAACACAATAATATGATCGCACACTATGAGTGTGGGGAATTCGTGCTCTGCATTTTCAAATGCCATCGTGAATGCTTGTAGTTCAGCTCGCTGAGCTGTACAATCTCCTAAAGATTCTGTTTTAGTGACCATTGGTCGGAATTTCCCATCAATTATGCAAGTCTGAGCTATTGCATAGTAAATGACTATACCTTTTATTTATGTTTTGGTTTTTAAAACATAAATAAAAGTCATTGTCATTTATAATGCCAATAACTTAAAGTATCACAAAGGCAAGACCTATTGCATTCGAAATGACTGTTTGTAAAATCCTCCATGCTGCACTTTCACTTTAATTGCAGCCACGACCTTTAACGATCGCGCACGTTGCACTATAGGCTTGTTTACCCCCCCTAGTGGGTTGAGCTGATCAGTCAGTATAAATTATACATTCAAACTGTTCTAAGGCAGAATTTCAGCAGGCAGAGGACATTCTTGTTCGTATTGTAAAAATGCTTGTGTTTTCAAATAAGGATGAAAATGTATTGAACATCTGTTGCAGCAAGAGAATTAACCCATTGTATCCATCTTTGATGTAAAGCTTTAGCTCGCTTTTGTCACTGCCCCTAAGGCAGGTACAGGTGTAACGACCATAATGCGCTTACCCTGTGCGAGGGCTCTCTTTTGCTACCGCAGTTTGAACAGCTGTCAGAATTTTTTCTGTAAAAGTGAATTTCATTACTGCTTGGGTGTACAAATGTGATTTGTAAGCTATTGGTACTTTTTCACCTTCGTTAAAAGTGAAGTACGTGAATCCGCATTGTCCTGGACTGATTCGGATCCCTAAGTTGTGTACGTTTACGCGTGTTTGCAAATGGTTAGTTGCTAACATGTCTGTTTGTAATGAACGCAAAATTTCAGTGTGTTTTTGTGTCCAATTAACTGTTTTAAAATCAGGTTTGATTAATTCTTAGAGAGGTTTAACCCTTTCTGCATAATTTAGAATGTAAGTTCTTCCGAAGTTCAGGAAACCTAGAATCGACTGTAAGTTTTTCAGCGTTTGGCTGCCAGGCTTCTACCTTCACTTTAAAGTTCGTATCCTAGGAAAAGGACTTTGAGATAGGAAATTCTTGATTTCTTAAAATTGAATGTGTACCCTTCAGAGGCGAAGCCCAGTATAATGGTGTTTACCCTGTTCAAGTGCCTGTCCAAGTCATCGTCTGTTAGATAGATGTCATCCACATATGACAATGCTTCATCATCATAAGTTTGTAGTAACTCTGTTACCCTTGCTGTGAACAACCCAGGACTATTCTTGAATCCCTGAGGGAGACGGCAGAAGTGACCCTGTGTCCCCATTATTGAGAAAGCGGTCAAATACCTACTTTCAGGTGCAATGTTTTGACAGAAGAAACCGTTAGAAATATCTAATGTGGTTTTATATTTTTTTACACAATTTTATTCATTAATGCTGCACTGTGTGCATTTTGTACTGCAAAAGTTTTGCAACAAGAATTTAAGTGTCTGTAATCCAATACTAGACAATATGTATTGTCTGGTTTGGAGACAGGAAACAAAGGAAACAAAGGATTGTTCATTGGCGAGGTGCATGTTTCAATCACCCCCTGGTATTCAAGTTGATCTAAGTTCTCCCTGACCTGTTTTTTAGCTTCTTGCTTAACTGGGTACTGCCTTTGTCCAGTCGGTTGATTTTTTAACTGGATTTTATGGTGAGCCAAATCCTCATCCCATCCTACATGATTTTTGTATAATGCTGGAGCCTGGCAACTGCCCATTTTCTGGCATCGGTATATTTTAAATGAATTAGAATGTGTTTGGAGAAGGCTAGCATAATGATATCTTCGCCATGTGGGCACTCCCTAACGAATTCTGGTGGCCAGTCTTGTTCAGCAAGAAGAATGTCATAACCCTTAGAAAGCCCCTCCCAAAAGAGTGCTCTCACTTTTCTTGGTATGTCTCCCTACATCCGGAGTGTTACCACATATAACTTATGTGGAGAACTAACCCTGGTATCTGCAGTTTCAACTTAGATGAACTCATTCATGTCCACTGTCTCCAGATGATCCTTCAAGTTCTTGCGAGCTATGGTGACTTCTGCTGCGCTGTCCAACATTGTCTGAGCCCATTCCCTATTCTTAAGTTGTGTCCTCAAGATCTCGGCATGTCTGCTTTTTAGACCTGCTACCTTCTTTTTGGTAAATTGATGTTTCTTGTTTTTCTGAACGTGTTGATCGTCTTTGGACTTCACGCGTTCTTCCTTGTTTTCTGACCGTCCTCTTCTTTCGGATTTCTGTGACGAAATCTGAAAGGTATGAGAGGAATGTGTATCAGTATCTTGCTATCTATCAGGTTTTCTCAGATTATCCCTATTCCTGAGGTTATACCTCCTTTCAGAGGGCTCCTTTTGAGGAGACCTACCTCTGGAATGAGAACTCTTCTCTTTAGAAGTTTGTTTAGTGTTTTCCCACTTCTTTTTAGCAGGAGTAGGAGTGTTTTTAGAAAAGACCTTTTCAGGACTGTCAGACAGTTGTGGTTTAACTGGTTTTCCACCCAGACTGTCTCTTGCTAATTCGTCATAGGATTTTTCAATTATTCTGGCCAGTTCTTGTGGTTGTTACATCAAATTCCCTTAATTTTTGGCGGATCACCAGGGATGCTGCTTCACCTTTATTATTAGCTAATCTTATTGTTGAGACCTGTTTGAAATCTTTCAGTAGTTTCATACCCAAATTTAAAGCAGGCTCTGCCCCGTATTCGTTTTGAATCTGTTTCAGGACGTCTGGTATTACCGCCATGGACGGAACACCATGTGTTTTAGTGTAGATAGCAGTAAAGACTGTACCCCCAAGTGGTAAACTGATTGTTAAAATTCTGTGTTTCTCATGAGGGGTAGTATTAGGAAATACTGCTTCGATTTGAGTAATTTTTTGAGCTCTCCAGAATGGAATTTGTTTCCTTTTTGCAGGTAATTTACCAATGACTGAGTGTAGAGTCTGTGGTGTCATTTTTAGTGTATTCCCCTGGTGAGAGGTATGCTGTGGAATCATTATTGCAGGTTGGACTGTAAGAGTCCGCATGACATATTGAACCAATTGTCTATACATTTTTATTAACTCTTTTAGTTGAATTCGTAATTCTACATCTGTCATTTCATTAATGTCAGGATGTGGTGTATAGTTGGCCAACACTGGCCATGTTGCTCCTGGTCTACCTAGTGGACCGAGCCTCGTAATATGTTTTAGGGCGCCTTTAAACCAGAGCTCATGCTCCTGGTATGTGAGTGGATTTTCAATATCCTCGAAAAGAATGTATTCCGTTGGTGGTTCATCTTCTTTGTAAAAGTGAAACACATGTGTTAATGGATTTGCTTCAGGGAAGACTGTCCATGAATAGAATATCTCTGTTTGGTGATATCCATGCGCCTCTATCACAAAAACTATCCTACCACCTGTTGGTGTTAGGCCATTTTTTATATGTTTTATAGTGATGGTTTTCTTTAAATTTAGAGGTATGCATATGGCATCCTCGTCGGTTTCTTGGAAACCTGTATAGTCTAGAGCTTGTACAGCGTCATCGCCTATAGCTCCACTGGCCCCGGGATTGTTATCCCTGTTTAGGGACATTTTGTTGACTGAACGTTTGCAGAGCAAGTTTCAAGGAAACAAAGATAAGGTGCACAATATTTTGGAACACTGTATCCTTCAACGTTGAACAAACCAAAAAGCTAATACATAGGATTTTCGTCCTACTCAGCTATGGCAGATATTATCCCTTTACTCATTCCAGACATCTATTAGAGTATTACAGAAAAAGGGGTCTCTAAGAAAAGCATGACTGAGTTACTTTAGTATCTGACGTTAAATTAGTGCCCTACCAAACATTGGGCGCCATGTAGTGTAGTTCCTATATTCCCAATAGGCTCTGCGCATTGGAATAATATACCCTATAGTTATGACATAGGACTTAGGTCAGTGTGTCTCTATCGAATATACTAAACTTAATTGTGAGTGCCAGCTAGCTCAGAGGTCACTAGAAACTTTCTCGAAGAAACAAGAAGGGATTAGTTTCTAACAACCGCATAAACATGACAACTTTGTTTCCCTAGGACTGGAACAAATATCTTCATTGTCGTGGAAACATTAGATAACTATTTTACTCATTCAATAGTGCATGCTTCATTTCTACAGAGTTGCAGAGAAAATAGAGAGACGGGCGTTTCAATAAAAGGGGTTTATTAACCAGTCTTCTTTCTCATGCAAGAGAGGTGAATGGCTACAATCGTTAGACAGAATGTAAAGTATAATGCGTACAGCGTAAACAGAAATATAAAATAATACTGCAATAGTATTGTCTGCTTCTATGACATATAAAAATACATATATAAATAACACAGGCTAAAATACTCAACTGGTGCTTCTACAATACGCCTACCCCAATGTACCTTACCTAAGTCTAGTACGAGGGAAGAAGTAAGTATGGTCTTTAGCATAGGTTTAGTTTTGTTGCCAAGAATTGCCAAAGATTTCACTAGGTTCTAATCAGCTCCATACCTTAGAATGAAGGAGGTTGGTATCTCTGTCTCGGACTCGATTTCCCAACACCCCACAAGGGGAGTCAGAAACACTGGAGCTGGATTTCTCGGCAGAGGAGGACAGCTTCTGATCAGTGCGTCAGCTGGAGAGTCGGCTTCCTTCGGCACTTGCTGTAGCAAGCTGCGTCGGGCAAGTAGGTAGTTGAACTGCACCGAACCACACCGTGCTCTGCCATAGCAAGTGAAGGTATATGTATACCTTGAAGGTGTTTAAGAATGCCAACTTTGACGTAAAGTCGGGCATATGAACGTCATGAATGAACCCCTAAGGAATAGATGTTCATGTGTAATAACTAAGTTCTTGGAGAAATCAATATTCAAGCAAGGGGAAGTCCCTAACAGCTTAAGTATCTGTTTTTCCAAGAAATTGTTTTGACGAAGATGAACGGATGGAAGTAGCCATGCCTATATTTGGGTAGCATGGGCTGTGCCTAAATAAGGGCTTGATTTCTATCCCTATATAAGGGCAACGCAAATTGTACCTATATAAGAGCATGAATCTGGAAAATTCATTCAGAATCTAAAACGCCATACAACAGAATGTTCGGGTGCCATTCACATCCGAGGCAGGAGTAAGGCGTATTTAGCCCTTGAAAAGGTTTTGCAGCTAGGATTCTAGTTGTGGATTGAGATGCTTGGCTTTGTCGAGCCACAACCGTTTTGGGCAACAGATAGTTCACGGTGCTGGGCCTGATGTTTTGAACTTGCTCACTGGTTGGGCTCAGTCCTTTTAGTGGTCTGCAGTCCACTTCCATACTAAATCTGTGAATCTGTGGTTGCTTCTTCGGGGTGGGGGGCGGAGGGAGGGGGGTATGTGCGTGTGTGTGCATGCATGCGTGCGTCTGGCACACCTTCTGTTTGCAGATTGTGGTCCAAGGGGTTCAGGCCCAGACGTAGGTGGTCGGCACCTTATGTTGGCTCTTTTGCACATTCCTCCGGGTGCCCTGGTCCAGGTGTGTTTTATAGTACAAAGGCCTTCTAGTCAGAGCCCTACAGTGCTTTTATTCCACTGGCCGATGCCCTTTGAGACCGGTTTCTAAAGTCCAGGGCTGCTCTTGGTGCCTTTATCACTTTCCCCAGCTCCCCAAAGGTTACTTTATCAGAAAAAGAGAAGCTTCAAGTAGTTCTGGACAAGAGAGAGATAGAGGCAGGGAAGGGGGGAAGGTAGAGAGAAAGCCATCAGAGATGGAGAAGAGAGGTAGAGACGGAGAGAGATAATTGATGAATGGAAAGAGAGAGATGCACAAAGGGATGAAGGCAGAGGGGCTGGTTAGAGCATTTTTGCCAGGGCTGCTTCTGGTTCCCCAGTCCGGCCCTGCTTCTAGATACTTGAATGACATAAATGCAAAAGATTCACCCTTTGTAGAGTGAAACGTGGAGTCTTCCTATCTCACTGTGTGATTGCAGACACCTGGCTGTGTGCAGCACGCGCCGTGCAACAGCACCTGGCAGGCTCAGAGTCTGCGCCGGCTGCAGCTGACAATCAGGCTTCTTGTGAGCTCACTGTGTGATTGCAGACACCTGGCTGTGTGCAGCGAGCGCTGTGCAGCAGCGCATGGCAGGCTCGGAGTCTGTGCAGGCCGCAGCTGGTCCATTAGGACAATCAGGCTTGGAATGCTTGTCACACTTCTTGTGAGCTCACTGTGTGATTGCAGACACTTGTGTGCAGTTTGGGCAGTGCACGTGCACAGGCAGGGACCCCCTTTAGCATGGGCAAGCGCCAATATTCGTGAAGCTGTGTGCATTAAGGTTATGCCAACAACAGGGCTGGGCCCCGGTCGTCTTGGCCCAGCCTTGTCCTTGTCCCTACCTGGTCGTTTCTGTGTGCACAGCCAGTTTAAAGAGGTGTCTGTCCGTCCTTATTATACGGAGAGCAATGCATTCAACACTCCTTTATCCCCCTTCCTTGCCCTCACTTCCCCCTGTGAGCCCTGCTGACACTGCAACAAACCCATCATCTGCGTGAGGCAGCTAAACTGTCGATTATTTAGGTACACTGGGGGAGGTCCAGGGATGTTTGTGTTCAGGGGGCAGTCCCTGCTCATCCAGGTACTCACCAGTGAACACAAAATGGCCCCTGAATTTACTACCGTCAGCAAGGGCCCTTACATTTCGGTCCACCCTCGCCTAGGACGCTATCCTAGCAATGGTGGAGCTCCTGCATGTAAAACCCACTGTCACAGCAAGAGTATTATACTGTTCATCTTAAGTGCACACTGGCTGCCAATCACCTATGAACTGAACTTCTGAATCCTTTACATCACCCACACCAGCACGGTTCGCAATAACTTTTAGAACAGATGTTATATATGCACAGACTTGAGATCTTGCAACCACTGCAGCCTTCTGCACATTCCCAGAAACAGGGGCCACCATTTGGAGGATGCACCTGTCATTACCGGTTGCAGTTGTGTCCCCGGGGTCTTAAAGAAGACCGGATGCCAGCTTCCATTCAGGGCAACCCTCCGCTCCAAGCCCCACCCATGCCTGCTGCCACCACACAGCCCTCGCGGTCACCCAGACAGCCCTCACCAGACACTCCATCATCCGCCCACATATCAGGCTGTCCCTGAACAGGCGCTTTCAGAACTCAGGGGGTAAAAACAACATTATTGACAGGTGGTTGGTGAGAGGGAGATTGCAAGCTCCTTTGATTATACACTGAATAAAGTACCTCATCTGTACTCAGGCAGGTTACTTCAAGTCACCAAAGAGGCCAAAGGATATATATCAACCACAGGCCGAGGTGACTTTGAATATACTTCTTACATACATGTGGGGGTATTGTATTCCTTGTAATGCATGATCCTTTAGTTAGGGTCCGACTGTAGATAAACAAATAGTGAAATAAAGATTACCGAAGCTCTACAAGAATTTGTTTTAGTTTAAAAATAAGTTGTATATAACATTAGTTTGATGTGTTTTAAGAATGAAAAGATGGATGTCTTTTTGTTCCTGTGATGTACACCCTAAGAGGCTAAAAGAAGAAGTCTTGCTCCTTAGATATACTGCGGAAACAGAGAGCGCGGCAGGAGGTAATGACTTCAGGGAACAGACGCTGGGCAGTGTCCTTGCTCTGCCTTTCAGCCCAGCATCCCTCGTAGGCACCATTTCATATGCTGCCGGCGCTCTCTCCTCTAGATGTAACTCTAACCACAGCTTACCCCTGCGCCTAGAGAAAGTGAAAGTAAAGCAGCGCCCAGCAGGAGAGCGGCGCCACCACCAGCCTGGAATCACACTTTCAGCTTGGAGTCAACAGAGGCGAGGCCATGACATGCTGGGAGCCTGTAGGGGCACCGTGACATCACTAGTTGTCAGTAATAAGCAGTTACATGCATCTAGTGAGGATTTTTTCGATTTACAGATGATAATAAAAGCGTTTATATCTGAAACGGATCGAACGCAACTAAAAATGCTGCCACTCAATGGAAGACCACCTTTCACGTGCTGACTTAACTATTAAACTGATACTTATAGGTCTACTTTTACCAGATCTCGCTAAAATGTTTAACAAGCGCTGTAACACAAGTGCAGCCCCGCAGCCGGGAAAGTGAAACTGTACCGGTGCATGCAGTGGGGGTAGTGCGGCCAAAAGCACACACAGCGTTTCCCTTGTGGGAGCGAACAGGGGCACCATATGTTTGCAAGTTAATTACAAACATATAATGTCAAAGCTCGCTCCCGCAAGGGAATCTCCAAACGTGCACGCGTTGCCATTGAAAGCAATGCAACGCGTGCACGTTTTTAGTGCGAAAAATGAATCCATTCCAAAAGGTCTTTTTCCTATGCAGTGCATGCACGCTGCATAGGCGAGACCTAAAAAGGCCACTGAAATTACGAGTTTTCTCTACACTGCAAAAAACACATGTTAATTCAGCACAAGCATTTCAGACTGACTATGCCTCATTTCATGTCTCATGTGCCATGTGTTTTCACTTGCACCAAAATGTGAGTGTCAATTTAAATGCAGTCTGTCTGAAGCACAAAAATAAAGCAATGCCTGACTCCAGATGAAATCTGAGCTCCATCAGTATCATTAACTACAATTTTGAAATGCACACCTGTTGTGCCAATAGGAAAAGAAACAAATGATACGCGCACACAATGAATTTAGACCATGGAATTTGAAAGATTTGGGCATAGGTTTCATTGTGGCTTCACAGAGTGATGCACCGTTTTACAGATAATACGGAAATGTTTTCAAAATGACTACGAGGAGCCTGCTAAGTGGCTACAGCCCTAACATAAGTCAGAATAGAGTTGTGGGGTGTGATCTTTCTCGCTCTATCCTGACTTGTGATAGGTCAGTGGCTGTTTGTGTGAGCGCTCCGGCAGGGTCCTGTACTTAGACATGCTGTACTCATAAGGTTTGCCGGCATGTCTATGGGCTGGTGTGCACAGCGCCCTCACATCTGCGCAGCCCCTCTACGAGCGTGGCTGACCTGCACCATCGCACACAGCTCTGGGAAAAGTAAACAGTCAAAAGGGCCGAGCCCTGTGTTAAGAGCGGCATCTCTTTCAGCCCTTGCTGGAGCTGATAGGTCCACGCCCTAGAGTTCCTAAGAACCAGCCGCCCATGCGTTCATAACTACCCATGTCAAACTTTACTTCGCACCCACTCCTCGGAAGCGGGAAGAGGTGGGGCTGATGACTGTCGTGGGATTTAGGAAGCAGGGTATATAAGCAAGAGGACGGGACCGGAGAAGGAATAAGAGAGGGCTGCAGAGGAAAAAGAGGTAGAGGGGAACGCCTGGGAAATGTCATATAGCCTCGTCTTTTCAAATAAACTACCTCTTGTCACTCTTCCAGTCACCATGAGGGCAATATTCCTTCTCGCAACGATCATAGCGACAGTGTTTACAGAAAGCGAGGTCTCCCAGGACTCGCCCACAGGTAAAATGCTATTGGTTTAATATTTTCCATTGATGCTATTTATTTTTGTGTTGTGTTTTTTAATGTTCAATTTAAATTTCGTTCACATGTACAAAATTTCATAGCGAAAAAGGCTACACGCCATAGAGTTCATGGTTCTATAATGGAATAATTAAAATATGACACTATCTAGTCTTAATCTTTGTTTGAAAGTTCACTGAACCCAGGATATCCTATGTTATCTGCCAGTGGACATATGACATGTTTTTTCAGTCTTAATCATAAACAGATTACAAAATAAATGTAAAATGAGCTTTTACTGCTCTGGACAAACGTTAGGGAATGTACCTTGGATACAGAGGGCCTCATGTATGAAAGGTGTCGCAACCCTGCGTGAAAACAGCGATGCAACAGGTTTCACTGCGCCCTCTTTGCAAATTGATGGATGCATCATATTTACTGTATGACGCATCATGTTGCAAGTAATGACCGATGCGTCAGTATTACTGACTTATCTGTAGCGCAAAAGTAACACATTGCTGGGGTGTGTCTGAAAACAGACGCAACTCATGCAATGTGTTCTTTCACATGGGGCAAGCCCCATGTGAAAGGGCTTGCATCAGTCTTACGCCTGCTGTGAGGCAGGCGTAAGATATTGATGCAGTAGCGTCCTAAAAGTGGCACAGTGAAATCACCCTGCATACATTATATCTGACGCAGGTATAATGTAGTGCAGGGCTTTACAAAGTGACGCATGTTCTTAGATGCAGCACTTTGTAAATAGAACGCAACGTGGTGCATTTTTTACACCACTGCTGCGTCACAAAAAGTGACGCAACGGCGGCACAGAAAAACGAAAAAGAAAACACAGTATATAGTTTCATTACCACTCATAAACCAATTCAGGGAATCTTTAACCATGCAGACATCAAGTTGTAGATATTTAGATTTTTTCAAACTTTATTTATTCCTACTTCACATAAAGGAAAAGTGTTTGAAAAATAACGAGACATGGTTTAGTACCCAGTACTGGAAAGCTCCAGTTCTTTCTTATCTTCATGTTTCCAGGATCCTGTATGAAGCTCATATGCAAAATATCCATTCTGTAAAGCGTGTACCCCTTATGAAATCCATGACACAGGAAACCCCCTGAAAACCACTGATAAACTAAGGTGCAGGGGCTTCTTTCAGGGCTGGGTGAAAATTGTCTTGCAGACCCAGCCGTGATTTTCTGCTGCATTTTAAAAATAATGCTGTTGGGCATGTACTGTGCATACCCTGAGCCCTGCTTCAGAACTGTGAAGTAAGTTATATTTTGGCAGCGGCGTTTAGAAATTCTGAGGGTGCAAAGGGGACAACCTAGGCATGTTTGCCGACTGAGGGGCTGAAGCTCTTAGTGCGTTTAATCACGAACATGGTCATTTTGAGGCAGGGTCTGATTATAATTCCAGATTCATAAATTCAGAGCTTCCTGCTCTAGCTGGTGAGTCTTTGATTTGCCTCACAGGTAGAGAGGCCCAGTCCATTGCTGGCTCTGATGGGCACAAGAGGCTTATTGAGACTCATGAGCTAGGACTAGATGTATGACACAACCAAGCCAACCTTTACCATCCATGTCTTTATAATGAAATTAGCATTCTTAAAGCATATGTGATAAAGGAATATGCGTGTAAAAACTTACCAGGTAAGTATAACCCCCCCCCCCCAAAAAAAAGAATATATATATATATATCGATCAAAGAAAAGGATTTGCCAAGCATGGTTTCAAAGTAGTTCAAGCCATTTTGTTCAGATCTGCAACTCATATCCTTGTGCGTTTCGGCGTTGTTACGCCTTGATCACACACACACACACATATATTTACAAAACCAAAACAATTTTGACATCTCTATCATTCAGTTTTTAAATTCTGGATAGACTAGTCTTTATATTTTACAATTGTTTTTTTACCAGTGTCCTTGTTTGATAAAGCGTGGTATACAAAGTGCTTTTACCATGTTTATCTTCTAGTCATGTGACTTTCATACACAGGATTGGTTGATGGTGTTTTAAATTTTGTTGGGCCACTCATCACGTTATTCCAGTGAGCAAGGCGACTGCGCTCGCCGAAACGCGTCTGGATTTAAGCACTTTGCAGTTCACTTGAAAAAATCTTGCTAAATAAATACCTGCCACTTCAAGAAGAAGACTAAGCGTACGTTTCTCTGTCTTGCTACAAGCAAATTGGGAGTGTTAATCAGAGAGGCTCGGCTAGGCCTCTCTTCAACGGACCACTCCCCACTCTGAGGCTGCACCCTGTTACAAGCCGTTTGGGATTTTCAGTTTGTGTGGAGCTTTTTCGTGTTCTCCCCCCTGCCAGGTTCGGAAAAAGTAAAAAATCCCGCATTCACTACAGTCTTGCCCTGGAAGGTCGGAGGACTCGTACGGGGCAGTTTTCTATCGATGCAGTAAGTCGGGAATTTTAGATAACCATTGTTGGCAGGAGGGGAGGTATTCTTAAGTGGGTATGGGTGTGTTTTTGCCGCCCTGAAGCGGCAAAACGTAAACGGATTAGATACAAGTGAGAGAACTGCAGTGCTTTAATTATGGATGAAACATTCAGAAATTGAGAGAAAGTTGCAGAAGAGCTTTTTTTGAATTTAACTCAAGTGGAGAAAAAAGCTGGGCAAAATATAGATAAAGTCATACAGAATCCTGACGTAAAAAGTCTTATTAAATCGTTGGAGAAACATCAATCAATCAATCAATCAAGCACATTTATAGAGCGCACTACTTACCCGGAGGGTCTCAAGGCGCTTGGGGGGGGGGGGGGGTGCTGCTACTGCTCGAACAGCCAGGTCGTGAGCTTCTTCCTGAAGGAGAGGTGGTCTTGGGTCAGGCGCAGGTCGGTCGGGAGGGAGTTCCAGGTCTTGGCGGCCAGGTGGGAGAAGGACCTTCCTCCTGTTGTCGTTCTTCGGATGCGGGGGACGGCGGCGAGGGCGTGACTGGCTGATCGGAGGTGGCGTTTGGGAGCGTAGAAGTTGATGCGGTTGTTGAGGTAGCTCGGGCCTTGATCGTGTAGGGCTTTGTGTGCGTGGGTGAGGAGACGGAAGGTGATTCTCTTGTTGACGGGGAGCCAGTGCAGGTCTCTCAGATGTCCGGAGATGTGGCTGCGTCGGGGGATGTCGAGGATGAGTCTGGCTGAGGCGTTCTGGATCCGCTGGAGTCTCTTCTGGAGCTTGGCGGTGGTTCCGGCGTAGAGGGCGTTGCCGTAGTCCAGTCGGCTGGTGACGAGGGCCTGGGTGACCGTCTTCCTGGTCTCGGTGGGGATCCACCGGAAGATCTTCCGTAGCATGCGCAGGATGTTGAAGCATGACGAGGAGACGGCGTTGACTTGTCTGGTCATGGAGAGGGAGGAGTCCAGGATGAAGCCCAGGTTGCGTGCGTGGTCTGTCGGTGTGGGTGCGGTGCCCAGGGCAGGGGGCCACCAGGAGTCGTCCCAGGCGGAGGGCGAGGAGCCCAGGATGAGGACTTCCGTCTTGTCTGAGTTCAGTTTCAGGCGGCTGGTCGTCATCCACTCGGCTACATCTTTCATCCCTTCGTGAAGGTTGGCTCTGGAAGCGGCGGGGTCGTTGGTCAGTGAGAGGATCAGCTGGGTGTCATCGGCGTAGGAGATGATGTTCAGGTTGTGTTGGCGTGCGATGGGCGCGAAGGGGCTCATGTAGACGTTGAAGAGGGTGGGGCTCAGCGAGGATCCTTGAGGGACGCCGCAGATGACTTAGGTGGCCTCTGACTTGTACGGTGGTAGACGAACTCTCTGTGTTCTTCCGTCGAGGAAGGAGACGATCCATTCCAGTGCCTTCTCCTGAATTCCGACGTTGCTGAGGCGCTGCACTAGGGTGCGGTGGCAGACAGTGTCGAATGCCGCGGAGAGGTCTAGGAGGATGAGGGCCGCTGTTTCTCCGTTGTCCATCAGGGCTCGGATGTCATCGGTGGCAGCGATGAGGGCAGTCTCGGTGCTGTGGTTGGCTCGGAAGCCAGACTGTGAGGGGTCGAGGGATCCATTCGTCTCGAGGAAGGCGGCCAGCTGTTTGTTGACGGTCTTCTCGATGACTTTGGCTGGAAACGGGAGGAGCGAGATGGGGCGGTAGTTCTTGAGTTCGGTGGGGTCCGCTGTTGGTTTCTTTAGTAGAGCGCTGAGTTCGGCGTGCTTCCAGCTCTCCGGGAAGGTGGCGGTGTCGAAGGAGGTGTTGACGATGTCCCGCAGGTGGGGTGCGATGACAGCGTCGGCCTTGTTGAAGACGTGGTGAGGGCAGGGGTCGGTCGGAGATCCGGAGTGGATGGAGTTCATCATGCGGACGGTGTCATTGGTGCTGATCGGAGTCCAGGCGCGGAGGGTGGTGGTGGGCGGCGTTGCTGCGGACGTTGTGTGCGATGGTTGAATGCTGAAGCTGTTGTGTATGTCCGCGATCTTGTTTTGGAAGTAGGAGGCGAGGGAGTTGCAGAGGTCTTGCGATGGGGTGATGTCGTTGTTTCCGGCGTTGGGGTTGGAGAGCTCTTTCACGATGTTGAAGAGTTCCTTGCAGTTGTGTGCGTTGTTGTCCAGTCGGTCCTTGAATGCAGTTTTCTTGGTGGCGCGGATCAGTTGATGGTGCTTCCGGGTGGCAAGCTTGAGGGTGGTCATGTTGTCCGGTGTTGGTTCCCTTCTCCAGACTTTCTCGAGGGCTCGGCAGTTCTTCTTGGAGCTCTTGAGTTCGTCGGTGAACCATGGGGCTTTCTTGCTGCCGGATCTGCTGGGCGGGGTCCTCAGAGGGGCGAGTTCGTCCGCGCAGTTGCTGATCCACTTCGTGAGGTTGTCGGCGGCCTGGCTGGGGTTCGCTGAGCTGGCGGGAGGGTGCTGACTCAGGGAAGCGGCGAGCTGGTCGGCTGTGATCTTGTTCCAGCTTCTTCGGGCAACCTGTTGCTGGTGGTGGTGGGTCGTCGTTCTTCTGAAGGTGAAGTGGACGCAGCTGTGGTCCGTCCAGTGGAGTCCTGTGGCGTGGCTGAAGGCGATGTCTTTGCTGGATGAGAAGACGGCGTCGAGAGTGTGTCCGGCGAGGTGGGTGGGGGTGGTCACCAGCTGCTTGAGTCCCCGGTTTGCGAGGTTTTCCAGCAGGGTGGTGGTGTTGCGGTCGTCGTTGTTCTCCAGGTGGAAGTTGAGGTCCCCGAGGAGGATGTAGTCGGCTGAGGGGAGGGCGAGCGGGCTGATGAAGTCGGCGATGTCCTCGCTGAATTGTGTGCGTGGTCCCGGGGGTCTGTAGATGAGGGTGCCTCTGAGGGTGGTCTTGGGGTTGACGTGGATCTGGAAGTGCAGGTGTTCGGCGGGTGCGATGGTGTCGTCGGTGTTGGTCGTGATGCGGATGGTGTTCCTGTGAATGATGGCGATGCCTCCTGTCTGGATGACGCGGTCTCTCCGGATGATCTTGTAGCCGTCCGGGATGGCGATGGCGGTGTCGGGCGCTGAGGAGGCGTTCATCCAGGTTTCCGTGAGGAAGGCGACGTCTGGGGCTGTGGTGTCGAGCAGGTTCCAGAGCTCGACGGCGTGTCTGTGGACGGAGCGGGTGTTGAGCAGGATGCACTTCAGGTGGGTGCTGCTGGAGTTCGGCTTGGTGGGTGCTGGTGCAGTGCAGGTCCGGGTGCAGGAGAACTTGCAGGACTGGCAGATGAAGGGTCCGTGGGTGCGTCTCGGGGTGGCTCGGTAGCATCCAGGGGTTCGGCCGGCGTTGAGTGCGTTGAGGGTGGCGGCGTCGTACGTCCAGCGGGTGGGCTGGGGTCTGCGAGGGCCAGGGGTCCTGGCGCTGGGCGCGTTCCAGGCGCGGACGGGCGCAGACGGGCTTACCTTTGGCGCACCTTCGGCGCTCAATCGGTGCTCCCGCTGCGCGGTCGCTCTGGGGACGTCATAAGAAGGGAGCCGGTCAGGAGGGTCTGCGGGGAGGCGGGAGCGCGAGCCAATCGGCTGTCGGGGGGCGGGGCCACGGGCTGGGGCGGCGGGAAAAGCTGGTGTGGGCTCGGCGGCCCTCGGGAGGCTGGGGCAGCGGGAAAAGCTGGTGTGGGCTCAGCGGCCCTCGGGAGGCTGGGGCAGCGGCAGCGGCAGCAGGCACAGGAGCGTGGGGGTGACCAGGCCGTAGGCGCAGTGGTCACTCCCTGGATCTTGCTCTGGCTCCCCTTAAGAAGGGAGCCGGTCGGGAGGGTCTGCGGGGAGGCGGGAGCGCGAGCCAATCGGCTGTCGGGGGGGCGTTGCCACGGGCTGGGGCGGCGGGAAAAGCTGGTGTGGGCTCGGCGGCCCTCGGGAGGCTGGGGCGGCGGGAAAAGCTGGTGTGGGCTCGGCGGCCCTCGGGAGGCTGGGGCGGCGGGAAAAGCTGGTGTGGGCTCGGCGGCCATCGGGAGGCTGGGGCTGCGGCAGCGGCAGCAGGCACAGGAGCGTGGGGGTGACCAGGCACAAGAGCGAGCTTACTAAGTGGTGGGAGGAAAAGTCTCTCGAAAAATATCACAAGGCGGGTCGAGTGCCGAGGGGCTTAAGAATAATGTTAACACCCAGTTTTGAACAGCCGAACCCGTTACTTCTGAAAGAGTGGGTGGAAAGTAATCTTGAGGCCTCAATGAGATTGGTATGCCTCCTTATCAAGTATGCAAGAATTGATAGAGACAAGGATCTTAGCGAAATTACCCGCATACAAAGTGAATTGGATTTGATCACCAACGAGAATAATAAAGACTTGGTTGAAAAAAGCATAAAGGAAATGCATGCAAGAAAAGACAAACATGAGGAAAAGTATGGAAATTTGCACGTGATAAAAATGACTATGAGCAGGGGCAGGTGTTTACATTTGCATGGAAATATGACCTGGTCAAAAAACAAAAAGTGTTTACCAAATCTGGCATGCAAAACCGGGCAGGCAATGAGTAGTGGCCACACGCCGGCAACGATTTGTTAAGCTTCTGGATCAGAATCAAGTTTGGCAATGAGTGACACTGACTCAGAGGCCAGCAGTGGTGCAGAAGGTGTCGCTAGGGCATTTGGTCCTCTTTCCTACGCGGAAGAAATGGATTTTATCAGGGAACAAAGAAAACAATCTCTGCGACCGAAAAATCCACAAACATTACAGGCAAAGAAAGGAATCGCCGAAGGAGAGAGAGACGCAAATGCGCCACACGTCCAAAGCAGAGGTCAGTTGAAAAAGAGGAACTGGCGCAAAAAGTAACACCTCATGGACAAACCATTATCAACTTGACTGATATTGAACTCAATGAAGCAGAACAACAACTACTAGCACTTGGATTGAGTTATTGCCCAGAAAGCAGTTTTAATCTTGTTTAAACACGTGTGGATGTTTACAAATTCATCTGAAAACTAAAACTCAAAAAATATTTCAGGATCAAAAATCATGGTCAAGTAAAAATTCTGGTCCAGGCACAAGTAGATAGTGGAAGTCTTACGGCTGGAGAAATTCCGTTGTTGACAACACTACATGCATTACGGGGTGAGGAGGATGTTTGCAGTTCACAGATGGTAGCACAACAGGAAAATATCACCATTTCCTCACCGGGCAACAGTCCTTTTAAAGACTCTTCTACTTTTGTTCCAATAATGCCTAGGGACGCCGTGGACATCTTTCATGAACGTATTACGGATGATTTAAAAACTCTGTACAAAAAATCATGTAATTCCAGATCAAGTCCTCATGGTAAAAGTAAAGAATATTTTCAATTAATGACCAAACTTAAGAATAATGATTCAGTTGTAATAAACAATGCTGACAAAGGAGGCAATATTGTTCTTTGGATTGAGGAATCCTACAGGATGGAGGCATTTAAACATCTGAATGATACACAGTGCTATGAGCTGAGTAATGGAGTCGCAGTAAAGAAAATCAATGGGGATTACAGAAATGAATTGTTGAGGTGGCAGCTAGAGGGTCTCATTAGCAAAGATGAATTCAAATTTTTATACAAAGAACACCCTACTCTACCGACATTTTATTTAATCCCCAAAGTACATAAAGGATTAGACCCTTTACAAGGAAGACCCATTATATCTGCAATTAATAGCGCATTTGAGTGTACATCCAGATATGCTGACTAGTTTCTCCAGGAACATGTAACATATTTGCCGACTTTTTTGCAGGCCTCCAGGAATTTTTTATCTAAGTTAAATACTGTGCAGTGGGCCAATGATTATTTGCTCTTAACTTTGGACATTGCCTCGCTCTATACTTGCATCAGGCATGACGATGGTCACCATGTTGTAGAACCTCAAGCACAGGAGTATTGACATGTATCAACATAACTAAATGCTTTTAGGGATGATACAGTGGTTTATTTTCAACAATATGTTTATGTTTGATGGCAAAGTGTATAAACAAAAGCAGGGCGTGGCAATGGGGTCATGCTTCTCCCCAGCTATGCATGTCTACATGTAGGCTGGTGGGAGGAGCATGCCCTTAAAAAACAGCACAAGGCACTTTATGAACAGCATGTTATGCATATGTGGAGGTATATAGACAATATTTTTATAGTTTGGAAAGGTAATGAGGATGAGGCTAAGGCATTTGTGGATCTCATAAACGCAAACGAGCTTAATTTGAAATTTACATCCCATATTGATCCGGTTTCTACCACCTTTTTGGACATTAAGGTGGAAATACATAACGACATAATTGAAACTAGTCTGTACAGGAAACTCACAGCAGGCAATACACTTTTGCATGCATCTAGTTTCCACCCCACCACACTATTGCCAGTTTGCCCTATGGAGAGTTCTTGAGAATCCATAGGGCATGTAGTATGTTGGCCGCCTTAACGGATGCACAAACAGCTGCCAAATGCAGATTGTTAGAACGGGGTTATGACTCTCACAAACTGGACCTGGCTATGAAAAGGGCCAACAGAAAAGATAGGTCAGAGTTAATTAAAGTTGTATCTAAAACTGTGAATAGCACTGATAGTTTGATTGACCCCATTCTGAATCAGGATAAATCATCTGTGAATTCCTGTAGATTTATCTCTCCAAACAGTAGGCAGTCACAATCTATCAAGAAAATCATCAATACCCAATGGCCAATAGTTCTTACTGATGCTGTTCTACAAGGAGTTTTACCAAGCAAACCCAATTTTACATATCGCAAGGCACACTCCATGCGGAGTCATTTGGTGAAAACTAGCCCAGAACTCTATAACAAAAGTAATTGGCTGTCCCCCAAAAGAGGCTTCTTTAAATGCAGTACATGCAGGACATGCAAGTTTGGAGTCAACACCAATTCGTACTCTAATGCTTTCTCGGAGGTTCCAATTAAAATAGGTGGACTTTACACCTGTAGAACTGACCATGCCGTTTATGTTTTAAAATGCATTTGTGGACTTCAATATGTAGGAAGCACAAAGCTTCAAGTTCATGCACGCATTTTGCAGCATTTAAGGGCTACGGTCAATTCAGATCCATCATACCCTGTTGCTAGACACGTCAAAGCAGAACACAATAACAATCTTAATGTTCTGCAATTCTTTGTGATTGACAGTGTCCCACAGAACAAGAGAGGAGGCAACAGGGAGAAGACCCTCAGGCAACTAGAAACAAAATATATCATAGAGTTAGATACCAAGAACCCGAGACGCCTTAACATTTGTGAGGGTCTGCACTATTATTTATAGGGCTTTTGTATTACATTGGCTTTGCTTGTCAATAGTTTATATACATTAATTTGATGTTCTTATGGTTTTCTAAGGTTTTATATTTTACTTCTCAATTTAATCTATACTTGTTTTTAGTCATTTTATACTGCTGGTTCTTGGGTCGGTATGGCGGTCAATTTATATGTATTTTACCATGAATTTATGAATTTCTTTTTATGAATGATTGGTTTTATGATATTTATCGGCACACTTGCACAGATCTGTTTACTGCTTTCAGAATGACTAAAATCAACATACCTACTGGAGAAAAAGTTTGGTCTACTAGTGCATTGCATTTCAAATAGATTATGGTTTCTGTACATAATTGATGAATTCTTCATCGTTTGTTCCCAGTCTACACTTCGGGAATTAGCCTTTTTTATGAATTGCTCTTCCTCTATACAGTTACATTCATTTTTTCCTTTCTCTCTGCCCAACATTTCAACCCATTGACATTGAACCCAGCTGGGTTCACACGACACCTTAGGATAGCCCTATGTCAATATATAACTATTGGGGTTGATTCAGTTGAATTTTTAGGTATTAAAAATCAAAAAAATTAATGTGCACATACACTCTAGCACTACCACTTTTGGAAGTCATGTTTTAGATAGGGTATGGACTTTTTTGTAATGTTAATACTGAAATATGGGGACAGCTTGTGCATTGTTTACAAACACAACTAAAAAAGCTGTGACTTATTAACTAATTCAAGTTCAATTGGAAATCATGATAATGTATTATGCAGTTATTATTATTGTTCTTGAATCAGTATGTCTAATTGTGATTTTACAAACATGCGTTAATATGATGCTAATGTGGCTGTTCATGAATTTATGTATTTATACAGTTATTATTTACAAAACCAAAACAATTTTGACATCTCTATCATTCAGTTTTTAAATTCTGGATAGAGTGGTCTTTATATTTTACAATTGGTTTTTTACCAGTGTCCTTGTTTGATAAAGCGTGGTATACAAAGTGTTTTTACCATGTTTATCTTCTAGTCATGTGACTTCCATACACAGGATTGGTTGATGGTGTTTTAAATTTTGTTGGGACACTCATCACATTATTCCAGTGAGCAAGGCGACTGCGCTCGCCAAAACGCGTCTGGATTTGAGCACTTTGCAGTTCACTTGAAAAAATCTTGCTAAATAAATACCTGCCACTTCAAGAAGAAGACTAAACGTCCATTTCTCTGTCGTGCAACAAGCAAATTGGGAGTGTTTGACTCGATGATATATATATATATATATATATATATATATATATATATATATATATATATATATATATTTATATGTTCACTGAAAAAAACATAGGTTTCAGGCCTGATATAGTTAGGAATTAGCATTTAAAAAACCTTAGAAATTCACTGAAAAAACCATAGGTATTGGGGGTGTTAAAGTTAGCTGGACATTTCAGTCGTACAAAACCATTGAAATTCCTCCGATATAGTGAGTACTAACTATATCTCGCGTGCCCGCAATCCACTGCTGATGATGTCACATATTATATCATTCATGACCTGGTCAGTGACATCACTGATGACATCTCAAATGACATCACTGATGACATCACTGATGACATCATCCAGTGAATGTGGTTTGCTTTGTTATTTAAATATGTATTATATGCATTGAATATTGAGTGGATATATAAATATAAATATCTGGATGGGGGATTTAGTAGCAGTGTGATTGACTTTACTTGACTAATTTAAAGTATCTCACTAAATATATTGGATAGGGACTAATCTGTGTGAATATCTGTATCACTCTGTCAGTTGTTGTGTAAAATACTTCTTCAGTTGGTTACTAGCTATTTGAAAGTCTATATTAGTTATTGATTAATTAACTGAGTATTTGTATGGGAGAATGAATGTGCGTGTGGTTCTGTGGGAGGTATGTGACTGCCCAGAGATGTGTGAATAGTTGATTTAGTAGGTCTATGACGTTAAGACTACATGTTATAACAGTTGTTTGGGTGAGTGAATATCTTTATGGCTGTGGTGATGAGCAAATATCTCTCTCAATGGTAGATGTCCAACAAAGTAGAAAAATAAAAGGCAATGTATGTATCAGCTGTTGTTTATAAATAAGTATACATAAGACTCAATGATTGTATGCGTGACTGTACACCTGCGACGACTACAACGCATCCAAAATGTGTCCGCACGACTGATCCTCAACTTCCCCTGCCGCAGCCACATCACCTTCCACCTAAGAGACCTGCACTGGCTCTCCATCCACAAGAGGATCACCTTCAAACACCTCACCCACGCTGTTGGACCCGGCCTCATGGCATGGTCCTACCCCTCCTGCATGGCGGGCCCAGGACGACATCGGCCCTCCACCCAGCATCGGGCAGCCCTTTTGCCCGACACTGCACGCCCCAACATTGCTGGTCCGGCCACCATCCCGGACCCCCCACTACCGACCTGGCTCCATCGTGGGCCCCTCACGACCTAAGCACGAGGCCGCGCCCGACTCCATCTTGGGCCCACCACGTCACGACCATGTGGCCTCGGCCCCGGCCCAGGCCCCAGCGAAGCCTGGACATCGAGGCACCAAGATCCACCCAGGTGGTCGAGTGGCCACTCGACCGATCCCGGAGAAAAGGGAGTTTCGATGGCCCTCCAGCCATCCCCGGACGCCTAGTATCAATCGCCTCCGGCCTCCCTGGGCGCTGGCTCCACCCCCCTGCTGGGTGTCTGGTCACTATCATCCCGGCCCCTCGGACCCCCAGGCGAGAGGGTCCAGACATCAAAGGTCTGGGCCAGCCCCGGAGTAGGACACCAGTTGTATCCTGGACTGGAAGCCCTGCTGACGCTGTCACGGCCGACACCAGAAGAACTCCTGGCCCGTAACCTGAAGAGACCCTGAGAGCCTGCTGGCGCTGCCGCGGCCCACCGGTGCTGTACCATCTTAAGAGCCTGATGGCGCTGCCGCGGCTGAACCATCTTGAGAGCCTGCTGGCGCTGCCGCGGCTGGAACCATCCTGAGAGCCTGCTGGCGCTGCCGCAGCTGAACCATCTTGAGAGCCTGCTGGCGCTGCCGCGGCTGAACCATCTTGAGAGCCTGCTGGCGCTGCCGCGGCTGAACCATCTTGAGAGCCTGCTGGCGCTGCCGCGGCCTCCTCTCCGATAAGACCACCTGTCGAGTCCTGCTGGCGCTGCCGCGGCTCAACCTCTCGGAACCCCCGGCTCGAGGATTGAGAGCTGTGCGCAGGGTATCCCTTCTTGCATCCATACTGAGACTGTCCCGCTACCCGGTCCCTTTTACGAGACTCTATAGATCCCTCGATCTACCTGTATATAACCGCTGAGACCCAGCAACCTTTATTCTTGATAAAGCCTAAGAACTTAACCTCTTGTGTGGTGTTCGTTTGTAGTGTTGTGGTTACCCTGCTGTACGATCCTAGGAGAGGACCCTCACCCAGGAGGCCTCTCGATAACGCTCGGCTACTTCTCGACGGAGGGGTGGACCTAGGGGTGGTCAGTCAGACATCTTCTGCCTCCCCCGGGATCGCCTTTCTAACACACGCACACAAAGCACTCCACAACACTGGACCAGCCTAACTGAACAACAGACTTAACTTCTATACCCCCGCCCGCCAGCTCCGCTCCGCCAGCCTTGCCCTCGCCGCAGTCCCGCGCAGCCAACAAACAACCTCCGGCGGCAGATCCATCTCCTTCCACGCCGCCAAGACCTGGAACACCCTCCCCACCCCTCTGCGGCAGACCCAAAACCTGCTCACCTTCAGAAAGCTAATTAAGACCTGGCTCTTCGAGCAGTAGCAGCACCCCCTCCCCTTAGCGCCTTGAGACCCTCACGGTTAAGTAGTGCGCTTTACAAGTTAACTGATTGATTGATTGATTAACTGTATGAATAACTGTATACTTGTAATAGTGAATTTATGACACACTAAGTATAAGTTACTATCTATATGAATAGATAAAGTGGTGTTTGTATAAGTGTATAAGTAAGTAAATGTAAGTATGATCCATTGTTTGCATAAGGGAATAGGATGACTTCATAAGTGAATAGGGTGTGTACTGGTGTGTATTGTCGATATAGGTGTATAAGTATATTTGATAGTGTTCATTGACTGCATCAATGAGTGGTTTTTTAGAAACTTGTATTGGTGTGTCAATGGATTCAAATATGGTACTCTGTATTTTACAGTGAGTGATGAAAAGTTATACTAGTGTATGATGAGGTGTATCTGATTGTCATGTGGATGATGTCATCAGTGATGTCATTTGAGATGTCATCAGTGATGTCACTGACCATGTCATGAATGATGTAATATGTGACATCATCAGCAGTGGATTGCGGGCTCGCGAGATATAGTTCGGATGAATTTCAATGGTTTTGTACGAGTAAAATATCCAGCTAACTATAACACCCCTAAAACCTACGTTGTTGTCAGTGAATTTCTAAGGTTTTTTAAATGCTAATTCCTAACTATATCAGGCCTGAAACCTATGGTTTTTTAGTGAATTTCAAAGGTTTTTTAAATGCTAATTCCTAACTATATCAGGCCTGAAACCTATGGTTTTTTAGTGAATTTCAAAGGTTTTTTAAATGCTAATTCCTAACTATATCAGGCCTGAAACCTATGGTTTTTTCAGTGAATTTCGAAGGTTTTGTAAATGACAATTTTTAAATGTATTAATTGTTATATATTTTTTTATACTGATTTACTACATTTTTTAAACAATTTATTTTTAGATATTTTATTTTTTAAATTACATTGTAATTACATTATACATTATACTACAAACTATATTTTCTCAGAATGAATTAGTTTAGTTTAAATACTTTGCAAATAGGCAACAGACTTTTAAGTACAGTAGTTACAGTTATTGCAATAGGCAACACAATTTCAAACTCAATGCAACATTGACCTCAATGTGTTTTTCTAGTTACATGCATTTAGTTTCTTTACGGATTACTTTTCTAACCACAGGACTGGATCCTAAATTCAGTCCTTGGACATTTCCTGTAAAAAGTTGAGTCAAAGTGTTTCAGTTACAGTAGCGATTTTTAAGGAATATTATTATATTTTAAAAGTTGACAGAATTTTTTTCACATAGAATCACCAATGTTAACCATTTAGCAGGTAAGTAGTGTTATCATTACTTTTTTTACTCAGTGGTGGATCCTGGACCCAGCACTGGTGAATCTCCTATAAATAGTTGAAAGAATGCGTTTAAGTCATACAGGCGATTTTTAAGGAATATTTGTAGTTTGTGAAAATCAACACTTAGAAACGTTTCTGGTGAAAACCAGACAATGGATTCTTATGGAAGGAAATACAAGTTACGGGTAAGTACGGTTAGAATTACTTTTTATGTTCAGTGCTTAGCTAAATGATGCAGCACTGGGTTCTCTCCTGATAAAAGGTGAGTAAATCGGAATTCGTTGTTCAGATGATTTTAGGTGAATATTTTAAAGTTCAAAAACTCCACACTTGGAAGAACTTCCAAGTGAAACCAGTCAATGTTAGCCTATGGAAGAAAATTCAAGTTACTGTAAGTATGGTTAGAATTACTTTTCAGGATCAGTAGTGGGCTGAAAGATGCAGCACTGAGTTCTCTCCTGATAACAGGTGAGTGAATCGGAATTCGTTGTTTGGCTGATTTTAGAGGAATATTTGTAAATTTCAAAAATAGACACTTAGAAACTTTTCTGGTGAAAACCACACAATAGATTCCTATGGAAGGAAATACAAGTTACTGGTAAGTACGCTTAGATTTACTTTTCAGGGTCCGTACTGGGCTCAAAGATGCAGCACTGAGGTCTCTTGTGATAACAGGTGAGTAAATCGGAATTCATTGTTCGGCTGATTTTAGAGGAATATTTTGCTCAATAGTGAAGGAAGGGGGCCGGGCCTGAAGTGACATGGGTGAAAACACGCCCTGTGGCGCGTTTTAAGTTGGGGACTTAATTCCTCTTCAATCCTGAGGTCCCCTGACGGGCCAACTAGCCCACCAGGTACCTCCAGTATGCGCCAGGGAGCTGCGTTGCAGAGAGGTGTTCAGAGACCACGCCCCTTTTTACAACACTCTGCAACGCAGCTCCGTTGCGCTTACTGGAGGTACCTGGTGGGCTAGTTGGCCCATAGGGGACCTCTGGATTGAAGAGGAATTAATTTCCCAACTTAAAACGCGCCACAGGGCATGTTTGCACGCATATCACCTCAAGCCCCGCCCCCTACCTTCACCACTGTGCAAACGCGCTCCGTATCGCGTTCTAAGTTGGGGGATTAAGTTTCCTTGCATACTGGGAGTGCCTGGGGGCCAACTAGCCCACCAGGAACTTCCAGTATGTGGCAGGGGACTGCGTTGCAGAGAGATGTAAAAAGGGGAGTGGCCTCATTACACCTCTCTGCAACGCAGCCCCCCTGGCGCGTTTCCAGAGTGGGAACTAAATCCTCTTGAATACCGAGGGTCCCTGGGGGCCAACTAGCCCACCAGGAACCTCCAGTATGTGCCAGGGGGCTGCTTTGCAGAGAGGTGTAAAAAGGGGCCTGGCCTCATTACACCTCTCTGCAACACAGCCCCCTAGCGCGTTTCCAGAGTGGGAACTAAATCCCCTTGAATACTGATGGTCCCTGGGGGCCAACTAGCCCACCAGGAACCTCCAGTGTGCGCCACAGAGCTGCGTTGGAGAGAGGTGTAACACGCATTTGCAATGCAATAGGTCTCACATTAGAATAGTGTGAGCTATTGGTATTGTAAATGACCATTTTTTTAAATATGTGTTGGCTTTGAAAAGATATAAATTAATAGCATTGTTATTTACAAAGCCAATAGTTTACACTTTCCTAATGCAAGTCCTATTGGCAATGGCAATGCTTGTTGGTAGCAAGCAAGGACAGTGCTGTTGTGGTTCTGAGTGATGCTGTTGTGGAGCAGAGTGATGATGTGGGTGGGCTGAGTGATGTGGTGCTGTATTAGAGTGAATTGGTGGTGACCCAGAGTGATGTGGTGGTGTATTAGAGTGATGTGGTGGTGTCCCAGAGCGATGTGGTGGTGTCCCAGAGTGATGTGGTGGTGTCCCAGAGTGATGTGGTGGTGTCCCAGAGCGATGTGGTGGTGTCCCAGAGTGATGTGGTGGTGTTCCTGTGTGATGTGGTGGTGTTCCTGTGTGATGTGGTGGTGTCCCAGAGTGATGTGGTGGTGTCCCAGAGTGATGTGGTGGTGTCCCAGAGTGATGTGGTGGTGTCCCAGAGTGATGTGTTGGTGTACCTAAGTGATGTGGTGGTGTTGTGTGGCATGCAGCAGTGTGAGGCGTGCAGCAGTGTGAGGCGTGCAGCAAAGTGAGGCATGCAGCAATGTGAGGCATGCAGCAGTATGAGGCATGCAGCAGTGTGAGGCGTGCAGCAGTGTGAGGGGTGCAGCAGTGAGGCGTGCAGCAGTGTGAGGCATGCAGCAGTGTGAGGCATGCAGCAGTGTGTGGCATGCAGCAGTGTGTGGCGTGCAGCAGTGTGTCATGCAGCAGTGTGCAGCATGCAGCAGTGTGAGGCGTGCAGCAGTGTGAGGCGTGCAGCAGTGTGAGGCTTGCAGCAGTGTGAGGCGTGCAGCAGTGTGCAGCCTGCAGCAGTGTGAGGCGTGCAGCAGTGTGAGTAATAAAGCAGTGTGCAGCGTGCAGCAGTGTGAGTAATGCAGCAGTGTGTAGCGTGCAGCAGCGTGAGGAGAGAGCAGTGTGTGGCGTGCAGCTGTGTGTGGCGTGCAGCAGTGTGTGGTGTGCAGCAGTGTGCAGAAAGCAGTGTGAGTAATTCAGCAGTGTGCAGCAGTGTGAGGCGTGCAGCAGTGTGAGGCATGCAGCAGTGTGAGGCCTGTGGCAGTGTGCAGCAGTTTGAGTAATGCAGCAGTGTGCAGCGTGCAGCACGTAGCAGTGTGCAGCGTGCAGCAGTGTGCAGCAGTGTGTGGCGTACAGCAGTGTGAGGCGTGCAGCAGTGTGAGGCATGCAGCAGTGTGAGGCGTGCAGCAGTGTGAGGTGTGCAGCAGTGTGAGGCGTGCAGCAGTGTGAGTAATGCAGCAGTGTGCAGCGTGCAGCAGTGTGTGGTGTGCAGCAGTGTGGGGCATGCAGCAGTGTGAGGAGAGACAGCAGTGTGTGGCGTGCAGCAGTGTGTGGCGTGCAGCTGTGTGAGGTGTGCAGCAGTGTGAGGCGTGCAGCAATGTGTGGCATGCAGAAGTGTGTGGTGTGCAGCAGTATGAGTAATGCAGCAGTGTGCAGCAGTGTGAGGCGTGCAGCAGTGTGTGGCGTGCAGCGGTGTGTGGCGTGCAGCAGTGTGTGGCGTGCAGCAGTGTGTGCGTGCACCAGTGTGTGGTGTGCAGCAGTGTGCAGAAAGCAGTGTGAGTAATGCTGCAGTGGGCAGCAGTGTGAGGCGTGCAGCAGTGTGCAGCAGTGTGTGGCGTGCAGCAGTGTGAGGCGTGCAGCAGTGTGAGGCGTGCAGCAGTGTGAGGCGTGCAGCAGTGTGAGGCGTGCAGCAGTGTGAGGCGTGCAGCAGTGTGAGGCATGCAGCAGTGTGAGGCGTGCAGCAGTGAGGCGTGCAGCAGTGTGAGGCGTGCAGCAGTGCGAGGCGTGCAGCAGTGCGTGGCATGCAGCAGTGTGAGGCATGCAGCAGTGTGTCATGCAGCAGTGTGTCGTGCAGCAGTGTGCAGCGTGCAGCAGTGTGAGGCGTGCAGCAGTGTGAGGCGTGCAGCAGTGTGAGGCGTGCAGCAGTGTGAGGCATGCAGCAGTGTGAGGCATGTGGTGTGCAGCAGTGTGTGGCGTGCAGCAGTGTAAGTAATGCAGCAGTGTGCAGCTGTGTGAGGCATGCAGCAGTGTGAGGCATGCATCAGTGTGTGGCGTGCAGCAGCATGTGGTGTGCAGCAGTGTGTGGCGTGCAGCAGTGTGAGTAATGCAGCAGAGTGCAGCAGTGTGAGGTGTGCAGCAGTGTGAGGCGTGCAGCAGTGTGAGGCGTGCAGCAGTGTGAGGCGTGCGGCAGTGTGCAGCATGCAGCAGTATGAGTAATGCAGCAGTGTGCAGCGTGCAGCAGTGTGCAGCGTGCAGCAGTGTGCAGCGTGCAGTGTGCAGCAATGTGCAGTGTGCAGCAGTGAGGTGTGCAGCAGTGTGACACGTGCAGCAGTGTGTGGCGTGCAGCAGTGTGTGGCATGCAGCAGTGTGAGGCGTGCAGCAGTGTGGGGTGTGCAGCAGTGTGAGGCATGCAGCAGTGGGCGGCGTGCAGCAGTGGGAGGCGTGCAGCAGTGGGAGGCATGCAGCAGTTTGAGGCACGCAGCAGTTTGAAGCAGGCAGTTTGAGGCATGCAGCAGTTTGAGGCATGCAGCAGTGTGAGGCGTGCAGCAGTGTGAGGCGTGCAGCATGCAGCAGTGTGAGGCGTGCAGCAGTGTGAGTAATGCAGCAGGGTGCAGCATGCAGCAGTGTGAGTAATGCAGCAGTGTGTCGTGCAGCAGCGTGTGGCGTGCAGCAGTGTGAGGCATGCAGAAGTGTATGGCGTGCAGCAGTGTGTGGCGTGCAGCTGTGTGTGGCGTGCAGCAGTGTGTGGTGTGCAGCAGTGTGCAGAAAGCAGTGTGAGTAATTCAGCAGTGTGAGGTGTGCAGCAGTGTGAGGCGTGCAGCAGTGTGAGGCCTGTGGCAGTGTGCAGCATGCAGCAGTATGAGTAATGCAGCAGTGTGCAGCCTGCAGCAGTGTGTGGCGTGCAGCAGTGTAAGTAATGCAGCAGCGTGCAGCAGTGTGAGGCATGCAGCAGTGTGAGGCATGCAGCAGTGTGTGGCCTGCAGCAGCGTGTGGTGTGCAGCAGTGTGTGGCGTGCAGCAGTGTAAGTAATGCAGCAGTGTGCAGCAGTGTGAGGCGTACAGCAGTGTGAGGTGTGCAGCAGTGTGTGGCGTGCAGATGTGTGTTGTGTGCAGCAGTGTATGGCGTGCAGCAGTGTGCAGAAAGCAGTGTGAGTAATGCAGCAGTGTGCAGCAGTGTGAGGCGTGCAGCAGTGTGAGGCGTGCAGCAGTGTGAGGTGTGCAGCAGTGTGAGGCGTGCGGCAGTGTGCAGCATGCAGCAGTATGAGTAATGCAGCAGAGTGCAGCAGTGTGCAGCAGTGTGCAGTGTGCAGCAGTGTGCAGTGTGCAGCAATGTGCAGTGTGCAGCAGTGAGGTGTGCAGCAGTGTGACACGTGCAGCAGTGTGTGGCGTGCAGCAGTGTGTGGCATGCAGCAGTGTGAGGCGTGCAGCAGTGTGGGGTGTGCAGCAGTGTGAGGCATGCAGCAGTGGGAGGCGTGCAGCAGTGGGATGCGTGCAGCAGTGTGAGGCACGCAGCAGTTTGAGGCACGCAGCAGTTTGAGGCATGCAGCAGTTTGAGGCATGCAGCAGTGTGAGGCGTGCAGCAGTGTGAGGCGTGCAGCAGTGTGAGGCGTGCAGCATGCAGCAGTGTGAGGCGTGCAGCAGTGTGAGTAATGCAGCAGGTTGCAGCATGCAGCAGTGTGAGTAATGCAGCAGTGTGGCGTGCAGCAGCGTGTGGCGTGCAGCAGTGTGAGGAATGCAGAAGTGTATGGCGTGCAGCAGTGTGTGGCGTGCAGCTGTGTGTGGCGTGCAGCAGTGTGTGGTGTGCAGCAGTGTGCAGAAAGCAGTGTGAGTAATTCAGCAGTGTGAGGCCTGCAGCAGTGTGAGGCGTGCAGCAGTGTGAGGCCTGTGGCAGTGTGCAGCATGCAGCAGTATGAGTAATGCAGCAGTGTGCAGCATGCAGCAGTGTGAGGCGTGCAGCAGTGTGAGGCGTGCAACAGTGTGAGTCATGCTGTAGTGTGCAGCATGCAGCAGTGTGCAGCAGTGTGAGGCGTGCAGCAGTGTGAGGGGGGAAGCATGCAGCAGTGTGAGGCGTGCAGCAGTGTGAGTAATGCAGCAGGGTGCAGCATGCAGCAGTGTGAGTAATGCAGCAGTGTGTCGTGCAGCAGCGTGTGGCGTGCAGCAGTGTGAGGCATGCAGAAGTGTATGGCGTGCAGCAGTGTGTGGCGTGCAGCTGTGTGTGGCGTGCAGCAGTGTGTGGTGTGCAGCAGTGTGCAGAAAGCAGTGTGAGTAATTCAGCAGTGTGAGGCGTGCAGCAGTGTGAGGCCTGTGGCAGTGTGCAGCATGCAGCAGTATGAGTAATGCAGCAGTGTGCAGCATGCAGCAGTGTGAGGCGTGCAGCATTGTGAGGCGTGCAACAGTGTGAGTCATGCTGTAGTGTGCAGCATGCAGCAGTGTGAGTAATGCAGCAGTGTGCAGCAGTGTGAGGCGTGCAGCAGTGTGAGGGGGGAAGCAGTGTGAGGCGTGCGGCAGAGTTCCCCATGCAGTAGTATGAGTAATGCAGCAGTGTGCAGTGTGCAGCAGTGTGAGTCGTGCAGCAGTGTGAGGCGTGCAGCAGTGTGAGGTGTGAGGTGTGCAGCAGTGTGTGGTGTGCAGCTGTGTGTTGTGTGCAGCAGTGTATGGCGTGCAGCAGTGTGCAGAAAGCAGAGTGAGTAATGCAGCAGTGTGCAGCAGTGTGAGGCGTGCAGCGGTGTGAGGCGTGCAGCAGTGTAAGGCGTGCAGCAGTGTGAGGCGTGCGGCAGTGTGCAGCATGCAGCAGTATGAGTAATGCAGCAGTGTGCAGCAGTGTGCAGTGTGCAGCAGTGTGCAGCGTGCAGCAATGTGCAGCGTGCAGCAATGTGCAGTGTGCAGCAGTGTGACGTGTGCAGCAGTGTGTGGCGTGCAGCAGTGTGTGGCGTGCAGCAGTGTGAGGCATGCAGCAGTGTGGGGTGTGCAGCAGTGTGAGGCATGCAGCAGTGGGAGGCGTGCAGCAGTGGGAGGCGTGCAGCAGTGTGAGGCATGCAGCAGTTTGAGGCATGCAACAGTGTGAGGCGTGCAGCAGTGTGAGGCGTGCAGCAGTGTGAGGCGTGCAGCGTGCAGCAGTGTGAGGCGTGCAGCAGTGTGAGTAATGCAGCAGGGTGCAGCATGCAGCAGTGTGAGTAATGCAGCGGTGTGCAGTGTGTCGTGCAGCAGTGTGTGGCGTGCAGCAGTGTGAGGCGTGCAGCAGTGTGTGGCGTGCAGCAGTGTGTGGTGTGCAGCTGTGTGTGGCGTGCAGCAGTGTGTGGTGTGCAGCAGTGTGCAGAAAGCAGTGTGAGTAATTCAGCAGTGTGCAGCAGTGTGAGGCGTGCAGCAGTGTGAGGCGTGCAGCAGTGTGAGGCCTGTGGCAGTGTGCAGCATGCAGCAGTATGAGTAATGCAGCAGTGTGCAGCCTGCAGCAGTGTGCAGCGTGCAGCAGTGTGCAGCATGTAGGCGTGCAGCAGTGTGACGTGCAGCAGTGTGAGGCGTGCAGCAGTGTGAGGCGTGCAGCAGTGTGAGGCGTGCAGCAGTGTGAGGCATGTAGCAGTGTGAGGCATGCAGCAGTGTGAGTCATGCTGTAGTGTGCAGCATGCAGCAGTGTGAGTAATGCAGCAGTGTGCAGCAGTGTGAGTCGTGCAGCAGTGTGAGGCGGGCAGCAGTGTGAGGCGTGCGGCAGAGTTCTCCATGCAGTAGTATGAGTAATGCAGCAGTGTGCAGCGTGCAGCAGTGTGAGTCGTGCAGCAGTGTGCAGCATACAGTAGTGTGTGGCGTGCAGCAGTGTGTGGCGTGCAGCAGTGTGTGGCGTGCAGCAGTGTGAGGCGTGCAGCAGTGTGAGGCGTGAGGCGTGCAGCAGTGTGTGGCGTGCAGCAGTGTGTGGCATGCAGCAGTGTGAGGCATGCAGCAGTGTGTGCTGTGCAGCAGTGTGTGCTGTGCAGCAGTATTAGTAATGCAGCAGTGTGCAGCAGTGTGAGGCGTGCAGCAGTGTGAGGCATGCAGCAGTGTGAGGCATGCAGCGGTGTGTGGCGTGCAGCAGTGTGTGCTGTGCAGCAGTATGAGTAATGCAGCAGTGTGCAGCAGTGTGAGGTGTGCAGAAGTGTGAGGTGTGCAGCGGTGTGAGGCGTGCAGCAGCGTGAGGAGAGACAGCAGTGTGTGGCGTGCAGCAGTGTGTGGCGTGCAGCAGTGTGTGGCGTGCAGCAGTGTGAGGTGTGCAGCAGTGTGAGGCGTGCAGCGGTGTGTGGTGTGCAGCAGTATGAGTAATGCAGCAGTGGGCAGCAGTGTGAGGCGTGCAGCAGTGTGAGGCGTTCAGGGGTGTGTGGCGTGCAGCAGTGTGTGGCATGCAGCAGTGTGTGGCGTGCACCAGTGTGTAGCATGCAGCAGTGTGCAGAAAGCAGTGTGAGTAATGCTGCAGTGTGCAGCAGTGTGAGGCATGCAGCAGTGTGAGGTGTACAGCTGTGGGAGGCGTGCGGCAGTGTGCAGCATGCAGCAGTATGACCTGCAGACGCGTGCCGACCATGGTCGAGCTACTTTCTTAGTATTGCTCGACATGTCGGCCGCGTTCGACACGGTCAACCACACGATCCTGATTGGGAGATTGGAGGAAATAGGGGTGTCGGGATCGGCTCTTGATTGGCTGGTGTCTTATCTTATAAACAAAACAAGAGTATTCCAAGGAAGGATTGGAGACCATCAATATGGAGCAAGGAACGACTTCACTTAAGGCGTTTTTTTGGAAGAAAGCCCTCACTCACCACCTAGTGATGACATGCTTCATCATCGGGCCCCACAGAGGGAATCTAGCATCCCCTCTGTGTGCTGCAACGCCAGAACTACTGCGGAGCGGGTAGTGGGTAAGGACAGTGATGTGCAAAGAATATTAAGTGAGTGATGTGAGGTTTAAAATCAGTCTGTAGTGTATCACAACAATTTTATTAGGATCACTAAGGACTTATCAATAAAATGATGTGTCGGAAATGCGTCCACAATTATTCAAGTGGTAGTTTCCTTAAGTCAGTCGACATGTTTCAGCCACGAAACGGTGTGAATTTACCTGGCATTCTTCAGGACTTGGTGTGAATAAACCCTGGCGGCATGGACTCGCTAAGGTCCACCCTAACCTAGGGACGTGAAAGTGAAATAATGAAAAAGTGCAAAAAATTAGAAAGAAAAACTGTCTTTCTAATAACTCCTGGTTTAGGAGGCTTCCGATTTTACGGTTTCTGCACCTATTAGGGAAAGAAAGGACAGAGACAAACATAAAAACAAAACAAACAATCAGTTGTCTTATTGGTTGCCTATTTACAGTCCAAGGTGCTCCAGTTGGTGGTATCAGAGACAACGTGTGGTCGAATAACAGTATAGTTAACACCACCTTGGTCCCCAAAGTATAGAATATTATGGGTAGGTAGTGCGTAGTGCTATACGTGCTATGTACAACGCGTGATATTTACAAGGGTTGTGGGTTAAAAATGCTATCAACCTAAAATTGGGCGCGATCAAAAATCGTGCCGGAAGGTTAAAATCAGGGTAATTTCTCACTTTGATAGTGTGATAAATGCACACCATGGGTCACAGGAGGGGGGTGGAGGCGTAATCGGCACACCCTGTGGTCATCAGAAATAAACAAAGAAAATAAGGTAAGGCAGATGCAACACTCAGATCGGTACTTAGCTTAGTAGGAGGTAGAAGGTTTGTGGCTCGTCTGTACTCACGCCCTCAACGCTCGGCACCCTCAGTATACCTAAGACGACCCTCTGCTGGACCCCGAAGATGTCTGCTCGGGGTAGCGAGGACGCTTAAGTAAACAACTCCGTTTCACCGCTTCCTGGTGGGCGCGGTCAGCCTGCGTGAGAGCGTGCACAGCGGGCCAATCAACGTGCTGTAGGCGCCGGGAGTAACCAGCCAATGGTTGCTGGAGCGTCGTTGTTAATGGCAACCGATGCTATGCGCCTACCCGAATCACTGCTGATCGGTTCCGCTTTTATTAAGTACACGGCAATGGTGATATTTGAAAGAATGCAACGTCGCGGTATCAAATTTAGAACACACGGGACATTAGCGTTGGAAATAAATGGGTTTAGTTTTCTTTAGAAAAAACGAACGAACGAATGCGGGTGCATTTTAAGATTGGATGAGTATAGCTTGATTGTGTGAGCCTAATGTCACAGGTACAGATAGCTTCAGGATCAGTTAAGAACAGAATTCCGCTTACTAAGTACCCGGCAGTGGTGATTTAGAGAAAATGCACCGTTGTGGTGTCAATTTTAGAGCACACGGGACATTGACAGGAAATGACTGGGTTTTGTTTTCTTAAAAAGCACAAGAGAATGCGAGGGCATAATACTATGAGATGAGCATCATGTCACAGGTACAGAAAACCTAAGGATCAGTTCAGGACAGAATTCCAAGGGATGTCATCGTTCATCCCTTGGAGGTGGGTCCCAAGTCTATAGACCCACCTTTGCTCTTTTTCAAACAGACGGCGATTAACGTTGGTACCAATACCAATGTGTTCTATTATCGTCCACTTCAGATCGTTGGTGGTGTGGTTGCGTTCCAGAAAATGTCTGCTCATTTTTGTGGTGGATTTTTTGCATCTAATGTTTGAGCGATGCTCGCAAATTCTCTGTTTCACTTTCCTCCCAGTCATACCCACGTAACGCAAGTTACAAGGACAGGTGACGAGATAGACCACATTCTCAGTGTTGCAGTTTGTGTGAGCTCGTTGGGTCCAGGTTTTGCCTGGTTCCAATTCCAAGGTTTTAGTATGTGTGGTCAGATGGCAAACGCTACAATTGGAGCAAGGATAGTGGCCCACCACTTGGGGGAGACCCCAGGCATCAGTTATTGACCTTGGTGTGTCAGTGATCGTTGGTAAAGGTCTAGTGTGGACCAAAGCGTCCTTAACGCTTCTACCTTTCTTGAAGGAGAACAATGGTTTTTCCCAGGTTTTTTTAGTACTCGTTAGGATTCGCCAGTTCCTATTGATGGATTTTTTCATTAGGTTGGATAAGGTGCTGTACGTTGTTACACATGTCAAGGGGATGTCTTTATCTACAGATGTCTTATCCTCCAAGAGTGCCTCCCTTGGCTGATTGCGAGCTCTCTTGTAGCCTTTGTTGAGGATTGCTGTTGGGTATCCTCTGGCCTTCAATTTGGTTGAGAGTTCGGTAGATTGTTCCTTAAAGTCATGTAGCTCGGAACAATTGCGTCTTAGACGTAGGAATTGCCCGTAAGGTAGGTTTTCTTTTAGCGGGCGTGGGTGAAAGCTGGTGTATTCCAAGAGGTTATTTTTTGCAGTCGGTTTATGGTAGGTTTTGGTTTTCAGTTTGGTTCCTGCGACCTGAATGGTGACATCCAAGAATGTTGCCTCTGTCTTGCTGACTGTATGAGTAAATCTCAAATTGGGGTCAAGGTTGTTGATCCAGAGTAGGAAGGTCTGGAGGTTTTCTTCGTCGCCTGTCCATAGAATCAAGACATCGTCGATGTAGCGACGCCATGTTTGTATTGACTTGGAGAAGGGGCTGGTCGGGGGTAGGATGTATTTAGCCTCAAAGTCTGCCACATAAAGTCCTGCCACACTCGGGGCAAAGGTACTACCCATCGACGTTCCGGTGCATTGAAGGTACATATTACCATGGTATGAGAAGAAATTTTCTTTGAGTGCCAGAGTCGCACACTGTAGAATGAAATTTTTCGAGGCTCGGTGGGTCCAGTTTGTAGAGTCTAGAGCTGCTCCCAGGACCTTGATTGTGTCGTCCTGGGGAATACTGGTGTACAGGCTCTCGATGTCGAGTGTTACAAGGGTAACAGTATTTTCGATAAAGCTTAGACTCTCCAGTAGTTGGAGGAGACTCTTGGTGTCTTTGAGATAGGTCGGCGTACTCTGTACCAACGGTTTAAGATAGAAATCGCAAAAGCGAGACAGCGGTTCGAGTAAGGAGCCAATTCCGGAGACGATTGGGCGTCCGGGCGGTGGCATCCGATTTTTATGAGTTTTAGGGAGGGTATAGAAATAAGGGACAGTGCTCTCAGTGGTATTGAGGAAGTCTGCCTCATTCTTTGAGATGAGTCCATCATCCTCCGCTTCCCTTACTAGCGTTGTTATCCGTGACCTTAGATCTCCGCTGGGATCGGCCAGCAAGGGTTTGTAGTTTTTCCGGTCGTTGAGCAATAGTTTGCAGGCTTTGTCATAGTCCGTGGTATTCTGTATGACTAGACCACCGCCTTTATCTGCCGGTTTTATGGTGATACTACGATCATCTTTTAAGGCTTGCAGTGCGTGGTATTCTGCAGTGGTGAAATTGTTGAATGATTTGGGGTCTTGGCAGTTTTCAAGGTCATAATAGACAGCCTGTTCAAATGCAGTGATGGCCGCTGGGACAGTGTGCGGTGGGGGATTGAAGGTAGAGCTCAATCTGAGACCAGTGTCACCATTACGTTGGGCCTCATTGGGATCCTCTTTACCTTCGAAGAAGGCCTTGAGTTTCAGTTTTCTGAAAAACGCGCCCAGCTCACAATGGAGTCTGAACTTGTCTGGTCGGCAGGTGGGAATGAAGCCCAGTCCTTTTTCTAAGACCTTGGTTTCTGTTGGAGATAGTCTTTTGTCGGAGAGATTTGTTATCAGGCTTAGGTCCCGCTCGTTCCCGGTTGCTGTTCCTTGTTGCGGGTGTGATTGCTCACCATGTCCGTGTTCTCCCACGACACTTGGTTGGGCCCTCTCCTTTTTCCTCTTCCTCTCCGGCCCATCCCTAAAAAAGGCTGGCGGTATTGAGGGTTGAAATTGGTTGGCGGCATGAAGGCCGGGTTCCATCCCATCATGGGGTAGGGTGGTTGATGGAAAGGGAATTGTTGTCCCATATCCATCATTTGTTGGGGCATAGGCCATCCATGGGGTTGGTTGTGGAAACCAGAGTGTCCTCTGTTGTTCCGATTCCCCCTGTTGCCTCTCCTTTTACCTTGTTTGTAGGAGCCGGTGCTAGAACCACTGCTAATGGAAGAGTCCGCATCGGATTGCGCATTGTTAGATGCTTTTCTTTGGGGTGGTGTGAAGGCAGCAGCTGAATATGGGTAAATTTTTTCAAATTCAAATTTGTCCAGGTCTTTTTGGAATTTAGTGACCTTGGCTTGTAATAAATTATCTTTATATTCATTTAGGTCTTTGTTGATTTCCTCCAGCTTCTTTTTGAAGCCCGTTATTGTGGTTTTGAACCGGGTCTCTGTCTCTTGAATTTCAATCAAAAGGGCCTCTGATAACCTCAGTGCAGTCTTGATTATGAGGACGAGCCAGTCGCGGGTGCAATGCCACGCGATCATGGCCCATTCTTTCCTAAAGGTGGCATCGTTCAGGAAAATCCTAGGGGCATTGGTGACTAACAGCCCCTTCGGTGCTGCATTCTTCGTTAGATACTGTTTTAGTATGGTACCGTGGAGGATGGTGCGTATCCTCTCGCGTTTTACCTCTGTTAGTTTTTCCCATTCTGAGGTATGTGCAATTGCCTGTGAGATGGCAGGGTCAGCAAATAGATTGGTGTCAGAGATGATGTCAGCTATCTCTGATTCCGAATACGTTAAACCCAGGTTTGACATGGTGACAGATAGTGGTTATGAGAAATCTTGACAACAGACACCAAATGGTAGCCCTGCCTCCTTTTAAATCCAACACTAGAAGGGTCGGGCAAGGTGTGCCCCAGGGATCGGCCATCAGTCTGATCCTGTTCAATCTCTACCTCCGTTCCCTGATTCAGTTGATAAAATCATTCGGCATAGCAGTCACCAACTACGCTGATGACACCCAACTTGTCTTCTCGTTTGAGGGCAAGGAGGCCGTGTCACAGGAGACTTTTTCTCAGTGCATGTCCACCACGGCGGAATGGTTGAGCCTTAACTCCTAACAATTCAACGGTTCCAAAACTGAGGTACTACACTGCTCGTTGGATCGCACCCCTAGGCCTCTTCCATTGAACTTTTGGCCTCCGTCCGTTCAGGGTACCAGCCTTTGACTCCAGCCTGCAGTTAGATGTGTCGATAAACAAAACAGTGGCCACTTGCATGACACTGCTGCGGATGTTGCGGAAGATATTACCTATGCTTCCTGCACATTCCAGGTCAGAGGTAATGCGGAGTATCATCCTAAGTAGGCGTGACTACTGTAACTCACTACTTCTGGGGGCACATATGACCCTAGTGGGAAAACTGCAACGTGTTCAAAACTTCGCCGCCAAAGCGGCCCTTTTGCGCCGTCGCTCTGTCTCATCCACAAAAGCACTCAGGGATCTCCACTGGCTGCCAATCCCTCAGAGGATTTATTTTAAAGCCCTTTGCCTGGTACATAAGGCCCTTCACGGTCAGGACCCTTCCTCTTTGCAGGACTTGTTTTCCTGGTATGTACCTTCTAGATCTCTCCGCTCGGCCTCAGCCCGTCTGGTGGTAGTCCCCAAGATTTTGAGGACCCGGATGGGAGGCCGTTCTTTCAGGTTTACCGCGGCGAGACTGTGGAATTCCCTACCAATATGCTTGCGCAGCATGGATGATTTTATTCCCTTTAAGAAGGCCTTGAAAACGTATCTGTTTCCAAAAACGTTGTAAATTCTCTCTGTAAGCTGTGCAACTGCTCAAACACGGTGTTGTAACATCCAAGTCGAAGTTCCAGGATACCCGACGCGTGACAGTTATTGCGCTATACAAATGCACCAATACATACATACATACATACATACATGCAGCAGTGTGCAGCAGTGTGCAGCGTGCAGCAGTGTGCAGCAGTGTGTGGCATGCAGCAGTGTGTGGAGGGCAGCAGTGTGAGGCGTGCATCAGTGTGAGGCGTGCATCAGTGTGAGGCATGCAGAAGTGTGAGGCATGCAGCAGTGTGTCGTGCAGCAGTGGGAGGCGTGCAGCAGTGGGAGGCGTGCAGCAGTGGGAGGCATGCAGCAGTGTGCGGCGTGCAGCAGTGTGAGTAATGCAGCATTGTGCAGTGTGCAGCAGTGTGCAGCGTGCAACAGTTTGTGGCATGCAGCAGTGTGAGGCATGCAGCAGTGTGAGGCGTAGTGTGTGGCATGCAGCAGTGTGTGGCGTGCAGCAGCGTGTGGTGTGCAGCAGTGTGTGGCATGCAGCAGTGTGAGTAATGCAGCAGTGTGCAGCAGTGTGAGGCGTGCAGCAGTGTGAGGCGTGCAGCAGTGTGAGGCGTGCAGCAGTGTGTGGCGTGCAGCTTTGTGTGGCGTGCAGCAGTGTGTGGCGTGCAGCAGTGTGCAGAAAGCAGTGTGAGTAATGCAGCAGTGTGCAGCAGTGTGAGGCGTGCAGCAGTGTGAGGCGTGCAGCAGTGTGAGTCGTGTGGCAGTGTGCAGCATGCAGCAGTATGAGTAATGCAGCAGTGTGCAGCAGTGTGAGGCGTGCAGCAGTGTGTGGCATGCAGCAGTGTGTGGCATGCAGCAGTGTGTGGCATGCAGCAGTGTGAGGCATGCAGCAGTGTGAGGCATGCAGCAGTGTGAGGTGTGCAGCAGTGTGAGGCATGCAGCAGTGTGTGGCGTGCAGCAGTGTGTGGCGTGCAGCAGTGTGTGGCGTGCAGCTGTGTGAGGCGTGCAGCAGTGTGAGGCGTGCAGCAGTGTGAGGCGTGCAGCAGTGTGAGGCGTGCAGCAGTGTGAGGCGTGCAGCAGCGTGAGGCATGCAGCAGTGTGAGGCGTGCAGCAGTGTAAGGTGTGCAGCAGTGTGAGGTGTGCAGCGTGCGAGGTGTGCAGCGTGCAGCAGTGTGAGGCGTGCAGCAGTGTGAGTAATGCAGCAGGGTGCAGCGTGCAGCAGTGTGAGTAATGCAGCAGTGTGCAGCAGTGTGTGGCGTGCAGCAGTGTGTGGCGTGCAGCAGTGTGTGGCGTGCAGCAGTGTGAGGAGTGCAGCTGTGTGTGGCGTGCAGCAGTGTGAGATGTGCAGCAGTGTGAGGCGTGCAGCAGTGTATGGTGTGCAGCAGTGTGAGTAATGAAACAGTGTGCAGCAGCGTGAGGCGTGCAGCAGTGTGAGGCGTGCAGCAGTGTGAAGCGTGCAGCAGTGTGAGGCGTGCAGCAGTGTGAGGCGTGCAGCAGTGTGAGGCGTGCAGCAGTGTGTGGCGTGCAGCTGTGTGTGGCGTGCAGCAGTGTTCAGAAAGCAGTGTGAGTAATGCAGCAGTGTGCAGCAGTGTGAGGCATGCAGCAGTGTGAGGCGTGCAGGAGTGTGAGGCGTGTGGCAGTGTGCAGCATGCAGCAGTATGAGTAATGCAGCAGTGTGCAGCGTGCAGCGTGCAGCTGTGTGATGTGCAGCAGTGTGTGACGTGCAGCAGTGTGTGAAGTGCAGCAGTGTGAGGCGTGCAGCAGTGTGAGGCTTGCAGCAGTGTGAGGCATGCATCAGTGTGAGGCGTGCAGCAGTGCGAGGCATGCAGCAGTGTGAGTCATGCGGTAGTGTGCAGCATGCAGCAGTGTGAGTAATGCAGCAGTGTGCAGCAATGTGAGGCATGCGGCAGAGTGCCCGATGCAGTAGTATGAGCAATGCAGCAGTGTGCAGCGTGCACCCAAAAACCCATACCCACCCTAAACCCCTTCCACACCCAAAAACCCCTAAACCCTAAAAATCCCATTCCACCCAATAACCCATACCTACCCTAAAAGTTCCCTCGCCACCCAAAACCACCCTAGTTATAGTTCGGAACAAAGTTTCCATAGGAAAAGCGTTTTTTTGCCAATAACTTTGGCACTGCTTGACGAAGCTTCACACAATTTAAAAAAAAACTTCCCGTTATTGGTTTAGCTGCTGTGTTGAGAGTTTTGTGGTGATCTGTCAAGCTTGAGCCGAGAAAAAAAGAGGGGTCCTAAAATGAGTTTTCCCCACGTTATTTCTATGAGAATTTTTCATTTTTTGAACACAACTACAGCCAGAACTACTGAACAGAATTACACAAAATTTGCCAGAAAGCTAGATGTTGGTTCAGAAAGCATGCTTTTTATAATTTGTGGTAAATCCGTTCAGTAGTTTTAGAAATATTTAACTCTAAAATATAAATATCTTGGGACACGAAACCTTGTAGCGGACACACGGATCCTACTAAAATTTGATTGGTTGCCAACACTTCAACCAGGAAGTGTTGGCAGCCATCTTGGAACTCGGCTTGAAGCCAAGTCCCACAAAAAAGTTAAAAATAAAAAAAATGGAGCAGGCTAGGAATTAACCTGATCGTGCCCCCTCCTCCCCAGATATGGTGGAGTGTCCCACAGGCACCCCGCACGGGTTTTTAAAAAAAATCTTCAAATCCACAGCAATATAAGAAGGAAAAAAAGTACAGGCCCCCTGCACGTCTTTTTTAGTAAGCCCCGGGTGGGCCAAATCGCCAGACCATATTTTATAATAATGTGGGCGATTCCCATGCGGCACCCCCGCTCCCAGGGGACTGCCAGCTACCAGGTGCAAACAAGTAAACTGGTAGATCCGAATGGCCTCCCCTGGCCTTTATTCAAAATAAATGTGGGGGCTGTGCGGCCCTCTTCCCCCAAGCAACCCCAAGGACCACCAATAAATTTCAATAATGGGGAGGGCCGCATGACTCCCCCCCCTCCATTGGACTTTATTCAAAATAAATGCGGGGCCCTCCCACATTCCCGGGACAACCACCCCCTGGGCTTTTACTTTCAATAATGGGGGGGGCTGTGCAGACCCCTAGACCAAGGAACCGCCACCTCTCCGGGGCAATTAACATATAAATGTGGGAGAGCTACCTCCCTAGGACACAAATTAAATATTGGCGGGGTCCATTGCAGAACCCCGCCCCAGGACCATCACCTCCTCTGGGCTAATGAAACAAAGGAGTGGGGCATGCACCCCCCCCCAAGAGCCAAAGATGACCCTGGGGACCGCTACCCCCCAGGGCCGGCTCCTGCAGTGTCCCGGGTGCCCACCCCATGGACATTGCAGTTTGCTATAACTTGGCAAGAGCTTCACCGCTCACGCCATGCCATTGCAAACTCTGCTTCACTTCTTGTAAGCCAGAGTCGAAAAAATGCTCTTGCTTACTAGAAGTGGACCAAAATTGCTTTTGGACAGAGGGAGCTTCATGATTAGCAGCTCCCTCAGTTCAAAAGCAATACCGGCTCCCGCAGGATGTGGGGAACCGACAGGGACTTTGAGGGCCTTCAGGCTCCTGCCATGATTCTAAACAAAGTGTCTGGGTGCCCTGGGTGGGTGGGACCAGGGCACCAAGACTAGAGGCCTGTAGCTGGGGCATGGGGGATATGGTCCCGGAACCGATATTTGCCCGGGAGGAGGGCACCACTCTGCAAATGCGATTACTAGTTAAACAACCATTGAAATTCACTTAATAAAACAAAGGTTACAGGGACGTTATAGTTAGGAAATAGAATTTGAAGAACCTTAAAAATTCACTGGAAAACCAAAGGTTACAGGGCTGTTATGATTAGGCTGAGATTTCACTCGTGCAAAATCAGTGAAATTCAGTCAGTGCCATAAGCAGTGCATTGCGGGCATAAGTTATAGTTAGCTCAGGTAACTATAACTACTGAATTTCCATGGTTTTATACGAGTGAAATCTGAGCCTAATTATTATTATTATTTTATTATTATAGGGAATTATAAAGCGCATGGCTAATCATAGGCTTTCCAGCGCTATAACGTCTCTGTAACCTTGGTTTTATTCAGTGAATTTTCCAAGTTTTTTTTTATTCTATTTCATAACTATACCATACCTTTAACCTTTGGTTTTTTAAGTGAATATAAATATATATACGTAAAAAAACTTTAAACACTGTGGGCCCGATTCACAGAACTAACTTAAGACAAAATCCTAAACTTACTACCATTTTGGTATTCACAGAAGGCACTTACTCATTTTGGTACTCACAGAAGACACTTACTCATTTCGGTATTCACAGAAGTTAAGACTCCTAACTTTAGGACTCCTAAATGCCTTCTGTGAATACCGAAAGTCTGAAAGTTAGTATTTTTCTCAGTTTAGCAGTAGTAAAGTTAGGACTCCTAACTTTAGGACTCCTAAATGCCTTCTGTGAATACCTAAAGTCTTAAAATGAGGATTTTTCTCAATTTAGTAGTAGTAAAGTTAAGACTCCTAACTTTACTACTACTAAATTGAGCAAAATCCTCATTTTAAGACTTTCGGTATTCAAAGAAGGTATTTAGGAGTCATAAAGTTAGGAGTCCTAACTTTACTACTACTAAATTGAGAAAAATCCTAATTTTAAGACTTTCGGTATTCACAAAAGGTATTTAGGAGTCCTAAAGTTAGGAGTCCTAACTTTACTACTACTAAATTGGGAAAAATCCTAATTTTAAGACTTTCGGTATTCACAGAAGGTATTTAGGAGTCCTAAAGTTAGGACTCCTAACTTCTGTGAATACCGAAATGAGTAAGTGTCTTCTGTGAATACCAAAATGAGTAAGAGCCTTCTGTGAATACGAAAATGGTAGTAAGTTTAGGATTTTGTCTTAAGTTAGTTCTGTGAATCGGGCCCTTAATACTTACATATACTTACCTTTCAAACTTTTACAACAAATATGCTCTTACCATTCATGCCTTTACAACGAAATGCGTTGTAATGGCATGCATGATAAAGTCATATTTGTTTGCAAAATTTTGTGTGGTAAAGACTTGTGTGGTAGTGTTGTATGAGTGTTAAAGCGTGCGTGGTAAAGGCATGCAGGGTTACGGCTTTGTTGTAAAGCTGTTTCCCGCTGCGTGTAAGAAAACACCAAGGATGCATAGCTGCCACATTTTCAGATTGCTTATTTATGATATTTTCCATTGATTAATTGCACACACAGGTGACATTCTGCTGGCAAACGTGTGACACTTCGAGGCACACTTTCTCACAAGTGAAATCAAGCATTAAGGTCCATTTAAAGAGATAAATAACGGAAACTTCCTGTTAAAAAAGTCATATAACCTGCTGCAAACCCCAAGAAATGGTAAGCCCCTGACTATGCATTTCACTGTAGTGATTTCCAAAAAAGATGTCTTGAGATGTCTGCCATGATTGCTTTGTGATCACTTTTGGGAAGACCCTTATTCTGCAGTGACTATGGTATGCTAGACAAACCTCCCAGCAGTTAGTGAGAAAGAGGTAACCACTCAGTCATCAATAGGGTTAAACCTGAGCAATATTTCACCAGGATTTAACCAGCCAGTGGGTATTTTCATGCCAATGGAGGAAATAATGGGGAAAAACCTTGAGAACTCGTATGTTTTTGTTGTAAAGTATGAATTGTAGTCAAGAGGTTAGTCCAAGTAGAGGTTTATTTGTTAAGTTTCAAGATAGTAGTTACAAGTAAGTGATTAATTCAGAGCCCCACCAGGAGCAGCATCTTTGCCCACTCTCATCAACTGTCATTCTTCCAGTCCATCAGGCACACCAACATTCCACACAGTCATTACAGATAACCAGCAAGGAAAGGGTGCAAACAAGAAGATATAGCAAGACACATCACCTTCCCTTGGGAACATCATGAAGAGAATGCAAAAATTCAATAAGTAACATGCTCAAACAGTAAAAATAAATAATGTGTGGGGTTGGGAGAAAAGTAGAAATTATGGGGCCTATTAGGAGGGCGGAGGGACCTGCGTCCGTCCGCCACCCCGAAGGTGAAGGGACCGTCCGCAGGGGCAGCGGCGGTCACTCCGGTGCAATTAGGATGTGACCGCCACCCTGGCGGTCACATCCCGTATCTTTAACCTTGCGGCGGGTGCTGCTTGAAGCAGCACCCGCCGTAAGGTTACAAATGCATGTTTTACATTTACATGCACAAAGCGACAGGCACCGCGCGGTGCCTGCCGCTTTGTGCATGTAAATGCTGGGGGATACCATAGGTACCCCCCATGTGCACCCTCCAGCCCCCGACACCCTGGGGGCCCACAACAGGCCCCCAAACACCAAAGACCACATGCTTTTCCACGGCGGAAAAGCCACCGTGGAAAAGCATGTGTCAATGCACATCCTAATTTGGCTGACACCGCCACCAAATAGCCCTCCACACCCCACGGACCAGCGGCGGATGGGCCTGCCATCCGCCGCTGGTCCCACCGCAATCCCACCGCCATCCTAATCTGGCGGTTGGTGTTTTCTGTGGCCGCGGCGGTGAATGCGCATCCTCCAGGCTGGCAGTGGCGTCCGCCGGCCCGGAGGATGCGGATTCACCGCCATCCTAATTGGCCCCAAAGTGTAAAATTCAAACTAATCCACCATATGTACCTACCACACACTAAAGAGGACACTATGCACGTCTTATGGAATGGTGAAAAACCGCAGTGTAAATACCACCCATTAAGTATTCTACACTAGGGAACTCATGGTACGATTTAAATAATGTGTACAGAATAATCAAGGATGGGTACAAAGCCCAACATGTCTTTCAAACACAGATAAAAATATGGGTACACCCAAAGCACAACTTTAACAGAGGCCAAAGTATGGGTCCAATGCCCATCACACAAGTTTAAAAGAGCCCAAAGTATGGGTACACTGCACAAAACACAACTTAACAGAGGCGAAAATATGGGACCACTGCCCATCGCGCATAACCAATTAAAAGTGGGTACAAAGCCCAATGCGCATAACAACAGAATATAGGTGCACAGCCCAGGGCACAACTTAAAAGAGCCAAAAGTATGGATCCACTGCTCAACAAAGAGGCCAAAACATGGGTCGACTGCCCACCGCGCATATTCCAATAAAAGTGGGTACAGAGCCCAATGCGCATAACAACAAAATATGGGTCCAGAACCCATTGTACATCACAAATAAAATGAGTAAACAAAATAAAAGTAAGGAGAAAACAACAACTCACACTACTAGATAAAAATGTGGTAAAAGTAGATGGTAATACTGATGCTAGGCACAAAACAAAAACCATGTAGGGTGAGACAGTGACAAGGGTGTGCGCACCACCCACACTGAAGACTAGACCAAATGTATGGAGGCCAGCTCCTTTACACAACTACCCTACAGGAAAAGTATAAACCTAATGCACTAGCAATTTCAACTAGAACAAGTGAAGCTCTCACTAAATGTATACCACATATCAAAAACACTCAATTAAAGTGTGAGTGAAAAATAGTATGAAACAGAGCACATGACGATGACTTAAATAAATTTAACAATCGCAACACAATACAGTCTTACTTAAATTGTTGCATAAATCATTATAGACATATAATGTAGTTATTCTTAAACAGCTAAAGTGACAATGTATGTGAGCAAACACCGGTGAGCGAACTCTCTCACCCGAGATCTTAAAAAAAACAATAAAGATTGCCATACCAATGAAAAAGTCCCACATCAAGAATTATGGAAGCTCAGTAAGTAAATCTTCTCCGCAGGTACCTCCAGTAGCTCCCGCAATGTGCAATGTGAAGAGAACCTCAAAATTTACCAGTGTGGCAGTCTGTCTTTTGAGTTGCGTAGAATATACTTTTCCGTTTTATCAATATACCATAAAACAAAATGTTCACAAATACCATAAATATGTATAAATAATATATCCTGGAAGAAGCTCCGATCCGACATGTTGATCCAATGACTTGCCGTGGTGTTGTTATGGTGATGTTACCTAAGATGGCCGCCAACGTCGTATTTGCGTCCTTTCAGCAGAAAGTTGGGCTTACAGGAGCAACCTGAACAACGCGATGCAAGCGCTGTTTTCATCAGGGGATCGAGCACAAACTGTCAGTGACGTAAGACACCATCAGCTCGAGAACACTCCAAGGAACGGTTCGCTCTAACCCACTTTTGAAGGTAACGACATTTCAAGTTGGTTTAACCATTGAAATAAAGATAATAATAATTTTTAAAAAACACACCCACGACACAACCCTGAAGTCCTCTGAAATTCTGGTATCAACTTGCTTCCATGAATTTAGACCTACTGGCAAGACAAAGTATATCTCACATCTAAGACACCTGAGTGTCTGCGATCTGAGTTCTGCGACTTCCACTCAGGACTGTAATGCTGCCCAAACAATCATCGAAACGTTGCAGTCACGCTGTCAGACACCGCAAATCCCCTTTGAAACATAAATAAACAATATCTTCTTATGGTTGTAAGAAGGCGGGAAAAACACAAGACTTCTCCAGACAAACGGTGGAGACGAGGAAGGGCTTCCTGGCACTAAGAGAAAGACTACGCAGAGACAACATCACCTTCAGCTTTGCCGGGCCAGCAAGAATGAGAATCACGGACAAATGGCAAACACTGGTGTTCGATGACCCAGGCGACCTGAGAAAATACCTGCAAGGGCCTCCACCGGAGGATATGGAAGCTCAAGCCCCCGGCGCGTCAAAAAGAAGAGCATCCAAGGAAAGCCCAGGGAGCAAACGGGCAGATGGGGCAGAAGATAACTGACACCAACTACTACTAGGAACAAGGAAAACAAACATGGGGGGCAATGAACAACAACAGGCTTAACACCCCACCAGTGCCATCAGCCCATGATCAACAGCGAGCCTACGAGGTGGCACTGGGAGACCTGGGGGTACCTTTGACATCCTACCTCGTGACTTCTAACTACCTCAAGACACAGCAACCTACCTCACACATGGAACTTGTAACTTGTGACACAACTTCCTACCTCACGCCAGCAGTCTTACCCTGACGATCCCTGACCAGAAGGAAAGACGGCGCAACAGGAACCTTGCATATCCTTTTATTGCCTGAACATGGCAACCATAGACACAAATTAATGGGGCTCCTTATTATTCCGAGGCATCGCTTTGATTTATATATCTCAGGGTTCCGATTTAGCTCACCTCACCAAAGCCTCGGGGGCAGGGGAGGGAGGGAACATTGCTGACGCACGCTCAGTTTTCAAGCTCGGGGGCGGGGGAGGGAGGGGAGAGGGGCATGGGGGGCAGGGTGGGTTCTATTGTACAGTTTCTTTGGTTTTCTTTCTTTCCGTCTATCTTCCTTTCCATTCTCTTCTCCTTAGTTTTCTCAGACAGAAACAAACTTTTACCAAGGCATCAAGGGCAGCGCAGCGCGCAAACATTAGGGGGTAACAACGGAAGGCGTTCCGGGCCCTTGGGCAAGAGAGCTAGCTGCACACAAGACATTCTCAACAAAGGGCGACTCCAAACCTATCACATGACACAAACAAAACGGTCACAACTACTCACTAATCTCAAAGTAGTATCACTCAACGTCAAAGGGCTCAACCAACCGGTCAAAAGAAGGAAAACAATAGAATATCTGATAAAACTAAAGAGTGATGTGTGCGTGCTCCAAGAAACTAAACTAACAGCAGAGGACGCACAGAGGCTGAGGGCGAACTGGATAGGCCTCACCCTCTGCTCACCAGCAGTGCACAAAAAGAAAGGTGTTATCACACTGATAAACAAGAAAGCCAGGTTGACACTTCACAAAAGTTATGCTGATGAGGAAGGTAGAATACTAATCACCAGCCTCAAACGAGGGGAGGAGACAATATACATCGCTAACATTTACGGACCTAACACAGCGGACACTACCTTCTGGAAGGAAGTGGAAGACAGGGTGAGTAAGCTTCCCCATAACGATCTACTGATAGCAGCTGGAGATCTCAACCAAGTCTTAGTCCAGACCATAGACAGACACCCACAGAGGCCCAGTCATCGCTCCCAGGGGCAAAATACACTTAAAAACCTATGCACCAAACTCCAACTTAGGGACCCTTGGAGACTCCAGACGCTAGGGATTACACCTTCTACTCTCACCCACACAATTCATATAGCAGAATCAACTATATCCTCATATCAGCCACACACACACACCTGATAGAACACACAGAGATCGCCCCAAGAACCATGTCAGACCACTCTCACATCAGCCTAACACTTAATGGTAGACACAACGAACACACGAGCTGCAGCTGGAAATTCAACAGCGACATACTTAAAAACCCGACTAACGTGGCAGAGATAGAGGAGGCCATAAAAGAATACCTAGAATTCAACAACAACCCCGACACAGACAAGGGCACACACTAGGACGCCATGAAGGCCACAGTCAGAGGTAAAATACTCAGCATCAAAGCTAGAATGAACAAAGACAGAAATAAAAAAGTTCTAGAGCTCGAAGCGAAGATTAAGGAACTAGAACTGCGCCATAGCATCGACCTAGCAGACAAGAACACCCTCACAGACCTAACTAAGAAGAAATACGAGCTCAACAAAATTTTAAGCGAAAGGGCAGGCATGTGGATAAATAAGTATAAGTCAATAAACCTTTGCGCAGCAAACAAGGCGGGGAAAGCACTTGCTTCATACCTAAAGAGCAAACAGAGGCAACACACCATCGCAGCAATAACAGACACAAATAAGACCTCCCAAACATCGAACAAGGGAATCCTCAACGTTTTCAAAAACGTCTATGAGGGCCTATACAGGGAGGACAAAGACCTTAAAACCGATGGAGGGGCTAGCCTCCTAGATAAACTAAATCTACCTAAACTAACGGAAGCACAAGAACTACTCTAGAGCAAGACATAACCGGGGCAGAAATAGAAAAAGCAGTAGCAGATCTTAAAGACAACAAAGCACCGGGGCCAGACGGGTACACAATGAGAGAGGTCTTCTCACACTGTATTAAACAAGGGAAAATGACAAACTCAATGGCGGAAGCCAATGTAATAGTCATCCCAAAAGAAGGCAAAGACCCGCAACACCCGCAAAACTACCGACCCATCTCCCTAATTAACGTAGAATGCAAGATATATGCAAAGATCCTGGCTACAAGACTGAACGCGCGTCTCCCAGACCTAATACACAACTCACAGGTGGGGTTTCTCAAAAATAGGATGTCCCAAGACAACACGAGACTCCTATGCCACCTAATTAACCATACCTCTAACAACACTAAACCAGCAGTCATGATCGCACTTGACTCAGAAAAAGCGTTTGACAGAGTATCATGGCCCTTTCTGGACCAGTGCATGCAAAAATTTGGGCTAGGGGAAAACTACAGAAGAATGGTGATGGCACTCTATAACGAACCGAAGGCCCAAGTGATAGTTAATGGAGGCACCTCCGACCCCTTTAATCTGGGAAGAGGCACCAGACAGGCTGCCCACTCTCCCCTGCACTCTTCCTACTTTCTCTGGAACCACTGCTGACCATGATAAGGAGTAACACTGAGATAAAGGGAATCCCCCTCATGGGCTACACGGTTAAACTAGCTGCCTATGCAGACGACATACTCATCACCACAGAGGAACCAGAGACCTTGATAGCAGCCCTAATGTCAACCATTGAGGAATACACACAGGTATCGGGCTACAAACTAAACAAGGACAAATCTCAACGCAAACCAATGAATGTGCACACAACGAGGATGGAAGTAGGTAGCTCAGGCCTGACCTGGCAGAAAAGTTTCCTGAAATATCTTGGCATCTACTTTGGCAGAGACCTCAAATCAACTCTCGACCACAATGAGAAAAAAGTACTAGACAAACTAAAAGAGAAACTAGAGTCATGGTCACCAAAGTATATCAGCTGGTGGGGCAGGGTCGAGACAATAAAAATGATGCTAACTCCCATGGTTAACTATTTACTTAGTATGGTCCCACTCATAATCACAGATGACTTCCATAAGAAGCTGGAGATTATGACAAACAAATTCCTATGGAGAGGCAAGAAACCCCGGATAAGCCTACAGAAATTAAAGCTAAGCAAACCCCTAGGGGGACTCAACATCACCAACTTCAAAACATTCCAGACAGCATGCCTAGCCAAACAAGGAATTTACTGGCTCTTACCACAGCAGGTGCACACACCGGTGTGGCTGATGATAGAAAGAGCACACATAAAGGGGCTTGATCCCCTAGCCCTATTCACAGTCAATAAACACCCAGAGGCCAACAACCCCATACTCAAAAACACCAAGAACGCTCTCCTCAAAGTCGATAAGAAAATGGAGAAGAGCATTAGGAACACTAAATGGGAATCTATCTGGCACAACACTAAAATAAAATATAAGGACAAGACACTTAGCATGGATGCGTGGATCGAGAGGGGAGTATCCACCATTAACCAACTAGAGAGACTCAATACCCCACTCACATTCGACTGCCTAAAACCCACATACAACATGCCGGATATAGAGTTCTACAGCTTCCTAAAAATAAGGGCAGCCATCACAAGAGCAAACCTAAGCAAAGACCCCCCCTCAATCCTCCAATACATGGCGAATTTAAACAAAATTGGCCACCAGACATCGCATCTATACAAACTGTTGAGCCCAAAGACAACAAGACTAAATACCAAAACGACAGAGAGCTGGGAAGCCCACCAAGGTAGACAACTCAGTGAGAAGGAAAAAATTAGCCTCTGGGCATAAGCAGCCAAAAACAAAGTCACCCCGATCCTAGCACAGACTAAATACTGGCTCCTCCACAGAGCCTACTGGACGGCAGACCGCCTGGCGACCGTCGAGATCCGGGATAGTGATCTCTGCTGGAACTGCCATAAAGAAAACGGAGATTTAGCGCACCTTATCTTAGTTTGCCCTAAGGTCAAAAAGTTCTGGCAGAAGGTACGGGAGCTCATACACAGCGTAACTGGGTACTCGCCACAACCAGACTTCCCGGGGATAGTAACCGCTTTTATGGCCCCAGAAATTAAATCTAAACACGATAGCCAACTGATCGACCTCCTACTCACAGCGGCGGTTAAGACTATCCTTACCAACTGTAAAGACACAAGTAGGGCGTCCTTCAAAAGCTGGTTCAACTGGGTCACCTTCCTCAGAGGGGCAGACAACATAACACAAAAACAATCACCAAAATGCAGCGCTAAGGGCGAGATGTGGCACTCCCTGGATAAGTTCCTAGGCTCGTACAAACTGCCTTAAGCAGCCCACATGACTCAATACCCCACCACCAACCACCGCCCAACAAAGATTCGTGAACGCCCCCTGCCAAATAAAAAACGAACAGTCACCACTGTCTTACTGTCCTCTTTTTTCGTTCCCTCTTTGCTTTCCCACTTTCGCTTTCCTCTTACGAAGGCGATATAGAGACCCTTCAACGTCGCAAACGCCACGAATCGTAAATAACTAACCAACATGTAATTATCGAACCATACAGAATGTACGCAATATTAACCCAAACGGCGAGATATAACCTGACTAGTCTTGTCTACCAAACCTGTTAACGCCTAACAATATAGAATGTACGCCAATTGTAACCACAATGGTGTTATAACAGGACCAGTATTGCCTTCTTTCTTTCTGTAATGTCTATGCTAAAAAACTTTTTCTAATAAAATCAGTTGGAAAAAAAAAAAAAGACGGGAAATGAAGTACACGGTCAGCCCCACTAGATGGCACTTAATCCTCACACTGTTAGACAATCCATTTCATAGTTTACAATGCAGATAAACGATCTCCTCTAATGTCCAATGAAAGGCAGTAACTATGCGTTCCTCACACTGTCAAACGATCTACATTATTGACCAAATGCAGATGAACGATTTCTAGTAATGTTTTCGGAAAGCAGGAAGCTTCAATGATAAAAGATTGCCACTAGCTCCTCACGCAGTCAGACACTGTAAATCACTGTTTAGACACTGTAAATCACATATAGAGAAACTATCTCTTCTTATGCTCATTGGAAGGCAGGAAGCTCTTCAGTGTGAATATGACAGGTTACCTTTTAGCAACACAACTTTTGAAAACACACTGCTACATCCTTAACCTCTTCCATTTCTTTTAAGTTAATGAACATAAGGAGTGTGAAGCGCCCGGGCAGGCTGTCCCGATGGTAGTGGACGCTGGTGGGGCCAGGCGGGCGTTCTTCTCCTTGTTTTTAAGTTTCTTTTCTTTAAGTAGTTTCCAGTATATTTAGGCCCACATGCATCAATGTTAGTAATTGCGATTTCTTATTTGCGATTTTTAAGGAATCGCAAATAAGGAATCGCAATTGTCTATTCATGATTATTTTCGCATTTTTTTGCGATTTGCAAAAAATCGCATTTTTTTGGGATTCGCACACAAATTCTTAATTGCGAATTCGCATATTGAGAATTCGCATATTGAGAATTCGCAATATTGCGAAAAACGACACATGATGAATTCCACCACTCTGATTGCCAGGAAGCCAGTAAGGCAATCACTGGCACCTGGGAACTGGTTTGACTGAAGCTCTGGCAGTTGGTCTCTGAGGCTGCTGTGAAAGGTTGCTGCTGCAGTCTGTGTGCTTCACTGTAAAGGAGACATTGAGATGGAAAACCAAGAAGAGGAGGGGCCCTCAAGAAAAAGGAAAATAAAGTTTTCAGAGAAGGAACTTGAAATCCTTATTGAAGAGGTGACTGACAGGCATGATCAACTTTTTGGCAAGTTGTCACATAAGGTGCCTGATGCTGTTAAAAGAAATGTGTGGCTTAACATACAATCCAAGGTGAATGCGGTTGGTGTTGCCCACCGTGAAATCAGCAACTTACAGAAAAGGTGGTACGACTTGCGTAGTCGCGCAAAGGAGAAGATTGCGTCAAGAGTGAAATCTGCAAATAAAACAGGAGGTGGTCCCCCCAAAGACATACCCACAACCCCTTTGGAAGACCTTGTGGAAGGGACACTTTTGACTGAGGCAGTTGTGGGTGTCATGAACATAGACACGTCTGATCTCATTACCCCTTCTGAAGGTAAGTCTTAATATAAGTTGTAAGACAAGTAAACTGATTGAAATACTTCTGGCCTTTGCCAAAGTGAACATTGGGAAAGCATGTTTTTCAAAACACCATTTACTAATTACATTACATTATCTGAAGTTGCCAGCTCCAGAGTAGCAAACTAATCATGCTTTAAGCAATGCATCTTGGGAACTGTAGTTTCTATCATTAAGTAGTAGGGTAAAAGTCATATTTGTAACTTTGACTGAGACCCAGAGTACATTTAATGTAAATGAAACAATGTCTGGCAAACAATTACTCATAAAGTAACTTTATTTTTAATGTAAAATTTACAAAGCAATATCTAAAGTAAAGATATGTTTGCACTTTTTCAAACAGAATTGCTTCAAGAATTAATTGAACAAGATTTGCGGGATTTCAGTACCCTAGAAATCCATGTAAATGAAGAGGCTAATAATCCAAGTACTTCCACTGCTAATCTGCCAGTGAATGAAAGGCAAAGAGTACGCCAGTTACTACGAACTGATTCAGAGGAGGGTAACAGTCAAACTAATCCAGTGACAAGACCTGAACCAACCCCAACAGTCACCAATGCAAGGCCTAGTAGGCGAAGGAGGCAAAGTCAATTTTATAGACGGCGTTCTAGAACATCAAACTTGGCCACATTTGAGGAGGGATCCAGCACTGGCAGTGTTGTTGAGGACAAAATATTGAAGATACAGTGTCTGCAAGGCAAAGATGTTAGAATTATTAAAGGCAAAATAGCACATATGTCTAAACAACTTGGTGGCATTCACAGCACTATGAATAGGATGGTTGAGGCTTTGAAACATGGCCATGAGGCAACTGCTGGGAAACTTGACAGGATTGCTAACTCATTGGAATCAATGTGCACTGTAATGAAAATGCAACATAAGGAAAGTGTGAATAGGCACCTGAGGCTAATGACCAGCTTACATGGTCAGAACAGACAGTTGTCACGTATTTCTACTTGTGCAGCAAAAATCTGCAAACAAAATGTTGTCATGAGGGAAAAATTGAATGATGTTTTTGTTGAAATTTCAAGGGGAATGCTGAGAGGGAATGAATTAGGACATGCTTCAAACAGTAGTGACCCACCAGGGATTACTTTTTCAAATGTTGACAATGTTGTGGGTGGTCAAAGTGTAGACCCACCTGATGGTGCCATTGCTGGGACTAGACGTAGTAATAGAAATCTGAAAGAAGGTTGCCTAATGGTTTTGGAGAAAGATAAACATGCTGCGAAGGCTTTAGGTGTGCGCGGGCGTAAAAAGTAACATGATATCAATGTATTTCCCATGCATGACTATTTGAATAATGTTGCATGTACCAAAAATTTAATTTTGGCAAGATTTTCTTCCATTAAACATGTCATTTATTAATTTTGATAATTGCTGGAAAAGCTTTTTTGAAAGCACATCATCTTATGTTGGTTGAAAGAAAAAAAAATTATTAAGGCAAAAACACAAATAAAGCCTTGTACCTTTCTCAGAAATAATTCTGTGTAATCTCAGCTCTTCTTCTCCTTCCTTCTGCTGCTTCTGGTCCATGTTGTCTGGCTGGGGGTTGCTGTGGTTCATTGTCATTTGGCGGTAAGACATCTTCTTCTTCCAAATGTATGCCTCTCTCTGTTGCCATGTTGTGTAGCATTGCGAATGCAGCAACTATTTTACAGCAAATTTTGGGATTATACTGCAAAGTTCCACCAGTCTTATGCAGTATCCGGAACCTTGATTTAAGAACACCAAAGGTTCTCTCAATGACATTACGAGTTGATTTGTGAGCTTGATTGTAATGTTGCTCCTTTCTACTTGCTGGGTTGAGGTATGGAGTTAAAATGTAAGACCTAACACCATAGGCACTGTCACCTTTCAAAAAACATAGATATATAAATGACATTACTAAAACAGTGAAAGTGTATGAAGTATAATAATTGAATAAAAATTAAATTTCCATATTTACCTAGCAAATAACCATCTCCAAACTGTCCAGCAAGAAGTCTTGCATGTATTGCGCTGTACTTAAAGATGTATGAATCATGGGCACTGCCAGGGTAACTAGCCACTATGTCAGTAATAATGGTCTTTGAGTTACATATCACTTGAATATTAAGTGAGTGGAAACATTTCCTGTTACGGAATATATACTCATTTTCTGAGGGCGGACAAATAGGTACATGTGTCCCATCCACACAGCCTATTACATGTGGGAATTGTGCCATACTATAAAAATCTACTTTAGTTTTCAGCAAATCCTGTTGAGAAGTTGGAAACTTTATGTAATTCCTTATTCTATGCAACATAGCATCCAAAAAAGCATTAAAAATCTTGAAAGGGAGCTCTGGGAGACACCGCCAGCAATAGCTACAACTCCCTGAAAAGAACCAGAAGCTAGAAGGTGTAGAGAACACAGGACTTGACCTGCGAGTCTCCCTTTGCAAAATAGGATCTAAATCATTAATTAAATCTAAAATTAAGTTACCAGTATGCCGGTACCTATCATAAATCTCATCATCAGTTTGCCCAAGCAAGGTTATGCGTACTCTAAAAATTCTCTCTTGTATCTGCCTTCTCCTCCATCCTGCGGCTACTCTCAATCTGTGGCGGCGAGCCAAGAAGAAAAGTGCTGCCATTGTGCAATGCTCCTGGAAGTTCTGTGATGCCCATCAAAAGAGGGAACTTGAAAGACCCCTGCCTTATATACTGTAGCTGCCAATCAGCAAGGCACTTGTAACATGTGTTCTGCCCTAAAGAGCAGTGGAGGTGGATGAGAGATTGAAAACATATATGACTCTGATTTTCACACCCAACTGCATTTAAACTGTTAACATCATATTTTTACAAATATAAATGTTTTTTTTAAAAAAGCAGCATAAATGTATAATTACATATGTACAAGTTTAACCAACCTACATTTCAAAATTCACCATTATGTTGTGTATGGAAGGGAGAATTTGTTCAGGACATCCCTCCTGTTACATCTTACATTTAAAAAACCATTGTGTGCATGTGTGAAGTCAGAAAACAACAGCCTATGTCATATTTTTACATGTCAGGTCGGTTTAATTGACTCAAATTGAAATCTGGCATTTTGAAAGGCTTCTACCACTTCCCTAAAGGCCCACAACAGCTGTTTCCCTGAAGAACACAAGTTTCCCAATGGCTGCGAAAACTTACCACCACCTCTGACTTCTTCTTATTTTTGGAAATGCAATTTGCGAATTTCTTTGTAATCGCAAATTGCCAATTTTGATGCATTGGAAGATTTCACAAACAAATGCGATTCGCATAAACTGCGAGACATTTAAGTAATCGCAAATGTAATTACGATTTCTAAAAATGCGAAAAACCACAAAAAAAATCATGCATCTCAAAAAGCTAGATTGCATTCGCAAACGGGTGAATTGTGCGATTAACACCGATTGCGAATGCAATCTACTTTGATGCATGTGGGCCATAGTCTCTTAATAGATTACATTTTTTTACCTCAGGTAGACAGCAAGCAGGGTTTCTTCACCAAAATGTCGCCAATGTTGTGAAGTATGAACCTGGAGTGGTGTGGAGTGCAAAGAAACAATGGATTTAGGCCCAGATCTCTGTACTGGGGTGAATGTATGACAATGTTCTGCATTCTGTCCATCACCTGTTGTTTTTCCCTTTGTCGCCCCGAGTGGGATGGGTATGCTCAGACGTTAGTCCCATGCTCTACACACCACTGGAGTCAAGGTATCCAGGCTGATGACTGCTGATAGCCAGAAACCGGTCCTTGGATGCTTGATTCCAGTCCAGGAAAGACATGGCTTGGCAGTTCGGGCTGGACTGTTCCCATGAGGCACAGGGTCAAGGCTGATTTGCATATGGCCATGTCTGACCTGGAGTGGTGTGGAGTGCAAAAAGATGATGGATTTAGGCCCAGATCTCTGTACTGGGGTGAATGTATGACAATGTTCTGCATTCTGTCCATCACCTGTTGTTATTGCATTTGTCGCCCCGAGTGGGATGGGTATGCTCAGACGTGAGTCCCATGCTCTCCACACCACTGGAGTCAAGGTAACCAGGCTGATGACGGCTGATAGCCAGAAACCGGTCCTTGGATGCTTGATTCCAGTCCAGGAAAGACATGGCTTGGCAGTTCAGGCTGGACTGTTCCCATGAGGCACAGGGTCAAGGCTGATTTACATACGGCCATGTCTGACCTGGAGTGGTGTGGAGTGCAAACAAACGATGGATTTAGGCCAAGATCTCTCTACTGGGGTGAATGTATGACAATGTTCTGCATTCTGTCCATCACCTGTTGTTTTTGCCATTGTCGCCCCGAGTGGGATGGGTATGCTCAGACGTGAGTCCCATGCTCTCCACACCACTGGAGTCAAGGTATCCAGGCTGATGACGGCTGATAGCCAGAAACCGGTCCTTGGATGCTTGATTCCAGTCCAGGAAAACCATGGCTTGGCAGTTCGTGCTGGACTGTTCCCATGAGGCACAGGGTCAAGGCTGATTTGCATATGGCCATGTCTGACCTGGAGTGGTGTGGAGTGCAAACAAGCAATGGATTTAGGCCCAGATCTCTATACTGGGGTGAATGTATGACAATGTTCTGCATTCTGTCCATCACCTGTTGTTTTTGCCTTTGTCGCCCCGAGTGGGATGGGTATGCTCAGACGTGAGTCACATGCTCTCCACACCACTGGAGTCAAGGTATCCAGGCTGATGACGGCTGATAGCCAGAGACCGGTCCTCGGATGCTTGATTCCAGTCCAGGAAAGACATGGCTTGGCAGTTCGGGCTGGACTGTTCCCATGAGGCACAGGGTCAAGGCTGATTTTCATATGGCCATGTCTGACCTGGAGTGGTGTGGAGTGCAAAAAAACGATGGATTTAGGCCCAGATCTCTGTACTGGGGTGAAACTATGACAATGTTCTGCATTCTGTCCATCACCTGTTGTTTTTGCCGTAGGAATTGTAGTCACAAGGTTAGTCCAAGTAGAGGTTTATTTGTTAAGTTCCAAGATAGTAGTTACAAGTAAGTGATTAATTCAGAGCCCCACCAGGAGCCGCATCTTTGCTGCTCAGCCCACTCTCACCAACTGTCATTCTTCCAGTCCATCAGGCACACCAACATTCCACATAGTCATCAAGCATTCCAAGGTTCCATACATACACACAGGCATACTGGCTGAGCAGCAGAAATGTAAGTACTACAGTTTTCCTATAGAAATAAAACATCCATAGCACCAAATACACTGGCAGCATTTCTGTGTTGTCTAAAATGTCCATAACTTAGTTTTATAGCAGCAGAAGTGCTCGTTTTAAACCTTTGCGTGCGTCGGACGGCTCCGGCCATCCAACGTCATGGTGGGCGTGTGCGTCGGACGGCCAGGGGTTGTCCGAAACGCGCACGCATGGAAATCGCCCGCACCGCCGGGGGAAGTCCACCGCGTCCAATGGGTTAAAAAAATAATAATATAGATTATTTTACTCACTATATGACTGTGGTTTTAAACTCAATAGGCCGGTATTTTTCTTTGGGCAAGGCAACCATCACCGATAGCCTGACATACCTCCCTAAGGCGTGCTGCCAAAGTGGCTCTCTGGGGGCTAGACTGCTCCTCAAACCTGTGTGTGCCTGTTGCGCCAGCTGTTATCGCTGTGCTCTTAGCCAGAGAGCTCACCTGGTCTGTTTGAGGGCTAATCTCGAGTCAGGCCTCTGGAACTTTACGTGCTGGCACATAGTTTTGATGATTAGACTACTCAGGACTGGTAGGCCGGGCACCAGATCCATTGGAATATTACATCTGCAAGGTTATATGCTTTGTCGGAACTGGATGAGTTTTTTAAGGGGTTGGCTGTCTCCTTCTGAGGGCTCAGTGAGCAGCAATCACAGCTTTCAGGACTCCAAGGGGTTGTCATGCCTGGGCAGCACATGCTCTGCATTGCGAGGCATGCTGTATTCGAGTATGGACTTGAAGCTCCGCCTACTCTGCGCCCATATTTTTCATTGGCTTGTGTCATTGTCCTTCGCAAATGCTGGCTTATGATTCGTTAATAGACTTGTTAGTCCCTGCTTAGTACTGCCTTGTCTTCATTTGACAGCCTCCCATGAGGACTGGCCCTTTTTACTTCTGTTGATAAATGGTATGTCTTATTTAGTCTGTAAGCACTAATTTCTTTAATGAGTTTCTCCTACTGCAGGCACGACATGCTTTCCTGCAACATTCAGGGTGCCATGCGCGCTTTTGCTTCCCAAGCAGCCAGGGACAATGGCGGCTGCTTCTTTGAAATAAAATAGTTCTCACATTTACAAGAGTTTGAGCTAGTGGCATTATAAATGACAATGCCTTTTTTATGTGTTAATTATCAAAACAGAGAAATAAAAGGCATTATCATTAACACTGCCAATAACTTAAACTCTTGCTAATGCGAGACCTATATTGCATTGCAAATGCTTATTTTTACTTTGGTGATCAGTCTGCTTGAAAGCTTCAGTAACCCGTGGCCTCTAGGCCCCATTCCCCTCTTTTTTCTGGGATCTTCCTTGAGGTCTGCAGAATCCTCACTTTAAACTCTGACCTTGGCCACTCCTTCTTTGGTTTACGACTAGAGAGGCCTTCCTGGTGGCTATCAACTTGACCTACAGATTGGGAAGTTAAGGTCTTTGTTAATGTGTGCCTCTTACTTTTGCTTCTTCCCTGATCAGGTAGTTTTACTGCTTGGCTCCGGGTTAGCCACTGAGGCTCCTTTCCAATGTAATATTACCCATTCAATGCTTTTCCCTGATTACCATATACTGAGCTGAGTGCTGCTAGGAGTGAAGGCTGCCTGTGTCTCCAGAACCACGGATTCTTGAGGCAGGAGCAGGAGGATTAAGCATTGCTTAATTTGAGCCGGTGCTTTCCGGTGCTGAGCATGTAATTTAGAGATGAACAGTTGTTTAGAAAAACAATATAAATTATAAAATTGCTTATACCTGCCTCCCCAGCCATTCCTTTTAACTTTGGGGACCTGGCATAATCTGAACCGTCGCATTTACATGCAAAAGAGATGGTTAGTAGTGGTTTTGGCAGCAATGACAAGGGCGATGGGTGGTGCAAGCTGCAGTGGCCTCCTGGTCAGAGAACTGGCACTTAATATTTTACAAATTAAGTACTGGGATTACGGTGCTGGATATGATGGCACCTGACCTACTTGTTGGCTGGATCAGCAGGATGCTCTGTGCTATTCTAACCTGGAACAATGAATTACACAGCAAACAACTTAGCAGGCCCAGGGCCCGGTTCATACTTCTGCCTGGGGCAATACAGCAGTCTGGTCATCTCACATCCACTCTAGGTGCTGCAGCTCCTAGTAGCACATGGGGAGCTATGTAGCATGACCTTAGCATGAAAGTGAGGCATTTTTACCCAAACCCGCAATGCGTTGTACTTCGCAGGGCTGCCTGTGATCTAATGTGCTGTCTTGTTTTCAAAGCACTGCAGCCGCCCCTTCTGTCAGTAGAGACTCAAGAGCTTGTAAGCAGGTAAGGAGGGAGGAGAGGTCCCTTACATAATAAATAAGGCTTCCAGTTTTCCAATTTTACGGATTTTTACAGAAAACTACAGCCAGAAAACAATATGTTCCCTGTCTGTATTTATATTTAAAAGCAGAAAAATACTAAAACTGGTGCCTCTGGGAGACTCCAGGCCATATTTCATGAATTCCAGGTAAAAGCTAAGCAGATAGACAGCATGGAGAGTTAAAAAACAGAATGACATGTCCTTAAATACAGGCATATATTAACATATATTAATAATATAACACTAACATGTACCTGTGAGTGTAGTCTTTTGTTATAGATGGCTGTTTAATTAGCTAAAACATGAAAGCATCCATGTATGTGTGCATGTACAACAGATCCATTTATTCTCAATTCACAAAATAAATACGGATAAATACAAATAAGAAGTTGAAAAAATAATTATGGATAAATACAAATAAGAAGTCCAAAAATAAAATATGGAAAATACAGACAGAAATGTTAAAAAAATACTTACCATTAAACCGGGAGCCCTAATAATAATATATGACAGTGCCAACTTGCAAGGTACAAGAACAGGCCATAGAAAATGTATCAGTACATCTCCTCTGCCTCTCCACAGGGTGCAAGAGATAAAGGCTGATGTCTAAAAGTGGGAAGGATCAATAGTTGGCTTCAACATCTGCAAAAACAAAATGCAAAATTTCTTGCTGCATATTCTAGTAACTCTCTTTTCATTTTATCTAGAGGAGAGAGCACATAAATTGAGCCGGCGATGGACGAACCAGTACCAGAAACCACTTCAGTTTACCTGTCCGGGTCAGGATACAATCAACACAATAATAAGGTATGATGTATGCATCCGTTAAATTTCATCATTAATGACATCGCTGTAATGTACTGCATAGGCACTCTGCATTGTTCCTCTTGCCTGTCATGTTCCACAAGACTTCTCTTCTTCCTTCTCTGAAGAAACACAGGCCTAGATTTTATTCATTTTCCACTTACTGCAGTGTTGTAACTAGTCTCGCAACATGGTGCATGGGTGAGTGTGCTCTATCTATCGTTTCGTTTCATAAAGCTTTATTCGGTACATGTCAAGCAATGTCCATAAAAGCACATAATAACAACATACAAATATTATCAAATAGCAAAATTACAGGGGTCATTATAACCTCTATACATAAGATAAAATAATTAAAACATCATGCTTTTCCTCGCGTGAATTGCCTTAAGAAGGTAGGTGGCAGTAAAAAAGCAAACATCGGGAGGATGCATGTTAAAAAGCAGCTTCATGTACGAACTCCATATTTGACAAAGATAGGTTTTAAAAAAGCTTTGCGAAAATTTCTACATATCAAAAGAAAGTGCGAAGTGCTTTGTGCTGAAGTATCGTCACACGTGCAGGGGCCGTCTGGATGTTTTTTGGGAAAGGGGAAGGCCACGAGATTATGTACAATCCCAAACCTCAGTCTACTTAAGACAAACCGGTGGGAAGCTCTGGTCACTTCGCTTAAATATGGGGTCCGTAGGTCGCACGCTACTCCACCATTCCAGCGTGTATACCCCAAGAGCATCATGGTTAATGCAGTTTTCTTGAAAGCGGGTGCGCTTTTCAAAAGAATCAAAGTGTAATTGCAAGGTTGCAGGCCAACTCTGGACACCGTTGTTTCAGGATTATTGTCCTTCATCAGCAGAGTGTAGGGCGGTTTTCAGGGGTTGCTGTGCAGGCTGCCAAAGTGTTCTCAGGTATGGTACCTCTCCAGGCGTGTAGGGCGTTACCTCAGCTCGTCAGCTGAAAGGCTCAAGGGAGAAAGCCCCATTTTGGCCTGCGTATACTTCCCTATGAGTAGTTTTAGATTTAAACATTCAATCAATCAATCAATCAAAACATTTATATAGCGCACTACTCACCCGGAGGGTCTCAAGGCGCTTGGGGGAGGGGGATCCGCTACTGCTCGAACAGCCAGGTCTTGAGCTGCTTCATGAAGGCGAGGTGGTCTTGAGTCAGGCGGAGGTGGGTCGGGAGGGAGTTCCAGGTCTTGGCGGCCAGGTAGGAGAAGGATCTTCCTCCTGTGGTGGCTCTTCGGATGCGGGGGACGGCGGCGAGGGCGTGGCTGGTCGATCGAAGCTGGCGAGTGGGAGTGTAGAAGTTGAGGCGGCTGTTGAGGTATCTTGGGCCTTGGTTGTGTAGGGCTTTGTGTGCGTGGGTGAGGAGACGGAAGGTGATTCTCTTGTTGACCGGGAGCCAGTGCAGGTCTCTCAGGTGATAGGAGATGTGGCTTTGTCAGGGGATGTCGAGGATGAGTCTTGCTGAGGCGTTCTGGATTTGCTGGAGTCTCTTCTGGAGCTTGGCGGTGGTTCCGGCGTAGAGGGCGTTGCCGTAGTCCAGTCGGCTGGTGACGAGGGCCTGGGTGACCGTCTTCCTGGTCTCGGTGGGAATCCACCGGAAGATCTTACGTAGCATGCGTAGGATGTTGAAGCAGGACGAGGAGACGGCGTTGACTTGTCTGGTCATGGAGAGGGAGGAGTCCAGGATGAAGCCCAGGTTGCGTGCGTGGTCTGTTGGTTTGGGTGCGCTGCCCAGGGCGGGGGGCCAACAGGAGTCGTCCCACGCGGAGGGCGAGGAGCCCAGGATGAGAACTTCCGTCTTGTCTGAGTTCAGATTCAGGCTGATGTTCATCATCCACTCGGCAACGTCTTTCATCCCTTCGTGTAGGTTGGCTCTGGCGGTGGCGGGGTCGTTGGTGAGGGAGAGGATCAGCTGGGTGTCGTCGGCGTAGGAGATGATGTTGAGGTTGCGTTGGCGTGCAATGGCCGCAAGGGGGCTCATGTAGACATTGAAGAGGGTGGGGCTGAGCGAGGAGCCTTGAGGAACGCCGCAGATGACTTCGGTGGCTTCTGATCTGAACGGGGGTAGGCGGACTCTCTGTGTCCTTCCAGCGAGGAAGGAGATGATCCATTCTAGTGCCTTCTCCTGGATTCCGACGTTGCTAAGGCGCTGCACTAGGGTGCGGTGGCAGACAGTGTCGGCACACAATCGGCGTGCCCGCTGCGCGTCAACGCTGCACGTGCGCACGGTCGCCATTTATGGCGAAGTGCGAGGGAGGGAGGAGCAGCTGGGAGGCGGGAGCGGGGAGGGCACAGAAAGAAAAGGGGGCGTGTCCGATCTCACGGCGGTGGGAAGCGGGGAGCGGGGCGGGAGGGCACAGGGGGCAACAATGGGGACAAACAGCACGGGGGGCCCACAGAAAGCGAGAAAAAGGGGCAAAAAAGCCTAAATTAGGCAACCAGGCAACAGAAATAACTCAGCAGACACAGACCGCAGGAGACCACGCCGAGCGAGACAGGGGGCGTGGTCAGCCGGCAGCAGGCAGGCTCAGCGAGGCAGGCGGGGAGCACACGCTACAGCTGGTGGCCGTGCGGCGCGGGGGTGTCCTAGGAATAGGTCACACTCACCTGCGCCGCACGGTCGCCATTTATGGCCAAGTGCGAGGGAGGGAGGAGCAGCTGGGAGGCGGGAGCGGGGAGGGCACAGAAAGAAAAGGGGGTGTGTCCGATCTCACGGCGGCGGGAAGCGGGGAGCGGGGCGGGAGGGCACAGGGGGCAACAATGGGGACAAACAGCACAGGGGGGCCCACAGAAAGCGAGAAAAAGGGGCAAAAAAGCCTAAATTAGGCAACCAGGCAACAGAAATAACTCAGCAGACACAGACCGCAGGAGACCACGCCGAGCGAGGCAGGGGGCGTGGTCAGCCGGCAGCAGGCAGGCTCAGCGAGGCAGGCGGGGAGCACACGCTACAGCTGGTGGCCGTGCGGCGCGGGGATGTCCTAGGAATAGGTCATTGGTCCAGTGTTCCACACCCTTTCCTAAAACCATACTGGGTGCTGGCCATAATACCATTGTCTTCAGCCCATTCTTCCAACCTGACCAATAACACCCTGCTCATAATTTTGACCGAGGAATATAATAGGGATATGGGGCGGTAGTTCTTCACGTCCCCCCTATCCCCTTTCTTATGGATCGGTATTATGATAAATTCCTCCCAGGTCGGTGGTGCTCCATAGCATACTGCAGCATTAAATACTTTAGCTAGCATGGGCCCCCACATCTCCGGGACGGTTTTATATACATCAATGGGCACCCCATCAGATCCCTGGGCCTTACCCCCTTTACTAACACTGATGCCTTGTATAACCTCGGTGATGGAGATATCCAGCGGTACAATGTGCCAAGATCCGCGGTTATCCCCTTATGGTTTATCAGAGTTGAAGATGGTGGAAAAGTGGGTTACCCAAGTTGCCATGTTGACATTCAATGTTAATTCTGGGACCATATCGTCTTTGAGGAAGGGGCAGTTAACTGTTGCCCAAAATAATGCACAGTTAGAAGTTTCTGCAGCCTGTGCCAGCTTTTCCCATGCCTCTTGCTGTAGCTCAATCTTCCAGCGTTTGAGCGCTACCTTGTAGTCATGCCTTAATTGGGTTACTGCGCTCTTGTCTCTAGGCCTGGCTGACAAGCCTGCTTTAACTCCTTTAATGACGCGGTACAAGCGTGATCAAACCACCCCTTGATAAAAACTGATTTTACCCTGACAGATTTTGTAAACTTACTATCAATGGTGTTATTAATTTTTATGAAATTCATAACAAAATCAGCGGCATCATGGTCACTCTCAAGGATAGCGGTGATTTCTCCAAGACAGCCTTTGACAATAGAGTTTAGTACCACATCAGCTTTTTCACCCTTCGATCTTATTCTTACACCATTAGGTCTATGGGGTTCAATATTCACAATGGAACAAACATTTGGTAAAGACCTATCTTTCCAGATGGTAGTCTCAATGGTGATACAATTATGGTCACTTAGCATGTTATCCACAACCTTGGGAGCCTTACACCGTGAGATAATGTTAGATGACACACAGATATAATCAATCACTGTGTTAGTGGGAATCGTATCACCTTGTTCATCCTTCGCATTGACCAGGATTTCCAGGTCATGTGAGGCCAATAATTTGTTCAGAGACTCCCCATAATGGTTATAAGGAAAGTGCAGGTCATCTTCCCCAAGATGATTTTTGACCCGACATACCCCCTGGGTAGAAAAAGTGCAAACGGGAGTATTAAAATCCCCTTCCCAAATAAAATCAAAAACAACGTTTGCCCCTGAATATAGATCATCTAGAGCGGCCTCCAAGTCATTTACCACCTGTGTGTATATGCATCAAAAATCGGTAAAACGAGTCCTTATTAGCAAAAAATAAGGAATCGCTAATAAGGAGTCGCACACCGCGATGCATCAACAGATTCGGTATTTAATACCAAATTGCAAAAAATCGTTAAATATCCGGTAAACACGTTTGCGAGACACCATTTCAAAGATGAGCAAATACCGAAGTAGCAAATACCGAATCGGTATTTGCGATTTCGGTAATAGCGAATCCGGAAAAAAGAAAACGTTGCATCGGCAGCAGGCTGATGACATCACAATCAGGAAGCAACACAGCCCATGCTTCATTCAGTGCCCTGAGGAGCTCAGAGGAGGAGGCAGAGCACAGGAGCTGAGGATTGTTACAGTGAGAACACAATCAAACTCAGAGCAGACTACCAGGATGGAGAAGGATGCACCCCAGAACAAGGAGGCACCCAGGAGGAGAAAACGAAAGTTTTCAGATAAGGAACTCGAACTGCTCATCGAGGGGGTGAGCAGCAAACACGACAAGCTTTTTGGGAGGCTGTCCCAAAAAGTTCCAGAGGCAGAGAAGCGCAAATTGTGGCTGCGCATTAAAGACAGAGTCAATGCTGTAGGAGTCACCCACCGCAGCATAGACGATTTAAAGAAGAGGTGGTATGACCTCAGGAAGAGGGCAAAGGAGAGGATTGCCGAAAGGGTGAGGGATGCAGCTGGCACAGGAGGGGGATTATCCAATGTGACTGCAAACACGGCCCAGGAGGAGAAGGTAAGATGCATGCCAGCGCAGTTATGCAGCGTGTTGTCCACCCATGCCCATCCCCCCAGGCCAATCATAGTGCATATGTAGCTGCGCCTAATGCATTTCCCCTCACCAGAGTAGTGCATCATGGGAGTTGTAGTCATATCATGAATGTGTGCATGTCTGAGCCCTGATGTAATAGAAATGAAACCAGCTGCACATGGCCATATGTCAGTGCATAATCTCCTTCATGTAGGTTAAATCATGCAACACTGATACATCATGGCAAAATAATAACTATGCACTGTTTCACATACAGATGCATCACCCCTCGACTCAGATGACAGCGGATGCCTCGTCATCTCAGAGACACCAGTGGTGACAGATGTTGAGACCCCGTAGGAACCTGAACCCACAACACCACCATCACCACCACCACCACGGCGGACATCACCACCACGGCGGACATCACCACTACCACCACCACCACCACCACCACCACGGCGGACATCACCACCACCACCACCGCGGCCAACTACACAGAGCCGCAGGGCAAATGTCCCCTCCCTGCAGGTGATGGAGTCAGAGCAGAGGCCAGCTGACACAATTGTCCCACGACAGACAGTCGTTGCTCCAACCACACAAGCAGCAGCAAGTGTCCGAGTCAGGCAGCGGGCCAGGCCCCTAGGTAGAGCTGTTGAGAGAGCAGATGATCCAGCACACAGATACGGAGTGGTAGAGACGCGGATGCTGGGTGTCCAGCGACTTCAGGGGAGACACATGGGTGCTATGAACATCAACATTGTGAAACTGACAAACAAAATAGGCACCATGACAGACGCAATGCGCAAGATGACCACAGCCATTGCTGAGGGCAACAGAGACACCTGCAGGAACTTACACGTGCTGTAATTGCAGGTCAACAGAGCGAGCGCCGTAGGCATCGCCAGAACATGGCCCTTACCATTTGAATTTTAAAGTATTTGTAGAGCGCTCTTATACCGAAACGGTTTCATGGCGCTAACCATTGCCACCAATAGAGCCATCACTAAGGTAGGGAGTGAGTAGATAATCACGCAAGGCGTAGGCGCTGTCACCTGCAGGGAGGGGAGCAAATGTTTAGTTGCATGGATACATTTACATATGTGAGGATGGTGTTCATTTGGAGGCATTTGTATGTACCGAGTAGGTGACCCTCTCCAAATTCCCCGTTGATCAGGCCCCTGTGGATGCCACTGTGTCTGAATATGTATGCGTCGTGGGTGCTTCCTGGGAATTGTGATACGATGTCCGTAATGATGTGCTTGGCATTGCACACAACCTGGACGTTGATGGAATGGTATGACTTCTGGTTGCGGTAGATGTATTCGTTGGCTGACAGGGGACAGATGGGGACATGGGTGCAGTCCACGCACCCTATCACATGGGGGAATTGTGCCACCTGGTAGAACTCTTGTTTGGTGTGGTTCAACTGCTGTGGGGTTGTGGGGAAGGTGATGTGGTGATGTATCAATGTCAGCATGGCATCTAGGAAATTGTGGAAGAAGCGTGATAGTTCGCTTTGCGACACGCCTCCAGCTTCTGCTATGACCCCCTGGAAGCTTCCTGACGCCAGCATGTGCAGGCTGCATAGGACATGGACATGGGCTGGGATGGCATTGGTCCTACAGCTCTGGTGCTGCATCAGTGGTTCAAGGTCGGCAATGAGGCGCATGATCATGGGCCTGTTGAGCCTGTACTTGTCATAGATCTGTTCCTCTGTCTGGCCCAGCAATGTGATGCGCACCCTGAAGACTCTGTCCTGAAGACTCTGTCCTGGATCATCCTCCTGCGCTGTGCAAGGGCGTTGATTCTACTCCTCCTAACAAGCACGTAGGGGGCAGCCATTTTGGAAGACCTACAGGGTCTCCAGAGGCATATTTGAAGGGTTTCTGAGTGGCTGCACCTGTGTTGGAAATATATATATATTTTTCCTACCTTCCAATAACCTTACCTGCAGTTTGTGATTCCCCTTATTTTGCTCATGCAAAATAGCGATTTTGACCATTTTCGGTATTTGCGAGTTTTGATGCATTTCGTAGCGATTCTTTATTAGCGATTCGGTATTTCGGGAGGCTGGTTTCTTTCTCGGTATTACCGATTCACTATTATGCGATTCGGTATTTTACCGCGGGAGGTATTTACCGATTCTTTATTTTTTAAGGGTTTTGGGTTGATGCATTGCATTTCCAGGTTTTGTGTTCGGTATCGGCCTGTTTTACCGAATCGCAATTTTACCGGGAGATATTTTGCTTGATGCATCTGCCAGCTGGTGCCTTGTGCTATCGAAAACATTATTATAAAAATGTATTAAAAGAATATTATGTCCCTGGTTCTGGTGTAGCCACAGGATCTGAGAATGGGCCCCAACCGGTAAATATTTTTTCACAGTGATGGGGAGGTTTACAGAGACCAGTAACAAAAGCCCTCCCTTAGCTCTTCCAGATGGCGATGCCAACGCTGGTAGGTTAAATGAGACATGGCCAGTATAGTTAATCATTTCCTTACACCAGGTTTTCTGGAGACAGATGATGTCATATAAATTAATAAACTCTGTCCACCCCAGGGTATCTCCTTTGGCCGCTAAACCTGCGATATTCCAACTAGCAATTGAGCAAGGCGGGAACTGATTCGCTCTGTCAAACATAGTAGTTATTTGACCAAATACTGTCTGCCTGGTTACCTCCCCCTCAGTTCTATGAGTGACAGCAGGCCCGGCCTCATCCTCCTCATCATGGCTACAATCTCCTAAAATGTCCCACACTCAGTCGCTAGCCTTCCCGGATCATATTTCTCCGCCCCAACTCTCAGAGGGATAGCCTCCTCACCCATATAAAGGTGCTCTATCTATCATATCCTTCCAGTTCCAACTTATATGTCTAGACATCGTAGAATCCCATGGATAGGATATGAGATATATGTACAGCAGCACAGGCGCAATAAATTGGATTTTGGAGAAATAAGCACATTTCTCCTTGTTATCACTTTCTTCAAGTAGGCGCTAGTTTTCAACATAACACTACGGGTGGGCAGAACTTGCGGAGTTTCATAAAAACTCTGCAAGTTTCTGTGGAATTCTGCCAAAGGGTGGAAAATTTGCATATTGTTCTGCTCTCACTGTAATTTAGCTCCCATAGTATGAGCAGCGCTGAAAAATCAGCATGCATAGCACTGTAGTGTTGGGCCTCAGGCCCACATAGAGGCAGACACAGGGGAATGTACATTAGTAACTGGCCCTGAGCACGTGCACCCGGGCCCTTTTATTCACGGGGCTACGTCACTCGTGGCACCCGTGATGGATGGGTGTGGGGGTGCAGTGTGCCCAGCCCTCGAGGGAGTGGCTGGCGTTACAACTTCCTGCAGGACACTAGAACGTGTCTCGCAGGATACTACATTCCTCCCCAACTTTATTGAGGAACAAACAAAAATGGTAGTCCAACCTGTGGGGATAAAAGAAACAGTTAACTAGTTACCACAGGGTCCATCAGTCTATAGAGTCAGGTGGCAGGACGACAGCAGACCTGGATTGGTGACTTGGCTTGCAGCAGAACCTTCTCGGCGGGCACCCGTAGTTTAACCTGAGGGCCTCAGGGCACGACCACTGGCTGGGAGATGTCCTCTGCATGCCGACAGTTCGTTGACGGTGATATGTCTTGCTGCCTTGCCTGGTTTCCACTTTGCTGACATCCGTGGTGGTCCGTGGTGGGTTCTAACAGTTCATTGTAGTGAGCTGCGTCATAAAAATGGATGGAGTCCTACAGGAGAGTTCGCAGAGGTGTGGCTGGGCTGACTGTCATTGTTGAACGGCTTGGCTGTGACCGGAAACCTGTCGGTGAAATAGTCTCTACTCACTCTCCCGCCTGGGGAGGCCCGTTTTCGGGGTTGCTGCGGGACTGTAGGAGGGCTGCGCTGAGGGGTGCTTGTGTGCCATCTGGTGGCATCTGCAGGACCACTGCGGAGCCATTACTTAGTCAACGCCCAACTCCCATGGGTGGATGAGTCATGGACAAGACTTGCCTTTGCTGCTGCGGTTTCGGTGTATGCCAGGTTCACAGGTGGCCTCTGGTTTCTTTTGTCTGCTGGTGTGGCGACGGTGCAGGACTCCAGTCCGCCGATCTTCTGGGAGTAGCGATGTTTGACGCAGGTGATGATGGCTGTCTTGATGGCGGTTGCCAGCCATGTGGTTACTTGGGATGACAGGTGGTGGCTTGGTGGGAGTGTTGGAATGTCCGGGGGGACTTGGCAGCCATGTGCCTCCGCTTTGCTGATGTTGACCTTAGTTGGCGGCTTGACACGTAGAGTGTTCGGTTCCTCTCTTGCCTTGGTGGGGCCACTGCCGACTCCATCTTGAGGCGGTGAGAGGGCAGGCGCTCAGTGCCGGTCTTCGCCCATGGCATCTGCGGACAGGAGCAGGGGTGCCGACTGACTCAGACTGCCGACGCTCGGGGACGGACGGTTGCCTGGGGAAGCATTGGGATGAGACGTGGACTGCGCTTGCTGCGGCTTATGTTTGGTTCATCCGTGAGGCTGTGTCCTGGGACGTTGGTCCGTCGCCTGGGGAAGCGTTGGGATGAGACGTGGACTGCGCTTGCTGCGGCTTATGTTTGGTTCATCCGTGAGGCTGTGTCCTGGAACGCCGGTCCGCGTTGGTGGCTGTCTGGCGTGTCAGGGTGTGCTTCTTGGCTGGCTGTGAGTCCTCGGTTTTCTCCCTTTGTTGGCTTGTTCAGCCCACCTGTGCTCATCCGGTCTTCGGGGTGACAGGGCTGTCACTCTTCTTCTTTTCTTCGAGGGCGTTTGGATCTCGAGGCAGCGCTGTCGTGGCGCCGGCTTCTGCCTTTGCTCTGGCGTGCTTGTCGAGACTAGTCACTTGGTGACGTGTTTCTTGCTTGTTGGGCGACGTGACGTCCGGTCTTGTGTCGCTGTTTGGTGGAGCGCATGGTGCTGTGGTGGCCTGCCACGTGGAGTGTGCGACTCCTCTCTTGCCTGTCGTGGGTCACCGCCAACTCCATCTGGAGGCAGTGCGAGGGAGGACACTGTTGTGTGGTCTTCGGCCTACTGCAGGGCTTCACTGTGGCAGTGGAGATGTGGGTGCTCTCCTACCTGCGTTCAGCAGTGCTTCTTTATGGAGATGTCTCCTGGGTGGTGTCTGTGCAATCAGGTGCACTGGCGCTGCTTTCTGCGCGCTTCTGGCTTTGCGTGGTCTTTGCGTGCTCGTTCTTGGATGCATTCTTCTGGCACTTGGGGTGCCTGTGGTGTGGTTGACGGTTGTGCCTGTTCACCGGCAGGGGCGAGTGATGTGACATTATCACTGGCGGTGGCTTTGGGCGGCCACGTGCGGTGCGTGCTCTGCACTAGTCTTTCTTGTGCCATTGCTGGGGGCAGCTTCCCTTGAGACATCGCAGTCCTAGTTGTTTGTCCATTCCTGCTAGTGGGGCGGTCCGTGTGTGGCTCTGAGTTTTCTATAGCTCCTTGCGGGCTATGTCCATCTCTCCCCCGGACTTTGCAGAAGTGGCAGGCGGTGCTCTTGCCTATATGAGGCTGGTGCGGCTGGGGGCACCTTGGGGCTCTTGGGTGTGGTGGCTACCTGTAGACTTTGCTGTCTTCGAAGGCGTCCTGGCTGTTTTCCCTTGCATGGTGCAGAGGGCCACTCTGTGAGTGTTCTTCTCTGAGGGCACGTTTTGCTGTGCCTGGCGCCAGTCGTCTCGGCTGCTGGGCATGGGCCGGTTGGTTAACAAGGTGCGGTGTCTTAGTACTGCAGGTTTGTAGAGCGATGTCGGGTGGCGCAGAACTCCGTGCCGTGACTGTCTGTGGGCTGCAGTGTGGGTTCAAGAATACTGTGTGGTTCCCTTTCTGGAGGGCTGCCCGGTGTGGCTGATGTCGGTGGTATCAGCAGCTTTGCTTTTCCTGTTGTCGTTGCCTTGCACATGGGAGCGCACTGTGGGGCCCAGGTCGCAGGGGCTTCTCAGGGCTGGTGCATTGCTGGGTTTCTAGGTGGTGGAGCTCTTCACTGAGTCCTGTGGTTGCTTTGGTAACTTGTGTGTGGTGCGGTAAACAACATTTACAACGCAACTTTTACAACGCACTACCATTACAACGCATTTTTTACAACGCAAAAACTTTTACAACGCATACCATTACAACGCATGTTTTTACAACGCAAGTACTTTTACAACGCATGCCATTACAACGTAAGTATTGGTAAGTATATAATTATATTTAATATTTTATACGTTTGGTTTTTTTTTACGTTTTCAGCTTTTGGGTAAAGGGGTATTTTTAGGGTTTAGGGTCAGTTTTCAGTTTTTGGGTAAAGGGGTATTTTTAGGGTTTAGGGTCAGTTTTCAGTTTTTGGGTAAAGGGGTATTTTTAGGGTTCAGGGTCAGTTTTCAGTTTTTGGGTAAAGGGGTATTTTTAGGGTTCAGGGTCAGTTTTCAGTTTTTGGGTAAAGGGGTATTTTTAGGGTTCAGGGTCAGTTTTCAGTTTTTGGGTAAAAGGGTATTTTTAGGGTTCAGGGTCAGTTTTCAGTTTTTGGGTAAAGGGGTATTTTTAGGGTTCAGGGTCAGTTTTCAGTTTTTGGGTAAAGGGGTATTTTTAGGGTTCAGGGTCAGTTTTCAGTTTTTGGGTAAAAGGGTATTTTTAGGGTTCAGGGTCAGTTTTCAGTTTTTGGGTAAAGGGGTATTTTTAGGGTTCAGGGTCAGTTTTCAGTTTTTGGGTACAGGGGTATTTTTAGGGTTCAGGGTTAGTTTTGGGTTTTTGGGGTATAGGGGTATTTTTAGGTTTCTGGGTTAATTTGGGTTTTGGGGGTACAGGGGTACAGGGTAAAAAAATTAAATTAGATTAATTAAATTAAATTAAATTATATTAATTACAATTAATTTAAAAAAAATATATTATATACTTACCAATACTTACGTTGTAATGGCATGCGTTGTAAAAGTACTTGCGTTGTAAAAACATGCGTTGTAATGGTATGCGTTGTAAAAGTTTTTGCGTTGTAAAAAATGCGTTGTAACGGTATGCGTTGTAAAAGTATGCGTTGTAACATCATACATCCGTGTGGTGCAGGCACGTGGCTGCTGGGTGGCGCTGCGTTCGTGGTCTGTTCTCTCTGGGCCACAGCAGCTTAAAGGAGGGGCAGCCTTTGCTGGTGCTCTGTGTTCCTCCCTGGTGAAGGCACAGTGCTGCATCTGGTGCTGAGGGGGCGAGCCCGGTGTGGTGTCCCCAGGGCTTGTGGTGCGTTCATGCAGGCTTTTTATGGTGTCCTGGTGTAGAGGGACCAGACGGGCGCTGGCAGCGTGCCGTAGCTTTACTTTACGAGTGCAGGCTATGCGGAATCACCAGTGCAGGCAAGAGTTTATTCTTGTGCAGACCATCGAGGGGCCCCCGTGGGGAGCTGGGAAGTCTGCGTGGTTTACTTTGGGTTAGGGTGAAATGGGCTGCACCGTTTGCTCGTGTGGGGTCTTATGTAGTGTTTGCGACTCAGCCTTGTTTCTGGGCCTGGGGTCGCCTGGTTTGGGCCGCTCTATGAATGCATGGGCATTGATCTTCTTGCTATGATAATTATACCAGTGTGCTCTGACTTTCGCACTGTAGGCTGTTAATTCTTTGTGTGCTTGGTTCAGCGGCTGCAGTACCTCTAATGGCCGCTGGGTGGCAGTGTAGCGCTTCAGTGCCCGGCAGACTTTCCTGGAGATTGCAGGCTTCTGCTCTGGCTGCAGTTGTGTGAGCTGGCTGTGCTTTCCCTGGAGCATCGTGGAGGAAGGTGTCGGGACATGGCCTGCAGTGCGCGCCATAGAAGGCAAGTTAAGGCAGTTAACCCTTCCTGCCCTGAAGCTGGGAGCTCTTGCAGGGGGCACGATGCGTGCGGCTGTTTTTTTTGGTTGTTGCTGTTTTTGCGCTGGTTTAGACTGTGTCTCTGTGACGGACATTGGGGGCAGCCTTTATGTGCAGAAGTGCTTTCCCCCCTTTTCTGCACTCATATCTGGAGTCTGGGTGCCGAGTACCTGCAACACCCACTGCAGTTACCACTGGGGTTGTTACGGACGTAGGGCCGGCAGCCCGAGGGATGCAGGTTGATCGCTGCAGTTACGAGGGCCTTAACCCACCGACTTGCGGCCTTGCTTTCTTCTGCTGCAGGGGGCGCTTTTGCGAGGCTTGGGGTTCCGTTTCTTGAGGGCTACACCTTTCACTGCGCTCTCCTTCCCGGAGCCGATCACCACAGCGAGAGGTCGCCGCTCATGTTCGTGGGCCTCTCTGGGGTATGCCTGCGTGGCTCTGTCTTCATTGAGCGTGCGCACCTCACCACAGGGACATATGGCGGTAGGATGGACATAAATCTGATGTGCCAGATCTGTAATATCGCTCTTCAAGCCGCGCGGGCACTTTATGACGGCGGCGCTTCACCCCGATTATTTTCGCCGCTCACTTCTTCGTGTGTGCCAGGCGGCTCGTCCGGTGTCCGGCAGCTTGTCGCAGCAGGTGGGGTTGCGGAGGCATGAGGGCAGCAGTATGGTCCTACCGGTCAGCGCAGGTGAGCACCGTGGGTGGCTGCTCCTTGCCTCGTGTAGCTTCAAACCCTGTCACACCGGCGGCCTGTAGTCGGATGCCGCCTATTATGTGTCCTCCTCCTTCCTCATGAGGAACTGCTGGCGGCAGCACACGCGGGTCAGACCCGCTCGTCGCCATTGTAGTGTTGGGCCTCAGGCCCACATAGAGGCAGACACAGGGGAATGTACATTAGTAACTGGCCCTGAGCATACGTCTGCTGTCTTGTTTTCGTCTGTCAGATTCCTTCTGACAGTGGTGAGTTTTTGGATACCGAGGCAGTAGCCTCATTACTCCACCATCATTTTGAATTTTTTAGTCGCTGTTTAGATTGTCTTATTGATGTGTGACGCTTTGTCACAGTTGAGGTTGCATCACATGGTCATCTCAGTGATGGGCCGCGGGTAGCGGTCGATTGAGTATGCAGAATTGTCAGCATGTTTCCTCAGGGGGTCTTGTCTTTGTCCATCAAGTTCCTTCTGATAGTGTTGAGTTTTGGTTGCTTGCCGAGGCTGTTATGCCATCTGGCAGCGGTGGGTTTTGTGTACCTGCCGGCGTTTGCCTTCAAGCAGTGCTGAGTTTTTGGATGCTGCGTTTCTGTTTCAGTTTCGCAAGGTTAGCGCTTCAATGGGACGCGGGTAGCGGTCAAATGGGTTCGTAGAGATGTCTGCGAGTTTCCTGATCAGTGGGTTTTCCTTTTGATCTAATCCTGTGTAGAATTTCCTGTTGAGTTTGAGGAGATGGTCGTCCAGCATCTCAATCCCTAAGTCTCTGTGGAGGTCTGCTGTTCGTGTGAACATAGGTGCACCTGCTGCAATCCGTAAGGCCTTGTTCTGTACTTTCTGTAGGTCCATCCGAAGCTGTGGGCGGCAGCCACTCCAAACTGGTGAAGCGTATGTCATAGTTGGTCGAATTATTGCAGTGACTACTCGCACCTTGCTCTGCATGGGCATCGACTTAGTCTTCAGGAGTGGGTATAATGCAGCCAGTTTGGATGCTGCTTTCTGGCAGGTCTTCTCTATGTGGTTTCTCCAGCTGAGTTTAGAGTCCAGAGTCACCCCCAGGTAGGAGCTGCTGTTTTCCCATTTGACCTCGTCCCCGTTGAGGAGGATCTGTGGGTGTTTCCTGTTCTGCTTCCTGGTAAATAATGTTGCAGTGGTTTTGCCCGTGTTCAAGGTGATCTGCCAGTCGCTGTACCATTCGGAGAGTCTGCAGAGCGATGTCTCCAGGTTCTTAGCCACTTCCTTGTCGCTGAAGGATTGAGAGATGACCGCAACATCATCTGCGTAAAGGGCAAGATCAGTCTTCTTTAGGTCCGTGGGGATGTCGTTTGTGAATATGTTGAAGAGGAATGGTCCTAGGATTGATCCCTGAGGCACTCCAGCAAGAATTGGGCGTGGCGATGAGCATTCTTCTCGCACTGCCACGTGAAAGGTCCGATTTGTCAGGTAGCTGGACAGTAGCTTGACCAGGTAGCTGGGAAACTGGAGCTTGATAAGTTTGTAAAGCAGTCCCTCGTGCCATACTCGGTCAAACGCTTTGGCTACATCCAGAAAGACTACTCCGGTAGACTTGTTGATGTTGAAACCATGGCTGATGATGTCCACAACTCTGAGGAGTTGGTGATTGGTTGAGTGATCTTTCCGGAACCCAAACTGTTCTTTGGCAAGGAGGTTGTTGCTTGTCGCAAAGTCCACGAGACGGGCGTGGATAACTTTTTCAAAGAGTTTTGATAGGCCAGATAGTAGACTTATGGGCCGGTAATTTGCAGGATCTCGCAGTGGTTTCCCAGCCTTGGGGAATACGACGACTCTTGCTTCTTTCCAGGTGTTTGGGAAATACTGGTGCTTCATGCATGCGTTAAATATCTCAGCAAGGTGATCCACTGCAGTATCTGGTAGCATCTTGATGGCTTGGTTGACTATTCTGTCCTTCCCTGGTGCCTTGCCGTTTTTTAGTGTTTTTGCCAGGTCCAGTAATTCGCCCATTGAGCATTCCTCAATGTGTGCAGTTTCTGTTTCTGGTGGGTGCTCCCGGTGATGCTTGGCGACCTCTTGCTCTACTTCTGGTGCCAGTTTGCTTGCCTGGTTGGGCCTGAATGATGCCTCCAGCGTGTCAGCGAAGACCTCAGCCTTATCCCTGCTGCTGCATGCCAGGTGAGTCGTCCCTTGTATCGGTGGGTTTGGTTCCTTCTTCCCAGTCAGGCGGCGGGTCATTCTCCAGAGAGAGTTGTCTGAGTCCTTAAGGTTGGCTGTAGCTGCTTCCCATTTTTCGCCTCTATGCTGGCTTATTTGCATCTTCAGCTGTCTTGTCAGTTCATTATACTTCTTCAGCAGGTCGGGGGTGCGGTTCCTTTGCCACTCTCTGCGGGCTCTGTTCTTGGCAGCTATTGACTGCTTGATGCCCTTCGGGAGATCGTAGATAGAGCATCGTTGTAGTTTCTGCTCTGGAATGCTGCGCTCAATAGCTGTGTGGATTGAAGCTGTGAAGTGGTGAATCGCCTGGTCAATGTCTTCAGTGCTTCGCAGGGGACCTGGGACCAGTGTCTCCTCCAGGCATCTCTTGTATAGGCACCAGTCCGCCTTCTTGAAGTTGTGTCTGATGCCCTGCTGCTGGTCTTCAAGTACGTCTCCAACTGTGATCAATACTGGGTTGTGGTCGGATGTCAGCGCTGTTAGGGTTTCAAGCTCCATAGACTGGGAGAGATTCTTCATGACCACAATGTCCAGAACATCTGGTTTATGCAGTGCAGAGCCTGGATAGTGCGTTGGTTGAGTCGGGCCGGCCACTACAAAGTCCTCCTTCTTTGAGTGGGCAAGTAGGGCGTGTCCTTTGCTGTTTCCCGTCCGAGAGTTCCAGCATTTGTGCTTGGCATTAAGGTCACCTCCAATTAGTGTTGGGATGCTGGGGTCCAGTAAAGCATCCAGGTCCTTTGGGCTTAGCTTGCCTGGGGGTGAGTAGACGGCGATCAGCCGCAGCGGGCCTGCAGATGTCTGAATCTGTATGCCAGTTGCTTCAATGCTCCCAACTGGTGGTAGAGAGATCTCGTGGTGCTTCACTTTTGTGCTGACGATCACCGCTGTTCCTCCGCCCTTGGCTCCAGTGGTGCGATCTGTGCGGTATACCCTGTGGTTTGCTATGTTGAGCTTCTGGCTTCCTTGGAGGTGGGTCTCGGAGATAAGCGCTATATCCATGTCCATGGTTTCCATCAGGTGCAGGAGTTCTGCAGTTTTCTTCTGAATGCCATTAGCATTCCACATCACGAAGAGGGAGTTTCTTTTAGATTTTGCTGCCATTGCTGGTGTTTTCTTCGCCCTGGAAAAGTCCGGCGATAATATTCGCCACCATTGTCACCACCGGGTGGATGTTCATATCTGCAACCGTTTTTGCAATCTTCGCAATGAGTTCCTGCCAGTTGATGGCTGAGCCTATTTCACAGGATGGTCCCGGTGCGGTTGTTGGAGGTGGGCTGGTTGAGCCTGTTCCACCGGATGGTCCCGGTGCTGTTGTGGGAGGCGGGCTGACTTGTTTCGGTACCATGACGTCCGCGTATGTCCTTCCATCCACTTGTGCATCTCTACTGTTGTCGGTTGTATTGGGGGTTGGGATCCTGTGGTCCAGTGCAGGTCTGCGGTTGTAGGTCTTCCTTTGGTGCTGGTCTGTTGCTGATGATTGTTGGGAAGACCTTTGTGGTTGTGGGGGTGGCTTGCGGTGTTCAACCTTCTTTGCATTCTGTAGATAGGGACAGCCGCGATAGCTCGCTGGGTGGGGTCCTGCGCAGTTGGCACACTTTGCTGGTTCGGTTTCCCGGTTCCTTGTGCATTGGGTGGAGGTGTGTTCACCTCCGCAGCCTACACACTTTGGCTTCTGTTGGCAGAAAGCAGAGGTGTGCCCCAGGCGCTGGCAGTTGTAGCACATGACTGGTCCTCGTTTCCCTCTAGGGGCTTCTGTGGTTACGATGCAGCCGCAGAGCCGTGTGACTGCTGAAAGGTCCGCTGGTTTCCCGTCGTGGCTTGCTGACAGGGTTACGACAAAGAGGGGAAATTTCTTGCTCTTGTCTGCTGGAGAGGCAATCTGCGCGATATTTTTGACTGGAAGCCCGCGTTCAGCTAAGTCCCCAGTGATGTGGTCAAGTGATGCATTTGCTGGGAGTCCCCGTATTACAAAGCGCTGGGCTTTTGCAGTGGTCATTGGGAAGGTGTAATACTCCATTTTCTGTTCGGTGAGGGTGCTGGTCACGCTCCTGTAGTCTTCTGGGGTGGTGAGCATAATCTTGGCGTGGTCTTGCCTGGGCTTGATCGTGTAGGGGGAGTCGCAGTGTTCATCCAGCATCTCCACGAGGACCTTGTGCGTGGCTAAGTTCTTCAGGATGATGGGGGGGATCCGTATTCTTTTTGTGGGACCTGGAGAGGTCCCTGGTTCAGCTGCCCCGTGGTCCTGAGGGTCGGCGTCGCAGTCCTGGGTAAGTTGGAGAGCCTGATAGCGGTTTGAGGTTGGAATTGTAGGACTGATGAGAGGTGGGCGGGCAAGCTTTGCATGTTTTTCCGGCGAGCTAGGAATTGAGTCACGTCCCTTTCTTTTTGCCTGAGTGCGCCATTCCGTGTCGTCTCCGGTGTTGCAGGGTTGAGTCCCGGCGTCTGCATCCATGGTTGGTGCTGCTTGGTGGGGGGGCTGTGGGTCGCCTTGGGTAGACATAGGGTAGTAGCTATGGGGCTTCTACGGGTATAGTAACACTAAGTTTTTTGCTAAGAAAAACCTGAAATTCACAGACCGTGTTGCTAGGGAGTCGCAAGATCCAGAGTATCAAAAGGTCAATTGATGCAAAACCACAGTCTCAGAATCAGCTGTTGTAAAATCACAAATGCAGACAATGCAGGAGGATAGCACAGCGTATAGCAGGTCAGAAAGCGCAGGTAGCAAATGATGCAAAACCACAGATTCAGTAAATGCAAGTTCACAAATGCAGGCAATGCAATATAATATTACAAATGCTAAACAATGCCAGGGAATAGCGCAGCGTTTAGCAGAGGCGCAGGGAAGAAACGATGCGAAAACCACAAATTCAGTTAATACAAGGTCACAATTGCGAGCAATGCAGTAGAATATGATAGTATTTACCAGGTTAAAAAGCACAGAATCAAATCACAAGTGCAGTTTTAGCAGGTACTCACTGTTTTGTTGACCCCCGGCAATCCAGCGGCGATTCTCCGGAAGACAGCACGCCCCCACGGCAGGAACAGTCAGTCCAGGTGGATGGGTCTGGGGGAGGGTCTGGGGGAAGCCCTTGGTATTCTCAGGCAGTCAGCCTGCTTGCCTGCCCCCCTCTCTGGTGCGCAGCCTGGCCCCGGTCAAGCCAGGGAGATGCAGGCCCAGCACCCAAGAGGAGCTGACTGTGAAATGGGGCTAGCTCTTTTCCTTCCCCTCCTTTGTGCGCAGCCTGGCCCCGGTCAAGCCAGGGAACGCAGGCCCAGCACCTTAGAGGAGTGGGGAGAGAGAGCGTGGAGCGAGGGAGGGAGAGGCCCTACTCAGGTGCTGCCATCAGCTGTAGCTTCCCCTCCTTGGAGCGCAGCCTGGCCCCGGACAAGCCAGGGAGCGCAGGCCCAGCACCTTGGAGGAGCAGGCAGGCAGCGAGGCGCGAGGGCGGGAGGGAGAGCCCTAATCAGCTGCTGCTCATCGTCGTCACCAGATCCTGAATCAATATCATCAATCTGAAATAATGTCAGAAGAAATGCGATACTCAATGAGAGAAATCTGGCCCTGAGCACGTGCACCCGGGCCCTTTTATTCACGGGGCTACGTCACTCGTGGCACCCGTGATGGATGGGTGTGGGGGTGCAGTGTGCCCAGCCCTCGAGGGAGTGGCTGGCGTTACAACTTCCTGCAGGACACTAGAACGTGTCTCGCAGGATACTACAAGCACCATGAGGTGTGCAAGAGCGCACAGCCATTCAAGTTGATTTTGCTTCGCCCGATTAGCAAATCTCCTCGAGCTGCAGCAAATCTACTGTAGAAGCAGCTCTCTGACCACGACTGCCAGCATTAGAAAATGCTGGTAAGAATACCAAATCTTGCCTGCGTTCACATTTCTGGAGCTTTGTGGGTAAAATTCCAGCACAGGGCGGTTGGCAGAATTTGGCCATAACTCAGCAAATTCTGTCAGTTCATTCCACCCACCCCTATACAAAACATGATCTGGCTGTCTTAGTGGATCGAACTTTGTGGTAAAATCTAATGGTGTATGTGCTGATATGTGCAAGTAACTCCCCCTTTCCCGTGGAGCAACACAGTGCAGCAGGTAACAGTTTTTGAACTGAGAAAAAGGGCACTCTTCCAGCACAAAACACCTTCTGTGTCGTACGAGTATTTGCCTGAATTCCTTACCAGGCAAATACCCTGCATCCCTTTGCAACTTTACATTGGTACAAGCTTTAGTAAATCTGTGCCAAAATATATTACCCCTATGATGTCAGTTGTCACCTTCTTATCTCTTTCCTCCCTTTTTTCAAAAAGATCAATCAGTGAGCTTCCCATCACCAGCTCAATTGCTTTATTGGCTGAAGGTCACCCCTTTTTAGGTCTTGTGCACTATACTAAACGGTGGCCAGCCATTGCAAATGAGCTATCTATGTTGCCTCCCTTTGGCTTTTTGTGCTGGCCCACTTGGACTGGTTCACCTACTTTCCTTCTGTTGTAAGCGATTTCTTATCTTTACATGGCCCCATAAAGACAGGAGATCGCACGCAGTAAGGATTCACTCTCATTCTGTCTGCAACTTTGCTTTCTTTGTTGGGAACCATGGCGAGCACTTGTAATATTCTTCCGCCGGAGGCATGGAGGATGCTGTTTTTATATTTACGTATTGCTCGGTTATTTTTTCGACATTCTGTTCTTTCCCTCTCTCTCGCTTTACCCTATAGCCACCCCCAAACCTCAAAACACCCTATTTGTTTGACCTTTGAGGGACAGTGAAGAGACCCCCCACCCTCTGGATTGGTCTACGCCACCCTGTACTGGCCGGCTCCACCAATGGACCTCGTTCCTGATAAGCAGCTATTCTAGCACTGCAGTCTGAAGCTGCACCACCGCCGGCCAACCCTCCTGTCGTTAACTTCGGCCATCCTAGCACTGCAGCTCACACACAGCTCCGTCAAAGGCCCTCGTGCGCTCATCACAGCAGTTGAGTAGCCTGCAGCGCACGTGCCGCTCTGCTAGTGAACGTCATTGAGCACTGCAGGTCTTGTATGTAGTACCGCAGCCAGCCGGCAGCTCCCTCAGTAGACCTCCATTCCAGTACTGTTAGCAGCCCTCTGTCGGCCCTGCCCAGTGCAGCTGACGTCACTGCTATGCTGGTACGGTCTGCAGCTGAAAGGCAGCTCTGACAACACACCTCACCCCTCCCGGGCTCCATCCACGCCCCCGGGCTGCACTGCCTTCCAGTACTCGCTCACCTCTCAGTCCTGAAACGCAGCTGGTAAGCTCGTCCAGTGGGTGAATAAGGATAACTAACTGTTGTGACTGCCACGAGAATTGAATGTTTCATCCTCTTGGGCAGGAGAAACCAGTAAAGCTGGGAAACAGATCTTATCTGTGCATGTGCGTACTTTATTGGCGTGACAGATGACAGTGCAGGGTGAAACTGGCCATGCGACCATATATAAGGTAAGGGTGCCATGCCTTGTACCTCCCCTGTTGCCCTGAAACTTCTTTTTCTGAAACTGGCCCGTTGCCTCCTCGTTGAGCCCTCCCCCAATAGAAGTGGTTCATCCCTGCCACCTGCTCCTCTGTTTCAGGGCTGATGCATAAGAATTGTGCCCCTAGGCCGGCTCTTTCCATGAGAAAAACAACAAGCATTGGCTTAAGTGGTGTCTGTTTCTGTCTTTTATATAGAGCAGTCTAGCCCCCCCCGTCCCAGTGCCCCCTCCCCAGCTGTGCTCTGCAGCACGTGGGGCCCTCCTGCAGCAAGCTTATTGTGCCTCAGTTCCTGGCATAACCTTGTGAGAGGGAACTCCCCTTCTCCAGCTCTGTGGTGGCCCCCACAGCCCCATTCAACTCCCCCATCCTCACCACAATCCCATGATGGATGAGACCTAAGTGTAATTGGGGTGAATGTGTGTGTTCTTTTCCAACTATGGTAAACTAGCTCGTTGGATTGGGTGCCTTCCGCAGAGGTCGGTTTCAGTTCCAAGTTCCTGCCACTCTTTCATCTTCTAAAGTTGAGAACATTAATTTGGGATTATAACACCTGCCATGGACAGCTCTGATAAAGGCTGTGGCCAGAGTCGCCATATTAGAACAAGTTAGCATTGGGCGGTATGGCATGGAGGCATGTTTAGGTCTGGCCTACAGACCGCTTTAGCGGTCTTGCTAGTCAGTGTTTTAAAAAAGAAATCATAATTAAAATACATGCATAGACAGGTTTTTGTTCAGCCACATACATCCATTGATCTGCTCAGTTGACTAATTTTTGTCTCTGCCCATCACAGAATACAGCTTCTTGCAGTGGATCATCCCATTTCATCCATTGGTTGTCTTTTACTGCGAATGTCAGAAGTTTGTTTGATCACGTGTGGACAGGCGCCTGAAAAGGAGCGCACTTCAGTGTCAGGTCTGCTGAACGTGAAGTGCTGGGACACTCCTTCCTTTTTGCAGGTCAGCACATTTTTGGAATAGTGCATGTTGTAAACAAGCATTGAAAATGCAATTGGTCTGGCCTTTTGTTAAGTTAAAGCCGTTTGCTTTGCTATACAATACCATTAGCAAAGCAAATGGCTTTAACTTAATCAAAGGCGAGACCAATTGCAATTTCAATGCTTGTTCTTGTGGGCCATTGGGTTAGAACCCTCAACTATAGGCACCTGGAGGGTCTTAACTCAAAATGGTGTTCTGATATGGCTTTGCTCTTTCAACCACTGTGTTCATTATGTAGGAACCTGGTAGTTTCACATCCTTTGTTTGCCTCTGGACAGCGGACACCTCTGTGTCCCACACTTATGAAGGAGGAGATTCCACAGATGTCAGAAACATCAGTTATAAGGTTTCTACAGTTATTTTCATAGAGCCTCCTTTTCTCTCTTCAGGGACTTTAAAAATGCAGGCCATATTTCCATCTACTGCTGCTTTATTACAGAAAATAATTGCCCATCCTGTTTAAGCGTGCTTGTGGAATACTTTCTCTTGCCCAGTAACTTCAGTTAAGATTGGTAAGTTGTAGGTAAGCATTGCTGCCAAGCACGATAACTGGTCCCCAACTTCTTATGTCACCAGCTGTGCCCAGCGTAAATCTAATACCGCACTTGTTGGTCCCATTTTTTACTACGAGGGCTACCAAGGTCAATGAGGCTTTATGAGCCAAAGTAAGACGAGCACTGACCCCCACAACACTGAGTACCAACAAACATTGGTGCTGACCTGGACGTAGAATCTGGTGAGATACATTTGACGCTCTTGCCATTACAATGATGTGTATTGCCTCAGAACTCCTTACCTAGAGGGATGTTGTGGTTTCAATTCATCAGGTTAAAAGTTATGGTGAACATCCGTGATTTACTCCAAAGGCATTCCTCATGACTTCATATATGATGTTACAGAAGGCATGGCAGCTGCTATCACTGTTAGCAAAACGGGTTATGTATTGTATTGTAATTGTATTGTATTGTAATTGCATTTATATAGCCCTTAATACCCCTGACGGGGCATCGAAGCGCTTTTTCGGCGAGTAGCACGCTACTCCGGGACCCATAGATGATTAGTGTTGATTTAGTATAGTGAAACATGCAAGTACATTTTAAGTGGTGGATAGGTTAGTCAGTTAATTGGATTTGGAATGATAGCAGAAGGGTAGAGGGGACAAAGGTTTGTATTTATATAGCGCTTGTTGACGCACGCTATTCAGGAAGCCTACAAAGGATTAGTGGTGAATTAATATGGTGAAATATGAAGTAATTTCAGTGGTGGATATTAGTCAGTTACTTGGAGTGAGAAGAATAGCGGAGGGATAAAAGGGGAAGAAAGATTTGCATTCATATAGCACTTGTTACCCTAGATGGGTGTTGAAGCGCTTTTCTGGCGAGTAGCACGCCACTCCGGAACCGATAAAGGATTACTGTTGAAAATTAGTATAGTAAAAAAAAAGTGAAGTAATTTGAGTAGTGGATAGGTTAATCAGTTATTTGGGTAGTACATTAGTATAGTTTAATATGGAATTTGAGAAGTGAACATGTTAGTCTGTTAATTTCGATTGAAAAGGATAGTGGAGGGATAAAAGTGTGAAGGATTTTTTTTAGGTCTTAGCAGTAGGATGAGGTTTTTGGATGAGTAAAAAAGAGTTTTGGAGGGGAGGACTCAGAGGGAAGAGTTTAGAAAAGTTTGTTTTAGGGGATCGGTATAGTAAAAGAGGTGTCAGATGATGCAAGGAGGGGTAGAGTAGGAGAGAGACCAGAAAGGGTTATTTTGGCAATCATAGTAGTGGTATGGGGTTTGGTATAAATGAGAGAGTGGATGTAGAGGATATATTGATAGATGTATAGGATGAGAGATAGGGTAGTGCATTGGAAGGAGTAGTAGAAGAAGTTTGAGATGAGTCAGAAGGTTGGGCTAGAAGATATTTTGAGCGAAGTATAGGCTGAGAAATAGGGTAGTGCATTGGAAAGGCTAAATTAGAAGAAAGTGATAAATATATAGATCCATAATTACATTGAAAGTATATAGATACATAAAGGAGGTGAGTATATGTAGATTAAAGATATTTATAGAGGCACATGTTGAGAAATAGGGTAGTGCATTGGATATGCTTTTTCAGGAGAAAAGTAACAGACAAACAGATCCAAGTACATGGAAGGTACATAGATGCACAATGGAAGTGTGTACATGTAGACCAAAGATGATTTTTATTTATTTATTTATTATTATTATTATTTTCTCTCTCCAACATAATTATTTTACATGTTTATACGAAGTAATACACAAAGATAGGTACATATCTATAGTGAAAAAAATGGTTGTATACAGAGGGATAAGCTGTACATTTCTGTTTGCGTACGGTGCTTATGTGGGGAAGCGGCAAATCTTGAGTAGTTTTCTGAAGAGGTAGAAGAGTGATCAGTATTGTGTGTGTTTGTAGCTAGTGTATTTTTAGTGCTGGTATTAGCTGTATTAGGATAGCAATCGGTAGCTCTTCTGTATCGTGTTCCTCATCCACCATGCTAAGAAGGCATTTTCATGGGTCTACATGTGTATGAGTTGGAGATGGTGTTTGAGAGTGAGTTGGAGTGCTGTATTGCTTTTGTGGTGTAACATTGTTGTGAAGTAGACATGGGGAAGCAAAGTTGTGAGGTGTGGCATGTTGCTTATATTTTTTTGCGTCTAAATTGTCCAATGGATGAGAGGCGATTAGAAGAGAGGTGCAGTATTGCTGTATCAGTGTTAGGTGTGGTGGAAGAGTGAAAGCTTGGCATTGGAGTTTGTTCCTTTGTGCAGTTTGAACGGTGGGTATATGTTTGTATTTTGTGATGGTAAGTATTATGAGGTTTTGCGCTTTGAAGATCTTGTTGTGCTGGTATGTGTGACATGTTTTGCTTTTGAGAAGTTGTGAAAAAGGGTGCTGGTGTATATGTTTCATGCAATGGATTTGGTTGTGTTGTATTGTTTGTGATTGGATGTTGTGACATAGAGGGGGTGGTGATGTGTTTATGGGTAGAGTGTAGGTTGTGTGTAGGAAGAAATGAAGTAGAGGTGAATGTTTATCTTAGACTGGTTTGTTGCAAGAGTTACAAAGTGTGGTGGCGTGCAGTGTGTGTTGTGTGTTAGTGTTATTATGGTAGAAGGGAGAGGAGGATATTTGTTAGACAACTGATGGAAGGATGATTATATGTTTGTTAGTGATAAAAGGTGGTCTGTTAGGTATGATTGCAGCAGGGAGAGTGTTTCTGAATGGAATGTAGATATGTCTGGTGTTGATTGGCGTTGTGTTAGTGATGAGTGTATTGGTTAGTGGTATAGGATAGAGTTGTGTACTGTTTGTAGGTCATGGTGGATATGTGTGGTAGTTGGGATAGTAGGGTGTGTAGATGTGGTTTGGTTGGGTTTGTAGTGCATTCTGGTACATTAATCTGTGCATAGTGTTGTTCGCGGTGTACATTTGGTGTGAGTGTGTTGCTCTGTTTGTGGATGTAGATGGTGTGGGCTGGTTATTGCTAAATGAGAAAAAGGGCAGCATTTCGGGCCCTAGTCCCGGCCAGTCTCGAACAGGCTCTAACAGGGCAACTGCTCTTGTCCTCTCCGCCCTTAACAGGCTCTAACAGGCAACTGCCCTTATCCTCTCTGCCATTAGACTCGACGCCCGGGCTGAGACGCCCTAACCCTGGCCTTTTTTATAGCCCTAGTAATCAGGTGACCCCATCAGCCAATGGGAACCCTAACACTATCCAATCACAACACTAGCCCTAAAATCTAGAACCAATAGGAGATTAGCGGTGTCATCACTTATGCAATCGTTGTGCAAAGAAAAACAGTGAAGTAGAGAACATCAGTTGGCATTATATGTGTCTCTTTTGAAACAAAGTGGTATGAAAACATTTGGGAGTGGGATTCCTTCCTACCTCCTCCCCACCCACAAAGTCCCTCTTCCATGACTGTACCAAACAAAGATCTTATCTTGATGGAGTTTACTCCCTCTTCTCAGGAAACCTTTACAAAGACTCATAATGGGCCGCATTGGGCTGCTTAATCGTTTATCTTTACACAACTGTTTCAATTCAATTGTGTGCTTCATTCGTGCAATTTTTATCAGGCTGATAGAGAGCATGGAGCACTTTCACATAAACTAGATGAAATAATAAGTATGCAAAAAAATATTCAGTATTTTGTGTTTACGAAACTGCTCAGATAAAGCATTTTAAAAGTTAATTGGATAACTTCCACCAAAGGCACGACTATTCATTAAAGTGATCAATCGATGGTGTGAAGGGATCCTTCTTTTCCAGTCAGTCAGTGGAAGAGCACCAATCTATTTGGAGGACAACACATCATTTGAGATCTTCCTTCCTGTAATCTACAGTCAAGCAGCTTGGGTCTTCTCCACAACCCAAGAACTAAACTTCAGTGGTCGAGAGATCCCAGATTCTTGATAGTTGGTTCATGGAACCCCAATATATTAACGATAAGAACACTTTGCTAACTTTAGGGAAAAATCTATTCATATTCCTTTTCCTTAACTAATTTCATTTCAATTTCCTTACATGATTCGACTGTCTGTTTTTACTGCACTAATGTATCTTTACAATATACAGCCCCACGCAAACGTGTTTCAACCAGCAAATCCACCAACAAGCTTTCTTGAGGCAAACAATTTGCTGTTATGCTGTTATATTATGAAAATTAAAAAAGAACAGTTGATGGACGGAATGCTGAATCAATCGAACATTCACACCCTGTCACATATCTGGATAAAAGCCATTGTTTGTTTGCACGCAACACCATTCCATTTTACACCAACCCATATGCAAATTAGTCTTGACCCTGTTCCCCATGGGAACAGTCCAGCCCAAACTGCCAGGCCAGGTTCTCCTTGGACCAGAAACAAGCATCCTAAGACCGGTTTTGGGGTTTCACCCTCATCAGCCAGGATAGCTTGAATCTGGTGGCATAGCGAGCATGGGACCCACATCTGGACATACCCTTCCCACTTAGGGTGACATATGCAAAAAGAACAGTTAATGGACGGAATGCTGAATCACTCAAACATTCACCCCCAATCACAGATATGGGTTAAATACATTGTATTTTTGCACACCACACCATTCCAGTTTTGACCAAGGATATGCAAATCAGTCTTGACCCGGATCCCCATGGGAACAGTCCAGCCCCAACTGCCAGGCCAGGTCCTCCCTGGACCAGGAACAAGCATTCTAGGACCGGTTTTGTGGTTTCACCCCTCATCAGCCAGGATAGCTTAAATCTGGTGGCCTAGCGAGCACCGGACCCTCGTCTGGGCATACCCTTCCCACTTAGGGTGACAAATGCAAAAAGAATAGTTGATGGACGGAATGCTGAATCAATTTAACATTCACCCCTAGTCACAGATCTAGGTTAAATCCATTGTTTTTTGCATGCCATGTCATTCCAGTTTGGACCAAGCCACATGCAAATCAATCTTGACCCTATTCTCCATGGGAACAGCCCAGCCCGAATTGCCAGGCCAGGTCCTTCCTGGACAGGAAACAAGCATCCTAGGACTTGTTTCAGGGTTCCACCCTTCATCAGCCAGGATAGCTTGAATCTGGTGGTGTAGCGAGCACAGGAGCCACGTCTGGGAATGCCCTTCCAACTTAGAGTGAGAGATGCAAAAACAACAGTTGATGGACGGAATGCTGAAACAATTAAACATTCACTGGGGGTGAATGTTTGATTTGCTCTTCATTCCATCCATCATCTGTGTATCTTTTGCTTTCGCGCCCTAAATGCGCCGGGTATGCCCAGATGTGGGTCTCGGCCTCATTGTGTCACTGGATTCAAGCTAGCCTGGCCGATAAGGGGGGAAACCTGTCCCAGGATGCTTGTTTCCAGTCCAGAAAGAACCTGGCTTGGCATTTCGGGCTAGACTATTCCCATGAAACACAGGGTCAAGACTGATTTGCATATGGCTCGGTCTAAACTGGGGTGGCATGGTGAGCAAAAGAACAATGTATTTAACCCAGATCTATTGACTGGGGGTGAATGTTTGATTCGCTCTGCATTCCATCCATCATCTGTGTCTTTTGTTATATTATGAAACGTCATATCTGTTACCAAAAAAAAGTCTTGTATCATGGCCCGCATCAGTGATGGCGTTACTAGTGATATTAAACAACACTAGAAACACCTTAACATCTCTATCTGATAGATACCAAAGGACTTCAGTATCCATCTAGAAGACACCCACACAATTGGCAAAGTATTCCAGCCTTAATGCTTAAGCACCAAAATTATAGACTCACGCCGCAATGAAAGCTACATAGGCATGTAACTTAGAATATAGGCATTATACAAGACCTGTAACTTCATTGCAAGCTGAATCAGACCTCAGTGCCCTATGGTATACCCTAATCCATATGCAAAGTGCGTGGACAGCAGAACGTGTTTAAAGGCTATACCAATGGCAGAATGTGTTCTATACAAATGCGGATTACATAACTGCACCTCACCGATTATTTACTCAATGAAACTGCAGACCTGTGCCGTGAGCCTGCTATGTATGGGCAAAGACTGTGTTATGTACCCTTTGGAGGTAGGGGAGTTTATGCTGGTCATAGCCTTTCTTCTTAGTATATATTTTTCAAGGATACCTATTAGCGTACAATTGTATTATTTATCTTTTCTTGTGCATTTAAAGTAGTAATTCGATTAAAGATCAATGACATATCACTACTGAAAACTTATGTGAAGTCACCAGTTGCATCATAAATTGCGTAATTGGGGTGGTAATCTCTAAGGCTCAAGGAGTGTATTTAAGCATGTTGTAGTTGCATGAATTACTATAACTAGTGAATTTCAATGGCTTATAATGTTTAATTATAAGTACTTTAAAGTTCCGGAATCGCTACTGACACAGACGGATTTCCGCCATACGTATTCGGCTGGGTTTTGGGGGCTACGGTCCCATGGAGTAATGGTGCTGCCCGGTTTGCCCGGATCGATTGGATCCTCCGCACGGCTCTGTATGCCGCTTGATGACTGGCTGCATGTGGGTACTATTGATAGACAAGGCCAGGGGTGATACCGTCTGGGACGTGGAGGAACGCATTGTTGGCTGACGGTGTTTAGGGGGGCACTCAACGGGGATGATATTGATTGAATTGATAATTCTTGCCTACTGTGGCTATTCTGACCTTGCTTTTATGATGCTTATAGTGCGCGATGGGTGAGGGGGGGGCGGGTGGTTTGATCGAGGGCCCTTCTCCACTTCTTTTTCCTTCTTTTTCCCTTTTTCTATTATTCTATATTTCGGGTTCTCCTTTAGGGCGATAGGCACGCTGCTGGGGGGGGGGGGGGGTAGGCCGTAGCCTTCTGCAGGGGTGCAGGGTGGGTGGTAGGGGGAAGGGGGTTGTTTATTTGTTCTTTCTTTGTCTCTATGGCCCTTTGTCTTTTCTTCTTCATGGTGTCGTCGTTTTTCATGTTTCCTATGGTCTGTCTTGTTTTAGGGGCTGGGGTGCTGTTTGACACATCCTGTATGTGTTGTTTACATTTATCCTGACTCGTATGCCTTGCCCCCATGTCTTTAAGAGTGTTTGCACTCTTTGCAGATTTCTGTTTCATGTTGCTATTGTAGGACCATGTATGACCGTATGGCAATTATTCTGCTATTTTTTATTTTTTATTTTTCTTCACTGTAAAATGAACCCTATTGAATCCTGATTATCACGCTGTATGCTTGAATACGAGTCATATCCTGGATACGTATCTGACCCCGAATTACGGGTTGCTGTATCTTTCTATATTGCTTTGCTGAATTTCCGAATTGACTAGCGGCCGGCCGGAAGGGTTGTAGGCCCATGCTTGTATTTATGTGAAGTGATAATAAAGGTTCTCAAAAAAAAAAAAAGATTGATTGTTATTGTTTGGATTTTGGTATGCCTACACAGGGCATTGATAGTGGTGTCACACACCAGGCAGAACAAGAGAGAGATAGTGGTGGAACAGAAGCATACATCTCTAGTGTCCACCCTCTTTTCATTGGTCCAGCGGCAGTGCAGGGTTAATAAGAGGGTTGAGTCAAGTTTAAAAAAAAGATTTTGTGGGGTTTTGAATAATCACAAGATTTTTACAAAAGTCATGTGAGAAATAGGGTTATCAGTTAAGGAAGGTGAAACCCAACTCAATCAACAGCCGCAATCCCCGCCAGGGTGAATTACAAAAAGTCACTGAATTAACATATGCTTAACCCTCTAGTAGCTTGGCACAAAAGCAGTTAGACTTAACTTAGAAGCAAGGTGTAAACTCAACACGAGAAAATCCCACACCGATTTAGACAAATAGAGTGAAATGTAATCAATTATTTGACACCAAAACGACAAAAACCAATCAATCGAACTGGAGATATGCAATTTCAAAGATTTGAGGTAAGTATACCACCTAAAAGCACAAAGCGCCACTCGCAGTTATCTGGTCGTGTGACACCAGGTGAAAATCACATGTTCAGGCCGACCATGATGGAGCATGTGCCGGATACAGGGACCAAGTAAGTTTCACTGAGAAAGTTACCTTCTAAAGCCCAATGCTAACATTTCTAATTTTGGTGGAGAAGGACGCAAGAAGCAGGGAGAGCATCGTGGATGGTCATCGCTTTAGCAGGAAGAGCAGGCCAGGCATTGTGGATGATCATTGTTGTAGCGCAAAGATACTGTCGGATGACGTAGACAGTTGTTGTTGAGATTCGCATTGGTGGTCACCATGGGCTGTCCATGTGATCACTGTAGCGCGAAGGTTAAGGTTCACTGGAGCTTTGCGCAGGCAGTCAGTGCGGGCAGCAGGATCTCTACGGAAACTGGCCATTTCCCAGTTGCAAAGAGCCTAAAACGTCAAGATTCTTCCTGTTCTTCAAAGAGGAGCTCAACTGGTGCCACATCTAGGGTCCTGGACCTGTGAGGCATCTCTTGGGATGAGGAACTCACTCCAAAAGAGGCAGGCAGGCCTCAGGCAGGTCCAGTGCAGCAGGTTCAATTTGGCAGTTGCAGGAAGGCGTCTTGAACTTGTGTTTATGTTTATGTTTATGTTTAGGTGATTTGTATTGCGCGCAAATACTCTGATAGGGACAAGAAGGTGTCAGAGAGGAATCATTGATTAAAAGGCCAGGTTTTCAGTTGTTTTCTAAAGACTGTGAGAGTGGGACTAGTTTTGATGGAGAGAGGAAGAGCATTCCAAAGCCTAGGGGTGGCAACAAGGAAACGTCTATCTCCCCAAGAAGAGGTTTTTGTCCGAGGGATTGGTAAGAGGCAGGTTGAGGATGAATGGAGGGGTCTGCTGGGGGTATAGATAAGAAAAGCTTTCTTTAGGAACCGAGGTCCTATGTTGTGAATGGCTTTGTAAGCTATACAGAGCGCTTTGAATTTAATCCGGCTTCTGACACGCAGCCAATGAAGATGACGTATGGCCGCGGTGATGGAATTGTATTTAGGGATGCCGAGTAAAACTCTGGCTGCAGCGTTTTGGATTAATTGGAGTTTATTGAGGACTTTTTCTTGAGCATTGAGGAGAAGGGCATTACAGTAATCCATCTTGGAGAAGATGAGGGTGGTGATGAGAGTTTTTCCTGCAGATGCTGGGAGATATGGAAGTAGTTTCTTTATTTTTCTTAAGGTATGAAAGGATGAGGACACCACTGTGTTTACCTGGTGGTGAAAGAGGAGTTTGTTGTCGAACATAACTCCGAGGTTTCTGACCTTGGCAACCGGTTCTGGTGGAGGACCCATTTCGTTAGGCCACCAGGTGGAAGACCAACCAGGGAAGAGGCTGCCAAAGGTCATGACCTCGGTCTTCTCTGAGTTTAATTTTAAACAATTGCTCGACATCCAGGAGCTGATAGCTAACATACCCTCCTGAAATCTGGAGGCCACTGCTGCCCCGTCCTTATGCACAGCCAACACCAGCTGGGTGTCGTCGCCATAGGTGGTTAGACTCAGACCATGAGCCTTAATGACCCTCGCCAAGTCCGACACATATATATTGAATAGTGTCGGACTCAGCGAGGATCCCTGAGGCACCACGCACGGAAGAGCAAAGATGGGCGAATAGAAAGTGCCCAGCTTTACAGTTTGGGTGCGGTTGGCAAGAAATGAGGCAAGAAGGTCCTTTGCTAGATGGTTAATCCCTAAAGTTGACAAAGGCAGCGGATAGATCTAAAAGTATGAGGACCGCAGCCCCTCCTTGATCTAAAATTGCCCTGATCTCATCAGTCGCCTTTATTAGGGCAGTTTCTGTACCGTGGCCCTGCCTAAACCCGAATTGGGTGTCATCTAATAGGTGATATTGATTAATATATTCGGAGAGCTGATGATTCATGACAGTTTCGAATATCTTGGAGGGAAAAGGGAGGCAAGCTATGGGTCTGTAATTAGCTGATACTGATGGGTCAAGGGAAGATTTTTTAAGAAGGGGTTTGATGACTGCTTTTTTCCACGCTGCCGGGTAGGAGCCTGTGAGAAACATGGAATTACAAATGTCAGTAAGTGGAGGCGTGATAACCTCCGGGATGAATTTCAGTATGGAAGGTGGGCAAGGGTCTAGGGGAGAACCTGACCTGATGGAAAGAATTAATTTACTAATCTGTTCAGCAGGGACTGTGTGAAAGTTAGAAAAGGTGGGGCTGAGGGGTGTAGAGGGGGGTTTATGGTCAAAGCCGTTGGGGTGAGTTTGAGAGGAAAAAACTGAGTAAATAGTGGTGACCTTAGTGGCAAAGAAATTGGCTAAAGAGTTACAGAGATCTTGTGATGCCTCAATAGAAGGACAAGTAGGAGGATTGGAAAGGGTGTTAACTACCTGGAACAACTTCTTAGCGGAGTTCTGGGCAGACTCAATTTGGAGTAGAAAGAAGGAGGTCTTCTGAGTAACAATGGATCACTTGTATATAGCTAATGCGTCCTTATAAGACTGTTTGTCCTGTGGCTTGTAGTGTTTACGCCAGTGTCTCTCAAGATTTCTGCAAAACTGTCTCTGAAGTCTAAGGTCCTCTGTGAACCCTGTTGCAGAGGGGGTGGTTCGATTAGGAAAGATCGATTTAATCGGAGCTACCTGATTCAAAGCGTCCTGAAGCCAGTCCTGGTACCTATTGCATACTGTGCAAGGATTGGGGGACACCTCGTAAAGAGAGTTGGAAAGGGTATGGGTAAGTAGAGGGATATCTAAATTTTTCCAAGCTCGCGCGATCTTGGGAATATGCGCCTTAGACTGAGGAGGATTGGGGTTGTGGGCCTTAATAGTGAAATTCACTGCAGCGTGATCTGACCATACCAGGGGGATGACGGTGAGCAAAGTAATTTCGGGGTTATTTGTGAACAGCCCATCAAGAGTATGACCTGCTTGGTGGGTGGGGACTGATACTAACTGATGGAGTACAACCGCTTGAAGGTCAGTAATGAGTTGGATCGTGTCCTTATCACTAGGAGATTTAAGGTGGAAATTAAAATCTCCTAATATAGTGTAGTTGGAGGGACCCACTGAAGGCTCGATAAGGGACCCACTGAAGGCTCGATAAGTTTATCTAGGGCTGAGAGGAAGGGTTTGCGGGGGCCTGTGTGGCGGTAAAGAAAGGTGCCTTTAAAAGCTTGATTGTTATTAAGGGCGATGGAGAAAGTGAGGGCCTTGCAGTCACGACAGTAGATGGATTCTATTTTAGTGGGGTATAGGGCTCTATGAATAATAGCTAGCCCGCCACCCTTCCCTGTGGGTCTGTCCTGTTTTATCACACAGTAACCATCCTGTAAGGCCGAGCAGAAGTCCGGACCGGAGGAGACATCGCCCCAGGTTTCTGTAATAAACATGATGTCAAGATCTTGGCTGGTGATAAACTCCATGATGTCCAAACTATGTTTGGGGAGAGAGCGGGCATTAATGAGCGCCGCGTAGAAGAGGGCCCGGTGTATAGGTAGGGGGATATGAGAAGAGGGGAAGGGAGAAGGAAGTATGAAAGTGCATGAGGGACATTGGACCGGTGCAGGAGAGAAACCAATAGGAAGGGTCAGAGGACAACAGTGGGGCCTGACAACCCTTAAATTAATTTCCCTTAGCTGCGTAGAGGAATAACGTAAGGTGCCAGCAGAATGGGAAACAATATGGCCAGGGGGGGGGCTCTGGGCCCGTTCCAGGTGCGGACGGGCGCAGACGGGCTTGTGTGTCCCTGTAGCTCTGAACATGAGGTTGGTCAACTGACCTCTGGAGCCATTTCAACCTGGTATGAAGGTTTCAGGTCCAGTCTTCCTTCTCAGACAACAGAGCAGGCCTTAGGCAGGTCCAGTTGCAGTCCAGGTAGGTCAAGTGCAGCAAGTCAGTTGGGCATCATTCCTCTGAAGTGTCCTCAGGTCCAAGAGTGTACTGAAGAATGGGAAGGGCCTCCTTTATAGGTTTCGTCTGCAAAGCGGTGAAATCTGTTGTATTTAATATGGATCTTAAAAGGGCCTCCTTGCTTTCCTTGCTTTTCATTGGTACCTGTGCTTGCCAATTACTTTTCCTCCATTTCTATTGACTGTAGCATACTGTTTCTGTTACTTCCTTATGTGCTTTTCTTTTCAGTTTCCTGAGGCCCAAGTACTCCTTTCCATCCTCGGTGATGGGTGGCACTTCTTTAATTCCATTTCATTTGCACAGTGTTTTTTGTTTACATTTACGTAATCTCTCCCTGCCTGCATGCATTTGAAGCGTGCTTGCAATCTCTTCCTGCCTGCATGCACCTGCTTGTCATGTGCATGATTTTCACGGCACCCACACCTTTATGTAAATGAAGCCCCTCCCTTTCATGTGCTCACCAGCCAGCCTTGTATTTCCTGGAAGGCTTTGAAGATCGAGCCATCCAACATGTGGTGCAGTTGCTTCCTTTTAAGGAGCAATTCATTTTGGATCTGGAGCCCCACTGTTTGTCTCCACTACAGTTCTCCCATGACCACCCGCTGTTGCACTACTGCTGGTGGCGCAAGCCGCACCTCACAGCTCGCAACTTCATTTTCATGCTTGATTGTCTTCTTTGTTAGGCATTTTTCATATAGTGCAGCACTGTCCTGCTTCCTACTTGTGGTTACAAGTCTTATTGCACGTTTCATGCCTCTTGAAGGGCTGTAGTTATTCCTCCTTCAGAATGGTGACACACTTTCTAACCGAGTACAGTATGGCAACCTATGCACATTTTTGCAGAAGAGAGGAAGTGCACTGCTGTTTACCAATTTAAAAAAGAGATTTGGACGGTCCCTGCTCTTATTAGGCAGACACCAAAGAGATTTCCAGTAGAGGCATGACATCGACATTCGCCACTCTGGACTTTATTTTAGTGCCTGGTTTAGGATATTTTTACCACTTTTTCATCACTGGCTCCATCGTACTGGGAGGCCCTCTTTATCCAAGCTGCAAAGTAAGGAAACGATTATTTGGCACTGCTATATTTGTATGTCGGTACAGATTGAGGTGCTACAGTAGTTCAATAGGGGAACATCGTTTACAACGAAACTTTTACCACGCACTACCATTACAATGCTGGAATTACAACGAAAGTCGTTACAATGACTTTTGCTGGAAGGCGCTGTTGGATAGGGAATAGTTTAATTTTCTATCCAACACCTTCCCTACTATCCACGGGGACTGGAGTTGGAATAGAAAATTTAACTATTCCACTATCCAGCGCCCCCCAACGCAAGTCGTTGTAACAACTTGCGTTGTAATACCTGCGTTGTAAAAGCATGCGTGGTAAAAGCATGCGTTGAAACATCATACAACCAGTTCAATACGTCGCTAAGCGCCCATTGCACATTGGAAGACTAGTACAGCACCACCTATGTTTTCTATTCATTCTTGCTGCGGGCGGAGTTTATTTTTGCTAGATATAAGTAATTAGACATAGCTAAATGCTTGTACTGTCTGTTGGTAGTTATTCTGCTCGAGATACTAACCAATGTAAGCTGTACCGCTCACTGTCAGTCTTTAATCCTCCGTCTAACCGTGACTAATGTGGGGAGCTACTCAGTCAGTGCAGCCTATTAGTTATCTATTTGCCCGCACTTTAATGTGTGAATTCTTGCATGGCAGTTCACTCAGCCCATTCCAGCCTTCTATGACGGTCGCAACTATTCCTTAACTATATTTCCACTCTTTAAAGTTCTGGCGCCGTTCATCTCAGCAATGGCTTGCTTGTAAGCCAATATCCTTCTTTGTGAACATTAGGTATGTGTCAACCAATTATTCCTTCACGTTTTTATTCCAGCATCTAGCTTAGATTTTTGCATTACTTTCACTGGCGTAACGAAACTTGAGGGGTCCTCCCTGCAAGGCACGTGGAGGTGCCCCCGCTGGACTCGATCAGGAGCACTCTGGCCAGAGTACTGTGCTGAGGGGGCCCCCTGGAGCTTGGGCCTACCTACACCATGGGGGCTGCAGGGGCTTTTGTTATGCCACTGATTACTGTATACCTTTCGCTCTGTTCCAAAGTCGGCAGCTCTGGTCATTACTCCCCATCTCTACAATAATACAAATGGTTATTTATGCAGCTTTTTCAACAGATACCGCCATTTTTAAGAGCTGTGCATGGTGGATGTTAGTATTGTCCTTCTTAATGGCCCTCAGTTTGCCAACCAAAGAAGGAAGAAAGCCTGTTTTTGTCTTCTGTGTTTCAAGGTTGAGCAAAGCAAATTACGCCAAATGCCAGCAGTGAACAGTGAACTATTTGATGAATCTTGCAGCCTATTTGGGATTAGAAAAAAGCAAGATAAATGGAACATGTGATCTGGCAGAACATAAATAGGCTGAATCACAGATAAAAGACTGTTTGGTAGTGCTACTAGTGACTCCTTGTAATAGGCTCTACTCAGGTGCAGCATCAGCACTTTCTGACAGTGTTTATGAGGTCAAGTAACCACACTTCTTGGAGAGGCACTGTATTTATTCATTTATATATTTGTTAATGTGCACAGCACATTTTTGGTGGTAAATCCTACCAGAATGGGATGGAACCAGCATTGTTTCCAACTTGTAGTAACTGTTTCTCGTGTGAAGCACTCCACGTAGCAAGCGATGCAAATGTTTCACAGTGAAGAGGATACACAGACAGCAGTAACTTGCAACCTGGGAGGAAGCACAGTTCCGGAGAGCGGGGACAAAGGTAAACACACATGCAGCCGCCAAACACTCTTGCTTACATCACGGGGCCTCTCTTTCGTTCCCACGGAACGTACAGATTTCTTGGATCTCCGGTCCAGCCTTTTGAAATTCTTCAGGCGAATAAGATTGAAACACTATTTTGCGGACAAATCTGATTCCACATCGCAGATCCTGTCACCCTTCCGTCCACCTTCCACCTTCAATCCTCCTTCCCACATGATGCCTCCGGAGATTCTGGCATTTGAGCGCCTGGTGCTAAAAGAAGTCATGGATCTTAAAAATCAGCCACAATTCATCCCTTACAATATCCCACTAGTAGAAAAACAAGCTTTAAACACTTTTAAAAACAACAAAGACATCGTCATCAAACCGGCGGATAAGGGAGGAGGAATAGTGGTTATGAGTACAACTAAATATGATCTCGAGATTAAAAGACAACTTACTAACCAAGAACATTATCGACCCCTAGCCAAAGACCCACTGGATGATATCCGTACCAAAATATTATCCATCACCACTAAAGCCAAAGAGAGAGACATTATCACAAAGAAGGAATTCGAATTTTTGAACAACAGCAGTCCCCGTACACCCGTACTGTACGTCCTGCCCAAGATACACAAAGACGGCCATAATCCACCAGGGAGACCCATTGTCTCTGGTTGTGGTTCGATCTTAGAGCCACTGGGCAAATACATTGATTCTATTATCAAACCTTTTGTTCCTGAAACTGACACCTACATCCGTGACACCATGGATCTCATTAACACGATCGAGGATTTACCCTTTGACACAATACACAAGTCATGGCAGGACTTGATATTGAGTCCCTTTATACTAACATACCTCATGACGAAGGCCTACAAGTTATTCATACCCTTCTTTTGTCCCGACCACAACCGACACAGATTCCAACAGACTTTGTCATGAACCTCCTCCGAGTAGCTCTGAAAAACAACTATTTTTTATACCGAGACACTTTTTATTTACAGGTGAAAGGTGTATCAATGGGCGCTTGTTTCGCACCTAATTTTGCGATTTTGTTTCTACATAATCTTGAGAAAACCCTCATCCTCACGCCGATCAACCCATTCTTCCAGAATATCAGTCTATGGCGAAGATATATAGACGATGTCCTATTACTGTGGAATGGTACAGCTGAAACACTAGACCAATTCATCCATTGGCTGAACCACTCACAAGAGCATCTGAAATTTACTAGTGAATGCAAGCAAAATAAACTGCCCTTCCTGGATGTCACCATCTGTGCTGAAGATGGCCAACTAGGCACTACCCTTTATCGAAAACCAACCGAGAAAAACACCCTTCTCCTATATTCCAGTTACCACCCTCGAGGACTGCGCGATGGATTGCCCTATGGCCAATTCCTTAGGATTCGGCGCAATTGTAAATGGAAAAAGGATTATTTCAGAGAGGCAGACACCCTGACGCAAAAACTATTACATCGGGGATACCCACGACGATTGGTCAATAGAGCCAAGAAAAGAGCCTGGTTCTGTCACAGAGATCTTCTCCTCACCACCCAACCCAAAAAAACAAGGACCAGAATCCCTTTTGTTTCGAAATTCAGCCCTAACAGTAACAAAATCCATAAAATCATCAAGAAAAACTGGCCTTTGCTACGTTCATACGAACAATTCAACGAAGCTCCCTTGTTCTCGTATCAAAGCGGAGAAAATTTGGCGAATCATCTGGTGCATGCCATCACATGGCCACAATCGACTCATGAAAAAAACACCATTACAGCAGCTTGGGGCCTTGACCCTATTGTGGGCCATTACAGATGCCAAAATTGCAGCGTTTGTGACCTGACAATAAACACGAAAGAATTCGTAGTGAATGGTCGACGATACGAATTGAAAAAACACACAAACTGCAGATCACAGAATGTAATATATGCCATCAAGTGTCCATGCAACCTCCTCTACATTGGCCATACAACACAAATGATTAAACAGCGAATCATCCAGCATAGAAGCCGCATTAATTGCAAAACGATCACAGCGCCTTTGGTAGCACACTATCTACAACTTGGGCACTCAGACGTCGATATTCATTGGCAAATAATTGAGGAACCAACTTTGCCTATACGAGGAGGAGACATTAAAATGCTACTGAATAAGGCTGAATGCAAATGGATGACCATCTGCGACACTGTGAACCATGGTCTTAACACAATTGATGAATGGAATAGTACTGTTACCAACTAAATCTGACATTTCTCTTCGTCCATAATTACTGTCCTCTGCATTACTGCCCTACACCAGGGCTGACAATGTGACAAGAGAATGATTGCTCACACTGAATCTTTTTATCAACATTAGATTATTAATAATATGTACATTCCGCAGGACCAAACATGAATATTTCCTTGTTAGCCTTTCACATGACACATACACACAAAGCATTCTGTACGTTTAAATATATGGTTAAATAACATTAATTTTAACGCAGACTTCTAATGTTATCTATGTTAACAATTGGATCGGGATATCAATGTAAATATCATGTTTTTAATGTACCAAAAGATGGTATGAAATGCAAATGTATGTTCAATTTGTACCCTCAGGACCAGGGCCGGACTGGCTACCGGGCAGTTTGGAATGCTGCTGAGCTGGGGGCTGATTTCGTTCATGGAGACCTGCGTGTGCTAAACGAAATTCGTTTTGCTTTAATTATTTCGAAGCACACGCAGGTCTCCATGAACGAAATCAGCCCCCACAGCAGTGAAATCAGCCCCCAGCTCGGCAGCATTCCAAACAGACCCGGGAGTCAGTCCGGCCCTGCTCAGGACGCACGGCCCACTTTTATACAGGGTTTTCAATTCCCCTGGGCATATGCAGAGTTAACGCTCCCTACCACCCGCCCTCAATCGGCCCGCATCCTTGCCCTCGCCATCCACTACATGCGCCCCCGAGTGCAGCACCTTATTCCCTGAAGCCCTGTTGTCTGGCGGAGATAGAGATTTAGATGCAGAACTTTAATTTTCGCCCGGTCTTCACTTATCTGAGGCGAACACTCCCACATTCCGCCCACGGACTAACCCCTACGCCCACACAGTCCGTACCTCCCCCAGGCGCTGACGCCACTGTGAGGTACACACCCCTCACACAAGCCCCGCCCACATGCGGAAGTAACCTTCCTGCCTTGCTGATCCCGGCGCATAACGCCGCGATTTACTCGTGAGACCACACGCCTATTCACTCTTGTGATCACACGCCAGGTCAAACAGGTACGTGCTCCCACCTGCCTATCCCATCACAGGACCCCTTGAACCAGTCTGACGTTCTTTGTTTCCACAAACGGGCTGCTGGTAATCATTGCCTTGTTTCTTTTCATTAGACGATCTGGCTTTCCCTGACAGCCGATTAAAGCACAGCTTCAGTCAGGTACGTTTCCTTTCATTTCCCCTCACGCCCTTATCTAAAACCACTGGGAGCCTCACTCTCCAGACCAATTCTCTAGAGCCGTATTTCTACGGTCTAATTTCCAGCTGATCAAACCCTCCCAGGGATTCTCAACCCTTCCCTCTCTCCTTCCCCCCTTTAACAGTGCCCTCAAGCTGATTCTGAATTGCCTCACCCTGGTGAACCGGATGACTTCATAGGCGGCCCCACCTGACGTATGAGATACTCCAATTAAATATGGGCTCACCATATGCACGGAATTATAGCAAGGTACCTACGTCGCCATACTGCACCGAATAATTCCTATACCTGCCGTGTTCCCTTCCTGATCCCTCTCTCTCTCCCCCCTTTTTTGCAGCATGCCCCAACTTAGACAACCCAGTCCTGATGACGATCCAAACTTACACGGATCGAAACGCCGTCGACTTAAGAGCGCATTCATAGGCGTACTACTTTTCTGTGGCTCAACAAACAATTGAAAAATCTTATGTACTGTGATATCACTCTGTCACTTACCCTCGAGCCACTCACTGTAAATAATTTGCACTTCGTCACAGTGCGCCGTTTTTGCTGTTCACCTTTTCCACTTGCGTCGCCACCTTCATCACCATCACTTTTAAGCACCAAGTTTTTTGTGGTTGTCTTCAATTTATTTATGCAGTGCTGTACTTAACTGTATAATTTTTCGACCATAACTTATGTGACATAAAGATGATTAACTATCTTGTTCCAAATGAATGTGGGTTCTCCTTCTTTCCCCTTTGAGTAATGCTGTATGCATGCACAAGTAACTGCCTATACATAATTACCAATCAGGACACTGTTTCTAGATGCACCTTACCTACCCAGTCCTGAACTGGTCTATGGGTTACACTCCTGTAAACTTTACAAGATTGTGAGCAGCCGCTGGGCTGCGAGAGTCGGTACCCTTGTGGTACTTACCTTTTGAGACCAAAACCTTAGGTCTTCCCGTGTTGTCAATACATAGTACACACACGATCTCGAAGGAGTCCGTTTTGTATACAGAGGAATACATTAACTCTCTCATGGTCGGACGGCCCTCCTTTCTGGCCCTTCTTCTGCCCCCTCTTCTTCCACCACGCCCAACACCTCCAAAGCCTTGCTTGAGAAACTAGAAAAACTTAAAAAGAAACAGATCCGAACAGATCTCCACGCCCGTAGGCTAACAGATTACCTAAGATCTGGTGTCAGTCCTGTTGGTCTACAAATTCGTAACACCCCTGCTATCTTCACGACAGACCCTCTTTTCCGGACCAAGTTCAGCCATCTTGCTACAACCTGCTCCAGACATTGGATGGTCTTGGGCATAGATACAGCCATCGAACACAGCCGCCTAGAACTTATAGAAATTGAAGAACTGGAAAAGTTAATCTTGGCAGATACCTCACTCACGGATGCTAAAAGCCTTCTGGAAAAGATAAACACTACAATCAGTACCTTTAACACCTTCGAAACTAACAAAAAGACAAACAAGATTGAAAAAGATATTAAGAACTACAAAGTAGAAGTGACCTACCCTTACCTGAACGAAGAGTTCTACAACACCCCATACGTCCCACCAGGAACACGCAACTGGGGACGATTCAGAAATAATCAGAGGATAACCTTCTCGGATTCATCTAATACCTCAGTTGAAGATTCTGATTCCGACAACCGTCCAGGCACCTCATCTGCCGCTACTAGACCTCCACCTCTACTACCTGCCAGTTTTTTAGGAAAAGGCCGCGGCCGCGGACAACCACCACCTCAAAACCGCCCAACCAGAAACCGCCAGTATCAACCACAACTCCCGGACGAACGGCAAACGCGCAACCGATACTACCAATGGGGGAACCAACAATAAATGAAGTTTGTCGGACGACAGACACTACCTTACAAATACTTATATTTAATCTCTCTGATTACCAATTCAACCACGATGAGACAAACCTCCTTTCACGGGGCCTCTCTTTCGTTCCCACGGAACGTACAGATTTCTTGGATCTCCAGTCCAGCCTTTTGAAATTCTTCAGGCGAATAAGATTGAAACACTATTTTGCGGACAAATCTGATTCTACATCGCAGATCCTGTCACCCTTCCGTCCACCTTCCACCTTCAATCCTCCTTCCCACATGATGCCTCCGGAGATTCTGGCATTTGAGCGCCTGGTGCTAAAAGAAGTCATGGATCTTAAAAATCAGCCACAATTCATCCCTTACAATATCCCACTAGTAGAAAAACAAGCTTTAAACACTCTTAAAAACAACAAAGACATCGTCATCAAACCGGCGGATAAGGGAGGAGGAATAGTGGTTATGAGTACAACTAAATATGATCTCGAGATTAAAAGACAACTTACTAACCAAGAACATTATCGACCCCTAGCCAAAGACCCACTGGATGATATCCGTACCAAAATATTATCCATCACCACTGAAGCCAAAGAGAGAGACATTATCACAAAGAAGGAATTCGAATTTTTGAACAACAGCAGTCCCCGTACACCCGTACTGTACGTCCTGCCCAAGATACACAAAGACGGCCATAATCCACCAAGGAGACCCATTGTCTCTGGTTGTGGTTCGATCTTAGAGCCACTGGGCAAATACATTGATTCTATTATCAAACCTTTTGTTCCTGAAACTGACACCTACATCCGTGACACCATGGATCTCATTAACACGATCAAGGATTTACCCTTTGACACAAATACACAAGTCATGGCAGGACTTGATATTGAGTCCCTTTATGCTAACATACCTCATGACGAAGGCCTACAAGTTATTCATACCCTTCTTTTGTCCCGACCACAACCGACACAGATTCCAACAGACTTTGTCATGAACTTCCTCCGAGTAGCTCTGAAAAACAACTATTTTTTATACCAAGACACTTTTTATTTACAGGTGAAAGGTATATCAATGGGCGCTTGTTTCACACCTAATTTTGCGATTTTGTTTGTACATAATCTTGAGAAAACCCTCATCCTCACGCCGATCAACCCATTCTTCCAGAATATCAGTCTATGGCGAAGATATATAGACGATGTCCTATTACTGTGGCATGGTACAGCTGAAACACTAGACCCATTCATCCATTGGCTGAACCACTCACAAGAGCATCTGAAATTTACCAGTGAATGCAAGCAAAATGAACTGCCCTTCCTGGATGTCACCATCTGTGCTGAAGATGGCCAACTAGGCACTACTCTTTATCGAAAACCAACCGAGAAAAACACCCTTCTCCTATATTCCAGTTACCACCCTCGAGGACTGTGCGATGGATTGCCCTATGGCCAATTCCTTAGGATTCGGCGCAATTGTAAATGGAAAAAGGATTATTTCAGAGAGGCAGACACCCTGACGCAAAAACTAATACATCGGGGATACCCACGACGATTGGTCAATAGAGCCAAGAAAAGAGCCTGGTTCTGTCACAGAGATCTTGTCCTCACCACCCAACCCAAAAAAACAATGCCCAGAATCCCTTTTGTTTCGAAATTCAGCCCTCACAGTAGCAAAATCCATAAAATCATCAAGAAAAACTGGCCTTTGCTACGTTCATACGAACAATTCAACGAAGCCCCCTTGTTCTCGTATCAACGCGGAGAAAATTTGGCGAATCATCTGGTGCATGCCATCACATGGCCACAATCGACTCATGAAAAAAACACCATTACAGCAGCTTGGGGCCTTGACCCTATTGTGGGCCATTACAGATGCCAAAATTGCAGAGTTTGTGACCTGACAGTAAACACGAAAGAATTCGTAGTGAATGGTCGACGATACGAATTGAAAAAACACACAAACTGCAGATCACAGAATGTAATATATGCCATCAAGTGTCCATGCAACCACCTCTACATTGGCCAGACAACACAAATGATTAAACAGCGAATCATCCAGCATAGAAGCCGCATTAATTGCAAAACTATCACAGCGCCTTTGGTAGCACACTATCTACAACTTGGGCACTCAGACGTCGATATTCATTGGCAAATAATTGAGAAACCAACTTTGCCTATACGAGGAGGAGACATTAAAATGCTACTGAATAAGGCTGAATGCAAATGGATGACCATCTGCGACACTGTGAACCATGGTCTTAACACAATTGATGAATGGAATAGTACTGTTACCAACTAAATCTGACATTTCTCTTCGTCCATAATTACTGTCCTCTGCATTACTGCCCTACACCAGGGCTGACAATGTGACAAGAGCACGATTGCTCACACTGAATCTTTTTATCAACATTAGATTATTAATAATATGTACATTCCGCAGGACCAAACATGAATATTTCCTTGTTAGCCTTTCACATGACACATACACTCAAAGCATTCTGTACGTTTAAATATATGGTTAAATAACATTAATTTTAACGCAGACTTCTAATGCTATCTATGTTAACAATTGGATCGGGATATCAATGTAAATATCATGTTTTTTATGTACCAAAAGATGGTATGAAATGCAAATGTATGTTCAATTTGTACCCCCAGGACGCACGGCCCACTTTTATACAGGGTTTTCAATTCCCCTGGGCATATGCAGAGTTAACGCTCCCTACCACCCGCCCTCAATCGGCCCGCATCCTTGCCCTCGCCATCCACTACATGCGCCCCCGAGTGCAGCAGCTTATTCCCTGAAGCCCTGTTGTCTGGCAGAGATAGAGATTTAGAAGCAGAACTTTAATTTTCGCCCGGTCTTCACTTATCTGAGGCGAACACTCCCACATTCCGTCCACCGACTAACCCCTACGCCCACACAGTCCGTACCTCCCCCAGGCGCTGACGCCACTGTGAGGTACACACCCCTCACACAAGCCCCGCCCACATGCGGAAGTAACCTTCCTGCCTTGCTGATCCCGGCACATAACGCTGCGATTTACTCGTGAGACCACATGCCGATTCACTCTTGTGATCACACGCCAGGTCAAACGGGTACATGCTCCCACCTGCCTATCCCATCACAGGACCCCTTGAACCAGTCTGACGTTCTTTGTTTCCACAAACGGGCTGCTGGTAATCACTGCCTTGTTTCTTTTCATTAGACGATCTGGCTTTCCCTGACAGCCGATTAAAGCACAGCTTCAGTCAGGTACGTTTCCTTTCATTTCCCCTCACGCCCTTATCTAAAACCACTGGGAGCCTCACTCTCCAGACCAATTCTCTAGAGCTGTATTTCTACGGTCTAATTTCCAGCTGATCAAACCCTCCCAGGGATTCTCAACCCTTCCCTCTCTCCTTCCCCCCTTTAACAGTGCCCTCAAGCTGATTCTGAATTGCCTCACCCTGGTGAACCGGATGACTTCATAGGCGGCCCCACCTGACGTATGAGATACTCCAATTAAATATGGGCTCGCCATATGCACGGAATTATAGCAAGGTACCTACGTCGCCATACTGCACCGAATAATTCCTATACCTGCTGTGTTCCCTTCCTGATCCCTCTCTCTCTTCCCCCCTTTTTTGCAGCTCGCCCCAACTTAGACAACCCAGTCCTGATGACGATCCAAACTTACACGGATCGAAACGCCGTCGACCTAACAGCGCATTCATAGGCGTACTCCTTTTCTGTGGCTCAACAAACAATTGAAAAATCTTATGTACTGTGATATCACTCTGTCACTTACCCTCGAGCCACTCACTGTAAATAATTTGCACTTCGTCACAGTGCGCCGTTGTTGCTGTTCACCTTTTCCACTTGCGTCTCCACCTTCATCACCATCACCTTTAAGCACCAAGTTTTTTGTGGTTGTCTTCAATTTATTTATGCAGTGCTGTACTTAACTGTATAATTTTTCGACCATAACTTATGTGACATAAAGATGATTAACTATCTTGTTCCAAATGAATGTGGGTTCTCCTTCTTTCCCCTTTGAGTAATGCTGTATGCATGCACAAGTAACTGCCTATACATAATTACCAATCAGGACACTGTTTCTAGATGCACCTTACCTACCCAGTCCTGAACTGGTCTATGGGTTACACTCCTGTAAACTTTACAACAATGCTTACATCCCTGGCATAATAAGGAAAATTTGCGAAATACTGTGTACATCCTTAGCCTATTTGTGAACATTTCTGTCTGGAATTCCAGTGTGCGCCTCAGGCATAATGTTAGCATAAATGTGTCTACAAATAGCATAATGGTAGCTTCCCCAGCCAAAATGTTGGCCATTCCAAACACACTGTGTCTACCACAAGGCTAGTGTGAAGTCCTGTGTGTGTGTCAGCTGAGGTAGAGTCTTTGAAGTGCAAGTGTGACAGGTGACAGCTCCACCCCCTGAAACCAGGATGGCCCATCCTGCCAACACCCAAACCCTCTAATGTGGGACTGTTCAAATGGAATAAACAAAGGCCAACTGCCAATTATACCTAGTCATGTGACCCAGGATAATAGCTGCAGGCACCAAATGGTGAGGTCAAGGTCAAGTACACGCCAACTTTGTACAAGTGTTATACAACACACAGGTTGGGGTCTAATCGTCAGTTAGGCTGAGCCACTTAAAAATCCAACAAACACACCAATGCCAAAACAAACTCTCCTTTGCAATCTACATTAAATCCCAAATTGCTATATTCAATAAAAGTGGTCACTATTTAATCTTTATACAACAACTAACCAACACTTTCATTTTTGTAGTCTTTTTTGTCACACATGGAAAAACCGTGTACAGTTGAACAACAATATTTGTATCCCTTCCACCAACAGAAATATAAACACTACAGTGGATACAAACAAAATCAATTCACACAAATACATACATAAAAGTAGTACTCAACACAAAAAACATGAATGCAATACATCAATAGATCAGTTTTTTCTTTACAATGTCCAGAGCACAACCTAAATGGAAATATATCTGAATGCCCTATCAAACAAATTAACAAAGTTCAGCTGCTCTCTGATTTTAATGGACAATGAGCCTCTGCCTACACCTGACTTCTTGCACCAGGTTTGTATCTTTTACTAAACCAACTGTTCATTCCCTGGAATTTGAAGTCACTCTATTTTGTTGTTTGTTTTTAATTTATTTTTTTCCACATTTTCAGGGACATCATATAAAGATGCAAATATAATACACAATGAATCAAAGAGTACAAGAGTTAATTACAAATTACAAAAGAGAGTTAATACAACCAATAAAGATACAAAGAGTGTTGACCAATCATCTTATACACTGGCAGAGAAATACTCATAGAGCCAGGTTGATAAACAGAGATCAAAATATAAATCAAATCAGTTAATTTTCGCTCTCCAAATTTCAAACCTTGGTGGCTCGTGGCATAACAAATCCCCCACAATACACAAACGGGCCACAGTCATTGCAACAAATAAAAACAATCGATGTTTATACATGATACACCCTTTTGAAACTATCCGCCCCATCCCTAGAATTAACAGGGCAGGAGAGATCTGAAATGAATCCCCTAAAATAATAGATAAAAAGTATTCGATATCACGTACAAACAAATTCAATTTTACACAATTGAAAATCTGAATAAAGTTTTAAAGAATTGTACTTTTAAGTTTGCTGACATGAGAACTTCTTTAGATCTGATAATTGCATCTTCAAGTGATATATCTAATTCATTCTCTCCCAGTATCAATGCCCATTGTGAGGTATGTTTTTCCAGATCATCCTTTTTACCCGAATTTAAGATTTTATACAACATTCCGATTTTACTCTGTGCCCTTATAGCTTCTATTAATGGATTAGAAATCAATTTTAATTTGCCTTTTAACAGAAAATCACGAATTTGTAAAAACTTAAAAAACTGTGATTGTGATAGGTTATAAGCCCTTGCTAGGTCCTCAACCTGTTTGATATTTCCCATCTTATCATACAAGTCTCCTAATAAGCCTATTCCTTTTTCTCGCCAGACCCTCATGGTCCTATCAACAAATATGGGTGGGGGTAGCTTAGTCATATTCAAAGGAGTATAATAAGTAAGATCTCCTAAATTAATTAAATGCGGACTTTCTTCCATGTTTTAATTGCTGCATCTACAATCTTGAACCTGGTTCTCTTGAAGTAGCTCCATTCTACTTCCCGAAATAAACTTCGATTAGCTCCGATTCCTAATGCCATTTAAAAAATGGAGCTGGTGGATATTGTAGTTGTTAGGTTACTGTCATCCACTCCACAAAGTAAAAAGGTCATTGTTTGCAAAAAACAAACATAATAATACAATACAAGGTCAGGAACTGCTAAACCTCCCCTCGTACTCGATAATGTCATGAATTTCATAGCACTTCGTGATTTCACCGGAGCCCATAGAAATTTGGAACATAAAGCCTGAAGCTTCTGTAGTTGAAATACCAAAATTTCTAGCGGCATTGCTCTAAAGAGGTATAATACTCGCGGCAATATATTCATTTTTAAGATGTTTGCTCGGCCAATCAGAGTAAAATGCAGCCTGCCCCACCTCTCCAAAGAATCTGCAATATTACTATAAAGAGACCCCCAGTTTGCCTCCACCACTGCAACCATAGATGCCTGAATCTTAACTCCTAAGTATGTAGCTTCCACCACTGCTCTTGAATCATCTATTGCTACAGTGTCAGTGCATACCATCTGCGTTTTCATGGCATTAAGCTTATATCCGGACATCCGTCCAAATTTACCAGCTAGCCGTTCAATATCCGACATTGCGGCGGCCGGGTCTTCCGATGTTATCGCAATATCATCCGCATATGCGAAGACTATATAGGGGATACTGCGGACCACAAAAGGCTTAATTAGCCGACTTCTAGAGAGCATTACAATAAATGGGTTGATATATAACGCGAAGAGTAGGGGAGAGCAGGGGCAACCCTGTCTCGTACCTCTAGCAATCTGCACTACTTCTGAAGCTAATCCCATTGATGATATTCTCGCCGTAGGTGATTCATATAAAGCCTGCAATGCAATCATAAACTTTTGACGGAATCCCATACTCTCCATTAATGACCATAAGTACTGCCATTCCACGCGGTCAAACGCTTTTTCTGCGTCTAGCAGAATCAGTCCCAATTTACGTCTCTCTACCTCCACTATATCAAACAGAGTAATTACTGTATTAATATGAGTCACCGTACCCCGACCGGGTATAAAGCCATGTTGATCTTGGGAAACTAGGGAAACTATGACTTTAGATAGGCGGTTAGTTAAAATTTTCGAATATATCTTTCTATCACAATTCAATAGTGAGATAGGCCGGTATGAGCCAGGGAGTTCTACCTCTTTACCTTTTTTGCTAAAAACTACAATTGTAGCTTCATTCCATGTCTTTGGTATTGACCCGATTTGAGCCGCCCTAAACGTAGCCAGCATTATCTCTTTTAAATCATCCAAAAAAACTTTATAAATCTCGCCAGGTTACTGGTCAGGGCCAGCTGCCTTCCCCATCACCAGCGATTTAACCGCATTTGTTAGCTCTTCCATCGTTATCGGAGCATCTAACATATCCGCAGCTGCGGTATCTAGTTTGGAAAGCTCCCCAAATAAACTAGGATTTAATGGGGTCAACCCACCTTGTTCCGTAGTATACAGATTGGAGTAAAATTGATGGAAAATGGCCAAAATCTCTTTTGGATCCGACCTTAAAGCCCCTGTATTGTCTTTTAGTGCAGCGATATTCCGACTTGATTCATTTATGCGCAGTTTAAGAGCTAAAGATCTTCCCACTGATTCACCGTATTCATGGCAAATTTTCCTCTGTGTCAAATACCTTCTCGCACTCTCACTATCCCAAACTCCCAAAATGTTTGCCCTTTTTCTAGCGACCTCGTCCTCCAGCGAGGCTATATTGCCCTGAATAGCAATGCCCTGAGTCAGCTTCTCCTCAGCCCTTTGCAGCTCAAGATAATACATCTCCATCTCAAATTTTAATTTTTTTTGTTGAGCTAACCCGAAACTTAGCACCTCCCCCCTGAAACAAGGTTTGAATGTGTCCCACACAACACTGATGTGAGCCAAGTTCCTTTTATTGTCAAAAAATTCCTTTAACCACCCTGACACATAATCTGTAAAATTATCGTTTAGACACAACTTCCGGTCAAAGGAAAACCTTTTAACAGTTCCCATTGGCCCCCACCCAGTAAGTGTTCGAACAATAGGGGAATGATCTGATGCAATTTTTGGGTAAATTTGCATTTTAACTTTAGCTAAGTCTGTAATGCTCATTAAAAAATAATCCAACCTCACTTTCTTTTTGTGTGGATGGGAGTAAAAAGTGAAACCTGGGTCTGGGGCATATAGAGTACTCCAAACATCTGCCAGGCCGTAGTCCTTTAAAATATTAAGGAGTGCTTTACACACCTGTGGTTTCCGACCCTTATACTTTTTAAGCCCTCCAGCAAGCTCTTGACCTGTTAAGTTAATGTTCATATCCCCACAAATAATTAAGGGAGTGGACCAGGTTGCTAGTTCCATATGAAGTTCTTCCAAAATTGCAGACTCCTCTAGGTTGGACCCATAGATGTTGCATACCGTGAAGGTCTTTAGTCGCCCTGCACATTCCACTATAGCCCATCGACCCTTTTTATCTGCTAGTTTCCGCTTAACACTTAACATATCCCCATTAGCCAAAATGGCCACTTCCCGCGTCATTCCTGCTTGTTATGAGGAGATCAAAACAGAGAAGCCCAATTCACCTAACATTTGATGCTTACTCCATGGCAAATGGGTTTCTTGAACACACACTACGTGCGGTGAAACATGACGTAGCTCAGCAGCTACCCTCCTCCTTTTATTAAAATTATTTAAACCAGACATATTTTGTAGGAACTGGGTTCGCCAGGTCGCCGGGGGGTAGAACGGACCGAGCAGGTAGGCACCCAAAGCTTAGGTGTTATGTGACTACACAACACACACATCCACTGAGACAATAGGTGCACGCAAAGACTGAGACTACACCAGTATGTTTGATTCAAATAAATACGTTTTATCTAAGATCAAGATCAGGGCAGTCAAAAATCACAGTAATAGTAACTCATTACTCAGCCATAAATACATAAATAAATAAATATTAAATAGTAAGTCATAAAATACGGCATTAGACAGGATTAAAACATTTCATGTAGCATTGGTAAAATCTTCCAGTGTACATCTGCAAAGCATTCCATTAGGTATGAACCAATATCTCAGCATTCGGCAAAAGTAACAAGGCATCAGTGGAACATGTGCATCTCATTAAGCATACTAAACTTGGCTGTTGCAAATAAAACAATTCCTTAACCAGGAATAACCAATTCATTGAGTAGAGATACCCACTTTGGTAAATAAGAACCTCCACTTCATTCTTCAGCACTATTAAACAAGGCATCAAGCTGAGGGGAGCCTCTCATTAGGCATTAAGCAACAAGGCACCCAGGTAGGAGTTAATTTGTACCTGTTGAGGCCCCCACGATGTCTTGAGGGGCCCTGGCCCAGTGCCGAAAGGGGCCGAATAGGGCCAACAGGGCCCAGCCACAGTCTACCCGAGGGGAGGGGCGGTTTCGGGGCCTCCCTCTTGCTCTTAGTAGGTCCCACGTCACTACAGGTTCTCCGCCCTCCCCCCGGGGCTTTAACTGCTGTTTTTCAGGCCTTTCCGGGGCCCCTTGTGGTGATTGCTGCTGGAGGAAGAGCTCCCGCTCTCCGGAGGACCTCACTCGGCTTGGTGCGGGCGGAGAGGCTCGCTGGTCCTGAGGAGCCTCCAAGCCGCACTAGAATCAGTCCTGGGACTCACGCTGACTCAGAGGGGCCCAGGGTACAATCTGGCAGAGCCTCGGCGTAAACGCGCCCGCAGCCGCCGATGTCAAAGTGGCCTGCGGGGACGGACAACCAAGTCTCACTGCAGGCACCGTGCCGGCGGGGGCGGAGCCCAAGTCACGCCCCCATCACGTGACGCGGGAACAGGCTTCGGGGCCCAGCGTGGCCTACTGTGAACTCCGGCGGCCCTCTTCTGGCACTGGGTGCCGCCGCAACTATGGCACTAAGTGGAAAGGGGGGGGTCCACAGACCGGCGCCCCGCCACGACGGCGTCTGCAGAACTAGAGGCAGCAGCGGCGCGATGCTCCAGCGCCTCGATGCAGCAGGCAACGCTCTGGGGGCACACAGAAGGTCCGCGATGGTGACGGTGAGTACCACAGCGCTTGGGCGTTCCAGCGCTCGAGGGGGGGGTTCAGCTTGACAGTTCGGGCGATATTACCGGTAACATAGCGCTCTTCAAGGATTCAGCAGGAGAGTGTTAGGGGGCAGGTCAAGCCACACGGAGGAAGTAAAGCACCTCAGGGGCACCGCACTTCAGGCAGTTCAGCCAGGGGGAGTTAGGCAGAACAGCGCAGGGACCCAGGTGAGGCAAAGGGAGCCAAGTGGACACAGCCCTATACCTGGTTGATCCCCAGTAGTCCTTGGTAGTACAGGAAAGTTGGTTATTTCGGCGCTAGATGGTTCCTGCGCCCTTGTAAAGCAGTTACTTGAAGAGGGGGGTTTTGAGTTGAAGGCTGGTCAAGTCTCCTCAGCAGGTCACTTCAGGTGGTCCCTGGGTTCCCCTCCCGCCGGGCCAGATCAGTGGGCTAGTTCAGTGTTCCTCACACAGCTTGGTGGGCAGCGCATAAACCCTGTCACCCCCAGTGGTATAGGTTCCTGACTAGGCCCTACCACCTAAGTCTCCTGTGTAGGGTTCCCCAGGTCAGTGATGCCCCAACTCCCTCAACTGACTAGAAAGTTTCCCTCCCTTTTCTTTTATAGTGGCAGTTGGTGTCCACTCCCCTGTTCTGGAAGGTTCTAGGAGCTTCCCTAGTCTAGCTATGGGCAGGCAGGCAGGCTGGAGTTGCAACAATGTTTAGGGGTTCCAGACAGCTCCTGGCTACTAGAGTGCATCTAACAAGACCACGCTGCGGTAGCAGGAGTCAGTGGCAGCCATGTTGGGGGAAGAGAACACCTGCACCTTAGCATTGATTAGCAATGGGAAGGTGCCCGGAGACCTAAGGCCAACAAAAAGAAGGTGGGAAAAATGAGGCAAGGGCAAAAAAAAATAGGGAAAGACCACCCTAGGGCTGACAGGTCTAACATGCATCCCCCCCCAGCTGAAAGTGGGGAGAGCTACCCAACCTCTAGGGAGTTCTCGTCACTAAGGCGGAAAAACCGGGAGAGGCCGTCAGCATTGGAGTGGTCAACTCCGGGCCTATGTTCCACCCTAAAGTCCATCCCCTGTAGGGAAATGGACCACCTTAGCAACTTGGGGTTTTCGCCTCTCATCTGCATGAGCCAGCGAAGGGGTCGGTCGGTTTGAATTAGGAAGTGAAAGCCAAAAAGGTATGGCCTCAACTTCTTCAAGGCCCAGACCACAGCGAAGGCTTCTCACTCGATTGTACTCCATCGCCGTTCCCGAGGGAGGAGTCTTCTGGAGATGAAGGCCACAGGTTGGTCTTGGCCATCGTTGTTGAGTTGCGAAAGCACAGCGCCTATGCCGTGCTCAGAGGCGTCCGTCTGCACGATGAACTCCTTCGAGAAGTCAGGTGTCGCAAGCACCGGAGCGGTGCACATCGCACGCTTCAGTGTCTCGAATGCCTCTTGGCAAGCAGCCGTCCAGATCACTTTTCGTGGCTGCTTCTTGGACGTCAACTCAGTCAAGTGGGCTACGATGGTACTACATCCCTTGACGAACCGGCGGTAATAGCCAGTGAGACCGAGGAAAGCTCGGACCTCAGTCTGGGTTTTGGGGGGCTCCCTGGCCAAGATGGTCTCAATTTTGGCCTGGAGGGGTTGCACCATACCCCCGCCCACCAGGTGTCCCAGGTAGACGACAGATACCTGTCCAATCTGGCACTTGCTAGCCTTCATGGTCAGGCCAGCACGTTGCAAAGCCTGCAGCACCTCCTGGAGATGCTGCAGATGGTCCTCCCAGGTGCTACTTAAGACAGCTATGTCATCCAGGTACGCCGCTGAGAAGGACTCCAGGCCAGACAGCACCTGGTTCACCAACCGCTGGAAGGTGGTTGGAGCATTCTTGAGCCCGAAGGGCATCACTTTAAATTGAAAGTAGACCTCGGGGGTGGGGAACGCTGTTTTCTCCTTTGCTCCGTCGGCCATGGCAATCTGCCAGTACCCTGATGTTAGATCAATGGTGCTGAGGTACCGGGCTGCTCCCAGCCGGTCAATCAGCTCAGCCGCCCGTGGGATCGGGTGAGCGTCTCTCTTGGTGACAGAGTTCAATGCCCGATAGTCCACACAGAACCGAAGTTCTGGTGTGGTGCCCGGTGGGGCCGCTTTCGGTACCAACACAACCGGACTAACCCAAGAGCTGCTGGAAGGTCCGATCACCCCCAGCTCCAGCATTTTGGCCACCTCATCCTGGATGCTGTTCTTGACTTTATCAGACAGCTGGTAAGACTTGGTTTTTACAGGCGGACTGTCCCCTGTGTCCACATCATGGGTACACAGATGTGTAATTCCAGGCGTGAGGGAGAACAACAAGGCGTACTGCTCCAACAGCTGGTGGCAGTCCCTCTGTTTTTCTGGGATCAAGGATGGGGAGAGGACAACTCCCTCCACTGAACCATCCTTCTCCTGGACCGCCAGAAGGTCAGGAAGAGGCTCACTCTCTTCCTCCTCGCTCCCATCCGTCACCATGAGGAGAGCAAGCTCAGATCGTTCATGGTGGGGCTTCAGGCGGTTGACGTGGAGCACCCGATGGGGCTGACGGGGGGTCTTTAAGTCAACGACATAGGTAGACTGGCCTCAACGCTCCACAATTTCGTACTGACCAGTCCACCGGTCCTGGAGGGCGCTAAGCTCTCCAGGCTCCATGACCCACACCTTCTGTCCAGCGTCCAACTCCACCGTCCGAGCGTTGCGGTCATACCACTCCTTCATGACGGCTTGGCTAGCCTCCAAGTTGTCTGAGGCTTCCTTCCACAGCTTGGCCATCTGGCTGCGGAACGCCAGCATGTAGCTGACGACATCACGGGGAAGCTTGTTCGAAGTCTTCTCCCACCCCTCCTTGACAAGGCTGAGGGGCCCCCTAACGGGATGGCCATAGAGCAGTTCAAAGGGGCTGAACCCGACTCCCTTCTGTGGTACCTCGCGGTATGAAAACAGCAGGCAAGGGAGGAGGATGTCCTATTTCCGCCTCAAATCCTCTGGCAGGCTCCGGATCATCCCCTTCAAGGTCTTGTAGAAGCGCTCTACGAGCCCGTTAGTCTGGCGGTGGTAAGGAGTGGAGAAAGGGTAGGTCACTCCGTTCTCCTTCCACATGGCCTGCATGTAGGCCGACATAAAGTTCGTGCCCCTGTCTGACACCACGACTTTGGGGAATCCCACTCTGGTAAATATCCCCATCAGGGCCCGCGCCACCACAGGTGCAGTGATGGTCCTCAGAGGAATAGCCTCCGGGTATCGAGTGGCGTGGTCCACTAACACCAAGATGAACCAGTGTCCGGAAGAGGTCGGAGGGTCCAACGGCCCAACGATGTCGATTCCGACCCGCTCAAAACGGGTCCCGACCACCGGGAGCGGTTCCAAAGAGATCTTCACTTTAGTCCCAGTCTTGTCACTTGCCTGGCAAGTCTTGCAGGTCTTGCAGTAGGTGTCAGAGGCAACTCCCATCCGGGGCCAATAAAAATGCGGGACCAACTGCGCAAAGGTTTTGTCCTGGCCCAGGTGTCCAGCCAAAGGAATTTCATGCGCCAATTCCAACAAAAAGGCCCGGTAGCATTGGGGGACCACTAAGGCCCTCGAGGATCCATGCTCACTGTAAAGGAGGTCATCCTCCCAGTACACATGAAAACTGCCGGTCTCCTGATCGGTCGCTTGGGCTTCGGCCTGTCGCCGCATGCCTTCAAGCGTGGGGCACTCTTTCTGCGCCCGACAGAATTCCTCCCGGGTAGGCCCTCCTTCCACATGCCACTTGGCAAGGGTCGGCAAGTCCCCACGGGAACAACCTCCACCTCCAAGGACTCCGGGGGTACCTCCGCGGGCTTCCCATCCATCACACGGGGTTTGTTCTCCTCTGGACCGGCATTGGGTTGGGCCGTTGTCTCAGGCTCCAACTCGTGCCTTAAATTCCACTTCCTTCCAGGCGGTATGTTCCAGGTCGTTTGCTAGCAGACAGTCCACAGGCAAGGCAGGGCTTATTGCAACTCTCAACAGGCCTTTCACTCCTCCCCACTCATAGGGAACCTGAGCCACGGGATAGTAGCTCAGACTGCCGTCAGCCAACACGGCCGGAGGGAACACATCAGGTACTACTTGCTCAGGAGACACCAGCCGCCTCACTACAGTGGTCATGCTGGCACCTGTGTCCTTCAGAGCCTCCACCTCCTCCCCATTAACCTTCACCCTCTGCTGGTACTTAGCAGTGTTCGATGGTAAGGACGTCAATGGGACCAACTCTCTGTCCCCGAGTGAAACCAGGGTCAGGCCTGTCCACTCCCCTTCCCTATCTAGGGGCAGCTCTACCCCAAGCGCTACACTAGCCTACCCGGGATTCTTGTCACCTGTGAGGGCTGGGGGTCGTTTGCGACACTGGGCATCTCCCTTGTAGTGTCCAAACTCCCCGCATTCATAGCACCGGACAACTTTTGGCTCCTGACTCTTGTCAGGGTAAGTGGGCTTTGGGTAACTGGGATGAGGTGGGGTACCTACTCCTCTCCCAAACTGTTTAGTTTGTGGGCCTCGTGAGAACACCTTCTTTTTATCTCCCCCCTCTTTCTGCTGGGGGGCGCCCTGTCCGCCTTTTGGGCCATCTCCCCCGGGGCCCTTGTGTGACATCCGGGTGCTAACCCAAGTATCCGCCTCCTCCACAAGCTCACGGGGATCAGTCAGCTTGCGGTCCACCAGATGTTGGCGCAGCTCCGGAAAACACTTATCCAAGAGGTGCTCTCTCAAAAATAAATTGTACAGGCCCTCATAGTCATGCACCTCGCTGCCACGCACCCAACCATCCAGAGCCTTACGGGCATAATCAAAGAAATCGACCCAATTCTGCGTAGACAGCTTATGGCTGACACTGAACTTTTGGCGATACCTTTCGGGGTTGAGGCCAAACTTTTTAAGGAGCGCCTCCTTCATGGGGGAATATCTGAACTGATCCGCCTTATCAAGATACAAGAGGGTGTCCCTGACATTGGGAGGGATGTAACGATACAGGCCACCTCCCCAGTGTTTCTCGGGCACCCATTGGCGGTCAAGGCCACTTCATATGCCTCCAACCACTTGGCGATGTCATCCCCCTGAGTGTAGCTCGCTATTACCTCCTTGGGTAACCAAAGCCTAGGCTCGTGTTGAGCCCTGGGTCAGCTGCCACCATTGGGACTTGCTGGCGCACTCAGTTGCAATGCTCGCAGCTCCAGCTCCTTAAGCTGAAGCTCGTGCGCCAACTTCCTCTCTTCCAAAGCTAATCTTTGTCTCTCCCTCTCGTGCTCTAACTTGGCAAGCTCCCACTTCAATTGCCTCTCCTCCCTCCTGTCCTCATATTCCTGTGACTACGTACTCCTTCTAGACTTACTACTACTTGCCCTGGAACGTCTTCCTGTCAACACATTTTCAGACACATCAATCTTTAGTAGGTCTAGTTCTCCCGAAGCACCCGCCTCCTCTTGTGTGACCTGCCCCTCCTGTTCCTCATCCCCTCTCCCCTCTGGGTGGGCCCTTACCCATGCCCTCAAAGCGGTACGGAGTTCCTCCTTTGCGGCTCTCCGCCCAACCGGCACCCCCATCCCCTGACAAAATTCCCTTAACTGCACCACCATATACTCTTCGAGGTTGGCCAGTTGGAACTCCATTTAGACAGGTGGGGTCCCAGATAAATTAAAGGAAAAGCACTAGGACGTAGGTAACAGGTTTAGGTCACAACAGGTCTCTACACACTCAGGTTAGACAGTGGGGGTTAATTGTGTAGGCTTGAACGCACGATTGGTGTCTAGTCTAATTGCTGCGCACTCTGTGCCACTGGAGGGTGCTGTATAGTCACAGGTCCTGATCCCACCGCTCGCCACCAAATGTAGGAACTGGGTTCTCCAGGTCCCCGGGGGGTAGCATGGACCGAACAGGTAGGTACCCGAAGCTTAGGTGTTAAGTGACTACACAACACACACATCCACTGAGACAATAAGTGCATGCAAAGACTGAGACCACACCAGTATGTTTGATTCAAATAAATAAGTTTTACCTAAGATTTAGATCAGGGCAGTCAAAAATCACAGTAATAGTAACTCATTACTCAGCCATAAATACATAAATAAATAAATATTAAATAGTAAGTAACTGTAGGCCCTTCCGAAAATACGGCATTAGACATGATTAAAACATTTCATGTAGCATTGGTAAAATCTTCCAGTGTACATCTGCAAAGCATTCCATTAGGTATGAATCAATATCTCATCAGGCCCGAATACCCCAGCATTCGGCAAAAGTAACAAGGCATCAGTGGAACATGTGCATCTCATTAAGCATACTAAACTTGGCTGTTGCAAATAAAACAATTCCTTAACCAGGAATAACCAATTCATTGAGAAGAGATACCCACTTTGGTAGATAAGAACCTCCACTTCATTCTTCAGCACTATTAAACAAGGCATCAAGCTGAGGGGAGCCTCTCATTAGGCATTATGCAACAAGGCACCCAGGCAGGGGTTAATTTGTACCAATGGAGGCCCCCACGATGTCTTGAGGGGCCCTGGCCCAGTGCTAAAAGGGGCCAAATAGGGCCAACAGGGCCCAGCCACAGTCTACCCGAGGGGAGGGGCGGTTTAGGGGCCTCCCTCTCGCTCTTAGGAGGTCCCACGTCACTACAGGTTCTCCACCCTCCCCCCGGGGCTTTACCTGCTGTTTTTCGGGCCTTTCCGGGGCCCCTTGTGGTGATTGCTGCCGGAGGAAGAGCTCCCGCTCTCCGGAGGACCTCACTCGGCTTGGAGCGGGCGGAGAGGCTCGCGGGTCCTGAGGAGCCCCCACGCCGCACTAGAATCAGTCCTGGGCCTCTCGCTGACTCCGGGGGCCCGGGGTACAATCTGGCACAGCCTCGGGGTAAACACGCCTGCAGCCGCCGATGTCGGAGCGGCCTGCGGGGGCGGACAGCCAAGGCTCACTGCAGGCACCGCGCCGGCGGGGGCAGACCCCAAGTCGCGCCCCCGTCACGTGGTGCGGGAACAGGCTTCGGGGCCCAGAGCGGCCTACTGTGAACTCCGGCGGCCCTCTTCTGGTACCGGGGGCCGCCGCAACGATGGCACTAAGTGAAAAGGGGGGGTCCACAGACCGGTGACCCGCCACAACGGCGTCTGCAGAACTAGAGGCAGCAGCGGCGCGATGCTCCAGCGCCTCGTTGCAGCAGGCAACTCTCTGGGGGCACACAGAAGGTCCACTGTGGTGGCGGTGAGTACCACAGCGCTTGGGCGTTCCAGCGCTCGAGGGGGGGTTCAGCTCGACAGTTCGGGCGATATTACTGGTAACACAGCGCTCTTCAAGGATTCAGCAGGAGAGTGCTAGGGGCAGGTCAAGCCACACGGAGGGAGTAAAGCACCTCAGGGGCACAGCACTTCAGGCAGTTCAGCCAGGGGGAGTTAGGCAGAACAGCGCAGGGACCCAGGTGAGGCAAAGGGCGCTGAGTGGACACAGTCCTATACCTGGTTGATCCCCAGTAGTCCTTGGTAGTACAGGAAAGTAGGTTCTTTCGGCGCTAGATGGTTCCTGCGCCCTTGTAAAGCCGTTACTTGAAGGGGGGGTTCTGAGTTGAAGCCTGGTCAAGTCTTCTCAGCAGGTCACTTCAGGTGTTCCCTGAGTTCCCCTCCCGCCGGGCCAGATCAGTGGGCTAGTTCAGTGTTCCTCATACAGCTTGGTGGGCAGCGTCTAAACCCCGTCACCCCCAGTGGTATAGGTTCCTGACTAGGCCCTACCGCCTAAATCTCCTGCGTAGGGTCCCCCAGGTCAGTGATGCCCCAACTCCCTCAACTGACTAGAAAGTTTCCCTCCCTTTTCTTTTATAGTGGCAGTTGGTGTCCACTCCCCTGTTCTGGAAGGTTCCAGGAGCTTCCCTAGTCTAGCTATGGGCAGGCAGGCAGGCTGGAGTTGCACCAATGATTAGGGGTTCCAGCCAGCTCCTGGCTTCTAGAGTGCATCTAACAAGACCACGCTGCGGTAGCAGGGTTCAGTGGCAGCCATGTTGGGGGAAGGGAGCACCTGCACCTTAGCATTGATTAGCAATGGGAAGGTGCCCGGAGACCTAAGGCCAACAAAAAGAAGGTGGGAAAAATGAGGCAAGGGCAAAAAAAATAGGGAAAGACCACCCTAGGGCTGAGAGGTCTAAAACATTTAAAGAACAAATTTGAATATCTCTAATCGCCATGTTGCCCTAGTAGAATTCCCACATGATGTTTTTTCCAAGCAATCAGTACCTTAATCACAAATGAGACATCCTTACTACCACATTTAAAGCTCTTTATTAACTCTCTTTTTATTAAGTTATTTTTGTTATCTGAAAGTGTGGATTTTTTCTCACTTTTTTCCCCTCCACCTAAATCACCCCTACTTCCCTTACCCCCAAAACCCCTTATGGTCCTGCATATGCCAGCTGGCTGCTTCCTTCTCCTACCCACAAGCCGTCTGAAACCCAAAAAAGCATAAAGAATCTCATCACTTAAAATAGGAGAGACATCATATGCGAGAGATAATGGAAAAAATATATCAATTATGAGCAACTCTTGCTTATCATGATTTCACAATAGAGACAAAAAGAAAAGATAAGCTAAACAAGTCTTAAGAGTCAGCAAACATGCCTACAAAATTGAACACACAATTTTACAAAAAAGTGGAGTCCACAGCAAATCCCAGCCTATTAACTTGTTACAAAATTGGCCAGTATGTTTATAATTCTACATGCTATTCAAAAATTCCTCAGCCAGTCCTACGGTAGTAAAGAATTGTGTGTACTCCTTATATATAATCTTCAATTTTGCCGGATTCAGAAGGTAAGCTTGTGCTCCTTTGGCTTGGAGCGGAGTAATTAGTTGGCGAAGTTGCCAACGATTTTCCATGGTATACTTGCAGAAATCCGGGGTGACAATAAATTCAAACCCTGGGCCAACTCTCCGCTTATCGGGTCTGGCAAGTCTGAAGACATCCTCCCGGGCTAAGAAACTATTAAAGGAGATTAACAGTGCCCTGGGCCTCGCTGAATTTTCCCCACCTATATTGACAGTCGACTGGGCAGCTTGCCGGCGAATGTTGAAAGGAAAGCGGTGTGCTCTTTCAATTTCCCTGTCCCAGTCCCATTTATTTAGTTCAGGCAAAGCGTTCTTAAATAAATCCACTATAAATGTACGTGGATCCATGCCCTCTTTTCCTTCTGGCACTTGGAGAACTCTCAAGTTGTTGCGACGTGCTCTGTTTTCAAAGTCCGCTAATTTCCACTGGGTGTCCTCTTTTATCCCCTGCAATGCATCTGTCGCTCCTTTCTGCTGCTCGACCATATCCTCTAAGTTTGAAATACGAGTCTCAGCCCTGTTAAACCTGGATGCAGAGTCCACCTGTGATTTTGCGATCCGCCGAACTGAGCTCTGAAGCTTGCGACAAAGAGTTTGAACCCTCTGGCTTTCTGCCCTTGTCTCGTCGCGGAGGGACATTATAGATTCATAAATCAAAGCTAACGATATCTCCTCGTCTACTAAGTCAGGAGAGCCCTCCTGGGATTGTTGTAAGGTCCCATCTTCACCTCTACTGACTACATGTTTCCCTGCCATTTTACGAACGGTAGATGGGCTGCCCTCAACTATATCTACAGAATCATCCAAACAAATACTACTGGCAGGGCTGCCCCCTTCCATACTCATGTGTTGAGCATATTTCTTAACTAAATCCTCACAGGAAGAGGGTAAAGATGGTTCTGACATGGAACAGAAATCACCAGAGTCCGCATCCTGTTGTAAAAGTTGGGTCTCCTCCCCTCCGCCGTTTCCTGATAGCAAGGGTACAGCATTCTCGGTCAGTGTATCTGCCCCCCTTTACTGATTCCCTTGCACATTTGCATTGTTGTTTAAAGGGGCAGTCTCCTCTACCTCCAGCCCTGCCACTACTATTGCGGGCCCCCCTTTGGTTTAATCTTTTCCTAGTGCACTTGTGAAAATTGCCGGTATGGTTTTATTCATCTCCAGCCCCCCTCTTGTTTTAACAGTGTCCACGGGGCCTTTAGAATTCTTACCGCTTGCCTGTGATGGGGTAATCGCGCTTCTGCTCACCTCAGGGGGAGCACCATTCTCCGCTTGTTCCTCCGGCATCCGAGGCTTTCCCCTCGTTCCTTTTAGCTGTGCTGTACTTCACACTCCCGCTCTTCTATTCTCGACCTGTTTGCCTTCTGGCGTGAACGCCGCACTCTCCCCGCTGCTCCAGTCAATCAGCGTGACTCTCCACAGGTGATGATGAAGCCGCTGAAGTGAAGGCTTAACGAGAGCGTACGCATCCGCGGGTCCTCGACTGCCACTGCGGAGCCAACACAACTACGGCGGTTAACAAGGGCAGTGAAGACGCCAGCCCTCAGCTTATCGTAGTAGCCGTAGTATCGTAGTAGTCGCCAATTCCACTGCCCCTAGTCCGCCACAGACATTGCCCGCATTCCTCGGCACCAGCTCCCCCTCTCGCTATGTCTCTCCAGGCGGATTTCATTGAGCCCGCAGGTAAGTCGAGGAGCAGTCAGCTTACACGTCCACTCACGTGGGCTCCATCTTGCCTCTTGAGGTCACTCTGTATGTAAAACAATTTTCAATTGTGACAGTAGGCCTACAACAATGGTCAACGCATTTCGAACCCCCTACATCATACTTGATGGGGTTCTCCTCAGGATGTAGAACTGATATCCACTTATGATAACCTCAGATGGCTTGAAGCATAGGCACTAATGTGATATTGGGAGCAAGTAAACACCGTATGAATGCTGAAAAAAAAATGCAGATTCTGCTAAAATTACTCAGTTTGTTGAATCACCAAGTTTAAAGTCATTCGTAGACTGCGTGTGTCGGAATAGAAGGGCTCCGTCCATTTTTGTCAGTTTAAGAAATAAAATATTGCATTAGTGCCTACGCTTCAAGCCATCTGAGGTTAAATAGATTGCCCATTTTTCCTATTTTGTGTGCTTTCAGTTTGTAGTGGAAACTGGTGTGAAACCCATGGGTGATCCCGGAAAGCAATAAGTTTGAAAAAGTTGACATAATTCTGAATTCAGCAAGGGGTCATATATGTAGACCCCTTGAGGTTTTCCCAAAGAAACTAACTTTTGAAAAAAAGAAATATTGATAATGAGTTGGAAACAAAGTCTATTTGTGACAATGTTTTCATCTGCAACTTTTTTTGTTTACAAAAGCAATATACCATTACGTCTGCTAAAGCCTTCTGGTTGCGGGATATATAGAATTTGCAGCTTGTCCAAGACCCCGATGTACCCAGAACCAACAACTGAGCTGCACCTTCTAATGATTTTTCATTGTGTACTAAGTATAGAACAATTCATATGGTGAGATATGTAGACTGAAAATGAGTATCAAAGAAACCTATGTATTGCTGAAATGGGCTTAGATAGGGTGTTTAGAGCAGTGTTTATTTGCAAATCTCTGAATTTGTGGCTACCCACAGTAGAATGTGATTCAGGGTGCGCTTTTCAAAATTTCTTCTTTCTTACTCACTGGTATGCATTGGGAAGGCACAAATGCAGAAAAATCCAATTGGTAATAACAAATGTCCCACTATTTCAGGTTTCCACATGGCTTTTGATACAAATGATAACTCATTTGTGTGGGTAGTTCTAGTGCACGTGATAGGGAAATGGCCAAAACACAACAAGTGCACATCACATTATTCCTTTGAAAACCGTCCCTTTTATTGCAATATCTGTAGCTGTGGATTTTGGGTCTAGTTCAGCTGGCAGCCGATGTAAACCTAACAAACCTGTACATTTGTTTTAAATTAGACACCTAGGGAATTCCAGGTTGGGGTGACTTGTGTGGCTCTCATCAGCTTTTGTTACTCAGAATCCTCTGCAACCATTAAACTTTGACTAAAAAGCACACTGTTCTCACATTTCTATGATGTAAAGTTCTGGAATCTGGGGGAGGGCCACAAACTTCCTGTCACCTAGCTTTCCCTATGTCTCCAAATACCAATGGTACTTTGCTTGTGTGTTTTTTTATGGTATTGATTAGAGGTGATTGTATTAAAACCGGATAGGGGATCAGCAACCTACAGTTCAGGTTATGTGTGATAAACAAGCAGTCCAACATCTTCTCATTGCTAGAATTAAATATATTCTGCTTTTGGAAAGATTATGGTGACTTGGTTATAATAAATACAACTCGAAACAACACACAGAGGGCAGGAAACTGCTGTGTTGGTCATTCTCCTTGTAAGGCCCAAGACCCAAGACCTCCAGTTTGTGCCATACATAGGGACGAGTCCATAATCTAGAACTCCCAACTCAGATAATTAGCATATTTGCTAGCCATTACAACTTACCTCTCCATCACGTGCATAGGAAGGATGTAAAACAGCTGGAGACCACTGCCCAAATACAACCCCCAGCACAGATGTGTTCCACATGGTGTGGGAATGCCCCTTGAATAGGGACTGCTGTAATAAACAAGCATTACAAAAGGGGATGATGGACGGAGCGTTTGAGCAAATCAAACACTCACCCCCAGTCAACTGATCTGGGCCTAATCCATCACCATTCTTTAGCCCACTCAGCCACCCCATTTCAGACAAGGCTATATGCAAATCAGTCTGACCCTGTGCCTCATGGGAACAGTCCAGCCCGAACTGCCAAGCCATGTCTTCCATGGACCGGAAACAAGCATCCTGGGACCGGTTTCGGATTCATAATCCTCATCAGCCAGGCTAAACAAGCATTGGCAGAGCCAATGGGTCTCGTCAATCCGAGAGCTATTGCCTTTGGCAATGTCAATGTAATTTATCAGTAGTTTAGTTAATTTGTTAAAACAGCTGTTATGTGCTCAACATTGCTACGAAGAATGCTCGAAACGATCATGTTAGCGGATTACTGCAAGTGTACTAATAAACGATTTGGGGCTTGATGTAGGTAAATAGGTTTTACCGATTTTAAAATACCGAAATTTACTGATTCGATATTTTAGAATCGGTAAATCCTATGTAGGTAATTATTCAGTAAAAATTACCGAATCGTTAAGATTCGGTAATTACCGAATCGGTAGTTACCGATTCGGTAATTGCCATTCATTCCTAGAAATGAATGTCAATTACCGAATCGGTAAATAACGATTCGGTAAAATAGGGAAATAGTCAAGGGTGGCAGGGTGGCACTTTGACACCCTGTTGCACCCCTGAATAGTGCTGGTGTGCACATGTGGCCTATATACATGCCTATGTCTGTCACATGGCACAGGTGTAAATGCACACATTTGCATTTACACAGGAATTCCTTATTTACCACCAACCAATAGTTGGTGGTAAATAACGAATTCTTAAAGCACAAAAGCACTCTTTAAAGTGCTTCCTACATCTCATTTACCGATTCGGTAAATACCAAATCGGTAAATGATGATTCGGTAAATACCTATTCGTAGTTTACCGAATCGGTAAATATACCACCTACAAAGGAAAAGGCTATTACCGGTCAGTAACGGCTGATTTCAGCCATTACCGACCGGTAAAAGCCTACCTACATCTGGCCCTGAATTATGTATTCTTACACTTTTATAAATACTTATTAAGAATTATAATTCTACAAAAAACTGCTGAGATAACACTTCACTTGTATAGACAGTAATTGTAGCCTCTAGACTGGAATACAGGAAGTGTATTGTCTTGGTACTGGGCATTAAGCAAAATACAAACACTACGTTCTTTACGCTGGCTCTGTTGAAACTAAATTCACACCTTTAAAGTATGTTATCCTCAGGTCCACTGGAATTATGCAGCAGGGGAGGGCCAAATTATGCGGCAGGGTGTCAGGATCCGCTTTCCCTGCCCTAGAAGAATCCTAAAAGAAAATGCAAAGTCCATGTTGGAGATCCTCTCTTCGGCGGGTGCTGTTGGAATTGCAGCGTTCCGCCATGTTGGAGGACTATCGGATCGTTCCCGCTTCTGGTAGTGGGTTGCGCTCTAGTTGTTCTCTCCCGACCCAAACCGCGTCTGTAATGCGCATGCGCGACCAGCGCGCTGCGCACTTCAACTGACTGAAACCATCTGACAGGAGCTTTCGCCTAACGCTCGCTGTCAAATCATCGCGGTTACCTTAGAAAATTCGTAGAGTTGATGCCTTCTTCCTTCATTTAATGGGAAGTAAATGAGAATGCCAATTCTTAAAGTTTTGGAGAGCGAGTTCTAATTAAAGTCTTTTCTCCTCAGCGCCGGCGCATAGAAGCTTCAGTAGCAGTTCAAAACCCTCATGAGTAGAGAACTCAAGGAGTAGGTATTCTGGGAGTATCTTCTGTCAAGAGAAGAACTCACAAATTGCAAGTAAGCATATCTAGTTGTTCTTATGCGTCTCTGGCAATGACGTGGAGGCTTCAAGGTTCTTCAGCGTTGTCAAGCTCTTGTGACCCATTGCTGCCTCGGGCCTTTTGGAGACTTTCTTTCTTTTGGATACTGAGAACCCTGAAGATAAAGACTTATTCTGAGACTGTGCACCATTCGTTTTTGAGAAGACTTCAAGTGTCTAGTCACATTGTATTATTGATGAAAGGCTTGAGGAGTATGCAAGCCCTAACCTTTTGAGGAATTACGAAGTAATACGAAAGACAGTATTTCTAACCTACTTAAGACTGTAAAATCCTCGAGGAGAATATTCTCTGGCACAGAAAAGATTCTAAAAAGCAACTACTAAAAAGTACCAGCTTATTCTTTCAATTAACCAGATTTTACAAAATACATGACAGGCAAAACAATTTGGAGAGTAGCTAGCTTCATAGCAGACACTGGTAAGAGTGTGTTTAAAACAGGAGATTAGAAGTAAATGTTAAAGTAGTCTTGCAGTGCTAGGGAGGATAATTGTTGCGTTTGCTTTACAGGGAGCTTCCAGTTCAAGTCCCGAGGTGGAGCCAGTGTCCTGAAGCCTGTCTCTCTTGTTTTGTCTTCCACTTCCCCTTTCCCCCAGGGCTAACTCCAGAGACAGCAGATTCTCGATTGTCACTGGTTTTGGTCTGTTGAATCTGGGGTAAGATCTTCTGTTCCTGAGGGGGCCGCTCCAGTGTATCCTTTTCTGTCAGATTGAAGTGCCTGCCTCTTAATTGAGGATTCAGGTGCCCTCCTGAGCAGAATGGCAGAAGGTTTAGATTTAAAGGCTTTGACTAATGTTCTAAATAATATCCAGGAAAAATTCAATAATACCTTATAAGAAAATAAAGCTTTGAGAGATGAGGTCAGAAGATCGAGTCAAGAGTCCATTCAAACCCGGCAGGGATTAGATGATTTGGATGCGGCAGGGTCAGTATTCCGAGGGATCTCTTCATCATCCCAACACCCCTCCTCGTCAGACATCTCCACACAGGTAATTCATGCTATCTCTCCTATCATTCCATTAGCTCCTCCCGAGAGATATGGTAGAGATCCTCTGAAGGCACAGATTTTTTTTTTTCAAAACCATCCTTATTGGCATTTCAAACATGGATTGCGGAAACATTCACAGTACTCCAGACACTGGAGAGACCGTAAGCAAATTATCGTGAATCACAGTTGCAGCAATCAACATATGTAAGCGGATAAAACAAATGACATTAACCTCCCGGATCCCCCCTCCAACCCCAGAACATCCCTCCACCCGGTTCCCACCCCCACCCCGTTCACGATGGTCACCAGAATCTAACACAACGTAAGCTGTACTAAGATGTCCATGCACTCTCACTCCCGCCCGGTACTCATGACAAGAGATCTACGTGTGTATCCTGCTGCGCCGGCGGCTCCAGCCACAGCCCCCTATACTCTGCCCACCTCTTCCAGATTTTATAATGTTTTCTAGGGCAGCCTCGGGCCTCAAACACGGGGCGTTCCAGTCCCATGCAGTAGTCCATGCCCCGTTTCCAGACCCCAATCGGGGGTGCCCCCGGATCCTTCCTGGCCCGGGCCACATCCCGCTTAGCCACTGTAAGGCTCAAGAGTAGGAGATGCCTCTTATAGATGTTGCCACCCACCTGCTCCAGGACATGTAAAAGACCCAGCTGCGACGTGCGCGGGAGCTGCCAGCCCAGGACCTCATCCAGGCAGTCCCAGACACGCTTCCAAAATCGGGCGATAGCTCCACACGTCCACACCGTATGTAAAAACGTGCCCATTTCCCTACCACACCGCAGGCAGTCAGGGGAAGCAATCAGTCCAGCCCGCCACAGCCTCTCCCTCGTGTAGTAAGCTCTGTGTAGGTATTTGAATTGGATGAAGCGCAGCCGCACGGCGACAGCAGCCTCTCTCGGGGCCGCAAGAGCCTCCCTCCACCCTTCCTCATCTATCTCCCCCACATCTCTCTCCCATTTGGACCGCAGACCATCCAATGAGGACGCACAGTGTGTGACTAGGGATTGGTATATGCATGAGATCTTCTTCTCAGTCAGTTCACCCATGAACAATTTAGCCTCAATGGGACTGAACTCCGGTAGCGAGTCCAACCCCTCTAATGCAGGGGAAAGAGCATGGCGAAACTGCAGATATTTGAAGAACTGTGTGTGCGGCATTTCAAACTCTTCCCTCAACTCCTGAAAGGACTTAAGGGCCGTGCCCCTCATAACGTGTCCCAGCGCCGAGATTCCTATCGAGTCCCAGCCACGAAAGCCCCTCAGGGTTGACAAGGCCGGCAGGCGGCCATTCTGCCACAGTGGGGTCTCCCCAGTCAGCCTATTCCACCACCCCATACGATGAAGCGCCCTACGCCAGACCTGAAAGACAGTTTGCGTAACCACCGGGAGCTTCTTCCGTTTCCCAGCCGAGTAGAGAAGTGTGTGCAGGGTGTCGGGTTCCATTAAATACCTCTCCAGAGCATACGCCGGGTCACCCCAGTCCCCATACCACCATTCATTAAGTACCAAGAGATGGGACGCCTGGTAGTAGGGGAGGTTGTCCGAAGACGCCAGACCACCGCAGTATGTAGACAGGAAGCAAGTGCGAAGGGCCACGCGCACAGCCCCCCCGCCCACAGGAAGCGGCCCAGTGCCGAGTTGACTTGGCGAAACCATTGCGGCGAGATAGGGTACGGGTGGTTCTGCAGTTGGTAAAGAAGGCGCGGGAGGGCGACCATCTTAAAGATGGCCGATCGGCCGTAGAGATTCAAGGGCATACGGGACCACGTCTTCATGTCCGATCGGACTCTGTCCCAAACCGGAACAACATTACGTTCCCACGAGACCCCAGGGATGTCAGTCAGAAATACCCCTAGGTACTTAAGGCCCCCTGTCGCTATTTGGAAAGCCGACGCCCAGGCACCGGGAACTGCCCCGCTGCCCAGGGTCCACAAGACTGACTTCCTCACATTGAGATGCAGCCCTGACACCTCACCAAACACCCTCATAATCTCAAGGATTCTGGGACCCGACCTGTCGAGCTCTGTAATGAAAAACAACACGTCGTCCGCGTACAGCGCGATGCGGTCCGACGGCCCAGCTTCCCACTCAAACCCTTTCATCTGTGCATCAATGCGCACCCAAGCCGCAAGGGGTTCCATTGCGAGGGCAAATAGGTAGGGCGAGAGCGGACAACCCTGCCGGGTGCCCCGCCCGATGGGAAAGGCGTCGGAAGTCACACCCGCCACCCGCACGGATGCCGTTAGGTCAGTGTAGAGCAGTCGCACATACGAGAGGAAGTGAGGGCCAAGATTCAGGCGCGGTAGAACTGCCTGTAGATACGTCCAGCTCAGCGAGTCGAATGCTCTGTCTATGTCAGCCAGTAGGAGCGCCGCCTGGGTGCCAGTAGCCTTCATCATTTCCAGAGCCACTTGAGCCCGCCTGATGTTGTGCCTAGTGACCCTGTGGGGCAGGAATCCCGCCTGGTCCGGATGGACCAGAGTGGCAATGAGAGGCAGGAGAGGATTGGCCAGCGCCTTCGCCAGGATCTTCGCCTCTATATTCAGAAGAGAAATAGGGCGGTATGATTCGTGTTTATCCGGCGGTCTCCCCGGCTTGCAGAACACCATTATCTCGGCATGCCTCCAATCCGATGGTAGCCGGCCCAGCTCCCTTGCAGCATCCAACGCCTTCTTGAAATGGGGCCCTAACTGAAGGTGGTATTTCCGAATGAACTCGCACGGGAAGCCGTTCGGCCCAGGGGCCTTCCTGACATTCAGCTCGCCCAATGCTTTACCCAGTTCCTCCGAGGACAGAGGGAGCTCTAGATCATCACGCTCCTCGTCGGAGATCCCCCGCGGCGGGAGATCCGCCAGGAATTTGTCTACGTCCGCCGCCAAAAGGGAGTCTCTGGGGGCGTATTGCGCCTCATAGTAGTGCGCAAAGCTGGCAGCCATGGTCCCAGGGTCTGTGATAGGGGTCCCGGCCTCATCCATCAACGCCGGTAATGTCTGAGCCTGGAACGCGCCCTGGCACAGCCTGTACAGCATAGAGCTGGATTTATCCCCCCACTGGTAAATTCTGCTCTGCGTTGCCAGCCATATATGTTATGTTATGTTATGTTAATGGGTGTCTTATATAGCGCACGGCTACTCCGAGGAGTGTCCCGGCGCTTTCTGACCCATGGCTGAAGAGGAAGAGGAAAGGAAGGGGAGCAAGGGGACAAGGGAAGTCCAAATTATTGATTATAGAGCCAAGTTTTCAGGGCTTTTCTGAAGGCCAGCAGATTTGAAAGGCGGCACAGATCAATGGGAAGTGAGTTCCACAATTTAGGGGCAAGATGTTTAAAGGAGCGGCCACCAATCCTGGCTTTACAGACGGGTGGAACAGATGCTAGGCCAAGAGATTCCGATCTAAGAGATCTAGTAGGCTTGTAGAAGAGAAGCCGCTGCTGAATGTAGTGGGCTCCTACCAAGTGGAGCGCCTTATGGGCCAATGTAAGGGCCATAAATGTAATCCGCTTCCTGACAGGAAGCCAGTGGAGGGAATGAAGCAGCTCCGATGCCCTAGCGTGGCGGGGTAGGCCAAAAATGGCCCTGGCTGCAGAATTCTGGACTACCTGGAGTTTGTGCAAAAGGAAGTCAGGCAGACCAAGGTAGAGGACATTGGCGTAGTCGAGCCTGGAGCAGATTAAGGCCTGTACCGTCAACTTCCTGTGGACCAAAGGAAGCAGAGGGAGGAATTTGCGCAACATTTTTAACAGACCATAGCATGTACCGGTGAGACCTGTGATTTGGGATTTAAGTGAAAGGGTGTTGTCGATTTTGACCCCAAGGTTTTTCGCCACCATGGAGGAGGAAGAGGGAGGTGACATACTCACAGGCCACCATTCCTGCCAAGGTGGGTCAACCTGACAGCCAAAGAAGAGCACCTCTGACTTGTCAGGGTTGCACTTGAGGCTGCTTCGCTGAAGCCAGTCGAAGACAGCCCCAAGGCAACCGCGGATGCTCTCCCCGTCGAACTCCGCACACTTTTTGCAGGTGAAGAGAAGCTGGGTGTCGTCAGCGTATGATATGATCTGGTCACCCATAGACTCCGCCAGTACCGCCAATGGAGTCATAAAGATGTTAAAAAGGGTCGGGCTAAGCAGAACTCCGACATCCATCGACGGCATCTCGGCAGAGTACGGGGGGGCCCAGATCACTTGTCGACGGCCCGCTAGGTAAGATCTCAGCCAGCTCAGCACCGTTCCTCTGAGACCGATCTCGTAAAGTCTCCCCAAGAGGGCCACATGAGGAACGGTGTCGAAGGCTGCCGACAAATCCAGCATCACCAGCATGGCTCTTCCACCTGAGTCAAGGGCTTCCTTGAGGATTTCATTGACTTCCAATAGAGCGGTCTCAGTGCTCAAATTGGAGCGGAAGCCAGACTGGGTGGGGTGGAGTAAGACATGGTCTTCCAAGAAGGAGGAGAGCACAGAGTGGACGTGCTTCTCGACGATCTTAGCCAGGCTAGGCAGGAGGGATATAGGTCTGTAGTTTGCATGTTTTTCTGGGTCGAGACCGGGTTTTTTCAGGAGTGGAACAACCATTGCCTTCTTCCAAGCCGGCGGAACAGTACCACTTGTCAATGAAAGATTAAGGACAGGGTTTATCAATGTATTCAGGATCTGTGCGTTGCTGGCTAAAAAGGTCGCCGGACAGGGGTCCAGTGGAGAGCCTGATTTTATTCTAGATAGGAGATCCAGAGAAATAGCCTCCGATAGGACCGGGAACTCCGATAAAACGGGGCTGGAAATGAGTAGAGAGGGCGGTGGAGTGTAATCAGCAGGAGATGAGCTGAGCGCAGAGGACGAAAAAGATTTTTGAATCAATTTTATTTTGTCAGTGAAGAAGAGTGCCAGCTCATTTATCCACGGTTCAGAGAACTTATGCTGAACAGCAATGGACTTAGGAGAGACAAACTCTGAGAACCAAGGCGCCGAGCTGCGCTTGGTGGCTGGATGAGGAGTGGAGAGAGGAGCAAGATTGTCACGCCTCTCAGTCAGCCATTCCTGAAATGCATCAAGGTCCCTCTCTAGATGACCCGATAAGAAGCAGGGATATTCCTGAAGTGCTTGAGCAAGGCTCTCAGGGGTGATGTTGTGATAAGGCCTCCTGGGGTGCCTCAGATGGTGAGAGATTGCACAGGATGATTTACTTCTACCCTGGATCAAAAAACTAATAAGAGAGTGATCGGACCAGAGAACAAGGATGGAGCAGGTCTTGATGAGGGGAATGGTGGAAAACACTTGATCCAGAGTGTGACCCTTGTCGTGAGTCGAACTCGAGATGTAGGGAAGTAGACCTAGAGGGGTGGTGATGTCATTGATCTTAATAGCATCACTATCTGACTCGACATCCATATGGATGTTAAAATCCCCTAAAACGATACAATGGTCCACCTTCAAGCAGAGGGTGGTAACCACTGAATGAAGTTCATCAAAGAATGCACCCCGCACACCAGGGGGTCTGTAGATCAGGAGCCCAGAGAACGATTGGTGAGGGGACAGAGAAATGGAAAAGGCGAGGGATTCACAGCCAGAGATAGGCAGGGATGGTAGAACTACGCAAGCGGCCGTTCTTAGAACTGCAAGAGCAACTCCGCCACCCCTACCATGTGACCTGTCCTGTCTATGAAGTACATAGTCGGAAGGAATGGCAGTCGAGATATCAGGGTTTGAAGACTCATTGAGCCAGGTTTCCGTAAGCATAAGACATAGTGGTTTTTCAGATGTCAGCATCTCAAAGATGTCTAAGGCGTGCCTGTGCAATGAGCGAGTATTGAGTAGTAGACACTTGAAATTGAAAGTGGGGAGTATTTGGGGCCCTTCGACAGCCCGGTATATATTAGGGGTCCACCCACAACCCGGACAGCGACATTTACCTTTGTAGCGGCCCGGGAAAACATGCCGACAGGAAACAATATTGGTATTAATGGATAATAGATCCGCTGTGGTATATCTGAGCCTTGAGCCAGCGTCCCCCGCCGCACCGTCCGCATCCGAGGCGCGGACGAGCGCAGACGGGCGGGACTCTGGCGCGACTCCGGCGCATGTCCGGCGCGTCCGCAGTACGCGTCCGCTGCGCGGAGACATCCCTATCCGTTTATAAAGCGCTGCTAGAGCGCGTCACCAGCCCGACCCACACCCAATATGGCGGCCAAAAAACGAAGGACACAGCCCTCGGCGTCAACACTCAGCCGAGAGCTGGAGTAAGGCACAAGGGAGGGGGGGAAAGAGTACAACGCGCCAGGGGGCGCTGGGAAGTCGACACACTTCTAAAAATCAAGTTTGTCCAATACACATCACACAACACACTTTGTAAAGTCAAGCCTGTCGAGCGAGCAGCAAGGTATTATTTTTAAAAATGGTCACACAACACACTTAGTAAAATCAAGCCTGTCGAGCGAGCAGCAAAGGTATTAGTTTTAAAAATGGTGCAAAATAGCAAAGAACAGAGGGAGACCTCCCGGCTTCCGCCTCAGGAGGGAAAAGCAGCCTAGTCAGATAATGGCGTGACTCCTCAAGCAAGAGAGAATCAGCATCTTTCTGCGCCTGCAGGAGCCGCCGCGCATCCTCCTCTGCCCCCGTCTCCGTAGACCGCGCCTCCAGGGTACGGACGCGATCTTCCGCCTTTTCCAGGTCCTCCTTCCGAGTTCTACGGGCCCTCGCACACCAGGCTATGTCCACACCCCTCAGCGTTGGCTTCATGGCCTCCCAGAGGGTCACCGCATCCGAGCCCCGTCCCACGTTCTCTTCCCAGTAGTGAGCTATGGCTTCACGCATATGGGACTGGTAGTCATCTCGTTGCAGATGCCAGGTAGAGAGGCGCCACCGAAACGGCTGTCGCCGCCTGTCAAGGAGAATATCTATCGTGATGGGGGAATGATCTGAGAGCCCCCCTGGGCAGAATAGCGGTCGACGCCACCCTCCCGATCACGGCGCGCGGGACAAACAGATAGTCCTGCATCCAGCCATCCCATACCTTCTACCATATCTCTCAGCTTCGTGGGGGCAGCTACCAGCTGTGCGCCAGCAGGCCTAAAGCGATCCGCGGATCCATCCATCACGTCATTCCAATCACCACCTATCACAGACAGGACGTCCGGTACCTCGACCCAGATCGCAAACAGCTTCTCCACAAGAGACCATTGCAAGGGGGGGGAGCATACACACTACCAAACACCACTTGTTCCTCACCTATCATCCCTTTGATGAAGACATACCTGCCCTGGGCATCTATCCACTGCGAGGAATGGGTATAGGAGACCCTCCGGTGGACCAAGACCGCCACCCCCCGGGACCCTCGGGCAAAACCTGCATGGTAGACCTGGTGATACCCATAGCGTTGTAGACTCAAAGTCTTCGTACCCAGGAGATGCGTTTCCTGCAACAGGAGGACGTCAGCCTTTTCCCTCTTCCCCTGTCGCAACACAGCCCCTCGTTTGATTTTATCGAGCATGCCCCTCACGTTCCAACTCATTATTTTCAAGGTAGCTCTTGGGGGCTCCAATGCAGGACTCCTAACCGCCATTAATAGCAAATGGGCGCAGCCGCCCGGGCATAGGAGAGCGCAGTCGCACATATGACATAAGGTGAATCTGGCGAACCATCGTGCGTGAACATGTTACCCCTGTGGACCCAAACATCCCGTATCCCCCCTCCCCCAAACCCCAGACCCAACCCCTACCCAACTCCCAACAGACCGACCTCCCCCCTCCCCTATACCTCAACAACATTGAAGTACCTGTCGCGGTGCAGGCGCGCCCTAACCCCCAACGGGAGGTCAGCGGCCACCCACTCCAATGGATCCCCACGAACCTCTCCCCCAACTGTCCCAACTACCCACCCAGCTAACAGACTCCCGCCCTAGCGTCTCCCACTTAAGTAGGAGGCAAGCCCTTATAGAAGAGCTATCTGAACCCCCCCTGTCCCCCACACCATCCCAAGACTCATAAAGTATAGCAAGCAGCAAACACACAGTTCAGCAGCAAGCCGCAGTCCTAAGAAATTGAGGAAAACCTTCTCCCAGCGGGAGCCTGAAATCAGCACAAACAAGTTCAGTCCCCTGATGTACCAGTCTGCGGGTGCTCCATCTCGCTTTCCACCACGTGAAGGGGAGCGTTTTCGCGACCTTGACCTTCTGTTCCTTCTGCTCTTGGCGACTGAATCTTCCCGCTCCGGCGATGGGTCCCTCGAGTGGCCCGGGTTCAGACCCGGCTGAGCATGCGGCCGGACACTTACTGTCTCATCAGTCCACTTAAAGACGTCCTCCGGGGTGTCAAAGAAATGGGTACGCGATTGCTATATGACCCGCAGGCGGGCCGGATAGAGGAGAGAGTACTGGATCTTCAGACCCCTCAGCTTCGCCTTGGCTGCGATGAACGAGTGGTGTTGTTGCTGCACGATCCTGGTATAATCCGGAAAGATCATTATTTTCTGATTTTCAAAAAGAAGAGAGTCCTTGGTCCTCGCCTCCCGAAGGATAGTGTCCCTGTCGTGGAAATTTGCGCGCGTTCGATCACAAAGCATCGTGACAGCACTTCTGGGGGAAGCCAGGACTCCAACCATTGGGACAAGAACAGTTCCATGTTACCCTTCTCTCAACCTTCCGGAAATCCCACGAAGCGTAGGTTGTTTCTGCGCGCCCGCCCTTCCGCATCTTCCACGCGGAGCGCAAGGCCTCTCTGAACATTTTCCATCGCCGCCATTTTCCGCTTCAGTGTCACGACGTCGTCCTCTACCACCGATATCCTGGACTCGGCCTCGGTAATGCGCACCACAGCGTTCCGCAGGTCCTGACGCAGGAGGGTCACAGCCGCGCCAACCGCCCCGATCTTGGCGTCCAGCATGTCCCTGGACTGGGTGATCGCCGCCATCAGCGCTGCGTTGTCAGGGCCCGGCCCGCTTCCTCCACCTGAGGCACCCGTCGCACCACCAGCCCCCGTGACCTTATCCAGGGTCCCTTGCTTAGCGGACCCGCTGCCACCTCCGCCTCTAGTCATGTCCACAGCCCCTTGGGTCCAACCAAAGTCTGAACAGTTGTTGCGGGACTCGGATCCCACCCCCGTGCTCCCGAATGGAGGCAAGGGCACCCCACAGGAGGATCTCTGGGCACACAAGTCCTCGATCGCCGTCTGCTGCCAGGGGGGCTGGGCACCACGAGGCGGTCCCCGGGTCAATGGTGCGCCACTGCTGTCCAGCCTGATCTAGGCTTCGCTCCGCTGTGCCCCACCTCCACTCCAGCCACAAGTAGGGGGGTCCCGCAGGGCCACTCCGGGCCACGAGGCAAGTCACCACCAGTGACTAGTTGGGGAGCCCCCTGTTCTGCAGGCCAATGGTCTCGGGCACTCACCAGTGACTCCTGTGCCAGCCGCCGGTGCACCTCCTCTCCAGCAAGAATCACCAACCCAGTAGACTTTCCGCCAGGCGCCACCACCAGGCCCACTCAGGATCGAGGCAAGGGGAGCACGTCAAGCCCCTGGGCACCGTTTCCTCAGCTGCACCAGTCGGCTCCTTCGCCTCCACACTGCGTCTGAAGGTGCTGCTGGGAGCCACGAAAATCGAGGACCCGGCTTCTCGGCCCCGATGCAGGCCGCGACGCCCTCCAGCCGTCTCTGTGGGCCGGGACAATGCACCCACCACTGCCGGTGTGTCCGCCAGGCAGTACCCCGTTCCGCCGGAAAGGGGGGGTCCGCCAGCCCCGGAGAAGTGGAGACCCAGTCGGCCGTCGCAGAGACCCTCTGACCGGGAGGCGCCAAACTCCAGGTCCCGGCTCACCCTCAGGGACCAGGCCGCAAGCTGCTGCTGCTGCGATCGGCACTGCACAAGGTCCGGGAGCACCGCAAAGTGCACCGGACAACACCTCCTGCCCTCCGCTACGTTTGCTGTTGGTGTGGGCGACGAGGCAACTCCAGAAGCCAGGATAAATCGTCGGATAACGGTCAGGCCGGTGGGAGCTCTAACAAGCTGCGTCCACCATTGTCGCCCGCGTAGCCACGCCCCCCGGCACAGATTTTTTTGATGCAGTGTTCCTTACACTTTTTATGTCGTCCAGTGATCTTTACTGAAGATCAAGCTAAAGTGGCCTTCATCTTGTCGTATCTGACTGGGAATGCAGCTGCTTGGTCCATGTCTTTGGTCACCAGAAATGATCCCATTCTGTTCAACTACGCAAACTTCAAGGTGGAGTTTGCACGGATATTTGATCGACATTCGGCCTCTCAGGCAACGGATAATGAATTGCTAGATCTCAAGTTAGTTGTAGAAACAAATTGGCCTGAGGAAAAGAGAGCGGCTATATTCTACAGAGGTCTTCGAGATGAACTTAAGGATGCCCTTGCTCAAATTCCTCAAAGACCCACAGAAGTTTCTGAGCTTATAGATTTGGTGTACTCGACCGTTCTTTAATATCTATTGCTCCACTGTGTATTGCTCATCTTGCCTGCTCTGATTATTGTTGTCTGATTGTGCTGCCCAGTTCATAGCGTTTTTACAAGGTTGTGCCCCAATCTCGTGCTGGTTCGCTTTTGGCTTGCTGCCATTTTGTTGATTGTTGTTGTGCCTCCCAGCCCGGCTCTCCACCCCGCTCCCGCCTCCCAGCTGACCCTCCCTCGCTCCGCCCCCCTCCACTCTCCACTTATGACAGAGACAATCACGCTCAGCCCATGCGCGCCGAAGGTGCGCCAAAGGTAAGCCCGTCTACGCCCGTCCGTGCCTGGACCGCGCCCAGCGCCAGACCCCCTGGTCCCCACAAAATACACCCCACCCGCATAACGTACGACGCCGCAAGCCTCTCAGCACTTAACCCCGGCCGACCACCAAACTGCTACCTCCAGCAAGCACATCTCCTTCATTCACACTACAGCTCTCCATTGGACGGACCACAGCTGCGTTCACTTCAACTACAAAAAGACTACGACCCTCAATCACCCACAACCAATTCCCCGCAGAAACTGGAACAAAATTACCACGACCAGCTCTTCACATCGCTCCACCAAAATCCTCCTGCCAAATCATCGGACCCAAACCAAGCAGCCACCAACCTCACACAATGGATCACCCACAGCGCCGACGTATTAGCACCCCTGAAAAACCATAAAATCAAGCAAAGTAGCAAAAAAGCCCCCTGGTTCAACGATGACCTTAAGAAATCCAAGAAGATCTGTCGCTCCCTCGAGAAAGCCTGGCGAAAAAACCCAACCACTGACAACCTGGCTACCTTCAAGAACGCCACCCGCAAACACCACCAACTGATCCGATCCACCAAGAAATCAGCATTCAAGGATCGACTCGACAACAACGCCCACAACAGCAAGGAACTATTCAACATCGTCAAAGAGTTTACCAACCCCACCGCCGGCACCAACGATATCACTCCCTCCCAAGACCTCTGCGACTCCCTAGCCTCATTCTTCCACAACAAAATCGCTGACATACATAACAGCTTTGAAAACCAATCCAGAGACCAGTCCACCCAACCCACCTCCGAACTACAACCCCCCTCCAACTACCTTTGCGCCTGGAACGCAATCACCACTGAAGACACCATCCGCCTGATGAACTCCATCCACTCAGGATCGCCAACTGACCCATGTCCCCACCACATTTTCAACAAAGCTGACTCCATTATCGCACCCCATCTCCGAGACGTCATCAACTGCTCCCTCAACTCCGCTACCTTCCCGGAAAGCTGGAAACATGCCGAACTCAGCGCCCTCTTGAAGAAACCCACAGCAGACCCCACAGAACTCAAGAACTACTGCCCCATTTCGCTCCTCCCATTCCCTGCCAAAGTCATTGAGAAAGTTGTCAACAGTCAGCTCGCCACCTTCCTCGAATACAACAAATCCCTCGACCCTTCACAGTCCGGCTTCCGAGCCAAACACAGCACCGAGACCGCCCTCATCGCAGCAACAGACGACATCCGAACTCTACTGGACAACGGAGAAACAGCCGCCCTCATCCTACTTGACCTCTCCGCAACCTTCGACACAGTCTGTCATAGCACCCTTATACAACGCCTCAGCAACGTCGGAATACAAGGAAAAGCATTGGACTGGATCATCTCATTCCTCGCCGGAAGAACCCAGAGAGTCCGCCTCCCCCCGTTTAGATCAGAGGCCACCGAAGTCATCTGCGGCGTACCACAAGGATCATCACTCAGTCCCACCCTCTTCAACGTATACATGAGTCCCCTCGCATCCATCGCGCGCCAACACAACCTCAACATCATCTCCTACGCAGACGACACCCAGCTGATCCTCTCCCTCACCAAAGACCCAAACACCGCCAAAACCAACCTACACGAAGGGATGAAAAACGTAGCGGAATGGATGAAGAACAGCCGTTTAAAACTGAACTCGGATAAAACGGAAGTCCTCATCTTAGGATCATCCCCCTCCGCCTGGGACGACTCATGGTGGCCACCGGCCCTGGGAAAGGCAACCATACCAACAGACCACGCACGTAACCTGGGTTTCATCCTGGACTCCTCCCTCTCAATGACCAAACAAGTCAACGCCGTCTCATCATCATGCTTCAACATCCTACGCATGCTCAAAAAAATCCTCTGTTGGATCCCCACCGAAACAAGAAAGACGGTCACCCACGCACTGGTCACAAGCCGACTGGACTACGGAAACACCCTTTACGCCGGAACCACAGCCAAACTACAGAAAAAACTCCAACGCATCCAAAACGCCTCAGCAAGACTCATTTCCGGTCACCTGAAAGACCTCCACTGGCTCCCCGTCAACAAGAGAATAACGTTCCGTCTCCTCACCCACGCACACAAAGCCCTCTACGACCTAACACCCGAATACCTCAACACCCGCCTGTCCTTTTACACCCCCACCCGCCAACTACGATCGTCCAATAAAGCCCTCACCGCAATTCCACGCATCCAAAGATCCACCATGGGGGGAAGATCCTTCTCCTACTTAGCGGCCAAGACCTGGAATTCTCTCCCCACCCACCTCCGCCTTACACAGAACCATCTCTCCTTCAGAAAACAACTAAAAACTTGGATATTTGATAAGTAAAGTACCCCCCTCCCTCAAGCGCCTTGAGACCCTCTGGGTGAGTAGTGCGCTATACAAATGTTAAACTTGAACTTGGTGTTGCAATTGGACCATCGATTAAGTGAGCGTCGGCATGAGAGAAAAAGAGATTTTCGTCCTCCACGGTTTGATCGAGCTAAAAGTGAACCCCATAAGAATTTTGATGGAATGTCTACAGAAGAACCTATGCAAATAGGATCGGTCAGAGGGCCCCTAACCAAAGAAGAAAAAGAGAGACGAAGGAATTCTCAGCTATGTTTATATTGTGGATTATCGGGATATTTTGTTAAAGAATGTCCAAAGAGACCCCAAACTTCTCTGCCAGTAAAAGATCGGCTTTGCCCGTAGACGGAGTTGCACGGGTGGAAGCGATAGCGAAGTCAACTCCAGGTCAACAACACATAATGAATATTTTACAGTCTGCAGCTCCTTAATTAATTAATTAAAAGAAGTTTCCGTTATGATTGATTCCGGGGCCACTGGAAATTTCTGCGTTATAAAATATGCTCATCAGAATAGAATTCGATTTGTGAAAAAACTATTTTTGGAGGTGGTCCGAGCTGTCGACGGCACCAATTTATCGTCTGGTCCAATTACTCATGAAACAGAAATTGTTCAGTTAACCGTATTAAAGGAGCATTCAGAATTAATAACCTTCAATCTAATAGATGCGCCACAATTCCAGTTGATTCTTGGTCTCCCGTGGTTGACGGAGCACAATCCGCAAATAGATTGGAGTAAAAGAACAATTGAAATGGATTCCTCCTTTTGCAAGGAAAATTGTTTCTGTGAACAAGGTCGAGAGGAGGATACGCCGGTCCGAAATTTAGTCTCTCATCACCCTGCTCAGATTTGCACATTGGAAACAAAACAAATCGCAGTGGAATACCAAGATCTTTCAGCAGTTTTTGATAAAAAAGAAGCAGAAAAATTACCACCACATCGCCCCTATGACTACAATATTGAGATAGAGCCTGAAGCCATTTTACCAAGCAGCAGAATCTATGCACTCACCGAGACCGAAAACAGTTTTTTGAAAGAGTATCTGGATAAACATCTAGCCAATGGATTTATATGTCCCTCTCAATCCCCAGTGTCATCCCCTCTTTTTTTTACTCCACAATGAGATGGAGATCTCCGTGCTTGCATAGACTATCGGGCCTTGAACCAGGTGACAATCAAGAACCTATACCCCCACCAGTTGATTTCAGTGTTACTGGATCAAGTAAAGGATGCCAAGATCTACACCAAGCTTGATCTGCGAGGAGCTTATCATCTAATTAGGGTAGCTCCTGGAGATGAGTGGAAGACGGCGTTCAGAACCCGATATGGATTGTTTGAGTATCAGGTGATGCCTTATGGCCTGTGCAACGCCCCCGCTGCCTTCCAGCATTTTGTAAATGACGTGTTGGGTGAATTTTTGGATCGAGTCGCGGTCGTTTACATCGACGACATTTTGATTTTTTCAAACAGTGTAGAGGAGCACATCCCACATGTAAGAGCAATTATAACCAAGTTGCTGGAGAACCATCTTTACGTGATATTAGAGAAGTGTGCTTTTCACGTTACTCGTGTGGAATTTTTGGGGTTTGTGTTCCCCAGACAGAGTTACTATGGACTCAACCAAGGTCAAGGCAGTGCAAGAATTACCCTCTCCAAGATCTGTAAAGGAGGTTCAAAGCTTTTTGGGGTTTTCAAACTTCTACCGGAGATTTATTTCGGATTTCTCCCACAAAGTTGCTCCAATAACTCGACTGTTAAAGAAAGGAGTTAACTTTGTTTGGGGAGAAGCAGAAGAAGCCTTCCAATTTTTAAAAGAATCTTTCATCCAAGTTCCCATTTTGTTACATCTAATAACTGATGATCCTTTTTATGTGGAAGCTTATGCCTCAGACGTGTCCATTGGAGGGATTTTATCTCAGCGTCATCCCACAAACGGCCAGTTACATCCAGTGGCGTATTACTCAAGAAAATTGAATCCTCCAGAGTGCAATTATTCAATTGCAGATAAAGAATTGCTGGCCGTGAAAAGTGCATTTGTGGAATGGCGGCATTATCTGATGGGTGCAAGACACAAGGTGACAGTGTTTACTGACCATTGAAATTTGCAGTTTCTCAAATCAGCTCGCACCTTAACGGCCAGGCAGTTAAGATGGTCCTTATTTTTTGCTGATTTTGACTTTGTGATAACCTTTCGTCCTGGGAGAAGTAACGCCAAAGCAGATGCTCTGTCTCAAATAGATTCAGCTTCTTTGGAATCTGATAGAGAATTGCAAAACATCATTCCAGAAGAAAAAATTATCTTAGCTACTCACACTTCAGAAATTGTGGACAAGGTCCAAAAGGCTATGACATTCCATGATATGAAGGATTGGTCTCAGGGAGCTGAGGGTAGAGAAATCAGGAATGGTCTTCCTTATCAGGACAATTGTTTATTTCTTCCTACGAAAGAGCTCCAAGAGAAGGCATTGGAATCTTGTCATGACAATTTGCTTGCTGGACATAAAGGAATCCATCAAACCATGGAATTGGTAAAGAGGAATTTTTGGTGGCCAGACATGAAACCACAGATATGACAATTTGTGACCACGTGTGAGAGATGTCTAAGAGGGAAGACTGATTGGAGACCCCCACAGGGAAAATTAAGGCCACCACCAACCCCACCTCATCCTTGGCACACTGTGTCTATGGATTTGATTGTAGATTTGCCTCTTAGTCAAGGGTACACCACCATTTTGGTTGTTGTAGATGTCTTTTCCAAAATGGCACACTTTATTCCATTAAAAAAGACCCCTAGTGCTCCACTTTTAGCTCAGCTTTTTTCCCAGCACATAGTGCATTTACACGGAATTCCCAAGGTTCTAGTTTCCGACAGAGGCACACAATTTGTTTCGCATTTTAGGAGGGCCTTCATTCAAAAGTTAGGAAATGACACCCGTTTTTCCACTAGCTACCACCCAGAAACTGATGGCCAGACAGAGAGGGTGAATCAAGAGCTTGAGCAATACCTCCGACTTTACCTCTTGGATCAAAGAATGTTTCTTTGTTAAAGAAAAGCCCACCTAACTTAAGAGTACATTTGGCATCAAAACCAATTCAAGTAGATTCAAAGAAGAGTTTGAGGTACATAAGATTTTAGATTCCTAATTTAAAAGAGGCACATTGTACTATCTGATTGATTGGAAGAACTTTGGTCCTGAAGAGAGATCTTGGGAGCCCCATGTGAACATTCATGCTCCAAGACTACTTCAAGAATTTCATAAGGCCAATCCTACAAAACCCAGGTTGGGAGGATGCTCTTTGGTGGGGTGTACTGTCAGGATCTGCTATCCCTGCCCTAGAAGAATCCTAAAAGAAAATGCATTGGCCTCTGTTTCCTTACCAGTGGGTACGGGTTCGTTATGGAAAAGAAGTCCATGTTGGAGATCCTCTCTTCGGCGTGTGCTGTTGGAATTGCAGCGTTCCGCCATGTTGGAGGACTATCGGATCGTTCCCGCTTCTGGTAGTGGGTTGCGGTCTAGTTGTTCTCTCCCGACCCAAAGCGCGTCTGTAATGCGCATGCGCGACCAGCGCGCTGCGCACTTCAACTGACTGAAACCATCTGACAGGAGCTTTCGCCTAACGCTCGCTGTCAAATCATCACGGTTACCTCAGACAATTCGTAGAGTTGATGCCTTCTTCCTTCATTTAATGGGAAGTAAATGAGAATGCCATTTCTTAAAGTTTTGGAGAGCGAGTTCTAATCACAGTCTTCTCTCCTTAGCGCCGGCGCATAGAAGCTTCAGTAGCAGTTCAAAACCCTCACGAGTAGAGAAGTCAAGTGGCAGGTATTCCGGGAGTATCTTCTGTCAAGAGAAGAACTCACAAATTGCAAGTAAGCGTATCTAGTTGTTCTTATTCGTCTCTGGCAATGACTTGGAGGCTTCAAGGTTCTTGAGCATTGTCAAACTCTTGAGACCCATTGCTGCCTCGAGACCTTTGGAGACATTCTTTCTTTTAGATACTGAGAACCCTGAAGATAAAGACTTATTCTGAGACTCTGCACCATTAGTTTTTGAGAAGACTTCAAGTGTCTAGTCACATTGCATTATTGATAAAAGGCTTGAGGAGTATGCAAGCCCTAACCTTTTGAGGAATTACGAAGTAATACGAAAGACAGTATTTCTAACCTACTTAAGACTGTAAAATCCTCGAGGAGAATATTCGCTGGCACAGAAAAGATTCTAAAAAGTAACTACTAAAAAGTACCAGTTTATTCTTCCAATTAACCAGATTTTACAAAATACACTAAGGGCAAAACAATTTGTAGAGTAGCTAGCTTCATAGCAGATACTGGTAAGAGTGTGTTTAAAACAGGAGATTAGAAGTAAATGTTAAAGTAGTCTTGCAGTGCTATGGAGGATAATTGTTGCTTTACAGGGAGCTTCCAGTTCAAGTCCCGAGGCGGAGCCAGTGTCCTGAAGCCTGTCTCTCTTGTTTTGTCTTCCACTTCCCCTTTCCCCCAGGGCTAACTCCAGAGACAGCAGATTCTCGATTGTCACTGGTTTTGGTCTGTTGAATCTGGGGTAAGATCTTCTGTTCCTGAGGGGGCCGCTCCAGTGTATCCTTTTCTGACACAGGGTTGAGTAAATTATGTTGCAAGAAAAGGTCAACTTTGCGATGTCATGCAGCACATTTTCAGATAGAACCACTTCATTATTTTGTCAGTTTTAAGTCGAGGCTAGAGTGAGTGCGCATTCGATGCCCTGCAAGAATTGCTGTACTGGTGTTTGGATAGAGGCCCCGCCCACAATCCACCCATATTTGTCATTGGCTTGTGTCATTATCCTTCGTAAATGCTGGTTTCTGATTCGTAAGTATTCTTGTTAGTCCCTCCTTAGTACCACTTTGTCTTCATTTGACGACTGGCCCTGTTACTTCGATTGTTACACAGTACATCTTTTTTTGTCTGTTAGCACTATTTTCTTTATTCAGTTTCTCTTACTGAAAGCATGACTTGCTTTGCTTACTTTCAGCGCTCCATGCCCACTATCTCTTTCAAGCAGCCGGGACAATGGCAGCCATATGTTTCCGATGTCATAGGTTTCGTTTTAAGTGAGAGATTGCTGTAAAATATGTATTTTCATCGTGCAGTACATTCCTTCCTTTGTGCTTGTACATTATCCCCCTAGTAAAAGGAAATGTTTGCCCTCTGCACACTAAGCTGACTGCTCCATTTATATGTAGTTAATGCGCATAAGTAAAGAAAAAAACCGCACTTGGGAAAACCTTTGCATGAACATTTAAACTAGCAGAAACACCTGCGTTGCTCTCAGAACACCCATATATTCAGTTACAGAAACATAAAAAGATTAAATAACATCTGAATTTGAATTTAAAAGCCAATTCTGCCCATATCCAAGTTTTAAAGGACATTGCCGAGGACACCAATCAGAAACAAAGAATGCTCGGTATGTTGGATTGGTAGATATACAAACATGTCCATGGCTGTTTGTTAAAATTTCTGAATGTTTCATGCAGAGCCCAGAATAGCCCATCAAAGACAACCTTAGAGACCTTCCATGACAAGAGGGGTTTACAGGAAAACAACAGCTGCCATTTCCTAATGGACACCAAAAAAAGAACAAAAAAGCAAAGACTTATTTGTTGGCTTCCTAGATTCTGCTATAGCCAGCCAGCATTCAAGACATTGCACACGCATTCATTCTCTACGCTGTGTGTTTTTTTTAAAGGTGAATTCTTACATATATTAAAAGAGATATTGGGGAGGTGGTGACGGGGGGTGGATTGGTGTGGGACGCTGGAGGAGCCCCTCTTTGAAGCCCGGGGCAGCCCGAACTCTTCGGAAAGATATGGAACAAATGGTTCAACTTGTTGTCTTGAGGGGTGGGTGCGTGTCTACCATGCTTCAGGATCACCCTATGTATGATTTTACTCTGCAAAATGATTTGCAAGACTCTATCGTTTCACATGTGCCTGTACACTATGATACTATGCTTGATTTTGATGCCAATATGAATTTGTGGTTTGATCACATTTTAATAGAATTGATTATCAACAAAAAAAAAGAGATATTGGATCTCTCCTGGTTATTCTGCCTGCCTACACGAACTTGTAATAGTTAAATCACGTGGCAAATGGATCCTACCTACAGTAAATTGATTTTAATCTAAAGCAATAGGAGAAAAAAACTGTCTGATATTCAATCGAAGCATTGCTGTCATATGCAGAGTGAATGTATGGAAAACGGGACAAAATTTAGAACAAGCCGGGGGATATTCTCAAGAACGGACTTTAATTATCTCCAACCTAGGTTAATGCAACTTTACATAACGCCGTCTATCAAGGGAAACTAACGCCGTGTTAACGGCGTATTCTCAACATGTTGGCAACAGGCGATAGTTTCCTGATAACGCATCAATTGTCTGAGTTAAAATGACTGTAACACCAATAAAAAAGGAAACCCGAACATGAAAAAAGTTGCGATGGGCCCAACAGCGATGAAAATATCAGCGATAAGCAGTGCCAGGCTTGCTATTCCCAAGTCAGGAGGGAAAATCACCATGAAAGCTGCAAAAAAAAAAAAAAAAAAAAAAAAACAAACAACTGAGAAGCACCATGGAGGAAGCTGGAGCAACTACAGAGGCCAACCAGAACCCCACAAACCCCCCGGAGGTCCAGCCAGGGATCTCAGGGAAGGAGAAGGGCAAGGAGAAGCAGAAGCGGAACCCGTGATTCAGTCCGCCGGATAACAAGAACCTGATTACGGAGGTGATAGAACACCACCAACAACTGTTCATCGCCTCCACTGTGTCATTGGCAACTAAAAATGCAATATGGCAGTCTGAAGTTCTGGAACCTTAGGAAACCACCTCACCAGGAGTGGGGGTATTTTGTGGAGGACTGTTTTGATGCAATGTGGGATTGGCTGGGGGCTAACTCGGACGATGAGAGGGACGGAGTAGTGAATATGTTTCTCAAAGAGCAGTTGCTCAGTGTTTGTTGTCCAGAGTTGCGCTAGCACCTGTTGAAGTCTGAGCACTTTAGTCCTTGGGTGCTTGCAGAGGAAGCAGAGTGGTGGGAGAGTGCAAGAGGTTCTCTAGAGTCATTAGGGAGTGATTCCAAAAGTAGTGGTTCAGGTATCTTCCAGCCCAGCGTGGTGGAAGAGGCTCAGTGTAGCCCAGCTAGGTCCCAGGATAGCGAGGAGGGTGTAGGGGCTTACTGCCTGGCTCAGTGGAGCAGGAGTAAGAGGGTGACCGAGGGTCCCCAGATGCACGAAGCCCTGCCTCAGGACTTGGATGGTTTCTTTATGGAACACCAAGTTGGGGACCTAGGCTGTCCTGTTAGTCCATTTGAGGAAGATCTCCTAGTGAGTAGAGGACCTGGAGCGTCTGTAAACATAGCTCCTGTGGTTCTAGAGTCTGGCAGAACCGCTCCGGTAGGGAGGGTACAGGAGTCCAGCGTGAGGAGTGATTGGGGGATGAGTTCCCCAGTGGATGCACCAGTGGACCAGGGACTAGCCAGTTGGGCTAGATCTTCTTGGGGGGACCCGGGTGGCACCACTTCTGTTCTGGGGGATCTTCACGCACTGTCAGGTGGACAGGGGACGGGAGATCTGCGCCAGACAGACAGTCACACAACATATGTGTCATTTGTTAGCCTCAGGGGGATGGTGTGTGAATCCCCAGAAGTCCTGGAGTGCCAGGCAATCATTCCACCAAAGGTTTTAGACCAGAGGTTGGGAGGCCAGGTTCAGGATCAGCCTGACCTGAAGGGTAGGACGACTGTAACCAGTGTCCTGACCGGTTCTTCTTCCAGAGGAACCTCTCCAGTTGGGAGAGTGCAGACCTCTGGAAGGGGGTGCACAGGGTGGGAGAGCCCACCTCTGACCCCAGTGCAACCTGAGGGGTTAAACCCTGGGTTGGAATAGCGTTCTAGGTATACCCCTCGCCAGAGGAAGAGGAACCCTAATAGAAGAGGTAGGGGGAGGAGAGCCTTCCCTGAGACTCCTGGTCTGCCTGAGGTTGTAGACCCTAGGCTGGAAAACCAGTGGCAGTCTAGTCCTGTCTTGCAGACAGATAGAGTGGAGAATGGCTACTATGTGCCAGGGGTTACTACCACCCACTACGTGAATAGGCAAGGACCAGTGGCACCTGGGTGGCCCAGGGCCTGGTCCTGGCCGCGGACAGCTCGGGAGTACCAGTGGGGTAGCCCAGTTGGTCCAGACAGTGTTTTGAGAAGGAACCCCATGGGTTCACCGTAGCGTAGAACAGGAGGGTGTCCCTGCAGTTGCGGGCCCGCGTCCGTGTTCTATCGCCCCAAGCAGGGAAGTCCATCACGGTGGTGATTGGTCTCCCCTGCGTTTTGGCTGGAAGGGGGTTGTGTTGGACTTGGCCCTTCTGGCAGGTTCACCCCTAAACTTTTTGCTTTTAATGGTGACCTGGTGATGGTGATTTTTGGGTTCTGCGCACTTTCACTGTGTCCCAGTGGAAAGTGCGTGCGCACTCTGAATGCATGGAGTAAGGTTGGCCTGCCCTCCCATAGGAATGCATGGGGAATGTCTGTGTCCCTGGTAGTTCCTGATGCGTGGGGTGTGCGGACTCGTGTGATTGAATGCTGCGAAATGATGTATGCGGCGTGTATGTGTCTAGTGTGGAAGTTCCACTTCTAGACATGGCTGTGCGTGTGCTGTGAGAGTGCTGGCGTGTGATTGGCTGGGGCTAGCTGGAGAGCCTGGCTCCAGGAGTCTGGATGGGTCTGCCCGGTGATGAGTGTGGAGATTAGCATGCTGATGGCTGGGGAGGAGTGCACCTGGGTCCTGAATAGGGCTGGGCTTTCCCCAAACAATGCTGGCTCCGCCCCCTGTGGTGCATCTAATGACCCTAGCCAGCCTAGTGAATGAAAAGGGTGCTTGAGCACATCAAGGGTGCTCCAAAACCAGCTGTGACTGGTTTCTCCACCACCTTCCACCCTGAGACAAAGGATTTTTCAGTATAAGAAGGGGCTGTGTCCCCTTACAATGGGTTCTCTTCTTGATCCTCTCTAGAGGGGGGCCTGCTGCTGCTGGAGGCCAGGAGGACCGCCACTTGGGACTGCCTTCCTGCCTGGAGGGCCCAGTGAGCTGGCCCCTGGCCCAGCCTTTCCCCCCCCTGGCTCCCCCTGCCTTGCTCTGCTGAGGGACATTGGGGCTGACCTTTGTCCTGGATTTGTGTCTCTCTAAGTGCCTGGGAGCACTGTATTTTGTCCTGTAAGCGCCCGTGAGCACTTTATTTGGTACACTAGTGCCTGGGAGCGCTGGATCCTTCCTCTAAGCGCTTGGTAGCGCTTTAATTTTCCTTTCGCGGCTGCCCACGCCGCATTTTGCCGAGTGCCTGCCTTTGTTGACCCCTGACGGGTGCCCACGCTGCCAGGGACCTTGCCGGCATAATTATTTATTTAATTAAATCGGGAGCCAGCCCCGAGATTGTCCCCGTCGCCGCCCGGCCGAACCGGAAGTCAGGCAGGCCGGGGGCGGGACGACAGAGACAACCGGAAGCGGACAGGAGCCCACCCCGCGCTCCGGTGAAGGAAAGAGAAGAAGTCCGTAGCCGGTGCCTTCCCCGGGGCTCCCAGGAGTGAGGGAGAGCCCCGTGGTGACCGGCATAGAGGAGCCTGCCACCTGGTTACCCGGAGGAAGGGCCCCTCGACTCCACCAAATCGGGGACCTTGAAGGCAGTTCTTGAGCCTGAAAGGCTCCAACGACAGAGGGCATTTGTTACTGTAGAGCCTGCGAGGCTCACTCCGGGGACATTTGGTCATTTTTAGCCCACGAAGGGCCCCGGGGGCATATTTTGTTTGTGGAGCCCCGAGGCTCTCAAGGGCCATTGTCTCATTTCGAGTCCCCAGTAGAGGCACTCCAACGTGCGCGCCATTTCTTGGTTTTGCGAGCCCAGAGAGGCTCGTGGGGGCATTTTGTATTCAGAGCCTGAGAGGCTATGGGGACATTCTATTTGCTTAGGGCCACGAGGCTCTAGCGTTGGCCCCATTGTCTCCCCAGCTGCCCAGCACTTTGTGGGCAGCTGCCACGTTTAGGCCCCTGACATTGGGACACAGGGCGTCCTAGCCCCAACAAGGCCAGTTGGCCTAGGGACAGTCACAGGTGGTGACTAATGTGATTTTTGCGCAATGTTCTTACACCTCTGAATGTGTTGTTTATGCATCATGTGTTCTCCTGTGCTGCACCTCTGAATGTGTTTTAATGCGTCATGTGCCTTGTTCCTTACACCTCTGAATGTATGTTATGCATCATGTGTTTTCCTTCCCCACACCTCTGAATGTGTTGTGATGCATCATGTGTAATGTGCTTATACCCCTACAGGTATTGTGATACTTAGGTGGTTGTTCTTGCTAGTACAGGTGGTGCTAGTGAGGTCTTGGTTCCCTGCGTAATATTCTCCTAAGGTGATTTGGGTTGCGTATGTGGTACTTACCTGATACCAGTAGTTACTGCTTGTGTGCTAAAATGTTTATATTCTATATTCTAAGTGATATTCTAAGTGCTAGTTCTAAAAGTGCTGATTCCTGACAGTGGTCCAGGTGGCCCTGTCTTGTACATATGCCCTGTAAATTCTGCCCGTGCCTGTTGGCACATTGTAAAGTGTGTGTTTTTATCTAATGTGTTTTGGTGTAATACAAAGGCTATTTTTATATATAACCTTGTGTGGAGTTTACTTTGTGGTGGTCCTTGGGTGTTGTTGCTGGGGTGCGTGCACAAACACTTAACTCACATTGCCTCCAAGTTTAGCCTTACTGCTCGTGCTACGTTACCAAGGGGGTGAGCAGGGGTTATCTTGGCGTGTAACTCCCTTGCCCTGACGTAGGAATTGTGGTCTCTGACTGACTTTGGCGCAAGCCCTGGCCAGCAAGGGATCCCATTTCTAACAATAGCCAGGCATACCATAGGATCCTACTACACACTGCAAGCAGCTGCTCAACTGTTGTAACATATTGAGGCCTTAAGTTGACATGTTTTGGCCGGCGGCAGCAGGCAAGCAGCTGATGAGAGGAGCACCACCCTTGGAGTAAGTGTGACTATAGGGGGTCTCTCCTTGCCCACCGCCATTAGAAACATTAAATAGGCTTACACACATCTTTTCTACGATTATCTTTGAGGAAATCCCTTGGATACGGAACTAGTTTTCTTGACACCTTCTTATCTCAACTAGAGTTCAGAGAGTTACACAATTACACTGGGACAGGCAGAGCCCTGAAGATGGCCGGTGTGTCCCCATTCAAGGGGCACAGACACACAGCCGAAACATGTCGACTACCTGGCCGTTAGGAGGGGTGTAAGAAGCATGTTACATTTTCCAATCACCACCATCCTTCACGCTTTTAATCCTGCCCGCAGGGTCCAGGAATAAAGTTATAGGCACAGGGACACCTCCAAGCTAGTTTAAATCTACACCACACTGCACTTTCACTGCCAGCGTTCCCTGTCACTTTTGAAATATTATTGTTTCTCTTTTCTGTGTTGTATTTTCTTCCCCCAACCTATTGATCCACTCCTGGCGTTGGCTGCACCGGGGCGTTTTGTAAGCAGCCCTATGATGAAGCATGTCACACAATTGTGTGAGTGAGGGAAGTATTGAGGCACACAGCAAATGCCACCACGAGACACAGATACAGACTTCTTTTGGTGTAAAAAGTATTGACTGGGGGTTCAAAGTAGGTGAGTCTGTTAACCTCACCCCTCCCTTTTGTGTGTGCTACCATTTTGAAACCTCCCAGCAGGACACCCCCTGTTACATGCGTTGTTGTTCGGTAGGCTTTAATTACAGCTTACGAGCAGTATTTGATTAAATGTTTTGATCGTGCCTGCTGTTGCAGGCAGGATACGCTCTCCCCCAACTTTTTTTTATTTTTTTCCTAGCACCGTACGTAATGCTGATTCAGCGGTGGCTATACCTTTAGTTTGTTGTTTACAGCCCAAAAGCAGCGCATGTTTTTTCTTCTTAGTATTCAGTTATTGGTTTACAAGCGCCCCATATGGCGCTTTTACTTTAATGTCAGCCATGCCACTATCTTTAGACATAGCTCATCTAATGAAGAGTGGGTGGCTACTATTAAAGGAAACCACAGCATGGGCCACGGGCCTAAAGGGGTGTGACCGACATTAATGTGAAAGAGCGGCATGGGGCGCTTTTAAAAAAAAGAATTTGCAATGCAATTGGTCTAGCATTTCTGAGCGTTTGAGCTATTGGAATTAATATGCCGATAGCTCAAACTCTTGTAAATGCGAGACCTTTTGCATTGCAAATGCTTGTTAACCTTGTTAACACTTTCAGGGCATTGGTTGCAACTCCCTAGCACCAGTTTAACACTAAAACACAGCAATAGGCTACAGAAAAGTGACCAGTAAACTTTTGCAAAGGGCCTTCCACTGCACAGCAACACATGTCGCTACAGGGCATATTTTCAAGCGGCAGTCATAATTATCGCTGGCCGCGCTTAGCGTGAATTTTTTTTTCAACGGCTATCGCTGGAAATTATCGCCATGCTAGCACTGTATTAGCAATGCATAGCGCAATGGCGATAATTATTCCAGCAATAGCGGTGTTTTCCATGGAACATCGCTGGTTTTCCAGCGATGTTCCATGGAAAACGGCGATAACCTTGCTGATACGACCCTGTGGTTGTATCAGCATAATCCACCCCCAATGTTAAGTATACGTAAGTCAGCATTTTAGCAGACGTTAGTTTTTGGCAAAAAACGCGGTTTTCGCCAAAAACTAACATCTGCTAAAATGCGTGGGCCTCCTTATAAATATCGCGATGTGCACATCAGCGATATTTACATACAGCACTGCCCAGTGACGCCCACTTTGCATCTCATTAGAGATGCAAAGCGAGGCATCGGGAAAATGGGTGCTAACATGCGCTAATGCATTTTAGCACCCACTTGTAAATAGGGCAATAGTTTTATCTCCGCTTTTTTGGCTTTTAAAGCCAAAAAAATCAGAGATACGGCCCTTGTTGATATGCCCCTATATCTTTAGTAACTTTTAAATCTTTTGAGACAGAAACAATTATTTTGTTAAAATCTGCAGATTATGCATCAGATGCTGGATTATGTGGCGAAGGCGGCAAATCTATAAGTATGTAGAAATTGCAGCAATTGAATAACCCCATAATTCCAGTAACCCTGGTTATCCATAACTAATCGAGTTACATTATTAGACAATTAAAGACTGGAAAATAGGGATAACATCAACTTCCTTCATAACACTTTCTGCAGTCTTTTGTCTCCATCACGAATCATACTGAAATCCATGTGTTTGGAAGCAGCGTCTGGGTTATAAAAAAGCGGCAAGGGTTTTCTTGGATGAATCCAGATGGCTACAGTAGTTATATGAAAACATTAAGGGGCATATTTACAATAAGTGGCGCATCCCTGCATATCAGCAGGGATGCGCCACTTATTATGCGCTATGCCTCCGCCACAATGGATGCGCCGCCTTTACAATGCGGCGCACCATGAGGTAAAAACGGCACAGATGCGTCCTGACTCCGTCAGAAGCGGTCGCTCCCCTCGCTCCCTGCCTCCAGCAGCTGGTATCGTAGCGCTCTCTCTGCATTGATTGTCTTGTGCTAATATTATATTAGTAATTGCGCTCACACTGCATTGTTTGTCTCGTGCTAATATTGTATTGGTGATTGCGCTCGCACTGCATTGAGTGTCTTGTGCTGATATTGTGTTGGTGATTACGCTCGCACTGCTTTGATTGTCTTGTGCTAATAGTGTATTGGTGATTGCGCTCGCACTGCATTGAGTGTCTTGTGCTGATATTGTGTTGGTGATTACGCTCGCACTGCTTTGATTGTCTTGTGCTAATATTGTATTGGTGATTGCGCTCGCACTGCATTGAGTGTCTTGTGCTGATATTGTGTTCCTGATTACGCTTGCACTGCATTTGATTGTCCTGTGCTAATATTACCGCATTGACTAATTTAGCGTTACGCTATTTTTTGCAGAGCCCACATTGTGCCAATCAAAGTGTGCTGCATACTGTAGCGCTTGTGCTTATCTGTGCCTGATTGTGCCTGCGCCTCTGCCAACCCCAATCTCGTCCTGTTTAGTTTCGTTTTGCTGCCATCTTGTTTGTTTGTGCCTTCCAGCCCGCCCCTCCACCCAGCTCCCGCCTCCCAGCTGACCCTCCCTCCCACAGGATACGTAAAGACGATCCCATACCCCACAGCGTCATGACCGTCCTGACTCCGTCAGAAGCGGTCGCTCCCCTCGCTCCCTGCCTCCAGCAGCTGGTATTGTAGCGCTCTCTCTGCATTGATTGTCTTGTGCTAATATTATATTAGTAATTGCGCTCGGACTGCATTGTTTGTCTCGTGCTAATATTGTATTGGTGATTGCGCTCACACTGCATTGAGTGTCTTGTGCTGATATTGTGTTGGTGATTACGCTTGCACTGCTTTGATTGTCTTGTAATAATATTGTATTGGTGATTGCGCTCGCACTGCATTGAGTGTCTTGTGCTGATATTGTGTTGGTGATTACGCTTGCACTGCATTTGATTGTCCTGTGCTAATATTACCGCATTGACTAATTTAGCGTTACGCTATTTTTTGCACAGCCCACATCGTGCCAATCAAAGTGTGCTGCATACTGTAGCGCTTGTGCTTATCTGTGCCTGATTGTGCCTGTGCCTCTGCCCACCCCAATCTCGTCCTGTTTAGTTTCGTTTTGCTGCCATCTTGTTTGTTTGTGCCTTCCAGCCCGCCCCTCCACCCAGCTCCCGCCTCCCAGCTGACCCTCCCTCGCCCCCGCCCCCCCTATCCACTTATGTCAGAGGTATTTGCGCGCAGCGTTCCCGCGCAGCGGTCGCGCCCCATGCGCGCCGAAGGTGCGCCAAAGGTAAGCCCGTCTATGCCCGTCCGCGCCTGGACCGCGCTCAACGCCAGACCCCCTGGTCCCCGCATAACCCTCTCCACCCGTATAACATATGATGCTGCTACCCTCTTTGCCCTTAACCCCGGACGCACAACACAATGCTAAAAAGCTGCCCCAGGACACACCCATGGACCCTTCACCTGCCACTCCTGCAAATAAGCCTGCATCAGGACCCACACCAAGCCCACTAAATCCAAACACAGTTCCGACTCGAACCACCTGAAGTGCATCCTGCTGAACACCCGCTCGGTCAACAGACATGCCACCGAACTCTGGGACCTAATCGACACTGCATCGCCGGACGTCGCCTTCCTTACAGAAACATGGATGAACACCTCATCAGCGCCAGACATCGCCATAGCCATCCCGGACGGCTACAAGATCATCCGAAAGGACCGCATCAACCAAACAGGAGGAGGCATTGCCATCGTCCATAAGAACACCATCCGCATCACGACCAGTTCCGATGATAACCTCGCGACCGCCGAACACCTTCACTTCCAGATCCACACCTACCCCAGGACCACACTTAGAGGCACCCTCATCTGCAGACCACCAGGATCCCGCACGCAATTCAACGAAGACATCACTGATTTCATCAGCCCACATGCCCTCACCTCCGAGAACTACATTTTACTGGGGGACCTCAACTTCCACCTGGAAAATAAAAACGACAGCAACACCACCACCCTTCTGGACAACCTGGCCAATCTCGAACTCAAACAACTTGTTGACACCCCCACCCACCTCGCCGGCCACACGCTCGACCCTATCTTCACCTCCAGCAAACACATCTCCTTCGATCACACCACAGCTCTCCATTGGACGGACCACAGCTGCGTTCACTTCAGCTACAATAAGACCTCGACCCACAACCCCCCACAACCTATTCCTCGAAGAAACTGGAACAAAATCACCACCGACCAACTCTTCACATCGCTTAACCAAAACCCTCCCACTATATCATCGGACCCAAACCAAGCTGCCACAAAACTCTCACAATGGATCACCCACTGCGCTGACGAATTAGCACCCTTGAAAAACCACCCGATCAAACAAAGTAGTAAAAAGGCCCCCTGGTTCAACGATAACCTTAAGAAATCCAAGAAGTTATGCCGTACTCTCGAGAAAACCTGGAGAAAAAACCCAACCACTGACAACCTGACCACCTTCAAGGAAGCCAACCGCAAACACCACCAATTGATCCGATCCACCAAGAAATCAGCATTTAAGGATCGACTCGACAACAACGCCCACAACAGCAAGGAACTATTCAACATCGTCAAAGATTTTACCACCCCACCGCCGGTACAAACGACATCACTCCCTCCCAAGACCTCTGCGATTCCTTATCCTCTTTCTTCCACAACAAAATCGCCGATATACATAACAGCTTTGAAAACCAGTCCGAAGAACAATCCACTCCACCCACCCCCGAACCAAAACAACACACTCACAACCTTTGCGACTGGAACCCAATCACCACTGAAGACACCATCCACCTGATGAACTCCATCCATTCAGGATCGCCAACCGACCCATGTCCCTACCACATTTTCAACAAAGCAGACTCCATCATCGCACCCCATCTCCGCGATATCATCAACTGCTCCTTCAACTCCGCTACCTTCCCAGAAAGCTGGAAACATGCCGAACTCAATGCCCTTCTGAAGAAACCCACAGCAGACCCCTCTGAACTTAAGAACTACCGCCCCATCTCACTCCTCCCATTCCCTGCCAAAGTCATTGAGAAAGCCGTCAATAAGAAGCTCGCCGCCTTCCTTGAATCCAACAATTCCCTCGATTCCTCACAATTCGGCTTCCGAGCCAAACACAGCACCGAAACCGCCCTCATCGCAGCTACAGACGACATCCGAACGCTACTGGACAACGGAGAAACAGTTGCCCTCATCCTACTTGACCTCTCTGCCGCCTTCGACACAGTTTGCCATAGCACCCTCATACAACGCCTCAGCGACGTCGGAATTCAAGGAAAGGCTCTGGAATGGATCATCTCGTTCCTCGCCGGAAGAACCCAAAGAGTCCGCCTCCCCCCATTCAAATCAGAGGCCACCGAAGTCATCTGCGGCGTACCACAAGGATCATCACTCAGTCCCACCCTCTTCAACGTTTACATGAGTCCCCTCGCATCCATCGCGCGACAACACAACCTCAACATCATCTCCTACGCAGACGACACCCAGCTGATCCTCTCCCTCACAAAAGACCCAAACATCGCCAAAACCAATCTACACGAAGGAATGAAACAAGTAGCCGATTGGATAAAGAACAGCCGTTTTAAACTAAACTCGGACAAAACGGAAGTCCTCATCTTAGGATCATCCCCCTCTGCATGGGACGACTCATGGTGGCCCCCGGCCCTGGGTACAGCACCCATACCTACAGATCACGCACGTAACCTAGGCTTCATCCTAGACTCCTCCCTTTCAATGACCAGACAAGTCAACGCCGTCTCATCTTCATGCTTCAACATCCTTCGCATGCTCAAAAAAATCTTCCATTGGATACCCACCGAAACAAGAAAGACAGTCACCCATGCACTGGTCACTAGCCGACTGGATTACGGAAATACCCTTTACGCCGGAACCACGGCCAAACTACAGAAAAAACTCCAACGCATCCAAAACGCCTCAGCCAGACTCATCTTGGACATCCCCCGTCAAGCTCACATTTCTGATCACCTGAAAGACCTCCACTGGCTCCCCGTCAACAAGAGAATAACGTTCCGTCTCCTCACCCACGCACACAAAGCCCTCTATGACCTAGGACCCGCATGCCTCAACACACGACTGTCCTTCTACACATCCACCCGCCATCTACGATCCTCCAATCAAGCCCTCGCTGCAATTCCGCGCATCCACAAATCCACCATGGGAGGAAGATCCTTCTCCTACTTAGCAGCCAAAACCTGGAATTCCCTCCCCACTCACCTCCGCCTTACACAGAACCACCTCTCCTACAGAAAGCAGCTAAAAACCTGGCTATTCGACAAGTAATGCACACACCCTCCCACAAGCGCCTTGAGACCCTCTGGGTGAGTAGTGCGCTATATAAATCCTTGAACTTGAACTCGCATCTGTGCCTTAAAAGTGGCGCATTGCTGGAGTTGCGTCGCAAGTGCGACACAGCTCCAGCAAGGCTCTAGGGTGCCCTATCCTTCCAATGCTGCATCAATCCTTACGCCTGCTTCAAGCAGGCGCAGGGTTTTGATGCAGCATTGGCCTAAAAGTGACTGAGTGAAATCTTGTAGATTTCACTCAGCCACTTTTAGGAGGCGTTCCTGCGCAGGAATGCCCCCCCCTGCGCAGGAACGCCTCCTTATGGCTCAGGGCTTTACAACGTGACGCATCTCCAGATGCGTCACGTTGTTAATACCCCGCACCATGGGGCATCTTTTGCGCCGCCGCTGCGTCACAAAAGTGACGCAACGGCGGCACAAAAGAGGCGCAAAGGGCTTGTAAATCTGCCCCTAAGTTATGAGTGCACAGCTCATCTCCCAGTGCAGTGCATTTCTTACACCTACTGTCCAAAGAAGGCAAAGAAAAGCGCACATAGCTACAGCTCAGACAGCTGATTGAGGGAGGCATGGTTCAACGCTTCCGTGCATGCAGGGTCTACCACAATTTACTTTCTGTTTGGTATCAGGTTTTCTTTTTCTGAACTCAGCTGTGTCTGAGCGATATAAGAAAAGTTGCACAACCATTAGAGCATACCATGATCCGATAGAAATGTGCAGATTTATCGGCTTTAATGCACAATTGGGCACTGTGTAGAAAAGAGAAATGCACACAGCCTCGAGAAGCAGCTGTCATGCTGAAAGATGAAGTGTAGCGGCCATTAAGCAGGCGCTGTGCTGTTAATGGAAAACGATGCCGCTCTAGTTGGCTGCCATGCCAGTCACCAGAACCATGTGCTGCATAGTAGAGACTGTGCCACGCTGGAGCAAGAACGATATACGACAACAGAGCTTGAAGTGAGTGAAAAAATTAGCGTTCATGCAAAGTGTTCCAAATCCAAGATAAAAGTTGTTCCGAAAACATTTGCTAAAATGGGAGCTGGGGAGGGATAGCAGTAATTGATCCATGCTCTCGGGGACGGCTAAACGCAGCAAGAGGCTTGCTGCATGCATACCATGCACAAATGGAGAGAAGGAATATAGGAGTGATGTTGAAGCCAGTAAATGGGAAGCCTTTAGGCCGGCTGAAGCCCATAAAGTATATACAACATGTCTCTTCGAGCCAGCACATGCGCTGTCTAGAGCTGAGTCCTAAAAAGTGTCCCTAATGGAAGACATGTAGCTCAAATGCTGCCTCTCGAGACATCTGCTCTGATCAAAGAATTAAACCTGTACAAAGAAGTTTATTGATATTGCTTACGTCCTAGCTAAGAGGGAAAAGCCATGTCTTGTAAGGCATTGACTCCATCTTTATAGATCTGTGGCTGAAGGATCTACAGAGAAGGACAACTGCTGAAAATGATACACTTGCTACACTGGAAAGACAAAGAAACTACAGAATGGATTGTAATATAACATCTTGCTAACTTTAACCAACAAGAATGATTAAAGTCTACCATAAGTACATGGAATAAATCCAAGGCCATGGCTGTAATCAAAGTGTACAAAATGGGAAAGTGCTACATATATTTCCCCCACCCCAGACTTTCTGGAACACTGCATGCTGTAGAAGATGTGGCCTTTAATTCTCATGTTGCTACATATCATCGCACATTTCCATATAACCAATGTATAACACTAATAAATGCAGATAAAAGGTACATTTAGGACATCCTGATTTGTTTATGCAGACGCCCCCCAAAATGCTCTCTTGGCAGGTGGAGGTCCTACATACCAACCCTCAATATGCATACACATCATCACTAGATCAAGTTTAATACATTTTTTCATTTGTTTATTGTTTTCAGTTGTACTCTAAATGATGGTATTAAAATCTGCACAATTTTAGGAGCACCAACTCGATATGGAACATTGTAGAGTCATCAGCCATGAAACTAATAAAGAGTGACTTAAAAATGTTTCATACTTACACCATAGTAATGTGATTTTAGTAGAACATTTAAAATCTCCTGGAGGAGCATGGAATTGACCACTGTTTAATTTTCTTTTTAGTCAGCCTCACAACAGGTATGAGGACCGCATGTGGGATTTCACCTGCAAGACCGCCTACAGTGGACCAGTATCATGTCACTGGAGCTCCTATATTAATGAATATGATGAGCCGTTCACCTACAGCTGCCCGTGGGGATTCATCAGTGGCTTTCATAGCATTTATCACAAGTATTATGAGGACAGGAGGTAATATCACCCGAAAATTAGAAAGCAATTGTTGATACACAACTCAGTTATGACAACAAATCTTGTGTCAAACCATTGTGACAAGGGTACTTCTAACAATCACATGCTCCGTGAAACAATCTGTTCCACTGACCATTACCATTCCAAACCAATCATAAAAGTAAACTACTGGCAAATGTTACTCACTATTCACGCACACCATTACCAATCAAAAACCATTGCCATCAACCTAATGCTGAAGACAAACACTAACCACAGCCACGCTATACTTGCCTCTTTTTTTTCCCGGCGTTTCCACAACAAACCTGGTTATTCTCATGAATCCACTTCCAGATAAAACACAATTATCCTCTGTGCAATGACAAAGCAACACACAAAACTACCCTTTACCATTGACCACTTGCTGCCCAGGCTCATCCATTCACTCCCTCCAGGTGCCATGAACACTCATGCAGTGAGCCCATTCTAACCCCAGACCACCATTCTAGCAGATGGGTTCATAATGCAGTAATTGAAAACACAAATAAATATGACGATCATCGTTTGGTCTTGCATCTCTACGTGATCCATCTCATGTTTCCTTATTGGTGTGTTAATGCATAAGAAGGTTGTTAAATAATGCACATATTTCAGGATCAAATAAAGCAGAACCACTACCACATGAAATATTACCATTTCCACAAATGAGAAGGATTGGATGGCAAACTTAGCCGTTCTGACAAATCAGCTAATACAAACAAACTGAACTTTCACACAATGCAGCTGGTCATAAAACATAAACTGTCCCACACAGCACTAACACAACAGAAGCATCCTTTACACCTGTTTCTAGATAAAAGTTGCACCAACTACTACATGCCAAACACTCACTAGTACACCAAAAGCAATCTGGTTCCACGACTTCACTTCTGCACCAAACCAACCACCAAATAACCAAGCAAACTATTTTTAATCTATTATCACAGAAACCTACTTCCATAGACCAACCAACCATTTATACTAGCCTGTTTCCAAAACGGTGCTAACTTTACCAACGGAATAACTACAGTAGCAACACTGACAATGAAAACAAGTCCATGGAAACTTAGGTTCTTTTTTGTTTAAATCCGTAATCAATTCATTTTGCAAAGCTAAACTATTCACATGAAATAGTCACATGTAACTGATCCACTGATATATCACACTGATCTATACTCATAGCAAACTGCTACAAGTAAGAAATATCCATCAGGTGCACTTTCTATGCCGAAAGTAACCATTCTCAAAGCTACTACCCAATGTTTCAGAACCGCCACAGACCACATATTTCCACGGACATGTGTGTACAACCTTATTGCAAAGCATCCTAAACAACTGAAACAACTGTACCCAAATACTATAAAAATGCACCTTGGTAAAAGGAAATATCTACACTTACTGTGGCATTTCCAATTACGCAAATCAAAGTTTTAAAATCCCACTTTCTTACCAAGTTTAAATATTTCCCACAAAGGTCACTTATATGCTATAATAAGCAAGTCTGGGTTACCAATTCAATATAAGATTGATATGTACAAAAAAAATGGATAAAAATAATGTGTACAGCAATACATATATGGTTATGCTTTACATATGTGTATTTGTCAAAATATGCAGATAACATATGTGTAAATGAGTCTCTGTGTATGGGATTATGCTTATATGCTAAATATATTTTGGATTATGTATACATGATTATAGAATAGGTACCTGTATATAATATATTTAGATATTGAAAACGCACAGCTCTATAGTCACATAACACAACAAAATATTTATTGCTGGTTATGTAGATGAGATTGTCTTCATACTTTCTATAAACATAAAATAATATGTTTAGATATTAAAAAATCTAGGTTCAGATTTTACCTTCAGATTTAGAAACTTTTCTGAAGCTTTTTTTCTGCTGGGATCCCTCTATGCTCTTCACCAGTCCGGATTCAGTGAGGGTTTGGTGGCTTGCTTTCCAGGGAGCTCCCGGTTAAACTCTGGTAATCGGACCTACGGAGATATATAGTGGTACTAACCAGCAGGCCAGGCCAGCTCGCACTTGAAGGTGGGCGGCTTGGCTCTTGCGGTTGAGTCGGTCCCCTGATGGAGCTTTTTTCCAAAGGTGCTCCAAACATCTCCAAACTTCTGGAACTTCTTTCTGAAGTTCCTCTTGAGGGTCCAACGTGTCAAAAGACACAATACAAGGTTCTGGAATCTTTACGATGGTCCTAGAAGGTTGGGACAACATTTACCACAATGCACCTGGACAAAACCCTTACAAATCCACTGGAGGCACAGGCAGGGAATTCTTCATGGTGATTTTATTTTAATTTTATTTTAAAGGTTTTATATTGCGCTGGCTAGACCCTGAGGTATCGGAGTGCTATACATGAGTATCAGACCATAGTTGCAGGTTATATCGTTACATAGGTTACACAGTTATTAGAGCTTGGCAAACATAGTTACATGTAAGTTCGAGACAAACAAAAAGGACATATACGTAAGGGAAAAAGCAGGCAAGGGGAGGGATTCAGGGTAGGTGGGTAGGAGAAGGGGAAGTAGACAGAGAATGGAGAAGGAAAAGAGGAGGGGAGGGTGAGAGACATGGGAAGGAAAGAGGAGGGGGAGGGTGACGGGAACACAAACCGGTAGACAAGTCAAAGCTGCGTCCAAAGTCCAGTAAGCTGTGATCCCAGGGGAAGTGGTATCATTTCCCGATCTCTGTTGCGAGAGGTTCCCTATATGCAGTGATCTCTCTCAGAAGGGTTTCTGAGACTACAAGGCCTACATACTGGATCCTTCCCCAAAAAGGGGAGAGGGAGTTCTTTGGCAATGGGTGCCATACCATACCTCTACTTTGAGTGGCTCCCTTGGTGCTGTAGACTCTCTCAGCGGGTTCGCTGAGACTCCAGAGTATAAATATTGGATCTTTCTCCAACAAGGGGAGACGGAGTGCTTGGTCAAATGCCACAAAAGGACAGGAGGCTAGATGGTGTAGCAGGCAAGGGGAGAGATTCAGGTGAGAGGGGATAGGAGCAAAGGAAGTAGACAAAGAAATAAAGAGTACTAAATGGGAACAGACAGCATCAGTTAGGGGGACAGAATGTTTCCTCTCTGTGGCCATGAGTTTGCCCCATCTCTAAGGTAAAAACCAAGCACAGGCTATTCCAGAAACTTTGCCATACATGACATGAATCCAGATGAGATCTGTTAACCTGTAGCTCTGAGGGAGTGAACTCTTTATTACTCTTGAAGCAAGGTACATCCAAAGGGCTGTGGTTCCAGATAATGCAGCAGATACAGTCAGTCAGAATAATGGGCCTGATGTTGCAAATCAAGTTTTCAGCTTTGCAAGCCTCCTTATTTTTATCCAATTTTGAACCCTCACTCTGGCATTCCTGTGTAGCAGAGCTCGCTCCGAGATATAGCCTCTCCCTGGGTGAGCCACTTATCACTTCATCAAAGCAGCCTGGCTAATCCTCTTGACCATATATAAACAAAAGGGAGGACGAGAATGGACTATGTTTAAAGGGGTCCAGTGTACTTGTCCAGAGAGCAAGAAGCAAAGTTGTACACAGTTCCCCTAGGGGTAGACAGGTAATAAGGTCTCTCTCCCTGGTTGTTGAGAGTAAGCAAGGGGGTGTTATATGCTAGAAGGTCAGCAAGTTCCTTGACGGAACTAAGGAAGCCTCACACAACTGATGAGCTGGATGACATGTCTCATTCAGCCTACTTGGGATGTTGTTTAAATCATCGGCTTCCTGCTCCTACGTCAGGCCGGCGCTGCAATGCCTGACGGGTAACAACAAGTGTCACTCTTTTACGGAGATCTTTTGTTCCTTGCCGTGATATGTAGAAATGTGTGAGGCTAGAAAAAGTGAGGTAGTGAGCAAAAAGTGAGTTATTTAAAAAAAGTTGGATAGTCCACGAGGTAATCTTTATTCATGTGGCTAACCACTTTGTTAAAAAGTGCAGAGAGGGGTATTGAGGACCAAAGTAACCATTAGTGTGGCCTCATTTCAACCCTCCAACTTGGTCAACATGTTTCATGCCCAAAGGGGCAATTCTTCAGGACCGAAAAGTGCTCATATACTCGTTGGGTGCCCAAAAAATGAGCTACAGGATGTTAGTAATACAACCTGATAGGTCTAGGTATATAGCGGGCGAGGAGTCCTGCATCACCGTCAGACCTAGGGATCAAGTAGACATAACAATAACATCATTATCGTTATTGATTCCAACGCTTACAAATTGTGCGTCGTCTTTATCACAAAAGTCAATAGCGCACCCATTTATACGTGATCTGCTAAGTGCCAAAGGAATATTGGTGTATAACATAGTGAAGGGAGAGAGACCATTATTACATGCATCATGACATGACCCAGAAGGCAATTGGGACATGTGTGAGTACTACTCATTAAATGGTGGTATGTTGCTTACTAACACTAAAGCCACCAAAATAGGAGGTTTAACCATTATAATCGGACAGCCACTAAGCCACAAGGTAGATGTCAGGGACTCTTAGGGATGATTGCTATTAGGTTCATGGGACTTACCAAGGCGAGCCCACTGGCAGTCTGCGCGGCTAGTTCCTGTGGGGACTGCGCTAAGGACCTAACCCTGTAAGGGGAATTGACAAGGGAAGGAAGCACAACAAGACAGGGTCAACACGTGGAGTTGTAACCAGAACGTTATTGATGTAAGACAACGGACCACGTGTGGCTCCACCCTGCCAGGCTGTCCCGCAAGTGTGTGGAAGACACTCAATAGGATGCCCGAGCCCGCTAGAGAGCACCGGGAGTGCACAGGTGGTCGGGGGTAGGACCATCGGTGTAAGGGGTCACAGGAGCGGTGGGTCTAGTGCCAGCTCCCAGCAATTGACAGCCCGGCAGAGCGGGGCGCCCCGCGTGGGCCCCTGCATGCATGCCGTTACCTGGGACCGGCGGCGAGCAGTAGCTCGATACAGAAGGGCTTACCTTAGCGGCCAGGAGACTGCGCCGGTACAACCTACCCCCACACAAACGGCGTGTCAATGCATGCGGAAAAGCCGGTGGGGTCCTGGGGCACGGCCGCCATTAAGAACAGGGCGTGCGGGTCCTGTGGAGGCGTGACTACCATGACGTAATTGCTTTGGCAGCCAATCAGGGGCCACTCGATTGTGTGGAAGGGAAGTGTAGATAGCTGTACAGGTCATAGGAAATTAGAACTACAACCGCGGTAATGGGCGTGCCCAGAGAATGGAACGGTGTAACGTAACTCGCAAGACTCAGCGAGGTAATGTGAAACAAATACCTATTGGTGAAATGTCCCTCAAGGCAAAGAAATATAATTATAATTATTAAATGGAGGAAAACGAAGGGGACCTCAATAAGTAAAATGATCCCCGGAGGTGGTGTGAGATCTTACAGATGCTATTTCCGGGAGGGTCCCGAGACGTGAGGGAGATGCAGTCTTATCAGGTGGCAACCCAGACGTTGGTGGGGTAACCAGGGGGTGTGTAACGCTAAGTACAGGCCCTATCAAGGGGCGTCTGAAGCAAAGGAGAGGCAAAGAGAAGGGTATCAAGAGCTCGTCCAATGTATCATGTGGAGCAGTTCCTCCCTGGCAGGACCCACAAGTAGCTAGGCAAACTATTACTCTCTTAGGAATTTGGTGGCCATGATTGAATAAGTGGCAGGGCCATACGGGACAGAATAACCTGGAGGTTGACTCAGTGGTGGAGATGCCACTGTGCCCTTGGGACTGATGTAGCCTAAGAGTGAAAATGGCGCTTTGCCCGTGGGGCTGGTGTGACACTGTTATACTCATTATCTAAGGGAAGGATGACCAGTCTGTTATGCAGTAGGGCGCATGCAGATTTTGGGTAGTCAATTGACGGAGTCATCTTGCTAGTTGATTCCAAGGGATCGAATCATTCAACCCACAGGTGTCTAATTGTAGACGGTGCACCCACCTCTGTTCTAGTCTATGTAGTGCATGTTGGTGGATGGAAGGGTGACATTCCAAGACTATCCATTTAATGTTGTCTGCTCTGTGGCCCGCTTCTTTGCAATGTTCGTAAAGCCTAGTGTGTGTCTTAGTACAGCGAATGTTGCTGTTATGTTCAATTATACGTGTTTTCACAGTTCGCCTAGTCATGCCTATATACTTAAGCCCACAGGGACATATGAGCATGTATATACATCTGCTACTATTACAATTGGTGTGTTTGTTCATGTGCCAGGTGAACGATGTTGAAAGCTTGATCTCTTTGCTTTGTAGAGATTGGGGACAAACGATGCAGCTGCCACATCTAAAATGCCCGACCACAGGTGGTAAGTCCCAAAGTGTGTTCTCGTGGTGGATGCTCGACTTCTTGGGTCGAGTATGGGTCAGGGTGTCCTTAAGGTTCGCAGTTCTTTTGAAGGCAAAGCGTGGCCGTGGAATATCCAGCCCAGCAGAGTTCAGAGTGCCCCAGTGGGAGTTGATTATCTTCTTGATGAAGGTGGAATTCTTGGTGTACGTTGTAACGCACGTTATGACATCATCTATAGGCCTGGTATTCGTCTCCAAAAGGGCTTCTCTGTTGTTGTTACGTGCCCTTTTAACTGATTGTTTCAAAAGTCTAGTCGGGTAGCCCTTATCTTGGAGTTTATGTTGGAGGGTAGACGCTTCACGTTCAAAGTCAGTCACTGACGTGCAATTTCTGCGGATTCTGAGAAATTGACCAAAGGGTAGGTTATCCCTCAAGGCTCGAGTGTGGTGGCTCTGATAAGGGAGGAGACTGTTCCTGTCGGTCTCTTTCCTGTAGAGAGTGGTGGTAATCTCTGAGGGATCCAACCTGATGGTAAGGTCGAGAAAGGGGAGAGAAAGGGCGGAAATGGTACCCGTGAATTTAAGGTGCGGGTTCTGCAAATTAATCCAAGAGCAAAATGACTCACAGCTCGTCTGATCCCCCTTCCATAGGATCAAAATGTCGTCGATGTAGCGACGCCAAAGGGATAGATTTTCGAGGAATGGATTGGTTGCGGCAGGGTAGATGAAATGTTCCTCGAAGGCAGCCATGTGTATGCAGGCCAGGCTCGGCGCGAAGGTAGAACCCATGGATGTGCCACGGATCTGATGGTATAATTGCGATTCATACCTGAAGAAATTTTCTGTCAGGGCTATACTCGCAAGAGCCATGATGAAAGAGATGGGGGTGGAGGATGTCCATTCCTCGGATCTCAAAGCAGTCTCCACTGCTTCTAGGGTGGCTTGCTGGGGGATGTTCGTGTAGAGGGCTTCTACGTCCAATGTCAGTATCAAATCGACATTCTCCCTCCCATCCATATCTTCAATTAGACGTAGGACATCTCTGGTATCCTGGAGGAAGGAAGGGATTTTCTTCACTAGTGGCTGAAGGAAGACGTCGCAAAATTGAGACAAGGGTTCCAGGAGGGATCCTATGCCCGAGACAATGGGCCTTCCCAGTACAGGTGTGACCCCCTTGTGGATATTGGGCAGTGTATAAAAATAAGGCGTGACTGGTTCGGTGGTGATGAGGAAATCTGCTTCCTTTTTAGACAGCCATTCATTAGTTTCTCCCTCTATCACGAGACTCATGATCGTGGTTGTCAAGCGTTTGGTTGGGTCTATGGTAAGGGGTCTGTAGTGGGAACTGTTGGAGAGTTGGCGTCTGCATTCCAGGTCGTATGCATCATAGTCTTGGATGACTGTCGCACCCCCCTTGTCCGCTCGCTTGATAACGATCGTGTTGTCATTCCCTAGAGCCTGGCAAGCCTGCCTCTCCGCTCTAGTCAAATTGTTGAATTGTTTACATTGTGGTTTTTTAGTGAGGTTATTGAGGACCGCTCTCTCAAAAACCAGAATCTCAGGGGGAACCATCCCATCTGTGGGTGTAAAGGTGGAGGGTTTTCGTAGACCTGAATCTGAATTGTCTGATTCAGGTTTGTCTTGGAAGAAGGCTCTCAAGCGTATCTTCCTGAAAAGTTGTTTTAACTCAATCATTTCCTGAAAGTTATCAGGAATGGGAGTGGGGACAAAGCCCAGTCCTTTTTCTAGAACTTCAATTTCAACGGGGGTCAGAACTCTTTTCGATAAATTCACCGTCAGACTCTTCTCCCCCTGGTTGTGCTCCTGGTTTCTACCGAGGTCTGTGGTGTCGGTTGGTCTTGCCACTGGACCCCTTTCTGTCCGCCTCGCTTTCGCCCTCTTCCTCTGCCCCAACCTCTGCCTTGAAAAGGTGGCGGGTTTGAAGGGAAAAATTGTGGTGGACCCTGTTGGTAGAAGGGGTATTGCCATGGAGGTGCCATGTGCGGAGGGCCATGAAACACCAGTCCTTGATGGTATCCTGGTTGCCAGTTGGAATGTTGTGGGGCCCGGTTGTTCCTGGGGTTATAACCTCCACTAGAGTCACTGCTGGTGGAGCCTCGTCGGCTGTTGTTATCAGTGTTTTCATCCGAGGAGTAAGTTGTCTTTTTATTCTTGAAGCCGTCCTTAAGGTATGGATACACTTTCTCCTTCTCAAATTTGGCAATATCCTTCTGTAGTTTAGCTGTTTTTTTATTCAGAAGGTATTCGTGGTGATCTGCCATTTCTTGGTTGATCTCCGCTAGTTTGGTGGTGAAGGTAGCCTTGGTGTTCTTATTGACCGCACTTCTCATTGTGGCTTCTATGGCTGAGATTTTCTCTAGTAAGGCCTCTGACAACCGTTTAGATGTTTGTACGATGAGGAAAAGTAGATCTTTAGTACATTTCCAGGATACTTGTACCCAGTCGACCTTAAATTGTTTATCTTCAAGGAAGAGTCTGGGTATAATATTCACAATGAGGCCTTGGGGGGCAATTTTATTTCTCAGGTATTCGGTCATCATTATACCATGCATCGTAATCCTAATTAGTTCTTTCTTTAAAGCAGTGAGTATGGCCCAGTCGTCATTAGTAGCACTAGAGGTAGCGGTAGCTGATAAGGTGAGTAAACTCGGTGCCGCCCGCAGGGCTTCGTCAATGGCGTCATCATCAAAGCTGAGACCTGGTACATCTTCCATTATGGCTGGAGTGTGGCTGAATGTAGTGTTGGGATAAGAAATTTCCATTTAATAATTATAATTATATTTCTTTGCCTTGAGGGACATTTCACCAATAGGTATTTGTTTCACATTACCTCGCTGAGTCTTGCGAGTTACGTTACACCGTTCCATTCTCTGGGCACGCCCATTACCGCGGTTGTAGTTCTAATTTCCTATGACCTGTACAGCTATCTACACTTCCCTTCCACACAATCGAGTGGCCCCTGATTGGCTGCCAAAGCAATTACGTCATGGTAGTCACGCCTCCACAGGACCTGCACGCCCTGTTCTTAATGGCGGCCGTGCCCCAGGACCCCACCGGCTGTTCCGCGTGCATTGACACGCCGTTTGTGTGGGGGTAGGTTGTACCGGCGCAGTCTCCTCGCCGCTAAGGTAAGCCCTTCTGTATCGAGCTACTGCTCGCCGCCGCTCCCAGGTAACGGCATGCATACAGGGGCCCACGCGGGGCGCCCCGCTCTGCCGGGCTGTCAATTGCTGGGAGCTGGCACTAGACCCACCGCTCCTGTGACCCCTTACACCGATGGTCCTACCCCCGACCACCTGTGCACTCCCGGTGCTCTCTAGCGGGCTCGGGCATCCTATTGAGTGTCTTCCACACACTTGCGGGACAGCCTGGCAGGGTGGAGCCACACGTGGTCCGTTGTCTTACATCAATAACGTTCTGGTTACAACTCCACGTGTTGACCCTGTCTTGTTGTGCTTCCTTCCCTTGTCAATTCCCCTTACAGGGTTAGGTCCTTAGCGCAGTCCCCACAGGAACTAGCTGCGCAGACTGCCAGTGGGCTCGCCTTGGTAAGTCCCATGAACCTAATAGCAATCATCCCTAAGAGTCCCTGACATCTACCTTGTGGCTTAGTGGCTGTCCGATTATAATGGTTAAACCTCCTATTTTGGTGGCTTTAGTGTTAGTAAGCAACATACCACCATTTAATGAGTAGTACTCACACATGTCCCAATTGCCTTCTGGGTCATGTCATGATGCATGTAATAATGGTCTCTCTCCCTTCACTATGTTATACACCAATATTCCTTTGGCACTTAGCAGATCACGTATAAATGGGTGCGCTATTGACTTTTGTGATAAAGACGACGCACAATTTGTAAGCGTTGGAATCAATAACGATAATGATGTTATTGTTATGTCTACTTGATCCCTAGGTCTGACGGTGATGCAGGACTCCTCGCCCGCTATATACCTAGACCTATCAGGTTGTATTACTAACATCCTGTAGCTCATTTTTTGGGTACCCAACGAGTATATGAGCACTTTTCGGTCCTGAAGAATTGCCCCTTTGGGCATGAAACATGTTGACCAAGTTGGAGGGTTGAAATGAGGCCACACTAATGGTTACTTTGGTCCTCAATACCCCTCTCTGCACTTTTTAACAAAGTGGTTAGCCACATGAATAAAGATTACCTCGTGGACTATCCAACTTTTTTTAAATAACTTACTTTTTGCTCACTACCTCACTTTTTCTAGCCTCACACATTTCTACATATCACGGCAAGGAACAAAAGATCTCCGTAAAAGAGTGACACTTGTTGTTACCCGTCAGGCATTGCAGCGCCGGCCTGACGTAGGAGCAGGAAGCCGATGATTTAAACAACATCCCAAGTAGGCTGAATGAGACATGTCATCCAGCTCATCAGTTGTGTGAGGCTTCCTTAGTTCCGTCAAGGAACTTGCTGACCTTCTAGCATATAACACCCCCTTGCTTACTCTCAGCAACCTGGGAGAGAGACCTTATTACCTGTCTACCCCTAGGGGAACTGTGTACAACTTTGCTTCTTAATCCTCTTGACCAATCAGGGGAGACCACAGGAAGGCTGAATTTTGGCTTACTGATAAAAAAGTTGTATTTCTTCTTTTCTGTATATTTTAGGATAAATTCAGCAATAGCATATTGTTGGATTTATGACTACCATTCTCCTAAATCCTTGAATGATATTTTTGTAAATTCCTAGTGATAGTTATGCATTATTAAACTATTGCCCTCTTAATCTATGTGGATGGGATCTACAATGGGAAAAATGAAATGCCCAATTTCTCCAACATCAGGGCCTATAAAACATAGGGGCATATTATCAAGGACCGGTGTTAAAATTATCGCCGTTTTATCGGCAGGAAACTGCCGATAAAACGGCGATAATGAGCTTGATAATACACCCTTTTTAATTCCCATAGAAGCCAATGTTAACACAAGAACATGGGCTTCTCTGGGAATTAACAAGGGCGTATTACCAAGCCCATTATCGCCGTTTTATCGGCAGTTTCCTGCCGATGAAATGGCGATAATTTTAACACTGGTCCTTGATAATATGCCCCATATTTTTAAGGACCCAGCGTATAGCTACATAACCCCCAACCCCTAGCACAAAAGTCGATCTTAGGAAGCACTTTACTGCAATGTGGTAAGTGATATGTGCAATTTCTCCATTCCCAGGACATATAAAACCACTTTTATGAGGGCCCTCCTTATAGGTATGTGACCTCCCACTGCTGCGATGCCATTGGGAGACCCTGGGAATACTTAATATGCCAAAATATTGAAGTTATCACTTTTAAAGTGCCCCTACCACCAAAGTCAAATATGGGCACAATGTACTTTTAAAAGCAGTGTTCCAGCACCGGGCTGCATTTCAAATGACCTCAGGCTCTTACCTGTGCATAGGGAATTATAGGTAGTTTTAATCCCCCTGCCCAATTATGTACTAGGGACTTTTAGGTTAGGTCATGCCAATCATAGGGGTATCCTAACACATAGTGTACCCTAATGCATGTGTGTGTTTTCACATAACAATGGGTGTTTTCAACCTAGGAATGGCCTTGGGCCTGCCCAACAGAGCCCAGGGCACTCTCAGAGTTCATAAACATGCACAAGGGGGTCTAAAAAGTGAGGGTATACTGCAAGAACATCTATTTATTTTCTCACATGATGAAATATTTCTCTTTTTGATTATGTCGGTCAAGCTCTGTATATACAAGTGAGTAAATATAGGGGTTTATGCTTCTTTTTATAAAGATATGCATATATATAAAAATTGTAAAATAATTTTAAAAAACGATGTATATTTATGCACAAAATGCATGTGTGTGTTTGGCCATGTTAAATTGTATTACATGTATGTATATGCATATACATGTATCTCTAAATAAATATATATTTTTATGAACATATATAGCTATAAATTTTCAGTAACTTAATCATACGTCTGCGACTAACCTCCCTCACTGCGTCTACCTACCTACCCCAACCTCCAAGGGCAGTCAACCCCCAGGGAGTTGGCTGCAGAGTATCCAGTGCCCGTAGGCACAAACACCCCCATGAGTGGCCAAACAGCCACAGACCTCCATTCCATGGTTTCTTTTTTTTCTGGGGTGGGGAAGCATCCTGGCTCCCGCGAGAACTCCATGTGACTGCAATGGACCCCCAAAAAGTGTTTTCACATTTCTAGCCATAGGGGAAATTGCATGCAGAAAAAAAGTATGTTGGCCCACCGCATCCCCATGTTACTCCTCCCCAGCTCGATGAATTCACCACAAAACATTCTAGGAAGGAGCAGAAGATTCATCAAACTGCATCAAAGTTCTTAGCAAAACAAAAAATGCCCCTCCTGTGGAAACTGTGGATTCATGGATAACAACACTTAGGGTGAACGGGACCGACCGCCAGAGGTGCGGCGGTCCCGCTGTGGCCATTAGGATGCGACCACCACCCTGACGGCGCATCCCGCATATCTAACATTGTGGCGTGAGGTGCTCTATGCAGCACCCGCCACAATGCCAAATATGCCTGTTGTGCATTGGTATGCACAACATGACAGGCACCGCGCGATGCCTGTCACCTTGGGCGTGCCAATGTAGGGGGGTACCATAGGTACCCCCCACGTCACCCCCCAACCCCTAACACCACAGCGGCCCACAACGGGCCCACAAAGGCATACACTGCATGCCTTTCCATGGCGGCAAATTTTGATTGCGGTAATTGCTTTTGATTAGACCATGGTATGCGGTAATGGCATATGTGGTAAATACATTGAATTAGATTGTGGTATGTGGTAATTCCAGTTGTGGCAATTCCAGTTGCGGTAACGGCGGTTGTGGTGATTGCATGGAGTGTGTTAGATTGTGGTGTTTTGTGTTGTGTTGTGATGTCTGTGGAGTGGGAATGCCTGTTGTATGAAAGGAGATCAGGATGTGAGCGTGCGCAGCCCGGGAAAATCTTAGGCTCAAGGAGTAGCTTAAGTGGTTCAGGTGTACCGCACACCTATAGTAATTGTCTACCATTTTTAAGGGGATCATGAGGTACCATTGATTGCCCGCTGGACCGAGATAGGGGAATGAATGTGTGAGTGCGTGAGTAACTGACGCTGGTCGTGAGATGCTGTGTTGATCTAACCTATCAGTTTATGTGATTGTCCGGTCGTTTCGTGGACAGAGAGTTGCCAGTTCGGTGACAATTACGCGACTGTGGACGCACAATCAAACTGTGGACGTACAGTCAGCGAAGTGATTGCTTGGTGGTAAGTGATCTTTTCAGTGTATAATTGCGACGTATGCGTGAGTAAGTATGAGAAAATTGTAAAGAAGGGTGAACCGCTGTGAGCGGGGGAAAATTGACATCAGAGTGTGCCGGGCTTTGATAGGTTTGTTGTGTGATTACCGTATTGAGATTGGTTGAAAGTCTTCAAAACTGTAACAGGATTGGAGGGAAAAGTTTGACGTTTACGGAATTGAATCAAAATATTGAATTGAATTATTGCAGAAATGAAATTGTTTAAAGGTTTTAAGACATTTTTGAAAGTAAATCGACAAATTCGATTTGGGTCGGTGACGAGACCCCTCCAGATGGAACGCCTGCACATTTTATGTTAACAAAATTGGGATTGTTTTCAAGTTTGTGTATTCGCCAATGGTGCAAGGTTACTGAGAAAGAGAGTCCTTTGAGTTTCCCAAAATGTGGTACTTTTGAACTGCAAATTATTGACAGATTTAGAGAAATGTTATCTGAAATAAAGTCCCCATCTAGAGCTGCACAATTCGAAGCCTTACGCTTGTGGGAAAAGATGCAAAGAGACAAGGAAAGAGAGGACGAAAGGGTAAAGAATCAGATGCAGGATGAGGAAATTATAGATGACAAAAAACCTCAAACCGATAGTGATTTAGGGCATGAAATATTGGATGCATCATTAACTGAGTGCCCTCCACCTAATGTGGTCCCCAGTACAAATTCTGATAATAGTGTACCAGCAAGTACAACAGTGGCTACTGCTTCTGTTGACCCAAAGGAAATGCAGATTGAGGGAACTCTACAGACGTTCCAGATTGCCCCACCACCTGTTGATTCGATACCGATAGTGATACCTCCAGGTGTTAATGCTCCAATTGTGACTGATTCGGTACAAATATTACAAACTGTAGCTGCACAAACAATGCAATCAGGATTTATCTTGACATCTCAGAATTCACAGATTATTGAACAGAAACTGCCCCAGACAGTTCAAGCATTGAAAGATAGAGAAAAAATTGTCTTTACAGGACCAATAGCAAAGGGAGAAACAAATTTAATTGAAGATGGGATTTTTCGACCATGGTTTGAGGAAGCAGCAGGGATTGAAAGGACAGTAACATGTTAGAACAATTTGGCCCAGAACCTGAAAAAGAGAGACCACACAATGTTTCAAATTTGAAAATTGAACTTGTCAGGGAAGGTTTAGATCTTGGGAATTCGAACCAGTATCAGGAAAAAGACTTAGGGCCATATGTATGAAGCAAATTCGCATTCGCAAACGTTGAAATTCGCAGAATTTCAGCGTTTGCGAATTTGCAAAATGGTTTGTATTAAGGAAAATCTGGTGCAAAATAAGGAATCTCTAAATTTGCGATTCCTTATTTTGCAATTGCATTTAAGGATTCGCAAATTTTACGATTCCTTAAATGAAATGTATGAAGCAAAAAAAAATTGCAAATTGTCCTTAAGGAATCGCAAATTACAACCAACTTCAAGTTGGTGGTAATTTGCGAATTCCTTGAAAAATGCACATTTTAGCATTTTTTAAAGTGCCATGTGATGCACATACATGCCCTTAGGGCATGTATGTGCGCCACATGTGCACCCATGCTTATTTCAGGGGTGCATCAGGGTGTCCTTTGGACACCTCTGCACCCTTGTAATTATTCTCAATTTGGGATTTTCAAATTGCGAATCGCAAAATTGAGAATACCTAACCATTCATTCCTACGGGCCTCCTGGCCCATAGAAATGTATGGGAAAGTATTCCTTAATTGCGATTCGCAATTTGCGAATCGCAATTAAGGAATACTTAGAATTCGCAAAAAATTGCGAATTTGTACATACATACCAATTTGCGATTCTGAAATAGCGATTTCTTAAAAATCGCTATTTCAGAATCACAAACGGGTACCTTGATACATATGGCCCTTAGTTTACTTGAGTAAGGAAATTACAAAATGTGCAGAAACTATATGTGACACTGATTTGGCCCGAAAATATAAAATTGATGTTTCAGGAAGTGTTCAATTTCAGGAAAGCTTCAGGGTACAGATGGATGATGATGAAGCACTTGAGACAACACTTTCTTCACAAATGCGATTACACATTACAGAATGGGTGGAATCTTTTTTTTTTAATGGAAGGGTTTTGAGAAATTAGGAGACAAGAGGGCAAGGAAACATGAAAAGAAAAAGAAACCTCCAGACCTAGCAAGGAAATGGGAGAAGAAAAAGAAACCACCAGACCTAGTTGAGGAAAACAATGAACAGGTTGAGGGAGAAGCTTCAGCTTATCCAATGAGAGAAATAGTGGGAGAAGTGCATGTTCATGTACCATGGGACAAAGGTGAATTGCAGCATTTGTGAACAAATTTCCAAAGTTGAGAGACAAGCCTGTGCATACTACACAAATTGATGGATTCGTTGAAATATCGGATGTGTTGTGGATTAATTTCAAAATGTTCTTTGACGCTGCACAGCCAATTGAATTGTGGTCTGAATGTAAAGTTGTGCAAGGGCCAAGTGAGGAGACAATGAGAGAGTCTTACACTAATGCACCTTCTTCTGTTATGGAGAAAAATGAATCAGTGATTACTTTTCTGGTTGATTGCTTTATTTCGATATGCATATATCATAAAAGCATTACAAAAAAAACGAAAAGTAAAACAGCATGTCGAAAATGTGACTGTACATTAAGAATAAAAGGAATAAAAGCACAATTGATTAGAATAAATTATCTAAGACACAATTAAATTGATACGGACAGTCTTTTTAGTCGAATCAACCAAGCCCATTTTAAAAACTTGGAAACAGCACAAACAATGGGAGGGGCTGTATTGGTTAATAGAATCCGGAGGGCGACCGTATACTGGCGAGTGCCCAGTTCTCTGCAAATTGGTTTAAGCCATCGTGATCTAGGGCGCCCATAGTCCGGACATTCGAATAGGAAATGTGGCACAGTCTCTGGTTTATCAGAGCATAGGGCACAGTAACGTGATGCTGACTGGGACTTATTCCACCTGGAACAAAGGTCGGCAAGAGGTAGAGTTCCTAATCGGAATTTAATGTACAAAGACCGGTCCATGGCGATGGTGATTAAATCCATGTAGGGCTCAAAGGCAACAACATCTTTTATTAGCAAAAAAGCTGCGGTGGCATTGCAGTGCTGCTGGTTGCTGATGCGCTTCGTGGAGACCCATTCCCAATATAGTCTTTTTAGAGAGTCCTTTGGGGGGGCGGAGTGGCTAAGCCAACAGGATTCCAAACCTAGATCCCCTAAAAGTTGATTAATGTCCCTGAGCCATTTGATCTTCTACCAACCAACAGAGCACATCACCTCTGCTAACCCGTCAGCATAGGATTTTAACTCCGGAATCCTCCACAGGCGAGCCCAAAGCAAGAGAGGGCGAAGGCGTGCCTGATCCCCAATTGCTTTGCAGCCTACGTCCATTAGCACCGGGACTGTCGGGGTGCTCATCGTGATAGCAAGGAGATCTTTAATGAATTTGTTCTCGGCCTTGCTCAGAGAATCCAATTTGCCTTGACCCCACAGTTCAGCTCCGTAAAGTGACGCGGAAACAGCTCGGGCTTTATAGATGTCTATTAATGGAGCAACACATTGTTTGGTAGAGTTGCTGTACTCCTTGAGAAGGGCCCCCCCCACCCTTTTATGGCCGATTGTCATTTTGTTGATGTGGGCGGACCAACTCATCGAATCACTTAAACGGATTCCCCGGTAGTCGAATTCTGCCACTCTTTCAAGGGGGGTTGAATTCAGAACCGGGGGGCGGCCAAGTTTACGAGGGGGGTGCATGACTAAATACTTGGTCTTGTCCACATTAATGACGAGTCCTCTGATGGTGCAAAAGTGCTGGAAGCGAATCAGGAGTTTCTGGAGTCCTTGGGGGGTTTTTGAAATGAGGAGGGTGTCATCGGCGAACAGCAATGTTGGAATTTTTACGCCTCCCAAGGTGGGGGCTTCTGCTGGTTCGCCGAGCAGGTGCTCTACCATCCCATTGATGTAGAGGGAAAATAGGGTGGGAGCCAGAACACAACCCTGCCGCACTCCCCTCTCGACCCTGATCTTTTCGGTCTTTTCCCCATTTAGACCCCATCTAACCTGGGCATAGGTGGCGTTATGCAATTTGATAAGCAGGTTTAAAATGTACGGGGCATCCCTAAACCGTGCAACACCCTCCAGAGTTCCTCCCTGGGAACCAGGTCAAAGGCAGTCTTTAGATCTATAAAGGCCAGGTAAAGACTGCCTTTGCCTAGCTCCACCACCTTCCAGTACAGTACCATGAGCCTGAACACTTGTTCTATAGTTCCGGTTCCTGAGCGAAACCCGGCTTGCATGTCAGACAGAATGTGGTTGTCATCCACCCATTGTAAGATCCTCCCCAAAATAGCTTTCCCCGCCAGTTTCTGACTCGAGTCTATCAGACTTATGGGCCTGTAGTTCCCAGGTAAGTCCCTGCGACCCTTTTTAAAGATTGGGACTACCACGGCCCCTTTCCAGGAGTCTGGGACAGGTCCTCCCTTGATGATTGCGTTGAGAAGGGCCGAGATCAGTACCCCCCATTCTTCTGAGTAGGCTCGGAGAATATCCCCTGGGAGGCCATCCGGGCCAGCTGCTTTTAGTGGCACCAGGGTTTTAATCTGCTTTGTGACATCCTGTACAGAAAACAGGTCCAGGTCTCTATCTAGGGAGTATGGCGGAAGAATGAAGGGATCATTAAGCTGGCCTTCTATGGCGGAATAAAGTGTTTGAAAGTGGGTAAACCATGTCTGGGCATTAATGCTACAGGTCCTCAGTGTATCCTCGGGACGATTCCTGTTTCCCACCAAGTCCCAAAAGCCTTTAGCATCTCTCCCTTGGCTGGCTGCCAAGAGGTCCTGCCAGTAGTTGTCCTCCCACTCCTTCTTGGCGTTTTTTTGGCAAAGGGAATAGTGCCTTCTGGCCACCCTGGTCCTAATGGGTATTTTAGATTTAACTGCTTCAATAAGAAGCGACTTCGCCTCCCTACGCTTCTGGTTAAACCAGCCCTGTCTAACCCTTATACGGGGATTCCTCCTGTTGGTACTAGCTGGGACTACGAAAAGGTCACTGATAGTCTGAGTTAGGGTGCAAAAGCTAATAGTCACATCCAACAACCCAACCTCGCAAGAGTCAAGGTTATCTAAAGCTGTGATGAGAAGCTGCCTTATGGCAGTGGTCTTTTCCTCTGAGAGTAACAGCATTGCCCACTTTAATCGTCGACCGCAATTGGAGACTGTTGTCAAATCCGGGGTGGGATTGCAAGCAGTTCTGCTCTCAGTGCCAGATAGCCACCTATGGGACAATGTGAGCGAGAGGAGATTGTGATCACTCTCCACGGAGGGTAAGATCACCATGTCATTAACCATGCTCCACAAATTTACGTCAAGAAGAAAATAATCAATTCTTGACGAGTGTCCAGGCCTGTTGTAAGTATGAGCTCCTGCTTTGTCGGAACCAGTCCTGCCATTAGCGGCCCTCAGACCAAACTCCATGGTTATGGAGTTAATCTGGAGGGCCACCTCTGTCCACTTTTTAATTGGACTAAGTTCTAAGGACGGTATCCCCCACCTATTATCGTGTGCCTCTTGGTCTTGCGAAATTTCGGGGCCCAAGGGCTCTAAGGTGCAATTAAAATCGCCTGCCACCAGAGTGCAATGCTTATGTGGGGACGAACGAAGCAAGGCTTCCAGGCAAGCTATAACTGGGGATTCTCTACCCCCCTTCATACCTCGGGCATAAATGTTGAAGATGTTTAGAATGACTCAACCCTGAGGGTTTTTCAGGGAAATATTGAGAAGGTCCGGGCATTTAGTATCCCGCTCCACCACCCTACAGTTAAGTTCAGTAGCCACCCAGATGAGGAGGCCGCCAGAGGGGCGCCCCCTACCAGTTTCTGAGTGGACAGCTGGTGAGTAATGGGTAGAGTATCCTGCCTTATGTAGGGGCTCCTTGCTCCAGGTTTCCTGGAACAAGCATATGGAGTATTGCTCCACAAGCGAGTTCCAGTCGGGCAGTGCCAACTTTCTCTCAAGGCCTGCTACGTTCCAGCTGAGAACCCTAATGAGTGGGTCCGCCACAGCCGCAATGCTACAGGTCTCGACAGGAGCAAATAAGTCCACGGCACCCGCAGCTGGTAAACCAACTGAAGGGTCAAGTGGCACCCTCGCCTCCCCTGGTACCCCTGAAGTCTCGACAATGACCTGATCTTCTAATGAGGGCGGAGGGCTATAGATTTTAGCAGAATGGGGAGACACGACACCGGGACTCCAAGTCGCCAAGGTGTCCTTGGCAACGCCACAAAGTCAGCAACCCCAGAAGCCCCAATTCGGTGGTGGTGGGACTGTATACGCCTGCGCTACAGTATTTCCTGGGAAAAATTGGCCATGGGCGTTGTTATTATGAGGAAGGGGCCCGGAATGGATAAAAGGGATAATCGGGGTCGTCCGCGGGTAGAAGAATGTTAGATCAACTGCATCTACACCCGCGCCGGCCTCAGATCGCCCTTGGCGACATATTAAATGGGCAACTCTTGCGTCTTGGAAATTAACCACCACACAGTCACCTTCAAAAGGTTTTTTCCCATGTCCGATCCAGCCCACCCTACGTACGCCAAGAATTAGGCCATCCACGCCCAATGGAAGGGGTCTATTGGTTTTCAACCAGTGGATGACCTTGTTCTTTAGCGCCTGGTGAGTTTCCTGCTGGGTATCTTTTATGGGGGGGAACTTTGTACGGGTGGCACTCGGGGGGGAGGTTGACCGGGGGGCACTTGCGTGTTGGTTTCTGCGGGATGGCCACTGGAGAGGGATTTTTAGGCGGAGGGGTGGTGGGTTTAGCCTTAGAAATTATGGCTACTCCACTGGTTTTTACGTGTGGAGCAGCCAGGGATTGAGAGTTTGAGCCAGACCCTCCCTTCTGTTGTTTCTTGTGAGCGGGATTGAGCACAGGAATTGTCACTGCTGGGGAGGGAGTAGCATGCACTTGAGCAGCATGAGTGAAAGCACTCGGCCTTGCCTGCCTCGTGCCGGCCTGGGAGGCTGGAGTACAAGCATTCCCGTTGGCTGGTGGCTTAGCTGGCAGTGTCGACTGATCTCCCAGTGGTTGGCTCACTGAAACCCCTTTTCCAACATTCCTGTCTGTCTTGTCCTCGCTGGGCTTTGGCTGTAGTTTAAACAAGGTTTTCAGGGAAAAAAGATTGTCCCTGGTAACCTGTTCAAATCTGTCAAGCCTGTCCCCCAGACTTTTAATTTGGTCAATGAGTGGTACCAGAAGAGACTTTACCAGTTTCTCAAAGGGCTCGAGTGAGGAGCCCTCGTTTGCTGAGACAAGTATTGTTTGGACCAAGGGGGGAGGTTGCGGGGTGTCGGCTACTATCTGCGGGGAATTGGGGTTCCCAGGTGGTTCAGGCCCTCCGGAGTCTGGATGTGTAGGACCCCTTTGGGGCTGAGACCTAGGACGCTTATAAAGCGTGGAGTAACAACCCTTCCGAATGCTGGTCGCCCTTTTCCTTTTCCTATGCACCCGGATAGATCGAGTCTGGGACAGTGGTTTTAGGTCGGGTGTAGGAACATTGGAACCAGGTTGAAACATAATGCCGGGAGAGCTGACTATGGGATGAGCGGGGCGGGACTCTGCTACCACAGTGCAAGGACTGGTGGGGAGAGAAGCAGATATCAAACTTTCTATCCTGTCTATTCCAGCCTCTAGTACTACAATATGTGACTCCCCAGAAGGGGCCCCAAGCGGAGGTGTGGTGGGGATGGAGGAAGTGGGGGACAAAACATGTGCAACAGCTCCCAGGGAGGAGCGTTTGGAAGGGAGGAAGTCTAGTGAGAGGCGGCGTTCCGAAATTGCAATCTCCTTATCAATGACAGCCGCGACCCTGGTAATAAATTTGTCCATAGTGCCAATCATCGTTGCACCCCCTAAGGCACTTTCTCCGCCGCCCCTCAAAGCCTTACCGGAGCGGGTTGACATGCTGGCTTCGGGGCCCACAGATTAACTCCGAGGTCTTGGACCAGTGGCAATAGGTGTAAGGGGGAGGCCCAGCCCAGCCTCTGTCAGCCCCTGACTGCCACAGACTGCCCGCCCTTTGCTCGGGCTTCGCTCGGCGTCCCGCTCGCGTCCCGCTGAGCGTCAGGCCGTTGGTGATAGAGGGACGTTGCGGCCGGGGGGCGTGTCCTGCTGGGGGCGCGGCCGTGCACACCTGTGCAGCGCAGGGACTCCTGGTCTTCAGAGTCCCTGCGGCGCGCGCTCTCCTCAGCCTCACGGAGCTCCCTCCTCCTTTCACACACTGAGCAGCCCTCCTGCCGCCTCGACCCCACGCCTCAAGCCGCGCAGCGGCTCCCGCGAAGCGGGTGCTGCAAGAAGTAGACGAGCGGCAGAGGCGGTCAACCCCTCCAGGGATACAGGGAGGCTGGATGTCGGGAAGTCAGCGTATTCTGCGGCAAAGCACCCAAGTAAGCCTTCAACAGAGTCCCACTGCAGATTAGATAGCTTCCCGCTTTTATTTTCTGGTCGGCTGGGGGGCGTGTCCTGCTGGGGGCGCGGCCGTGCACACCTGTGCAGCGCAGGGACTCCTGGTCTTCAGAGTCCCCGCGGCGCACGCTCTCCTCAGCCTCACGGAGCTCCCTCCTCCTTTCACACACTGAGCAGCCCTCCTGCCGCCTCGACCCCACGCCTCAAGCCGCGCAGCGGCACCCGCGAAGTGGGTGCTGCAAGAAGTAGACGAGCGGCAGAGGCGGTCAATCCCTCCAGGGATACAGGGAGGCTGGATGTCGGGAAGTCAGCGTATTCTGCGGCAAAGCACCCAAGTAAGCCTTCAACAGAGTCCCACTGATTACTTTTCAGATAGGGCCGAGTGCCACCAAAAGATATTAATTGGGTAAAGATCAAGAGAACCTCACAAGAACTAAAAGATTTGATTCATGAATTTTGTGAAAGAGTGTGTCAGGATTTTCAACAGCACAGCAAGAGAGAGTGTACTGATGTTAGTGACATGAGATTCTTTGTGTCTCAATTTGTTATTGGATTAATGATCTTTGGTCATATCAGTGTGTACATTCAGCAAAGTGTGGTTGGTTGGCAAAGAAAGCTGATAGATGGGATTGCGAAGGATGAAGGTGAGATACAAGGTGTGGTTCTACAAGCAGGAGTACAAGGTGCAGAAGGAGGATTTGGTGTTTTACAGGACAGAGATAGAGGAGTTTTGGTTGGTCTAAATTCGAGTATGGATGTCGCAATGCTGAAGAAAGTGACATTTTGCCATCTATGTAACAAATTTCAGTATTGGAAGAGGAAGTGTAGACTTAAAGATGATGCAGTAAATGGAAATGCACAATTACAGGAAGAAATGCAGATACCAGTTCAGCAAAAGCAAATGCCATTTCAGAAACAGGTACCAATGAGACAACTTCTGCAAGCCCAGATGGTCCTACAAAATATGGGGAACCCTCAGATTAACATAAATCAGTTGCCTGAAGCAAATTTGAATTATTTTCAGAACCAAAATCAGAACACATTTCGACAGTCTGCTGTATTTAAAAGTGACAGTTTTGGTCCCAACCTTACTGAGATTATTAGATCCATTGTGAGGACAGTGGAAGTTTTAGACCTACCTTACTTCGGGAAAAAGGCCCAAGTTGTAGGAGATCCAAATAGACAGATTGCAAACTTCATTTTAGAGCAGGTTTTTAGCAAAATCATGTTTATTTGAGGAAAGTTACCAAATTGTTCTTTGTGACTCAAGTAATGTAGGCCTGCTATGAAACCATTTGTGGTGCAAGTTAAACTGCACAATTTACTGTACACCGGATGATATTGAATATCAGACTCCTGATGAGGATGCCCAACAAGAGACAACTAAAGGATTGGTTTCAGAAATGACAGTTACCCTTTGATTTGGAAGAAACAGTGAACCCAATAGTATGGGAATTCACAACGAAAGATGTCAGATTAATAAAAAGTCCAGAACCAGTCTTAGTCAAATTAGAATTAGATGCCATGTATACAGGAACACCATTATACAATTCGACATGAGAGACAGTTGCAGGAATTTCACCCGTAATTGAAGATAAACTGAGCGAGAGACTTTTGGAGGTATTGATTGGAAGTTCAGAAACCCAATGAGAAGTACAGAATAGTGTTGGAGATTAGCAGCATAATTGTTCTGTGTTGTCCTCTGGAACCGAATCCAGCCAACATACCTTTTCAAGTTCCATTTTCTGATGAATGGCTTACCGTTATTGATATATGTCAGGTTTTTGATGAGGATAGTCAGGAATACTGCCAGAAAGGAGATCAATATCTGGGACACATGATTGAAAAAGGAGGTAGAAAGGTGTCACCAGAGAGAGTGGAAGCATTTCACCAGATGAATCCACCTCTAATTCAGAAAGAAGGCAGAATGCTGTTGGGAATGGTTGGCTACTGTAGACATCTGACACCAAACCTTTCCCTGGTGGCTAAGCCTTTATTGAGGCTGACACACAAGGATGTGTCTGATCCACTTCCATTGGACAACAATTGCACAAAAGCATGCCTAGAGTCAAAAAAGAAAATGTGTCTTGCCCCGGCACTAGGGATGCAAGTTTATTCTAAAGAATATACACCAATTTGCAGTGAGAGGGAGGGCTACGCTCTCTCAGTGCATGTTCAAAAACATGAAGATATTCAAAAGTCTGTGACATGGTTTCCCAATGACCTTTGATCCCATCGTCACAGAAATGCCCAGCTGCCTTAACTTAGTAGCTGTGGTTGATGTCAGTCACAAAAAGAGTGAAAAAATAATGATGGAATGTCCAGTAATCGAAATGGGTTCTTGTATTGTGGAATTGTTACTAAAAAATCTGCTAGTAAAGGAAATTGTTTGTAATGAAGCTGAACCTGAGATTGAAAAATTTTAACATTCAAATGTACTGAGTCTACTGCTAGTAAAGGAAATTGTTTGTAATGAAGCTGAACCTGAATGCCTCGGTGTCATGAATCAATGCATGAAGCCACGGTTAGGCACTGATGATGAATCACTGATTGAGCCTGATCATGTGAATTTTGTAGATGGCCAATATTTACAAGAAGTTATTCAGCACAAGATACAAAATTGAATGCTCTTACCATAGCATGCAGTTTAACTGCTCAAATGAGAGTAGCAATTGTAATTGGAAAGATAGATGGTAATTCGGTTGCCCAATATAGTGTCCTGCTGACTTACACTTTTGTTTTTGTCAAATCTGTTTATTAGCATTTTCTAATGTTCAAGGTACATTACAAATATCAACTAGTGCATCACAGCAATCTGGGCGTATCAGTGCAACATTCAAATACCTTACATCCGTGTGAATTAAAGGCACAAAGTCCCAGTAGCGGTATCTCATAAGCAAAGGATAAGTGCCCAGAGCTGGATATAGCTTGGAGCGCCTAATCAGGCAGCCTCCAGGTTAGTCATGACTGTCCACTCATTGAGCCTTGTGCAGTAGCAGGGTTTTGAGCGAACCCCTCCAACATGGACTCGCGCACAAGAATGACATTTATTCAACAACCATAAAGAAACTAGAACAACAGCGGCAAAATCACAAATACATATCCACACTGATCCTCCTCCCACCTCCCCTCGTCCCCCGCCCCCCAAGCGCACACGCACCCCAGCCACAGTTGGACCTGCTCCTTAAACCTACATGCCCCAGAGGGCCTGTAATTTACCTGACAAATTATCCAGACAGGAGAGCAGCCCGCGATATATTCTGACTCCCAAGAGCACCCACCTAAACCGCTGCAGCGCATACATCACCAACCCCGCCCAGCAACTGTAAGGCATTAAGCATGCGCTCCCAGCGTTCCGCCATGGGTTCTTTTCGGAGCCCTAACGTTTCCTCCCTACGTATGGCTATCCACTCCGCCCGGGCCCATGCCTGAAGAGAAGAATTCCACGCCTGAACGCTAGGCGGGTCGCGTGCCTTCCATCTTACCCTTCCACCGCTGTTTGGCGGGCCCGGTTCTGGGGTGGTGAGGGAGCGCCATACTGGTGTAACCAGCGAAGCCAGACGCCGCCATATTGGTGCGGGTCGTGGCGCCTGGTTTTCATTACTTCCGCCGGCCTACTTAAGGCGGAACTTGCCCGACGATCCTTCCCTGGCAATAGGTGCCTGAAAGGTTAGGCGGTATACTCTGCGCTTAAGGACTGCGCGATTTGGCGCTAACGCGGTGTTTTTTAAACTGGTTGCACAGCGTGCATTTTCTACGTTGCATTTTCTACTTTAAATTTGTGATTTTAAAATAATATTCTTCTTGTGTGCCTTAGCGCTTATTTGCCCCTCACTTGCACGTTAAAATCTTACCCTTCCACCGCTGTTTGGCGGGCCCGGTTCTGGGGTGGTGAGGGAGCGCCATACTGGTGTAACCAGCGAAGCCAGACGCCGCCATATTGGTGCGGGTCGTGGCGCCTGGTTTTCATTACTTCCGCCGGCCTACTTAAAGCTCCACTTTTTCAACGCGCAGCGGGGACGCGCACGGTGACGCCTTCCCTGCGCCTGAGTCGTGCCAGAGTCCTGCCCGTCTGCGCCCGTCAGCGTTCCGGCAGCAGACGGGGCAGGACGGCTGGCAGACTTGGTCATTTTACAGGTACTATTGTATTTTTAGCTGTAATAATGTGTTATTCCTACTCGTCCGAGACCCTTTCCGATCTTCGCCCGCCGATAGGGCGCTGCCATTTGGTGTTTCCGGGCCACCGGGCATTAAGAAAAGGTTGTCAGGTCTGTGGCTGGCGAGCCCCTTTATATAACAGACCTAGTCATCCTTATCCGGAGTCTACTCTTACTTGTCTACTTCTCAACACTCGTTCTCTTGGATGCCATGCCTTAGATATATGGAATCTGCTCGAGAACTCTGATATATCTTGCCTTTATCTTACCGAGACATGGCTGAGTGACTCCTCTGCCCCAGACTTAGCTAACGCCATCCCACCTAATTACTCTATTATTAGGAGAGATAGAACATCTGGGCGTGGGGGCCGTGTAGCTATTATTGTTAACAACCAATTGCGCTGCACTACCTTCCCGGTAGATAATATTCAGAACACTGAGGCACTTGGCTTCACTCTTCACTTGTCTCCTCACTATGCTTGTACTGGTATTCTGGCATATCGTGCCCCTGGTCCTTTAGGCTCTTTTGTGGACGAGTTACAGGTTGCTTTATCGGTTCCATGTCTTAAATCTAAACATTGTCTATTGTTAGGCGATTTGAACATACACATGGATGAGGTCGCGAATCCCGACACGATAAAACTGATGGAGGTTACTGCAACTTTAGGATTTACTCCATTTATACATGATTCCACACATAATAAGGGCCATATTTTGGACCAAGTTTTTTCCACGGTTACGATTAATGCACTTGTCCCTCAACCCGTATTATGGTTGGATCATTTCTTAATTACTTTTAGTCTTTCCAGTATTTCTCCCGCCAGATCGAACTCTGTGACTTCGGCTAAATGTCTGTCTAGGCCTTTCCATCTGTTATCTAGTGAAACGTTACTTCAAGCTTTGGCACGGTCACCTTGCACTCTGTCCGGTAATGTGGAAACTGACCTATCCATTTATACGGAATGGCTCACAACCACACTGGCGGATCTCGTGCCCGAGAAAGCCGTCAAACCTGGAAATAAACGTGCTTCTGCTCCTTGGTTCTCATCTAAGCTTAAAGAAGCTCGCCAAAATTGTAAGAGAGCAGAAAGAATTTGGAGAAAAGACTACCACCCTTGTGAGAGAGTAAAATTTAAAGATTTGACAAGATCCTATCATAAAATGATTTGGAGTGAAAAAAAATCTTATTTCGAACGTCGGATAGATGATTCAGACAATTCTTGTAAGGAGATTTTTAAAATTGTTAGAGACTTTACTTCGCCATCCTTGGCCATTCCTGTTCAGGGTCATTCTAAGTTTTGGCTAGATGAGCTGGCACATTATTTTGTTGATAAAATAACTAGCATTCAAGCCGACCTTGCCATTTACTCTAAACAGTCTCGGGTTGTTGACCCTGACGCTCTTCTTTCTGTTAACCCCATTCTTGGGGAATTTCCGCAGTTAAGCCCTGCCGCTTCATTAGACTGCTTGACAGGCTTGAAATCGGGCTCCCCTCTAGATCCTTGCCCGGTCTCTTGTCTTAACAAAATAGCCTTTGCGCTAAATGGTCCCATAAACTCCATTCTGAATTCCTCACTGTCTTCTGGCATTGTCCCACAGGCCTGGAAGAGTGCTCTTATTCTTCCATTAATTAAAAAACCAACTCTCGATCCCATCATACACGCCAACTATAGGCCTATCTCTCTCCTCCCCGCTCTGGCGAAGGTGGCGGAAAGACATGTGCACCGATCTATCTCGGATTTCATCGAGAATAACAACTTGCTGCACAGTACGCAATCTGGGTTTCGTGCGAATTACAGCACAGAGACCGCATTGCTGGAAGTCACCACCGCCATCAGAGAGGTCTTAGACTCGGGAGGCAAGGCTGAGTTGGTTATGTTAGATTTGTCGGCGGCGTTTGACACCGTCCCCCATGATACCCTCCTAATTCGACTCTGGGATTGTGGTCTTAGGGGGACGGTGTGGAACTGGCTTAAGTCATTTCTAGCCAGCCGTCGGCAAACGATCTGGGCGCCACCTCACTCCGCAGCTATGTCAGCCCTGGAAGTGGGGGTCCCTCAGGGGTCTATTCTTAGTCCCCTGCTTTTCAACATCTTTATGGCCCCCCTTGCAGAGGTTGCGGAGTCGTTTGGCGCTCAGATCGTGGCTTACGCTGATGACACCCAGCTCTTGTTCACTCAGAACAAGAATGAGATGTTTGATGGGACACGTATCAGAGGCTGCTTAGAAGCAGTCTTTGATTGGTTCAAGAGACACGGCCTGAAATGCAACTCCGACAAATCGGAGCTGCTTTTTTTCGGGTGTGTCTCTGAACCAAACTGGAAAAGTTGGTGGCCCCAGGACCTTTTTCCCCCTGCCAATGCTAGTACCAAGGCTAAAAATCTTGGCATTATTGTCGACAACGAGCTGACTTTCGGACCCCAAATAGCCTGTCTTGCTGGGAAATGCTTCGGTATCCTGAGGATGCTCAGGAAATTCCTCCCTTTGATTTCCGTGAACCATCGCAGGGTTATCGTCCAAGCATTGGTAGGGTCTTGCATGGATTATGTTAACGTCCTTTATCTAGGTCTTCCTAAATTTCTAGTAAGGAGACTTCAGGTTGTGCAAAACTCAGCCGCTCGGGCTATCTATGGTCTTCCTAGAAGAGCTAGTGCCTCTAATTTGCTGAAGGAATTGCACTGGCTCCCTATAGCCAAAAGGGTGCTGTTTAAGAGCTTGACGTTAACTTACAAGGCTCTTCACGACTTGGGTCCCAGGTATATTAAAAAGCGTCTTGTTTTGTATAAACCGAGCAGAGCTCTTCGCTCTGCCTCCTTGTTTTTAATGTCCGTTCCTTCCATCAAACGAACTAGACAAGGGGGGCGCTCCTTCCACTACCTGGCCCCACACGCTTGGAATAAATTGCCTCTTGCTCTTAGACAAGCCCCCAGCCTGACGTCCTTTAGAAAGGCATTAAAAACCTGGCTTTTTACTTATGAATTGTGAAGTCTTTTAATTTCAGTTATGTTTCCTTTCCAATAAAGGCCCTCTTCGCTAAAGCGCCGGGACACTCCATTGCGAGTAGCCGTTGCGCTATAGAAGAGCCCAATTAACATTAACATTAACATTAACATCGCCTCATAAGGAGGTGCTTTGCCACAACCAACCCAGATCTAAGAAGCGGGATGGCGCCTTATCTTTGGGTGGTCTCCTGAAGTGGTGCAATATGTATTCAGGCCACTCGAAGGGTTAGTTGCGACCAGTGCATTTTCCAAGCAGCTCCCTTATTACACTCTAGTAATTGCCCAGTCTTGGACAGTTCCACAAAAAGTGGAGAAGTCCCGCGTCCATCTCATCGCACCTCTGACTTACACTTTTAAGGGAAATTTCACATGTGAATCTGAAAAGTACACTGTCTATCCAATGTTGATGTCAATATTGAACACTTGTGAAGAGTTGAAGGTTGTACAAGAAACTGTTTCAGAGGAAGAACACCAAGGGTGGATCAGAACAGATTTTGAGAAAAACGTAAATGACATCCAAGTATCAGCTGATGGGAGATCAATGTTGCCAGACAGTTTGTCGTTGCCAATGACACGATACATGTATGGACATACACACTTAGAGAGGGATTCAATGAAACGTCTCTTTAGAAAATATAGATGCCAGCAAATGTTTAGGAAGCTCGCAGAGGAAGAGTGTCATCGAGATGTGACATCTCAACCAATGAATGCAGGGAAAAGACACACTCTACATTGAGTCACATAGGGAGATCAGAAGGTCCCTCCAAAAGAATGCAAAAGGACACTGTCATCAAAATGTCTGATTCCTACACAACCAGAAGAGAAGACAACCAAATGGTAGCAAATGTGTTATTGCAAAAATCGATCTCAAGGTATATATTGACAGTTCCTCTGAAATCAGATCAAAAGACCCACTCTATCAATGAGATCCAGAAAATGATATGTGCAGAACTACAGACTGAACAAGTATTGCACTGTAGCTATCGACCTGACGTTTCAAGCGTAATCAGGGAACAAAAAGACACTGATGAGTTTCGCTTTGCAAAAGACTGTGTCTCAACATCACTGGAGTGGCTTAATGATGTACCAGTAAAAGCACTTGTGACAAATGCAGATGAGAAGATGAGCTATTGCTCTGACGGATTGGCTGATGTGGTGCATACAGGTTCTCGCCAAGTTGCAGTGGCTACACGAGATCTGCATAGTGAACGGTGCGACAACCTCGATCTGAGAGATGATGACATTCAGAAGACTTGGTTGGAACCAAAATGGAAAAGACGGTTTCAAATGATCCTGATAAACAATGATTGCTGTGAAGAGTGATGGCCTTCCGAACTGGGTGCATGCTTTCCATACTCGTAGGGTCCTGTGTCCCCTTGATGAAACAGCTCCTCTTCCAGAAGAGATGCCAGTGGTGGTCAAAATGCCACTGGAGAGGGTCAGTCAAGCTGTAAGGGAACACACTGAGTCTGAAGCAGCACTAAAGCAAACCGAGGTGGGACACGAAAAGCAAGAAGTGGAAATCGGCTCGGATGAAAAGGGTGTCAAAGTGGTGAAAGAATATAATAGGAAAGTTGGGAGCGGGACTCCGCCACCATCCAGCTGCACAGCCTTAATTTACTTGCATAATAAAATGCCACAAATTTCACCAAGTATTCCAGTTGTTTTATTTTGCAAATATAATCCAATATTAATAATTTCTTCAAGTTTTTCTATGTCACAAAAGGGACGCTTACACCTTCACTATATTCTTAATGGAGCAGGAATGCCCATCCAGGCCTTCTCCTGTGCCATGACAGTGTCCATAAATTAATCCACAAAACGCAATTTGATGACAAACATCAACATAAAAAAGGAATAAAGTTAAATGGATGAAAGAAGGTGTGCACATCGTCGCTTTTTCAAAGTGGTGAAAGAGCCAGGTCCAGCCTCTGATGAAAGAACTAGTGCTGTGGGCCCCCGAGTGTGGGTGGAAAAAGCTGGCTAAAGGGGTACACAACAAGTCTGCAATTGCCCCCTGGAAAAACATTTGCACTCATAGCTGCAATGTCTGAATCAGAACAAAGGAAAGGTGATGGTGGAAAGCTTGCATTGAGAACGTCCAAAAGATCGATGGTGCTCTGTCGGAGATATCCAGCACCTGAATATTCATGTTGCATGGACAAAGCACTGAACGTTACAATGGATGAACTGTGTGATGCGGGATTTTAACTGTATAAGCCACCTTGATTTCAAGCTTAAGACAAAAAGAGAACTGAGCAAAGCTGAAACAGTGACTGAGAACTGTCAAAAGCTGAAAAGAAAATCATGATTGATGAAAAAAAAAACCTGTTCTGCTGAAAACTAACCGTTCTAAGAAGCTACTAACAAAACTCTGCACTGAACCTGATGGAGCGAGGTGGCAAACGCAAAATTGTGTGTACCCCTCGCAAAGTTAATGTCCCATAACATTAATATGTACTGATTGCATGTTTTGCGAAATTAACCAACCATAGAGTAAAATGCACACATTATTTTTATTATTACACACGGGGCAAACTAACTTTGCTTGCATGTTGCAATAAACTCAGCTAATATGTATTGTTATTGTGTTGTGGATTAATGTGCAGCTTAATTTTAAACAAAAGCAATTTAGTGTGCTTATTCTACACGTTTCTGTGTGGTGGGGAGTTCGAAATTGTAAGTATAAAATGCATTTATGTGGCTTATTTGCTAGGTAACAACTAACTGGGAAACATTAGTTAGGTGGGAGGTAAACAGAACGGGTTTGAATTCAATAATTAACATTAATCTGTGTTTGTTTGTACGATAGTTCTAAAAGTGGCCTCTGAGGCCTGTGCAAAGATGGCTTCTCGGGTAAACTGTGAGCAAGAGCTGAACTGCGCAGGCGCGCCAAAAACCTGCAAGTCAGAGTGAACTGTTTATGCTCAAGGAGGTTCAAGGCTGATGTGGCCCGGAACCTAGGATGGGTGCCAAACCTGGCCGACTGAACGTTGAGATCACGAGAATTTTGCTTGATGTTGCCACTCAAGGAAATGGCTAGGCCAAAATCTGTCCTAAACAAAGACCCTTTATTTCTTACTGAACCATCGAGAAAATGATGTCGTAAGGGTGAGATGATGCTCACCCACCCCGAAATTGTCCAATGAAATTTTGAATAGGAGATGTTAGATACTTTTTAGATAGATTAAGTTAGAAAATTAGGGTATAAAAACCCCTGGATTTGACTAGAAGGGGTCGCCTTTTCAATTTCTATCGGAGTCCTGCCCAATTGATGACCAATTCCTGGATGTAAGAACTTTAATATTTTTCACTTGTTTGATTTGCAGGACTGAAGGATAAGATGAGGGTATTAGTTAGGGATGTTAGGAGAGAATGAAATTGGAACTATCTGATCTTTGCTAAACTTTAACTGTTTTCTAAAATAAAGCGATTTTCTTAAGCTCTAAATAAAATGATCATTTTGAAATAAAGTTTAAGATTTTACTGAATAAAGATTTACTAATGCCTAAATGTCAGACATGATAAAGTTTTGCTTTGAATACAAACTAGATAAATGAATAAGTAAGAGCTGGTCTTTGAATTCTTCCTACACCTAATTTTCATTCTAGTAGATCCATTGCCACTATGGTGGTGTGTCTGAATAATTTAAGTATGAATAAAACCATGGTAAATGTTTTAAATCTGCAGGTGCAAATAATGAATAGTTAAATAGGTTTAGTCGCTCCACCTAAATGTTACAGCGTTTCTCCATAGCGATTCACCAGAGCCTTGTAGCCGAGTGTAAGTGAACAGGGTAAATGTGCAGTGTTTTGGGCCCCACTGATGCATGATTTGTGTGTTTTAAGGTTTCAGGGTAATGGTAAGTGTTAATTAGAAATGATTTCTGGAGCCACGCTGTAGCAGTATTAACTTGGTAGCAGAGTAGTGGTTACTAAGGAAATTAGCTAGGGTTATGGTAAAGTACTATATAGAGTTTGATGTACAGAATTATGACTAACATCTGTTGAGTTTGTATTATGTTACATGTAGTCCTGGAAAGGCTTCATAGAGTAGGGTGAAGCCAGTGCCTCCGTCTGCAGGTGGAGGAAGTGTGGCAAGGTAGTCGCACAGTGAATTAGTCTGTTTCAAAGAAGGAGTATCGCCGAATACTGCGGTGGTATCGTCGCAGATCACTGTTTAGGGACCTTAGGTGTGAAAGGATAAATGTATAGTGAGGACAGTCTATGGAATTCCAGCCTTCAAGTATAGGAATCATTCCGTGCTTCCCGACAAAAACTTACTGCTAGGAGAATAATAGGTCTTAACCCGAGCTTGATTGAAGGGTAAAGGGAGTGGCGTCTCTCTTTTGCTAACAAAAGAGGAATTCTGCGGTGGGTTAGTGGACGCGCTGCCTACTGGTAACACAGAGTTCAGGTATATATGAATAGGGTTTTCTGTATGAATGTGTGTAAATGATATTGCAATACGCGTTCAAGTGAAACTCTGGTACTGTCTCTAAGGAGGTGAAGAAGATCTCTGTATGTGCTTTCCTAGAGAAGCGAGATTGTTATTGCCTGATAGAAGGGTAACAGTAGTGTTGCTTTATCGGCAAGTCTAAAAATTCTGAGGAGATAAGCGTTGTCTACTCCGGTTACAGAATACTTGTATGATTGAAAATTCTATCACTTTATTAGCGAAACAGATTAGTGTATTTGTTTTGTGTAAGTTACTAACTGATTTTGTAAAATATCTTGTAAATACGGCTTCTGGAAAAAACCCTGTAAAGGAGGGGTCAGTCGGCGCTGCAGAAGCAGGTGCGCTGGGGACGTCAAAAGTGTCGCGCTGGGATTGGTCCACGTCATTGAGACAGAGTAGGAGTTGATTGGTTCATCACAGAAAGCAGCAAAGGCTGTTGGTTAAGCACTATAGTGACGTATCGTGTTCTAACTGGTGCATTAGTGCGAACTGCGCTGTGATAGGTTGGTGATACGGAATCAACAGCAGAATAGTACGCGATCTTTTGAAAGCAGGAAAGTTTACCGAAAATGTCATACTACTATTATGATGATGTCAGGAAGAAATCTTCATGGTTTAAAAAGCTGAAAAACATGTTCGTAAAAGATAAAGAGGTAGTTATGAGAGAGGGAAAGATACTTCCTTCACCGAAAACGCCTGCTTCCTATATGTTGACGAAATACGGTTACCATACATGTGTTTGGTTGGAAAATTGGGTACATTTTACCAAGGATGATGGTGTCTTAGCTTTTCCGGAAGGAGGATCATTTGATTTGGCTATTCTGAGAAATTTGAGAGACAAAATGATGAAACTTCAACCGAGACCCAGACCAACTCAATTTGAGGCGTTGGTTGAGTGGGAAGATGAGATGCATGAAATGGAAAGTGAGAGGTTGAGTAGGCATCTTAGACCGAGAGGTAGAGGTAGAGATTTGTGGAGAGAAACACATGAGACTAGAATGCGAAGATGGAGGGATGGAAGTATGTGCGATGGCATGTATCCCGTCAGATTGGTTGAAGAATATGAGGGACGAAAAAGTACAGAAAAGAAAAAGAATACAGAATTGGGAAATCAAAGCTATGGTGAAAGCGAATCAGAGGATGCTGTTTTAGAAGAAATATTAAATAGGAGACCACCCCCATATCAACCAAGTTCTTTATGGACTACCCCAAATGCCCCGATGGCAGAAGAAAGAGTTAATGAATCGCCAAGACAACCATCAAATTAAATAGAGATTTTCCTGAAAGAGTAGAAACAAGATATGTCCCGAGTACACCGATAGGAGAAGCTAGAATTACAGGAACTCCTGTACAAAGTAATGATTCACACAGAATTGTGTTAAGTGCGGAAAGACAAAGTAATGAACAGCCAAATATGTCTGATTACGAGCGTTCTGCACATGAATTGATTCAAAACCTTACTAGGAATATGGAAGCTGTAACTGTACCAGTAACCATAGGACCTGTGATACCGGTATTAGAAGATCAGAAAATAAAAGAACCTAGACTAACCATTCCATTACAACAAAGTTTACAGAGAGCAAAAGAGAGTACTTGTCCTGATTTATCAGAAATAAGGCAGCATATAAGTGTAAATCCACCAGAGTTAACTTTTAATCAAAATTTGTCATGCGGATACCCAACAGGAGCAGAATCTGACTCTGCTACTCCAGAGAAAAGTGCAGATAAAATAGATTTAACGTAGACACCCATGGGACCATCAGAAAAAGAATTGAGTGAATGGATAAAATCATTAAAATTAAAAGAGCAGGAATTTAAAGTGTTGGATGTGTCTAAATTAAAATTAGACATTGTGGAATTAATAGTTGGAACAATTGGAACAGACAGATTGAAAACTTATCAGGATGATGAGCTCATGTTTTTATGTAAAAGTATAACATGGAGAGCTAAGACAATGTACGATCAATTAGAGGAAGTGGCAAGTGAATGTGGAATAGACTTTTCCAAAATAAAGTTATTGCAGAAATCTTATCGAGTAGATTTTGCAGAAAGAGACATTGAAAATATGAACACTGCAGGAAGACAAGTTCAGATAAAAGATTTGATTGTGTTGTTGCGCAAATGGGGTGATGTAGGTAAATGGAGAATCAAGTGGGCAAAGAAGAAAGAAGAAAATAGTGATAAGTCTACTTTAGCTTTCCCAATTAGAGAAAAGGGAAAAGTGGCAACTGAATTCCCTATGAGAGACATTCCTGGAGGAGGATATATACATGTGCCCTGGAGCAGACAATATATATTGTCATTTACAAATGATTTCTCCAAGTTGACAGATTTGTCAAGGTGTCAAAAGTACTGTGGATTGATTTAGGTGGATTATTTGACATGGTGGTGCCAACAGATTTATGGACAGAATGTAAAATATCTGCGGATTGGCCAAGGGAGGAGTATCCCAGAGATGAGAAAACGGGAGCTTCCTCACCAGACGTGATGAGGAAATATGAGCAAGTGATAGTATGGTTGAAAAACAAAATACCTCCAAAAGAAACTGATTGGGTAAAGATAGACAGAACAACACAGGAGCCGAAAGAAACTGTGCATTCTTTTTACGAAAGGTTGTTGTTAGTCTTTAAACAGTACAGTGGTTATGAGGAATTAAATGAGAAAGACATGAGTCACTTTGTTTATCGATTTGTATATGGTTTGAGACCAGAAATTTCAGATATGATTAGACATAGCATGATGGATTGGCAGTCGAGTTCAGTAGATACGGTCCTGAGACAAGCGAAAGATTGCAGTGAAGAGATTGATGCAAAACAAAAGAAGCTGAAAGAGAAAGCCATGTGGGCACGAGTAAAAGTAGCCGAAAAACAAGTAGCACAGATGGAGAATAAGAATGCAGGGAATCAAGGTGGGATTAAAGGTAAACCTAAATTGGTGGGGAATATTGATGAATTGAAAAAGAAAATGCCATGTTTCAACTGCGGCCAGATAGGGCATTGGAAACAAGAGTGTAAATGTCCGCCTAGAGTTAATGGGGAAAATACATCATTGAATCCGCAGGTGCAGTTTGAGGTAAATCAGCAGCAACCGCAGCAACAGCAGATAGCAAATCAGAAAAGTCAGGTGCCGCAACCACCACTGCCATACAGTGGGAATCAGCAGAGATACAGTGCAGAGACAGGATTCAGCGGTGGTGAGCAGGTAAAAAAAACCGCAAAGAGTAAATGCGTGTCCTCAATATTGGTTGCAAGAAGAGAATGGCAGTGAGCCGGAGGAAAGTTTCTGACGGTGCCTGAGGGAGGAAGAAGAGTGTGTGCTTGGAGCCACTCTTGAGGTAGATCAGTCAGGTCCATTTGTGAGCGGAAAGGTGAATGATGTGGGAACAACTTTTCTAGTGGACAATGGTGCTACCCGTTCTACTGTTAGATCAGTGGAAATTCAAAATCTTCCTCTCTCGGGTGAGACAATCCAGGTTGTAGGTGTAGCCAACAGACAAATAAATACTCCTTTGACAAAACCAGTTAAAATAGAGATTGGGACATATAAAGATATGCATCGGTTTGTGGTGTGTGACAGCAGTCCTGTTAATTTGTTAGGCAAGGATATATTGTGTAAAATGAACTGTGCCATATACTGTTCACCAGATGGCATAGAATTGCAGACTCCAGATGAAGATAGTTTGTACAAACTGACAATGCTCATGATTGAGGCAGAACAAGACAAATTGTTTCCTGTTTTTGATAAAGAGAAAATTCCTGTTGAACTGAAAGAGGCAGTGAAAGAAGAAGTACGGGATTTCACTGGAAAAGATATAGGTTTGATGAAAGGAGTTGATCCTGTGAAAGTGTCCATAAAAGAAGGTGCAAATTATCTGAATATACCCCAGTATAAAATGACTGCAGAAGTAATTGAAGGAATTACTCCAGTGATTGACAAAATGATTGAGCAAGGAATTTTAAGAGAAATCGAGAGTAGTCCTTGTAATTCGCCAATTATGGGATTGAAGAAGCCAAATGGAACATTTAGAATTGTGCAGGACCTGAGAAAAGTCAATAAAGTTGTTGTCCCATGTTGTCCAATTGTCCCGAATCCAGCAGTGATTTTGTACCAAATACCTCATGATGCGGAATGGTACACAGTGATTGACTTGTGCAATGCGTTCTTTACTGTTCCATTGCATCCAGAAAGCCAACCAATTTTTGAGTTTCGTTTCCAAAATCGTATCCTAGCATGGTGTAGAATTCCACAAGGGTACACTGAGAGTCCATCAATTTGTAATCAGCTGCTAAAGAAATCTTTGGAAAATTTGAGCATGCAAGAATCTGTGTTGGTACAGTATATTGATGATCTTTTGGTTGCATCGAAAACAAAGGACACCTGTATAATTGATACAGTGGCATTATTGAATCATTTGGCTGAGGAGAGACATAAAGTATCTCCATCAAAATTGCAGTTTTTCCAGAAAGAAGTACAGTATTTAGGTCATAAGAATGCAAAAGGAATCAGACAGGTCACAATTGAGAGAATTAAAATGATACAAGGAATGCAGCCCCCTAAGACTCAAAGACAGGTAAGAATGTTCTTAGGAATGGTGGGTTATTGCAGACAGTGGATAAGTGGAATCTCATTGATTGCAAAACCATTGCAGAGACTGACAAAGGCAGACATCAGAGACCCTATTGTTTTGACCAAAACAGAGATGGAAACATTCGAACAGCTCAAAACTAAATTGTGTGAAGCACCAGCTTTGGGAATGCCTGATTATGAAAAAGAATTTGAACTGTACTGCAGTGAGCGAGACGGATGTGCTCTGTCAGTATTAATTCAGAGGCATGGAAGAATAAGAAAACCAATTGCGTATTTCTCAGCTCTTTTGGACCCTGTTGCAAAGGCGTTGCCAGGTTGTCTGAAAGCAGTAGCAGCAACCAGTGTAAGTCTGGAGCAAAGTGAAGGAATTGTGATGGGATTTCCTGTGAGAGTCTATGTACCTCATTCAGTGGAGATTCTCCTCACAAGAGCAAAAAGTCAGTACGTGACTAACAGCAGAATGACACGTTATGAGAAAATTATTCTGGGAGCTGAGAATGTGACAATTGCAAGATGTGTAAATGTTAACCCATCAACACTGTTACCTGATACAGGTGAAGCAGAAGTGAAAGGTGAGCTTGATCACAAGTGTTTGGATGTTCTGGAATATTGCACAAAACCTCGTCCAGACATTAAAGATGAACCTTTGCTTGAATCAGATTTTGTAATGTTCGTAGATGGATCATGCTTGAGAACAGAGAGTGGTGTTCTAAGTGCTGCATATGCTGTTTGTACAGTGGCAGTAATTTTGGTAGCATCTTGTCTGAAAGGAATGCATTCGGCTCAAATAGCGGAGTTGATTACTTTGATACGAGCATGTGAGTTGGGAAAAGAGGTGAAAGTAACCATAGTGACTGATAGTCAATATGGTTATGGAGTTGTTCATGATTATGGACAGCTTTGGTCCCAAAGAGGTTATTTGACCTCTGCAGTAACACCCATTCGGAATGCAGAGTTTGTAAAAACATTGATTGATGTAATACAGCTGCCTGAAAAATTGGCTGTGGTAAAATGTTCTGCCCACAAGAAAGGTGAGGATTATATCACCAGAGGAAATAGTTATGCTGATGCAATTGCAAAGCATTGCGCCAAAAATCATATTTCAATCAATCGAGAGAAAACTGAAGAACATGTTCCAAGTCCTTTAATGCTAACCACTGTAGTGGAAACTTGGCAGGAAGTGAAGCAGATGCAGGAAGAGGCAGGATCAGAGGAAAAATATATTTGGTTCAAATCAGGTTGCAGGCAAAGGGAGGAAGATGAAATTTGGTTTTACAAAGATGAAAGACCAGTAATGCCCGATAGCATGATTTCAGATATGGCCCGAATGTACCATGGTCAAGCACATATTGGCAGAGACGCTATGATTCGTCTCTTTAGGCAGACTTGGTATAATCCTAAATTTAGAATAATTGCTGAAAGTTTGTGTCAAAGATGCTTGGTCTGCCAGCAATTTAATCCAAATAGAAAAACTGTTGTAAGTTTGGGAACCATAGGACGGGAGGGTGGCCCATTTACAAGAGTTCAGATGGATTTTGTTGAATTACCTCCATGCAACAGACTCAGATATGTTCTTGTGATAATCTGTTTGTTCTCTCGATGGGTAGAAGCTTTCCCCACGAGAAGGAATAATGGAATAACTGTTGCTAAACTGTTCTTGCGTGAGATAATACTAAGTTTCGGGTTCCCGGTCACGATTGAATCGGACAGAGGCCCGCATTTTCAAAACGAGTTAATGCAGATGATTTGTGAAGCTCTGGACATTCGCCAGAAGCTACATTGTGCATATAGACCTGAGGCTTCAGGAGTAGTTGAACAGGTGAATGGAACAATTAAAAATAGAATTGCAAAAATGTGTTTGGCAACAGGAATGAAGTGGCCAGATGCTTTGCCACTTGTGTTAATGACATTAAGAAGCATACCTGACAGAAAAACTGGATTAAGTCCTCACGAAATCTTGATGGGAAGGGTGATGAGACAGGCTTATGTACCAGTTAATAAGTTACTAACTATAAATGATGACATCATTCTGGATTACTGCAAGAATCTATCTGATGTAGTAACTTCTGTGCTCCACCAGGTGGGAACTGAATCAAATACCGAAGAGAAAATTCCAGTTCATGATCTAGTCCCTGGGGACTGGGTATGAGTGAAAGTTCATCGCAGAAGGAATTGTTTGGTACCAAGGTGGCAAAGACCACGTCAAGTGATCTTGGTCAGTACTACTGCAGTTAAGTGTGCTGGACTGAAAAGGTGGGTTCATGCTAGTCACACCATCCGTGTGCCTGAACCTTAATACCCATACGACGGTGAAAGTACAACTGACTCTGATACTGAGTGTGAACCAGAAAAGGATCCAGATACTGAAGATCGACAAGAACGTCAACATCTGGAAGTATCAGAAGCCAGTTCTGCTTCTGAAGGTGAAGGTGAAAGGGAGATTGTTGAAATACCAGATTCAGAAGATCAATCTGAAGATCGAGAATCGGTAAAGACAAGCACCAGTAAAGACGCAAAAGAAAGTGAAGAGAGAGCTGTTGAAAAGGATAATACTGAAACGCAAACTGAAAACTCTGTAAGTAAAAATGGAAATCCTGAAACTGGGGAAGAGGAAGTAACTCACGACAAGGATGCGACTCCAAGTACCAGTTATGAAAGAGTTCCTGACAGAGTAACAGTAGAGAAAACTAAAACTGATGAAGACAAAGACATTGTGAAAATCATAATAAATTATACAGTAGAAGACACTGAAAGTGAAACTGATGACAGTACAGATGAGACTCCTTTAAGAAAAAGCACAAGAAAAAGAGCTTGGAGAGTGGAGAGTAACACTGTAGAGCCAAAGACTAAGAAAGTCTGCAAAGGACACAATTGGCCTAAAGGGGCTGGAGGATTGAGATTCAAAATAATAAATGCGACAAAAGAACAAGAAGAGCAAGTGAACGGAATTACCAGTCAGAAAGAAATACTGGGAAAGAAAATAGAGACTATTCAAAGGCCAAAAAGAGTAAGACGTCCAAATCAGAGGTACAAGTCACCTGAGTGGACATATATTGTTCTTCCACCAATTGTTGAAGTAAATAGCAGTCAAGAAAATCTGTGTGACCCAAAATCAATTGGGAAAAGTGAGTAAAAAGTTCATCTAAGAGAAAAGATAGGTGTTCAAAGTATATGATATTAAAGTAAAAAGTCTGAAGTCCAGTGAGACGGTTTTTGTAAATATAGAAGAGGTCGGAGTTGACACAAGGTCGAAGAAAACTTGTTAGAAAATCTAATTATAGCATTATTTAGAATAGAAATTGGCACAAGGTCGAAGAAAATTTGTTAGAGTGCTGTGTGGTGTAGTAAATTATAGGTGACATAAGGTTGAAGAAACAGTGTTAGAGAAAATGGCAATTAATAACCACAAGACGAAATGTTCTATTTTTAGAAAATGGTGTAGGTGTTTTACTATATGCATGGGGTTGATGACTATATTATGGATAATTTTAGCTATTGTGATTCCTTTCCAAAATAATTTAATGGAATTAAAACGGAATGTGAGTTCAAGTAAGCAAATTGAGAAAGAAAAAGTGCATGAGACTTATGTGTACAAGCCAGAGTTGCATCAAGATAGGTCTATTAGTGACTACACTAAAAATACCTTTTCAAAGTTATTGCTGGAGTATAGTAAAACCATGAATGTTGATGACGGTTATCTTTGTGTAAAATTGCCACCATCAGGGTCAGAAGGGGTGACCTATCACCACCTTCCTCTTACATATGGAGTAACTTGTAGTGTAATTGCAAGTTTGTTTTATAAGACTGGGAAAATGGAGTATCATTACTCCAATGTAGATGAGATATTTGTGAAATTAAAGATTGACAATACACTAAATAAGAGAAAACATGCAGAGGTAATGGGAGAATATTTCTTAGAAGTAGATGAGTTAATGCACGAGTATGCAATTAATAATAATTTGACATGTAAAATGAGAGTTGAAGAAAAGGCATTCTTAAACATGGTCGAGGAAAGGAGAATTGCTTATAAACGAAAAGAGAAGGTAAAACTTGCAAAGTCTAAATATTATACATTTGATGATGAGAATATTGAGGATAAAAATGTGAATGTAGCGATTAATATAGATGCACCAATGTTGGGAAAATTTTGCATCAGAAGAGACAATTCAATGTACGACAATTATTTTGTGGGTGCAAGTCAATGTGAAGATACCTGTAGAATTATAGGGGGTTGTGGATTTAAAGGAGGAAATGATCCTGTTTTCCCTGGAATTTATTTCATATGTGGGAATAAAGCTTATTATAGACTGCCAGACCATTGGTATGGGACATGTTATGTGGGTTTGGTCTTTCCTAAAATCTTCCATGTAGATAGAGGTACCAAGAAGCATGAGATAGGTAAAGTTTTAAGTAGAAAAAGAAGAGAGAGAGCGTTAGAAATAATAGGTGATGTATTTGGAGCACTGATACCAGCAGTGGGAATTTCATTTAATGCAAATAAAATCAGAAAATTGTCCACAATAGTTGATAAATTATCAACAGATACAGCAGGAGGATTCTTAATGGTAGATACTGAAATGGTTGCTATGAGAGCTATGGTTATGCAAAACCGACTTGCCCTTGATATAATTTTAGCAAAAGAGGGAGGAGTCTGTGGAATATTGAAAGTTCAACATTGTTGTACTTATATGCCAGATAAAAGTCAGAACATTGAAAAGTATATTATAAATATTACAGAGTTGCATAAAGAAATTGAACCACTGGAGGTTGAAGGTGTCCTTGTAAGGCTGGGTAAAAGTTTCTCAGCAATTAAACATTGGTTTCAAGAAATAGGTAGTTCAATTATAGGTAAGATACTAATTCCAATAACAGTTATAGTGATAGTGATTTTCTTTATAAGGTTATGCTGTATATACAAAGGTAGAAGAGATTTTAGAAATTTGATGAAGAAAAGGAATGCAGAACGATTGGCAAAAATGAGAGAAAAGAATGAGATAGAAATGGAAGAAATTAAAGAAAAGGTTTTCAAAAATTCAAGAGAGAAGGAGACAAAAGTATAGATGATATTAACAAAAGGAAATTGAAACATGTTCTGCTAAATTTTTCAAAATTTTGAGGGTTATTTGGTGATAAAATCACCAGATGAGGGAATTGATGGAGCAAGGTGGCAAACGCTAAATTTTGTGAACCCCTCGCAAAGTTAATGTCCCATAACATTAATATGTACTGATTGCATGTTTTGCAAAATTAATCAACCATAGAGTAAAATGCACACATTATTTTTATTATTACACACGAGGAAAACTAACTTTGCTTGCATGTTGCAGTAAACTCAGCTAATATCTATTGTTATCGTGTTGTGGATTAATGTGCAGCTTAATTTTAAACAAAAGCAATTTAATGTGCTTATTCTACACGTTTCTGTGTGGTGGAGAGTTCGAAATTGTAAGTATAAAATGCATTTATGTGGCTTATTTGCTAGTTAACAACTAACTGGGAAACATTAGTTAGGTGGGAGGTAAACAGAACGGGTTTGAATTCAATAACTAACATAAATCTGTGTTTGTTTTTACGATAGTTCCAAAAGTGGCCTCTGAGGCCTGTGCAAAGATGGCTTCTCGGATAAAGAGCTGAACTGCGCAGGCGCGCAAAACTGCAAGTCAGAGTGAACTGTTTGTGCTCAAGGAGGTTCAAGGTTGATGTGGCTTGGAACCTAGGATGGGTGCCAAACCTGCGCGACTGAACGTTGAGATCATGAGAATTTTGCTTGATGTTGCCACTCAAGGAAATGGCTAGGCCAAAGACTGCCCTAAACAAATACCCTTTATTTCTTACTGAACCATCGAGAAAATGATGTCGTACGGGTGAGATGATGCTCACCCACCCCGACATTGTCCAATGAAATTTTGAATAGGAGATGTTAGATACTTTTTAGATAGATTAAGTTAGAAAATTAGGGTATAAAAACCCCTGGATTTGACTAGAAGGGGTCGCCTTTTCAATTTCTATCGGAGATGCTGCCCGATTGCTGACTGATTCCTGGATGTAAGAACTTTAATATTTTTCACTTGTTTGCTTTGCAGGACTGAAGGATAAGATGAGGGTATTAGTTAGGGATGTTAGGAGAGAATGAAATTGGAACTATCTGATCTTTGCTAAACTTTAACTGTTTTCTAAAATAAAGCGATTTTCTTGAGCTCTAAATAAAATGATCATTTTGAAATAAAGTTTAAGATTTTACTGAATAAAGATTTACTAATGCCTAAATGTCAGACATGATAACGTTTTGCTTTGAATAAAAATTAGATAGATGAAGAAGTAAGAGCTGGTCTTTGAATTCTTCCTACGCCTAATTTTCATTCTAGTAGATCCATTGCCACTATGGTGGTGTGTCTGAATAATTTAAGTCTGACTAAAACCATGGTAAATGTTTTAAATCTGCAGGTGCAAATAATGAATAGTTAAATAGGTTTAGATGCTCCACCTAAATGTTACAGCGTTTCTCTATTGCGATTCACCAGAGCCTTGAAGCCGAGTGTAAGTGAACAGGGTAAATGCGCAGTGTTATGGGCCCCACTGATGCATGATTTGTGTGTTTTAAGGTTTCGGGGTAATGGTAAGTGTTAATTAGAAATGATTTCTGGAGCCGCGCTGTAGCAAACTTTTGAGCCTGGCTATATATGATCTGATTAATCTTACGTGTGAAATGAACTTGGAGTGATGATTACAAATCTTCAGAGGTGTGATGGTTTTAAATCAGGGATCTCCAACCGGCCGATCGTGAGCTACTAGTAGCTCGCTGAGACCCTGTAAGTAGCTTATGCCGCTTGCATTTCAATTTAGTAGCCCGTTGGTGTTGGTTGGGCTATTTAGGCTTTTTTTTGCCTCCATTGCCCGCCCTCACCCAAAGCAGCTGCTCAGATTGTTTTTTGAGCTTAGCTGGGGCAGGGCGGGCCGAAGAGAATGACGTTCCTCTCCTACTTGCACCTCTTGTGTCTGCACCCCCTGCCTTTCCCACCATAGCACTGTGCTTTTGATTCTGCACGTGACGTGCCAGTGCAGAGCAGCAGGCAGCAGACGTGGCCGGGTGAAGCAGCTGTTTTGCGGTGGAACAAGAAGTATAGAACTGCTTGGGATCCGCACCCTTTTCTGCCTATGAGTACAGCCTGCCACCTTTATATTTCATTGTTGCAGCTGCGCAGCAGGTAAGCCGTACCTGATCAGCTCCATACGCCTCTCTAATTCACATGGCCTCCATAGTCGACAAACCAGCTCATTTAAATAAAGGACCTCTGGTCACCCGCGCACTAATGAAGAGATGTCATAGTGAAACAAAGTGTGCAATTCCCCTGCGGCTCATAGTTCTCCGTACGTCGTAGGGAAAGATATATCCAGGGAGCACGCCCCAACATTCTTAATCCGTGGGCCAGAAACAGAAAAGTATTCGTAGCCCTCATCTTCTGCTCTAACCTAGCCCTTCGTGTACTTTCAAACCAAAGCGACTGGCAATATGCAGGTCTTGTAATATTCAATCATGTGTAGCTGCAGTTTACACGATGGCCGATTTTGGAAATTCGTTAATTCTAATCTAGTTCTATTGAAATCCTTGAATGACGAGTCGCCTCAAGGAAGGAGCGTTATGCCTTGAATCCGAATATTTTTATGGAAAGGGATCTGATAATAAAAGTAGTCAGTGGCTCATAAACATAAATCATGCAGAGTAGGCTATTTAATTCCTGTTTTTTTTGGCTCTGTTGCCTGCACTCACCCAAAGCAGCTGTCCGATTGGTTTAATTAACTGCTAGAAAACACGATTCATATTTTGGGTAAGAAGCAGCGATTAAAATAAATGATTTGACATTTACAGGTTGTACATGTACAAATTACTCTCAGGCCTTCAGTTGCCTGCATATATTCCAACGTGTTTTATGTACTCCAGGTTTTTCAGTTCGGGGCAAGGGAAAACATTTGGGTTTTCCCTGTATTAAGCCCAAACCACATTCTACCCTTCCTGACTTGTCAAACTTGGTATGGGAAGAAAGAAAATCACAGTTATGAAAAAAATAACGTGCAGTAACGTTTTTAAAGGGGAAAATGTAGATCTGTGTGTATTCTCGCTGGTCACACAATGAAGGCTAATGTCTGGAAAGCTATTTTTTGTGGAAATCCAGCGTGAATCTAGCCTTCATGGATATCAGGGGACACAGATCATGCAATTTACCACTCTTCTAGTCTTCTGTACATTTATCTCATGCACACTGAGCTGACAAGATACCGCTGCTTCATACTGTGAGAAAAAGAGAGCAAAGAGAACAACTGCACAGACAGATTCCATCAAAAACAGACGTGAAGGGTCAAGCTCTGAAATAACGTCACCTAATTTTTCTTTTTTAATTGCTCTCTATCTTGTTGGATTTCCACACTGTATGTTTTACAGACCTTAGTTTCTCCTCGGACAATGCAGTGACTTAATGCTCAGAAGAATTGTTTGCTACACAGTGCATTTTAATTTCTCACATTTGATAACTAACAACACTGCCATGAGTAAGCAAAGTATGTCTGTTTGTAATGCACACTTGGATATGGTCACCATTGTTGTATGTGAAACATTATGATTATTGACTATTAAGCCATGTGTAAATGGTGGGAGTGATCCCATTTTATAGGACCGCACTCAAGAGCGCAGTCTGGTGGGAATGGTGACATGTGAACCAGGCCCTGCCCTAAACACTGGCCTGACAGATCAGTGCATTGGTGATTTTTTTGGCTATTTGTGGGCCTATTTTATTGGCTGGTGGGCTGTGCTAATACTTCTCTGTGGTTTTTTGGCTATTTGTGGGCTGATTGAATTGGCTGATGCCTGGATTTTATTATTAATTTTTCTGATATTACCACACACATTGCTGCAAGCACAAATAGATTCCCCCATACCTTGCAAAACACCTCCTATACAGCATGTCTTTACTTTACAAGTTTAAAACTTAATTTGCAAATGCGGCTCCGAAGAAATTAGGCTTAAAATCGCTAGAGCTGGACCCCTCGAAAAAATGCGCGAGTTGCTTGGGGTTTAGTAGCTCACGACGATTTTCACTGACCAGAAGTAGCTCTCATTACACAAAAGGTTGGAGACCCCTGTGTTAAATCATCAGAGGGAGGATTGAAAGAGCCTAAACCTGTGTTTTTTTTAATAATGGAGAACCTGCCTTTGTTTCAGAAATAGAGAACTGCATTTGAAAGGTGACACGTACATTTCTGTGTCAATGAGTAAAAACATGAGCTCTTAAATTCACAGACTTCAGCCAGACAATTTTATTTAGCAATTTATGTAACCCATGTGCAAGTAATTCAAAGATTGATTTAAATGTGTTTAGTTAGATGTTGTTCTCACTATGAAAATGTGACTCTAACTTGTGAAAACTGTTAAATGTGCATTAGTAGAAAATAACTTGCATTTGAATTAGCACGACATTTTTTTGCAGCTGTGATCTCGGACTGAGTTTTATCTCTGTAGTTGCTGGAAATGTTGAACAAAGCCTCATTTAATTCTTTGCTTTAGTGAGAGTAAAAAATCACGTATTTTAAAAGTGCATTACCAAGTTTATTGTTTCTTGCTTAGTTAAAAAAACGGTTCTTTTGCAGTTCACGTTATCTGTGTAGTTAGAACTAAAACGCCTCTTTTAAAAGGAAGGTTAGGAGATGAAATTGTATTAAATAAGATGCAGAATGTACCGTGGGAAGGATCTTTGCCTGTCTGAGAGATGACGTATGAAATCTGCAGATGGGTGGAGGCATACTTTTGGAGAATACTGGATTTCAGTTGGAGGAAGAGAAAGTCACGCCACATGCTTTGTAACATTATTATTTGATAAACGCGTTCCTAGTTAGGAGAGCAGAGAGAGGAGAGAGAAGAGCAGGAGAAAGGACGCTTTCCAGAACACAGGCAGGAAGACTTTCAGAGCCCTTTGAGAGAGACAGACAGAGATTTACGGATGCAAGGCTGCAAAGGAGTTTCAGACTCAGACGCAGAAATGGAGAGGGCAGAAGTGATTTACTGATGCAGTGAAGGAGAGGGCAGACCTTTGATTGAGAGCAGAATGTAGGCAGACGTAGGCAGATTAGATGTAGGTTTAGTTCCAATCTGATTTGTGCTTTGACTAATGGCTTTGCCAAGGCTTATTTGCTCTATTCTTTGTTTGCCTTCAATGGGAGATTCTGCAATTATTGATTGGCTTATGCAAACTCACTCTTGTTTCTGGAACTTTTCCGGAGTTCTGACTGACATCTTTTGAGCCCCATTGTCTTGGAATAGGGATTATTTCCTTTATGGAACGCGCTGTTTGTAAATTATGATGCTTTGTGCTAACCTAATTTTTCTGTTATCAATTCTGTGACCGGATTGATACCTGACTACTGAATGAAGAGTCGAAGATTCTTAAATTTTGATTGGAAAATGAATCCCTTTGAAACTGCTTATAATTCTCATTATTTGGTAAAATGTTTATTTGCATTTTATGAATTGCTCATGTTTATGTAGAAGCTCCCTGGTCATAAACGGTGGCAAAGATCCATCGACCTTTAGCGGAAATCAGGCTGGCGGTAATCAGAGGTAATGGTGCCACATTTCCTAGATTTTCCAAAGCGAGATTACCGTGGGATTTCCGCTGGAACAATTGTATAATATATATTTAAAAATCATTAAATAATAAAACTAAAATCCACCCCTTTCCTCCACTCTCTGACTTATCCCAAACCTTTCTGTGTTCTATGGACTTTCAAACACGCTTTCAGGACGCTTACCTCTTTCCATCCAATTCATCCCACTAACAGGCACACATACCCTCCACTCCCATTAACATCTAACATCTTCCCTTTATGTTCAACTTAAAATGAATCCACTCTTATTCAGAAAATACTAGAGTAAATGCATGAGATAACAATAGCAACTTAACAACCTTAATTCAACTAATTCTACTTGGAACCGGAAGCACGGATTACTAACAGATTACCTGTTTCTAACCCTGGGTTCCAGAGTTGTGTGCTATTCACTTCAAAGGGCTTCGATGCTTCGTCAGGGTAGTAAGTGCTATATAATATAAAATATATATAATTGATTTAGTACACTGCAGCAGCCTTTAGACCTATGACTGCATCACAGCCCCAACAGATGATTAGGCCTAACATCCCCCCATTACCTCAGAATTGTGCAATGTCAACTATTGACAGAAATTCACAGCTACACAGAACTCACTCTTTGTCATAGACCTAAAACTGAACTCATACTGTCACCACAAAACACTAAGAAATAACACCATTCCCTCAAGCCAACTGCTATCCCGCATTAGTTCCACTGTCTATCTTCTTTGGCAACTACAGCCATCACTACATACTTCTGTGTCTACTTCTTAAGTAAATAGGTGGATTCGAATAGGTGTACTGTTACAGGTAACCCACCCATCCCAATGTGTCCAGTATCACTGACACAAATACTGTTAAGAGTCATACTTAAGAACGCGCATGAACTGTAAGAGGTCGAGTTCTATTGCAGTAGCAATAGAACTCAACCGAAACTCATTTTTAGATCTAATACAACCATTCTTAATTGTCCATTCACACTATAAATGTTCAATTACTGCTTTGAACTCACCTGAATAAGTCAAGCAGCATTTTGTCGGTTTCCCAACCCACTCAGCTACCTCCTATGTTATTCCTTTTAAGTATCTCTGATCCAAGCTTTAATCCTAATAGAGCATATCTTTAAAAAAAAAACTCTCAAAATTACTTCTCTTGCTACAACCATAAGTATCCAACAAAACTCTTTGCTGTTAATGCTCCAGCAGTATTCCTAAAGTGGCAATTACCACGAAAATCTGATCAGTCTGTCTCCTGAATGTACTCTAAGCACTCTCCACAACCATCTTCCAAATTGTTGACGTCCTTCTTTTAATTGTTTGCTCCCTGTTTTGTTAATTAACTTCATTTCCCCCCTCCCTCACCATTCCTAAAGCTGCGGTTTCATCTCTCCTACTTCCTTTCACCTCTTTCCATTGCCCCTTAACCAATTTTAACCTTTGCTTGTATTCCCAATTGTTCTATATTCTGTCATAGGTGGAGGATTTACTGCTGCTCTCAGAGCTCGAACAAAGAGTATGATTGCCAGTGGACGGATTATATTAATGACTTTGGTGCATATATGTATTGGCAAGTGCGCTCTGAAAGATACCTCACGGGAGTCGCCAGTTTCCACCACAGCTACTATAAGTAAGTCCTGACAGTACCTTACAAGCTATTCGAGCTTCTGGTTTGAGATTTGGTTTCTAACTGGTTGTGTACCAACTAAATGACTTAATCTAGGAACATCCTTAGAAGCATCTCTGTTTACTGTTTGCACCAAATCTGTTTTTTGTACTGATCTGTAAAGAAACTAAAAGGTTTTTCACCTTGGCATTCCTTTTTTTAAATGCATTATACTTGGTTTACTCCCAACACCACAATCAAATTCCTACAATGGGCTGACGTCAAAACCATTCACTACCAGCAAAACCCAGGGCGGGGAAAACAGCTTGCACAAGGTCTCCCTGTCACCCTACCCTGACCACAGTTAATACCTCATCATGGTGTTAGCTACAGATATCAGTCTACTCAGCCTAAACGTCAGGGGAATACACACAGCTCGTACACAATACGCTGTCTATTCCTCCTTGAATGAATGAATGAATGAATGAATAAAATATTTAATAAAGCGCACTGTGGCAAAGCGGCTTCCTGGCGCTGGGGACTAAACCACAAGTCACAGAGGAGGCCCATGGGATTTAACAGGAGAACGCCTGGGAGAACAAGAAGGTTTTTAAGGCTTTTCAGGAGTGGGAATTGATGGGAGTAGAGCGTATGGACAGGGGGAGGCAGTTCCAGAATCGGGGGGCCAAAACAGAAAATCTGGTACCACCAGTTCTGGTCTTGCGAAAGCGGGGGACATGAAGTAGAGAGAGAGTGGAGGAGCGGAGAGTGCGGGTAGGGGCGTGAGAAGAAATGAGGGAACAGATAAACAAAGGAGCAGAGCGGGCCTGAGCACGGAAAACTAGGCAGCCCAATTTAAAGAGGGATCTCTGGAGGACAGGGAGCCAGTGGAGGGACTTAAGTGCCGGAGTGATGTGAGAGGTTTTAGGAAGGTGGAGAATGAGACGGACAGCCTGATTTTGAATTGCCTGTAGGCGACGGATTTCGTAGGCTGGAATGCCCACGTACAGGCCATTTCCATAATCAAGACGGGAAGTGATAAAGACCATAATAATAATTTTGAGGGCATCAGAAGAAAAGAAACGGGAAATGTTTCGAATAAGACGAAGAGACAGAAAGCAAGAAGAAACGACAGAACTGATTTGTGCATGCATAGAAAGATCCTGACTAACCCTAATACCCAAGGTGCGAACAGAAGCAACAGGTACAGGGGGAGGACCAAAGGTGAGGGGCCAAAAAGAGGAAGACCAGGGGTTGGAGGAGCCGCCCATCAAAACCAGCTCGGTCTTGTCCGGGTTGAGTTTCAAATGATTGAAACTCATCCACTCAGATATATAAACCAAAGTAGAGCAAAATTTGGGAAGGGAGTCAGAAGAGGAAGAAAGATCAAAGACGAGCTGGAGGTCGTCTGCGTAGTTATACAGAGAGACCCCCATATCGAGAAGAGACAAGATGAGAGGGTAGATATAGAGATTAAAGAGTAGAGGGGAGAGAGAAGAACCTTGGGGGACCCCACAAGAAACCGGGCGAAGAGGGGCAGAGAAACCGGAAAGGCGAACTGCTTGAGACCGTCCCTTAAGGAAGGACGCAAGCCAGGAAAGAGCAGAACCCCGAATGCCCGCTGCACCAACACGGTCGAGAAGGATGGAATGGTCGACCGTGTCAAACACAGCGGACAAATCGAGGAGGACCAGGGCCTGAGGGAGATTGGAGTCGGCTTTCCCCTTCAGCTCATCGAGCACAGCAAGGACCACTGACTCCGTAGAGTGGCCCGGGCAGAAGCCCGCTTGATGAGAGGCCAAAAGATGATTCTCCTCGATGTAGGTGGACAGACAAGATGTTACATGACTTTCGAGGATCTTGCCCAAATAGGGAAGGAGAGAAATGGGCCTATAGTTAGAAGGGAGTGAAGGGTCCAGATCGGGTTTTTTAAGAATAGGTAGGACGATAGCTGATTTGAGAGAAGCAGGAACTAAGCCCTGGGTGAGGGAAGCATTAAGAAAGGAAAGAGGGGGCGCTGGACAGCTAGAGAAAAGTGTTCTAAGAATAAGTGCAGGGGCACAATCCACCGGCGATCCGGAATTAACTTTAGTGAGTAGGGCAAGGAATGAGTCCAGGGAAATAGGCGAGAAATGGTCTAAAGAAGAAGAGGGCAAAGGAACAGCAGAGGGCGGACCGGGCAAAGATACAGTAGGAATGTTAGATTTAATCTTAACGATCTTGTCGATGAAATAGTCGTTAAGTGAAGAGCAAAGGATCTGAGAAGGGACAGGGCTAGGGCTGGCGCGATCAGAGGAGGCTAAATTGTGAATAAGGAAAAGATCTCCTTCGATTTGTTGGCCGAAAGGGCGACCTTCTCGGAAAAGTATTTAGTTTTGGCCGAGAGAATCGCTCTTTTATATTCATGTGAAAGAAGTTTGTATTTGGCCCGAAGAGTGGGACAGTATTTACATCTCCAATGACTCTCAGATCATCTAAGATCTAACTTGAGAACTTTTAGCTCAGTATTGAACCATTTGTGGACGTCATGGGGGCGAATGGTCTTAACCCTCCTAAGCGGAGCAACCTGATCACAGGAAGAGGATAGCCAGGTTCTGACCGCCTCAGCCTGGGAGTCAAGAGAAAGATCAGAGAGATCAGGGGTGGAAGAAGCTAGAGCGAGCGAAAGAGAGTCCAGATCGACCTGGTTCCAGCTGCGAGCGAGAATATTTTTGGGTAGAGGGGGTTTGTCAGTGGAGCCCAGGCGAATGGAGAAGGATACAATAGAGTGATCCGACCAGGTGCAGGGAAGAATGGTAGGGGAAAGGACCATACAGCATGCTGACCAAATTTGGTCCACTATGTGACCCTGGTCGTGTGTGGGGACAGAAACGTGAGGAGAAAAATTGAGGCAGTGGAGAGTGGCCGAGAAATCTTTGGAGGACAAGTCCTCCTTAGGATCGCCTGGCCAGAAATTAAAGTCGCCTAAAAGGAGAACCGAAGAGTTATTAACCACAAGCGTGGCTAGGAGTTCCTGGAGAATGGGCACGAACAGAGGCATGTTTTGAGGAGGGCGATACATAAGAACAACCGTGAGGGGAGCTGAGAGGTTGAGTGAGCGGGCCACCAGGTAGTCCACATTGGGTATGGGGGAATAAGAAAGGAGTTGAAATTGCAAACTGGAGCGAACAATCATGGCCACACCCCCCCAACCTTGCCATCAGGACGGTCCGCCCGGAGGATGTAGTATGAGTCAGGGAGAATGGCCAAAATATCAGGAAGAGAATCAGTTGAAAACCAAGTTTCCGTGAGGAATAAGAAATTGGGAGATTCCATATTCAAGAGATTGAATAGGTCCACCTGATGCTTTCCTGCTGAACGAGTGTTGAGCAGGTAGGCAGATGCAGCAGGAGGTGAAGGAGGAGGGCGGGAGACAGGGGGGGAATCAAAAGGAAGAGGAGGTATAGTGTGGGAGGGAGGGACCATCGGACACGGATGGGGGACATAAATACCAAGAGAATCAAGGCAGTGTACAACTGGAAGGGGAAGAGGTGGAGGAATATTGGCAGAATAAGAGTGTAACAGGGCAGATGAATAGACCAACAAAGGACCAGGATCACTGGCCCCAGGTCCCGGGCCGTCGTGGACGGGCGCAGACGGGCTTAACTTAGGCGCAACTTCGGCGCGCCTTCGCCGCGCCCGCTGCGCTCGTCCGCTGCGCGGCCGAGGATATAATGTCATAATGTAAAAGGAGGAAGGGGCGTGGCAGGAAGGGAGTGGCCAGAACACTAGCCTGTCGACCCCAGAGCACCCAAGATGGCAACCAACCTCGCCCGTCCCCACTCCAGCAAGCCAAGAAGTAGAGGAGGGGGGCGATCAGCGGGAGGCGCTCCGGAGGGCAGAGACAGGTAGGAAGTATTAAAAACAAACAGCGAGTGCCGTTTCAAGTCGAGGCACCGGCGATTTAAAAATGGTCCAAACGTTGCTCCCAGGGCAGCGCCAAGAGAGATAAGTGCAGCGTCCAGGTGCACTGGTGTAAATGAGCGCAGGCGTAGCGCAGGCGTGGCTCCCGGCAGGCGCCTCAGGAGGAATGAGCAGCAAAGTCAGGTGAGGCGGGAGTTGGCCACCAGAAGAAGATTAGCCGGGGGGGGGGAGTGGCCAGAACACTAGCCCGTCGACCCCAGAGCGCCCAAGATGGCAACCAGCCTCGCCCGTCCCCACTCCAGCAAGCCAAGAAGTAGAGGAGGGGGGCGATCAGCGGGAGGCGCTCCGGAGGGCAGAGACAGGTAGGAAGTATTAAAACAAACAGCGAGTGCCGTTTCAAGTCGAGGCACCGGCGATTTAAAAATGGTCCAAACGTTGCTCCCAGGGCAGCGCCAAGAGAGATAAGTGCAGCGTCCAGGTGCACTGGTGTAAATGAGCGCAGGCGTAGTGCAGGCGTGGCTGCCGGCAGGCGCCTCAGGAGGAATGAGCAGCAAACTCCTTGAAGCCCCAACAAGCGCAGATATCCCTGTTGCAAGAAACGCACCTCACAAATGGTGAATTAGAGCACTTGCGTAGATGAGGGCGATGCACCCTAAGCGTTACCACATTTTCCGCATATGCAACCGGAGCAATGATCTGGCTCAGGACTGGGGTCTCATTTCAGGAAACCCGGAGGGTGGTAGACACAGAGGGAGGATAAGCGCTCCTAGAAGGGCTACTAGATGGCCAACCACTGCTAATAGGCAGCATATATACCCCGAACACTGAGCAGGGAACATTCTGGGACTCTTTATCAGAAGACCTAGCCCAGTTTATGACATTACTCTGGATCCTAAGGGTAGACTACTACTGTTTACTGGATCTTTTCCTAGACCGGTAATACCCCCCCCAACTCCACTCTCCAGCTTACACACAAACAGAGCACCTCCATTCCAGGGCAAATCACTGGGCACTAGTAGATGCTTGGAGAAACCTCCACCCAGCGACCATACTCTATCCCTGCCACTCCATCCTCCACAACCTACGAGTGTGCCTTGACCAGTTTCCGGGCTCACTGACAATAAACCCATGACCCAGTAGACTACTTAGGCCGAGTCCTATCTGACCTTGACGCACATCTCCTAACTCTTAAATGGCAACCACCCTTCCCCGGTCCCCACTTGGAAACTGCTGTGAGATTGCCTGGAAGACCCGCTACTCCGCCATGACCAAGAAAACAGCTTTGCGGTGAACACCCATACAGCATCCACTAGAATGATGGAATGGAATGCTTTTAAGGTGGTCGTCAGAGGAGCCTGTATCAGACAGATCATGGGAGTTCGCAGGATGCTCAATCAGAATCTACAAAAAACTGAGAACACGCTGTCGGCCATGACCAGGGCTGCGGATACTCTTCAGCTCAAACCTGGACGGACCACTCACTCCTTGAGATGGAGTCCTTGTTTGCAGACGGCAGTTTCTCCCATTTGACCAAATAGTGGAGAAAAGGGGCCTCCTATGAGGACAATTCCTTTTCTATATGCAAATCGTTTTAAGCTGTCACCATCTCTGGGAGCCGTCTGAAGGAGACACAGCAACACACCCAGACTCCACACAGTACTCCACATAGGAACAGGGGGCCACTTAATCACTTGGTTCTATAAAGCTAAGCGAGACCTTACGGCCATGTCACTTACTTGTTACTTGACTAAGGTGTAAGTATGAAGAAGAAGAGGAGTGGCCACTGCACAAAATAGAAAGGGAATACGCCTTAGAATACCCAAAGAAAGTATCCTGCAACTTGTGGTTCAAAAACATTAAATTTTCCATCTTACACAATGCATACCTCACACCAGCAGGACTCCAGGGTTTTATCCCTGAAACACAGTTCATGTGCCCATGCTGTCAGACCCCCGGCGCAACATTTCAGCATATGTTCTTGGACTGCCCCACTATACAACCCTATTAGAGCACAGTACATGAAACGCTAGGGAGATCACAGGTCTCGCTGACATTAACACATGGGAAGCCTGCACATTGGGGGTGTTCTGTCGACGGAAGCACCTCAAGGCTCAAATGTGATTTACCTCGCTGGCTCTCCTGCCAGCAAAACAAGGGATCACTATGCATTGGTGGTCACCAGCGGGAGCCCCGCCGGCCTGCCTGGACGGGAGCCTGGATGGGAGCAGTGAGCAAATGGGGAGCCACTGAGGAGGACGTGATTAGACATGAGGAGGTGCAGAGAGTGCGCCGGCATTGCATCTCCGCGGACTGGGCCGTGCTACTGCACCACTTCCGACAACACACAATAGACACCAAGCAGCCCTCAATGCTGCTGACCTCCGCAGGGGTCCTGGATCGGGACCTGTCAACAGGGATCCCTCAGGGCACCCATGGCACTGTAGAAAAAAAACCCTGTGCACCTTATAGAAAGACGAACCCTGAGTATCCCCGCAGAGTCAGATGCCCTAACAACACACCCAACCTTGTGAGAACTATGGTAAAGCCCCCAACATCCAGCACACTCCTGCCCGCGTACACATATCCTCGCCCCAAAATACCTATTCCCAGTTCTAATCCTGTTAGGAGATGGTAGACCACGCTGGTAGTTGCATACGCCGGACATATTTCAGAAAACACAGCCCCTTTATGAGCTGCAACAAAATACAATACAGCACCCTCCCAGCTCCATTCGTACTATTAACACACATGCTCACTACCGTGTAATTTTACGACTACCTCTGTAGTACAAAAGATTATGTAAAATGTGTGCGAATGATATATATGAGACAAGAGAATGAATCTGCAACTGGGAAATACTGAATACATTTTTTTTTTTAAATGTGAAGTTTCATAAATTGTCTCTATTTTACAGTGCAAAAATGTGTTAGTAGCTCAGAGTAACTTTCCTTGAGCAGAAGGAACCTCACTACAGAAAAGTTTGGAAAAACCTGGTCTGTACCCATGCACTCCTACACGCATTCATTCATTATGCATTAATCCATCAATATATTCGATATGTGCTATAGCTAAGAAACGCACAGACTTTAATGTCCTATAACTTTCAAATGTGTTTTTAATTACTTTAGAAATGAAGACCTAAATACAGAAGTTCTTTTCATTAGACAACTTTCTTGGTGAATGATAGCTTGTCCCCACATGCTTTGCTTCATGTGCCCTATTACATTGAGCTGTACTGAATGGGTCATGAAAAATTAAAATGCATTTTATTTTGTTGTAGGGACCGTCGATGGAAATTCGAGCACTGTGTGGAAGTTTCATAAAGGCTGCAGCAGGAGAGCACCTCTGTGATTAGCGCTTCAACACTGTCCGCAGCAATGTGTTTATGTATCAGTTATATTCTGTGATATAATCAGTCTGCTATGTGTCTCAAATGTTAGATTACCTTTTCATTAATAAAGCATTTGCCAGAAGTTTGTTTGTGGTTGGACTGGTTTGTAGGTAGGGTCTCTTTTTGACGAATGTGCTGTTCTTTGACCAAGATTGTTCAGGTTACACATTAAGGGGCATACTGACTATTCTTTCACGCAATGTGGCTCAGCAAGGGAACTTGCTGCTCTGCATTGAGTGAAAGGCAGAGAGCAAAAATGCTCCACATTTACCAAGATATGGAGCATTCTATTATTTCCATGCTGCAGCGGACTTTGTGCTGCCTAGCACTAACACTGATCAAGACCGGACTGGCCATAGCGGGCACCTGGCATTTCCCCGGTGGGTCGCCAGGGTTGGGGGGCCGTTTTGGGCCCCTGGGGTCCGATTTTGTTACAGGGCCGTTTTTGCAGCATAGTTGCAATATCGGCATCTGTAACGAATTCGGCCAAAACCGGCCCTGGCAAACTGCTCCACCGCTCCCTCGACCCCCGGGGGCGGGGGGAGCGGCTGAACACTTTGCCAGGGCCGGTTTTGTTTAGGTCCCAGTTCGGCTCTGATACAGATACACTTGCATAATAGTGTAAGGGTGCCTACATTTCTGGCAGTGTTGAGTTTCAACGGGGTTTTCTCGACATAAGCATAAAAGCGAAGGATGGTAAACTATATACTACATTATACAGGAAACCAGCTGCACGAAATACCCTTTTGAGGTACTCAAGCCACCACACCAGAGGATTACGAGACAATCTACCATTTGGCTAGTTCCTCCGTATCCGGCGTAATTGCACTTGGAAAGATGATTTCTTCTTAGAATCAGATGACCTCATTGAGCGCCTTTTGGAGAGGGGTTATCCAAAGAGACTAGTCAGAAGGGCTAGGAAAAGAGCGTGGTACAGTGACAGGGAAGGATTACTTACACCCAGAGTACGCAGGCAAACGGATGACAGGATGATTTGCGTAACAACCCACTGCACCAAAAGCAACGAGATACGGAAAATAATCAATAAACATTCGGATATTATTGGAGACACAATTGAGATGCCTAAACAACCCATGCATGCTTTCAAGAAGGCAAAAAGTATCAGAGACTTTGTAGTTTGCTCCTTGCTGGACACTCCGCCAAATCCCACGATTCAAGACCTATGGAACTTACCCGGGGTGGTAGGATCCACTGCTGATGATGTCACATATTACATCATTCATGACATGGTCAGTGACATCACTGATGACATCACTGATGACATCTCAAATGACATCACTGATGACATCATCCAGTGACTGTGTGTTTCTGTAAAGTTTAAATATGTTTTACATATTGAAGAATGAGTGGATGTATAAGTATCTGGATGAAAGATTTAGTAGGTACATGACTGAATGTATGAGTGAGTGATTAAATGTGTCTTACTGAATGCATGGGTTAGTGACTAAACTGTCTGAATGTGTGCATCAGTATGTCTGTTGTTGTGTAAGCTACTGCATGTGTTGATCAGTAGCTATATGATTGGCTATATGTGTTATTGATTGGTTGCCCGAGTATTTGTTTTTGAGACTGAGTGTGTGTGTGGGTAGCTGGCATATATAAATGACTATACATAAGAGCCACTGATTGTGTGAGTGGCTGTATGGATCATTGTGTACTTGTATCAGTAATTGTATAACAGAGTAAGTTTTTGTTAGTATATGTTTGAATAAGTAAGGTGTTGTGTGTATAACTGTATAGTTGAGGAAATGAAAGTGTGATTGATTCTTTGCATGACTGACTAGATATGTGAGTAACTCCATGGATGAGTGGCAGAGTTTGAGTGTCTGTATAGGTGTTTGAGTGCAGATGATAGTGTTGTATTGATGAGTGACTGTATGTATGAGTGATTCTATGGGTAAATGATTAGATGTGTGTATAGACCTAGCAATCAGTGTGTGCGTATGTAGTAACTGGTATTGGTGTGTCAATGGTTTCAAGAATGGTATTCTGTGTTTAACACTGGGTGTATCAAAGGTTATATTAGAGTGTGAAGAGGTGCATCGTATTATCACATGAATGATATAATCAGTGATGTGATCAGTGATGTCAATTGAGATGTCATCAGTGATGTCATCAGTGATGTCACTGACCATGTCATGAATGATGTAGTATGTGACATCATCAGCAGTGGATTGCGGGTGCGCGAAATATAGTTAGTACAACTAACTATATAGGAGCAATTTCAATGGTTTTTTAAATGCTAATTCCTAACTATATATAAACTGAAACCTATGGTTTTTTCAGTGAATTTGCACGGTTTTCTAAATGCTAATACCTAACTATATTTGACCTGAAACCTATGTTTTTTTTTGTGAATTTGCAAGGTTTTTTAAATGCTAATATCTAACTATGTAAGGCTTAAAACCTATGTTTTTTTCAGTGAATATATATATTTAATATAATATATATATCATTTTTGTTTTCAAGTTTTTTTTTATATGATTACAGGGTCCGCACACTGTAAACGCTCTGAGCTCTTACCCCGACACATTTTTTAAAATTTCTAAAACATAATATCTACGTTTTTAACGTAGATTTTAAAGGTAGACAATATCTGCTTTAATGTAGAAATTTTTTTTTTAAACTTTTAACAACAGTATATTACTTTTTGAAGTAGTAACAAATCTCGCGAGGGTGCGTCGCACGTGCACGCAACGTAAGAGCTCTGTCCGCGCACCGTAAAAGCTTTGAGCTCTTACCCCCGAAAGTTTTATGAACTTTAAATCGTTATAACTACGTATTCATTGCACAATGTAAAGGTACACATTATCTGGGATAATAAAGAACATGTTCATTTAAACTTTTAAAGACCATATATAACTTTATTTAAGCAATTATAAATCTCATGAGGGTGCGTACTACATAAACGCATCGTAAGATGATGTTAGCGCTCCGTAAATGGACCGTAAACGCAACGTTAGCTTACGTAAGCGCTCTGTAAACGCTCCTTAAGCTTACGTCCAACCATGAGACCTTAAAACAAATGATTTAATTGGTTTATAATACTTCCTACTCCAATTGTTGAAAGACCCTTCCCATGTTCATCATTCTTCTTTGGCTTTCAGAGAAGCAACACCTTTTTTCTACAGCTCCTAGCTACAGAAAAAATACTTCCAAATGGCTGAACATCCAGAGTCTGACCATTCTTCTAATGAAGACTTTGTTGAAGAGGACCCTCGCTCAAGTAAGAAGAAGGAGGCCATAGTCTGGAAGTTTTTCAGCTTTCCAGAACATCAGAAGAAAGTAAATTCACCACTGGTCACCTGCAAGATCTGTGACACAGTGTTATCTAGAGGAAATCCTAATAAGAAATATTCATTCGGAACCCACAGCATGGAACGCCATGTAAAAAATATACACCCCAACAATTGGAGTAGAGCTGTGGTGCAAAGATCTCAGGAGCAGGACTCTTCTCCTAGTACATCTACAGCAAGAACCGGAGTACCACCAATGCCATCTTCAATGGCGGCGAACATTCAGCCAGAACTGAAAAATTTAATGATGCAATGCATTGATTGCAGTAAATTAGTAGCCTTCGGACAACAGTCCATTGAAGTAATTTTGCAGAAGAACAGAAACCACAGATGCAGCAAATAATTTTTTTCTTTCAATTTCATAGTTTGTTCCTGTTGAACAATTGTTTTGTGTAAAAAGTTCATTTTTCTACGTTTTTCCAGCAAAAAAAAAGAAAAAAAAAGTTCTTTTAATAACTACCTCTACTGGTTAAAAAAAGAACTAAATTTCTATGTTTGTAAGTAAAAGTTTGTCATAGTGAATGTCAAAGTGCAAAACTATAAGGATGTGGTACAGCATAAATCTATAAGATGTTTACCTATAGTATACTGTATTATTTCCAAAGCACTGAAATGTAACATATCTATATAAATATGTTACAACTCTATGGGCCAGGTATAGGTAATCTCGATTTACCTACTCTTAAATACCGAATCATACCAATTCAATATTTAAGATAACGTAAATGGGATGTAGGTAATTTCTCTTTTGAAATTACCAAATCTGTATAATTAGGTCATTTTACCGAATCGGTATTTACCGATTTGGTAATTGCCATTGATTCCTAAAAATCTTGAGACCAATAGGAATCAATGACAATTACCAAATCAGTAAATACCGATTCGGTAAAATTACCGAATTGTCAAGGGAGACAGGTTGTCACTTTGACACCCTGTTGCACCCTTGATTCTGATTTGTGTGCCATGTCACACACATACATGGTTTTAGGGCATTTATGTGTGCCACATGGCACAAATGTACATGCACAGATATGCATGTACACAAGAATTCATTATTTACCTCCGAAAGTTTTATAAACTTTAAATCGTTATATCTACGTATTCATTGAACAATATAAAGGAACACATTACCTGGGATAATAAAGAACATGTCTAAACTTTTAAACACATATATAACTTTATTTAAACAATTATAAATCTCACGAGGGTGCTAAATCATTATATCCACATATTCATTGTACAATATAAAGGAACATATTAACTGGGATAATAAAGAACATGTTTATTTTAAACTTTTAAACAACATATATAACTTTATTTAAACAATTATAAATCTCACGAGGGTTCGTAGCACGTAAGCACATCATAAGATTACGTAAGCGCTCCGTAAATAAAACGTAAACGCAACGTAAGCTTACGTAAGCGCTCCGTAAACGCTCCGTAAGCGCTCCGTAAACTGATGTCCAACCATGTGACCTTAAAACAAAAGATTTAATTGGTTTATAATACTTCCTCCTCCAATTGTTGAAAGACCCCTCCCATGTTCGTCATTCTTCTTTGGCTTTCAGAGAAGCAACACCTTTTTTCTAAAGCTCCTAGCTACAGAAAAATACTTCCAAATGGCTCAACATCCAGAGTCTGACCATTCTTCTAATGAAGACTTTGTTGAAGAGGACCCTCGCCCAAGTAAGAAGAAGGAGTCCATAGTCTGGAAGTTTTTCAGCTTTCCAGAACATCAGAAGAAAGTAAATGCACTACTGGTCATCTGCAAGATCTGTGACACAGTGTTATCTAGAGGAAATCCTAATAAGAAATATTCATTCGGAACTCACAGCATGGAACGCCATGTAAAAAATATACACCCCAACAATTGGAGAAGAGCTGTGGTGCAAAGATCTCAGGAGCAATGCCATCTTCAATGGTGGCAAATATTCAGCCAGAACTGAAAAATTTAATGATGCAATGCATACATTGCAATAAATAAGTAGCCTTCGGACAACATTCCATTGTAATTTTGCAGAAGAACAGGAACCACAGATGCAACAATTGTTTTGTGTAAAAAGTTCATTCTTCTACTTCATCTTCAGAAGAGTTTGTTCCTGAAACCCCTAGAACACAGAGAGAGTCCATAGTACGGAAATTTAAAAAAAAAAAACAGAACGAGAGAAAAAGGTAAATGCGCCTTTTGTCACATGTAAAATCTGTCACACAGTACTTTCAAGAGGGAATCCACAGAAACAGTACAGCTTTGGAACTTATAACATGAAATGCCATGTCCGGAATATATATCCAAACAATTGGAGTAAAGCTGTAATAAAAAGATCATCAGAGGAGCAGGGCTCTGCTCCCAGCACTTCTTCTGAAGCAACAGCACCACCAATGCAAGCATCAATGGTTGCAAATATCCAACCTGAACTTAAGAATTTGATGATGCAATGCATTCGTTGCCAGAAACTAATAACCTTTGCATAAGAGTCCATTCAAGTTATCCTGCAAAAAAACAGGAAGCATAGGTGCATTACCAGGAGCATTTTTTCTTTTCTCTGAAGATTGTCTTCTGGATGAATCTTCTAATTCAGTCCTCTTGATTGATAAAGCTTGCTTATAAACTCTTTGTTTGCGGTTCTTGGTAGGCATAATCTATTATGACTTTGTAGATATTTACAATCTGTTGAAAAGAAAAATATGACATATTATAGACCACTACTAACATAGCACATAGCAATTACATTACCTAAACAATATAAACACTAGTTCACATCTCTTTGTGTGTCTCATATCACTCTCTGCCTGCACCATCTCCCTCTTTGCATGCCTCATCTCACTCTCTCCTTCCACCATCTCTCTGTTTGTATGTGTGTGTCATCTCAATCTCTGCCTTCACCATCTGTCTGTTTGTGTGTGTGTCTCATCTCACTCTCTGTGTCTAAAATGATTTACCATTCTAAATGTTTTTTGGTTGAAATGTCTGGCTTTAAGTTTTTTGACAAGGAACACACTAAGGGGCTCATTAGGATGGCGGGCGGAAGAGCCACCGCTGCCCTGGAATACGCGGAAAATGCCTTTTCCGGGTCCGCCTGCCGCGGACACTCCGTCCGCCATATCAGGATAGGAAAACGTCAAATTTCCGTCCGCGACGGAAAAGCACGCACCGCCGCCGAACTACACACGACCACGCGGCGGACGGAACACATCCGGAGGCTCCGCCGTACGTACTGACGTCTAAGACTGTCCCCCAAATCAAGATGGCGGAAAATACACATAAAACCGCTGCGGAAAAACAACCTGTCTGAACACGGTGGATTCCCCACAGCGAAGAAAAGATACATAGCAGAGAGACCCACCACAAGCTGCTCGCCACCATGGACCCAGCGCTACACGCTTTCCCGATGCCCTTCGCGATCCACCACGTCCTAGTCTTGGCCCACCATCGACGCCGGCGCAGGTAAGGCACAAACCATTGGCTGCATGGAGGGGAATACCTGCAAGGGTCGTGACGTAGGGAGGGTGAGTGTCATGTTACCGAAACCACTGATGAGAAGCAAATAGAAATACACATTTGTAGTACGCTAACATGAATGACAACGACAAACCACGAGACATGATAGACTACCTTTATTCCACATAATAGGGGTATAATCACAGTGTATGCATGAGCATGGGCAAAGTGGGCACCAGAGCATGAACATCAGAGGCAGCACGTGAGAGGGCAGAATGCAGTATCAGAACATCAACAGGGCATTGTGGAGTACAGAGCAGGTACATCAGAGGCAGCACATCAGAGGGCAGAATGCAGTATCAGAACATCAACGGTGCATTGTGAGTACAGAGCAGGTACATCAGAGGCAGCACGTGAGAGGGCAGGATGCAGTATCAGAACATCAACAGGGCATTGTGGAGTACAGAGCAGGTACATCAGAGGCAGCACATCAGAGGGCAGAATGCAGTATCAGAACATCAACAGGGCATTGTGGAGTACAGAGCAGGTACATCAGAGGCAGCACATCAGAGGGCAGAATGCAGTATCAGAACATCAACAGGGCATTGTGGAGTACAGAGCAGCGACATCAGAGGCAGCACGTGAGAGGGGCCAAGTGCATCAACAGTCCTTAGCACTGAACATGTCCATCAGAGGCAGCACGTGAGAGGGGCCAAGTGCATCAACAGTCCATAGCACTGAACATGTCCATCAGAGGCAGCACGTGAGAGGGGCCAAGTGCATCAACAGTCCATAGCACTGAACATGTCCATCAGAGGCAGCACGTGAGAGGGGCCAAGTGCATCAACAGTCCATAGCACTGAACATGTCCATCAGAGGCAGCACGTGAGAGGGGCCAAGTGCATCAACAGTCCATAGCACTGAACATGTCCATCAGAGGCAGCACGTGAGAGGGGCCAAGTGCATCAACAGTCCATAGCACTGAACATGTCCATCAGAGGCAGCACGTGAGAGGGGCCAAGTGCATCAACAGTCCATAGCACTGAACATGTCCATCAGAGGCAGCATGTGAGAGTGCAGAATGCAGTATCAGAACATCAACAGGGCATTGTGGAGTACAGAGCAGGTACATCAGAGGAAGCACATCAGAGTGCAGAATGCAGTATCAGAACATCAACAGGGCATTGTGGAGTACAGAGCAGGTACATCAGAGGCAGCACATTAGAGGGCAGAATGCAGTATCAGAACATCAACAGGGCATTGTGGAGTACAGAGCAGGTACATCAGAGGCAGCACGTGAGAGGGCAGAATGCAGTATCAGAACATCAACAGGGCATTGTGGAGTACAGAGCAGCTACATCAGAGGCAGCACAAGTACGTGTCCCAACCAACCCATCCCAGGGACCACAAGAGTGAAACGCAGTTCTCAATGGACAATGGACACACCATGTGAAATAACATGTGAGTGAAGTGATCAGCACCTCACATCACTGAATCAGGTGTACTGCGTGAACTACCTGCCTCGGACACACTGCCAGCACCAGCAACAGGAGTGTGAGACACAGCCACAGCCCGAGTGACACACACATGGGCCACAGACCCAGACACACTGCCAGCACCAGCAACAGAAATGTGAGACACAGCCGCAGCCCGAGTGACAGACACATCGGCCACGGACCCAGACACACTGCCAGCACCAGCAACAGGAGTGTGAGACACAGCCACAGCCCGAGTGACAGACACATGGGCCACAGACCCAGACACACTGCCAGCACCAGCAACAGGAATGTGAGACACAGCCACAGATGTAGTCACTGACACGTGAGCCACTGACCCAGGCAGACTGCCAGCACCAGAAACAGGAGTGTGCAACACAGCCACAGATCTACTCACTGACACGTGAGCCATAGACCCAGATACACTGCCAGGACCTGCAACAGGAGAGGGCACAACTGAGACTGTGCCACTACATGATGCATGACAGCAAACAACAGACACAGTGCCACTATCTGATACATGAGAGTCAACTGCACCTGCGCCACTGGGACCACTGAAATGATGAGCCACAGGGCTGTATGGGCCAGGAGGCAGGGTGGCCCTGGGAGCTGGGGATAGCTGACCTTGAGCGACATCGGGGTGGGCAGGTGTCAATGGTGTGTGTCTGCGTTTCTTAGGGATGTGTGAGTGCACCCTGGACAGGACAGGACTGGCAAGTGGTGGTGACTCTAAACAAATATCACCCACCATAGGTGGAGCATCTGCAGCCGGGGATCGGGTTTCTGGGGACGTGCTGGAGCCTGCTTGTCGTTTGCTGTGTGCCTGCCGTCTGGACTCAGAATCATGTGTAATGGGGGATGCAACAGCAGGGGACTCCCTCCTCTGCTTCTGACTGGGCTGGATGGGAGTGGATGTATGGGGGACTCCGCCGCGGAGACATCTGTTTGGCGTTCAGTCGAAAACATCAGCCTCAGTGCAGCCAGGGGTGAAGTATGACTGTCCTTGATTGCGCCATTGTCCATGGTAGAAGCCTTGTCCGTAGGATGTGCCTTATCCTTAGGTGGAGTGTTGTCTCTGGATTTTGCCTGTGCCCTGGTCGGTGCCCTGTTCCTGCCAGCAGACTTGTCGTCTGTGGTGTACCTGTCTCCAGTAGACACCTGCTCTCTGTGTGTGTCCCTGGCCTTGGGAGATGGACCTTGCTCTGTTGTGTGCCTGTCCTTGGGAGTCTCCCTGCTCTTAGGAGGTGCCTTTGTCTTTTGACTGTCCCTGTCCTTGGGAGGGTCCCTTTCCTCTGTTGTGGGCCTGCCCTTGGGAGTCTCCCTGCTCTTAGGAGGTGCCTTTGTCTTTTGACTGTCCTTGTCCTTGGGAGGGACCCTTTCCTCTGTTGTGGGCCTGCCCTTTGGAGTCTCCCTGCTCTTAGGAGGTGCCTTTGTCTTTTGACTGTCCTTGTCCTTGGGAGGGTCCCTTTCCTCTGTTGTGGGCCTGCCCTTGGGAGTCTCCCTGCTCTTAGGAGGTGCCTTTGTCTTTTGACTGTCCTTGTCCGTGTCCTTGGGAGTGGCCCTTTCCTCTGTTGTGGGCCTGCCCTTGGGAGTCTCCCTGCTCTTAGGAGGTGCCTTTGTGTTTTGACTGTCCTTGTCCTTGGGAGGGTCCCTTTCCTCTGTTGTGGGCCTGCCCTTGGGAGTCTCCCTGCTCTTAGGAGGTGCCTTTGTCTTTTGACTGTCCTTGTTCGTGTCCTTGGGAGTGGCCCTTTCCTCTGTTGTGGACCTGCCCTTGGGACTTTCCCTGCTCTTTTGAGGTGCCTTTGTCTTTTGAGTGGCCTTGTCCAAAGGACTGTCCATGGACTTGTGAGTGTCCCTTGCCTTGGGAGTACCTTTTGTGTTGAATACCTATGTAGCTCCTGAAGGCATGTCCCCCAACAACACTTGTGGATCCTGTGTGTGTACTCCAGTGTATCTGACGTTGTTTTTCGTGAACAGATTTTGCTGACCTAGGGGATGGGGTCTGTGCCCTGCGTGCCCTGACGTGCTGTCTGACACTGCTTCTAGTGCAATAACCTGTATTTGAGTCCTGCTCAGAATAATCACTACCCCCTGAGACATCCAGTGGTGTAGATGGGGAAACAGAAGTAGCACCCTGTTCATGCGACTGTACTATTGCAGACGACACACTGCTTGCCAATGACTGCACTGTCCTGTGTAGACCAGCAAGATCGCCATGCATCCCTTCCATGAATGCCACCACCTGCCCCAACTTCCTATCATGGTCTTGGAAAGCATTTGTCATATTGGTCTGCCCCACACACGGCTGTCGCAGCAGATCAACGGCCTCAGCACACAGTGCATTTTGGCTCACCGTGGCAGGGGCAGCGGTGCCTGCACCGAACGTCACTCTGCTCCCCCTACTCCTGCGGGCACGAACAGTACATGGTGCAGTTGGCGGAAGTGTGGGCCCTGTGTGCTGTGTTCCGACAGAAGGTGATGATTGCCCACTCCCAGTCTGTGACAACAGTGCAGGCTCACCAAGATTTTCCGAAGATGAGGACGATGGTGTCTCCACATGCGAGTCCTCAGGGACGGTCCTGTCCCCCTCTCCGGCGCTGCCCTCCTCTGTGTCATTTTGCGTGTGTGCGAAGTCTGACCCGGACTCATTTCCTCGACTAATCTCCTCCGTCTGTGGCTGAGTGTCCTCTGTCATAGCTGAAATGCACATAAAAGAGGTGTAAGTCATGGGCACACTCACGTACAGAAGGATAAGGATTCCCAAATTCCATAGCTGACAAAGTTCTTGTAGCACCCATCCTGCACACGGCCCACCTCTACCAGTCATCCTCACATTACATAAGCGTTGGTGGCCGTGACACATGTACAGCATGCGGACAGGGCAGAAGCACGTACATCTGCACACATTTCCTGCCATGGGGCCATGGACCACTAGGGGATGTGCTTCAACACTCAACTACTAAGCAAGTGGCGTGTCAACATGGCGGACCTGGATGTCAAATGACACCCACCCAATGGGACCAACATGGCATCACAGAGATACATACGCACCACGGAACTCAATACTGTGTCTGTGCACCAATACATGCATTGCACTTACAAGTTTCCTACACAGACAGTATGCTCACCGCTAGTTTGCTGTTGATCGACACTCAGACGTTCGGACAGTTCAGGATGCGTCACTGCAATGATACGGTGCATGAGAGGGGTCATGGAGCGTCGGGCCAGATGGGGCGTCCTTGGAATCATCCCCAGTGTCACTTCCGCTACATTCTTGCTCAGCCTGGAAATGTCGTCCCAGCGTTTGTGGCAGTGTGTATGTCGTCTGTTGCACACCCCCAATGCCCGTACTTCACGTGCAATGCTCCTCCACACGTCCTTGCGAAGGTGCAGCTTGACCTACCATGATGGGAGACAAAAGGGTGTAAGTCAGTGGACAGTTGGCCTGTCACACACATAGGGGCAACACGTATCTGTCAGCAGACATGCACAATCCAGAACATATGTCGAGCCCACACTACACAGCTAAGATTGCAGTAGGCAGGATTATTTGGCCCCCTCATGCACACCAACATGTCCCACACTGCACTTACCACCTGTCCGGGTGCACCGTAGAGGCGTCCATGGTTGCGGAGCACACCGTCCACGAGGACATCAAGCTCCGCGGCGGTGAAGGGACGAGACCGGATCTCTTTGGCTCTCGACATGGCAAGATCACGGAGTATGGCACTAGAGGTGATGGTCACAGGCAGCAGTCGGTGGTCAGCTCAGCAGCAGCAGCAGGTCGAGGTGATGGTCACAGGCAGCAGTCGGTGGTCAGCTCAGCAGCAGCAGTAGGTCGAGGTGATGGTCACAGGCAGCAGTCGGTGGTCAGCTCAGCAGCAGCAGCAGGTTGAGGTGATGGTCACAGGCAGCAGTCGGTCCTGTCCCCCTCTCCGGCGCTGCCCTCCTCTGTGTCATTTTGTGTGTGTGCGAAGTCTGACCCGGACTCATTTCCTCGACTAATCTCCTCCGTCTGTGGCTGAGTGTCCTCTGTCATAGCTGAAATGCACATAAAAGAGGTGTAAGTCATGGGCACACTCACGTACAGAAGGACAAGGATTCCCAAATTCCATAGCTGACAAAGTTCTTGTAGCACCCATCCTGCACACGGCCCACCTCTACCAGTCATCCTCACATTACATAAGCGTTGGTGGCCGTGACACATGTACAGCATGCGGACAGGGCAGAAGCACGTACATCTGCACACATTTCCTGCCATGGGGCCATGGACCACTAGGGGATGTGCTTCAACACTCAACTACTAAGCAAGTGGCGTGTCAACATGGCGGACCTGGATGTCAAATAACACCCACCCAATGGGACCAACATGGCATCACAGAGATACATACGCACCACGGAACACAATACTGTGTCTGTGCACCAATACATGCATTGCACTCACAAGTTTCCTACACAGACAGTATGCTCACCGCTAGTTTGCTGTTGATCGACACTCAGACGTTTGGACAGTTCAGGATGCGTCACTGCAATGATACGGTGCATGAGAGGGGTCATGGAGCGTCGGGCCAGATGGGGCGTCCTTGGAATCATCCCCAGTGTCACTTCCGCTACATTCTTGCTCAGCCTGGAAATGTCGTCCCAGCGTTTGTGGCAGTGTGTATGTCGTCTGTTGCACACCCCCAATGCCCGTACTTCACGTGCAATGCTCCTCCACACGTCCTTGCGAAGGTGCAGCTTGACCTACCATGATGGGAGACAAAAGGGTGTAAGTCAGTAGACAGTTGGCCTGTCACACACATAGGGGCAACACGTATCTGTCAGCAGCCATGCACAATCCAGAACATATGTCGAGCCCACACTACACAGCTAAGATTGCAGTAGGCAGGATTATTTGGCCCCCTCATGCACACCAACATGTCCCACACTGCACTTACCACCTGTCCGGGTGCACCGTAGAGGCGTCCATAGTTGCGGAGCACACCGTCCACGAGGACATCAAGCTCCGTGGCGGTGAAGGGACGAGACCGGATCTCTTTGGCTCTCGACATGGCAAGATCACGGAGTATGGCACTAGAGGTGATGGTCACAGGCAGCAGTCGGTGGTCAGCTCAGCAGCAGCAGCAGGTCGAGGTGATGGTCACAGGCAGCAGTCGGTGGTCAGCTCAGCAGCAGCAGCAGGTCGAGGTGATGGTCACAGGCAGCAGTCGGTGGTCAGCTCAGCAGCAGCAGCAGCAGGTTGAGGTGATGGTCACAGGCAGCAGTCGGTGGTCAGCTCAGCAGCAGCAGCAGGTCGAGGTGATGGTCACAGGCAGCAGTCGGTGGTCAGCTCAGCAGCAGCAGCAGGTTGAGGTGATGGTAGCAGGCAGCAGTCGGTGGTCAGCTCAGCAGCAGCAGCAGGTCGAGGTGATGGTCACAGGCAGCAGTCGGTGGTCAGCTCAGCAGCAGCAGCAGGTCGAGGTGAACAGGCAGCACTGGTCCCCAGGGTAGGATGCGTGCTTTTGGACAACACACATATATAGGGCCCTCAGCACGTGTCAGTGGCATACGTCGCCAGAAATTGGTCAGCCCTGGATGCGTGTTCGTGAAATGGGCCAATGACTGGCCCTGTTGTTGCGGTGCACTGCTTCCGCTACTTTCGATTGGGCATAGGCTGCATGTGCACAGACCGTCACGGGCTCACATCGGCAACCGCACGTGCAAGCTTCAGGCACGGATGTCCACAACCGCCGTGCCAGTCCATGTCCACAACCGCCGTCCTAGGCCCGGCCTGGCACGGCGGTTGTGGACATGGCCGGCATGGCGGTTGTGTATATGGCCTGGCACGGCGGTTGTGGACATGGCCTGGCACGGCGGTTGTGGACATGGCCGGCACGGCGGTTGTGGACATGGCCGGCACTGCGGTTGTGGACATGGCCGGCACGGCCGTCCTAGGCCCGGCCGCACCGGCCGGTGTACGGTGGATGATGCAATGTGACTGTAAGAGGGGACATGAACTGGCATGTCCATTGAGTACATCTAAAGGGTGTATAGGCCTGCACCTCCCCCGCTGAGTACGTGCACCGCCATGGTGGCGCCAGTGATAGAACATTGTTGCAACTGAAGCATCCGTGCCTGAAGCTTGCACGTGCGGTTGCCGATGTGTGCCCGTGACGGTCCGTGCACATGCAGCCAATGGGAAGAGGGCCGCTGGCCGCGTATGGCCATTGGGAAGTAGCGGAAGCTGTGCACCGCCATGGCGGCGCCAATTATGTCATCTTGCCAGACGCTGCACCGTGATGTGTTGTCTGCAGTTGCGTCATGAGGGTTGTGAGCGTGATAGGGAAAGTTCATATGTCATACACTATTGCTTGTGTGTCCATACTATGCCCATCGGTGGGCACACAATGGGCAACAGATGTGCATTTGGACGTGTTAACGTCGGGTGTGACCCTACAGATGTTATTACATCTTCACAACTACACAGTACATCACGGCTGTATGGCCAAATTATGAATCTGTTGTCAGTGTGTGGTTCTGGCGAGGTGACTACAATGGTGGTGGTACACATGCATTCAGTGTATGTGTTTTGGACGTTGTGTCACCATGCATGTAATTACCGTATGCACAACATTATTGGTGTTGGCATTGGTGCATGATGACATGGGGTGTGTGTATCATTATCGTTTGTGTGCATGCACTTGCATGTGTGTCTGTGATGTGGCTACTAAACATTAGGGTAAAGACACACGTATTGTCAGTAAGGTTCACATGTGACTACGTTGCGTTGTACGTGTTGACACACTTCCTGTTGCAAGTGGCTGCACTTTGTTAAAGGGCCACTCCGTATTGTATAGACTATCAGAGATGTCACACATATGACCATTCTCCCTAGAAAATTTGTTGTTGCTAATGTTGGCTTACATGTGATGGAGTTGCACACGAATGCGTTGTTTGTAAGTTGACTCAAGTTACATTTCTCTCCCACACAGGAGGGCTCCAAATGTGCATCGGCCATACACTGTGCTGGAGGATATGGTTGACGAGGAGGTGATTAGGAAATTCCGGCTGGATCGACGTCGGTTGATGGAGCTTGTTGCCCAATTGTCTCCTCATCTGCAGCCACGTAGGACGTATCCTGGTTCTATTACACCCACAGCAAAGGTTATGGCGGCACTACATTTCTTTGCTACTGGCACCTTTCAGTACACCGTTGGACATGCCGGGGGGATGTCACAGGCCATGTTCAGCACGGTACTTCGGGATGTTTTAACAGCTATGATGCTGTACAAGAATGACTACATCCATTTCCCACGGCCGGAAGAGTTGCCAGCAGTCAAAGCAGACTTCTATGCACTGGGCCACATACCACACGTTGTGGGTTCAATTGATGGCACACATATCGCTATCATTCCACCACGGGCACGTGAGCAGGTTTTTAGGAATCGTAAACACTTCCATTCGCTGAACGTGCAGGTGGTGTGCCTGGCAAACAACATCATCTCCCATGTGTGTGCAAGATTTCCTGGCTCCGCACATGACGCCCACATCATGCGGAGCAGCATTGTCCCCCAACTGATGGCAAATCTGCGACCCGGTCAAGCGTGGCTTGTTGGTGAGCGTGCAGTGGGGACTCTTGTGATCTCTGTGTGGCATGGGGTACCCACCATATCTTGTTGTGATGTTTGTGTATGTCATCCCCCTACATAGGCGACTCGGCGTACCCAAACCGGCCCTGGCTCCTCAGTCCCATACGTAATCCTACTACAGCGGGTGAAATGCGCTACAATGATGCACATGGAAGGACACAGAGAGTGATTGAACGTACCTTTGGACTGCTAAAGTCTAGGTTTCGGTGCCTGGATAAGACCGGAGGGGCCCTGCCTTACTCACCAGGAAAAGTATGCAGGATCGTGATTGCCTGCTGCATGCTCCACAACCTGGCCGTGCGCAATGACATTGAACTGCTCTTGGACCCTGAAGACGAAGAAGTTCCTCGGACTCCCATCCCACCCATGTCGACTGATGAGGATAGTGGTGAGGAGGAAGGTGTGGACCAGAGGCGCAAGCTCATTGATCGCTACTTCCCTTGAATGTGAGTAACTACCTCTTGTGCCAGTTGACAATGCCTTATGTATGTTTGCTGGTGTTGTGTGGATGTGGGTTGCATCAGCTGTCTGTTCTTGTTTGTGATGGTTGCATATGTGTGTCTTCATTTCTTTGGACATACAAGTCTCCATGATGTGTGTCCTCTCATCCCATGCTTTTGTGATGAGTGTAGTTTGTGTAATGTTGCTGTGCAGTGTGTTGTGATGTGTGTGAATCTGTTTCCTGACGTGTGTTTGCTGTCTCTGATTTTCCCTAGGTCACTCCCACAGCGCCATGATCATGTACGACTAGGATCCCTGAACCTGTTTACGTCTGTTTCTGAAGGCAATCATGTGAATAAACATGGAGGCAAAACATCATTGAGTGTGTAAGTGAAATTTATTTACAGGTTGTGCATTTGTGCTGGTGATTATTTACAAGTAAGTGGGGGGGAGAGAGTTGGAGTTGAAGGTAATGGCAGATGAAATGTCCGTGCTGACACCACATTGGGGGGTGTCAGGCTAGTCCAGCAGACCAGTGGCAATGATTGTCTATGTGGGACAGGATACTTTGCAGGGTGAATGTCTGGCACAGGCAGTGACAAAGTCATTGGCGGCCCCTCTTGGAGCATGTGGATGGCGGTCCAACACTGCTCTCACCCACTTCCAGCCTCGGGGGGCCCCTCCGTCTCTGAGGTGGAACAGAGTCAGCTGGGGGTGCAGGTTGTTCATGGGCCACATCCGTCGCCAGGGGCACAGGTGGTGGTGGTGGTGGCGGCAGCGGTGGAGGCGGAGGTGACGGTGGCGGTGGAGGCGGAGGTGACGGTGGCGGTGGCGCTAAGACAATTGGTGGAGGGGGGGGTTGTTCCGGCCAATCCATTCCCTCCACATTGTTGTCTGCTGGCCCATGATGTGCACTATCTGGCCAAGGTACCCCGACATTTCGCGCAACATGTTCGTGTTGTCCACTGAGTCCTGGTGTGCACGATCTGCATGTTCCTGGGAACGGTCGTATGACGCCTGGCACCTGGCTAGGGCTTGTAGGGACTCTGCCACAGGATGGGGTAGCTGTCCTTCCTCTGTACGGCGGAGTGTGGGTCGCCTGATTGCCTGATGTCCCGTCGCCTCTCTCCTTTGTGGCCCACTCACCCTGCTTGGGTGTGAGGCCGATGGACCTGCGTCGTGCGCTTGGTTAGGCTGGGTGGCACAGGCAGGAGTCGTGGTACTGGTGGTACTGGTGGTACTGGTGGTACTGGTGGTGGTACTGGTGGTGGTGGTGGTGGTGGGGACTCTGCAGATCACTGAGGCAGGTGTCGCTGAAGTCACACATACGACGGTTGTCGGGCCCGGGAGTCCCTGTGAGCCAGATGGCCCTGGCTGTCTGCTTGGGCCCGCTCCATCCTTTGCACCAGAGCTGCCTGTGTCATCGTCACCAGAGAGTCCGGTTTGTGTGGGAGGCGAGGCTTGCGGCCGGGTGCTGGTTTCCCCAGTCAGTTCACGATCACCTGAGGGACAAGATAGAGCTGGTCAGTAATGTGGACATTACATGTTCATATAGATTTGTACACATTTCTGTGTCCTGTCAGACACACCCCACACACCCCACCCTCCACCACCCTCCACCCACCACCACCACCCTCCCCGTGAACATGGGAGCCTGTTGGGAGTTGTAGTTTGGACCTCTCACACACCCCACCCTCCACCACCACCACCCTCCCCGTGAACATGGGGGCCTGTTGGGGGTTGTAGTTTGGACCGCTCACACACCCCACCCTCCACCACCACCACCCTCCCCGTGAACATGGGAGCCTGTTGGGAGTTGTAGTTTGGACCTCTCACACACCCCACCCTCCACCACCACCACCCTCCCCATGAACATGGGAGCCTGTTGGGAGTTGTAGTTTGGACCTCTCACACACCCCACCCTCCACCACCACCACCCTCCCCGTGAACATGGGAGCCTGTTGGGAGTTGTAGTTTGGACCTCTCACACACCCCACCCTCCACCACCACCACCCTCCCCGTGAACATGGGAGCCTGTTGGGAGTTGTAGTTTGGACCTCTCACACACCCCACCCTCCACCACCACCCCCTCCCCGTGAACATGGGGGCTTGTTGTAAGCCATGTACATGTTGGTGAGTAGGTGTCCGACGTGCATGGGTTGGGGCGTAGGAGATGTGTCTTCTCAGTTGTGTGAGCCTGACCATGTCGTACTGATCGTGGTGCTTGGTTTGTACTTACCAGCCTCTTTTCCTTCATTAAGTCCGTCTAGGCTCTCTGGGTGAAGTATCACCAGCACCTTCTCCTCCCAATCGGTGTAGGGTATGGGCTCCGGGGGTGTTCCGCCGCCCGTATGATTGGCTCTTGCATAGTTTTTGGCGCGGATGCCTCTCACCCTGGTCTTCAGGTCATGCCACCGCCTCTGAATTTCATGCTTCGTCCTCGGCACGGTCCCTGACGCATTCACCCGACTGACGATCCTGTCCCACATGTGGTTCTTTTGCGCCACGGACGTCTGCTGGACTTGGGCCCCGAAGATGTGGGGCTCAACTATGATGATTTCATCTACCATTACCTTCAACTCGGTCTCCGTGAATTTAGGTTTTTTTTTGGGTGCCATGGTGTGTGGTGCTCAGTGTGTGCGTTGAGTGAGTTGGGGGGTGCAGGTGTGTGGTGTGTGATGTGTAGGAATGGTGTGGTGGGTGTTTGTGTGGTGGGTCTACATGCCAAGAAACTAAAACATTGTCACATAAAAACAAGACAATAACCTTGAAATCATTCACTAACTCCAATACAAGCAAAGTCATATATGCCATTATCTGCCCATGTGGGTCTATGTATATCGGCCAAACCAAGCAAAAGGTGAAAAATCGCATTCTGCAACACTGCAGTAGGATTAGATGTAATACTCAGGGAGCTCCCTTAGTAGAGCATTACACAACATATAACCATACACCTGAATCCATGACATGGTTGGTAATTGAGGAAATCACCCTAGGGCCCGTGGTGGCAATATGAGCTCCTTTCAAAAAGAGAGAGTTTCCCATAAAACCAGAAAGACTGGGTAATACAAGTAACAAAACAAAATTCCTTCCTGTGTTATTCAGTATGGTTATATTCGAGACCTTGTTAGACAGTTTAGAAGACACCCTGTGTACATATAATCTCAACACACAAATTCGCATATACTAACTTGATTTTATTAAAAACAGGTTTATTTAAAAACTGGCATGTAGCCTCAATTCATAATTTTTCTAAACACAATTGTTGTACACAATATTCACAATGATTCAAATGATCATAATATAATCACAATGTGAAAACTACATAGTATTTATGCAAATATACAGCAAATTAAAAACAATAGTTAAAAATGAAGTCCTTATGTCGACGCATTTCGGTGTCTCGTTCTGATCTTTATAAACACCTTCCTCAGGACAGATCAATATTAAAACAGACAAAACCTGAAAATAAATATATACAATTAATAATGGGTCATGTTGTGTGGATATTCTACACTCATTCTAAGCTGTATGCATCTAATAACAAGGTCAAGCGAATCTTACTTTTCAGTGTGATTATATTAATCACTCTTATTCGAAGATAGACCACTGTTTAACTTTTGGTACTTCTTCACAGGGTTCAGCGAAGGCTTCCTCCTGTATTGATAAAAAGGTATAGAGGCGCTCTGAGTATAGGCTCTATACTGTTATTTATCACTTCTTCCACCCGTTAATTCTTTCATATCTAGTCGGTGGTTCACTTACTTAAAATTACAGCGATGTTATTTCCTCATGACATCTTTGAATTTCAGTGCCATCATTATCATATAGATGCTCCTATTCGCGACACTTTTTCGTGGGTGTTTTTACAAAATTACACCCTTGTTCTTATGGTGCTGGTTCTGATTCTTCAATTTTCAGAGTGACCGTGCACCTGTCATCATGAAAGAAGTTTTATCAGTACTTCTGTTATCTTTCTTCATTATATATTTGCATATAGGCTAAGACAATAACCTAATGGATCTAAGGCCCACAATCGAATCTTTTTTGTACATGTCTTGCTCTATTTTTTATCAAGAACATACTCATTTCTGTATCCCGTACTTTCAGTCAACACAGTAAGTTTTTCAGATTCCTCTATTCAAATTCTTCTGTGGGTTCAAAATTATTTTTATATTCTATCATATTGTATTAACCCACACTAAAGAAAAAATGAGCTACTACCTTGAATAATCTAAGCTCTATTTTAGAGTCCCACCCTGGAGGCGTTTCGTCTAACTCATAAATCGGGCATACAGCGTCAGCCCTTATCTCGCGCTTAACACGTGCGTCCACTGCAGCCTCCTCCTTCGTGAACCGATGGTATTGTCATGCCCCGAGATTTCAAGCACTATCCCTTTAAGATCCACAACTATAAATCAGGACTGAGCCTTTGGAGCGACGCTTTACGTTCTTGCGTCTAGCTCCGTGGCTCTTTGTTCCGTCTTTGATTCTGTTGCCTGACTTCCTGTTTGGTGAATTCCGTTTGCTGTCTGAGTTAAAAGTCCTCTGTGCTGCACGCCTTCCGCGTTGTTCAAGGCTTCCTCATTGCAGCTCCTCTGGTGCCTTGGCGCCTTTTCGTTGCTCCGCCCGACGGCCGGGTTTGTGCTCCGCCGTCCGACCGGGCACTAATTCCTTGTACCTTGCTCCAGCTCCCTGCTCCGCCCGACGGCCGGGTTTTTGCTCCGCCGTCCGGCCGGGCACGCTTTCCCTTGCACCTGTTTCTGCCCTTCGCTCCGCCCGACGGCCGGGCTTAGTCTCCGTCGTCTGGCCGGGCTTCACGTCCCTTCCCACTCCACCTCCAGGTCGCTGCTCTACTCGACGGCCGGGCTTGTTCTCCGCCGTCGGGCAGGTTGGTGTGTGGCTTCCTTTCCCTCTCTTTAGGTATTTAGGTTCGTTATTTCTTTGCGTGCATTATGCACTAGGCTGGGCCTGTTCTCCGTCTTTTCATATTTGTTGGTCCTTTCCTTTCTACTTGACTGTATCCCGGCTGGTTCTTTCATCACTCCTTTCCGGTGCCAGCATAATTCGTGTTGGGATTTCTTGCGTGGCCTCCGTTCAGGGTGCAGTATCCAGACCTACACTTCCAAGGAATACGGTAACAGCGCTGTGCGCTGCCTAACTTGTTTAGTAACAATCATTAATGATTATGGTTTCCTTATATATGTGTTTCATATCATAGATGTACATACACAGCATTGGAGTTGTCTTTGGACTATCACCAAGTAGATTCGATTACTACATCCTTTGTACAATCGCGCACATTAATTCAAGTAAGAGCATTGTGTGTGAGTGCTTAACAGTACATGTTCAAGTTATAGGAGAATTGACATTGATTATTGTTTATTCACTCTAGGCAGGGTTCAAGACGACCTTCCACATTGCCCTATACATCTGTTCAGAGGCTTAGACAACACACTAGATGGTATGTAATATTGACACCGGGACACATAGAAACATTAGTATAAATCACTGTTGTTTAATAACGTGAATATTTGTTTCAGCCCTACGTCCACCAGAATTCGGTACCGTGTGTTGCACCACCAAGCAGAAGATTACAGTCAAGACTTCTTTTTTCCTTCCCAACCTTTCCTTGTTTTGTTTCCCTGTTTTCCCCTGGCGAGCCTCTCGTACTCTAGTGTTTGATAGAGTCGGAAGGCCGGAGGGGAAGGCTGTGGATTATCTTCGGATCCCTGACGCTCCTGCAGAACCTGCCTGGAATTCATTACAGAACGTAAAGCCCAAGTGGTTCGTTCCGCCTGAGCGTCATGGATCTTGAAACGGTTTCTCTTTCTGTTGTGGCTAGCATGTTAGGGAACTTGCAGGTTGAGACCCAGGCATTGATATCTAGGGTGGACACAATGCAACGGCAACATGCTGCCGGGGCGACGGGGGGAGGTACATCAGTAGTTCAGGTTACCACACCTCCTTCCCTACCTCTCGCACCCCCTGAAAGATATGCAGGAGTCGCAGCCCGTTGTGCTGCTTTTCTTAGTCAGTGTCAGCTTCATTTTTCATGTAAAGCTAATTGTTTTCCTTCTGAGCAGGCAAACGTAGCCTTTGTGATTTCCTATCTTAGTGGGGCGGCAGCTGATTGGGCCATCCCGTTAGTTGACCGAGATGATCGGCTCTTACATAGCTACACTGCATTCAGGAGGGAGTTCCGTAAATTATTCGATAGACATGTCTATACTCATTCGTCTGACACAGAATTACTGAGCCTGAAGCAGGGTAATCAAGATCTTGTAACCTATATTACCTCCTTTAGGAGACTGGTAGTAGAATCCAACTGGCCAGAAGAGAAGCGCAGTACGATGTTTTACAGAGGCTTACGAGAAGACTTAAAGGATGCTCGCTCACAAATTGTTGATTTACCGACTTCCTGTACTGATCTCATTGATTTAGTGGTTAAGATAGATCATCGCATTCAAGAACGAAAGAAAGAGAGGGGTAAACATGAAGCAAGGTATCTGCCTCTTAGAGAAAAGAAGAGTGCCCCAGACAAACCCAGTGATGAGAGTGAGCCTATGCAGATAGGCATAGTAAGGGGACCCCTTACTCCAGAAGAAAGACAGAGAAGACGGACACTTAGACTTTGCTTGTATTGTGGGAAGGCGGGTCACTTTTTGAAGGATTGTCCTGTAAAACCTGCACAACCCAAGTATTCGGGAAACTAGGAAGCCTGGAGTCCTGTGAGACAAGGATTCCAGGTAGGTCTGGATTGACAGTCTCTTCCTCAGATTACAAACGCTCTCCCACAAATCCCCTCTATGTGTCAGCTTTTCTGTCTCATGGAGTGCATGGCATACATGTGTTAGTAATGGTGGATTCCGGGGCATCAGGGAACTGCATGGATGAGGAGTGGGCCAAGGAAAACATGATTACTTACACTAAAAAAGAGATAGCCAGTCATGTCACCACTATAGACGGCAGCTCACTTGTTTCTGGTCCCGTAACTCATCATACCACATTACTACACATGACGTTAGAACCAGAACATCATGAAGACATAAGGTTTGATCTCATCTGTTCTCCACAATTCCCAGTACTCCTTGGTATTCCGTGGTTAAGATCCCAAAATCCTGAAATTAACTGGGAAACTTCTACGATCACTTTTCCTCAGTCAACAGGGGCTCCAGTGGTAGGAGCCGCAGTTGACAAGGTACCCTCTGTTATTCAAAGTCATGAAGGGGATTCCGGACTACCGTCTTGTTATCAAGATTTGCAGGCTGTCTTTGACGTTAAGGAGGCCGAGATTCTCCCTCCACATAGGGTTTACGACTGCCGTATTGACCTAGAGGCAGGGGCAAGAATCCCTTGTAGTAGAGTATATGCTCTCACAGAAAAGGAGATTGCATATTTACGAGAATATTTGGACACCATGCTGGAAAAAGGCTTCATTAGACCTTCCCGTTCATCAGCCTCGTCATCACTCTTTTTCATTCCCAAGAGGGAAGGGGGTCTTCGTTGTTGTATCGACTACAGGACACTGAACGCAGTCACGATCAAGAATAGATATCCATTACCTCTGATCGCCTCTCTCCTTGATCGAATCCGCAATGCCCAATTCTTCACCAAGCTAGACCTACGTGGAGCTTACCATCTTGTGAGGGTCAAGGAGGGGGACGAATGGAAGACCGCTTTTTGTACCAAATTCGGTCTGTTTGAATATCTCGTGATGCCTTTTGGGCTCTGCAATGCTCCTGCAGCATTCCAGTTTTTCATAAATGAAGTGTTGAAAGATATGCTGGACATATATGTCATTGCTTACATAGACGATCTGTTGATCTTTTCTTCCTCCATGGGGGAACATGTACAGCATGTACGCAATGTATTGGAATGGTTATTGAATAATCGCCTATACTGTAAGTTAGAGAAATGCACCTTCCATACTCAAGAGGTTCCTTTTTTGGGGTATGTTATCTCTCCTTGGGGTCTTCGTATGGATTCTTCTAAGGTGGAAGCAGTGTTGGCTTGGCCAGCCCCGCTTTCTGTGAAAGATATCCAAAGCTTTTTGGGACTGGCTAATTTTTACAGACGGTTCATCCGGGACTTTTCTACCCTTGTGGCGCCCATTACCGCTTTGTTGAGGCAAGGAGTTCTTTTTGTTTGGTCCTCGGAGGCTGGGGACTCTTTCCGTCTCCTGAAGAAGGCCTTCACCAGTGCCCCTGTCCTGCGACATCCTGATCCTGCCTTTCCCTTTGTGGTGGAGGTGGATGCTTCACAAGTGGCGGTGGGAGGAGTCTTGTCCCAAATTGATACGCAATCTGGAGAGTGTCATCCAGTAGCCTACTACTCACATAAGTTCACCCCTGCAGAATATAACTACGCGGTGGGGGATAAGGAACTATTAGCCATTAAGAAGGCTTTCGAAGAATGGAGGCAATATTTACTGGGGGCCAGATATCCAGCTGTGGTGTATACAGATCACCGCAACCTGCAATACATTAAAACCGCCAGGGCTCTTTCCATGAGACAATTGAGATGGTCACAATTTTTCAGCAAGTATGACTTCACCGTCCAATATAGACCTGGGAGAAGAAATGGCAAGGCAGATGCACTATCACGGTTAGGGTTTGATTCTCCGGCAGATAGGGTAGAACAAACCTACATTATCCCCAGAACCAGTATAATAGGTGGGATGTCGACTGAGGATGATTTTCTAGCTCAAGTGCGAGTTAGTCAGGAAGCGGTGGACATGACATCCTTGGTGGGTTTCCGGGAAGTGACCTTACGGGGAGGTTTGACTTGCGTCCAGGAGGGAGTGGTTCTACCCTCCAAAGAGTTACAGGAACAGGCTATGCAGTGGTACCACTCTCATCCTATAGCAGGCCATCCAGGGATTAAGAAAACCATCAAGGCTTTGAGAGACCGGTTTTGGTGGCCTAACATGCTCAAGGATATCGAATCCTATGTTAAGACTTGCCATGTTTGTGCTCAGACTAAGATATCTCATCTTAATCCTGTGGGCCTACTCATGCCGCTAGCTTCCCCTCCGGGCCCTTGGCATACGGTGTCTCTCGATTTCATAGTAGAGTTACCTCTCACGAAGATGAAGAACAACACCCTGTTAGTAATGGTAGATCTGTTCACGAAAATGGCCCATTTTGTGCCATTACAGGGGTTACCCTCAGCAGGAGAACTAGCGGCTGTATTCATGCAACAGATAATCCGACTCCATGGGTTCCCTTCCATCCTGGTTTCCGACAGAGGCGCCCAATTTGTGTCACGGTTTTGGAAGTGTCTATGTTCATTATTCCAGATAGAGGTCCGATTGTCCTCAAGCCATCACCCTTAGACAGACGGACAGACTGAAAGAGTTAACCAGTGCTTTGAACAATACATACGTAATCAAGTATTGCACTCACTGAGGGATTGGGATGAGTTTGTATGGTTAGCTGAAGTCTCTTACAATAACAGTCCACACTCATCTACCAACACCACCCCATTCTTTTGTTCTTATGGGTTTCACCCCAAGTTGTTGCCTACAGGACCCCCTATCGATTGTTCCACTCCCGCTGCCTCTGATAGACTAGAGAGATTACAAAAGGTACAGAAAGATGCATTAGACTGTCTAGAGATGGCAAAGGTGAGGTACACAGAAGGGGCAAACTTACACAGGAGGTTAGAACCCATTTACACGCCAGGAGATGAAGTTTGGCTCTCCACAAAATACATAGCTCAGGGAGGTCCACGCAAGTTTAACCCCAAATACATCGGCCCGTATAAGGTGGTGAAAATGATTAATCCTGTGGCCATGAAACTGGAACTTCCCCCTTCATTTAAGATTCACCCTGTGTTCCATGTTTCGCTATTGAAGCCAGTTGAACCGGGTACCAGATTGCCCCACAAGCCTGCTCCTGTGATTCTCCAAGACTCGGAGGAGTATGAGGTGGAGGCGATACTGGATTCCCGTAAAGTAGGAAAGAACCTTCAATATTTAATCCATTGGAAGGGTTATGGAATAGAAGAGCGGACGTGGGAACCTGTGTCTAATATCCATGCACCCCGTCTGATACGTTTATTCCATCAGAAGCATCCTGACAAACCCAAACCAGGGGAGGGGACTTGTGGGGGGAGTGTACTGTAATGCCCCGAGATTTCAAGCACTATCCCTTTAAGATCCACAACTATAAATCAGGACTGAGCCTTTGGAGCGACGTTTTACGTTCTTGCGTCTAGCTCCATGGCTCTTTGTTCCGTCTTTGATTCTGTTGCCTGACTTCCTGTTTGGTGAATTCCGTTTGCTGTCTGAGTTAAAAGTCCTCTGTGCTGCGCGCCTTCCGCGTTGTTCAAGGCTTCCTCATTGCAGCTCCTCCGGTGCCTTGGCGCCTTTTTGTTGCTCCGCCCGACGGCCGGGTTTGTGCTCCGCCGTCCGGCCGGGCACTAATTCCTTGTACCTTGCTCCAGCTCCCTGCTCCGCCCGACGGCCGGGTTTTTGCTCCGCCGTCCGGCAGGGCACGCTTTCCCTTGCACCTGTTCCTGCCCTTCGCTCCGCCCGACGGCCGGGCTTAGTCTCCGTCGTCTGGCCGGGCTTCACGTCCCTTCCCAATCCACCTCCAGGTCGCTGCTCTACTCGACGGCCGGGCTTGTTCTCCGCCGGAGGGCGGGTTGATGTGTGGCTTCCTTTCCCTCTCTTTAGGTATTTAGGTTCGTTATTTCTTTGCGTGCATTATGCACTAGGCTGGGCCTGTTCTCCGCCTTTTCATATTTGTTGGTCCTTTCCTTTCTACTTGACTGTATCCCGGCTGGTTCTTTCATCACTCCTTTCCGGTGCCAGCATAATTCGTGTTGGGATTTCTTGCGTGGACTCCGTTCAGGGTGCAGTATCCAGACCTACACTTCCAAGGAATACGGTAACAGCGCTGTGCGCTGCCTAACTTGTTTAGTAACAATCATTAATGATCATGGTTTCCTTATATATGTGTTTCATATCATAGATGTACATACACAGCTTTGGAGTTGTCTTTGGACTATCCCCAAGTAGATTCGATTACTACATCCTTTGGACAATCGCGCACATTAATTCAAGTAAGAGCATTGTGTGTGAGTGCTTAACAGTACATGTTCAAGTTATAGGAGAATTGACATTGATTATTGTTTATTAACTCTAGGTAGGGTTCAAGACGACCTTCCACATTGCCCTATACATCTGTTCAGAGGCTTAGACAACACACTAGATGGTATGTAATATTGACACCGGGACACATAGAAACATTAGTATAAATCACTGTTGTTTAATAACGTGAATATTTGTTTCAGCCCTACGTCCACCAGAATTCGGTACCGTGTGTTGCACGACCAAGCAGAAGATTACAGTCAAGACTTCTTTTTTCCTTCCCAACCTTTCCTTGTTTTGTTTCCCTGTTTCCCCCTGGCGAGCCTCTCGTACTCCAGTGTTTTGATAGAGTCGGAAGGCCGGAGGGGAAGGCTGTGGATTATCTTCGGATCCCTGACGCTCCTGCGGAACCTGCCTGGAATTCATTACAGGTATAACTGAAGGCCACTCGCTGCGTCTTTATATACCCTGTATTTAAATTTTCAATTGAATAATTGTTATCGGGTGGTGTCTCATTAGTGGCCCTCCCGTTCATTTTATTGATGTCTGTAGGTAGGACGCGGCGTTTCCGCATCACATGGTTTAGGTGAATGCGCACGCAGCAAGGGCTTTTTTATTCATTGCGGCCACCATTTTGGTAGTTCTCCGAGTTTTTGTATTCACTCTATTCTCAAAAAGGACGTTTTACAAGGCGAAATCTACGTGATGTGGGTAACTTTGGTAGAACAATTAATTATCGCCGTTTCCACCGCTACTTTTATCGATAACTACATTATTGGCGAAGTAGTGTGTTAGGGTCAATCCTATTCGAAGAATACATTCTGGTTTGTGCATTAAAACATTTTCTTCTAGTGAGGCCCAGAAAATCATTGTGACATTTATGACTCGAGTAATCATATACAATATATATAATGTTTGTAATACAGTTTGGGCACAGTAACATGACCCTATCTCGTTACAATATATCAATAGTAATCAACAATAATCAACTTGGATGTTCATTCTTTTAAAATAAACTGTTGTGTATTCCCAGTACATTTATTCCACAAAGTATGACAAGTACATTATTTCTAAGTAAAACGATATACATAATTAGCACATATATAGCTGTAATAATCATTCATGGTACATATGTATATTCGCAGTCCTAGAAGATGACAGTCATTTGATCTTAACTTAAACAATACAATCCTAGGGAAATTGGAAAATCACAACTCATATATAATAATTGAACATAACTACCTTGATTACGATTCACTAGGGTACTTCAAAGAAAGATCAAACTTTAGTCAGACAGTCTTTCCTTAGATCAGATTTTCAATATCAGTTGATTATTCTTTCCCACTCTTCCCTATTATTTAAACCTTGGTGGTAGGTTTTAAATTTCGACATGAAGAATTGCTCTCTCTGTTTGCGTTTTTTTTCCATTTCGCCACCTCTCATTGATATTTTCATTCTTTGTAAAATGAACCACTTAAAATCTTCAAATCCATGATTATTATTTATCCAATGTTCTACAAGCGGTGCATTCTTTTTCTGATTTTTAAGGGCTGACCGGTGTTCAGTCAACCGCAGGCGCATTTCGCGTCCTGTTTCACCTATATAACCCTTGGAACAAGGGCAGACAATCAGATAAACTACATTTGCAGTCCTACAATTTACATGCTCAGATTTTAAAATATTTTTACAGTGGGTGCAATTTCCACAAATCTACCTTGTGGAAATTGCACCCACTGTAAAAATATTTTAAAATCTGAAAAAGTCGATCTAAATGGAATCACACACTGCATGAACGAGCATGTAAATTGTAGGACTGCAAATGTAGTTTATCTGATTGTCTGCCCTTGTTCCAAGGGGTATATAGGTGAAAAAGGACGCAAAATGCGCCTGCGGTTGACTGACCACAGGGGGCCTAGCTACAAGGAAGCATTGGCAGCAACACAGTTTTCCTCCACGTACCGACACCCACATGGGGAGATACATCACTTTTACAGTACTATTTGGATTTATTTCACGTGACTGCTGCACCCACTGGGGTTTATATGGAGGCTTAAGTCTTGGCAACCATTTTTCGGACTATATCATCCAGGATGTCTTGCGCCCACATGGGCGGGACTTTGCATTTAATAAATGGCTTCCGCAACACGCAGCAATCTCCTGTGTTCTTTGAGCCACTGAGGAAGAGCGAATGCTGCTTGAAACGCGTCTGGCTAATGTTGGCGTTGCTGAGCTAAACAGTGATTGCTGCTGCTTGGAGCTGTGTGCGTTTACTCCTCTGGGTGCGATCTCCACATATGGGCATCCTTGGTGTTTTTGTATATAGCGGCCAGCCCGGCCGCGTGGAGGTCCCGCTGCCATAACGGCGGATCCTTGAGGTTCGCAACCGCGGACACTATCAGGAGCAGAGGGGGCCTAGCTACAAGGAAGCATTAGCAGCAGCACAGTTTTCCTCCACGTACCGACACCCACATGGGGAGAGACATCACTTTTACAGTACTATTTGGATTTATTTCACGTGACTGCTGCACCCACTGGGGTTTATATGGAGGCTTAAGTCTTGGCAACCATTTTTCGGATTATATCATCCAGGATGCCTTGCGCCCACATGGGCGGGACTTTGCATTTAATAAATGGCTTCCGCAACACGCAGCAATCTCCTGTGTTCTTTGAGCCACTGAGGAAGAGCGACTGCTGCTTGAAACGCGTCTGGCTAATGTTGGCATTGCTGAGCTAAACAGTGATTGCTGCTGCTTGGAGCTGTGTGCGTTTACTCCTCTGGGTGCGATCTCCACACATGGGCATCCTTGGTGTTTTTGTATATAGCGGCCAGCCCGGCCGCGTGGACGTCCCGCTGCCATAACGGCGGATCCTTCAGGTTCGCAACCGCGGACACTATCAGGAGCAGAGGGGGCCTAGCTAAAAGGAAGCATTGGCAGCCACACAGTTTTCCTCCACGTACCGACACCCACATGGGGAGACACATCACTTTTACAGTACTATTTGGATTTATTTCACGTGACTGCTGCACCCACTGGGGTTGATATGGGGGCTTAAGTCTTGGCAACCATTTTTCGGACTATATCATCCAGGATGCCTTGCGCCCACATGGGCGGGACTTTGCATTTAATAAATGGCTTCCGCAACACGCAGCAATCTCCTGTAATCTTTGAGCCACTGAGGAAGAGCGAATGCTGCTTGAAACGTGTCTGACTAATGTTGGCGTTGCTGAGCTAAACAGTGATTGCTGCTGCTTGGAGCTGTGCGCGTTTACTCCTCTGGGTGCGATCTCCACACATGGGCATCCTTGGTGTTTTTGTATATAGCGGCCAGCTCGGCCGCGTGGAGGTCCCGCTGCCATAATGGCGAAACCTTGAGGTTCGCAACCACTGACACTATCAGGAGCAGAGGGGGCCTAGCTGCAAGGAAGCATTGGCAGCAACACAGTTTTCCTCCACGTACCGACACCCACATGGGGAGAGACATCACTTTGATAGTACTATTTGGAGTTATTTCACGTGACTGCTGCACCCACTGGGGTTTATATGGAGGCTTAAGTCTTGGCAACCATTTTTCGGACTATATCATCCAGGATGCCTTGCGCCCACATGGGCGGGACTTTGCATTTAATAAATGGCTTCCGCAACACGCAGCAATCTCCTGTGTTCTTTGAGCCACTAAGGAAGAGCGAATGCTGCTTGAAACGCGTCTGGCTAATGTTGGCGTTGCTGAGCTAAACAGTGATTGCTGCTGCTTGGAGCTGTGTGCGTTTACTCCTCTGGGTGCGATCTCCACACATGGGCATCCTTTGTGTTTTTGTATATAGCGGGCAGCCCGGCCGCGAGGAGGTCCCGCTGCCATAACGGCGGATCCTTGAGGTTCGCAACCGCGGACACTATCAGGAGCAGAGGGGGCCTAGCTACAAGGAAGCATTGGCAGCAACACAGTTTTCCTCCACGTACCGACACCCACATGGGGAGAGACATCACTTTTACAGTACTATTTGGATTTATTTCACGTGACTGCTGCACCCACTGGGGTTGATATGGAGGCTTAAGTCTTGGCAATCATTTTTCGGACTATATCATCCAGGATGCCTTGCGCCCACATGGGCGGGACTTTGCATTTAATAAATGGCTTCCGCAACACGCAGCAATCTCCTGTAATCTTTGAGCCACTGAGGAAGAGCGAATGCTGCTTGAAACGCGTCTGGCTAATGTTGGCGTTTAATGAGCTAAACAGTGATTGCTGCTGCTTGGAGCTGTGTGCGTTTACTCCTCTGGGTGCGATCTCCACACATGGGCATCCTTGGTGTTTTTGTATATATCGCCAGTAGGTTGTTATAGTTAGGACCGAGTTTCCATAGGAAGAGTATTTTTTGTGTTGCTTATAACTTTGGTGTCGTGTGATGAATCTTTATGAAAATTTTAAAACTAAATCTTTGTTTATATCAGCTCCTATGTTTAAAGTTTGGGGGTGATTCGTCATAGGGGGGCTGAGAAAAAAGGCGGGTACCAAAACATGTTTTCTCCATGTTAATTTCCATAGGAAACTTTAGACAAGGCTACAGGTCGAAAGGGTGAACGGAATTACTCCAAATTTGGCAGGGAGAAGGGTCTTGGTCTAGAAAGCATGCTTTTGTTTATTTGAGAATTCTGCCATCTGATTGGCTGAGGTGATACAAGCACGAGCTTGCTGCTGATTGGCTGTGAGCGGTGCGAGCAGTTGCAACCAGGAAGTGTTGGCCGCCATTTTGTGATTCCGTTGAAGCAAGTAAGGGGAAAAAAGGGCGAAAAAAGTTGGAAAGAGGAGGTTATGAGCACTGTAATCTCTGTGGGGTGTTTAGGGTGTGCAATAGACTGGGTGCGAAGTGAACTACTCATACCTACCGGTCTGAAAGTGGTGGGCTACGGAAATTAAGTGAGGTATTGCCTAGAGTCTGATGCTGCTAAGATGAGCTGGTGTGGGACTTGGGGATTAAAACGTGAGCCCAAACTATGTGTGTTATGCTGTAAAGTCATGTGCCGTGGCCACTGCAGTACACCTGTGGAAGTAGTGTCAGCATGTGTTTATACCTAGGAGGATGAACTCCTGAGTCATACTGGTCTGAAAGTCCTGGGGTACAGAATATTTGTGAGGTACTGCATTGAGACTCATGCTGCTAAGCTGAGCTGCTGCCGGACTCCTGCATAAAAGCGTGAGCCCAAACAGTGTGTCATGTGCTGTGAAGTCATGTGCTCTGGGAGCTTTGCCATACCTGTCCAAGTAGTGTGAGCATGTAGTTATACGTACTTGGATGAACTTTGGTTTTGAACATTGTAGCTAGTGTATGGTGCTTAGGGGGTGTTATATAGGGAGTGCGAAGGTAAATTTGTGCGTATCAAATCAATTCAGTATTTGTGAAGTGCTAACTACTCACTCCTACGGATCTGATGGTGCTGGGGGTGTAAGTTGAACTGCTGACGGACTCAGGGTAAGCCGTTGAGCTACTGACCCCTACCGGTCTGAGAGTGCGGGGTACGGAAATTAGGTGAGGTATTGCCTAGAGTGTCATGCTGTTAAATTGAGCTGCTGCTGAACTCGGGGATGAAACTGTGAGCCTAAACTGTGTGCTATGCTATGAAGTCATGTGCTCTGGGCGCTGTGCCACACCTGTCCAACTTGTATATGTTGCTTAGGTGGTGTTGTATAGGGAGTGCAAAGGTAAATCAATACAGTATTTGTAAAGCGCAAACTACTCACATCTATGGGTGAGTAGAGCCGGGAATCAAAGCGAGAGCTCTGTGGTGCAAGGTGAGATAGTCTGGCCACTGCGCCACAGTTGTGTGGAGAATAAATTTTGGCGAGGGTCTGGGAGTGGCCATTATCTGGCCCTAAAATAGCGGGCCTAAGTTGTGAAATATAGGGTGGCTCTAAAAAGAGCCCTTGTGTTCATTAGTTGGAGCTACATATAAGTGCCGATGCACAGCTTCAAGTTATTCAGGAAAACTTGGTTTCCCTGATCTGTGTAGTGTACTCCATCACTTCTTTAGATATACGCCATATCAAAACGTATGTTGTTGTTGTAGATGGACCCCATTTTGTGGTCTCTAAGGTATGCAGATACAGCTTTGTTGACTTTCTTTCGAGATTTTTCAATCTGAGGACACAATTGTTTTGACCATTTCCACTTCTGTCTTTGGCATATATTGGAATATACAAAGACAGTTTGAGGCAAAAGTAACATCAATTGTCCAAAGGGGTCCTTCATAAGCATTTCCAAACCTACCCCAGTCAATGTGCATAGGTTGTTTCCACCACAGTGCACAATCATGAGGTCAGGGTGTTGGAGATGCAAACAGGTTTTAATCAAAGGCAACACTTGGTGCCACTTCAATCCTCTCTGTCCAAACCATTTAATGTCCACATTTTGTAAACTGAGGTCTAAGTCAATACATCTCTGTTCTACACACCTCTTGCACCAGAAAACATAGCTATGTCCTACGATCCACACTAGCATTTTGAAGGTATGGCTGGAAGGTATGGAAAGATGTCTGTAGCTCATGCAGTTCCTTCGTAGAATAAGAGATATGTTTAAAGATGGGGAACACGTTTTTTTCACATACAAAATGATACCTGATTGGGAGATGAAAAGCATTGTTTTTTAAAAGTAGGGTGCGCATTCGTTTTGTGGAAAAGCATCTTTGTGATTGGTTAAGATAAAGCAGTTAGAACGTGGAGTACATATTATAGGATAAAATGTGCTCAACTCAACCACACCTGCTACTTGCATTTGGAATGCAGTGTTTGAACTTAAAACAATCGTGAACTTTTAACCTGCACGTGTCGTTAAATGTTCAAGAAAATTTTGCAAAAAAATTTCGTTGGGTTTTAAAAATTGATGCACTTTTAACCTGCACGTGTTGTAGAATGTTCTAGAAAGTGTATTGATAGAATACGTTGCTCTTCTGACTTCTTTTTTTTAACCATTTTTATTGATTGCAAGAGAGAATATTTACAATACTGAAATCAAATTAATTATGCATACATATATATATAAAAAAAAACTATACTTATAGTAGTCATTGTGTATAAGAAAAAAAAAAAGGAAAAAAAGGAGGAGAAAAGAATAAAAAGAAATAGTAAATAACAATAAGTACCGAAGGAAAACAACCGTGCCGGTAACGCAATACAATCATGCATTTATTTGACAAATGATCCCCATATTTATTTCCTTCGTTCTAGTGCTTTTGGGCCTCTTAGTTTAGCCAGTGAGAGCTCCATTGTATAAATTTCATGAATTAATTGCCAACAATCCATAACAGTTGGGGGTTCTTTTGAAATCCAAGTTCGCGCGATGGCCTATCTCGCACAGGAAAAAATAATTGTAATTAAGTCCTTTTTTATTAAGAACATCAATTATTCCTGCCCAAAAGGTTGAACGTTTTGGACATTGGTAGAGCATGTGTTCAATGGCAGCAGCTTCTTTATTACATTTTGGGCATTTGGTACGTTCATTAAAAGTATTACCAGATGTCCAGTTTGAGATTCTCTGTGGTGTATAGTATAATTGTGTAATTGTCCTATAAAATTGTAGCCTTAAGTTTGAAGAGTGAACAACTCGATATATTTGCTTAAGTGAGCTCGTAATCTGGTTGGAGTTGATATTAATTCCCAGCCTATTAGTCCATTTGTCTGCTATTTTCCCACAATCTCCAACATGGCCTTTATTCAACAGAGTATAGCTTTTACTAATAAGAGATTTGGTACGATTCGAATAAATACATTGCAGAATGTCTGATTGTTCAACGCTCACAATTTTATTTTTGTTAATCAAAAAATCTCGTATCTGCATGTATTTAAAATACATATGGTCTTTAATCTTATATAGTATTTTTAATGTATTGAAGCTTAGAAGACCTTCTGAACCATAAAGATCTCCTAAAGATTTAATACCATGATCTAGCCATTGAGCACTAGCGCCATCAAAGAAGATGTTTGGTAACCCCGGATTCCCCCATATTGGTAGTTCAGTGTTGAAAAAAGGAATTTTATTAGTGTCTATAATTTGATCCCAGATTCTTTTAATTGCTCTAGCAGTCTTAAATTTAACTCTTTTGTAGTAGTTTGGGTCATGGACCCGAAATAAGAACTGATTGCTTTGTGGCCCTAGCATGAATTGGTGATAAAGCAGGGGGATTTCTTTGGACAAAAGACTGCGTATACGTGAAATAAAAGTAGCAAAAAAGTAAATTTTTTATTCTGGAAAATTTAATCCTCCTTTTTCAATAGATAGTTTCAGTGCCATCATTGACCTGCGGGCTTTTTTATATCCCCATATATAGTTACTGCAGATACTTTCTATCCTCTTAATGTAGGATTTATTCAGTTGTAGCGGGATAGATCTAAACAGGTAAAGTATTTTTGGTACTATTTACATTTTAATTGTATTGATGCGTCAGATCAAACTAAGTGGTATTTTGTGCCAATTTTTGAGAGTGGATGTAATATCCTTTAATAGAGGTTCATAGTTTAATTAAATGATTTTATCGATGTTGGAGGTAAGTTTCACCCCTAGATATGTAGCGTCAGGGCGTAAGCCTATTATCGGTTGAGGTGGTTTATAATTCGCTATCACTTGAGTTTTATTAACATTTAAGCGATAGCCCGATACATCGCCAAAGTCCCTAGCTTCCTTAATTATATTAGGTAGAGCTTCTACCAGTTCAGTGGTGAAGATGGCAATATCATCAGCGAACGCTGTGATTTTTAAAGTATTACCTTCATGTTCTATTGGAATAATACGGTCTGGAGTTGTAAGAGCATTTAGGAATGGTTCTAAGGCTAAGGCAAAGAGCAGGGGTGAAAGAGGACACCCCTGTCTAGTACCCCTCTTTATTAAGAAACTATCTGAGTTGTTTCCCAGATAGCTTACTATGGCTGTTGGTGTTTCATATAAGGATTGTATCCATCTTAAATATTGTCCCTGTATACCAAATGATCTTAATGTTGCCCATAGGTACTCCCACCCCACTCGGTCGAATGCTTTCTCTGCATCTAGCATGACCATTCCGAGTGGGGTGTGAGTAACCGCCGCAACATCAAAAGCAGTTATTGCGGTGTTGATATGAGCAGTAGTATCTCTACCCACCACGAATCCATGTTGTTGGCAATTAACTAGATCGGGCATTATAGGGGCTAGCCGGTTGGAGAGTATTTTGGCGAAGATTTTTGCGTCAGTATTTATTAATGAAATTGGTCGGTATGATCCCTGTTCTTCCGGTGGTTTGTTTTTTTAAAAAAAAAAGATGATTTTAGCTATGCGCCAAGAATTGGGAGCACTACCTGTTTCAGCTATGGAGTCTATCACCTGATAAAACAAAGGGAGTAGTTCTTGTTCGCAGATCTTGTAAATCTCCATAGGCAGATTGTCTTCGCCTGCGGCCTTTCCTAAAGGGAGTGAATATATAGCCTTTTTTATTTCTTCCATTGTAATTTTAGTATCGAGTATTTTGTTTTTTTCCGAATCTATTCTTGCAGGTTTATGAATTTCTAGGTAGGATTCTATTGTTTCTAATGTGGGTGTATTCTCTGGGGTATATAGATAACAGTAGTATTTGGCAAATTGTTCTAAGATCTGTTCTGGTTTTTGATAGTTTTTAGAATCTAACCCTTTTATTATTTTTATTGTAGTTTTAGCCTTTTCATCGGCTACTTTATAGGCCAAAATTTCCCGATTCTGTCTCCCCCTTCATATTGTGTTAATTTGTATTTATGTATTTTAAAACTATATTTTTCTCTAAGAATTTTCTTTAAGACTGCTCTTAATGAAATTAGTGTTAGTTTTAGCTCTTCAATATTAGTGTTACCTTGTGTAATAGCATCTGCAAGTTGTTGTTCGGCTACTAAAATATTAGAAGTGGCTAGTTTTTCAACTCTTCTCTTGTCTGCGTTATCCCGAAATATAAATTGTTGTGTATAGCCTCTGATACTACATTTACAAGAGTCCGATACGTAGTTAACAGCAGTAGAGTTAATATTTAATGATATATATTCTAGTATATGATTCTTCAAACCCAAAATGAATTTAGGATCCGTAAGTAAGTATCTAGGAAATGTAAATTGACTAATAGTTTGTTTAGTATTCGAAATTTTGAATTCAAACAGAATCGGATTGTGATCAGAGGTAACTTTAGGACAGATTTCTATTTCGCAGTCAGTTAAGATATTATCAGTTGTCCATACCAGATCTATCCTAGAGAAAGTTTGATGTGGGGCGGAGAAGTAAGTGAAACCGGGAATGGTAGGATATTTAGTACGCCAAACGTCTTTCAGATTATGCATCCTGGCTAGTTCCTCTATGGCATATCTCACTTTCCTCATCCTATTTCTAGTGCATTTACTTGTAGAATCTATAGTATAGTTCAAAACGCAATTAAAATCCCCCATTAGTAACAGTTCTCCATCCCAATCAAGTAATTCAATAGTCAAATGTTCATACAATTTGGGTATATCAACATTTGGGCCATAAATAATACAAAATACATAGCATTTTTGGTTAAGTTGCAGTTGAGCTATTGCCCATCTGCCTTTAGCATCGCTAGTGGTTTTGGTAACATTTAATTTTAACCATTTCTGTTTCAGAATAGCAACTCCTCGGTTGGTTGTCTCTATAGTTGAACAGACAACCAGATCGTAGCCCATTTGTGATAGTAATTTGCGGTCACTGTATCTAATATGAGTTTCTGAGAGGAATACCATATGTGGTCTGTACATATTAATTTCTTCTTGTACCAATTTACTTTTACATTTATTATTAAGACCGGCAACGTTCCAAACCAAACATCTAAGAGAAGACACAAATTATAATGGTCCCACTTATTCTTCTCCATATATTAAATTCAAAAATCTTGTTCGCTCTTCTGACTTCTGTGTGTCCTTGAATATTAAAAAAAACTGTTTATATGGAAAATTAGAAAGACAATAGAGAGAAGTTTTGAAACCTAAAAAAATCAGGGAACTATTCTAATTTGTTCTTTACATGTATTTATGTGTGGAAGAGCAAAATATAGAAACAACAGCACCAGGAAGAGGAAGAAGCAGGGAGTGGGGGGAGATGGGCACAATGGCACACAAGTATAATCAAGTACAGCATAAGTATATAGAAAAAACCAATGGCCAAAATGAAACACGCCAACAAGGAGCATAAGTCACACAACCGGGCAACATCACACCACTGAACGAGCATAGAAGTGAAAACCATGTTGCATTCATACAGGATGTGACAAAGGCTGATCGGGGTGTTCTGGGATGGGTGCGACCATGATCATCATGGATGAGATGCCCAGCATATGGCACATGGGCGGGTTCACTGTGTGTTACATTGCCAAACAGCTGCCCCTCCCTCCCACGAGCCTCCACACTTTTGTACGGTGCGCTGTTGTATCCCGTGCACTAGTACGGCACAGCATTGTGATGCGTATTCCAGCATGTCCTGCGGCATTCAAAGTACACCATGAGAGTGCTGTATGGTGGTGGTGTATGCCACTTAACAACATCATCTGCTGCGGCCCTTGTGGCAGGCCACAGCAGAACACAGAGACACACTTACCGCACTTCCTGCATACGGACATGTTCGAGACACCTCGTTTGACTTGCCAGATAGGCACACCCCTGAGCTGACCTGTGTAGGCCAGACCAACACATGTGCCATGCTTGCAGGATGATGCGTGCATAGTTATATGTCCAGGGTGCCTGGTAACGTTGAGGTGACATGGTAACGTCTGCTGAAGACAGCACACTGTGATGTTGCAGGGCATTTGCTTATCATGCTAACACAATGACCTTACAGACACACTTGGTCAGATGCAGGTTTGGGGGGCTTTGGTGAGTCTTGTGGCCCTCTTGGGTATCCCTGTATCGTGCTCATTGACTCTATGGCACCTTTGGGTGTTCTGGTGTGTCTCTTCGCTGTGTTTCTTTTCATGCTGCAGGTAGTCGTTCTGCTTAATACCAGCAGAAAGCAGGTGTAAAATTCCTGGTGGTAACGTGGGTTATCGCCGGAATTAATTTTGCATTGCAGTTGTGAAAGTTGTGATGTCATTACTTTGTGAGCAGAAAAATATACAGACTGGGCAGTGTATCCCGTCAAGATCTAGCACCTGATGCACTATTCCTAATCAATATAAATACAATGAAATTTCTTCATTGATTTTGTGTGTACACTGTAAGTGCAGGCACTACCTCAGTGCAATTCAGTATAGGATTTTAGTATTTAGAATAAATCGCAAAGGTGCACCTCGTGTCTTTTTGCACGGGAACGGCTACTCTGCATTTCATTATTAGCAGTTTAATGCAACTAAAGTTGAGATAAATCTAACACAGTATTCAGAAGTTGGTGCAAACTGCAGAGGTCAACAGTATTCCCGCGATAAGTGCTCCAAAATTTAACACCATGGTGGATACCAGCAAATAACAGTAATAAAAACAAGAAAGAGTCACACAGCAGTTAAGAAAACAACCAAAATGTTTATACATTTTTTTGTCAAACTGAATTTATTTATAAACATATATAAACCATAAACTATTTTCTAATTTTATTTTTTTATTAATAGATATATAAAAATTAACAAATACAATTTAACAAATATAATAGAAAACAATAAGGTGGAAGATTCCTGTGGGGACCATGAATGTCGACGACAGAGCTCGGAAAATAAAGCACAAAATAAGGATGTGTGTAATGTGCATATCAAAGGACTGAGAGAGAAACAGAGAAGGAAAAACAAGCCAGAGAGAAAAAGAGAGGGAAGGAAAGAAAGGGAGTGAGAAAGGGAGAAGGGAGAGAGTGATAGAGGGAAAGGAATGAAGCGAAAGAGAGAGAGAGGGCCCGATTCACAGAACTAACTTAAGACAAAATCCTAAACTTACTACCATTTTGGTATTCACAGAAGGCACTTACTCATTTTGGTATTCACAGAAGACACTTACTCATTTCGGTATTCACAGAAGTTAGGACTCCTAACTTTAGGACTCCTAAATGCCTTCTGTGAATACCGAAAGTCTTAAAATTAGGATTTTGAAGAGTCTGAAAGTTAGGAGTCTTAACTTTACTACTACTAAATTGAGAAAAATCCTAATTTTAGGACTTTCGGTATTCACAGAAGGCATTTAGGAGTCTGAGTTAGGAGTCCTAACTTTACTACTACTAAATTGAGAAAAATCCTAACTTTAAGACTTTCGGTATTCACAGAAGGCATTTAGGAGTCCTAAAGTTAGGACTCCTAACTTCTGTGAATACCGAAATGAGTAAGTGCCTTCTGTGAATACCAAAATGAGTAAGTGCCTTTTGTGAATACCAAAATGGTAGTAAGTTTAGGATTTTGTCTTAAGTTAGTTCTGTGAATCAGGCCCAGAGAGACTGTCGCCTCTGCGCATCAATTAGCAAATAATTATCTGGTTCCATAGGAGTGTGCAGCAGTGCCCGTCAAAACCCCACCGATCTCAGAAGTGTTGCTGAGTCCTGAGTCCTGAATGGTGTAGACCACATCACATTGTACGCGGATCTTGCAGATGTCGCTGAGTCCTGAATGGCGGAGACCACATCAGCTTCTTCACAGATCGGACAGATGTTGCTGAGTCCTGAATGGTGGACACATGACGCTGAGTCCTGAGTTGTCAATGGCAGAGAGCACCTCAGGGTTTGGTGCCGCTATGCCTATGGAACTCAAGTTCGTGGCATGTGGTGGTAGGCTCCTGATGGCCACATAAATTTGGTGGCACTAACCCTATGCGTATGAAGTCTGCGCCAAGGGGATGGTAGGCCGTAGATGGACACATAGCTGAGGGTGCGGCTAACCTCATGTGCAACTTTTCGTGGACTAGTTGAGACCCGTGGAACATTAGCCAGCAAGTCATCACCGCCAATAAAGGATGCGACGTTGTCGATCTATTATATTTGTGTGGTCACATGGCCTGTGCTGCATGTGTCGGATGAGTGTGGTGTGTGTGCAAACTTGCCCTTAGGGAGTGGCCGTGAGATGTTGAGAACTAGACCACTGACCTGCAGATCAACAGCGAGTAAGCCTACGACAGGTAGCTATGTGGGGCCAATGTTGGAACGTAATCGGAGTGGCATGGCATATGACGGAACAGGGCAGGGATAGCCAACTATGATGCGGACGGTTCATAGTCCTGCGTCTGGGAGTCAAGCGGATGGGCCGCAGCCCTCCCTCTGCAAGCCTGGGTCCGAACTGTTCATAACTCACACTACATTAGTATTGAAAAACCATTTTGTGATTCAGTCAGTCAGCTGGCATCTGGCCGAGGCATTTGTGAAAACATATCGGAGTTCTTCCTGTGAGTGATACCCCTTTGAGGCTCCCTCTGGCTACATTAGCAGGTAACGTACCCACTTCTAACATTACTAACATACCCGCAACAACCTTCTTGAGCCCAGAAGTATCCCTGTGCAGTTGGACAAAGAATCTTACTCATGTATAGATTTACATATAAAAAAAAGTATTTAAAGAAAAGAACAACAAATAAGACTGAAGGGAGTCTGGTGCTGTGGTCGCTGCCACGATGTTGGGGTCACTGCCGTTCAGGACTCAGGACACAGTTACACATGTGGAATTTGTTTGTGTTAAATAGGGTTAGTGGTACCAGAAGCATTGCGAGTGTATGAGCCTGTGATGATGCTTGATGTGGAGGGGTTGTTCTGGGAGCAATGTGTCTTGCCTACTGGACTGCGTCATGTGGAATCGGGACTACATCTGAATTGTGAGGCCTGCTGACCGTAGTGTAGGTCAGAGATAGCGATGAGTAAGGGCCTACAGCCTTGTGCATATGTTGGTGGACCCACCTGCCTGCATAGTACAGGTTGAGTGGCACTACTTGTCGGCAAACTTCAATCTGTAAATACTCCTAACTAATCGAAGGGAGTGAGGTGCTATGGTCATGGCCACGAAGTTGGGGTTACTGAGATTCAGGACTCAGTTACACATGTGGGATCGGCTAGTGTTAAAGAGGGTTAGTGGGACTACGTGTCACTGGCCTTGCATATCGAAATATGCCTCACTAATCGAAGGGAGTGTGGTGCTGTGGTCGCTGCCACGGATTTGGGGTCAGTGCGATTCAGGACTCAGGACAGTTACACATGTGGGATCGGCTTGTGTGAAAGAGAGTTAGTGGCACCACGTGTCACCACTGTTGCATATGCAAATATCCCTCACTGATCTAAGGGAGTCTGGTGCTGTGGTTGCTGCAAAGATGTTGGGGTCGCTGCGATTCAGGACTCAGGACACAGTTACACATGTGGGATCGGCTTGTGTTGAACAGAGTTAGTGGCAGCACGTGTCGCCAGCCTTCCATGTGGCAATATGTCTCACTGATCGAAGGGAGTCTGGTGCTGTGGTTGACTCACGGACTTGGGGTCACTGCTATTTAGGACTCAGGACACAGTTACACATATACGCTTGTGTTGAAGATGGTTAGTGGCTGCATGTGTCGATGGTGTTCCACAGTGTAGGTCAGAGGTAGCGGTGAGCAAGGGCCCACAGCCACGTGCATACGTTGGTGGCCCCACTGGTCTGCGTAGTACAGGTTCAGTGGCACCCCGTGTCACTGGCTTTCCATATGCAAATACCCTTCACTGATTGAAGGGAGTCTGGTGGTGTGGTCGGTGCCACAAAGTTAGGGTTGCTGCCATTTAGGAGTCAGGAACCAGTTACACATGTGGGATCGGCTTGTGTTGAACAGGGTTAGTTGGCAGCACGTGTCGCCCGTCTTCCACTTTGTAGGTCGGAGGCAGCGGTCAGCAAGGGCCGACAGGCAGGTGACGCTGACTTGAGCTGCACAGATTGGGAGTATTTGGTCTTCTTAACCCATTATAGTCTCTTACACAATTTGCTTTGCTACTAATCTTGAATTGTGAACTGTGTAAGCCCAGTGTAGGGTGCAGGCAGCGGTCAGGATGGGCGCAGAGCCTCGTGGCATTGAGCTGCACAGTTAGTGGCACCTAGAGTACTCGGTGTGTACGCACTCTGCAATGATACGTGGTCCCGGTGGGCCGCACTGGGAGCAATGTCTTGCTTTGATAAGGCCATGTGGTGATGATTTATGGTGCAGTGAGTTAGTAGCACCTCAAGTACACAGCATGTGCGCATCGTGCGATGAGGCGTGGTTCCGACGTGCCACACTGGGAGCATAGTGTCTTGCAAACTGGACTGCGTCATCTGCAATCGCCACTGCATTTGAATTGTGAGCCCTGCTGTCTGCAGTGTAGATCGAAGGCAGTAGTTAGAATAGACATCGAGGAATGCTTTTTGACACTTCTTGACAAAATCCGAGGACATAGAGTACAGTTCTCTGTGCAATTAGTAAATCAAGGCTGAATTCAAGTTGTGAACCTTGCAGTCCGCAGTGTAGTTCAAAGGCAGTAGTCAGTATAGACATAAGTCTGCTGTGCTGTGGCGCTGGGTTCGCAGGGGGCTTGTGTGGAAGAGGCCCGCGGTCATGGTGGCAGGCACGTGCCAGGGTGAGGGCCGCCGCTCTGGCAGACTCGTTGGTCTTCGCACAAGTGAACCACGCCCAGGGCCTGGCCTATATATTCATACTCCTACGCTGGAGTGGCGTTCGTTGGACAAGCCCACTCCGCTTCCGCTTCCAGGGGGAACACACAGCTACATGACCGAGATCTTCCCCACTGCCTGAGGTAACATGGCTGTGTCCACTGTGCACTACACTTCAAGTAACAATAGTATATCTCCACATGGAGAGGTTTGTGTTTTGCATCGTGTGTCTGTGCAGCACATCAGCGTTACACTTGGGATTGTGTGCATTATTATTGATGGGCGACTTGCCTCGTTCACACATACTTGGTTGCTACATCTCCCAACATTCAGCTATTGTGCGGTTGAGGGGATATGGTACTTTGGGAAGGTACATTGTCCTGTTTTGAGCTGCCTCTGTGGTAGTAGCGGGGGGGATAGTCCGGGGGGAGGTTCTGGTGGTGTTGGCGCTGTGTGTTTTGGCCTTGTTGGGTGTCGGAGCTGGATGATCAGTACTTCTATCACGTGTTGCTCTTTAGATGTGGCTGTGAGTTCGGTGTAATTCACGCTGTAAATAGTTGAACTCCTTACATCAGTTAAAGGATGATGTTAATTTGTTACTGGTAAGTCAGACTATCGCCTGTTTTTAGATCACATTGCAGATTTGTTTGGTTGTTGAAAATATGGGGAAGTGGTATTTTTGTGTTTTTTTTGCACGGGAATTCCTAATTTGTATATGATTAGCGTTAGTTGTGGCTCTGGTTTGTGGCGATTTGGTGGCGGAAGGTATCAATAGAAGAGTGGTGAGATTTGCAGTTTTCACCAGGTTGAGAATGGGATGATAATTAAAAAACACAGAAAAAAAGATATGTTTAATGAACATTATAATTCGAAATTAGCATTTGAAAAACCTATGAAATTAACTGAAAAAAGTATAGGTTTTACAGACGTTATAGTTAGGAATTAGCATATAAAAAACCTTAGAAATTCACTGAAAAAAACATAGGTTTCAGGGACGTTATAGTTAGTTGGAGATTTCACTCCTACAAAATGATAGAAATTCCCCTGTTATAGTTAGCTGAGCTAACTATAACTCGCGCCCCCGCAATGCACTGCTGATGACGTCACATATTACATCATTCATGACATGGTCAGTGACATCACTGATGACATCATGGATGACATCATCCATGTGAAAATTTGATGCACCTTATCAGACCCTAATATAACACGTGATACATCCACTGTAAAATATAGACTATAATTTTTGAAACCATTAGCACACCAATACCAGTTAGTACATATCCACCCACTAATTTGTAGCTGTCCACACACATCCACTCATTCACCCATACAGTCACTCATTAATATAGTCAACCATCAATACAGCATTATCATATCTAGTCACATATCTATACAGACACTCACACACCGTCTGTCATTGTTAGAGTTAATCACACACTTTGTCAGTCATGGACATATTCAATCACATTTTCATTTACTCACCTGAACAGTTATACACATACTACCTTACTTATCTAAATATATACTAACACATACTTACAGTCTAATACAATAACTAATACAAGCACCCACTGATCCATGTAGGCACTCTCACAATAACTCAGTCTTAGATATACTTATTTATATACTCCAACACTGATATATACTGCCTTTTACATATGCAGTTACTCACACATATACCGCTGAGGCATCCATTCACTCACCAATACACTCATACACACTCTCACCTAGCCATAGAGTTCTTCAGAGATACAGACTTTTTTAGAAATATTTTTATTTGTATTTTATAGGTACACAACAATACAAGCATGTAATCAAGAAAGCACACACTCGTAACCCCCCTCCACCCGCCCCTGATTCGCATATTCTTGACAAAATTAACTCCAATCCGACCCAACATCAATTGCAGCTTTGTATTGTGATCTAAAAACATCCTAGTCATACTTGTCCCATGTGTGCACTTGTACGTACGCCAACCAGCACTAAAGTCTCCACCCTCACAGCCCCCCATCCAATCCATGATAAGAGCGCCACCTGGACCAGACCCTCCAAAACTTCTTCAGGCAACCCTAGTATTATAAGTCACTCTCTCAGCGGCCATATACATGTCTAGTCCTCTCCTCCATTCCTCTAGTTCCGGGGCGGTCGGGACCCCCCAGTGTTTTGCTATGTCCCTCTTTGCCACAACTAGGGCCAACACCAGGAAGAACAGTAGGGGTCTAGACAGGTCCACATCATTAGTCATCCCCAACAAGGCCAGCCTGGGCTCCGGGTGCAGCGGTGTCTCCATAACCTCGCTCAATTCCCTAAAGATGGCGGTCCAGTAGCATTGTATCACATTGCACGTCCACACAAGGTGGTAAAAGTCCCCGTCCTCTCGGTGGCACCGGAGGCAGCTCTTGTCTGTCGCCCTCCCCATTTTATAGAGCCGCACTCTATCGTAATAGGTTCTGTGGAGCATATTAAATTGGATAAGACGCAGCCTGGATTTAATTGCGACATCCCTTGGGTGCATTAACACTATGTCCCAGTCAAGGTCGTCCATTTCACTCACCTACGATTCCCACTTCTGTCTAAGTTTCGCTAAGTCGCCCAGCATGTTGTTGGTTAGGGTTTTGTATGTGAGTGAGACTGTCTTCCCTTGAACTTGTTCTTGCAATAGTCGTCCCTCCAGCGGCACATATTCTGGGAACTCGGTTCAGAGATACAGACTTGAACACATATACACAGTGCATTATCCACTCACATATCTATGCACAGAGCCATACCCCTCACCCACCCATACAGACACTCAGGTACCCATACAGATTCTCAGACAAGCAATGAATAACTGATATAGATCCTCATTAGCTATGAGCGAATTTTGCGGATCTGTGGTCAGTGAATTCATGCGAAATCACAAAAAACTCTGCGAATTCGCGGATTTTCCAGCGAAATCGCGGATTTTTTGCAATTGCACTTTACTCAACTGGAGTACTTTCTACTGGCTAATCAGTAAGTGCTACCTCGTTGGGTAAATGTATATTGCTTTTCCTACACTGCAGCTGCGTAAAGGGCCAGAAGATTTGCCTTCAGTGACCCTGTGGGCTTGTAACTTTGCCCCCGCACCAAAATGCGCTGAGGTCCCTTGAGTGAGCTGTTCATCATAGTTGAGAAAGGGCGGGAAGACGTTTGATACCGCTAGTGTGTGGTGCGAGACTGAACGGGCGGGGCTGCTATGCATGTTCACATGCCTCTTGTGTAAAGGGTCAGAGAGCGAGCAGGGTAGCAGGTGAGGAAAAGGCAGCCTCCTGGTCAAAGGAACAGGGATTGCGCTCGAGAAACTCAGGGATGCAAAGACCTCCCTCGAGTATTACAGCTCATTTTCGATGGCAGATATGGGGTTAAAGCACACTTGCTCAGCCTCGACCGTGCTAATGCTTTGGGTTGATTAAAACGTTACTGACTTTGAGCTTCAACTCGGGCATCTGGTTTATTTGTATCCATAAGTGCTTCATGCTGAGGTTTAATTTTTGGGACAGGAGCCTCGTGCCAGAATGAATCCTGCCCTGCATAGTTATCCACGAAGATGCCACTATGATGGACAAAGCTGTCCATCATAGTGGGGAAAGGGCGGGAAGACGTTTGATACCGCTAGTGTGTGGTGCGGGCCGAACGGGCGGGGTTGCTATGCGTGTTCACATGCCTCTTGTGTATAAAGGGTCAGAGAGCAAAAAGGGCAGCAGATGAGGAGAAAGCAGCCTCCTGGACATAGGAACTACACGGTGATCACACTCGAGAAACTCATGGATACAAAGAACTCTCTGAAGTATAACAGCTCATTTTCGACGGCAGATATGGGGTTAAAGCACACTTGCCCAACCCCGACCGTGCTAATGTTTTGGGCTGATTAAAACGTTACTGACTTTGAGGTTCAACTCGGGCACCTGCTTTATTTGTATCTGTAAGTGCTTCCAGCTGAGGTTTAATTTTTGTGACAGGAGCCTCGTTGCCTACTTGTAACTATTCTCTGACCATGCTTCCACGGTCAGAGCAGAGTCAGAGAATAGTTGCAAGAGGGCAACGAGGCACCACTCAGGAAGCACTTACAGGGTTACAGCATGTGCCCAAGTTGAAGTTAATTTCTTTGTAACCCTTTTTGTAAATGGTTACAAAGAATTTAGCTTCAACTTGGGCACCTGCTGCTGTAACCCTGTAAGTGCTTCATGGAAAATTCGTCCCGCTCGCGGATTCGCGGATTTTTCTGTGATTTCGTAAGATTCGCGGAACGCGAAATTGCAGAAAATCCGCAAATTCCACGGGTGGAACGAATTTTCGGCCCACACTTAATCCTCATTTAGCTGCTAACCAAACCATGCAACCGCTTACACACCAACTGACAACCTAAACTATGTGAATGTCTGTATCAGTTGGTAACACATGTATTAAGGAAGACACAATGAATCCCTCACTTATACAGTCAGTCGCACACCTACTTAATCATGCATCCTGACTCTTATACACCCATTGATTGTTCAATACACCTTGGCACATCTATATAAAACATTTACATTTTATAGAAACACATAGTCACTGGATGATGTCATCAGTGATGTCATTTGAGATGTCATCAGTGATGTCATGAGTGATGTCACTGACCATGTCATGAATGATGTAATATGCAACGTCATCAGCAGTTCATTTCGGGGGCGAGTTATAGTTAGCTCAGCTAACTATAACAGGGGAATTTCTATCTATTGTTTTGTGTGAGTGAAATCTCCAACTAACTATAACGTCCCTGAAACCTATGGTTTTTTCAGTGAATATGTATATATATATATATATATATATATATATATATATATATATATATATCACCAAAGAGTTCCATTTTGCTGGGGGCTCCGAACCTGCAGGGCGGGCTCTTGAGGCAGGAATGGAAATCATGCTGTAGTGTGAAACCTCACAGAAAAGAAACGACCAGAGCCCAACTCCGTCTGATGCAAGCAGCTGACATTTATTCGTCTCGAGCACAGCAGCTAAATAACACACTTAATTGGTCCTGACGCGTTTCAGCGATAGTCCGCCTTGTTCTCAGGTGGGTGTGTTACAGGTAATCTCCATGTGGACTTCGGCCCGCAGTGTGATGACTACGGGACCCAGAATGCACTTGGTAGGTAATTTCGATGACACTGGAATTTAGTACATATTTGTCAAATAGCGTAAAATGTTCCAGTGACACAATTTGTTTTCCCATCCTAAAGTGCAATGTTCGTGTATTTAGACAAATGTCTCTCATTGCTGCAAAGTTCAAAAATAGGTGCTGGCGCTGCGGAGTTGCAGGAAAGAAGAAATACCTCTCTCCTCTCCCTTTCTTATCGAAGACACTGACAAGTAGCCTGCGGAAGTCCGTTGGTGGCTGGCAGCGTTCGTAAGCGGTTCATCCCCCTCACTTTAAATCACCAAAGAGTTCCATTTTGCTGGGGGCTCCGAACCTGCAGGGCGGGCTCTTGAGGCAGGAATGGAAATCCTGCTGTAGTGTGAAACCTCACAGAAAAGAAACGACCAGAGCCCAACTCCGTCTGATGCAAGCAGCTGACATTTATTCGTCTCGAGCACAGCAGCTAAATAACACACTTAATTGGTCCTGACGCGTTTCAGCGATAGTCCGCCTTGTTCACAGGTGGGTGTGTTACAGGTAATCTCCATGTGGACTTCGGCCCGCAGTGTGATGACTACGGGACCCAGAATGCACTTGGTAGGTAATTTCGATGACACTGGAATTTAGTACATATTTGTCAAATAGCGTAAAATGTTCCAGTGACACAATTTGTTTTCCCATCCTAAAGTGCAATGTTCGTGTATTTAGACAAATGTCTCTCATTGCTGCAAAGTTCAAAAATAGGTGCTGGCGCTGCGGAGTTGCAGGAAAGAAGAAATACCTCTCTCCTCTCCCTTTCTTATCGAAGACACTGCCAATTAGCCTGCGGAAGTCCGTTGGTGGCTGGCAGCGTTCGTAAGCGGTTCATCCCCCTCACTTTAAATCACCAAAGAGTTCCATTTTGCTGGGGGCTCCGAACCTGCAGGGCGGGCTCTTGAGGCAGGAATGGAAATCCTGCTGTAGTGTGAAACCTCACAGAAAAGAAACGACCAGAGCCCAACTCCGTCTGATGCAAGCAGCTGACATTTATTCGTCTCGAGCACAGCAGCTAAATAACACACTTAATTGGTCCTGACGCGTTTCAGCGATAGTCCGCCTTGTTCACAGGTGGGTGTGTTACAGGTAATCTCCATGTGGACTTCGGCCCGCAGTGTGATGACTACGGGACCCAGAATGCACTTGGTAGGTAATTTCGATGACACTGGAATTTAGTACATATTTGTCAAATAGCGTAAAATGTTCCAGTGACACAATTTGTTTTCCCATCCTAAAGTGCAATGTTCGTGTATTTAGACAAATGTCTCTCATTGCTGCAAAGTTCAAAAATAGGTGCTGGCGCTGCGGAGTTGCAGGAAAGAAGAAATACCTCTCTCCTCTCCCTTTCTTATCGAAGACACTGCCAAGTAGCCTGCGGAAGTCCGTTGGTGGCTGGCAGCGTTCGTAAGCGGTTCATCCCCCTCACTTTAAATCACCAAAGAGTTCCATTTTGCTGGGGGCTCCGAACCTGCAGGGCGGGCTCTTGAGGCAGGAATGGAAATCCTGCTGTAGTGTGAAACCTCACAGAAAAGAAACGACCAGAGCCCAACTCCGTCTGATGCAAGCAGCTGACATTTATTCGTCTCGAGCACAGCAGCTAAATAACACACTTAATTGGTCCTGACGCGTTTCAGCGATAGTCCGCCTTGTTCACAGGTGGGTGTGTTACAGGTAATCTCCATGTGGACTTCGGCCCGCAGTGTGATGACTACGGGACCCAGAATGCACTTGGTAGGTAATTTCGATGACACTGGAATTTAGTACATATTTGTCAAATAGCGTAAAATGTTCCAGTGACACAATTTGTTTTCCCATCCTAAAGTGCAATGTTCGTGTATTTAGACAAATGTCTCTCATTGCTGCAAAGTTCAAAAATAGGTGCTGGCGCTGCGGAGTTGCAGGAAAGAAGAAATACCTCTCTCCTCTCCCTTTCTTATCGAAGACACTGCCAAGTAGCCTGCGGAAGTCCGTTGGTGGCTGGCAGCGTTCGTAAGCGGTTCATCCCCCTCACTTTAAATCACCAAAGAGTTCCATTTTGCTGGGGGCTCCGAACCTGCAGGGCGGGCTCTTGAGGCAGGAATGGAAATCCTGCTGTAGTGTGAAACCTCACAGAAAAGAAACGACCAGAGCCCAACTCCGTCTTATGCAAGCAGCTGACATTTATTCGTCTCGAGCACAGCAGCTAAATAACACACTTAATTGGTCCTGACGCGTTTCAGCGATAGTCCGCCTTGTTCACAGGTGGGTGTGTTACAGGTAATCTCCATGTGGACTTCGGCCCGCAGTGTGATGACTACGGGACCCAGAATGCACTTGGTAGGTAATTTCGATGACACTGGAATTTAGTACATATTTGTCAAATAGCGTAAAATGTTCCAGTGACACAATTTGTTTTCCCATCCTAAAGTGCAATGTTCGTGTATTTAGACAAATGTCTCTCATTGCTGCAAAGTTCAAAAATAGGTGCTGGCGCTGCGGAGTTGCAGGAAAGAAGAAATACCTCTCTCCTCTCCCTTTCTTATCGAAGACACTGCCAAGTAGCCTGCGGAAGTCCGTTGGTGGCTGGCAGCGTTCGTAAGCGGTTCATCCCCCTCACTTTAAATCACCAAAGAGTTCCATTTTGCTGGGGGCTCCGAACCTGCAGGGCGGGCTCTTGAGGCAGGAATGGAAATCCTGCTGTAGTGTGAAACCTCACAGAAAAGAAACGACCAGAGCCCAACTCCGTCTGATGCAAGCAGCTGACATTTATTCGTCTCGAGCACAGCAGCTAAATAACACACTTAATTGGTCCTGACGCGTTTCAGCGATAGTCCGCCTTGTTCACAGGTGGGTGTGTTACAGGTAATCTCCATGTGGACTTCGGCCTGCAGTGTGATGACTACGGGACCCAGAATGCACTTGGTAGGTAATTTCGATGACACTGGAATTTAGTACATATTTGTCAAATAGCGTAAAATGTTCCAGTGACACAATTTGTTTTCCCATCCTAAAGTGCAATGTTCGTGTATTTAGACAAATGTCTCTCATTGCTGCAAAGTTCAAAAATAGGTGCTGGCGCTGCGGAGTTGCAGGAAAGAAGAAATACCTCTCTCCTCTCCCTTTCTTATCGAAGACACTGCCAAGTAGCCTGCGGAAGTCCGTTGGTGGCTGGCAGCGTTCGTAAGCGGTTCATCCCCCTCACTTTAAATCACCAAAGAGTTCCATTTTGCTGGGGGCTCCGAACCTGCAGGGCGGGCTCTTGAGGCAGGAATGGAAATCCTGCTGTAGTGTGAAACCTCACAGAAAAGAAACGACCAGAGCCCAACTCCGTCTGATGCAAGCAGCTGACATTTATTCGTCTCGAGCACAGCAGCTAAATAACACACTTAATTGGTCCTGACGCGTTTCAGCGATAGTCCGCCTTGTTCACAGGTGGGTGTGTTACAGGTAATCTCCATGTGGACTTCGGCCCGCAGTGTGATGACTACGGGACCCAGAATGCACTTGGTAGGTAATTTCGATGACACTGGAATTTAGTACATATTTGTCAAATAGCGTAAAATGTTCCAGTGACACAATTTGTTTTCCCATCCTAAAGTGCAATGTTCGTGTATTTAGACAAATGTCTCTCATTGCTGCAAAGTTCAAAAATAGGTGCTGGCGCTGCGGAGTTGCAGGAAAGAAGAAATACCTCTCTCCTCTCCCTTTCTTATCGAAGACACTGCCAAGTAGCCTGCGGAAGTCCGTTGGTGGCTGGCAGCGTTCGTAAGCGGTTCATCCCCCTCACTTTAAATCACCAAAGAGTTCCATTTTGCTGGGGGCTCCGAACCTGCAGGGTGTGCTCTTGAGGCAGGAATGGAAATCCTGCTGTAGTGTGAAACCTCACAGAAAAGAAACGACCAGAGCCCAACTCCGTCTGATGCAAGCAGCTGACATTTATTTGTCTCGAGCACAGCAGCTAAATAACACACTTAATTGGTCCTGACGCGTTTCAGCGATAGTCCGCCTTGTTCACAGGTGGGTGTGTTACAGGTAATCTCCATGTGGACTTCGGCCCGCAGTGTGATGACTACGGGACCCAGAATGCACTTGGTAGGTAATTTCGATGACACTGGAATTTAGTACATATTTGTCAAATAGCGTAAAATGTTCCAGTGACACAATTTGTTTTCCCATCCTAAAGTGCAATGTTCGTGTATTTAGACAAATGTCTCTCATTGCTGCAAAGTTCAAAAATAGGTGCTGGCGCTGCGGAGTTGCAGGAAAGAAGAAATACCTCTCTCCTCTCCCTTTCTTATCGAAGACACTGCCAAGTAGCCTGCGGAAGTCCGTTGGTGGCTGGCAGCGTTCGTAAGCGGTTCATCCCCCTCACTTTAAATCACCAAAGAGTTCCATTTTGCTGGGGGCTCCGAACCTGCAGGGCGGGCTCTTGAGGCAGGAATGGAAATCCTGCTGTAGTGTGAAACCTCACAGAAAAGAAACGACCAGAGCCCAACTCCGTCTGATGCAAGCAGCTGACATTTATTCGTCTCGAGCACAGCAGCTAAATAACACACTTAATTGGTCCTGACGCGTTTCAGCGATAGTCCGCCTTGTTCACAGGTGGGTGTGTTACAGGTAATCTCCATGTGGACTTCGGCCCGCAGTGTGATGACTACGGGACCCAGAATGCACTTGGTAGGTAATTTCGATGACACTGGAATTTAGTACATATTTGTCAAATAGCGTAAAATGTTCCAGTGACACAATTTGTTTTCCCATCCTAAAGTGCAATGTTCGTGTATTTAGACAAATGTCTCTCATTGCTGCAAAGTTCAAAAATAGGTGCTGGCGCAGCGGAGTTGCAGGAAAGAAGAAATACCTCTCTCCTCTCCCTTTCTTATCGAAGACACTGCCAAGTAGCCTGCGGAAGTCCGTTGGTGGCTGGCAGCGTTCGTAAGCGGTTCATCCCCCTCACTTTAAATCACCAAAGAGTTCCATTTTGCTGGGGGCTCCGAACCTGCAGGGCGGGCTCTTGAGGCAGGAATGGAAATCCTGCTGTAGTGTGAAACCTCACAGAAAAGAAACGACCAGAGCCCAACTCCGTCTGATGCAAGCAGCTGACATTTATTCGTCTCGAGCACAGCAGCTAAATAACACACTTAATTGGTCCTGACGCGTTTCAGCGATAGTCCGCCTTGTTCACAGGTGGGTGTGTTACAGGTAATCTCCATGTGGACTTCGGCCCGCAGTGTGATGACTACAGGACCCAGAATGCACTTGGTAGGTAATTTCGATGACACTGGAATTTAGTACATATTTGTCAAATAGCGTAAAATGTTCCAGTGACACAATTTGTTTTCCCATCCTAAAGTGCAATGTTCGTGTATTTAGACAAATGTCTCTCATTGCTGCAAAGTTCAAAAATAGGTGCTGGCGCTGCGGAGTTGCAGGAAAGAAGAAATACCTCTCTCCTCTCCCTTTCTTATCGAAGACACTGCCAAGTAGCCTGCGGAAGTCCGTTGGTGGCTGGCAGCGTTCGTAAGCGGTTCATCCCCCTCACTTTAAATCACCAAAGAGTTCCATTTTGCTGGGGGCTCCGAACCTGCAGGGCGGGCTCTTGAGGCAGGAATGGAAATCCTGCTGTAGTGTGAAACCTCACAGAAAAGAAACGACCAGAGCCCAACTCCGTCTGATGCAAGCAGCTGACATTTATTCGTCTCGAGCACAGCAGCTAAATAACACACTTAATTGGTCCTGACGCGTTTCAGCGATAGTCCGCCTTGTTCACAGGTGGGTGTGTTACAGGTAATCTCCATGTGGACTTCGGCCCGCAGTGTGATGACTACGGGACCCAGAATGCACTTGGTAGGTAATTTCGATGACACTGGAATTTAGTACATATTTGTCAAATAGCGTAAAATGTTCCAGTGACACAATTTGTTTTCCCATCCTAAAGTGCAATGTTCGTGTATTTAGACAAATGTCTCTCATTGCTGCAAAGTTCAAAAATAGGTGCTGGCGCTGCGGAGTTGCAGGAAAGAAGAAATACCTCTCTCCTCTCCCTTTCTTATCGAAGACACTGCCAAGTAGCCTGCGGAAGTCCGTTGGTGGCTGGCAGCGTTCGTAAGCGGTTCATCCCCCTCACTTTAAATCACCAAAGAGTTCCATTTTGCTGGGGGCTCCGAACCTGCAGGGCGGGCTCTTGAGGCAGGAATGGAAATCCTGCTGTAGTGTGAAACCTCACAGAAAAGAAACGACCAGAGCCCAACTCCGTCTGATGCAAGCAGCTGACATTTATTCGTCTCGAGCACAGCAGCTAAATAACACACTTAATTGGTCCTGACGCGTTTCAGCGATAGTCCGCCTTGTTCACAGGTGGGTGTGTTACAGGTAATCTCCATGTGGACTTCGGCCCGCAGTGTGATGACTACGGGACCCAGAATGCACTTGGTAGGTAATTTCGATGACACTGGAATTTAGTACATATTTGTCAAATAGCGTAAAATGTTCCAGTGACACAATTTGTTTTCCCATCCTAAAGTGCAATGTTCGTGTATTTAGACAAATGTCTCTCATTGCTGCAAAGTTCAAAAATAGGTGCTGGCGCTGCGGAGTTGCAGGAAAGAAGAAATACCTCTCTCCTCTCCCTTTCTTATCGAAGACACTGCCAAGTAGCCTGCGGAAGTCCGTTGGTGGCTGGCAGCGTTCGTAAGCGGTTCATCCCCCTCACTTTAAATCACCAAAGAGTTCCATTTTGCTGGGGGCTCCGAACCTGCAGGGCGGGCTCTTGAGGCAGGAATGGAAATCCTGCTGTAGTGTGAAACCTCACAGAAAAGAAACGACCAGAGCCCAACTCCGTCTGATGCAAGCAGCTGACATTTATTCTTCTCGAGCACAGCAGCTAAATAACACACTTAATTGGTCCTGACGCGTTTCAGCGATAGTCCGCCTTGTTCACAGGTGGGTGTGTTACAGGTAATCTCCATGTGGACTTCGGCCCGCAGTGTGATGACTACGGGACCCAGAATGCACTTGGTAGGTAATTTCGATGACACTGGAATTTAGTACATATTTGTCAAATAGCGTAAAATGTTCCAGTGACACAATTTGTTTTCCTATCCTAAAGTGCAATGTTCGTGTATTTAGACAAATGTCTCTCATATATATAGTTAGCTGAACTAACTATAACGGGGGAATTTCAATGGTTTTGTATGAGAGAAATGTCCAGCTAACTATAACATGGGTGTTTTCAGTGAATATATAGGTTTCACACCAGTTATAGTTAGGTGGAAATTTTACTCGCATAAAACCATTGAAATTCCCACGTTATAGTTAGTTGGACTCACTATAACTTGCGCGTGCAATGCACTGCTGACGACGTCACATATTACATCACTCATGACATGGTCAGTGACATCACTCATGACATCACTGATGACATCTCAAATGACATCACTGATGACAACATCCATGTGACAAAGTGGCAGACCTCCTATCAGCATAAAATAACCTTTGACACACACATTCAAAAATAGAAAGTAACATTTTCTTAAAAAAGGAGAAACCAATATCAATTACAACAACTTATTAGGTAATTCCAACATCTACATACACATCCACTGATTCACCAACAGTTCTATATAGTCACTCATGCATGTACTTACTCATCATATGTACTCATACACCTATACATCCTGTTACACACTAATACTCATCCATATAGTTACTCATACACAAATTCACACATGCAAATAAACTATCAAAAAAAAAATTTACTTGATTATACTGCTATATACACACCACTACACATACTTCTACAGAAACGGAAACATATTTAATCTCTTAAACAATCAATTATAAAAACACATACTCACTAACTCACTCATACACACAATCATCCACCCATACAGTCTTGCACACATGCTGTCTTCAAAATACATACAAATAGTGAGTCACTCATTCATGCATCTGTGCTCTAAGTAATATCCCCCACCGAACCATACAGACACTGATACTGATACTCAAAAAAACAACTAATAACCCATATACACACTCATGTAGCTACTCACCAACCCATGCAGCCACTTATACACAAAGTGAGACACAGATACAGATATTTAAATATTTAAACATTACTCGCTAATATATGTATTCACTAAGATACATTTAATAAGTCAGTTAACCAAACAATTTTACAAAAAAAAACATCCATTTAGACATTTATTTACCCATTTATTCTTCCATCAACCTTTAGATATATATATATAAAAAATATTTATTTTTCAGAAAGATACACATTCACTGGATGATGTCATCAGTGATGTCATTTGAGATGTCATCAGTGATGTCATGAGTGATGTCACTGACCATGTCATGAGTGATGTAATATGTGATGTCATCAGCAGTGCATTGCACGCGCAAGTTATAGTGAGTCCAACTAACTATAACGTGGGAATTTCAATGGTTTATGCGAGTAAAATTTCCACCTAACTATAACTGGTGTGAAACCTATGTTTTTTTCAGTGAATTTAATAGGTTTTTTAAATGCTAATTCCTAACTATAACTGGTGTGAAACCTATGGTTTTTTCAGTGAATATATATATATATATATATATATATATATATATATATATATATATATATATATATATATATATATATATATATATATATATATATATATATATATATATATATACATTTTCTATGGCAAAATGAAACCCCTCATTTTGTTCCTTTTCAAATTAAATGTATTAAGTGTTACCACTTTATTCCAATCAAGATGACTTCAGGTGTGCCATACTTTTGTCATAAGTAAGACTGTTAGCGTTCTAGTTGTTCTTTAGAACACTCTGGGACATTCTGTCATTGGGCTATAGTTGGGCTACATCTGGCTGATATTTGGGCTACATTTGGGCTCTTTTGTCTCTGGTGGCCATCTTGGGAGACTGCATATCAGAATTTTTTTAATGAAATATAAGAGGATTTGAGAAGTCACTCAAAATGTGCCCTAATTTTTCTTTCTTCAGCACTAATCATAATTTCTATGGCAAAATGAACCCCCTCATTTTGTTCCTTTGCAAATTAAATGTTTTAAGTGTTAACACTTTATTCCAATCAAGATGACTTCAGGTGTGCCATACTTTTGTCATAAGTAAGACTGTTAGCACTCTAGTTGTTCTTTAGAACACTCTGGGACATTCTGTCATTGGGCTATAGTTGGGCTACATCTGGCTGATATTTGGGCTACATTTGTTTTTTTTTGTCTCTGGTGGCCATCTTTGGGCTACATTGGGCTACATTGGGCTACATTGGGCTACATTTGGGCTCTAACATATATATAGCCCAATGTAGCCCAATATATATTTTTTCAAAGTTAATTTTCGTAAAAACCACTGGAGCATATATCTTGAGACATAGCAAAGGCACATCGGGGTACCAGTCCCTACAATTTTGCCAAGTTTGGTGGAAATCCATTCAGCCGTTCGGGCTAAAAGTGAGTCCAACCGCCCTATGGAAATTAACATGGGGAAAACACGTTTTGGGACCCCCTTTTATCTCGGCCCCCGCTTGATGGATCCCCCCGAAACTTTCAGGGAAGGAGCGGAGCGCAGCGAGGCAAAGTTAAGGAAAATTACAGGCAGATCCCTCATTCGGCGCCAAAGTTATTCCCAATAGAATGTTGCGGATTTCCTATGGAAAACGATCCTAACTATAACTACCTACTGGCGACCGCCAGTAGGTAATATATATATATATATATATATATATTCACTGAAAAAACCATAGGTTTTACACACGTTATAGTTAGGAAGTAGCATTTACAAAACCTATGAAATTCACTAAAAAAACCATAGGTTTTACACACGTTATAGTTAGGAAGTAGCATTTACAAAACCTATGAAATTCACTGAAAAAACCATAGGTTTTACATACGTTATAGTTAGGAAGTAGCATTTAAAAAACCTATGAAATTCATCGAAAAAACCATAGGTTTTACACCAGTTATAGTTACCAGGAAATTTTACTCGCATAAAACCATTGAAATTCCCACTTTATAGTTAGTTGGACTCACTATAACTTGCGCGTGCAATGCACTGCTGATGACGTCACATATTACATCACTCATGACGTGGTCAGTGACATCACTCATGACATCACTGATGACACCATCCAGTGAATGTGTGTCTTTCTGAAAAATAAATATTAGTGAGTAATGTTTAAATTTTTAAACATATGTATTAATGTTTCACTTTGTGTATAAGTGGCTGCATGGGTTGGTGAGTAGCTACATGTGTAGGTATATGGGTTATTAGATGTTTTTTTTAATATCAATATGAGTGTCCATATGTTTGGTGGGGGTGTTACTTAGCACATAGATGCATGAATGACTGACTCTCTGTTTGTATGTGTTTTGAATACAGCATATGTGCAGGACTATATGGGTGGATGAGTGTGTATATATGTATGTTAGTGAGTGAATCACTGTCTCACTAGTGTCTTTTTCTGTAACTACATATGTTTTAATCTAGTATATGTGAATATTGATGTATATAAGTGAGTATATGTGAGAGTGAGGGATTGTAAGAGTTCCTGTTTAAATAAGTATGTGTTTCTATAAGTGATTGTTTAAGAGAATAAGTATGTGTAATTTTCCTTAGAAGTAAAGTGGTAGTGTGTGTATAGCTGTATATGCAAATAAATGGATGTTTAATAGTTTATTTGCATGTGTGAGTATGTATGAGAGTATCTTTTGGATTACTGTTGTTGTGTAACAGGATATATAGGTGTATCACTATATATGATGAGTGAGTATATGTATGAGTGACTACATAGAACTGTTGGTGAAAGAGTGGATGTGTATATAGATGGTGGATTTAGTGAATTGGTTGTTGTAACTGGTATGGGTATCTCCATTTTTTTGAAAATTTTAGTTTCTATTTTTGAATATGTGTTTCAAGGGTTACATTACAGTGAAAAGAGGTCTGTCACTCTGTCGCAAAGATGGTGTCATCAGTGATGTCATGAGTGATGTCACTGACCACGTCATGAGTGATGTAATATGTGACTTCATCAGCAGTGCATTGCACGCGCAAGTTATAGTGAGTCCAACTAACTATAACGTGGGAATTTCAATTGTTTTATGCGAGTAAAATTTCCTGGTAACTATAACTGGTGTAAAACCTATGGTTTTTTCGATGAATTTCATAGGTTTTTTAAATGCTACTTCCTAACTATAACGTATGTAAAACCTATGGTTTTTTCAGTGAATTTCATAGGTTTTGTAAATGCTACTTCCTAACTATAACGTGTGTAAAACCTATGTTTTTTTTAGTGAATTTCATAGGTTTTGTAAATGCTACTTCCTAACTATAACGTGTGTAAAACCTATGGTTTTTTCAGTGAATTTCATTGGTTTTTAAAATGCTAATTCAGAAATATCTCGTGTATACAACCTATACTTTTGTCAATAAAGTTCTGGCAATATTTTTTTCGGAAACAAGCCGTTTTCTTCACTGTTCAAGTTGCATAGAGACTCCTTGTAAAGCGATACAGAATTAGAAAGTCTGTACCTTGCCTTTTTTTCAACGCATTAAAATTTGTCTGTAAATAAAAATAGCCTTTCTAAAGTTTCGTGCACGACCCGGTGTGCGCACTCTCGGCAACAGTTCTCAATAAAATGGATAGCGCATTTCCAGGCTTTCGTGCGCGACCGACTGCGCGCACCCGCCTATATATTTCGTGAAAACTTTGCAATCTGAACTTATTGAATTTCTTCATAGACCCATCAAAGAACTTATAATACGTCAAAGAGACTAAACCTAGGCTTCTTTTTTATTATTATGAAAATTTTCATTAAATGGAGCCGAATGTCTTTTCACTTTCGTGTGTGACCGAATGTACACACCTTGGTATTTTAAAAAAATATATAAAAGGTTTTATACTTTAACAATTGTATGCTTGAATAGAGCTCAGAAGATATATTAAATCCGGATATGTTTGGATTTACTCCTTTTCACGTTTTGAAACTTCGCTGAATTAGACCGCTACTTCCAAATGGCGTACGTGACCAGATACTATCACCGCGTACACGTCCTGAGACGCGCATGTGAAGTCATGTGACTTGAAAACAACACTTCCAATTGGTTCTTAGTAGTTTCTATTCTGCAATTTACACGGAGCACTCCACCCACTTCTCTCACTATCTTTTCTACTCTCAAAAGAGAACAACGTTCAACACCCTTCGGAAGACTTTGCTGAAATGGCTGCCTCCCCGCATTCATCTTCCGAATCTGAAGGAAATGAGCGACTACCTTTAAAAAGAAAAAAGGAATCTTTTATCTGGCAATTTTTCACTTATCCTGAAGGACAAAAGAAAGTAAATGCGCCAAAAGTTACCTGCACAATATGCAATTTGGTTCTCTCAAGAGGAAATCCAAGAAAAAAATATTCCTTTTCCATACATACCATGGTGCGGCATGTCAAACAAGTGCACCCTGTGGAATTTGCAAAGGTATCGACAAGAGCCCTGGCCACGCTATTACCATCAGAGGTGGCCAGCACATCTTCTGGTGGACGACCTGTATCTCCATCGAGTGCTGTGATGGACTTGAGACCATATCTTGCAAAGGTGCACATGAAATGCAACGAGTGTGGAGAAATTCTTCTGTACGGAGAGCAGAGCCTCATTCTTACTAAACTAAAAATTGAGAGTCATAAATGCCCCGAGAAAAGATACATTTCTTCATTTCATTTTGATCCTGTGTCACACATGAAAATGTTGTTGCAAGTTAAAAAAATCAAAAACAACATAACACTTGTTTAAAAAAAAAAAAAAAAGTTATTTTCAGAACTAACTCATTCTACCAAAAAGAGCTCCAGGAGCATATTATAAAGGGGGTTTATCTCTGCTTTTTTGGCTTTCGTTCGTGCGCGACCGTGTGCGCGCACCCGCCTATAAATTTCGTGAAAACTTTGCAATTGCAACTTATTAAATTTCTTCATAGACCCATCAAAGAACTTATACTACGTCAAAGACACTAAACCTAGGCTTCTTTTTTATTATTATGAAAATTTTCATTAAATGGAGCCGAATGTCTTTTTAAACTTTCATGCGTGACCGAATGTACACACCTTGGATTTTTAAAAAAATATATAAAAGGTTTTATACTTTAACAATTGCTTGAATCGAGCTCAGAAGATATATTAAATCCGGATGTGTTTGGATTTACTCCTTTTCACGTTTTGAAACTTCCCTGAATTAGACCGCTACTTCCAAATGGCGTACGTGACCAGATACTATCACCGCGTACACGTCCTGAGATGCGCATGTGAAGTCATGTGACTTGAAAACAACACTTCCAATTGGTTCTTAGTAGTTTCTATTCTGCAATTTACACGGAGCACTCCACCCACTTCTCTCACTATCTTTTCTACTCTCAAAAGAGAACAACGTTCAACATCTTTCGAAAGACTTTCTTTTCACGCGATAATGTGAAATACTGAGATTGTTACAGGATTTTCTATCAGATATGTGTTCCCATTTCTGTTGAAGCACTAACACCGTGGAAAATTCCACCGATAGCAGTGATATTTTTAACGCCGAGCACCGGCGATTTTTATCGCTTAGAAGCCTTCCTATTATGAAGCTTTATCTCCTAAGTCTCTGATTCTCAAACTGTGCAACGCGGCTCCCCTGTGTGCCGTAATAAGGTGCTAGGGCCCCGCGCACACTCTAGGGTGACTAACCATCCATAAATTCCACGGACATCTCTACCCTGTTATCTGCAATTGTGAACATCAAAAGGAGCTGCGCTACGCCCCTGTAAGAGGCCTCACTCCCACTGCTGCAACGGCTTGGCAGTCCTCCAGATGCACAGGAACAGCCCCTCCGATCCATTGAAGTTCTGTGTCGGTCTCAATACCACTTACGAAATGAAAATAAGCACTGAAGAATATTTATGCTGTAGCAGGAGGAGTACTACATGCTTGCAGAATGCATTCTATTACCTATAAAAAAGTGAAACACCCACGCTACAATCATATAGAATACTTCCTCTAAAGAAGCCTGTGAATAACTTTAAAACATCAGGTTAACCTTTTTTTACTCTCTCATCATTGTTAAAGATAAGTATTTACAATACTATATTAAACAATGCCATGGTTGTTGCTTTTTAATTTTAAAAATCTTGCAATCTTTCACAAACCCAACAGTCATGGCTTCTTTTTCGTGACAAAAATATTGCAATATTACATACCTACATAAAATAACAGAAAAAACATAAAACTACAAAGGCCAAACAGTCTACTAAACGCGGATTTGTAACCTATGGGGCAGATTTATGTTAACTACTTCATACCCAGATATGCACCAGTTAATGTGCACCACAGTATGCTAGTGCTCCGTTACCCATGGTGTGCCACATTTGAAATGTGGCGCACCATGGTACAAAAACACCATACATGCGTAACACATCTGTGCTGAAAAAGTAATACATTGCTAGAGTTGCATCGCAACTGTGATGCAGCTCCAGCAAGGCTCACCAATGCACTATATTCACAATGCTGCGTCAATACCTACGCCTGCTTCCAGCACATGCACAGTTTTGAAACAGCATGGGCCTGAAAGTCACTGAGTGAAATATCATACATTACAGTCAGCCACTTTCAAGACGCATTCCTTCAGAGGAACACTTACCGTTTATTAGAGGTAGATCGACCGACTCCACCGGAGGACACCCCTAATAAAAAAGACATATATATAAAATGCGGACTAGCCGCTGTATCGTGCTAGCAAACTTTAACTTAAAAATCGTTAGAAAAAACAAAAGGAATCGAGCAAAATCAGTAGGCCACTGATACGATCTCTTTTTGACCTCGCTAAAATAGAAACATTAGGAACAACCCCTCATGAGAAATATGAAACTAGTGAGAGAAACCGAGCTCGACTCCATGATGGCTGCAAGATAGCTCGGCTCCGCCGCCCACCCCGCCCAAAATAACGACAAACCCTATGCAAATATTATAAATAAATACAACACACCAGCAAAGTAACAGGGTAAAACGTTTTATTAAATAACTATTTACATGGCAGCCTGCTGCAACATGAAAACAACACTTCCAATTGGTTCTTACTAGTTTCGATTCTGGAATTTACACGCAGCACTCCACCCACTTCCCTCACTATCTTTTGTACTCTCAAGAGAGAACAACGTCCTACATTTTTCGGAAGACTTTGGTAAAATGGCTACCGTATCTCATTCATCTTCCGAATCTAAACAAAATGATCGACTACCTTTAAGAAGAAAAAAAGAATCTTTCATCTGGCAATTTTTCACTTATCCTGAAGATCAAAAGAAAGTAAATGCACCAAAAGTAACCTGCACGATATGTGACTCATTTCTCTCAAGAGGAAATCCAACAAAAAAATATTCCTTTTCCATACATACCATGGTGCGGCATGTCAAACAAGTGCACCCTGTGCAATTTGCAGAGGCATCGACAAAAGCCCTGGCCACGCTATTACCATTAGAGGTGGCCAGCACATTTTCTGATTGACGACCTGTATCTCCATCGAGTGCAGAGATGGACTTGAGATATTTAACTATATATGGTCTATAACCTATGGTTTTTTCAGTGAATTTTCAAGGTTTTGTAAATGCTAATTCCTAACTATATATGGTCTATAACCTATGGTTTTTTCAGTGAATTTGCTCCGCCGCCCACCCCGCCCAAAATAACGACAAACCCTATGCAAATATTATAAATATATACAACACATCAACAAAGTAACAGGGTAAAACGTTTCATTAAATAACTATTTACATGGCAGCCTGCTGCAACATCGATCCAAATGCATGACACTGTTCCTGTCAAGGTAGCATAGCTGGTGGCCTAGGGGTGGAGGACCGTTGTGCAAATACCCCGGGGAGGACTCTGGATATGCTTGGTCCCTGAGATTCTTCGATGTCACTGCCTTCCACAAATGGCATAAGTCCTGGATGTTCGGTGCCATACTTGAGGGTTTGACCTCAAGACACGTCCTGCGGTGCCCTGGTCCAACCATCACATATACCTCCGCCAGGAGACGGCGTGGGGTGCACTGGAAGGGAGAGGCGGCGCGAACGAGCCTCCCCCACCTCCCCAGGTGGAGGTTTCTCAGCTACACCCCTAAAGACACGTCCTGCGGTGCCCTGGTCCAACCATCACATATACCTGCGCCAGGAGACGGCGTGGGGTGCACTGGAAGGGAGAGGCAGCGCGAACGAGCCTCCCCCACCTCCCCAGGTGGAGGTTTCTCAGCTACACCCCAGCGCTTCACTGATCTCCTTGTCCTCAGTCAAGCATCAATAGTAAGATTTTCATAGGTGAGTGTAGTTTCATAGTTTGCCATCCACAGACTAAAAGCCTGGAGTGGGAGTGAAAAAACCATAACTAGGTAAGAAGGAACGCAGAGGCTGTAGGAAGGACTCTGGATATGCTTGGTCCCTGAGATGCTTCGATGTCACTGCCTTCCAAAAATGGCATAAGTCCTGGATGTTGGGTGCCATAGTTGAGGGTTTGACCTAAAGACACGTCCTGCGGTGCCCTGGTCCAACCATCACATATACCTGCACCAGGAGACGGCGTGGGGTGCACTGGAAGGGAGAGGCGGCGCGAACGAGCCTCCCCCACCTCCCCAGGTGGAGGTTTCTCAGCTGCACCCCAGCGCTTCACTCGACAAGATGAGTTGCGCCCGCTCCTGCGGCACATTGCCTCGCTCGGCCAGCTGAATTACGCCTGCTCTTGCTATTACAGCGTCTCACCCGCCATCCGGCTGAATTGCACCCACTCTTGCGGTACAGCGACAGGCGGCTGCCACGGAGCTCAGGAAATGGCGGTCGGCTCCACAGACTTGGGCCTGGCCTGCAAGGATGGCTCTGGACAACCCTGGAACTCGGACGCTTGACTGCTACGGCATGGGCCCCATTCCCAAAAGCGTCCCATCAGCCTTGAAGATTCTACAAGAGTCACCGGGGCCCCCGACTCCCGCAGAGTTCCGGTGGGGAGCTTCTGTCATGATTGCTCGCAGAATGGCCACGACGTAGCCACGGGGTGCTCTCATGCTGACGCCAGCTTCAGTCTGAAACTTCCAGAAACACTGTAGACTACCAATTCAATCAGTTCCGGTGGAGCCCCAACGACGTATCGCGTTGTTGCATAATGCGTCATATGACACGCCGCGTTAGCGCTCTGAGGTTCCGTGACGATTTTACACGTGTTTGTAACATTGTCGTAAATACATAATTTTAGTATCAGTGAACCGCAAATGATCCATTTAGTATATCCTGGTGTTTTCGCTATGCTACGAGCAAGAGCACTCCTGTTACAAACACATTTCTGTTCTACCCGTGGCATCCATCTTAGAACACGGAAGCCATTTTGTATTCCTTGCCCTCACATAGTCAATGGACACGCAATTACCTCTTTTCATTAAAGGACACGTAGGCTTTAACCGGCGATTCACCTTGCTAGTGACACGTGCACCTTAGGCCAGCAACGCTGTAGCAGCATGACTCGGCAAGAACTGCCTCCCCAGCCTGAGGCCAGTCCTGCTATACTGGTTCTTGTGTTCGTTGGCCTGATCATGATTAGGCGGCCGAAGCTGGTAACCGTGCCCATTTACGACCCACAAACATCTCTTATCCTGTCTTTCTATCTTCTACACCTGGCTCTGCTCCTTTCCTTCTGGGCCTTTACTAGGGGGAGGTAACGAAATTTACGATGAGGCGGTCCGGGTCTTGAATGAGAAATTGACATGGGATTATGATGGAAAAGTGGGAACCCCTCATTCGTAATGTTTTGACATCAGATACTGTTGACGATTCCTGTGCAACGCCAAATATTTATTGTTTAAGACACGAATGTTTAGAACTGTGGTAACATGTAAAGAATTTGCCCCGAGCAGAATATTTAGTATATAAGGAACAACCCTCTTTGTACAAATTGAACAGGCTCCTAGATACTGCCCATGTGTAGTTTCTGTGACTTCTGTGTCCCTGCAGTAATAAACCTTTGGTCTTTGACGCCACCATCGAGAAGCCCGTGTTTCTGTTTGTTTGTGCACCAAGACAGGTTGAACTCCGGGGTCTTCGGGTGTTGTCCCTGACACCTCTGGACGGAACCAAAAAGTCCAGAACTCCAATTGGCGCCCAACGTGGGGCGACGTCATTCGGTACCGGTCCAAAAGCCTGAAGAGTTCGAGGAGCTTCGTGTGAAGATTTCAGAGGGAGGCGCCCCACTTCATCGATCCCGGCATATCGCAAAAGTGGCCCCGACGTTCTCTTCCGCGAGGGTTCCCGTTCAGACGGCTGCAGTGGTCCGTTGCCTTGACCGTCGCCCTGTCTTGGACCCGAGGTGCAGTCCTTAGTACGGCGAGACGTGACGGGTTTCTCCTTGGTGACGTCTTCAGTACCTCAGTTAAGTATTTTGTGAGGGTTGCTCCTGTTTTGATAATCCTTTTAGTTCTCAGTTCAGTTCAGTTCTGTAAGATTATCACTGGTTATTCTGGTTACGATAATCATTCTGTTCAGTTCAGGTATCGATACATTTGTCAGTTCTGGTAGGCCTAAGTTCTTGGTTCGAGTGCGCATCTTTTCTGTTTGTGTCTTGTTTGTTTTGTGTTCCGGATTATAAAATGGTAAGTCGGAAAAATTGTATGTTGTCTTGTTTTAGTTGCAACAGTGATTCCCAGTTAGAGGACTCATGTTTGGTTCCTCCGATTGGAACTCCCCTTTATGATCTATATTGCAAATTTGGTGTGGGCCCGATCTCTTATAACGAGGTATGGATCCGCTTCACAGAGAAAGATGGTGTCCTTAGTTGGCCACTACATGGTAGTTTTGAACCTGAAGTTCTCGATAATCTAGAAAGAAGGTTGTTTAAGAAGAAAGCCCGGCCGGCAATGTTTGATTCTTTCCGTTATTGGCGAAAAGAATCTAAACAGAGAGAAATTAAAAAGTTGAAGAAAGAACAGAAAGAGCAAGAGTTGACTTTAGAACAGTCTGCTAAGCAGCTGCAACTCAACGAGTCTGAGAAAGCGATGGAGGTGGCCAATAGGGAGCGTAATTTAGCGATAGACAAGTGCTATCCTGCTTTGCCATCGAGTACAGCTAAGATAGTAGAGGACCCTGAAAAGGATCCCCTGTTGTCTTACTTGTTACGATCACCCCCACCGTATGCACAGGGTGCTACGGCTCCACCTATACCGAATGTTCAATTACCGGTTGCTGGACAACCTGGTGTTCCCGCTCCCCTGAATCAAGTTCCTGTACCTCCTGTGGTCAATATTCATGTTCCTTTGACAGCCCCTCTTCCAGGGTTGCCGGCTTCTTTACCTATGCCTGTGTCGCTCACACCTGCTAGCTCACAAGCTATTTTGCCTGCTACTCCTACTGTTCCTGATCTATCTGTTCCAACTGCTACTCTATTTACTGCTTCTGCTAATATTATGACTCCACTTTCTGTTCGTCGGAGAATCACTGATTCTGTCTCTAATATTCTATCTCCCTTCTATAAAACTCTGATTAAGACTCCTACCTCTGACTCTGTGCAGAGACGTAGTCAGCTTCCCAGTACTGAAGAAAGAGGAATATTAGATTCCACTGCTCTTAGATGGGTTTCAAAAGTTGGAAGATATAATGTACAAGATGTATTAGATACATTTATGCAATGGAATGAACCGACACAACGATATGTGTTCGATGAAATGTGTTTCCTTCTACGTGAGGAATTGGAAGAGGATGACCCTGAATCAAATCTAGAAGAATTAATTAATGTTCAGAAAGAGTTTGCTGCAGGTATGATAGTTGGACAAAATATAAAAGAAGCGATGGAACTGATTCTAAGTTATAGGACCGACTCATCCCTTCGTTCACCGAGAGAGTTAGGGAAACGTAGTACGAAACAAAATCGTCAATACCCAATGAGAGAGGTTCCACCAATTTGGCGTGAAGCTGTGCAAGCTAATGTAAACCTTGGTATTGCAGCCGCTCCGGCGCAATTCCAGAGAGTATGGATACATATTCCATGGAAGCGAGCTGAAGTATTAGCAGTGAAACAGGCCTTGCCAGATCCGCGTAAAAATCCTGCAGGATACTACAAAGAGTTGGCTCAAACAGTTGACGCTTGTGTATTGAATCTGGCTGACATAGATCTGCTATTTGGTAATGTAGTACCACAACCAATTTGGGCTAAAATTCGTAAAGAGAATCATCCAGTTGCCCTAGGTGGTGATTGGGCAGCTATAATTGCAGCGGATGGTCAACAAATAGGTGGTTCTAAACCGGAACCCTTAATTGCTAATTTGCCTGGTAGGATAATCGATTTAATGAAAACCCTAATGCCAGCATTACGCGTTAACTGGGACAAGTTGTCCGCGTGCAAACAGAAGAAAGACGAAAGCGTCTCCGACTTTTTCACAAGATTCGAAGAAACTTTCGTGGATCATAGTGGTCAGGATATGAGCACAGAAGGAGGTCAGAGATTATTTGTTGATAAATTTGTGCACAATCTATTGCCAGAACTTAGTAGTAAATTAAAAAATTCTGAAAGTGCGTGGGCTGTCTCTACGACTGCGCAAATACTTGCGACTGCCCAGTACTATGAAAATAGGGATAAAGAAGAGAAGGAAAAATCAGATAAAAAGACGAAAGATTTAAAGACTAAAGTACTTTTACAGCAAGCTTATCCGCCTCGCACGAATCAGACTAACATGCAGCAAGGGTCATATCAAAGAACGGATTATAATTTTCAAAGGCCACAATACCAATGGAATCAATGTGCTTATTGCAAAGTGGAAGGTCATTACAAAAATGAGTGTCCAGTTCGGGCACAAAATAATGCTGCGGCAGCTCAGAGAGGTCGTGGTAGTTCTATGCAAAATTCTAGAGGTCGAGGAAGAGGTGCTATGCCTCCGCAGACGAGTGATCGCCCTTCTAATTATTTCGACCAGCGAAATGGACAATCTGCCCAACAGAATAGGTCTCCACAGTATCATGTTGAAGACTATTATGAAGCTAGTGAGGAAGTTCAGCAAAGTGAGTACTAGGACAGCCATGGACAAAGAGAGGGAGTAGTATCAGTTCCAGTAGATCAGAGTGGGCCTTATGTCGCAGTAGCAACATCAGGTATAGTCGAACCGTTTCTGTTGGATACTGGTGCAGCAAAAAGTTCTATCATACATGCGAAACTCCCTGGCGCACCTTTGTCTGGCTCAACAAACGTTTCAGTAGGTTTTTCTGGCGCCCCTGTTCACAACCCCGTTTCTGGTCCTTTGTCTATTTCTGTTGGACCCTGCCACTTGAAAGCTCCTCTGATTTTGACGACAGGTTGTAACGAAAATCTGCTTGGTTTAGACTTGTTAAAACGCCTTTATGCGACATTATACTGTTCTCCAGAAGGAGTACAGCTTACGTTGGGTAAAAGTATAATCTCTCCAATGTACTTATCGATGGATGCGCTCCCACCAGAGCTGCGTTCACTCCCTGATACTGTTTGGGCGACTGGTCCTAATGATGTAGGTCTATTGGAAATTCCACCCTATGTAGTAACTTTGAAAGCAAATGTCAAACTTCCACGAATTCCACAATACAGAATCTCTAGTGAAGGTGAGCGTGCGCTCCTACTGATAGTGCAAGATCTGATTAAGAAAGACGTTATAGAAGAAACTAGAGGTAATGTCTGTAATAGTCCTGTACTGCCTATTTTGAAACGAACTGACCCAACAAAACCTCCAGTATATAGGTTTGTAATTGATCTTAGAGAGGTTAATAAAATTGTGATTCCACAGTTTCCTGTGGTTCCAGACATTACTGCATTGTTAACGTTGATTCCTGCTACAGCAGCATGGTTTTCGGTTGTCGACTTGAAAAATGCCTTTTTCAGCATTCCGATAGCCGAGGAAAGCAGAGATATCTTCGGTTTCTCTCTAGGAGGACGAAGCTTCAGGTTTAAACGCGCTCCACAAGGCTATTGTGAAAGCCCATCCATTTACAGTCAAGCATTAAAAAGCCAGTTAGATTCCTTCGTACTTCCTCCTGGTTCTGCTTTAATACAATATGTTGATGATCTTCTAGTGGCTGCTGATGACAAGGAAACTTGCAAAACAGCTACGATTTCTTTATTGCATCATTTGTCAAATTTGAATCACAAGGTGTCACCTTCAAAAATGCAATACTGCTGCCAAGAAGTGACCTACCTAGGTCATCTCTTGTCAAAGGAGGGAAGGAAGTTGACCCCAGAGAGAATAAAAGCAATTACACAGATGAATGTTCCTAGCACGCAGAGAGAAGTACGTGCCTTTTTAGGTATTACCTCATATTGTAGGCAATGGATCCCAAATTTTTCTCTTTTGGCAAAACCATTGGTAGCCTTGACTGGGAAAAATGTTCCGAGTCCGGTACCATGGTCTGCAGAATGTCAGCAGAGTTTTTCTGAATTGCGAAATGCACTGTGTTCAGCACCTGTATTGGGTACACCCGACTACAGTAAGCCATTCACGCTCTATGTCCACGAGAGAGAAGGTTGTGCATTGAGTGTTTTGACACAGAAATTTGGTGATAAACAACGCCCTTGTGCGTATTTTTCATCAACGTTAGATCCGGTAGCCAGAGCATTGCCTGGTTGCTTGAGAGCTGCAGCCGCAGCTGCAGCCTCCATTCGACAATCTGCTGGTTTAGTAATGAACAACATGCTAGTGGTCATGGTTCCTCATGCTGTGGATACACTCATGAACCGAACCAAGACGCAGTACCTTACCAGTGCTAGATTATCAGGTTATGAACTGACACTGTTAGCTAGTCATATTCAGATCAAGAGATGCAATGTATTGAATCCAGCAACATTGTTGCCGACTAGCCAAGAGTCGAGTGATTCCGAACCACACGACTGTTATTTCAAAACTGAGGAAGAAACAAAAGGACGAATTGATCTAAAAGACACTCCGTTATCAGATCCAGATGGCACGCTGTATGTTGATGGGTCTTGCTTCAAATTGGAGAATGGTGATGTGACTGCTGCTTATGCAGTAACGACTTTGAGTACGATTGTGGAGACTGCAAGAGTGAGTCAGAATTCTGCCCAGGCTGCAGAATTGATCGCGCTAACAAGAGCGTGCGTTTTAGCTAAGGGAAAGAGAGTGAATGTGTTCACAGATAGTCAGTACGCGTTCGGCGTGGCCCATAGTTTTGGCCGTTTGTGGAAAGAGAGAGGTTTCATTACGTCCCATGGGACTAAGATTCAACATGGTCAGCTAGTTAATGACTTGTTGGAATCTCTAACCTTGCCGACTGAAGTTGCAATTGTGAAATGCAGTGCTCATAAAGCAATCACGGATGATGTTGGTCGTGGGAATGCTTTTGCTGATGAAACTGCAAAACAGACAGCTAGAAATACGATGAGTAGAATGTATGTTGCAACGTCTGCAAGATGGATTCCTGAGTCTGGAATGTGTGAAGACACAGTGGAAAGCGTAAAAGAAATTCAGAAAGAGGCGACTGAGGAGGAAAAGCTTGCATGGAAAGAGAGCACGGGTAAAATGGACTCGAGTGGATGTTGGATTGACTTGTCGGAACAACAGTGTTGGATGTTGCCTGATGCGTATGTGCTTGCAGTAGTAACGATGGCACATGGAACAGCGCACATCAGTTCAAAAGGGATTTGTAAGATGTTGGCTCCGGTCTGGAAGAATGATGGGATTAGTAAGTGTGCAGACAGAGTGGTGAGAAATTGTATGGTATGCTTGATGCATAATCCTGGCAAGGGAATCCCCACACCTGCAGGTCATTTCGCTCCTCCCTCCTGCCCCTTTGAAGTGATCCAGCTAGACTTCATTCACATGGATCGTTGTAATAACCTAAAGTACGTCCTAGTGGTAGTTTGTGCTTTCTCCAGATGGATCGAAGCATACCCGCTAAAGGACAATACTGCCTTATCCACTGCCAAAATTCTTCTTAAAGAATACTTCCCCAGATACGGAATGCCACGGATTGTATGGTCAGATAACGGAAGTGAGTTCGTAGGGAAAGTTATGCAGAGTGTGTGTGCCGGCCTAGGGATTAGACAGAAGTTTCATAGTGCGAATCATCCCCAGTCCGCGGGTTTAGTCGAGGGTTACAATGGCACCCTTAAACTGAAACTTGCTAAGATACAAGCGTCCACGGGTTTGTCTTGGCCAGACGCATTGCCTTTGGCTTTGCTATCAACAAGAGCAACTGTACATTCTAGAGTAGGGCTTAGTCCTTATGAAATAGTTTTTGGTCGTCCTGCAAATGTTTGGGGGGTACCTAGACCAAAAGAATTCAAGCAGCTGGAATACCCAATGTTAATTGATTACCTTTTCGACTTGACTGCTAAATTGAGTCTTATTCACCAACAGGTTTTCGATGCATTGCCAAAGCCACCGGAGAGTCCAGGCCATCAGCTGAAACCAGGTGACCAGGTGGTCATTAGAAATTTTGCAAGAACGAAAAATCTTCAACCCAGATTCATTGGCCCTTTCCAAGTCCTACTAGCAACGAGAACTGCTATTCGTGTGGCCGGAAGGAAGAACTGGATCCATACGACACATGTCAAACGTGTGCCTCTGCCACTTCCTTACGACAACTGGGTAAAGAAAGGAATCGGTGCCTCTGAAACGGAACAAGTCCCCAGGTTCATACCTTTCAGCGATGCAGAACTGATCACGGATTCACCAAATTCTGACTCTCCTCCTGAAACTGCTCTTTTGAACCCTGAACATTTGTCATCCACACCCAACGAACATTTGCCACCTGCACCAAAAGAACATTTGTCATCTGAAAACGTGAACATTGCAACGTCGGCTGAAAATACATTGTTTCCAGACCAGACAGCTCCTGCAAAACTGAGATACAACTTGCGACCTCGCAATATGGACAAATAAAGCAGGAAACTGCCTATTTTCAGATTTGAATTTTTCTATACATTGCCTCCAGCCAGGAAGTTTGCTAATACTTTGTATTGTTTCTTTTTGTTTTAAAATTGCCTTGCCGTCTGGGTAGCCGTAGGGTCGTGGCTGTGTGCCTAGTTGAATCTGCGGGGGTCTGACACAAGGTCGATCTTTCTGTTAGTTCTGGGAACTCCCAGGGCTGATAGAGGCATTTTCATCTACGTACACATCATCAGTGGTCACGAGCGGATTGTAGAAGATGGAGCTTCCTGAGCTGCAACGAGAAAATGTAATTTATGTTCGCAGAAATAGACTGTACAGAATACTTCACAGCAAATGCTTTCTAATGCAATGTGCAGTTACATTTTTAATTGTTTTGATAACGTTGGTGGGTGGAATCGTCTTTGGTGTACATTTGATTTTTATGCCAGTAACTACAGTACCTCCCCTTGATCCTACTACTTCTACGGTTTCTTCTATGCATTCTTTTCACTCATTTCCTGAACACGAACAAGCTCGACGCTCAGAATTTATTAACAATACATTTGTACAGCTCTTGCATCAACACCAACTGGTAGTTAATACTACAGACTGCTGGGTGTGTGGCTTGATACCTCACACTATGGATAAAGGCATTCCCTATCTAGTCTTGCCTTTTAGCTACAATGGATCATTTCAGGCCTTTCAGACCATTTTTTCATATGCCCTTGAGACCTATCCTCCGCGTCCACCACGGTCCACTAAATACAACTCAGCCAACAAAGCTTTAGTCCAGGGAATTATTGACATGATTAAAGACGTCAATAATACTCCATCTTACCCTAGAGATGAATTACGGGTGTATTTGAGTTGGAACTCTACCGAGTATCGCCTTAGTTTGGGAGAAAGCAAGCGTAAAAGCTCCACTTCAGTTTGGGTCGTGCCTCACCGAGGTCAGGTCTGTTTGCAAGGAAATGGGAGAAATCTGAGAGCTCAGCTAGGGAGGAGTGAGTGCGTTGAGACTTACGTATTTCCGTCTAATTCCTCCCCTGCCTTCCTTACTGCTAGGGGTACTTACTTCATCTGTCAAGACAGAGCGTATACATGGCTGCCTGCTGACTTCTCAGGTTCATGTTATATTGCTCGATTGTTACCTCCGACATACACTGCTTCTTCAGATTATCACAAGACCAGAGTAGCAAGAGGTGTCTTCAGCAAGGAAGATACCGCTGGTCAGGAAGCTGGAGACTTCTTCAAAGGTTTCCTTCCGTTTTGGGGGCCTATTGCCAATAGTAGAAATCTACGTCAACTAACACGGGTAGTTGAATCTACTATTACAGAAACTGCTGGTGCCCTTAGTAACTTAACAGCTGAGCTTCAGGCGGATCGTCTCATGACGTTGCAGAACCGAATGGTTCTAGACGTAATACTTGCAGATCGAGGTGGGGTATGCAGAATGATCCAATCGAGCTGCTGTGTCTTTATTCCAAATAATGCTCCAACAGTCTATGAAGCGATCTCTAAGCTACACAAGATTTCCGACTCTATACACGTAGATAAGGGAAACTGGTCCTTCATAGAGTGGTTTTGGACTCTGGTATCAGCGTGGGGATGGAAGGTTCTGATGGTCATTGGTGTCATCCTAGTATTCCTGTTCTCGTGCTGTCTTATTATCCAATGTGGTCCCGCTCTGTGTAGTCTCTGTGCTGCAACCTGTTTCAGAAAACCACCTGCATTAGGAGAAAAGGCACGAGACAGGATGATGATACAACAACATGTCACTGACCTAATGAGCATAGAATTAGACTCTGACTCTGATATAGACTGAGTGATTGCCTATGTAAGGGCAAAAGGAGGGTCTGAGGTTCCGTGACGATTTTACACGTGTTTGTAACATTGTCGTAAATACATAATTTTAGTATCAGTGAACCGCAAATGATCCATTTAGTATATCCTGGTGTTTTCGCTATGCTACGAGCAAGAGCACTCCTGTTACAAACACATTTCTGTTCTACCCGTGGCATCCATCTTAGAACACGGAAGCCATTTTGTATTCCTTGCCCTCACATAGTCAATGGACACGCAATGACCTCTTTTCATTAAAGGACACGTAGGCTTTAACCGGCGATTCACCTTGCTAGTGACACGTGCACCTTAGGCCAGCAACGCTGTAGCAGCATGACTCGGCAAGAACTGCCTCCCCAGCCTGAGGCCAGTCCTGCTATACTGGTTCTTGTGTTCGTTGGCCTGATCATGATTAGGCGGCCGAAGCTGGTAACCGTGCCCATTTACGACCCACAAACATCTCTTATCCTGTCTTTCTATCTTCTACACCTGGCTCTGCTCCTTTCCTTCTGGGCCTTTATTAGGGGGAGGTAACGAAATTTACGATGAGGCGGTCCGGGTCTTGAATGAGAAATTGACATGGGATTATGATGGAAAAGTGGGAACCCCTCATTCGTAATGTTTTGACATCAGATACTGTTGACGATTCCTGTGCAACGCCAAATATTTATTGTTTAAGACACGAATGTTTAGAACTGTGGTAACATGTAAAGAATTTGCCCCGAGCAGAATATTTAGTATATAAGGAACAACCCTCTTTGTACAAATTGAACAGGCTCCTAGATACTGCCCATGTGTAGTTTCTGTGACTTCTGTGTCCCTGCAGTAATAAACCTTTGGTCTTTGACGCCACCATCGAGAAGCCCGTGTTTCTGTTTGTTTGTGCACCAAGACAGGTTGAACTCCGGGGTCTTCGGGTGTTGTCCCTGACACCTCTGGACGGAACCAAAAAGTCCAGAACTCCAGCACCCGGAAGTGCTCCGGTGCGCGAGGCGCGAAGCGCAGCTTCCCGGAAGCAATCCGGGGCGCGGCGCGGAGCGCGTAACTTAAGCATAACAGGTCATGTGACTTGTTAATAAAACTTTTCATTGGTTTAGAAATATTTTTTGTCCCAAATGATGAAAACCCCTCCTTGTTTCCTCTTGGCTCCTGCCCCCTCCCCAAGTCTTGCTCGGCCAGCTGAGTTTCGCCCACTCTTGCGGCCTACGACATGGATACGCCAGGGCGTTATGGATCAGTATGAGCAAATATACACTTGGGGATTCACAAGCAACAACAAGCCTTTGTATTTGGGGCTCTAAATCAACAACAGTGACAGAGAACAGAACCAAACTAAGCACTCAGGGGCTACGTTTAAACGTAACATCATCTCCCCAGAGGTACATCACCTTACACACACATGCACTCTGATCTCCTTGGCCTCAGTCAAGCATCAATAGTATGATTTTCATAGGTGAGTCTAGGTTCATGGATTTCCATCCACAGACTAAAAGCCTGGAGTGGGAGTGAAAAAACCATAACTAAGTAAGAAGGAAGGCAGAAACAGAATCTTCCTCTGCAACATCCGGCTCTGCATCGCTACTTACTTATAAATGCAAAAAAAACTCAATTAACACAAGGGCTCTTTTCAGAGCCACCTTATATCAAAGCACTCAAACTTCTGATTTATCTCCATTTTCACACTCTTGTAAATAGGTGTGCGCGCCAAAGTGCGCGCACCCCGCAACTTTTTTCAATTTTTTTTTTTATATTTTCGCCTTTAAGGACCTTACTGCACACCCTGAAAAAACCTACGCAGCAAAACAATCTCTACCTTCTCCCCTTTCCATGTTCCAACGCTTTGAAATGAACAATATATTTACTCGCAGTGACAAAATGGCGGTCAACACTTCCTGATTTCCTTCGAATCGAACGTTAACAGACGTCACGCAGCAAAAAAAAATTCCGCTCGCGCGCAGCCGCTTGAGTGCGCGCACCCGTCGGCGCTTATAGATATATAATTGACTTTAACTTTAATTTTCTCAGCAACTACTGAACAGATTTACACCATTCCAAAAAAAGCGTAATCTGCGAGCCGGACTCTACAGTTTTGCCAAATTTCTTATAAATCCATTCAGCCGTTCGACCTGTAGCCGTGTCTAAACGTCCTATGGAAAATAACATGGAGAAAACACGTTTTGGGACCCACCTTTTATCTCAGCCCCCACTTCACCAATCCCCCCCAAACTTTCAGGGAAGGAGCGCAGCGGACCGAGCCATCTTCTTTGAGAAATTCGCAAAGATTCATCCACCAGGGCCAAAGTTAATCCAAATAGAATGTTGAGGATTTCCTATGGAAACTAGGTCCTAACTATAACTACCTACTGGCGACCGCCAGTAGGTAATATATATATATATATATATATATATATATATATATATATATATATATATATATATATATATATATATTCACTGAAAAAACCATAGGTTTTACACACGTTATAGTTAGGAAGTAGCATTTAAAAAACCTATGAAATTCACCGAAAAAACCATAGGTTTTACACCAGTTATAGTTACCAGGAAATTTTACTCGCATAAAACCATTGAAATTCCCACGTTATAGTTAGTTGGACTCACTATAACTTGCGCGTGCAATGCACTGCTGATGACGTCACATATTACATCACTCATGACGTGGTCAGTGACATCACTCATGACATCACTGATGACACCATCCAGTGAATGTGTGTCTTTCTGAAATATAAATATTAGTGAGTAATGTTTACATTTTTCAAACATATGTATTAATGTTTCACTTTGTGTATAAGTGCCTGCATGGGTTGGTGAGTAGCTACATGTGGAGGTATATGGGTTATTAGATGTTTTTTTTAATATCAATATGAGTGTCTATATGTTTGGTGGGGGTGTTACTTAGCACATAGATGCATGAATGACTGACTCTCTGTTTGTATGTGTTTTGAATACAGCATATGTGCAGGACTGTATGGGTGGATGAGTGTGTATATATGTATGTTAGTGAGTGAATCACTGTCTCACTAGTGTCTTTATCTGTAACTACATATGTTTTAATCTAGTATATGTGAATATTGATGTATATAAGTGAGTATATGTGAGAGTGAGGGATTGTAAGAGTTCCTGTTTAAATAAGTATGTGTTTCTATAAGTGATTGTTTAAGAGAGTAAGTATGTGTAAGTTTCCTTAGAAGTAAAGTGGTAGTGTGTGTATACCTGTATATGCAAATAAATGGATGTTTAATAGTTTATTTGCATGTGTGAGTATGTGTGAGAGTATCTTTTGGATGACTGTCGTTGTGTAACAGGATATATAGGTGTATCACTATATATGATGAGTGAGTATATGTATGAGTGACTACATAGAACTGTTGGTGAAAGAGTGGATGTGTATATAGATGGTGGATTTACTGAATTGGTTGTTGTAACTGGTATGGGTATCTCCATTTTTTTGAAAATTTTAGTTTCTATTTTTGAATATGTGTTTCAAGGGTTACATTACAGTGAAAAGAGGTCTGTCACTCTGTCGCAAGGATGGTGTCATCAGTGATGTCATGAGTGATGTCACTGACCACGTCATGAGTGATGTAATATGTGACGTCATCAGCAGTGCATTGCACGCGCAAGTTATAGTGAGTCCAACTAACTATAACGTGGGCATTTCAATGGTTTTATGCAACTAAAATTTCCTGGTAACTATAACTGGTGTAAAACCTATGGTTTTTTCGGTGAATTTCATAGGTTTTTTAAATGCTACTTCCTAACTATAACGTGTGTAAAACCTATGGTTTTTTCGGTGAATTTCATAGGTTTTTTAAATGCTACTTCCTAACTATAACGTGTGTAAAACCTATGGTTTTTTCAGTGAATTTCATAGGTTTTTTAAATGCTACTTCCTAACTATAACGTGTGTAAAACCTATGGTTTTTTCAGTGAATTTTCAAGGTTTTGTAAATGCTAATTCCTAACTATATATGGCCTATAACCTATGGTTTTTTCAGTGAATTTCAAAGGTTTTGTAATAGCAAATATCAAAAGCTTTAAAATGTCAAGTACGTGGTAGGTAAAAACATTTTCGTGTTTATGCACGCTGATGGCTTTGAACGCTGCCCCCCCCTCTTTTCTTTTAGGAGTATTCTCTCTTTGCAGATAGTGAAGGGTAGGTAACGCAGGCCTTTGCCCCCGTTGTAATCCGTCGTGCCTGCTTCCCTCTCCATTTGATTGATTGTTATCCAAGCATTTACTGTTTTGGAATTGGTTCTCTTTGGTTCATTCTCTATTTACAAACAAGCACAGAGTCGCAATACTCTGTTTAGTCTTTGCAGATAGTGAAGGATAGGTAACGCAGGCTTTAGCCCCCGTTGTAATCCGTTGTGCCTATTGTTATCCCTCATTTGATTGATTGTTTGGCCGAACATTGATCGTTCAGAATTGGTTCTCTTTGGGTGATTCTCTATTCACAAATAAGCACAGAGTCGCAATACTCTGTTTAGTCTTTGCGGATAGTGAAGGATAGGTAGTGCAGACTTTTGTCCCCTTTGTAATCCGTCATGCCTATCTCTGCCCCGTTTGTTGGTAGTTGATTCAGCCCGGACCGTTTATTAGAGGTAGATCATCCGACTCCACCGGAGGACACCCCTAATAAAAAGGACATATATATAAAATGCGGACTAGCCGCTGTATCGTGCAAGCAAACTATAACATAAAAATCGTTAGAAAAAACAAAAGGAATCAAGCAAAATCAGTAGGCCACTGATGGGATCTCTTTTTGACCTCGCTAAAATAGAAACATTAGGAACAACCCCTCATGAGAAATATGAAACTAGTGAGAGGAACCGAGCTCGACGCCATGATGTCTGCAAGACAGCTCGGCTCCGCCGCCCACCCCGCCCAAAATAACGACAAACACTATGCAAATATTATAAATATATACAACACACCAGCAAAGTAACAGGGTAAAACGTTTTATTAAATAACTATTTACATGGCAGCCTGCTGCAACATCGATCCAAATGCATGACGCTGTTCCTGTCCCTCCTTGTGCAGCAGGTCCGCGCCTACGCCCATACGGAAGACGAGACCCCCGGCACGTATAGAGCGGAGTCTTGCTGGCAGCCATCGGCCGAAGAGGTCGTTGGGTGGATGGCCCGGAAGCACCACGGCCACGATGTTGTTGTACTGGCCTTCCCATTTGTCCAACCTGAGGTGGCATCCAGCGAGCCACGGGTGGGGGGGGTGAATGCCTTGCTGATGACACCCCCACCTCTTATTGCCTGGTCCGACCATCACATATACCTGCACCAGGAGACGGCGTGGGGTGCACTGGGAGGGAGAGGCGGTGTGAACGAGCCTCCCCCACCTCCCCAGGTGGAGGTTCCTCAGCTGTACCCCAGCGCTTCACTCGGCCAGCTGAGTTGCGCCCGCTCTTGCGGCACAGTGCCTCGCTCGGCCAGCTGATTTGCGCCCGCTCTTGCGGCACAGTGCCTCACTTGGCCGGTTGAGTTTCGCCTGCTCTTGCGGCTACAGCGTCTCACCCGCCTCCGGCCGCAACCACAGCGCCAACGATCGCTGCTGACGGAGGGGAGCCTTGCCGGTGAGAGCCACTGATCTGAAGAACCGCTGCCTGCGGTGCCTCCCTGAGCCGCTTGACGGAAGCCCCCGAGGGGCGGTGTGGTGGCGCAGACTCGGAGGGGGCGCTTGGCTCCTGCCCCCTCCCCAAGTCTTGTTGCCCTGGTGTGGCCTGAGATCGCCCCCGACATAGGCGGCCGGCTCCCGGGGTCCGGCGGGACTTTTAGCCTTTTGGTAACTCTTCCATTCTGGACCCTGTCCCACAATCCGTTTGACCTGGAGACACGTCCTGCGGTGCCCTCGCAATGCGGCCTGGTCCCTGAATGTGTGCGGGGGGACGGTGTTGATTGGATCAAGATGGCGGCTGGTACCCTTCTTCATTGGTTAACGTCCGGACCGGGCGACTGTTCCACGCCCCCGAGGGGTGGTATGGTGGCGCGGACTCGGAGGGGGCGCTTGGCTCCTGCCCCCTCCCCAAGTCTTGTTGCCCTGGTGTGGCCTGAGATCGCCCCCGACATAGGCGGCCGGCTCCCGGGGTCCGACGGGACTTTTAGCCTTTTGGTGACTCTTCCATTCTGGACCTTGTCCCACAATCCGTTTGACCTGAAGACACGTCCTGCGGTGCCCTCGCAAAGCGGCCTGGTCCCTGAATGTGTGCGGGGGGACGGTATTGATTGGATCAAGATGGCGGCTTCACACAAAGCTGACTCAAGTTTTGCTGCTGATGCTATGCAGACAAAAACTGGTTTTCAGTTTGTACATTCTTCAGGATTTTTCCATCCAAGGCTGGTTGAGAGTTTGTAGAACGATGGCTTCAGATTTTCAACATAATACTCTTCAACATTCTTCATAAATGTAAGAATGTGAGACTCACTAGGAGAATGGCCGTTTATCTTTCCTTTCAAAATGCTGCCAACAATATTTTCTGTATGGAAGACACCATCTTGTAGCATAAAGGGCTGCGTGAAGGGTGGTATTGCCCAGAATGTCTTGTTTTCAAGTGCTCGTAATGACGAAGCCAGGACTGTTGCAGAGCGTCCAAAATCTACAAAAAACACCACTGCCAACTCTTCAATAACTTCCATCACCCAGCACCGCATTTCCAAAGAAACAGCATAGCAAGCTTTCGTGGCCTTTAGAGTTTTCGGAAGCAGTTTCCCAAGACCATCACTGCAGCCATTGCAATCCAACAGAGGAACTTTTTCCAAGATCGGCATATTAACAGGGCTGCTGGTATAATCGGGGCTCTTGCAGCCATTCAACTTAATTCAAGCTTTCACAATGACAGACCGCCCACTGAACTTCGTGCCATGACATTTACTTATAACATTCTGCTGGGTCTTCGCCGAACTGAAGTCTCCAAATGCAAAGCATTTCATTCCGCTTTGACATTTCTTGACATGTAGTGGGTTGAAGTCTTTAAAGAGGTCCACAATTTGCTCCTCAGTCACATCACTTGAAAGATTCCCCAAGCCAGGCAGGTCCCACACCACTTGAAAGGACCTGCCTGGTCTCGACCAAAATGGCGCCAGTATGGGAGCGACTTGCAACTCCTTATGACGTTCTAGTTACTTAGCCTTCACGTTATGGGGGATGTATGCGGTCTTTGTGCACATAGCGGGCGGGGAATGGTACTGACTGGGCATACGGACAACCCTATTGATGTTGGTTTTTCATTATTGATTATTGTATTATTAAAGCTTCGAAGTAATGTTACCCATGATACTCGCCCTTGGTGTGCGTATGGACGATTTTATTGTAACTGATCCTGTTATACGTTCGAATAAAAAATCCACCTTTACTGATCCGGCAACCGTTTGTCACGTTTATTTTTTTCAATCAAATGGCTTGCTTGTTACATACTCCTATACCCCTGGCTTTTGACCCTTTCCTACGCGCGGTCTGTACTACCGCCCTCGAGCGATCTATGTAATGAACAGACTACCATTGCCGAGACACAAGGGAATGCATCTCAGAGAGATAAGTCAAGTACGTGGTAGATAAAAACATTTTCGTGTTTATGCACGCTGATGTGCTTTGAACGCTGCCCCCCCTCTTTTCTTTTTCTGCAGGTTACATTGGAATTTCAGCTACAGTATGGAGAAGACCTAAACCGCACCGTGTTCCACGCGAGGAAAAATAGGCTAGCTCTGTGAGACGGTACATTATATGTACGAGCTATCTCTGGGAGCGTGAAAGATTGTATTGTATGATTGTGCGCATAGGCCCTGATTTGTACGGTATGAATGCGTATGTGTGGCGCACGACTGGGTCAATAAAAGAATGCTTTTTGTATGACTGAGGCGTTGATCGAACGGTTAATGGAATGAGAAAAATAAGCCCGAACATGGTATCCGCATGTGAAGGACGAAAAAGAATATAGCACTTTCCTTACTTAGGAACGACTCTCTCTGGAGCTAGTGAATGGGAGAGTAGCCTACACCAGAAACTTAAAGGGTTATTTCAGTACGACGAACCCGACCCCAACCGATATTCCAAATGTACACCCAAAATAATGCGCACCAGTAAGTCAATTTATGTGCTGACTAAATAAGAGAAGTTAGCTCGGCTCCGCCGCCCACCCCGCCTAAAATAACGACAAACGCTATGCAAATATTATAAATATATACAACACACCAGCAAAGTAACAGGGTAAAACGTTTTATTAAATAACTATTTACATGGCAGCCTGCTGCAACATCGATCCAAATGCATGACGCTGTTCCTGTCCTTCCTTGTGCAGCAGGTCCGCGGCTACGCCCATCCGGCAGACGAGACCCCCGGCACGTATAGGGCGGGGTCTTGCTGGCAGCCATCGGCCGAAGAGGTCGTTGGGTGGATGGCCCGGAAGCACCACGGCCACGATGTTGTTGTACTGGCCTTCCCATTTGTCCACCCTGAGGTGGCATCCAGCGAGCCACGGGTGGGGGGGTGAATGCCTTGCTGATGACACCCCCCCCTCTTATTGCCTGGTCCGACCATCACATATACCTGCGCCAGGAGACGGCGTGGGGTGCACTGGGAGGGAGAGGCGGCGCGAACGAGCCTCCCCCACCTCCCCAGGTCGAGGTTCCTCAGCTGCACCCCAGCGCTTCACTCGGCCAGCTGAGTTGCGCCCGCTCTTGCGGCACAGTGCCTCACTCGGCCGGTTGAGTTTCGCCTGCTCTTGCGGCTACAGCGTCTCACCCGCCTCCGGCCGCAACCACAGCGCCAACGATCGCTGCTGACGGAGGGGAGCCTTGCCGGTGAGAGCCACTGATCTGAAGAACCGCTGCCTGCGGTGCCTCCCTGAGCCGCTTGACGGAGGCCCCCGAGGGGCGGTGTGGTGGCGCGGACTCGGAGGGGGCGCTTGGCTCCTGCCCCCTCCCCAAGTCTTGTTGCCCTGGTGTGGCCTGAGATCGCCCCCGACATAGGCGGCCGGCTCCTGGGGTCCGGCGGGACTTTTAGCCTTTTGGTGACTCTTCCATTCTGGACCCTGTCCCACAATCCGTTTGACCTGGAGACATGTCCTGCGGTGCCCTCGCAATGCGGCCTGGTCCCTGAATGTGTGCGGGGGGACGGTGTTGATTGGATCAAGATGGCGGCTGATACCCTTCTTCATGGCTCACGTCCGGACCGGGCGACTGTTCCACGCCCCCGAGGGGCGGTGTGGTGGCGCGGACTCGGAGGGGGCGCTTGGCTCCTGCCCCCTCCCCAAGTCTTGTTGCCCTGGTGTGGCCTGAGATCGCCCCCGACATAGGCGGCCGGCTCCCGGGGTTCGGTGGGACTTTTAGCCTTTTGGTGACTCTTCCATTCTGGACCTTGTCCCACAATCCGTTTGACCTGAAGACACGTCCTGCGGTGCCCTCGCAATGCGGCCTGGTCCCTGAATGTGTGCGGGGGGACGGTATTGATTGGATCAAGATGGCGGCTTCACACAAAGCTGACTCAAGTGTTGCTACTGATGCTATGCAGACAAAAACTGGTTTTCAGTTTGTACATTCTTCAGGATTTTTCCATCCAAGGCTGGTTGAGAGTTTGTAGAACGATGGCTTCAGATTTTCAACATACTACTCTTCAACATTCTTCATAAATGTAAGAATGTGAGACTCACTAGGAGAATGGCCGTTTATCTTTCCTTTCAAAATGCTGCCAACAATATTTTCTGTATGGAAGACACCATCTTGTAGCATAAAGGGCTGCGTCAAGGGTGGTATTGCCCAGAATGTCTTGTTTTCAAGTGCTCGTAATGACGAAGCCAGGACTGTGGCAGAGCGTCCAAAATCTACAAAAAACACCACTGCCAACTCTTCAAGAACTTCCATCACCCAGCACCGCATTTCCAAAGAAACAGCATAGCAAGCTTTCGTGGCCTTTAGAGTTTTCGGAAGCAGTTTCCCAAGACCATCACTGCAGCCATTGCAATCCAACAGAGGAACTTTTTCCAAGATCGGCATATTAACAGGGCTGCTGGTATAATCGGGGCTCTTGCAGCCATTCAACTTAATTGAAGCTTTCACAATGACAGACCGCCCACTGAACTTCGTGCCATGACATTTACTTATAACATTCTGCTGGGTCTTCGCCGAACTGAAGTCTACAAATGCAAAGCATTTCATTCCGCTTTGACATTTCTTGACATGTAGTGGGTTGAAGTCTTTAAAGAGGTCCACAATTTGCTCCTCAGTCACATCACTTGAAAGATTCCCCAAGCCAGGCAGGTCCCACACCACTTGAAAGGACCTGCCTGGCCTCGACCAAAATGGCGCCAGTATGGGAGCGACTTGCAACTCCTTATGACGTTCTAGTTACTTAGCCTTGACGTTATGGGGGATGTATGCGGTCTTTGTGCACATAGCGGGCGGGGAAGGGTACTGACTGGGCATATGGACAACCCTATTGATGTCGGTTTTTCATTATTGATTATTGTATTATTAAAGCTTCGAAGTAATGTTACCCATGATACTCGCCCTTGGTGTGCGTATGGACGATTTTATTGTAACTGATCCTGTTATACTTTCGAATAAAAAATCAACCTTCACTGATCCTGCAACCGTTTGTCACGTTTATTTTTTTCAATTAAATGGCTCACTTGTTACATACTCCTATACCCCTGGCTTTTGACCCTTTCCTACGCGTGGTCTGTACTACCGCCCTCGGGCGATCTATGTAATGAATAGACTACCATTGCCGAGACACAAGGGAATGCATCTCAGAGAGATAAATCAAGTACGTGGTAGATAAAAACATTTTCGTGTTTATGCACGCTGATGTGCTTTGAACGCTGCCCCCCCCTCTTTTCTTTTTCTGCAGGTTACATTGGAATTTCAGCTAAAGTATGGAGAAGACCTAAACCGCACCGTGTTCCACGCGAGGAAAAATAGGCTAGCTCTGTGAGACGGTACATTATATGTACGAGCTATCTCTGGGAGCGTGAAAGATTGTATGGTATGAATGTGCGCATGGGCCCTGATTTGTACGGTATGAATGCGTATGTGTGGCGCACGACTGGGTCAATAAAAGAATGCTTTTTGTATGACTGAGGCGTTGATCGAACGGTTAATGGAATGAGAAAAATAAGCCCGAACATGGTATCCGCATGTGAAGGACGAAAAAGAATATAGCACTTTCCTTACTTAGGAACGACTCTCTCTGCAGCTAGTGAATGGGAGAGTAGCCTACACCAGAAACTTGAAGGGTTATTTTAGTACGACGAACCCGACCCCAACCGATATTCCAAATGTACACCCAAAATAATGCGCACCAGTAAGTCAATTTATGTGCTGACTAAATAAGAGAAGTTAGCTCGGCTCCGCCCACCCCGCCCAAAATAACGACAAACCCTATGCAAATATTATAAATATATACAACACACCAGCAAAGTAACAGGGTAAAACGTTTTATTAAATAACTATTTACATGGCAGCCTGCTGCAACATCGATCCAAATGCATGACGCTGTTCCTGTCGAGGTAGAAGAATAATGGCATAGATTTTCTGTCAATACACACTCATATATGTCTCCTCAACCAATCATATTTGTTCCCGCACAATTTCATATTCAAATTAACATTTCAGTTGGTTATCCTTTCAATATTTTCAAAGTCACATAACGGTCACCCTTCACCCTCTGCCTTCTCTGGCTGTTACCATGGTAACAGCTCAATCTCCACCTAGCTGAAGGCACAGGTCAAAAGTTCATATCTCAACGTTCTAAATCCAACTAAAAAGGATAATTTCCCTCCAAACACACCTGCCTATCCACTCTTGTTTTACATTTCTTTATTTTCCACGACCAATAGAAGATTTGTTTATAATAAAACTATAACATACAGCGTAGTCTTCAATCTTGAAGTATATCAATTAACCAATCATGTTCAGTTTTCCTTTAACACCAAACCTCACACACTTTTTTTATCGTGACTTTCACCATCTACTTGCCATTCCACTTCACGAACCCATCGGAGTACTACTGCATCTACCTTGAAAATGAAGGTTTGGCTTGTAGGACACAGTTATATTCACTGGAGTGAAAAATATGCTGCTAACAGACGAATTTCTAACCTTGACTTACCAAATGTGCAGATTACGTGGATTGGCCAAAGAGGATTAAGATGTCACCAATTGATACCATTGGTGAAAACTTTTATGCATCTCCCTGAACCTAACCTGATAATTGTGCACTGTGGTGGCAATGATCTAGGCACATTAACAGGGGTAGGTCTGGAAATGCTTCTAAAAGACACCTTTCGTCAATTGATGTCACTTTTTCCTCGAACTGTCTTGGTGTATTCAAATATATGCCAAAGACAAAAATGGAATTGGTCCAATGAACGTTGTCCACAGATTGAGAAAGCAAGGAAACATGTAAATAAATCTGTTTCTGCTTTCCTCAGAGAATATAACATGGGTTCTATATACAACAACAACCTACGTTTCAACATGGAAGGCATCTATCGGAGAGATGGTGTTCATTTCACGGATGAGGGAAATAGAATTTTCCTCTGTAACATGAGACTCTGCATCGGAACTTACTTATAAGTTCAGCAAAAACTCAATTAACACAAGGGCTCTTTTAAGAGCCACCTTAGATCTAAACACTCAAACTTGTAATTTATCTCCATCTTTCCTTATGTTTTTTGATCGCCATGCGCGACCGAGTGCGCGCACCTCGTAACTTATTTGCGAAAAAAAGCTACTTTTACACTTTCGTCATCCTTAATAAACCCCTCAAGAAACCTACGCAATCAAACACTCTCCACCCTGCTCCCTTTCCATTCTCACCACTATAGTTTTTCACAGTCTTGTAAATAGGGGTGCGCGACCGAATGCATGCACCCCGCAAATGTTTTCTCAAAAAAAAAATAGTATTTTCGCGTTCAGGGTCCATACTGTACCCCCTTAGAAAACCTACCCAGCCAGACAATCTCTACCTTCTCCCCTTTCCATGTACTAACCCTTTGTTCTGTATTATATATTCACTCGCACTAACAACCTACGTTTCAACATGGAAGGCATCTATCGGAGAGATGGTGTTCATTTCACGGATGAGGGAAATAGAATTTTCCTCTGTAACATGAGACTCTGCATCGGAACTTACTTATAAGTTCAGCAAAAACTCAATTAACACAAGGGCTCTTTTAAGAGCCACCTTAGATCTAAACACTCAAACTTGTAATTTATCTCCATCTTTCCTTATGTTTTTTGATCGCCGTGCGCGACCGAGTGCGTGCACCTCGTAACTTATTTGCGAAAAAAAGCTACTTTTACACTTTCGTCATCCTTAATAAACCCCTCAAGAAACCTATGAAATCAAACACTCTCCACCCTGCTCCCTTTCCATTCTCACCACTATAGTTTTTCACAGTCTTGTAAATAGGGGTGTGCGACCGAATGCATGCACCCCGCAAATGTTTTCTCCAAAAAAAAATAGTATTTACGCGTTCAGGGTCCATACTGTACCCCCTTAGAAAACCTACCCAGCCAGACAATCTCTACCTTCTCCCCTTTCCATGTACTAACTCTTTGTTCTGTATTATATATTCACTCGCACTAACAACCTACGTTTCAACATGGAAGGCATCTATCGGAGAGATGGTGTTCATTTCACGGATGAGGGAAATAGAATTTTCCTCTGTAACATGAGACTCTGCATCGGAACTTACTTATAAGTTCAGCAAAAACTCAATTAACACAAGGGCTCTTTTAAGAGCCACCTTAGATCTAAACACTCAAACTTGTAATTTATCTCCATCTTTCCTTATGTTTTTTGATCGCCGTGCGCGACCGAGTGCGCGCACCTCGTAACTTATTTGCGAAAAAAAGCTACTTTTACACTTTCGTCATCCTTAATAAACCCCTCAAGAAACCTACGAAATCAAACACTCTCCACCCTGCTCCCTTTCCATTCTCACCACTATAGTTTTTCACAGTCTTGTAAATAGGGGTGCGCGACCGAATGCATGCACCCCGCAAATGTTTTCCCCCCCAAAAAAATAGTATTTTCGCGTTCAGGATCCATACTGTACCCCCTTAGAAAACCTACCCAGCCAGACAATCTCTACCTTCTCCCCTTTCCATGTACTAACCCTTTGTTCTGTATTATATATTCACTCGCACTAACAAAATGGCGGACAACACTTCCTGATTTCCTCCGAATCGAATGTTGACAGACGTTAAACAGCAAATCACAATGCCGCTCGCGCACACCCGCATAGGTGCGCGCACCCATGCTCGCTTACAGATATATAACTGATTTCAACTTTAATTTTCTCAGCAACTACTGAACGGATTTACACCATTTAAACAAAAGCGTGATCTGCGACCCACACTCTACCTTCCTACCAAATTTCTTATAAATCCCTTCAGCAGTTGGAGCTGTAGCCGTGTCTAAACGTCCTATGGAAAATAACATGGGAAAAACACGTTTTGGGACCCCCCTTTTATCTCAGCCCCCACTTCACCAATCCCCCCAAAACTTTCACAGAATGAGCGCAGCGGACCTAGCCATCTTCTTTGAGAAATTCGCAAACATTCGTCCACCAGGGCCAAAGTTATTCCCAATAGAATGTTGCGGATTTCCTATGGAAACTAGGTCCTAACTATAACTATAAAAAAATCCTAACTATATATACCTACTGGCAACCGCCAGTAGGTAATATATATATATATATATATATATATATATATATATTACCTACTGGCGGTCGCCAGTAGGTATATATAGTTAGGATTTTTTTGAATAGGGATTTCTGAAAATTCTATGTTGAATAACTTTGGCGTTGATGGACGGAATTGGCTGAAATTTTCAGGAAAATGGCACATTTTGTTTCTGAGCGTCCCCTGGAAGTTTGGGGGGGGTTTCGTCAAGCGGGGGCTGAGAAAAAAGGGGGGTCCCAAAACGTGTTTTTAACATTGAGTTTTCCATAGGGCGGTTGGACTCACTTTTAGCTCGAACGGCTGAATGGATTTCCACAAAACTTGGCAAAATTGTAGGGACTGGTAGCCCGATGTGCCTTTGCTATGTCTCAAGATATGTGCTCCAGTGGATTTTGAGAAATTAACGTTCAAAAAAATATATATATCTGTGACAGCGTCCCGGTTAGCGCCCCGGTTCGCGTACCAGACGCGTAACGGAACTTCGCGAGGAGAAGCGGATTGGCTCTCCGGTGACTGTTCCCTTCTCCCAGTTCCTTAGGGTGAGACGAAACTGCACAAACATCAAGGACTATGATAGTCAGTCTGTAAAGATGAAGCAAAAATTCCTTGATAGAGGATATCCTCAACGTCTGATACGTGAGGCTTATAAGAGGGCCCGATACTATGACCGTGATGCTCTCTTGAGATCAAAAAAGGAAACCCAGGAACCGAAATTAGTGTGTGTTACACGACACTCAACACTAAATGCGACGATCAGGCAAATAGTTAATGCCAATTGGCATCTATTGAATTTAGAACCGTCTGCCCCAAAACTCCGAAAACCAATGTATGCACATCGGAGGAACAAGAATTTAAAGGACTTTGTAGTCAGATCAAGACATACTGGTACCTCTGAAAAAATCCCATTTGTACAAAAATCTATACAGAGAACAAACCCAGTAAAGGGCACTTCGAGATGTGGCTCCTGCCACTCTTGTGACGGTATCATAACAGGGCAGACTTTCCAACTAAATGGGTATAACATTGTAGCAAATGAATTGTGGACATGTAACACCAGCAATGTTATTTATTTGCTCATGTGTCCTTGTAACTTAGGATATGTGGGCGAGACTGCAAGAAATATCAAAGTCAGGCTGACCGAACATAGGTCGGCAATCAAAACCAAGAAACTGGCTGCCCCACTTGCTGCACATTTTTCTGATTTCAACCATGCCCCATCAGAAATACGGTGGCGCATTTTAGAAAAAGTACAAATACCGAATACTAAGGGAGGAGAGAAGATAAGAAAAAGACGAGAAGTCTTTTGGATTTTCTCTCTAAAGACCTTCAGTCATGGTCTTAATCAGGAGCTGCCCTGGCAAAATGCAATTCTGTGAAAACCCTTTAAATACATACTGCGTGTAAACAGGGCCTTCCCCTTTAAGAACCTAGGCTCTATATTGACCAATGACACCCGTTCTTATAAAAGAACTTCCAAATTTCAAATCAGGGCTGTTCTTTTTGAAAGACCAGGCGCATCGGCAGTGTATCCGGATTTGTCGACATCCCTGTGTAAACTTAAGGTAGGAAATCGCGTATGCCATGCAGCGTCTAAACGGACTTGAATTTAGCCCTTTGTAAGAATCTGGGTAACATTAAAACCTTGCGCCCTTCTTACTAGGAGTTACGTGCATTTTGAGACCCAACAAGGCGGAATATCACGACGTCTCCGCCGTATACTTAAGACTGAATCACGAGTGTGGCAGCGCACTACGTATGAAACAGCGGCCTTTTTAATTTAGGTAAGCGTTAGCATGAGAATGTAAAAATGTATTCTACTTTAAAGTGTGCGAGCAATCGGTAGTCCGTCAAGTTGCGTTTTTGTACCAGGATGAGAAACGCTTTAAAAGTGAATCGGCAAAGAGTGATTGTTTTTAAAATGGCATATTAACAGGCGGCTCGCCCTTTCTCTAATTAGGAGCCTACATCAATTATATCAGCAGAATATAAAAGAACACAGGATGTCCTTGCCTCAAACAAGTTTTTTACTCAACTTACGCGAATGAATTGGTACCACGCAATAACATCACTTAAAGATATTTAGGTAAGTGGTAATTATACACTGATCACGCGTATATATTTTAAATAAACCAGCATTATAGAATCCCGGCTGATTTTGTTTGGTGTGTTATATTGTTAGGATCTTATTCAACACACCGGAGGCCTTGTCACGTCACCTACAACTGTTTAAAAAGACCCCAGTAGAAGGACATAAAATAATCCTCTGAGGGTAAGAGAACCAGTAACATGTTTCTGTTATATAATAAAGAAGCATTATTGTGGGTGTATACTAAAGCAATTGTTTTTTGACGAATAGGATACTGTGATCTGTTCATATTTTAACAAGAAACTTAGGCAAAGGAAGCTCCAAAAGAACACTAAATAGAAACAAAAGGTGAGCAGTTATGTGTAATTCTTCCTAGCGCAACAATAAAGGCTCTAAACAAGGGAACTTGGGGGAGTGGGATAAAAAGGTTTTTGACCCATGGCTTACCCGCATATTATCTTGGTCCCCTTAGAAAATTTTAAATAAATCACCCAGCCTTAAATCCGTGGATACAGCATCTATACAGCCGCTCTGCAGCGTAACTAATTAGAGAACAGCACTGGTCTTGTATTTCAGTACAAGTTTAGGTAAGAAATTTGTGCTTATGTATTAGAATTGTAGGAAAAGTTGCTTCTATAAAATCATAGTAAATTGGTGCTTATACTAAAGACACCATTTTTCTAAAATAGGGATCCTAACTGAAATAGTATAACAAATATGGAATTTCTCTATTTTCCAACCTTTCCTATCTTATTCTTCTAATTTCTCTATTTTATAACTCTCCGTGTACCTAAGAAACAATAAGAAACCGGTTTTCAGTAAAAGCCTTAAGCAAACACAAAACCATTGATATGCTTAGATGGACTAACTAATTGAACCACTAGATCTGATAAACGTGGCATCATTGATTAATAAGAGAATGATATATAAGGATGTCCTTGACACAATGTGTACATTTCTGTATTTTGCCAAATAATTTTACTCTGAGTACCACATCTTCGTGTTTGCCTATACACATTAAAGTGTGGTTTGGGTATGGAAATCTGTATATGCATAGGTGTAAAATATGTGTATATAAGGCGATATATCATTATTGCGAATGTTTATACCAATAGAATGTTGTAACAAACTAAAACTAGTTCAGTTGTATCACTTAATGATAGAAGGTGTAACAAGTAAACTATTGTTATAATCTTTTTTACAGAAATTGGATGGTTTAAGTCCCGATGAAGGCATAGTTTATGCCGAAACGCGTCGACCGGATGCCACCTAACCTCCTTTTTAATTAAATTTTCTTGTGAATACATATGTATCATTATAGAATCTTTTATCAATTTTGATCAATGTACTGTTTTTTACTGAATCCTTTTTAATCAAATTAAAAATGTATATGTCCTAAAACTGCACTAGTTTGTTTTGTTGTATCTATTGGTTGTTGCTTTAATATATGCCTGGGATTGTTATTTCACATATATTGTTTACCCTGTCCCAGGATAACTATCCGTATCAGGGGGTCCTTGTTTGTTAACATAGTCTCCGGTGACTGTCAACATTCTAAACAGTCCGGAGCGGCCGCCATCTTGTCTCTCAGTAGGATCGAGAGACAAGAGGTGGAAATAAACGAAGGGGGAAATGAATGAAAGGGGGTAAGGTAGACCCCTTCTGACCCCCTAGGATTGATGTGGGGGCTATTAAAGGGCCCCGCGGGGCAAAAAAATAAAATCATTTTTTTTTCAATTTTTCGCGGTGGAAGCGCTACCCGGTACGCGAACCGGGTAGCTCACCGGTAGCGTAACGGGAGTCCGCCATCTTGTGTTTCGGAATTTAGTCACAAGATGGAGGATAAACAATGTTGGGAATGGTTATAAGGGGGCACGGGAGACATATCCTGACCCCCTAAGTTTTTTTTGAGGGTGACTGAGGAGGCCCATATATGTAAAAAAAACAACCTTTTTTTTTCAAATTTTCGCACGGTTAGCGCCCGGTCCGCGCATTGGGTAGCGTTCCGGAAAGCGTAACAAGGGGAAAACCAAGGGAAATATTAAAATAATATTTTAGAGTGCTTTGAGGTAGGGTAGCTCTGAATAGAGCTGTTGTGTTGTGTGGGTGATGTAAGTACCAACATGTAGGTACCAATGAAGAGTCTAAAATTCAATGTACACCGTCTATAGATATTTTGTATGTTCTAATATGGGTTATTTAAATGTAAATGTGTGGAAAAGCACTTCATGCTTTAAAGCAATTGTATTTTTTAACTGATTGTTCTTTCCTCTTAGTCCTCCTCTTTGGTTTTTTTTCCCCACACTCTTCTTCAGCATGATAGTTGATAAATTCGTTCCCTCAAAAAATTTATATACATAAAAAAATTATATTAAAAACATATAAAATATATTTTTCCTTTAACAGCTTTTGATATTTGCTATTAAAAAACCATTGAAATTCACTGAAAAAAACATAGGTTATAGACCATATATAGTTAGGAATTAGCATTTACAAAACCTTGTTTTACTCACACAAAACCATTGAAATTCGCATATATAGTTAGTTGCACTAACTATATATCGCGCACCCGCAATCCACTGCTGATCATGTCACATATTACATCATTCATGACATGGTCAGTGACATCACTGATGACATCACTGATGACATCTCAAATGACATCACTGATGACATCACTGATGACAACATCCAGTGACTGTATGTTTCTGTAAAGTTAAAATATGTCTTACATATTGAAGAATGAGTGGATGTATAAGTGTCTGGATGAAGGATTTAGTAGGTGCATGACTGACTGTATGAGTGAGTGATTAAATGTGTCTCACTGAGTGCATGGGTAAGTGACTAAACTGTCTTAATTTGTGCATCATTATGTCTGTTGTTCTGTAAACTGCTGCATGGGTTGATCAGTAGCTATATGAGTAACTATATGGGTTATTGATTGGTTGCCCAAGTATTTGTATGGGAGACTGAGTGTGTGTGGGTGGCTGGGAGGTGTATGACTCTGTGCATATATGTGTGAGCAGTTGATTCACTAGATGTATGGGTTCAAAAGTGCATGTGGAAACAGCTGTATGGGCGGTTGACTGTGTGCATGAGTGTATTGGTGAGTGAATGGATATCTCAGTGCTACATGTCAAAGTAAGTACATATGTAAAACACAGTACATGTGAGAGTTGACATATATAAATAACTGTGCATAAGAGCCAGTGAATGTGTGAGTGGCTGTATGGATCATTGTGAACTTGTATCAGGGATTGTATAAGAGAGTAAATATGTGTTAGTATATGTTTGAATAAGTAAGGTGTGTATAACTGTATAGTTGAGGAAATGGAGGTGTGATTGATTCTTTGCATGACTGACTAGGTGTGTGAGTAACTCCATGGATGAGTGACAGTCTGTGAGTGTCTGTTTACACTGAGTGTATCTAAGGTTATATTAGAGTCTGAAGAGGTTCATCGTATTATCACATGAATGATGTCATCAGTGATGTGATCAGTAATGTCAAATGAGATGTCATCAGTGATGTCATTTGAGATGTCATCAGTGATGTCATCAGTGATGTCATCAGTGATGTCATTTGAGATGTCATCAGTGATGTCATCAGTGATGTCATTTGAGATGTCATCAGTGATGTCATCAGTGATGTCATTTGAGATGTCATCAGTGATGTCATCAGTGATGTCATTTGAGATGTCATCAGTGATGTCATCAGTGATGTCACTGGCCAGGTCATGAATGATGTAATATGTGACATGATCAGCAGTGGATTGCGGGTGCGCGATATATAGTTAGTTATATATATGCGAATTTCAATGGTTTTGTGTGAGTAAAATAAGGTTTTGTAAATGCTAATTCCTAACTATATATGGTCTATAACCTATGTTTTTTTTCAGTGAATATATATATATTTATATATATATATATATATATATATATATATATATATATATATATATATATATATATTCACTGAAAACACCATAGGTTTCACCCATGTTATAGTTATCGCTGGACATTTCTCTCATACAAAACCATTGAAATTCCCCCGTTATAGTTAGTTCAGCTAACTATATATATATATATATATATATATATATATATATATATATATACATATTCACTGAAAAAACCATAGGTTTCAGGGACGTTATAGTTAGTTGGAGATTTCACTCATACAAAACAATAGATAGAAATTCCCCTGTTATAGTTAGCTGAGCTAACTATAACTCGCCCCCGAAATGAACTGCTGATGACGTTGCATATTACATCATTCATGACATGGTCAGTGACATCACTCATGACATCACTGATGACATCTCAAATGACATCACTGATGACATCATCCAGTGACTATGTGTTTCTATAAAATGTAAATGTTTTATATAGATGTGCCAAGGTGTATTGAACAATCAATGGGTGTATAAGAGTCAGGATGCATGATTAAGTAGGTGTGCGACTGACTGTATAAGTGAGGGATTCATTGTGTCTTCCTTAATACATGTGTTACCAACTGATACAGACATTCACACAGTTTAGGTTGTCAGTTGGTGTTTAAGCGGTTGCATGGTTTGGTTAGCAGCTAAATGAGGATTAAGTGTGGGCCGAAAATTCGTTCCGCTCGTGGAATTTGCGGATTTTCTGCAATTTCGCGTTCCGCGAATCTCACGAAATCACAGAAGAATCCGCAAATCCGCGAGCGGGACGAATTTTCCATGAAGCACATACAGGGTTACAGCCGCAGGTGCCCAAGTTGAAGCTAAATTCTTTGTAACCATTTACAAAAAGGGTTACAAAGAAATTAACTTCAAATGGGCACATGCTGTAACCATGTAAGTGCTTCCTGAGTGGTGCCTCGTTGCCTACTTGCAACTATTCTCTGACTCTGCTCTGACCGTGGAAGCAGGGTCAGAGAATAGTTACAAGTAGGCAACGAGGCTCCTGTCACAAAAATTAAACCTCAGCAGGAAGCACTTACAGATACAAACAAAGCAGGTGCCCGAGTTGAACCTCAAAGTCAGTAACGTTTTAATCAGCCCAAAACATTAGCACGGTCGGGGCTGGGCAAGTGTGCTTTAACCCCATATCTGCCGTTGAAAATGAGCAGTTATACTTCAGAGAGTTCTTTGCATCCATGAGTTCACTGAAAAAACACCAGTTATAGTTAGCTGGGAATTTTACTCGCATAAAACCATTGAAATTCCAACGTTATAGTTAGTTGGACTCACTATAACTTGCGCGTCCAATGCACTGCTGATGACGTCACATATCACATCACTCATGACATGGTCAGTGACATCACTCATGACATCACTGATGACACCATCCAGTGAATGTTTGTCTTTCCGAAAAACTAAATATGTGTTATATATGTATATGTAAAAGTTGATGGAAGAATAAATGTTTAAATAAGTGTTTACATCGATGTTTTAAAAAAAAAAATTGAGAGGTTAACTGGTTTATTAAGTGTATCTTAGTGAATCATATATTAGAGAGTAATGTTTAAATATGTAAATATATGTATTAGTGTTTCACTTTGTGTATAAGTGGCTGCATGGGTTGGTGAGTAGCTACATGTATGTATATGGGTTATTAGATGTTTTTCTTAGTATCAGTATGAGTGTTTGTATGGTTTGGCAGGGGTATTACTTAGCACATACATGCATGAATGACTCTCTCTTTGTATGTGTTTTGAAGACAGCATATGTGCAGGACTGTATGGGTGGATGAGTGTGTATATGTGTGTGTTAGTAAGTGAATGAGTGTCTCACTAGTGTCTTTATCAGTAACTACATATGTTTTAATCTAGTATATGTGAATAATAATGTATATAAGTGAGTATATGTGAGAGTAAGAGATTGTAAGAGTTCCTGTTTAAATTAGTATGTGTTTCTATAAGTGATTGTTTAAGAGAGTAAGTATGTGTAAGTTTCATTAGAAGTAAAGTTGTAGTGTGTGTATAGCTGTATATGCAAATAAATGGATGTTTAATAGTTTATTTGCATGTGTGAGTATGTGTGTGAGTATCTTTTAGATGACTGTTGGTGTGTAACAGGATGTATAGGTGTATCACTACATATAATGAGTGAGTATATGTATGAGTTACTATATAGAACTGTTGGTGAATAAGTGGATGTGTATATAGATGGTGGAATTTTTTGAATTGGTTGTTGTTACTAGTATGGGTATCTCCATTTTTTGAAACTTTTAGTTTCTATTATTGAATATGTGCTTCAAGGGTTACATTACAGTGAAAGGAGGTTTGTCACTCTGTCACAAGGATGGTGTCATCAGTGATGTCATGAGTGATGTCACTGACCATGTCATGAGTGATGTAATATGTGAGGTCATCAGCAGTGCATTGGACGCGCAAGTTATAGTGAGTCCAACTAACTATAACGTGGGAATTTCAATGGTTTTATGCGAGTAAAATTCCCAGCTAACTATAACTGGTGTTTTTTCAGTGAATTTAATAGGTTTTTTAAATGCTAATTCCTAACTATAACTGGTGTGAAACCTATGGTTTTTTCAGTGAATTTCATCGGTTTTTTAATAGCAAATCTCCATAGATATGAAATGTAATATTTTTTATAATGAATTTTATATTGTATAATTATGTAATACTATTTGTTTAATATATATATATATATTTTTGCTCGGTGCGCTTCCGGGGCGCGTACTGATGCGCTCACCGGTGAGCGCATTGTTATGGCTCGCCCCGGGGCATGTACCGGGGAGCGCCATTGCCGCAAATGAAAACATCATCGTGATGTATCGCGTATCCGCAACGCCTTGCGTCATAAGACACGTAGCGTAGCCGCGAGATGCGTCTTATGACACACCGCGTAAGCGCTCCCGGAAGCGCTCGAGCATATACAACCGCGCAACGTAAGCGCCCCGACGCGCTTACGCTACGCGCCCCGGGACGCGCCCCAGGGCGCGTAGCATAAGCGCGTCAAGCCATGTGACTTTAAAATAACACTTTTCATTGGTTCAGAACATTTTTTTTTCCAAATATTGAGAAACCCACCCATTTCTCTCACTATTGCTTTGTACTTGGAGAGAGCAAGAGGTGTTCTTTGCATTATCTGCTTCTCAAAGTTTCCTGATCTACAGCAATGGCTGCAAGGGAGTCATCCAGCAGTGATTCTGATGGTTTTTTGCCTGAGGACCCTCCTCACCACAAAACAAAGGACCACTTCATTTTGAAATTTTTTGACATCCCTGAAGAAAAGAAAAAGGTTAATGCTGCTAAGGTAACCTGCAAGATATGTGGCAGTATTTTATCCAGAGGCAATCCTAATAAAAAATATAGCTTTGGAAATGCCAATTTAATTAGGCATGTCCAGAGAAGACACCAAATAACTATGCCAGGGAGATTGTGAGGGACCTGGCACAGAATTTACCAAGAGATGGCAGCAGCACCTCCACTGGTGGAGCAACACCTTCAGGAACACCACGTGGAAGAATGGTCCCTAACGTGCAGCCGGTGTTTGCATGCATAAAATTTCTATGCGTGGACTGTGATGAACTGCTCTGTTATGGGGAGCAGAGCGTTGAACTCATTGCTAAAAAGAGACAGGAACACCGCTTCCCTCCCCGTCCCCAATTTTTCAAAATTTTTTGCTCCTGTTGAGCAGTTTTGGAATCCCTGTTTTTGTTTTTCCCCTGATAAAAATCCAAAAAAATATAAAATCGTTTAAAAAAAGTATAAAAAATATAAAAAAACAAAAAGAAAAAAAAAAGTTATTTTCAGAACTACCTCCAATTTATAAAAAAATGCTACATTTTTTAAAAACTCTGTCATTCTTTTTTCTCCATGGTACGCTCCCCGGTACGCTCCCCGGTGCGCGTACCGGGCGCTTGCCCCGCAAAAATCGGAAATGTTTTAAATTTTTTTGGGTCCCGCGGGACCCTTTTATGGCCCCCACATCAAACCTAGAGGGTCAGGGGGGGTCTACCCTGCCCCCTTTTGGTCATTTCCCCCTTTGTTTTTGCCACCTCTTGTGTCTCGATCCTACCGAGACACAAGATGGCGGCCGATCCGGACTGTTTGGAATGTTTACAGACACCCGAGAGCCAATCAGCTTTCCGCGCTCGAACTCGTGTAGCGCGCTGGTACGTGCCCCGGTGCGCGTACCGGGGCGCACCTATAGATATATATATTGTTTTTGAACCTAACTTACTCAAAATCCTCTGGAGCACATATCTTGAGACATAGCAAAGGCACATCGGGCTACCAGTCCCTACAATTTTGCCAAGTTTGGTGAAAATCCATTCAGCCGTTGGAGCTAAAAGTGAGTCCGACCGCCCAATGGAAATTAACATGGGGAAAACACGTTTTGGGACCCCCCTTTTATCTCGTCCCCCGCTTGACGGATCCTCCCCAAACTTTCAGGGAAGGACCGGAGCGCCGCGAGGCAAAGTTGAGGAAAATTTCAGGCAGATTCCTCAACCGGCGCCAAAGTTATTCCCAATAGAATGTTGCGATTTCCCTATGGAAAACAATCCTAACTATAACTACCTACTGGCGACCGCCAGTAGGTAATATATATATATATATATATATATATATATATATATATATATATATATATATATATATATATATATATATATATTCACTGAAAAAAACATGTTATAGTTAGCTGGACATTTCTCTCATATAAAACCATTGAAATTCCCCCGTTATAGTTAGTTCAGCTAACTATAACTCGCGCACCCGCAATGCACTGCTGATGACATCACATATTACATCACTCATGACATGGTCAGTGACATCACTCATGACATCACTGATGACATCATCCAGGGAATGTGTGTCTTTCTGAAAAATAAATATGTTTTATATCTATATCTAAAGGTCGATTGAAGAATAAATGGGTAAATAAGTGTCTGAATGGATGTTCTTTTGTAAAAAAGATTGCATAAGTGACTTATTAAGTGTATCATAGTGAATACATGTATTAGCGAGTAATGTTTAAATATGTAAATATCTGTATTAGTGTCTCACTTTGTCTATAAGTGGCTGCATGGGTTGGTGAGTAGCTACATGAGTGTGTATATGGGTTAATATTTTGTTTTTTGATTATCAGTATGAGTGTCTGTATGGTTCGATGAGGGATATTACTTAGCGTATAGATGTATCAATGAGTGACTCAATGTTTGTATGTGTTTTGAAAACAGCATGTGTGCAGCACTGTATGGGTGGATGAGTGTGTATATGGGTGTGTTAGTGAGTGAATGACTGTCTCAATAGTTTCTTAATGAGTAACTACATTTGTTTTAATCTAGTATATGTCAGTATTGATGTATATAGTGATTATATATGATAGTGACAGATTGGAAGAGTTCCTGTATAAATAATTAAGTGTTTCTATACCTGATTGTTTAAGAGAGTAAGTATGTGTACGGTTCTGTAGGAATAAGTGTAGTGGTGTGTGTAGACCTGCATATGCAAGTAAATGGATGTTTGATAGTTTATTTCCATGTGTGAGTATGTGTGTGAATAACTTTATGTATAAGTGTAGGTGTGTAACAGGATGTATACGTGTAAAAGTACATGTGTTGAGTGAGTACATGTATGAGTGACTACATACAACTACTGCTGAATGAGTGAATGTCTATGTAGATGCTGGAATTACTAAATAAATTGTTCTAACTGGTATTGGTATCTCAATTTTTTTGAAAATGTTAGTTCCTATTTTTAAATGTGTGTATCAAAGGTAATATTAGGGTGAGAGGAGGTCTGCCACTCTTTCGAAAGGATCATGTCATCAGTGATGTCATGAGTGATGTCATTTGAGATGTCATCAGTGATGTCATGAGTGATGTCACTGACCATGTCATGAGTGATGTAATATGTGATGTCATCAGCAGTGCATTGCGGGTGCGCGAGTTATAGTTAGCTGAACTAACTATAACGGGGAAATTTCAATGGTTTTGTTATGAGAGAAATGTCCAGCTAACTATAACGTGGGTGAAACCTATGTTTTTTCAGTGAATTTCTAAGGTTTTTTAAATGTTAATTCCTAACTATAACGTGTGTGAAACCTATGGTTCTTTCAGTGAATTTCGAAGGTTTTTTAAATGCTTATTCCTAACTATAACGTGGCTGAAACCTATGGTTTTTTTCAATTGAATTTCTAACGTTTTTTAAATGCTAATTCCTGACTATAACGTGCCTGAAACCTATGGTTTTTTCAGTGAATATATATATGCACTTCAAAACTAAACACCCACTTCCTTTACAAAGAAATGGAAAGTTTGCATCTCTACAACCTCTCTTCAGGTTTTTCATCTTCCACTCAATCTACACATCATCCACACATACACACATCTAATTGCTGCATTCCTTAACTGTGATTATTAACTATTCTTCTAATTTATATTCATATTTAAAGTGCAAGCCCTTTATCGAACCTTTTTGTTGTAACTACTGTTCCAGGAATTTTGCTCATACACAGAACTGTGCATAAAGACATAGGACCTCAGTGAATTACGGTGTTCCAAAACCCACCTTACTACACAAACAACCTACCAGACTAGCAATCAGTGACTCATTGGTTCTTCGCTTTAGAGCAGTGTTTCCCAAACTGTGGTCTGCGGACCCCCATGAGTCCCTCACACATTCCCAGGGGGTCCCCAGCCAGCAGTTTTAAAAACACTGCAAAGTATCTTCTTTAATTAGCAGTTTTCAAAGAACAATAACAATGTCAACATAACAACAGTGATTGATTTCCCTGCTGGAGAGACATGAGAGTTTTGTCCAGTGACAGCTGTGACTGAGCTAATGTAACACAGAGGGTTAATATGCCTACTGCAAAGAAGTGTACCATACATTTTAAAAAACATTATTTGATATGCATCGGTCAGTGGATTTCTGCTTTTGTCACACAGATTCTTTTGTTACACTGCAGTTCATAAGTGACAATCGTAATCTAGCACAGTGACCAAAAAACTGTCATCAAACAACTGCTTGCAAGCTGCAAGGTACAAGTTAGTGACATGCTTTCTTTCACTCTTTCAGTATCCTGATGCTTCTAAAAAGGCTTCTTTGGGTGGAAATAAATTTTTATTGTTAAAGTCAATGCTAACCACTGTGTTATGTTCTGAATCCTGAGTTTGTGCTTCTCCAGACCAGTACTCCTTAGGTTTGTGCTTCTCCAGACCAGCCTCCTTGGCTTAACAACACACTCTACTACTTCAGAAACGCACGGCTGCACCATATTTACAAGAATATGGTGCAGCCCTGCGTTTCCCCTGCACTGGCGCTACATTTAATAGGGGAAGATTGTTTATGTGCAGGAAGGTCCCCCTTCCTGCAGATAAACAATATTGAAATGTCACTTTGTCACTTCTATGTGTACTGCTTAATGCATCGCACATGGAAGTTACACAATGTCTTTTTTTTTTAAAGATTGTTTATCTGCAGTAAGGGTCGCCTTCCTGAACATAAACAATCCAAGGCGTTTTACAAAAACGAGGAGAAATGAAGCATTTCTCATTGTTTCGCCAAGTTAAGACCAGGTTTTCCCTGGCCTTATTTTTGGCACTGCTTTTTATTTACGCTGCTCTTGTAAATAGGCAGCAGCGTCAAAATCAATGGGTGTCGCTGAGGAAACGCCCACCACAACACGCACTGCCCCCCCGCTTTCACACTAAGCATCGTGTCAAAGGGAGTCTTATTTACAAGGGACCGTTAAGCCACGTTAAGTGGCTTAACGTTGCCTTGTAAATAAGGCAAAGACCCTAGCACCACAGAAAACTCTCAGAAAGTGAGCGACCCTTGACCTTCTGGTAGGTCACTCCCCCCTCCGCTGCAGCGCCACCTACGTCAGTGCCAGCCTTGCCACCTCTCCTCGCCTCTGCTGCCTGCTGCTCCTGATCGCTGCCTCCGCCACCGCCTCCTCTTCCAGAGTGCTTGTGCCTTAACCCTCTCTGCCTTGTACCCCGTCTGCCTGTGCCCATTCTTCTCCCGTGTTCCCAGTGTGCCTGCCAGCCTTGCCTGCCCTGCTTGTCCCCCTGCTGCCTCCTTGAGCGGGCCTGCCTGATTTTCCCTGCCTCGCTCTTCCTCTGCCGTTTTCTTTTTCCCGCTGCTGCCTCCCCTGCGGCCCCGCCCCCCGTGCCCATTCGCTGCCCTCTTTCCCACCTCCCGCCTCCTAGCTGGTTCTCCCTCCCCACCTCCCCTAAATGGCGGCCACGCAGTGGACGCATGCAGCAGGGGCGCCGCTGGCTCAACCACGGACGCACCCCCAACTGCTACAAGGCCTCCCCCAAGTGCACCCACGGCCCCTTTACCTGCCAGAACTGCAACTTCTCCTGCAACAACAACGCCAAGACCACCACAGCAACGGAACCCAACCAACTACGATGCATCCTGCTCAACACCTGCTCCGCACGCAAGCACGCCGTCGTGCTTGGGACCTGCTCACCACCACTCCTCCAGACATCTCCTTCTTGACCGAGACCTGGATGAACGATACCTCCACCCCAGACATCGCAGTGACCATCCCCGACGGATACAAGATCTCGCGCAGAGACCGCACCATTGGATCCGGGGGAGGCATTACCATAATCCACAAGAACACCATCAAGGTCTCCACTAACACCGACGACACCCTCGCCACCGCTGAACACATGCACTTCAAGATCCACACCGACCCCAAGACCACCCTCAGAGGCACCCTCATCTACAGACCACCAGACCCACGTCCCAAATTCTGCAACTCCATCGCCGACTTCATCAGCACGCGCACCCTGACCTCCACCAACTACATCCTGCTCGGCGACCTGAACTACCACATAGAAAACAACAAAGACAGCAAGTACTCCACCTTGATCGACAACCTCGCCATCCTCGGACTGAGACAGATCGTCACTACCCCGACCCACATCACCGGTCACACGCTCGATGCCATCTTCACCGCCAGCCCCCAGGTTGCCTTCAGCCACACTTCCGAGCTCACCTGGACCGATCACCACTCCGTCCACTTCACCTTCCAGAAACCCGTCTCACACCACCGCACTCTACAGACCCCCCGCCGACGCTGGGGAAAAGTCACCAAGGAACAACTAGAAACACACCTCGCACTCAACCCACCGACCAGCCCCACCGACCCCGAGGAGGGGGCCCGCACCCTCAGACTCTGGATGTAGGACTACGCCAATACCGTAGCACCCATTAACCAACCCACTGACAGAGACACCAGCCAGAGAGCCAGCTGGTTCACCCAGAGCTCCTAGCCTCCAAGCACACCTGCTGGAAACTGGAGAACACCTGGCTCAACAACAGAACACCCGCCAACCGCACAGCCCACAAAGACGCCATCCGCAACGATCACCACCTCATCACGACCACCAAAAAAGCCTTGTTAAAAGACCGCCTCGACAACAATGCACACAACAGCAAAGAGCTATTCAAGATCCTGAAAGAGCTCTCTACTGCCAGCACCTGCACCAAAGACATTCCACCATCACAAGCCCTGTGCGACACCCTCGCTGCCTTCTTACATCGCAAGATCACCGACATCCACAAAAGCTTCATCCCCCGGATGCACCCCACGGACCCCGCCACGACGAACACCCCGAGCCCCACCGACCACGACCCCCTGACCACCTAGACCAACGTGAGCACCGAAGACATACCTAGGACCACTCAGGCTTCCCGTCTGACCCACTCCCCCACCACATCGTCAACAAAGCCGTCAGCATCATCACACCCCACCTGCGTAACATCATCAACCTCTCCTTCGAGACCGCTACCTTCCCGAAGAGCTGGAAACACGCTGAGATCAAGGCCCTCCTGAAGAAACCCAAGGCTGACCCGAGCGACCTCAAGAACTTCCGGCCCATCTCCCTGCTTCCGTTCCCTGTGAAAGTCATGGAAAAGATCGTCAACACCCAGCTCACCCGCTACCTAGAAGACAACAGCATCCTGGACCCCTCCCAGTCAGGCTTCCGCAGCAACCACAGCACCGAGACCGCCCTCATCGCCGCCACAGATGACATCAGAATCCTACTCGACAGTGGCGAGACAGCGGCCCTCATCCTCCTGGACCTCTCTGCCGCTTTTGACACCATCTGCCACCACACACTGCGCACACGCATCCACGATGCAGGGATCCGAGATAAGACCCTGGACTGGACCACATCCTTCCTCACCGACAGAACCCAGAGAGTCTGCCTCCCCCCGTTTCACTCTGGATCCACCACTACCATCTGCGACGTCCCCCAGGGATCCTCACTTAGCCCGACTCTGTTCAACGTCTACATGGCCCCCCTCGCTCGCATCGCCAGACTACACGACCTCAATATAATCTCCTACGCCGACGACACCCAGCTGATCCTCTCCCTCACCAAAGACCCCCTCACCGCCAAATCCAACCTACACCAGGGCATGAAGGCCGTCGCCGAATGGATGGAGGCAAGACGACTCAAACTGAACATGGACAAGACAGAGGTCCTCATCCTCGGGCCCAATCCCTCAGCGTCTGACGACTCCTGGTGGCCAGCATCACTGGGAACCCCCCCAGCACCAACCAACCACGCACGCAACCTAGGGGTCATCCTCGACTCCAAGCTCAGCATGACCAACCAAGTCAACGCAGTCTCCTCCTCTTGCTTCCACACTCTCCACATGCTCCTCAAGATCTACAGATGGATCCCGACGGACACACGCAAAACCGTCACCCACGCCCTCGTCAGCAGCTGACTCGACTATGGAAACGCCCTCTATGCCAGAGCCCCGTCCAAACTCATCAACAGACTCCAAAGAATCCAGAACGCCTCAACGTCCCACGCCGAGACCACATCACCCCGCACCTGAGAGACCTGCACTGGCTCCCCGTCGACAAAAGAATCACATTCAAACTCATGATCCACGCACACAAGGCACTCCACAACACCGGCCCAGCCTACCTCAACGACAGACTCTCCTTCTATGTACCCAACAGGAAACTCCGCTCAGCCGACCTGTCCCTGGCCGCCGTACCACACATCCACAGAACCACTTCCGGGGGCAGATCCTTCTCCCACCACGCCGCCAAGTCTTGGAACACCCTCCCCCTCCTCCTACGACAGACCGCAGACCTCCCGGCATTCAGAAGACTGCTCAAGACCTGGCTCTTCGACCACTAGCTGCAGCTCTGCCCCGTCCCCAGCGCCTTGAGACCCTAGCGGATAGTGCGCTTTACAAATTCCCTGATTGAGTGATTGACTGATTGACGTTCCAATGGTGATAGGGGCTTGTAAATATGCCACTAAAATCATAAGTAATTTGAGTATTTGTTTTGTGTGCACATTTATGTTAATTTTTTCCGAATTACGGTTTTAATGTTTGAAATTTAAATCCTAGAAATTGCTTGGGGGTCCCCGGCTTCCAGTGGTGACTCTATGGGGGTCTCAGGAGTCAAAAGTTTGGGAACCACTGCCCTAGAGCAAAAACACCAATGACTGGTCAACCCAGAACATACGACTTAGATTACATGAAGTAACGTGGATAACAATACCACTCTTTCGTTATAGTCTTACACCAGTCCAATACAAGATGTAAAAAAAGACACGTGCAACTTTGAAATGTTTATTTCTAACGCCAAAATCTCATGCACAGTACCTTATATAATACAACCAAACATATTATCAGAAACAAGGTTGTCAGCATTCTTACTATTCTATAAGATACAAACGGAAAAAGAATCCTATAATACTAAAGGTAAACACATTTAAAATATACCTACATTTCACCCTCCCTACATAGCAGATTAGTTTATAACTACAGAAAGTCTCATAGGATTACATGGTCAGACCCATATCTCTGGTACTCAACAGTAATAGATCACATTCAGTGCTCCACAAACTGTCAAGTTATGAATGTTCTCCAACTGTGTGTAACTTTGCCTCCACAATGCATTATGAAAGGCGCAAGTATCAAACGTGGACACAACTGCATATGTATTATGGCTCGAACTTCCGAGGATCATTCTGAATAAAAGACACAGTTTTCAAGATAACTTTGATGTTCCTTGCTCTCACTATACACACAAAACTAGCGAGGCACTTTACAAATCTAGTATACCAAATAATTCTCATATAAAACAAAATACTCTGCCTTCTCTAAACTATATCACAAGTATGTGTCAAATGTGAAACAGAGCAGGAAAGCAAAAATAGTGTGTAAGCTTCTAATAAACCCATGCTAACTTAACAGGGTGTGAGTGCAAGCCTCAGCCCCACGGCACCCTTTCTTCATCAAGGCACGTGATATAAACGTGGGCCACTCAGAAACGCACACTCCAAGACCAAAAACCAGAGTCAAGTTCACATTTCCCCCCAAAAGTTATTCGCTCTTTGATAGAAAGCAGTAGCTAAAAAATAAAGAATACGCAGAAAAATCAAAGAGTCTTAATCCAACAGCATGTAAGCACAGAATGTAGCAACAGCCTGCAACAGGAAGTAATTGTTCTCATCTGAAAACATTTCAGCAATCCAATTCAATAGTGAGAATGAACATACATGTTCCTCAATGACCGGAGCCTCTATCACCATCGGAGGAAAACTCGGGTCATCTTCAATGTAACTGCATGCCAATAACTCATGCGCCGCTGCAAAAACATTCAAATGTCCCATTATTCCATGTGTCGCTGCTAAGGCCATAATCCCGCCGCCAGAACAGAGCACGTCATGAACCACTAAAGGACTCATCAACTGGTCGTAATCCGCGTTGGGAGACACCGTACTGCAGAGACACAAATCCAGGGCCCAGTCGACATCACAGCTCAGGCAATGGAAGACAGGCTGAACGCATGTGAAAAAGGAGAATCAAAACGATAATCTATAAACTGCACTCAGCGTTGCAAGAGGCAGCGTAAATAAGCATTCGGTTGCCGACCAGCAACAACCGAGAAATATTGTTGTCTGCTGCAAGATGTGCATCCATTTTTAAGTAAACAAATTAATACAAGCACACCGGCAACTAATGTGACCATTAAGCACAATTCACCAAAGACGCTGCAAAAAATGCAATGAAAAAACACCGACACGACACCAAATATACGTTCTACAGAAGTCACAAGACCAATTCTTATAACTTTAAAAAAGTAAGCTAACCCCCTACTCGAGGACACATTAAAGATAGTCTAAATTAACTCCCTAAAATTCCACGGCACGTCTGTATTTAACAAAGCATCACTTCTGTGCGGGTGTTTGCTACATGAAGGACAAATGTTTCTCTAGCAGATGTAAGAGCGACCTCTTTTTGAGACAATAGTGCTCTTATACGACTCATTTGGTTGACTCTGCTTTCAAGGTCGAAATCGACAGCCAGATGGAAACATCCAGCTTCCCATGCAGAGGAGTTAACACAACTTTTTTTTAATCAAACCACACGCTCAGTTACCGTAATCTTGTAAGCATTGACTAAATTCGCACAATAAGACACACAGCTGAATCGGATCTCCAATAAGTGACCACTTCTAACTATTATCAAAGCTCCCTCTGTGCTCTCATTTGACAGTGAGAGAGTGATCGCACCATAGTTTCTACTACTAATCATTCTCAGCATGCGCTACGAAAACGATAAAACGGCGATAATTTTAACACCGGTCCTTGATAATATGCCCCGAATTTCGTAATGCGCCCTGCATCGCTGAATGCCATGCAGGGCACGGAACGAAGCGGCATATTATCAACAACATAAGGCGATACATTATCGCCGCTTTTATCGACAGAAAACTGCTGCTAAAGCGGCAATATTGGGCTTGATAATAGGCCCTTGTAAATTCCCATAGCAGCCCAGGTTCTGGTGTTAACCTGGGCTGCTATGGAAATTCACAAGGGCATATTATCAAGACCATTATCGCTGCTTTATCGGCAGTTTTCTGTCGATAAAAGCGGCGATAATGTATCGCCCTATGTTGATTCCCGAAATTCGTTTTATTAATTTAATTGTTTACTTACCTACAATCATCCAGATTCTGTTGTTTATCACCCCCCACCCTGCCCCTCCCCCGCTCCACCTGTCTCACCGCAACTCCCTTCAGGGGCCGTGTCTGGGCTTGATAATGCCCCCTTGTTAATTCCCATAGAAGCCCATGGTAACACCAGAACATGGGCTTCTACGGAAATTAACAAGGGCGTATTATCAAGACCATTATCGCCGCTTCATCAGCAGTTTCCTGCCGATAAAAGCGATGATAATGTATCGCCACTTGTTGATATTATGGACCATTGCTCTTTTTTCTGACCAGTAAACTTAGGTGCATATTATCAAGGACCGGTTTTAAAATTATCGCCGTTTTATTCGCAGGAAACTGCTGATAAAACGGCGATAATGAGCTTCACAATACGGCCTTGTTATTTCCCACAGAAGCCCATGTTAACACCAGAACATAGGCTTCTATGGGAATTAACAAGGACATATTATCAAGCCCACCCTCCCAACATTAATAAAAAACTCCAGACAATGCTGGTCATTTTACATATCACTGACCCACAAATGTGGCGTTCCCCGCGACGTGTTTGGGGAGAGAGGGAGGGAGAGCTCAAAACATATATATTTTTTAAAAAGACCCGAGGGGTGCCGCTCACTGAGACTGTGGGGAGTAGGACCGTAACCCCTCCCCGCATACTTCAAAATAAAACCAGAGGAGTGCCGTTCTCCAGTGCTCGGAGCACCTTACAAGCCCCCATTATGCAGAAAAAGTGCCCCCGTAATTTGCCCCCGTACCTAATGAATAAACGGACTTACCTGTGGCCTCTTCCAGTGGGGTAATCTTTGTTAGTGGATATATATATATATATTTATATATATATATATATATATATATTCATATATATATTACCTACTGGTGGTCGCCATTAGGTAGTTATGGTTAGGACCTAGTTTCCATAGGAAATCCACAGCATTCTATTTGGAATAACTTTGGCGCCCCCAACCTTTCAGGGAAGGAGCGGAGCGGAGCAGGCCATTTTCTTGGAGACTTTTACAAAGATTCGTCCACCGGCGCCAAAGTTATTCCAAATAGAATGTTGTGGATTTCCATTTTCCAATTTTTTTCCATAATGGGGGGCTTGTAAGGCCCCCCGAGTCCCAGGGAATGCCACCCCCAGGGGGGGTCACGCGGCCCTCCTCCTGGAGTCCTTTATGGCCCTGGGGACCGCCACCTCCCACAGGGCCAGCTCCTGCAGTGTCTCGGGGTGCCTACCCCCGGGACAGTGCTGTTTGCTATGGTAGGGCGGGAGTGTCGCGGTTCCAACTTTACCACAGCAAACCGTTTTCCTATTTGAAAGAGAGAGCAAGTTAATCTGCTCTCTCTTTGAAGTAGGAAAGCTGATTGCTTTTCATCAGAGAGAGCAACATGTAAGCTGCTCTCTCTGACAAAGCAATGCCGGCTCTCGAAGGACGCGGGGAGCCGTCGGGGACCGTGGGGGCATTGAGGCTCATAAAAACCCAGTTCTATTTGAGAACTAACTTTACTGGTCAAAAAAAGAGCTATATTTCTATGATAGTGTGTAAAACTTTACGTGTTTTGTTTTGTGCACCAGTTGTACTCTCTACGCATGCGCAGCCTCATTTCCAAGCCCACATTTCTTTCTTTTTCTTCAAGTTCGCCAAGCAAAGCTGTCCTCATTTCAGGTATTACATTTGCTGCTTTCTTTTCCCAGGCCATGTGTCATCTGCTGCTATACTTTTATAATATATTAATAATCATATTCTATGTATATTTATTTGAAACGTATTGCCGAGGGGCCAAACGTTGATTACATACTCCATCCACCGCCATTTTAGTAGTTTTCATCCGTTATTTTTATTATACCTGTTACTTTCATTTTACCCTCCGCCTATCTTCTCTGTGATCGATGAGATTTTCTGCCACAGACACCACGGTGTTTGTCCTTGGCCTCCGATGTTATCAGACTTGGTCACATGCATACCTAAAAACTAATTTGAAGCACGTAAGCCACAGCCATTACAATGTGTGTCCGTCACCACAAAGCCATTATCATGCTTATGCCTTTATCATGCGTGGTAAATGTATACTAGTTGTAAAAGCATGCGTGGTAAAGCCATATGCATCCTGGTAGTAAAGCCAAGTCATCCTGGTTCACCGACGACCTCAAGGACTCCAAGAAGACCTGCTGCACCCTCGAGAAAGCCTGGCTCCTCGACCGGACCACCGACAACATGACCGCCCTCAAACGCGCTACCCGCAAGCACCACCAGCTCATCCGCACCACCAAGAAGAAATCCCTGAAGGAACGACTGGACAACAACGCCCACGACAGCAAAGAGCTCTTCACTATCGTCAAGGAGTTCTCCAGCGCTACGAGGCCTCCGGGTTGTCTGCGCTTAATAAAACCCACTTAATAATAATAATAATAATAACCCCAGCACCGGCACCAACGACATCACTCCGTCACAAGACCTCTGCGACTTCCTCGCCTCGTTCTTCCACCGCAAGATCGCCGACATCCACAACAGCTTCGGCGCCCCACCCACGCACCCAACCGTCGAACCAACGCCCCCCACCGCCACCCTTCGCACCTGGACCACGGTGACCACCAAAGACACAGCCCGCACGATGAACACCATCCACTCCGGATCACCGACCGACCCCTGCCCACACCACGTCTTCAACAAGGCCGACTCCACCATCGCACCCCAACTCCGGAACATCATCAACGCCTCCTTCAACACCGCCACCTTCCGGGAGAGCTGGAAGCACGCCGAGATCCGCGCCCTCCTGAAGAAACCTACAGCGGACCCCACCGATCTCAAAAACTTCCGCCCCATCTCGCTCCTCCCTTTTCCTGCTAAAGTCATTGAGAAGATCGTCAACAGACAGCTGACTGCCTTCCTCGAGACGAACGGATCCCTCGACCCCTCGCAGTCCGGCTTCAGAGCCAACCACAGCACCGAGACCGCCCTCATCGCAGCCACCGACGACATCCGGACCCTGCTCGACAAGGGGGAAACAGTGGCCCTCATCCTCCTGGACCTCTCCGCTGCGTTCGACACGGTCTGCCACCGCACCCTAGTCCAGCGCCTCAGCAACATCGGTATCCAAGAGAAGGCACTGGAGTGGATCATCTCGTTCCTCGCCGGAAGAACACAAAGAGTCCGCCTCCCCCGGTTTCGCTCCGAGGCCACCGAAGTCATCTGCGGCGTCCCGCAAGGATCTTCACTCAGCCCCACCCTCTTCAACATCTACATGAAACCTCTCGCAGCCATCGCACGCCAGCACAACCTCAACATCATCTCTTACGCCGACGACACCCAGCTGATCCTCTCCCTCACCAGAGACCCCGACACCGCCAGAACCTGCCTACACGAAGGGATGAAAGACGTCGCCGAGTGGATGAAGGACAGCCGCCTGAAACTGAACTCGGACAAGACGGAAGTCCTCATCCTGGGATCTTCGCCCTCCGCCTGGGACGACTCCTGGTGGCCCCCAGCCCTGGGCACCACACCCAAGCCAACCGACCACGCACGCAACCTGGGCTTCATCCTGGACCCCTCCCTCTCGATGACCAGACAAGTCAACGCCGTCTCCTCATCGTGCTTCAACACCCTGCGTATGCTTCGTAAGATCTTCCGCTGGATCCCGACCGAGACCAGGAAGACTGTCACCCAGGCACTCGTCACCAGCCGACTGGACTACAGAAACGCCCTCTACGCCGGAACCACAGCCAAGCTACAGAAAAGACTCCAGCGCATCCAGAACGCCTCCGCCCGACTCATCCTGGATGTCCCCCGACGCAGCCACATCTCCAGCCACCTGAGGAACCTGCACTGGCTCCCCGTCGACAAGAGGATCACGTTCCGGCTCCTCACCCACGCACACAAGTCTCTCCACGACCTGGGCCCCAAGTACCTCAACGACCGCCTGACCTTCTACACGCCCACCCGCCAGCTACGGTCCACCAGCCTCGCCCTCGCAGCCGTACCACGCATCCGAAGAGCCACCGCCGGAGGAAGATCCTTCTCTTACCTGGCTGCCAAGACTTGGAACTCCCTCCCCATCCACCTTCGGCTGACCCAGGACCATCTCGCCTTCAGGAAACAACTCAAGACCTGGCTGTTCGAGCAGTAGCATACCCCTCCCCCCAAGCGCCTTGAGACCCTCCCGGGTGAGTAGTGTGCTATACAAATGGCATGATTGAATGGCTTCATGGTGACAATCACGCGTGCTTATGACCGCGTTGTACTGGCTGTTTCCCCCCAATGGACACGGCAGCAACCGGCTCTGGGCGTCGTGGAGTCCAGGGCACTAGGCGGAGGGCCACGCAGCCCCTCTCATACAATATAGAAATCTTTGAGGGGTGATTGTTTCCGTGGTTTGAAGGGCGTTTTTGAGGCTCACACACTTAATTTTTTAGGGGGGTAGGTTTGCTTGGGAAAATGTCACAAGAGCTTTGTAAATGTGGTACACATTGTTTTGTTTTACTTTGATTTCTTTTCTATGTTGTAGTCCATTCAGAGAAAATATAACTTATTGTACAGTCAGTACTTTTCAACCCTACTCTTGAACATCTTACTATAGTACTTCAAATTATAAATATTATTTTTATTGTGGACCGTCCCCCCCCCAAAAAAAGACATATGTAGTTTTTTTTATTAACTTTTATTAAAACAACAATAACTGTAAACGTAACTTAATGATAACAATGTAATAAGCAACTAGAAAAATAACTTTAATAAAACAATATTATAAACAAATTATGATATGGACTCCAAAGGACGTACAATAGGTAATCTACAAAACAAAAAAGGGAATTAGAGTTTAAAATTATGTAGATGTGACTTAATGAGGTGAAACATTACAAGTCAAGGTAACACTACGGTTTTACGTGTGCAGTGTGCCGGGTACATTTCACTTCAGTTATAGTCCCACATTCAAGTGGTGTCTATATGGAAGTGTCTACTGCGTTACTGACACAAAAGTGGCAAAACAGGATTGTAAATACGCTGATTTTTTTTCAATGCATTTAATTGGAGGCTTTGTATATCTAGGCCGCTGTGCTTATTCAATGCGTTGCGGACAATTCCATTGCTGTTGCTCAATATGCCGTGATTGCTTCTGAAGGATGTTTAGTGAAGCAAACAAAAGGACCTTTGATTAATCACCGTAAACTGAGTTGCGAAACTCCTGTCAAAAGTGAATTTTAATGTGAGTTCTTAATATTGTGTACCTAGACTGTTGCACCCTATTGACTCGCACAGTCTGGAGTTCAGAGTTTTTCTTGAAAAGTCAGACGCAGATTTACATGCTCCTTGCGCCACTTTTTACATGTTAAAAGTGACACAAAAGTGGCGCAATAAGCATGTAGATCTGTTCCTCAGACTGTTGTAACCTATCTGTTGTCACTGCTCTGTGGTAATTATACATTTCTACACAGTCAAGCTGCTGCACACTATCGACTTTCTCCTTGCATTTAATTGGAGGCATTGTATATCTAGGCCGCTGTGCTTATTCAATGCATTGTGGACAATTCCATTGCTGTTGCTCGATATGCCGTGATTGCTTCTGAAGGATGTTTGGTGAAGCAAACAAAAGGACATTTGATTAATCACCGTAAACTGAGTTGCAAAGCTCATGTCAAAAGTGAATTTTAATGTGAGTTCTTAATATTGCGTACCTAGACTGTTGCACCTCATTGACTCGTACAGTCTGGAGTTGAGAGTTTTTCTTGAAAAGTCAGACGCAGATTTACAAGCTCCTTGCGCCACTTTTTCCATGTTAAAAGTGACACAAAAGTGGTGCAATAAGCTTGTAGATGTGTTCCTCAGACTGTTGTAACCTATCTGTTGTCACTGCTCTGTGGTAATTGTACATTTCTACAAAGTCAGGCTGCTGCACACTATCGACTTTCTCCTTTCACAGATAATTTGTTGTTGTTTCGGAAACAAGTTTCTTTGCTCACCTATTGCCATAGACATGATTAAAAGAGGGTGCTCTACGTCTCGAAGCAGGCTTCACTGTAGCTAACAGAGTTCACCACTTAAACTTAGGTAAGGTTCTATACGGCACAGTGGCGACTGTAGCATTCATTACTGTAAAAGAAATGATGTGAAAGAGATAGATAAAAGGACATTAAAACGTGGAAGAGACAGACACGATGGGTGGGGAGCTGAAGCCCCGTTAGCCTAATAGGTATTGCGCGCCTGCTGCATACTAGATATTCTCTGCTTTCACAGATAACTTATCGTTGTTTCGGAAACAAGCTTCTTTTCCCACCGTGTGCCATTGGCGTCATTCAAAGACGGTGCACTATGTGTCGAAGCAGGCTTCTCAGTCGTTGTTACAGTGGCCACGCATCATCACAGAATACAAGAACGTAGAGGTTTGTAGGTTTCTTTTTGCGGGGGTTTCGTCAATTTGTGAAACACAACCAGTAAGATAAAAAGGTAGTTAACTTTGTGTGTAATTTTTTTATGAAACGAGAGAAGAAATAAGAGAGTGACTGACTGAAAACAATACTCGCAGCTCACCTTTTTGTGACCGGTGCTTTTCACCACGTGCCGGACATAATGCATCCTGAAGCTCTACATCTAAAAGATAATAAAGAAAGATGTTATGATTGGTGATTGTTACCATATTAATTTGGAGTTAGATAACATCGCGCTTTTATACAAGTTCCTTTTCACATTTCAACAAACTATTTGTATTGGACATTCCAGACATTTCAGCGATTATAAAAACGTTCCTGCTATTGGGAAAAAAAATTATACATGTAAATTAATTCACTATATAGGAGTGCATTCGTCTAAAAGGCTAAGTCGCGTTTTTGTATCTAGTCTGATACAATCCTTTGTCTCCCTCCGATGCGTACTGAAGTCTCACTGCTCACCTTTTCGTGGAAAAGACACCTTCTGCATGATGTAGTCCCGATCTCCAACAAAGAAGTCTCATATATGGTGCCGAGTCTTGATATCTCTATAGCTAACAACATACTCGTGTTCCCATCATCATTATCGCAGGTTCTTCACCCGCTCAGTGCTTCGGGCACCACTAACTCAGTGACCAAAGAGGCCACGCATGTAGTACTGGGCCCCTTGTTCGGTACTTTGGGAACAACTCAAAATGGCATACAACACGTGCGCTCCGTCTTTTTTATACATAGGGTCACGTGTGTAGTGACGAATGTGCTGGATGGGTTTGGTGTGGGTGTGTACCAGCCATGAGGGAGTGTGTGTGCCAATCTGACAACTAGCCCTGCAACTAAGAAATAGCTACATTGGAAATCTGGGCCTTATACTGTTGTTGTGTTTTCCTGGTAGCGTAAGAGTGGCCTGTACTAACGTAGTCAGTCTCGATTAATTTACCATCTCCCCCGAGGCTTTTAAATGTTGCCTGTACTAACGTATTCAGTCTCGATAATTTACCATCTCCCCCCAGGGCTTTCAAATATTGGAAGAGGGGCCGCGCGGCTCCAGGACACTGCAGGATCTGACCCTGAGGCGTGGCAGTCTCCAGATCCTTCGACGGCTCTGGGCATATGGTCACGCACTCTACCTCATACAATACACTAAAAAAGAAGACGAAGTGATGAGAGATGATTTGTGAAGTGTTTAGGTTGAGAGCCTGGATAATCAGTCAGTCAGTCAATTATCTTTATTCGATTAATAAAAATCATAAAAGAACGAGCATAAATACATGACAACATTTCATCAGGACACATAATCAAAACATATAATAATACAGGTCAATATTTTGTTAAAAAACCCTAAACCCACAATATACAGAATAAGTTATACATAAATATTAAAAGTATTAAAATCAATGAGATATTAATCTGGAGCAAGGTGCCTGGTTCTAGAACGATACTTATTTATGCGTGCGCCTGCAACCAAAAAACTAGCAACATGAAATGCTACTTTTAAATTGGGAAGGAGTTGCAGGAACATCATGGCTGGTTTTACCTGCGTAAAACCCAGATTGCACAATATAGGAAGCAAATATTTTTTTCTAATCTCAGTAAAATGGCCGCAGAACAAGATAAAATGAGTCGTATCCTGGGTAGAAAAGTGATCACAATCACATGGTTCGGCGTTATCAGGTCTAATCCAGGTTTTAAAATTACCCAAAATAAAGGGAATCAGGTCCAGACGAAATCTCGTTAAAAGGAAACGGTGGTATGGTTTAGTTATCAAAGAAAGATATGGTTCCATACCTTGGACAGATGTTAACGTGCAATGTTTCCTAACCGTAGGTTTATTTAACTCTATAGCTTCCCTCTCCAAAACATAGAAATTTGTCAGGATATTTTTAACTGTTTTTATATCTTCCTGATTTATCAAGTGTGGAGAAGAAAAAAGTTCAGGTCGGCCGGCTAAGGTTAACTGCGTCTGGACGTATTTTAGCCACGGGATATTATGAGCTCTATCCAGGGCTAAACAATCTTTTAAGATAATATGATTTAATGTAAGCTCCTGGTTGAGCCAAATTTTCAACCATCCAGTAACTGGGGCTAATTTTAAAGTGTTGGTAATATAGCCCAGTCCAAGCTCTGTGTGTGTTATATAGGTGGCGGTCGATTGAGGGACAGAAAGCAGGATTCTCAGAAATTTATTTTCTACTTTCTGGATTTTTTCCAACGAGGACATGAAATCCCCAAAGGATAAAATGAGTTTGTTTAATGCTACTCCAGAGCGTGCCAAGAGGACGACATCATCCGCGTACAGGAGGACAGGTATCTTTGTCTCACCTGCACGCGGGATGTCGGTGTGGGAAGCTGCCAGGACTGCCTCAAGATTGTTTATATAAAGAGTAAAGAGAAGGGGGGCAAGGATACACCCTTGCCTGACCCCCCTCTCAGACTTAAAGTGGCAAGTACATCTTCCTTCCCTGGTCACTCTGACCGAGGTCTTAAGATCTCTATGTAACTCGGCCAGATACCCAACCAAAGGAGCATCAATGCCCATGGTCAAAAGGACCCTCCACAGCTTAGCCCTGTTAACCAGGTCAAAAGCTGAGGAGAGGTCCATGAAGGCCATGTACAAAGAGCCCCCCTTGGCAATTACATATTTATTTATGATCAGTTCTAAATTTAGACACTGATCTAAAGTTCCTCTTTTGGCTCTAAAACCATATTGTGCATTGATAGAGCACCCTTCCCTTCTAAAAGCTGAGTCAGTCTTCCTAAAAGGACTCTCCCCAGGATTTTAACACTGGAATCAATGAGAGAGATTGGCCTATAACAGGCCGGGTCTGTTCTCTGTCCTTTTTTATAAATCGGTATTATGGTGGACTTAGCCCAGCTAGTAGGAAAAGTAAAATACCTTGTAGCGTTAAAAATATTTGTGAGGATTTTGGCACTTAATTCAGGGGCACTCTTAAAGAAATCAGCGGGAACCCCGTCGGGGCCCGGTGCCTTCTTAGAGAGTGTGTCCTTTATCGCTTTTTTCACCTCCTCTTTACTAAAAGGAGAGATGGTAGTTTCTACTTGTGTGAATTGCGTTCCAGATCCTGGAGTGATATCAGGGCGGCTATAAATGTTACTGAAATGTGTGACCCACTGTTCATCAGGTATGGTGCAATCTGCTCTCTGCTTCTCTAGCCCCGCAAAATATGGATGGTTTATTATCGCCCAAAATCTAGCACTATCTCTCTGTATATCAGGCGACAATAAGTCATTCCAGACCTCCTTTTTAATCTCGGATTTCCTCGTCCTGATAGCAAAACTGTATTGTTTCCTCAGTGATGCTATCAGTTCTTTATCTCTTGGTTTATTTTTTAAAGCTTTCAGGAGGATTGAGTGAGCCTTGGAACAATTTGAATCAAACCATTTGGGGCCCCTATGTGTATAAGGCTTTTTCTTTACGGTCAGGTCTAAATTGACCTGACGGCAAATAACATTGAAAGCCTCTATCATGGTAGTAACAGAGTTATTAATATCCAAGCAGATTGCAACCTCCCCCTCAACTTTGGCCAGGGTATCCTGCAGAAAGGTAATTGGGGTTACTTGGTCCCATTTCAGTCTGCGGTTCTGGTCTCTCAGGACTAAGTCTGACACACATAAAGCTTCAATCACTCTCTTTCCCAAAACTCCCTGTGATAAAATCTCTAAAATTACAGGGTTATGATCACTAAAAGCTGAAGTTCCTACCTTGTAATTAAGCACTTCAGACAAAATACTAGACGATAAAAAATATAATCCACAATTGTGCCTGTGTTGTTACCCTCGTATGTTGGTAACCTCGAGCCTGTATGGCTACTATGTGATTCATAAAGATTAAAAATTGCTAGGAGCGATTCCAAAGCCTCTCCACGTGGTGAGTGTTCAAAATGCGGAGTAGAGGAGTAGGGAGAAAAATCCTCATGTTCCACACGGCAATCCATATTAGATGGGTGGATGTTATAGTCACCCAAAAGGATCACCTCAAACCCATGAACGCTATTCTCACTGTGGGTAGACAGAAATTCCTCTAAAGTTACCAAATGCTCATTCAAGATTTGACTGACGGGGGAATTATAAAAATTAACAAATAATATAGGCTGTGAGTTTGGTGTAGTTAGTTCAACCGCTAAGATATTTATTGAATTAGTTTTAATCTGTCTTGGCTTTCCTTGAATATCTAGGGAAATCTATATAGCCAAGCCCCCCTTTGCCCTTCCTGAATTACTAGGTACTGCCGGTACAAAGAAATGGGAAAAGCCGTCCAGAACCAGTCTGTCTGACGTTTCCCAAGTTTCTTGGAAAGCAAGAATGTCATTAGATCTAATTATCTCCAACCAGTTCTTATCGTTGAATTTGGCTCTAATGCCAGCGACATTCCAACTCATAATTCTGCAGACCCTAATGCCTGTAAGTTTTGGATCTAATGATCTAAGAACAAGCGGAGGGCCCTCGCCGTTGGTATCTTTCCTAGGAGAGAGTCAATCATTTTGACCCATGAAGGATAATGGGGCATAGCGATTAAACAATTGAAGGGGTTCTACAAAAGGATTGTATTGTGGTAAGAGGGGGTGATGGGCTACTGCATTATGCCTTATGGCCTGCCCCCATCTGAGATTTGGGTCCCAAACTCTATCCCACCCTGGTACAGGGGTCCTTGGATGGGTGACATTCTGCTGTTCACCGTAAAAGAACTTTAGGGTTAAGGGGACCACAGTACCCTGTCTGCGTTGAGGAGGAAATAGGTTAGCAAGTATATTAGGTAGGACGTCTTGATTTGAGAGGCTCACTGCCACACAGTCCCCTTTAAACTTTTTCGGCCGGTTTCCCAGCCAGGGGACCCTAGTTGCTGACTTAATTGCGCTAGCCAAATGATGCTTTCCCCCTGGAGCTAACCGCATGTTACTGGTTAACCAGTGCAGAGCCTTACTTGTAAGAGAGGTAGGGCTTTCCACAGTTCCCCCTTCCAAAGGAGGGACATTCGCTAGCACTAGGACCACTGGTGTGGCCTCGACTAAAAATTGTAGGGGGACCGTTGAGTGAGCAATTACTGGGGGGAGATTAACAGAGGGGGTACTATCTGTTGGAATGTTAATTAACAGAGGACCCTCGCTGATAGTGGTCGATGAAGTTGATGGTTGGGGCGGTAAGATCTCATCAGGCGACTGGTTCCCTGCGCCATCGCTTACAGCCTCTCTGACCACATTTCCCCCTGTATTATTGCTCAAGTTTGTAACTAACGTAGTTATGTTTTCTATTCCGCCTGCAACCGTAGTCTGGAGTCCACCCAATCTCTTAATCTCCGCTTGCAGTTTGTCAATTTTTGATGTTAAAGGTTTAACAATGGCATTTATTTTTGACTCAAGAAAGTCAGCAATCCTTTCAAAAAAAGCGTCCTCAGAAGTATGATTATGTTTATCTTCCACAGTGTTTACTTGCTTTGACTTTGGGGTAATAGCCCTCTTCCTTCTTGTCCCCGGGCGTGAACCACCCTGCTTGGGTGGGTTTTTAGTACATAATCGTCTTGGCCTTGTGGCACGCCCTTTGGGTGTCTGCTCATCAGAAGAAACTCGAGTCTGTTTCTCCTGCTCAGGCTCAATATCAATGTCACTCTCAGCCTCTACGTTGGAAACCTCAGAGGCCGGGACTACGTTGACAGGTGTGCCGCTTGATCCTTGGGGAATAGGGCCACTAGTTATGCCCTCCTGATGAGCTTCCTGCAAAATAGTGTCATCAATCAAAATAGATGCAGTGGGGGACAGACATCGTAAATCTGGGGATTGGCTCAACCCCAATGAATTTCTCCTCTGCGTGTTTATATTTTTCACGGTTTGGACAAGGTAATTGTCAAGAGTGTTTTGTGGGGCTTCCTTCAATTTCGTAGGCATCTTTGCGATGTACACTCAAACTCACTTTTTAAAAGAATTTGATAGTTAATAGAAAAGTCTTAGAAACCAAAAGTTTTACTTGCGGTGATGATCCCTGCAGCGTTTCAGGCCCTGCCCCTGCCTCCTCCTGCCGATGAGGGCCGTAGAGGGCCCGCCCTTTGCCCGGGCGTCCCGCTCGCGTCCCGCAAGGCTGGTTCCTGTGCGCTTATGTGCGCCTCCCTGTCGCCCTCGCGGTGTCACAAGGCGCACCGCCGCGTAGGCTGCCGGGAATTGTGGTCCCGGAGCGGCGGCGCGTGAAGTCTGGTAGAAAGTGACTCTTGGCGGTGGCGGCGTGCTTCTGAGTGCCTGGCGGTGGCAGCGGCGTCTGGCAGGTAAGCGAATAGGTTTCCCCCGCTCCGCCGGTTCCTGTGCGCTTATGTGCGCCTCCCTGTCGCCCTCGCGGTGTCACAAGGCGCGCCGCCGCGTAGGCTGCCGGGAATTGTGGTCCCGGAGCGGTGGCGCGTGAAGTCTGGTAGAAAGTGACTCTTGGAGGTGGCGGCGTGCTTCTGAGTGCCTGGCGGTGGCAGCGGCGTCTGGCAGGTAAGTGAATAGGTTTAATAGGTGAATAGGATAATCATTAAATGGGGTCTGGCAGTGAAGTGCGTATTTATTCTGGAACAAGCCTTTCGGGGTCTTGCGAAAGCAAGTCATCTTTAATAATTCCCTCTCGCTTCGTGTACATGGCAAAATATCTGATTTACTCGCATGTTAAAAACAAAAACTTTTAACACCTGTTTTTGGTTGTGAAGCATTGTAAGAAAACGTATTAGCGACCAATCCCTTTCTGGCTTTCTTTTTTCTATGTGACGTTACGATTCAGTCACCATGTATGTAGCCTATTTTGTGACGCACTTTATTTTACAATGTGTTTCAAAAACTAGTTGTGGTAGGGTGCGTTTAAGTTAAAGTGTGTACTCTGCTTACGAGTTTGTTGACTGTAAAAGTATTTAATTTTTTTTATTTTCTATTCTAAAATAATTGTACTGACTTTTCTCCTTTAGCGTGCAGTACTATTTTGTTTTATAAAATGTATAACTCTTCAAACCATCTTTGAAAGAAAAATATTCATATTTTAAAAATATTTTTATTGAGTCTTTTATATTCATCATATGGGTGAAATGCAGAAATGCTTTTACATTCATTGGTATCACGCGTTCCATCACATTAATTTTATTTTATCATAAGCACTCACTTCTTATATTTACATTATATAAGTGTTGGCAGCCATCTTGTGCCTCGGTAAAACCGAGTCACAAGAAAGCAGTGAAAGAACCGCAAAAAACCCACGAACGGGGCAGCGTAGAAACATACTGATCCCCTATGTCTGCTCAGGGGGTCCCACATGGATTGTTAAGTCCCAAAATTATTATTTTATTTTTCTAAATCGCGGGGTACGCGTTTTGGGCGAAAAAGAAAAAAAAAAACAAAGCCCGCTTTATTGTTAATTAGCCTCCGGGGGAGCTATTTCAAGTAGGAAAGCAGATTGCTTTTCGTCAGAGAGAGCAGCATGTAAATTAGTATTAAAGGCTACTTTGTTTTACGGTAGATTTAGCGTATGCGTCCATTCACGTACGTACGACGTACGGTGCGAAGTCTGTTAGAAAACTAAAAATATTTTTTAGATATTTAGCAAGTGTATGTGTTTGTTGGCTGGCTCTAAAAAGAGCCCTTGTGTTTATTGGGAGATTTTAGTACCTACACAAGTAAGTACCGATTCAGAGTCTTAGGTTTATGAGGAAGACTCTGTTCCCTTCATCTGTAAAATGTACACCATCTCTCCGATAGATGTCTTGCATATTGAAACGCAGATTGTTGTTGTAAATGGACCCCATTCTATAGTCTCTGAGATACGCAGAAACAGATTTTTTCACATGTTTCCTAGCTTTCTCAATTTGTGGACAAAATTGATTGGACCAGTTCCAATTCTGCCTTTGGCATATATTAGAATAAAGAACAAAAATTTTAAAGAGGGTCTAAGGGGAATTTTTTTTTAAAGACCAACTTGCATCCTGTACCCCAAACTGACTAGCAACAACACACAGGGGATGCTAAGGGCCCGGAAAAGACTACAAAATGCTAAACACTCAGATGTAGTGTGAAGAAGTAGCCACTATGAGGAGAGAAGAAGACAACGGTGTGAAAGATGAATAGAAAATGAGAAAGATACCCATCAGCCCACCCAATGGCGGAGACTCATCATCTGGGTTTTTATTAGAAACTGGTATCTACTAGGTACTTCTCTGAACATGTGTAGAGGAATGCTAGTATTAGATCCACCAGTGAGAGAGACAGCCAATAGGATGTGTTGGTAGGCTGAAGGGAAAAGAGTTGCAGTGCTCAAGAAAGTGTGTAATGGTGAAAAAAGTATGATATTTAAAATTGTCTGTTATGGTGCCAAAGTACGACTTTATTAGGGGAGGTCAACATATCGACAAGGTTAAAAGCAGAGTGATGATAGTGTGTCAAACAAATACTACTATCAGTTATGGAAAATAGATGGTCAACATGTTTCAGCCTAGCAAGGCTTTCTTCAGGACCTGTAAAAATAACACTACTGCAACAGTGAAAAAGAAGAAATAAAGTAGACCTACCAGTAGATGATTACTATATGGTAGTCTCATATCATTGTGACAAAAACTCTCCTGAAAACAAAAAACAAACACAGCAAAGCGAATCTAGACATTTGAAAACTTCAGTGCATATGTAGATCAGCATACAACATTTTAGTTGAAGCAACTCACCCATAATTTGTATGGAGATGGCCTCACCTCGCCTGGCACTCGCTCAGGTCCGAGAGGCCCCGCTCTGAGAAAATGGGGAGGGAAAATTGATTGTATTTATAAATATGGATCAAAAACAAATATTAGGATTCCCTCAATCATACCATTTCCAAAATAGAACCCCTTGGGTTAAGTAGACAGTAGCAGATGGCGATTGCAGCATTCCATGCATCGGTTGTCTCGTGCTCTAATACTGAGTAGCAGGATTAATTCTCTGTATCATGTATCTCTAAACTGATGTTTAAATGTAGAGCTGGGAGTGCAGGTATGACACAATAAAGAGAGTGCGAAGGAAACATTACTTCATCAATCTCTAACCCATGTGTCCTTTAATTCCACTGTCTTTTGCCTGAATCGGGTGTAAGTTAGTAACTATGAATTCCGCATGGCACGCTCACAGTAGCAAGCGGAAAAAGACGAAGAAGCGTCACTCAAAAGCAACAGTCCAGGGTGGCTACACGGAAAACAGTATGTAGGCAAATTTTCAGACAAGAAATAATGCAATGTGTCCCAGCGGTGCGGTCACCTACCTGTCCGTCGTTGCCTCGGTCTGGCTTCTGAGCCGAGGGGAAGGTGACGGACAGGGCGGCATGGTCACGTTAAATTGAAGACATGCGGACCAGAAGGAGACAACTTGGTAGAGTAGAACCGTGTTTACTCTATGGTGATTGGTTCATTACATAAACCGGAAACCGGAAACCGGAAATAGAATACAGACCGGAAACCGGATATATTTAATCGAGCCGTCGGCAGCACGGATTTTAAAGATGTAGTAACCACAAGCCTGGTTAGGTCAAATTTAAGCCGTGCGGACCAGGGGGGAACTACTAAGGGACGCAGAATCGCGTCTTCAATAAGGTAGTTGGTTCGTTACATGAACCGGAAACCGGAAGGGAACCACGTCCCGGAAACTGAGAGAGTCAGACAGATCGTATGCCATCCGTGCCTTGGGAATGTTGTAAGCAAGCATCTCCACTGTGAATGATCGTATTTGTCAAAGTGCACGAGCCCTCCTTATGGAGAACCGGGGATGGCAAAGCATTGCCTCGCTAAGGACGGCACAGGCAGACAGGAAAACTTACAGATGGCGGCAAATATGAGATGCCGCTGTAATCCACCAAACCACAGCCGATATAGAGATGTACTGGTTGTCCCGACACTAAGCACAGTCCCAAAAATGAGGGCACGCGTCAACTGCACAAACTAGTCGGCTAATAGGTGGACTGTGCAGGTCCATGGTCCATCTGTTCTAGAGGTGACAGGCAATATGAAACCCAGATATGTGTCTTAGAGAGATGTCGAGTGGAAATAGGTCACATAACTATCAAAAACCAACTATGTGATGAGTGTATATACTGTATAGAATGTATATCAACACTCGTTAGTGTGAAGGCTATAACATTTCTACTCCCCATGGGAGGTGCCTCAGACAGCCAATTTATATGTTATGTTATGTTATGTTAAAAGCACTTTTATAGCGCACAGCTGCCCCAGCCAAGGGGCGTCCCGGCGCTTCATAGAGAATAACAAACACAACACAGCAGCTACAGATAGAAGTGCACAGAAAGGAGGCTAAGCTGAATGAGGGAAGAGATGTGTTTTAATAGCCCTCCTAAACTTCAAGAGCTCATCTATTTCAGGGATATGCAGCGGGAGGGAATTCCACAATTTTGCGGCCAACACCCCAAGGGACCGACCTCCAGCTCTGCACAACCTAAACCGAGGAACAGCTACCAGATTCTGTCCCAATGATCTCAAGGTTCGGGCAGGCACATAAGGCACCAAAAGATTGTGAAGAATCTGGGGGGAGGCCAGCTTGAGGATTTTAAAAGAGAGGCACAGGGTCTTAAAATGAATCCTCTGTGCCATAGGCAGCCAGTGCAGCGAACGGATGGTACTTTCCGCAGAGCAGAATCTAGGTAAGCCCACCAGGGCTCTGGCTGCGGCGTTCTCGACACATTGCAACCAAGCAATCTCTGCCTGATTGGCTCCCAATAGGAGTGAGCTGGCATAATCAAACCGAGATAAAATGGAAGCCTGTTTGACCAGCTGCCTGGTGGAAGGATCAAAGAACCTCATAATAGGTCCTAACCCTCGTAAGATGCCAAAACAGGTGGCCGCCACTTTTTTAGTGTGACCACAAAAACTAAGGGCAGGATCAAGCCATACCCCCAATTTTTTTAACTCCAGAACCGGGATGGGAGTCACACCTAACTCAGGGGGCCACCATATATCACCCCAGAGGTCAGTCCGCTTGCCCACAATCATGACCTCAGTTTTTTTGGCATTTAACAGGAGACAGTTGGCATTCATCCAGCTGGCCACTGCAGAGAGTCCATTCCGGAATCTGGGGGCGTCAAGGTCGGAGTCACCACTCAGGACGACCGCCAGCTGAGTGTCGTCAGCATACGAGACCATGGTGATGCCCCATTGCTTGACGACACCCACCAGCGGTCTCACATAAAGATTGAATAATGTGGGACTCAACGACGAACCCTGCGGCACACCCAGCTGCAACGGATGGGACTTGGACTCAAAAGGTGGAGTGACTACTTTAAAGGTCCGGTCAGCAAGAAAGGATCTGAACCAGTCGAATACAGTTCCCGATACACCTGCCTCACCAAGACGTTGAAGTAAAATCCTATGTGAGACCGTGTCGAACGCGGCACTGAGATCAAGTAGGATCAGTGCCGCAGTCTGACCAGAATCAAGCACGGAACGAAGGTGTTCTGTCATAGAGAGCAGTGCAGTCTCAGTGCTGTAACCAGCACGGAAATCGTTCTGGGATGGATCCAGAATACCTGCCTTGGTAAGATGTTCAGACAGCACCCCGTTCACAAAGGCCTCAGTGATTTTAGCAGCCCAGGGAAGAAGTGAAATTGGGCGGTAGCTCTCAAGTTTGAGAGGGTCCAAGGTGGCCTTCTTCAGTATAGGTGTCACCACAGCCTGTTTCCATTTAATAGGAACGACAACAGAGGCAAGGGAAAGATTTATAAGGTGGCGCAAAGGAGGAAGACAGAGATCCGCAGAGTCTTTGAACTGAGCTGGACGCAGAGGATCAGTAGGCGAGCCAGATTTTACCTTGCTGACCAGCGTAAGAAATGTCTCAGAGGATAGATTAGGAAGGGAGATTAGGACATGACCACTGGTCGGTAGAAGGTTAGTGGGCTCAACAACCGGCTCTGTGCTAGGGAAAGCACAGTAAATAGCTTGGACCTTTTCAATAAAGAACATGGCCAAGTCTTCGCAGTGGGTCGCTGAGCAAATTTCTGCCACAGCGGCTCTATTAGCCGTCAGGTCCTTAAGGACCTTGAAAATAAGTTTAGACGGGTTGGAACTGTTACTAAATTCCTGAGCGTAGTAGGCAGCATGAGCTCTACACACTGCTTTGTGGTAGATTTTGACTTTTGCCAAATAGAACTTTTTTTTCTCAGCCTCATAGAATTTCCGCCAGTCTCTCTCTGCCAGTTTGCAAGCTTTTTTTAACGGCAGCAGGGAACTGTCGTACCATGGGCTGGAAGCTCTAGAACTGCGTTTAGTCCAGACAGCAGGAATCAGTGCGTCCAAAGCCCGAGAAATCCACTCAGAAAAACGGTTATAACCAGACTCGACATTAAGAAGAGGGCCTAATGGATTAAGCTCCAAAAGATGATGCAAATCCTCCAGATTGAGTTTCTTCCAATGACGTTTGAGCACAACTCTGTCCACGGGCATGAAAAGGTGCTCTCTAATCTGGAGTGAGATTTTCACTAAAAAATGGTCAGTCCACGTGACCGGACAAGGTCTGGCCACTTTAACCCCAGTCAGGTTGGTAAAAAGTGGATCAAGAATATGACCGCCCACATGGGTGGGGAAAGTGACCAGTTGAATAAGATGGAACGCCTCCAGATCCGCCAAAGTACTGTTAATAGCTGGTATGTGACTACAGTCAAAATGGAGATTAAGGTCTCCAACTATGCTAAAGTTAGCGCAGCCTATTGCCAGGAGCTGATACACTCCGGGAGAGCCTTTCTAAAAGTTGTGTCGCACCCAGGAGGACTATAGATAAGAAGACCAGAAAAGGTAAAATAATGACTAAAGGAGATTTTTAAAAAAGCACTTTCACATCCTGCCAGGTCAACTATCTTCCAAACACAAGGGTAACTGGATTTCACAGCCATCGCAATACCGCCTCCCCTGGTTGCCCGATTATGAGTAAAGATGGAGTACTCAGGGGGGAGAGCAAGATTACCAACTGTCATATCCATATCCTGAAGCCATGTTTCAGTCATAAAAAACACATCTGGTGTCTCGTCTTTTATAAGGTCATGGACTTCTAGTAGTGTTTCCGAAGAGATCGAATATTGAGATTCCAAATAGTAATATCTCGGGAGACCGGAGGTCTGAGGCAGGATGGATTGGCCGAGGGAGAGCCCACCACGGCCGAAGGCAGAGAGGGGGCATCAAGAAACCAAGTGCCGCAGGCACAAACAAATGGGCCACACGAAGGGCTGACAGGTCCGTGCAAACAGTCAGGAACTGACCGCCTGATACCCAACAGCTCATCCCTAGTATAACCACATGGCTGAGACATTACCTGAGGACAGACAAATATCTCATGGATAGAGTGGAGCCCCGCCTACCGCCTCTTTAACGCTGACGGGCGCAGACGGGCAGGACTCTGGCACGACTCAGGCGCAGTGAAGGTGCGCCCACTGCGCGCTCGAGGACTGGCTAAAATAGGGCCACCACGTGTAGTCCGCCCCACTAGGACGCTCAAGATGGCGCCCAAAAGTGTCACTACCCCTCCCAAGATGGCGGCCGAAATTCAACTAAAGCAGCGGTGGAGCAACAGTTTAAATGCAGGTAATAGGACAGCTACCCACAGTTAAAAACAGGGAATAAGAAAATATAAACATAACAGAGATACACAATAGGTAATTTAAAATGCACAGCGCGCTTTACACAGCGCTAGTAAGTGCGATTCCGTAATGCACTGACAGGCGAGTGTACCTTCTCCAGGCAGAGCCAGAAAACGAGCCACCTTAAATAGGGCCACCACGTGTAGTCCGCCCCACTAGGACGCTCAAGATGGCACCCAAAAGCGTCACTACCCCTCCCAAGATATATAAATCATCAGAGCTGGATCCATGGAATTGCGTCATTTAACCCTACAGTGTCGCACTTTAATTTAAAAATCCATTTCTTTTCCTTAATGAACAGATAATGAGAAACATCACTGACATGTAGAGGAATGAATGGCTGTTCAAGGACTAGCCATTCCATGTCATCAGCAGAATGTTTCATCGTTAGGAAATGGTTGGTAAGGCGGGTGGTTTGTTTATTACGCCTGATGGTGCTTTTATGTTCTTGAATTCTAAGTTTGACCTTCCTGGCTGTCATGCCTACATAGCGGAGGGAGCAGGGGCAAGTGATTAGATAGATAACCCTTTCGCTGTTGCAGTTGGTGTGCCGTTTAAGCATCCAAGGGCGTGGCGTTCAAATGTCTACTGTAAGAGTTTTTTAAGTTTGAGGGCACACAGAGCAGTTGCCACATGGATGGTGGCCTTGGACGGGTGGTAGATTCCACAATGTCGGAGTAGATTCTTGTGGAATGGACCGAGGTCTGGTATGTACTAAGTCATCTCTTAGGTTTGAACTTCTCTTGAAGGAAAAAAGCGGGAGAGGAAGTTTATCACCCACGGTGTTCAGTATCCGCCAGTTTTTTCGGATGATTTTCTGTACCATGGTTGAAGCTGTACTGAAGGTGGTGACGAAAGTCAGTTTCTCCAGTGGGGGTTTGACAACAGGAGGGGCTAGTAAAGCCTCTCGATGGTTATTGAAAGCCCTTTTGCATGATTTTTTAACCAAAGCACCTGGATATAATCGTTGTTTTAACTTGGTTGATAGATCCAGGGATTGTGCCTGAAAATCAGATTTTTCGGAACAGTTTCTTCGGACTCTAAGAAATTGTCCGAAGGGCAAGTTCTCTCTAAGAGAGCATGGGTGGTGGCTATCAAACCGAAGCAAGGAATTCCTGGACATCGGCTTCCGGTATAAGCTACTTGCTAGGTGGCCATCCTTGGGAGTGATGAGTAGATCCAGAAAAGGGAGTTCTGTCTCACTATATTCCACTGTGAATTGAATATATTGGTTCTGGGTGTTCAACCAATTTTGATAAGCAAGTACAGAAGCGACGTCTCCACGCCACACTACTAAAACGTCATCAATGTATCTCTTCCACAACACCGTTTGATGATAATACGGATTGTTGTGGTCGAGTACATACTGTGTTTCAAAAAGGTGGACGTATAGATTTGCCAAACTCGGGGCAAAGGTGCTCTCCATCGAGGTGCCCGATATCTGGAGATATAGCGAGTCTTCAAATTGGAAGAAGTTCTCGGTCATTGCAAGCCTTGCCAGCTCCATAATGAAGTGGATGGGTGTGATGCTTTCATGTGTGGATGTTTCCAAAAGACCTCTCACGGCCTGCAGGGTTTCCTCTTGCGGAATGCATGTGTATAAAGATTCTACATCGAAACTGACTAGAATGTCAGTCTCGATGTTGAACTTCACTTCAGGTAAAAGGCAAAGGATGTCTTAAGTATCCTGAAGATAAGTGGGCATAGTCCGCACCAGGGGTCTCAAAAAGAAATCAACAAAAGATGAAAGAGGTTCTAGGAGCTATTTTGTGGATTTTGGGCAAAGCATTAAAGTATGGGGTAACTGGATGTAGGGTGACCAGAAACTTGGCCTCTTGAGATGTTATCCGGCCCTCTGCGCTTGCCTCTTCCACTAGATTTTTAATTTCGATCATTAGCCCGGTAGTAGGATCGGTGGTCAGCAAGGTGTAGGAGTTGGTGTCTCCTAGTTGTCTCAGGCATTCGGCACGGTAAGTAGTGGTGTCCAAAATGAATATCGCACCACCCTTATCGGCGGGTTTGATGGTAATGTTAGTGTCTTTCGATAGTGTATCTATCGCCAGTCTCTCGGCTCTAGACAGATTTTGAAAATTGTTGTTTTTTGACAGATCCAAGGAACTGATCTCATGGACCACCGCTTTCTCAAATGCTCCCACTTTCGGTGGTACCTGTTGGAGAAAAGGGATAAATGTCGATTTTTTCTTGAGGCCCGTGTTGAGTTCAGTGTCAGTCTGGTCATGTTCTTTACTGCTGTCAGCGGAGAAAAAGTGGAGCCGGACTTTGCGAAAAAATTTCTCAATCTCACTGCGAAGCTGAAATGCATGTTATGTTAAGTTATGTTGTTATGTTATAAAATCTTGTATAGCGCGTGGCTGCCCCATCTAAGGGGCGTCCCGGCGCTTTAATAGACAGGAGAGTTGGCTGCCGTAAAGATGGACTTACGGCTATAACATAACAATGCAGTTAACAAAAAAGGTAGGTTTTGATAGCCCTTCTAAACCTCAGAAGGTACTTTAGGCCACGGATCTGGGGTGGTAAAGCGTTCCACATTTTCGCTGCCAAGTAGCGGAAAGAGCGTCCTCCAATCCGCGCGCGCTTAATTCGAGGGACCACTACCAGATGCTGACCCTCTGAGCGTAAAGTTCGCTGAGGGACGTAAGGGGTCAGGAGGGAACATAGCATAGGAGGGAAGGCAAATTTCAAATTTTTAAAAGACAGACATAAGGTTTTGAATTTGATCCTCTTGTCCACGGGCAGCCAGTGAAGTTTGGTCAAAGTACTGGAAATTGAGTGGAGGCGGGGGAGTCCTGTCAAGACTCTAGCTGCCGCATTTTGCACTCATTGTAATCTTCCCACCTCCGCCTGGTTGGCCCCTAAAAGTAGAGAGCTCGCATAGTCTAGTCGGGTGGGAGAGTCAAAGAATTTTAAAATCGGCTTGAGATTCCGAAGAATCCCAAAGCACATAGCGGCAGCCTTTTTCATATGGTGGATGAAGTTGAGTGAGGAATCTAGCCAGACTCCAAGATTTTTTACCTCATTTTTAGGCTCGGGAGGATTCCCGAGAATTTTCGGCCACTATTTATCCCCACAGGCGGAGACATCCTTCCTTAACAGTAACACCTCAGTCTTGTTAGTGTTAAGCTGTAGGTAATTGGATGTCATCCAGTTGGTAACTGCTGTTAGGCCCAATTTAAAATTGGACGCACTCAGCCCTGAGTCATCACTCAACAGTACCACTAGCTGAGTGTCGTCTGCATATGAGCCTATAGAAAGCTCCCACTGTTTGGCGACCTCAGCTAGTGGCTGGACGTACAGATTAAAAAGCGTCGGGCTGAGAGCAGATCCCTGGGGTACTCCCTGCTCAATTGGGCGTTCGTTTGAAAGAAACGGGGGGTGGAAACTCGGAATGACCTTCCGGTCAAGAACGCCTTAAACCAGTCTAGTGCCTGCCCACAGATCCCTGCTGCCTCCAATCGATACAGCAACACCTCGACCGGAATCCATAATGGTCCGCAGTTGTTCCGTTACACTCAGGAGTGCTGTCTCGGTGCTATGCCCCGCACGGAAACCATGCTGGGAGGCGTCTAGAATGCTATTAGTTGGCACAAACCCAAGACCTTTATTCAGGACTTGGTGCTCTGTAGAAGTAAGAGTGCGTGAGCTTAGGTTCACTACAAGGTCCTCACTGCTTCCTGGGGTGATTATTGTTGGCCCCATCTGCTGCGAGTGTTTTGGGGGATCTTGTTCGTCTTCCCACTGCACTTGTGTTTGGGATTGGCCCTTCCGTCTGCCCCTGTTCCGGCCACGGCCCTGTCCTAAAGAAGCCTGGCCGTCGTAAAATTGGGGCTGCAGATGATACTGGGGCATCGGTTGTGGAAACTGTGGATATCGCCTACGATTAGGGCGATTATATTGGCCTCTCCCTCTCCATTGTGGTGTGGCACTGGTGCCTGTATCTGAGTCACTAGAATCAGGATCGGAGGAAGATTTTGAGTAGTTTGACCCATAACTCTTTCCCTTTTTAGTAAAATCTGGAGGTGTGTAGTTCTCACCAATGTACGGGTAGATTTTCTCATGGGAGAACTTAGCCAGATCTTTTTTGAATTTCTCAATCTTGGCGAAAATGATAGGATCTCTATATTCTTTATTCGCTTTATTTGTCTCATCTAGTTGTTTCTGGAATTGTTTAGTCGTGAGTGTAGTTTTTATTTGACCCTCCAAGATTTGTATTTCGATAAGGATGGCATCAGCCACCCTTTTCGGGGTCGTAATTATAAGGATCAGCCAATCGCGGGTGCATCGCCACGCGATCAACGACCAATCTTTGAGAAATGCTTTGTCCGTGAGGAATAGTCTGGGAACATTGGTCACTAGAAGGCCTGTGGGGGCACACTTGCCATGCAAATTTTCGGCCATTATCTGTCCATGGATAATGGTTCATGTGTGACTCTTCTTTAAATTAAGGATGGTGTCCCAGTCTCCTGGGGGATTGGGTCCAGTGGTAGGTATTGAATCCAGGATGCTAGGATTCTCACTCAGAATGGATAATAGGGTTTCATCGTCAAATGCTAAGCCTGCGAAATCTGCCATAATGGAAGCCTACTTAATGACATCAAGGGGGGAAAAAACTAAAGGCGACGCTCTTTTGGCTAGCCTATATCTAAAAAGGCCCGCAGCCGTGGCTGCACTAAATGAACAAAGAACAAAAATTTTAAAGAGGGTCTAAGGGGAAAAAAACTTTTTAAAGACCAACTTGCATCCTGTCCCCCAAACTGACTAGCAACAACACACAGGGGATGCAAGGGTCTGGAAAAGACTACAAAATGCTAAACATTCAGATGTAGTGAGAAGAAGTAGCCACTATGACCTGAGTCTTTCACACCGTTGTCTTCTTCTCTCCTCATAGTGGCTACTTCTTCACACTACATCTGAGTGTTTAGCATATATTAGAATAGACAAAGACAGTTTTGGGGAAAAGTGTCATCAATTGTCTAAAGGTGTCCTTCATAAGCATTTCCAGACCTACCCCAGTCAAAGTGCCTAGGTCATTGCCACCACAGTGCACAATTATGAGGTCAGTGTGTTGGAGATGTAAAAAGGATTTCACCAATGGCAACAATTGGTGCCACTTTAATCCTCTCTGTCCAATCCATTTAATGTCTACATTTGGTAAACCTACGTCTTTGTGATTTCCTTTCTGTTCTGCGTACCTTTGGCTCCAGAAAATATAGCTGTGTCCCACAATCCACACTGCTTCTTGAAGAGAGGTCTAGATGCACTCAGATGGTTTCTGTAAATGAAATGGCAGTTTGAAAAGTAAGATTTTTCTAAAATGGTGGATAAGATGCAGTTTTGAAAAAAGAAAAGAAATGGTTGGTTGTTTGACATTATTCTACACAAAACTAGAATGCATGTTTCTGTTTTTTAAAAGCCTGATTTTTATTGGTTAAGACAACTGATAGAAAGAACGTTACATAAGATAAGCTGGTATATTGTCAAGTCAAGCACACTTGCTGGTTTGATTTGCAACATTGTTTGATGAAATTTTCACCTGTGTCGTCAGTTAGGTGTTCCCTGAAGTGTTTCTATGGTAACTGGCAGAATGTGGAGTGGGGGTAGGGTAAAACGTGTTGTCAGTTGGAAAAGGTTCAAAAGTTCTAGCAATAGAAAAGTGTGTTTCATTTTGATTTAATGTGGGAATAAATGTGATTTGTTATTTATTTGTATGTGTGTGTAGATTGACAGAAAAGGTTTGGTATTTGCTATAAGACTTCCTGACCCCCTAGGGCTGCTCTGTCTTTCAAGTAGGAAAGCAGATTGCTTTTCGTCAGAGAGAGCAGCATGTAAGCTGCTCTCTCTGATGAAAAGCAATACTGGCTCCCGAAGGACGCAGGGAGCTGGCTAGGATTGTGGGGGCTTTGGGGCTCCCCTCACGGTCCCCAACGTTATATTTGAGCCCCGGGGGATGGGGTTCCCGGGGATTGTAAATAATTAGTGATAGAGGCTATTTTTTTCTTTACGGTTGGTTTACCATAAGCGTACCATAAGCGTACGGACGACGTACAGTGCAAATTCTGTAAGTCGTTCCATAAGCGTACGTAAACAAGAAAACATCAATTAAAAAATATATGTTTTACAGATATGTATCAAGTTTATGTGTTTATATGTTGGTTGGTTCTAATGAGACCTTTTCTCTTTATTGGTACTTTTAAGTAAGTGCTTATGCATAGTGTAAATTTGTTGAGTAGCAGTGTTTCATAGAGTGCTGAACTTTTGACCTTTGTTGACAGTTGACTTTTGCATGATTTGTTGGGGGTAGGGTAGAAAGTTATGTCAGTTGGAAAGGTTTGAAATGTTCAACCAATAGAAATTTGTGTTTTGGTTTTGAATTAAACTGTGAAGGATTTTGATTTGTTATTTACAGGTATAGATGTGTAAATTGAGAGGGAAAATGTGCCATTTATTGGTTCTGCTGCAAACACTGAACTAGAGAGATTTTGTATAAGAATATTTACTGTGTGAGTGGCATTCTTCTTAATCTAGAAATCAATTTCAAAGGTGAGTTGATAAGTTGTAAGGGAATATATGTGGTACATTTTGTTTTTAGTAAGAGTAATATATGCTTGGCATTAGGATAACTATTATGATGAAATAATTTGTTAAGTTAATTTGTTTAGTGAGTGACCTTTGTGCAATAAAGTGCAGTACTAAAAAATGTAGAATGTGTGCAGTCACTTTTTCAGTTGTTGATTAGTTAACAGTGTTGGTTGTTTAGAATTAGGCTTGTGTTCTAAATCTACAATTTTGAAGTCAGTATACATACACTTCTGCGTACACTTTTGGCAGATTTATAAGCCCCTTTTGAATTTTTGTTGTTGTATTCCTCTGTCTCTCCTTATATTCCTTCTAATTCCTCATTTTCCCACCTCTCTGTTCATACTTCATCTTTCTCTTCATACTCCCTTGTCTGTCCTCTTACTCTTCCCTCTCTCCCTTCATATACTCTGGGGCAGATTTACAAGTCCCTTGTGCGTCTTTGTTGCTCTATTGTGTCACTTTTTTGATGTAATGTTGGCAAAAGTAATGTAGTAAATTGCATATGTATTTGCAAAATGAGTCAGGGTTCTTCACTGAAATGTAGTAGTTATATACATGGAATGTGTATAGTTACTTAATCGTTTTACAGTAGTAAATGTGTTTTGATAAAATGCATGGTCTCATATTTTTTCTGTAATATCACACTGTGCATCTGTGTACATTAAGGAATTATATTTGCCCCTTTTGAAACGTTTTACAGTAGTAAATGTGTTTTTGTATAATGCATGGTGTTATATTTTTTGTTTAATATCACACTTGTGCGTCTGTGTACATTAAGGAATTATATTTGCCCCTTTTTCCATATTTCTACCCTCTCTTGTCATACTCCCCCCTCTCTCCTCTTACTCCTTCCTCTCTCATGGTACTACCCTCTTTTTCTTATTTTCTCCTCTGTCTTCATACTGCCATTTTTTGTGTTTATATTTCCGTGTCTCCTCATATTCTTTCTGTCTCCTTATTTTCTTTCCTCTGTCTTCATATTTCATTTTTTTCTTCATACTCCCTGATCTGTCCTCTTACTGTTTCCTTTCTCCTTTCATACATTCTGGGACAGATTTACAAGCCCCTTGTGCGTCTTTGTTGTTCTATTGTGTCACTTTTTTTGATGTAATGTTGGCAAAAGAAATGTAGTAAATTGCATATGTATTTGCGAAATGAGTCAGGGTTGTTCACTGAAATGTAGTAGTTATATACTTGGAATGTGTATAGTTACTTAAACGTTTTACATTTGTAAGTGTGTTTTAGTATAATGCATGGTCTCATATTTTTTTTTCTAATATCACACTGTGCGTCTGTGTACATTAAGGAATTATATTTGCCCCTTTTACCATATTTTCTAACCTTTCTTGTCATACTTCCCCCTCTCTACTCTTACTTCTTCCTCTCTCTTTCTTATATTCTTCTCTGTCCTCCTACTGCCCTTCTTTGTGTTTATATTTCCCTGTCTCTCCTCATATTCCAGCTGTCTTCTCATTTTCTTCCCTCTCTTTTTATACTTCATTTTTCGGTTCATACTCTCTGTTCTTTCCTCTTTTTCCTTTCTCTCTCTGTGTATACACTCTGGGCAGATTTACAAGCCCCTTGTCCGTTTTTGTTGTTTTATTGTGTCACTTTTTTTTATTGTAATGTTGGAAAAAATAATGTAAATTGCATATGTATTTGCAAAATGAGTCAGGGTTTTTTACTGAAATGTAGTAATTCTATAAATGAAATGTGTATAGTAAGTTAAACGTTTTTCAGTAGTAAATAGTAAAATGCATGGTCTCATTTTTTTGTCTAGTATCACACTGTGCGTCTGTGTACATTAAGGAATTATATCTGTCTCTTTTTAAACATTTTAACCTAGTAAATGTGTTTTGGCATAATGAATGATGTTATATTTTTTTGTTTAATATCACACTGTTCGTCTTATACTCCCCACTCTACTGATATTGCCCTCTTTTCTTATTGTCACATTCCTCTCATCATTCTCCCCCCTGTCCTTATACTCCCTCCTATTTTCATATTCTCTTCTCTCTTCTCTTACTTCCCCATGTCTCCTCATACTACTGCCTTTTTTTTACTTTTCCCTTTTGTCCAATACTCCTTCTCTCTGTGTTTATATTTTCCTGTTTCTGTTTATATTCCTTTTATATTTTAATTTTCTGTTCTCTCTGTTTATACTTCTTCTTTCTGTTCATAGTGCTTGCTGTCTTGTCTTACTGCTTCTTGACTCCCTGCATACACTCTGCAGCACTTTCCTCATACTCCCCATCTTTTCATACTGACCTCTCTCTTTATATTTGTTTCTCTCGTCATACTCCTGCCTCTTTCTTCATACATTTTTCACTCTTCATAATCCCCATCTGTTTATACTCCTTCTTTTCTTCTCATACTGTATTCTCTGTTCTTGTACACCCCTTTTCTCCTTATGCTCTACTTTTTCTCACATTCTCCGTGCTCTGTTCTGGTACTCTCCTCTCTCGCCTTATACACACCCTCCTTTCCTTGTATTCCTTTTTTGTTCTTATACTTACGCCTCTTTTCACATATTCCTTCTTTTCTTTTTATAGTACTTCTCTCTCTTTTTATACTGCCTCCCTCTCTCCTGACATTCTCGTTCTTTCTTCTTATACTCTTCCTTCTCTCCTTATACTTCTACCTTTCTCGTCATACTCCCCTTTACCTCTTCATACTTTCCAGTCTGTTCATAATCCCTTTATCTGATTATATTGCAGTGTCTGCTTATACTCCCCTTTTCTCCTCATATTTTCCCTTGTCCCATATTCCTTCTTCTTTTGTTTTAAGTCCTTCTATTTTCAAAGTCCCACCTTTGTCCTCATAATTCTCCTTTTCTTCTTATAAGTAATTTAGTAGTATACTTCATATATTTATTTTTGTAATGGTATATATATTTTTTTTTAATAAATTATATTTATCAACACTGAAAAAAATTCATCATGCCTACAAAAGCTCAAAAGAGGAAACAACGAAAGAAAGGTGTTTATTTAAAGAGAACTCATCCACAAGATTTACACGAAGAACAATTTGTTAACAAAAAGAAGAAAAGTCCTGGTAAGAGAACGAAGACTTTTCTGAGGAAAATATTAAACACTAAGGGGTCCATTAGGATGACGGGCGGACTTAGTCCGCCCGCCACCCCAACGGAGATCGGGACCGCCCGCCTAAAGGGCGGGGGTCCCGACATTGGCATTAGGATGCGCCTGCCACAGTGGCGGGCGCATTCCTCAAGTTTACATTGTGGCGGGCGGTGCTCACTGCACCGCCCGCCACATTGTGAAAAACAAAATGCACGCATTTGCATAATCGAAGTGGCAGGCACCGCGCGGTGCCTGCCGCTGCGATTATGCAAATGCAGGGGGGTACCTCTGGCCATCACTCTGGGGGCTCACAGGGGGCCCCCGCAGCAATCACCGCCTGCCTTTCCGTGGTGGCCTTGCCGCCACGGAAAGGCCTGACAATATGCGCATTGTAATATGGCTGGCGGTGTCTAACAGACACCGCCACCATATGAAACACATTCCGCCCCGGCTGCAAGGCGACCGGGGCGGAAAATAGGCGGGCGGTGTTTTTCACCGCAACGGTCCCCCCCGCCATCCTAATGTGGCGGGGGGAATTGGGCAATGGATGTCGGGCGGATTGCCTCCGCCAGGCCGGCGGTGGCTACCGCCAGCCTGGCGGAGGCAATCCACCCGACATCACAATGGACCCCTAAGAGTAGTGTGCACAAAGTGAAAAATATTATTAGTGTATCTGCAACGAAAAAGAAGAATAAAGAGAAAAATCATGGAAAATCAACTTTTGAAAAAACAGTGTATAGTAAAAAAAGGAAAAACCTATTTGAGGAAATTAGGAAAAACAAGCTTCATAATAGAGTTGTTTCGAATTTAATTAAGGAAGTGAAGAAATGTAAAAAACACAGCATTTTATAAGAAGAAGAAAACTATAGAAAATCTATTTGAGTAGTCTTTCGAAGTGAATTTTTTTAATTTGTTTTAGTAATCAATAGAATTCGATCACTAGATAAGCCAATCCATTTAACGAAGGCCAAAAGTAAGTGGAGAAGAGTAATTAACAGAAGTAATTTTTCAGAGGTTTTTTTTGGGTGAATAGAAACATAGTTCAAGTTCTGAGCCTTTTTTTAATGAAGAGAGTTATCTTCAGAGTAGGGATTTGTTGCATGCAGTTGACACTAGTGGTCGTGCTTATGAGGTTAGAAATGGTTGTCCTATTGAGAAAGAGAAAATTGTTACTAGAAATGCAGAAGAGGTGTTAGCTGATGAAGTTTTAGGGAGACGTCCTAAAGCTCCAGTGTACACTTGGAATTGTACTAGTATTTGTACTGTACAGCAATAATCCATTGATTTTTTACGCAATTACTTACATAATTATACTAAGAAAAGTGTTCAACAAAAGATTAAGATGTTGCAAGGACTAGACCCTTGTAGAGTGAGAGAAAATACTGGTTTGCAAGGTCATTCTCTGGCTTGTCTTTCTAAAAAAGTATGTCAAAGTGTTTTTCACCATTTCAGGTTCTTAGCAGTTCATCATACTCAAATGAGGAAATTAGCCAGAACATTGCATTATCAGATGTAACGAATGTTTGTGATGAAATTCAGCTTAGTTACTTTGGTCCTCAGGAAGACAGTGCAGAAACTGAGAAATTAATAGAAGAAAATGTGGAAGAGAATGAACAATGTTGTACTGTAGAAAATTTTGAGCAAGAAATTACTAAGTTTAAGGTGATTTCAGGTGAAAGGCCAAATTATTCTTGTATCTGTTGTCGACGAACTCATTATAAAAATCATACCAGGACTGTTGATCTGTATTTAAAAAGTGAAAAGGAAAATAATAATGAGTGGAAGGATTTTGCACCTTATTTGTTGGTAGAGAATGGTTTTGATTTGGGTTCTGATCAGCGTATTTGTAAATATTGTTTTAACAAATTAGATGAGAACAAAATGCCTGCTAGAGCTGTGCATAATAATCTTGAGTTGGTAAGTATTCCTTCTGAATTGATGGATTTAAATACCTATGAGTATATTCTTATTCAATGTGTGCATCCATTTCAGGCTATTGTTCGTATGGATCCTAAGACAGGGAAATTGCCTCCTTCAGATTTACAGAGAGGATTAAAGGGAAGAGTTGTGTATTTGCCTCTAGATTTAAAGAAAAATATTGAAACAATTGATGTAGAAAATGTAGAAGATGAACCTTTAGTTATTCTAGTTAATGGCGTTCCTACAAAGAGTAAGACAAACTGGCAAGAATTAGTGGATGTTAGGAAAGTGAAAAAGGCAACATTGTAACTGGTAAAAAATAATCAATATTAGAAAAATGTGTATGTGAGAGAAGAAGACATAACTGTAGAAGAAGATCTGGACAAATTGAAAAAGTGGATGTGTCCAGAACTGAAGAAATCTACGAACATTAAATTGTTCATCCACTTCATTGTAAAGAAGTGATGGGGAATACTGTAGAGTTATTCCAAATGAAAGAAGCAAAAGGAAGTCCCATTAGTGTATGGGAAAAAAGCTTGGAAACTCGTTGTTTCCCTCAGCTGTTTCCTACAGGAAAAGGAGGACGATATGATGAGCGACCTGTGCAGATTCCTGCATCTCTATACCGGACATCAAGATTTTATGCAGAAGATCCAAGATTTCGACAATGTATTCCATATTTGTTTCATCTTTTGTTTGAGAGTGATTTGTCCGGACTTTCTTATGCAGTAAACCATATATTGAAAACCTGTGTACATCTGCAAAATGTTTCGTCAAAGGAATTTATGGATAAAGTACTGCAGAAAGATAGGGGCATATTACCAACCAATGGAGATAATTTTTGTCTCTAACTTGTTTAGAGACAAAAATTATCGCCGCAAATCGGCGATTTTTATCGCAGATAAACCTTGCTATTAGCAAGGTTTATCGCAAATGCGATAAAAAACGGCCGCAATGCATGAATATCGCTGAAAAGTCAGCGATATTCATGCATTATCGAGCAAATGCTCTTAGCCATGTTATCCACCTCCCATTGGATAACATGGCTAAGAACTGCTCCTGGGCAGGTGTTAGCTTTTGGAGATATTCGCGCTTAGCGCGAATATCTCCAAAAGTTGGTAATAGGAGATAGCGATGTTAGCGACTGTTTCCAGTCTTGGCACGCCCACTTTGCATGTCATTAGTGATAAATATCACTGACATGCAAAGCGGGGCCCAAGATTGTCACTATCTCCAATTAGCTGTCGCTAACTGGTGTTAGCGACAGCTTGGTAATAGGGAGATAATTTTATCTCCGCCTTCGTGGCTTTTAAAGCCAAAAAAGCGGAGATAAAGCCCTTGATAATATGCCCCATAATGTTTTGGAATCTCAGCTGATTAATCTCATGGCATGTCAGCGTGGTACTAATGAGTACTGGTACCGTCGTTATGGAGAACTGAAATGTATGCTAAGGAACTTAGGAACTCCTACATGGTTCCTAACTTTAATCTGTGCTGAATATGCTTGGGATGATTTACTTCAATTTCTTCAAAAGGCAAATCTAAATATACTAAATATTGAATACAAGACACCTGGAGAATTGTGCTCTTTGGATCCAGTTAATGTATGCAGGCATTTCAATCATAGATTTGAAGCTATAATGTCTTTTATCACCAATAAAAAAATCCTCCTCTTGGAGAGGTTCTGGATTTCTGTTGGAGAAAGGAGTATCAAGCGAGAGGTGCTCCTCACATACATATGCTAATATGGATCAAAGATGCTCCCAAATTTGGAACAGACTCAGATGATACTGTGCTGTCTTTTATTGAAGAATATGCTACTTGTGATATACCCAAAAGTACACAAGATAAAGACTTAAGACAAGTAGTCTTATGATCCAAAGCCATCATTGTGGGAAATACTGTCGCCGAAAGTACACATCTAAGGACAAGTTCAACACCAAATGTCGTTTTGGATTTCTACGCCCTGTAATATCGAAAGAAAGAGTGAACAGTTTTATGTCATCTTTGCGACATACTATCACAAGAAAGTCTCCAAAAAATACCTACAACTTAAAAAGAAATGAAGAGTCAAAATACATAAATGACTACAACCCAGTCATTTTGTCCATGTGGAATGCTAACATGGATATTCAATATGTTATGGACAATTCCATTGCTGTTGCTCGATATGTAACATCGTACATAACAAAATCAGAAAAGACAGTAATGAAGGATATGTGGGAAGAGATTTCCCACGAGAAGAGTCTAAGTAAGAAATTATATAGTTACAGTTTGAAGATGTTATCTCATCGAGAAATTGGAGCATATGAATGTTCAGATCACTTATCATCTGCAAGTCTTTACTTGCTGCAACACGAAATCGAGTACTTAAATCTGTACAAGAAATTGAATATTTAGCTGAAAAAAGAGCCTGAAAGTACAGCTATTGTGAAAACAAATGTTGGATACATATTATCCAAATAGAAGTCATCATCTTGAGAACATGTGTCTCTATGAAGTGCTTCAAAACTATATTTTTAAACGGCATATTACAGAAAACATCAATAATGGTATATGCCGTGGTTGGTTCTGAAAGATGTTTGGTGAAACAAAGAAAAGGACAATTAATTAATCGCTGTAAACTGAGTTGCGAAACTCCTGACAAAAGGGAATTTTTCTATTTAGCTCTTTTGCAACTTTTCAAGCCGTGGCGTTCAGAATTGGAATTACTTGGAGATTTTGAGAACTGTGAAGATTCATTCAACGCAAGTAAAGATACTATAGAATGTCCTGTTTTTGCTAATTATGTGAAAATGTTGAACGACGAAATTGAGCAAGAAGCTACAATTGCAGCTGAGATTGCTAGAGACAGTTCTCAAGACAGTCAAACTTCTGCTCCGTTGAGTCAGGACCCACTAGGAGAACCATATGTTCAAAATGAAGCAGCAACTGCTATGGAAGAGGTGGAAACAGCAATGTATCAAGCTCAAGGAGATGTAACAAACTTAGGAAAACTTGGGAGAACAATTAAATGTTGAGCAGAAACTAATATATGAGCAAGTGAGAGAACAGATTCACCATGGATTACTTCATGAGAACAAAGAGTGCTCTTGCTCATCATTTGAACCTATCCGAATGTACGTGAGTGGACAAGCTGGAACAGGAAAAAGTTTTTTAATTAAAGTAATCACAACTTTTCTACAGAAAACAACTCAGTTGCATTTGTCTTGTGTTGTCACTGCTCTAACTGGATTAGCAGTCCATAATATTAAAGGAATTACTTTACCTCGTTTATTAATGCTACCAGTAGAGCATGAAAACAAATTAGAATACCACAAGCTATCTGGAGAAGCTTGTTGTGAAGTTTCAAGAGTCTTGAAGAAAATTAAACTTCTCAATATTGATGAGGTAAGCATGGTATCAAACTTAATGCTTGCCTTTGTGAATTTAAGAATGCAGCACATTCTTAAAACAGAGTATGACATATTATTTGGAGGAAATCACGTAATAGTTTTTGGAGATCTACTACAACTTACTCCTGTAAAAGGACAACCAGTGTTTAAAACACTGGTGCATGAAGATACCAGAAAGTCTTTGGGGAGCAATGGAAATGTAAGCATTTGGTCATATTTTGAGTATAAGGAACTTATTACAAATATGCGACTGACAAATGATGCTGATTATGGAACTATTCTTCAAGATATAAGAATTGGAAAAGTGACTATGCATGACAAAGAAGCTTTACAGAGAAGATTACTTTCTAATTTGTTTCCAAATGAAAATATTGTCCCAGAGAAAATATAAATGAGAATTGCAGCAAACAAATCTGTAATCTGCTTAATGCCAACACTGCGTGAATGTTCTATATTCAATGAAGAAATGTTAAAGTTAGAAAATGAAGAAATTATAAAATTGGAAGCTATTGATAAAATAGAACATGAAGGAATCACTATTATTTTGACTGAAAAGTTGAAGAGGAAATTGGATTCTTTAGAGAAATCGATAAGTAAAACTGCTGGTTTAGAAAAGAATTTGTATGCATGTGTAAACTGTAGGTTAATTTTACGACATAATTTGCATGTGGAAAAAGGTTTAGTAAATGGAGCAATGGGTAAAATTGTTGATTTTGTTAATTATGTAAATAGAGATGGTATAGAATTTTTGAAAATCAAATTTGATGAAATTGAAGAAGTACAACAATTTTGTCGTTGTTCAGCTCGGTTTTTGCTGGTAAAAGATTTGTATGTTCACAGAAAACTGTTTCCTATTTCTTTGGCGTATGCGGTGACCATTCATAAATCTCAAGGTTTAAGTTTAGATAGTGCTTTAGTGAATATTGGAAGTACTGTGTTTAAAGAGGGTATGGCATATGTTGCTTTGTCTCGACTGAGAACTTTATCTGGATTGTACTTGATTGATTTTATTGAGACAAAGATTAGTGCAGATGCAAGTTGTGTGAAAGAGTATAATACGTTAAGAAGAGAATATGCACCCAATCTAGGTCAATATCCAATATTTGAAAAGCGTGTGGAAGGTAGAAAAAGAAGATTTCAGAATATCTGTAGTGAAGCTGTAGAGAAAGAAAAAAAACAAGATGAAGTTGTGATTGGAGGCAAAAAGAAAAAGGACAGTGTTGAAGAGATTGTTGGTTATCAGTTTGAAAATAGTTCTGGTGTCAACTGCAATGCCAATGTAGTTGTTAATTTTGGTTTTTTTCTTGAAAGTTTGCAACAACAAATTGTTGAAAATCGGAAAGAAAGATTCCGTTCGTTGTTGTATTCTGTTTATGAGAAATGTAGCAGTGATAAAAGTAAAATACAAAGTGTTTCTGATATTCGAAATGTTTTGGACATATGTTCTGGTTCTACTCAATTTTCGCAGAATATTCAGCAAGATTGTCAGGAATTTATAATTTATATGCTTATTGTATTGGAAGATGAAGGTATAGATATTGAATACCTTTTTGACCTTCCTTATAAATGGCAACTTGACTGTGAAAATTGTTTGTTTACATGTAGCAGTACCATTGACAGTGAAAGATTCATATATTTGAGTTGACCTGACTGTGAATCAGTGTCTTTTAACAATCTAATTAGAGGAGCAAGTCAAAACATGGAGTGTAGCCAATGTAAATCAGAAATGTCATCAACATTATTTATACAAAGATATGGACAGTATGTAATTTTAATGCTGCAGCGTTGTAGAGCTGATGGAAGAAAATTGGAAACTTGAATTAAAATTTTGTAGCTAATCAAGTATCAATATCAGGAGGAACGTTTGTAGCTGTTGCAATTATTTTTCATGATGGACCTTCTACAACATCTGGACATTACAGTGTTTATTTAAAATGTCTGAAAGGTTGGATACATTGTAATGATAGTCAATCGGTTTTTAAACAACGTTTGCCTAAAGAGTTACCAAATTCTTACCTAATATTTTTAAAGCCAAAATTTTAAGAACAAAATTTGGCCTTTCAGGATTACTGCTGTTAAGGTTGGTTGGACTGGTGTTGTAGAGTACTTTGTAAGTGAGGGTGAGCAGCTTGAAGGTGATCCTCTTGTCGACGTGCTGCCAGTGTAGGTCTCTCAGGTGGTGGGGGATGTGGTTGCGGCAGGGGAAATTGATGATCAGTTGGGCGGAGGTGTTTTGGACTCGTTCGACTCGTTGTAGGTGTTTGTCCGAGTTGAGATTTAGAGTTGATCCTTATGCATTTGGTTACATCTTTCAGTGGTGTGTGGCTCCTTGGTGAGGGAGAAGATGAGTTGGGTGTCATTGCCTTAGCAGATAATATTGAGGTTGTGATAGTGGGCCACTTGTGTAAGGGTGCCATGTAGATGTTGAATAGTGTCAAGTTGAGGGATGATCCCTTGGGGACGTTGCAAATGATGTCGGAGGTTTTGGATCAGAAAGGTGGGAGACGGATGCTGAGGATTACTAATGGGGAACTTCTTTACTAAGAATTTGAGATATACTATTTGGCCATGAGGAAAAGTGTATAAAACTATTAAGGACTATTTGTTGTCTATTTTCTCAGCATATATTTAAAAGTAACTTTCTTTACAGTGTTTGAAAATTAATGATAGTGTTTTGGTATTTTAAGATTCTTTAAGATATCTCATAGTTGCGTAAGAAATTGCTGTTTGAAAAAAACATTTAAGATGTTTTATTTCAATTTTTTCTATTGTTATTGAGAATGTTGAATGTTTTTTTTAAGATAATCTTATTGATTGTCTTTTTTTGCCTGCTCTTATGTGATGAGTACTATTGAACTCACTATTTCTAGTGAAATTCAATATATTCAGAGAACAGCAAAAAAGGCAAATGAAATGCTTAACAAATTTTTTGGTGTTGTAAAGGATATATTGTAACTATATTTTTTTTGTCTTCCACAGATGCTAATTTTATAATATATCATTTTATTATTATTTATTATGTTTAGGATAAGTATAAATAACTGTTAAGAATAGCCAAAGGAGTGTGCTTCTACAGAGGTGAAATAACAAAACATGGATGTAGTACATAAGTGTTCAAAAATGGTTTGTATCTTTTATATACATTTGAAAAACTTAAAATATAAATATACTGAGTGTACCAGTATTCTTTGCATTTTACTACAACACATCTACTACTTTGGACCAGGTAAGGTGAATAGACATATTGTACTTTTTTTAGTACTGCATTTTATAATAACAGCCTGGGTTTTTTCCGATAGTGATAAGGAGTGACTGGTTTGATAATTTAAGACATTTTAAAACTGAACATTCATATAAATAATTATAATTATATAATGTTATAAAGTAGTTGAGAATGGTATTTATATAATATTTTTTAATGGGCAAATTAGTTGATAAAGCTAGTTTTGTGTTCTGTATTAGGACAAATGATGAAATAAAGTGTTTATGTTTTTGTAGAAGGTCCTCAGCATAACAAATTTACAATGGAAAATCAAGAAAACAATATGGAACACGATTTTGAAAATACTAACACTGTCGTAGAAGAGATTAACATATCTTTTACAAGAAACGTTAGTGAAGTGGAAGAAATGAATGCTGGAGATATCAGCTGTGATTTTTTTGATGAAAGCTTGGATGATGCTTTTGTGGAAGCATTAGATGAGATTGAGATTCATCAGATGACTTTTGAAATTGATAACCAGGAAAATGAAATACCTGATGAAATTAGTTTAGAAGCTGTATTAAATTATGAAATATTACAAGAATAAATGTATTATTATATAATAATAATGGTTGGCGACACTCTGCTTCCAGAATTGTAATCATTCAGCTACTACCCAAGTACTCATGGTGCAAAGTGGGGATTTAGGGCATGGACTGCTTCAAACCCTTATAGACTATACATGTATTTTTTTATGCACCGGCAAACTTGTCTTTTATAGCTTCTATTCCCCAGTCTGTATCATTAGACTTTCACCAAACACTCTCACACTACCGTTTCAATGTTGTGGTGAGCCATTCAGCAATATGTGCTTATCTATATACTGTTCTAAAAGTGAAGCTGCTATACATTCAGCCAGACACTCTCACTTTCACTCTCACTTGGCACTTTTACATTCACCATACACTACTAATGTATTCATTCATTCATTTATGAACAACACAATCATTTTGACAAACGTTTACACACTAACATAGAAATATAGTTCTTTCTTTGACCAGTGAAGGTAGTTCTGAAAATAACAGGTTTTTTTTGTCTTTTTAGTTTTCTATTTTTTTGTAGTTTTTCAACAAGTTTTTTTTTAAACAAAAAAATGGAACTGGAAACAAAAAAACTGTGGAACAGGAACAAAAAAGTAAAAAAAAAATTAAGGTTTTGGCCAACGGTGCTCTTCTTTCCTCTTCAGAATGAGGTCAATAGACTGCTCACCGTAACAAAGTAATTTGTTGCAATATTTACAATGACATTTCAGATCCGCAAAATGTGGCACAATAATAGGATGCGGACTGCTCAGAGGAGGTGGTGGTGTAGTTGAGGTACTAGGAACTGCAGGTTGAGGATTCTCCTGCAGCCTTTGTGTTGCCATCCTTGCATAGTTATTTTGATGCATATTTTTGACATGGCGAACCATGCTGGCTGTACCGAAAGAGTACTTTTTAGTGAGGTCACCCCTGGAAAAAGTAACCTCACAGATCTTGCAAGTTACTTTCGGTGCATTGAGCTTTTTCTGTCCCTCAGGATATGTAAAAAATTTCCAAATGAAAGCTTCTTTTCTCTTTTTCTGAGGTTGCTTAGCAACAGATTCTTCCTCAGAGGAATGTTCTGATGAAGTCTCAAAAAGAGCAGTCATTGTATAGTTTGGTTCTAAAGGACTACAGATCCACAGAATAGATGCTTCTCCTGAGAAAGTCCAAGTAGAATGATGAAAATGGGAAGGGTCTTTCAACAGTTGAAATAGGAAGTATTATGAACCAATCAAAACTTTCCTTTTATGGTCACATGGCTTTGCGTACGCTTACGGTGCGTTTATGGTGCGCTTACGCATTTAGTTTTGTTATTATATTAGATAGGAAGGGGTGGGTGCACACTGCTGACCTCCCAGCACAGTTCGACCCTGAGCATTATGGTAAATGCAGTTTGTAGGCAATGCTTACTTGGTATTTTGCTGATGTGTTCCACCAAAGTTGGCTCAGGTTAGTGCTGTACATCTCTAGCAACCCCAGAAGGAATTTTCGTTTTTTATCTCTACTGATGAAGGATAAAATCCAGAAACACATGTGTTTAGAGATTTACAGCACTAACCTGCGCCAACTTTGGTGAACCACTACAGCTAAAATTCAAGTAAGAAATCACTGTGAACTGCATTTACCACAGTGCTAAGGGGAGAACTGTGGTGGGAGGTGAGGCAGTGTGCTCCCATCCCCCTTCTGTTTGAAAAGGCTCCCCTTGAGCCACTGAGCTGACAAGCTCTTGGAGATGCACCTGTGCGCCAGAGAGAGGTACTGAGACCTGAGGGACTGTGGCAGCCTTTCCAGCAACCCCAGAAGGAATTTTAGTTTTTTATCTCTACTGATGAAGGATAAAATCCAGAAACACATGTGTCTAGAGATTTACAGCACTAACCTGCACCAACATAGGTGAACCATTATAGCTAAAATTCAAGTAAGAAATCACTGTGAACTGCATTTACCACAATGCTAAGGGGCGAACTGTGCTGGGAGGTGAGGCAGTGTGCTCCCATCCCCCTTCTGTTTGAAAAGGCTCCCTTGAGCCACTAAGCTGAAGTGCTCTTGGAGATGCACCTGTGCGCCAGAGAGAGGTACTGAGACCTGAGAGACTGTGGCAGCCTTTCCAGCAACCCCAGAAGGAATTTTCGTTGTTTATCCCTACTGATGAAGGATAAAATCCAGAAACACATGTGTCTAGAGATTTACAGCACTAACCTACACCAAATTTGGTGAACCACTACAGCTAAAATTCAAGTAAGAAATCACTGTGAACTGCATTTACCACAGTGCTAAGGGGAGAACTGTGGTGGGAGGTGAGGCAGTGTGCTCCCATCCCCCTTCTGTTTGAATAGGCTCCCTTGAGCCACTGAGCTGACAAGCTCTTGGAGATGCACCTGTGCGCCAGAGAGAGGTACTGAGACCTGAGGGACTGTGGCAGTCTTTCCAGCAACCCCAGAAGGAACTTTAGTTTTATAATATCTACTGATGAAGAATAAAATCCAGAAACACATGTGTCTAGAGATTTACAGCACCAACTTGCACCAACATAGGTGAACCATTACAGCTAAAATTCAAGTAAGAAATCACTGTGAACTGCATTTACCACAATATTAAGGGGCGAACTGTGCTGGGAGGTGAGGCAGTGTGCTCCCATCCCCCTTCTGTTTGAAAAGGCTCCCCTTGAGCAACTGAGCTGACGAGCTCTTGGAGATGCACCTGTGCGCCAGAGAGAGGTACTGAGACCTGAGAGACTGTGGCAGCCTTTCCAGCAACCCCAAAAGGAATTTTCGTTTTTTATCTCTACTGATGAAGGATAAAATCCAGAAACACATGTGTCTAGAGATTTACAGTACCAACCTGCACCAACGTTGGTGAACCACTCCAGCTAAAATTCAAGTAAGAAATCACTGTGAACTGCATTTACCACAATACTAAGGGGCGAACTGTGCTGGGAGGTGAGGCAGCGTGCTCCCATCCCCCTTCTGTTTGAAAAGGCTCCCTTGAGCCACTGAGCTGACGAGCTCTTAGAGATGCACCTGTGCGCCAGAGAGAGGTAATGAGACCTGAGAGACTGTGGCCGCCTTTCCAGCAACCCCAGAAGGAATTTTCGTTTTTTATCTCTACTGATGAAGGATAAAATCCAGAAACACATGTGTCTAGAGATTTACAGCACTAACCTGCACCAACTTTGGTGAACCACTACCGCTAAAATTCAAGTAAGAAATCACTGTGACGTGCATTTACCCCAATGCTAAGGGGCGAACTGTGCTGGGAGGTGAGGTAGTGTGCTCCCATCCCCCTTCTGTTTGTTATTATATTACATTAAGAATGTGAAATATAATTTAAACAATAAAATAAATATAAATATTCATAATTAAACTGTAAGAAATTAGTATAAAAAGAAAGAAATATAATAATAAATACATTTAAAAATTATCATTTACAAAAGCTTTGAAATTCACTGAAAAAACCATAGGTTTCACACACGTTATAGTTAGGAATTAGCATTTAAAAAACCTTTGAAATTCACTGAAAAAACCATAGGTTTCACACATGTTATATTTAGAAATTAGCATTTAAAAAACCTTAGAAATTCACTGAAAAAACCATAGGTTTCACACATGTTATAGTTAGCTGGACATTTCACTCATACAAAACCATTGAAATTTCCCCGTTATAGTTAGTTCAGCTAACTCTAACTCGCGCGCCCGCATTGCACAGTTGATGACGTCACATATTACATCGTTCATGACATGGTCAGTGACATCCCTCATGACATCACTGATGATATCTTACATAGCTGCCCCGCCTGATACTACACCTGATTTCCGAGGCTGAGACGGTTTGGGGACCCGAGGAAGTGCTTTGTTCCACTACAAGCAGGAAATTGGGTTTTATATGCACGAACTATTCTGCCTTAACCGCATTACCATCTGATGTAAAGAACTCCCCATGCATCACCTACCTGGACTGTTCCTGATGCATTCTGGGTGTTGCAGTTCACAGATACTGCATGAAATGTCAACAGGTGAGCAAGTATCCTCAAGGGGGCGGAGTGAGCCCTCGACCAATAAGAGGGCGGCAGGACTCAATGTTCGTGTTGTTGGAATCCTCCTGAACACTTGGGCGCTGATGAAGGCTGATGAATTTGCCGAATGCATTCGCCACATATGGACTAAAACCTGCTTCCAAAGTGTTCCCCTGCGTGGTCTCTGCTCATTCTTTAGAAGGAGTTTTTGTGCATACTTTCCGTGTCAGCCAGAGACACGGTACAGAGACCGCTGTCTTGCTAGTTGGCCCTGTCGTCACTGGCTTTTGCTGCTGCGGCAGTTTCTTGTGTGAGTCCAAGCTATTGTAAGGACGGGGCCCGCCATGGACGTCGGGGGGAAAAGAAGGCGGTAGTGTGGTTACCTAGCCGCATGCAGGGCGGCATGTTTTTACATAGCTGCCCCTGCCTGATACTATACCCGATTTCCGAGGCTGAGACGGTTTGGGGACCCGAGGAAGTGCTTTGTTCCACTGCAAGCAGGAAATTGGGTTGTATATGCACGAACTCTTCTGCCTTACCCGCATTACAATCTGATGTTAAGAACTCCCCATGCATCACCTACCTGGACTGTTCCTGATGCATTCTGGGTGTTGCAGTCCACAGATACTGCGTCAACTGTCAACAGGTGAGCAAGTATCCTCAAGGGGGCGGAGTGAGCCCTCGACCAATAAGAGGGCGGCAGGACTCAAAGTTCGTGTTGTTGGAAGCCTCCTGGACACTTGGGCGCTGATTAAGGCTGATGGAATTGCCGAAATGCATTCGCCACAAATGGAATAAAACCTGCTTCCAAAGTGTTCCCCTGCGTGGTCTCTGCTCATTCGTTAGAAGGAGTTTTTGTGCACATATATATATATATATATATATATATATATATATATATATATATATATATATATATATATATATATATATATATATATATATATATATATATATATATATATATATATATATTCACTGAAAAAACCATAGGTTATAGACCATATATAGTTAGGAATTAGCATTTACAAAACCTTGAAAATTCACTGAAAAAACCATAGGTTATAGACCATATATAGTTAGGAATTAGCATTTAAAAAACCTTATTTTACTCACACAAAACCATTGAAATTCCATATATAGTTAGTTGCACTAACTATATATCGCGCACCCGCAATCCACTGCTGATCATGTCACATATTACATCATTCATGACATGGTCAGTGACATCACTGATGACATCACTGATGACATCTCAAATGACATCACTGATGACATCACTGATGACAACATCCAGTGACTGTATGTTTCTGTAAAGTTAAAATATGTCTTACATATTGAAGAATGAGTGGATGTATAAGTGTCTGGATGAAGGATTTAGTAGGTGCGTGACTGACTGTATGAGTGAGTGATTAAATGTGTCTCACTGAATGCATGGGTTAGTGACTAAACTGTCTTAATTTGTGCATCATTATGTCTGTTGTGATGTAAACTGCTGCATGTGTTGATCATTAGCTATACGAGAGGCTATATGTGTTATTGATTGGTTGCCCAAGTATTTGTATGGGAGATTGAGTTTGTGTACGGGTGGCTGGGAGGTGTGTGACTCTGTGCATAGATGTGTGAGCACTTGATTCACTAGGTGTATGAGTTCAAGAGTGCATGTGGAAACAGCTACATGGGCAGTTGACTGTGTGCATGAGTGTATTGATGAGTGAATGGATATCTCAATGCTACATGTCATAGTAAGTACATATGTAAAACACAGTACATGTGAGAGTTGGCATATATAAATAACTGTGCATGAGAGCCACTGAATGTGTGAGTGGTTGTATGGATCATTGTGAACTTGTATCAGGGATTGTATAAGAGAGTAAATATGTGTTAGTATATGTTTCAATAAGTAAGGTGTGTATAACTGTATAGTTGAAGAAATGGAGGTGAGATTGTTTCTTTGCATGACTGACTAGGTGTGTGAGTAACTCCATGGATGAGTGACAGTGTGTGAGTGTCTGTATACACTGAGTGTATCTAAGGTTATATTAGAGTCTGAAGAGGTTTATCGTATTAGCACAAGAATGATGTCAAATGAGATGTCATCATTGATGTCATCAGTGATGTCATTTGAGATGTCATCAGTGATGTCATCAGTGATGTCACTGACCATGTCATGAATGATGTAATATGTGACATGATCAGCAGTGGATTGCGGGTGCGCGATATATAGTTAGTGCAACTAACTATATATGGAATTTCAATGGTTTTGTGTGAGTAAAATAAGGTTTTTTAAATGCTAATTCCTAACTATATATGGTCTATAACCTATGGTTTTTTCAGTGAATTTTCAAGGTTTTGTAAATGCTAATTCCTAACTATATATGGTCTATAACCTATGGTTTTTTCAGTGAATTTCAATGGTTTTTTAATAGCAAATATCATAAACTGTCGAATGTCAAGTACGTGGTAAGTAAAAAAAAATTCGTGTTTATGCACACTGATCTGCTTTGAATGCTGCCCCCCACCCCTCATTTCTATTAGGAGTACTCTCTCTTTGCAGATAGTGAAGGGTAGTTAACAAGGGCCTTTGCCCCCGTTGTAATCCGTCGTGCCTGCTTCTCTCTCCATTTGATTGATTGTTCTCTTTGGTTCATTCTCTATTTACAAACAAGCACAGAGTCGCAATACTCTGTTTAGTCTTTGCAGATAGCGAAAAATCGTGTAAAAAAACAAAAGGAATCGAGCAAAATCAGAAGGCCACTAATGGGATCTCTTTTTGACCTCGCTAAAATAGAAACATTAGGAACAACCTGTTGAAAATAGCAATGTGTATGTACATAAGCGGCGTTCATTTGTGTTCACAGTACCCCTTGTTGATTGTTTGAATCGAGTATTGAATTGTTCGAAGTTGGTTCTCTTAAGGATCTTCTCTGCCTGCAAACGAGGAAGAATAGGAATATTCTCTCTCCCTTTGCAGATAGTGAAGGGTAGGTAACGCAAGCCTTTAACACGTCGTACCTATTTCATTCCTCATTGATTGATTGATTGTCCGAACATTGACTGTTTGGGAATTAGTTCTTTTTGGAGGTATTCCCTGTTTGCAAATAAACGTAGGAAAATCTTTGCAAGTAGTGAAAGGGTACGTAATGCGGACCTTTCTCCCCCGTTGTAATCTGTCATGCCTATCTACTCCCCACTGATTGATGCACCTGTTTCACCCGGACCATTTACTAGAGATAGGTCATCTGGCCCGACCAGAGAGCACCCCTAGTGAAAAGGACATATGCAATAATAACGAAGTGATCACTGTATCCTGTTAACAGAAACTTTAGCATGAAACAACCTGGAAAGAAAAGAATAGGAAAACGAAAATCAGTAGGCCACTGATGAACTTTTTATTAAATAACAAACAAAGAAACGATAACAATACGTAATGATAAAACCTATTATTGTCCTAGAAACAAGAAACGTTAGAAGTAAGCCCGTAATAAGAAACCTGAAAACATCGCCCCTCACTGCCCCAAAACGTGTCTGTCCCACCGCCTGCCACGGCCAAATAACGGCAAACTGGGAAAGATAGAAGTCAGCAGACATCCGCCCCATTCTAGAAACTTCCAAAGGGCAACAGGTTTTTGGCTACGCCCAGCCGGAAGCAACACATATAAGGCGGGTCCTGCTGCCACGCCTCGGCCAGGAGATCATCACGTAGGGTGTAGCCGGAGGAGAGGCCGAGGCCAGCGGGACCCGGCCAGGGGGATTGACAACACTGGAGAGTTTCAGGGGGGGGAATGTCCGTGTCCTCGACCCTCCCCTCTCTCTCCCAGTCCGGCCGCGGTGGCCCTTGAGAGTTGCAGGTTGTCCCTCCACACTCTCTCCCGGTCCGGCCACCAACGGCCGGGGGCTGGGGCCGACGGGATCCGGCTGCAGCCGATGAGCCAAGGAACCCGTTCATGGGGCCAGAGCAAAGGGCGTCCGGCCGCCATCCACCGGAGGTGCGGCCCAAAGACGGACGGGACATTTCTTCTTTCTTTTATAATGGCTGCGACAACACTGGGGGGGATGTCTTGCACATGCCTCCGACCCCCCCCCTCATCCTCATTGCCTGGTCCGGCCATAACAAATGTCAAGCGAGACGCCGTGGGGTGCACTGGGAGGGAGAGACGCTGCGAACAGGCCTCTCCCGCCTCCCCAGGTGGAGGCTTCCCAGCTGCACCCTCAGCGCTCCAGGCGCCCGGAAAAGGGTTCTTCCACTGTGGCAATGCTGCAACGTCTCGCCCGGCAGGGTGGAGCCCGTCCGCTCATTTGACCCCGCGATCGCCAGTAGCTACCGAACTCTCAAAATGGCGGTCGACCTGGCAAGAGCGGGCCCAGCATAAAGAAATGGCCCGGTCACTGGTTGACTCCACCACCGTAGTCCTCCACGACCTTGAAGATTCTAGAGGAGCCGCGGGAGTCTCTGACCCCCGCAGACACCCCCGATGGGGAATGACTGCCATGATCGCCCGTGGAGTGACGAAACTGTATCCGCGGGACGTCGGCGCTCCCATGCTGCCGCCAGCCTCAGTTTGAATGACTAGAATCCTGCAGACCTCAGTTCCGGTGAAAACACAGTGTGACCCGGTAGGAAAAATTGTTGCACCCCCTCCCCTTTTTGACTGATAGTTCAAACCACCGATCCTTTCCTTTGCCCTTTTACCGGAACTATGGACTGCCTCCCCCTCTTTTACATTTTCTAGAGAAAACAAAACATTAACCACTACATTAGCATAGCAGTTGACACCAGAACTGTTTTCAAATTGAAAACCAACAACATCTTCAACAGAATCCTTTTTGTTTCTGCTGTGACCCTGCTACAGCACAGGCATTGTCCCCAGCAGTAATTCTGCAATGCCGGTAAGTATAGCTGTGGTGCCTACTGGACTCACTCACCCCCGCGGCGCCCCACGCCGTTATTTGCTGGGCGGCAACTTACTAGACATCACCTTCGTGACATCCAGATTTCAGCGCTTTCTGCTGCCTTGGAACTATTCGCACAACAGACCGCTACTGACAATCCACCCCCCGGGACGCCCCACGCCGGATACCCAAATCAGTGCGGCACCCAGGCAACATCTTCTGAATTTTCATAATTTGAAAGAACTAGTAACATGTCCTCATCAGGAATTTCCTCATGAAAAGTCTGCAATGATGATTCTTGTAACTCTATGGTCTCCAAACATTCGATAAATTCGCCATCAAGAGATTGATCAAAAAAATCATTCAAGTCATCTCCTCCTTGTGAGAATATTTCATTATTGGTGCTGTCAATTTCAATAAATGTATTGGATAATTCAAAAGAAATTGCCACGGTCTCTTCGTTGTTTAAATGTTTTTACTGTTTTTGTTTTGTTGTATATATTTATAAGTTATTAAAGTTTTATAATCCTACTACTTTGTTGGAGTGCTATATATTTTTAATATGACACATAATTGTAAAAACTTTGATGTACAAAGAGTCATCCCTGGAATCTTCCGCTTCAGGCTCGGTCCCCTCCCCAATCACAATACAGGATGGTTTTCAGATAGTAGGAACACGTGTGGTGTGACGGATCTCATCGGGTGTGGGCCTTGATCTACTATAACTCCTTTGAAGAGGGGTGATTCTTTACAGCTGGGGCCATAAACTACATCTGCAGGGCTAGCTGATAGCCTGGACAATCGGACACAGAGGAAGAGGAGTGTCAGAGGGTGCGGTAGTGAATAGGGCGAAAGGGAGGTGTCGGGTGGGCACAGTGTGTGATTCTCAGGGAAGAGCAGCGCAGATGGGGGGAGGTTTATTGCCGATGCATAAAACAGAGAGCGGGGGTGACCAGTGCCTGGGGAAGATGCTTGCGAGGGTGGGGAGCCATGCTACGAATCGACAGCGTGCAGAGAGTGGGTCTGGTCAAGGCATCTAAAATGGCTGCCGTGCACGACAAAAGTGTGGCATTTCAAAAAAGGCAAGATGGCGCAGACAATGTTTTTCAACACTTCCTCATTTCCTTCGAATCGAACGTTAACAGACGTTGGTGCATATTACCAAAGTTAAGCAATATTTATCGCTAACGATGCTTAGCAACAAATTTTTTACCGCTAAGCATCGTCAGAAATTATCGAAGATAAACCTTGCTATTATCAAGGTTTATCGCAAATGCGATAAAAAACCGGCCGCAATGCATGAATATCGCTAAAAAGTCAGCGATATTCATGCATTACCGAGCTAATGCTCTTAGCCATGTTATCCACCTCCCATTGGATAACATGGCTAAGAACTGCTCAGGGCAGGTGTTAGTTTTTGGAGATATTCGCGCTTAGCGTGAATATCTCCAAAAGTTGGTAATAGGAGATAGATATCTTGCATGTTGTAATGCAAGTTATTGTGGTATATGGAACTCATACCATAATCTCTCAGGAAAGCAGAAACTGATCCTTTTGGGACCGCCTGAGAAGGCCTAGGAGGTGAGGGGTACTCTACTTTGCCCCCTTTTCACGTTCCGAACTATTTTTTTTTACTCTCTTCTGTAATTACACAAAATGGCAGCGATAAGATGCATCAGAGACAGACAGTGAGAGAAAGGAGGCCGGAGATGAAGAAGAGATGTCAAATACACATTGAAGATAATATAGTGGGAGAAGGGAAGTAAATATGAGTAAACTTACCATGTAACATAAAAATGTTGCACTCTATACTATAAGTCTCATTTTATACTACAATCACTTCGCTACAACCTCATAAATTAAAAATAAAAATGAATAATGTCTCAAACAATTTTTGATTTCTAAATATAAATTTATTCTTCTGAATTTTCAAAATTTGAAAGAACTAGTAACATGTCCTCATCAGGAATTTCCTCTTCAATCATCTCATCTGGAATCTCCTCATGAAAAGTCTGCAATGATGATTCTTGTAACTCTATGGTCTCCAAACATTCGATAAATTCGCCATCAACAGATTGATCAAAAAAATCATTCAAGTCATCTCCTCCTTGTGACAATATTTCATTATTGGTGCTCTCAATTTCAATAAATGTAGTGGATAATTCAAAAGAAATTGCCACGGTCTCTTCATTGTGAGCCATTTTATTTTGAAATTGCTTGCTGTAAATTGCAGAAAAAAATTATCACTTTCATTTATCGTTTTTAGTAATACATAATATAAAACTAACTTTATCAAGTATTTAGTATAACAGAAGGACTGTAAATAAATAACAGAAAACATTTTTCAAATTATCTTCAAGTGTACAACATAGTTCCCCTTACAAATTAACAACTCACCTTTTTAAAAGTAGGAGAAGTGTTAGTACTGTGTAAATCAAACACCAGCAATTGACCACCAAAAATTCCTCACAAATGTACCTCAGACAGTAGTATCACAAAATGGCTGTGGTTTCCTCTCATTTTAGATATATACATAACCAATTAACTTTCATCACACACAAATACAAAACCAAAGTAACATTTTAATTGGTTCTAAATTTCAACACTTTCAAATGTGTTTTCCCCATGCAATTTTCCATAGGACATTTAGATACGTCTACAGCCTGAATGGCTGAACGGAATTACACCAAACTTGGCAAAATGGTACATCAAACCTAAGAGGTCAGGGAGGATCTACTATGCCCCCTTATGGTCATTTGCCCCTTCGCTTTGGCCTCCTCTTGTCTCTCGATCCTACCGAGAGACAAGATGGCGGCCGCTACGGACTGTTTGGAATGTTTACAGACGCCGGAGAACCAATCAGCTTCGCAAAGCTCCGTAACGCGAAAAGTACGCGAAGCGGAGCGCTGTTACAGATATATATCTTTTTTGAACGTTAATTTCTCAAAATCCACTGGAGCACATATATTGAGACCTAGCAAAGGCACATCGGGCTACCAGTCCCTACAATTTTGCCAAGTTTCGTGCAAATCCATTCAGCCGTTCGATTATGATTATTTTTTATTTTTTTTGCCCCGCGGGGCCCTTTTAAAACCTCCACAACAAACCTAGGGGGTCAGGGAGGATCTACTATGCCCCCTTATGGTCATTTGCCCCTTCGCTTTGGCCTCCTCTTGTCTCTCGATCCTACCGAGAGACAAGATGGCGGCCGCTACGGACTGTTTGGAATGTTTACAGACGCCGGAGAACCAATCAGCTTCGCTTCACAAAGCTCCGTAACGCGAAAAGTACGCGAACTGGAGCGCTGCCTGGTCCGCTGTTACAGATATATATCTTTTTTTGAACGTTAATTTCTCAAAATCCACTGGAGCACATATATTGAGACCTAGCAAAGGCACATCGAGCTACCAGTCCCTACAATTTTGCCAAGTTTCGTGCAAATCCATTCAGCCGTTCGGGCTAAAAGTGAGGCCAACCGCCCTATGGAAAACTCAATGTTAAAAACACGTTTTGGGACCCCCCTTTTTTCTCGGCCCCCCCTTGACGAACCCCCCCCAAATTTTCAGGGGCTGCTCAGAAACAAAATGTTCCATTTTCCTGAAAATTTCAGCCAATTCCGTCCACGAACGCCAAAGTTATTAGACATAGAATTTTCAAAAATCCCATAGAGAAAAAATCCTAACTATATATACCTACTGGCGACCGCCAGTAGGTAATATATATATATATATATATATATATATATATATATATATATATATATATATATATATATATATATATATATATATATATATATCCAAACAACGCCTTCTCCACAAGGAAGAGAGCACACACACAAAGCTGCTGATTTAAGGCTTCTTTATTTTATAAGGCCTCCATCGACCCAGCGACAGGAAAGACGCATTTCGGCTGACACAGCAGCATTTCTCAGTCTGGTGAGTGCCATTTTGATTAAAACATTTATACATGCCCCACTCATACGCATAAAAAAAAACTCATAGACAAAGAAGAGTTACAATGTCACACAGTAAAAATGTCGCGAACTATACATTAGACCAGTGTTAGAAATGGGATCCCTGGCTGGCCAGGGCTCGCACCAAAGTCAGTCAGAAACCACCACTCCCACGTCAGGGCAAGGGAGTTACACGCCAAGATAACCCCTGCTCACTCCCTTGGTAACGTAGCACGAGCAGCAAGGCTAAACTCGGAGGCAATGTGAGTTAAGTGTTTGCGTACGCACCCCCAGCAACAACACCCAAGGCCCACCACAAAGGAAACTCCACACAAGGTTATATATAAAAATAGCCTTTGTATTACACCAAAACACATTAGATAATAACCACATACTTTACAATGTGCCAACAGGCACGGGCAGAATTTACAGGGGATATAGGTACAGGACAGGGCCACCTGGACCACTGTCAGTAATAAGCACTTTTTTTTAGAAATAACACTTTTAGAACATAGAACATAGAACATATAATCGAGTGATCTCCTCAGTAGGCCTGAGAGGGCGGTGGCGACCCGTGCGCTACAAGCGTTTGCTTGGGGCGTCCAAGGTGTGGGCTCAGAGGAAGAGGGGGCAGGGTGCGGGCGGCCCAGCGAAGCGGACGCGGCTCAGAGGAGAGCGGCGTGGATCGAGGCATGAGGGCGGCCCTGGCACAAGCTGCTGAGGTGCAGGATGCGGGCGGCCCAGGCGGAGCAGAGCACGGCTTCACAAGGAGCGGTGCGGCTCATGGCGGGGGCGGCTAGGCACAAGCTGCAGGGGAGTGAGCGAGGCACACTTCAGGTGAGGCCCCAGCGGCCCAAGGAGATCAGACAAGTCCCAGCTATTTGTCAGGGAAATAGAGTCCATTGCTCCTGGGACTCTGGTCAGGGGGCAAGCCCAGTATCAAGCCCTTGGAGATAGTTAACCACCAAATAATCATGTAGCACACAACCAGTAATCACTGGTAAGAGGTAAGTACCACCTACGCAAGCCTAACCACCTTAGGAGAATGTCACGCAGGGAACCAGGACCTCACTAGAAACACCTGTACTAGGAGAAAACAACCACCTAAGCATCACCATACATTTAGGGGTATAGGCATGGGAACAAAACACATGATGCATAAACATGCATTCAGCGGTGTGAGAACAAGGCACATGATGCATCAAAACACATTCAGAGGTGCAGCAAAGAACAATTCGCAGAAATCACATTAGCACAGAACTTACATCAAAGTCCAGGTTGCGTCACTGCGCCAACACCTAAACGTAGCTGCGGCCCACTACTTGCTGGGCAGCTGAGGACAGGGACAGAACAGGGCCTAAACACTGCAGCTGGCACTAAGTGCTGCGCAGCTAGGGAAGGCCAGGGTAGGGATGAAGGAGTGCGTCTCACTCCTAAGTCCAAGAACAAGTCTCTAGAAAGGAAAGAACCCTAAACGGTGCAGCTGCTTGGCAGTTCGGGCTGGACTGTTCCCATAAGGCACAGGGTCAGACTGATTTGCATATGGCCATGTCTGAACTGGGGTGGCCGAGTGAGCTAAAGAATGGTGATGGATTAAACCCAGATCAGTTGACTGGGGGTGAGTGTTTGATTTGCTCAGGCGCTCCGTCCATCATCCCCTTTTGTATCACTTTGTTCGCCCTAAGTGTGGCAGGGTATGCTCAGACGTGAGTCCCTTGCTCACTTGGCCACTGGATTCAAGATAGCCTGGCTGATGAGGATTATGAATCCGAAACCGGTCCCAGGATGCTTGTTTCCGGTCCAGGGAAGACATGGCTTGGCAGTTCGGGCTGGACTGTTCCCATAAGGCACAGGGTCAGACTGATTTGCATATGGCCATGTCTGAACTGGGGTGGCCGAGTGAGCTAAAGAATGGTGATGGATTAAACCCAGATCAGTTGACTGGGGGTGAGTGTTTGATTTGCTCAGGCGCTCCGTCCATCATCCCCTTTTGTATCACTTTGTTCGCCCTAAGTGTGGCAGGGTATGCTCAGACGTGAGTCCCTTGCTCACTTGGCCACTGGATTCAAGATAGCCTGGCTGATGAGGATTATGAATCCGAAACCGGTCCCAGGATGCTTGTTTCCGGTCCAGGGAAGACATGGCTTGGCAGTTCGGGCTCGACTGTTCCCATAAGGCACAGGGTCAGACTGGTTTGCATATGGCCATGTCTGAACTGGGGTGGCCGAGTGAGCTAAAGAATGGTGATGGATTAAACCCAGATCAGTTGACTGGGGGTGAGTGTTTGATTTACTCAGGCGCTCCGTCCATCATCCCCTTTTGTATCACTTTGCCCACTAATTGCTGGGCAGCTGAGAATCAGCAAAATGCGGCAGGGGCTCTCTGTAGCCCTTAGGAAGAAAGACTGCGCAAAAGGGTGGAGCCCTCTGGCTCCAGTAATCCATATTGTGTGCATGGGAGCCCTCTAGGCTCGTAAACAGCTGGGCCCATTGGAGCACTCTGGCTCCTAAAATACAATAATGCCCCCGCACTGGTGGAGCCTCTCAGGCTCGAAGTACAAATGCCCAAGGAACCTCGTGGGCTCTAAATAAAGGTGCCGGGCGTTAGAGCCATCTGGGCTCCGGGAACGTGGGAGCTGCCCGCTGCCATTCGGGGCCGCTCAGGAAGGTGACACTGCTATGGTGCCGGGGAAGCAAGGGGGGGGACGGGCCCCTCGGGGCCCTTGAAACAGGTATGGCCTGTTGGACTTGGGCCTTCTGGCAGGTTCACCCCTGAACTTTTTGCCTTGAAGTGTAGTGATTTCTGGTCTTTGCGCACCTTGACACTGTGGCGCAGTGTAAAGTGCGTGCGCTCCCTGAGTGCGTGGAGTGAGACTGGCCTGCCCTCCCATAGGAATGCATGGGGAATGTCTGTGTCCCTGGTAGTTCCTGATGCGTGAGGCGTGCATGCTTAAGTTTGGTATGTGCGAACTCGTGAGAGTGAATGCTGCGCAACGGTATGTGCGGCGTGTATGTGTCGTGTGCGGAAGCGCCACTTCTAGGAGTTGGCATATTAGTGTAAAATATGCCTGGCGTGTGATTGGCTGGAGCTGGCTGGGATGCCAGGCTCCAGGAAGTCTGTGTGGGTCTGCCCCGGTGGTGAATGGAGAGATTAGCATGAGTGATGTGTGGGAGGAGTGTACCTGTGTCCTGGATGGGCTGGGTTTTCCCCACACAATGCTGGCTCCGCCCCCCTGTGGTGTGACTGATGACCCTAGCCCTGCCTGTGAATAGAATGGGTGGTTGGGCCATCAACAGTACTCCCAAACCAGCTGCGACTGGTTCTGCCCCCACCCTGCACCTAAAGACAAAGGGAAAAGGTGTATAAAAGAGGGGCTGTGACCCCATGAAAAGGTTCTTGTTTGCTGCTTGAATCTGCCAGGGGCGTGCTGCTGCTTGGGCTCAGGGATGGCTTGCCTCCCTGAGCCCTGCCCAGCCCCTGGCTTGCTGATGGACCCCTGATGGACTTTTGTTGCTCTTTGTGCCTTCCTAGCGCCTGGGAGCGCTGTATTTCTTTCCTAGCGCCTGGGAGCGCTGTATTCCTTTTCTAGCGCTTGGGAGCGCTTTATCCTGCCTATTGTGCTGGGAGCGCTGTTTTCATGCCCCCAGCGCTTGGGGGGCGCTGTATCTTATTTGGCTCGTGACGTGAGCCGAGATTCGCAGGAGCCTACACTGCATGGTGCCCGATTTTCTTTACATTCATTCACGGGTGCCACCCCGCTATCAGTGCCTCGCGGGTGCTCACCCCGCCATCCGCGATGTATTTCGAGGGTGCCTACCCCTCTCTGTGCCCCGAGATTCACCGCCGCAAACCGCGGGTAAAAAGGAAGTCAGGCACCGTAGTGCCTGACGCTGGGCGGGACTTCCGGTCTGGAAAGGAAGTCCCGCCTGCCGCCGCGCAGGGATTGGCCGGCGCCCGACCGATGGAGAGAGCCCCGGGGCAGCCAGCCAAGTGCAGCGCCGGTGTTGCGGGGCTCCCATGTAATAGAGGGAGCCCCGGCCAAGGAGGACCGCCCCCGCTGCAAGGAGCCGGTAAGTGAAGCCGGCCGGAGGGGGTGGTGGAGAGACAGAGACAGAGCGGCCCCGTCTGGCAGCGGGCCGCTCCACCGTTGTTGAGTGTCCCCTGCAGAGCCCCAGGGAAGGGGGCCCTATGTTGTGGGTGCCTGCAAGGCATAGCGCCCCTCTCCTCATGTACTGAGCGGCCCCGATGGCAGCGGGCCGCTCCCACATTTTGGGCATTTTGTATTTAGAGCCAGAGAGGCTCCTGGGGCACTTTGCGATTTCGAGTCCCCCGGGCGGGACTCCAACGAAGAGGGCTCCACCGTGGGGCATTGGCTTTATGCAGGGCCTGCGAGGCTCCCACGTGGTGTGTGCAGCAGCATGGTCCCTAGAGCCTGGAGGGCTCAAAGTGCGCAATGAGTATTTCCAGAGCCGGTGGGCTCCAACCTATTGCGCAGTTTGGATTCAGTCTTGATTCCTGAGGGGCCAGTGAGGGCCCCTGGCGCAGATTTGTTTTCCAGCTGCCCAGCAATTAGTGGGCAGCTGCACCGTGTAGGTATTTCTTTCCCTAGGGACATGTACTGTGGACTTAGGAGTGAGGCGCACTCCTTCATCCCTGGCCTTTCCCCAGCTGCGCAGCACTTAGTGCCAGCTGCAGCGTTTAGACCCCCTGTTCTGTCCCTCAGCTGCCCAGCAAGTAGTGGGCAGCTGCTACGTTTAGGTTCTGGCGCAGTGGCGCAACCTGGACTTTGTGAGTTCTGCGCTAAAGGTTTAGATGCTGTTATGATCTATGTCCTATTGCTTTTGGGTGTTAGGAAATGTACAATGTGTAGTATGTTTTGCGCACCCTGTGTTCTGCACCTCTGAATGTGTTGTTGATACATTATGTGCCCTGTTCCTTACACCGCTGAACGTGTGTTGATGCGTCATGTGTTCCTTACACCGCTGAATGTAGGTTCTGCATCATGTGTTTTGTCCCCAGGTCTATGCCCCTATGTGTATTGTGATACTGAGGTGGTTGTTCTTGCTAGTGCAGGTGGTGCTAGTAAGGTCCTGGTTCCCTGCGTGACCTGTTCCTAGGGTGGTTAGGATTGCGTAGGGGGGACTTACCAGTTACCAGTGGGTACTGGTTTTGTGCTTTATGTCCTATTTTGTGTTACAGTGATCTTCTGTTATAAGTGATCCCAAGGGCTTGATACTGAGCTTGCCCCCTGACCAGAGTCCCAGGACCAGTGGACTCTATGGTGCCTTCCCTGCCAGATTGATGGGACTTGTCTGATCTCCCTGGGCCCCTGGGGCCTCGCTGAAGTGTGCCTCGCTCGTTCCCCTCGGCAGCTCGTGCCGGCAGCCCGTCCAAGCCTCGAGCCGCGCCGCTCTCCCCTGAGCCGCGCCGCTTCGCTAGGTCGCCCGCATCCTGCCTCCCCCCTCCTCTTCTGAGCCGCACACATTGGTCGCCCCAGAGAAACGCTTGTACCATGCCGGCAGCCCGTCCAAGCCTCGAGCAGCGCCGCTCTCCCCTGAGCCGCGCCGCTTCGCTGGGTCGCCCGCTCAAGCTTACTAAGGAGGTCACTCGCATTATCCCGTGCAACCAGGACGGAAGGTACTGTCTGATAGGCTATGTTCTAAGTTCTAGGCCTACAAGTATTGTATTGTTACTTCTAAAAGTGCTGATTCCTGACAGTGGTCCAGGTGGCCCTGTCTTGTAAATATCCCCTTGTAAATTCTGCCCGTGCCTCTGGCACATTGTAAAGTGTGTGTTTTATCTAATGTGTTTTGGTGTAATACAAAGGCTATTTTTATATAACCTTGTGTGGAGTTTCCTTTGTGGTGGGCCTTTGGTTGTTGTTGCTGGGGTGCGTGCGCAAATACTTAGCCTACATCGCCTCCAAGTTTAGCCTTGCTGCTCGCGCCACGTTACCTAGAGGGTGAGTAGGGGTTATCTTGGCGTGTAACTCCCTTGCCCTGACTTGGGTGTGGTGGTCTCTGACTGACTTTGGCGAAAGCCTTGGCCAGCCAGAGATCCCATTTCCAACATGGCCACATCGTTGGAGCGGCCCGCTATCATGTGGGGCCGCTCGAAGAACAATGAGGAACAGCCCCGAGGCCCCCCTCCTTACCGGGCTCCGGGCATCCATTCTCTCTGTGTCCCCTCTCCGGGGACAGCGCAGGACTCTGCCTCCCCCATCTCGGGACCGGGACTTGGGAGGTGGAGCCCTCAAGGCTCCGGGCTCCTCTTCTTCGGCCGGGCGCCCTGGCCAATCAGAGCACGGCGGCGGGCGGGACTTCCTTCAGCAACCCAGAAGTCCCGCCTACAGTCAGGTGCGATGCCGCCTGCCTTCCTGTTTGTGGCCCGGCTGCGGCGGTGATCCAACGGGGGCAAGAACGAGGGGTGGGCACCCTCGGTTTTAAAAATAAACATAGAAGCAAGGTGGGCACTCGCTAAATAATTAAATAAACGGGGTGGCACCCATAATAAAAAAATAATTAAACAGCGGGCAATATGCAGGGTAGGCTCCTGCCGGTAAATAATAAAGTCGGGCATAATGCAGCAACAGCGCCCAGCCCAGCGCTGCAAGAGTTCAACAGCGCTTCCCAGGCGCTAGGGGTAAAGACACTCAGTCCAAAAAGAGAAGCTGGGGCAAAAATAGTCCTTGGATAGGGAACAGTCCCCCAGTCATCCCAGACCAGGCAGAGGGGTCCCAACAGAAGTCCTCCAGCATCCAGGGCATCTAGGGGCTGGGCAGGGCCCAGGGAGGCAAGCCTTACCCTGGGCCCCAGCAGCAGCACGCCCCTGGCAGATTCGAGTCAGTAAACAAGAACATTTGACAAGAGGTCACAGACTCCTGTTATACATTGAAAACCTTTGTCTAAAGGTGCAGGGTGGGGGAGAAACCAGTCGCCGCTGGTTTTGGGAGTACTTTGTTTTCCCCAGCCACCCTTTCCATTCACCAGGCAGGCTAGGGTCATCAGTCGCACCACAGGGGGCGGAGCCAGCATTGTGTGGGAAAAGCCCAGCCCTATTCAGGGCCCAGGTGCAGCCCCTCCCTCAAATCAGCATGCTAATCTCTCCATTCACCACCGGGGCAGACACACACAGACTCTTGGAGCCAGGCTCCCCAGCCAGCTTCAGCCAATCACGCGCCAGCATACTTACTGCACACGCACACCCATGTCGCGAAGTGGCACTTCCACCCTAGACACATACACGCTGCATACATCATCTCTCAGCATTCAATCACACGAGTCCGCACATACCAGACTCGAGCCTGCACACCCCCGCATCAGGAACTACCAGGGACACATACATTCCCCATGCATTCCTATGGGAGGGCAGGCCTATCTCACCACATGCACTCAGAGTGCGCACGCACTTTCCACTGAGACACAGTGAAAGTGCGCAGAAACCAAGAATCACCATAATTATTTAATAATACCAGGCAAAAAGTTCAGGGGTGAACCTGCCAGAAGGGCCAAGTCCAACAACCAGGCAAATACATTCACCTTAAAGCATTAGGTATGGCTAGTGGATGTAGTTATAGCTGAAAACATAAACTTGCATAGTGCATTGAAATATACAAAATAAATACATAATGCAACATAGAACCACTATACTGTATGTGCAACATTTAATTAATACACAGGGAATGTATCACCTCCTTGTGTTAGAACATGATTTATTATTACACCATTAAAAACCCAGTGTTTAGCGAAAACCCAATGTTCCACCAATTTGTCCTTGATAGCTCTCTCTCACAGAGGGTGCCAGTGTCGTGGGTAGACTGCCCCACGTAAACTCTTATTCAGCAATTATCCAGTCAAGGATTACACCGCACACCAAAGAATCTTCTTCAGGACTTTTAGGTCTCGCCTATGCAGCGCGCATGTGCGCTGCATAGGAAGAGACCTCTTGGAATTGATTCGCTTTTTCGGGCAAAAACGTACATGCGTTGCATTGTTTTCAATGGTAACCCGTGCACGTTTTGGCGATTCCCTTGCGGGAGCGAGCAGTGCCATGTGTTGGCAATTATCGTGCTCGCTCCCACAAGGTAAACTCTGCGTGTCCCTGCTCTGGGCCGCATTCCCCCACCCCTATTTGCGCGAGGCGCGGGCGCTTGTTTCCTTAGAATTCTGGGACTTGTAGACGTCTATTTAACCCAGTATAAAACAGGTGCCAACTGGACCTGCCCGACCACTCATGCCACAAATTTGACATGTTGTCGGACAGGCCAGAGATCAGTCAACGTACCAGCATAGGGCGAATCAAACCTGGGTCATATAACAAATGAAAGATCCCGATAGAGTCTGTAAGTTATACAAACAAGGCATGTGTTATATAGAACTGCCACCCCATACACTGTTGGAAGGCGTCTGTGCATACAATAGTAGTCGCAGGCCGGCTTGAGCCCCCCACAAACGTAATATCAGCCACAGTGACTTTTCAACCACACACAGCCCTCCCACCACCTAATTAATCGCCTAAAAACAAGGGAGTTATAGGCTTTCCCAGACGAGCTGAGGACGCCGCAACCAATCAAAACGTTAAAATTCTGTGCATCGCACCAGGATTGGCAGAAGTGCTCCAAAGTTTCAAGTGACGTCCCCATGCACATTAACAGTCCTGCCCACTCTGATCCACTTGCCTGAATGTATTCAGTCGTTGGATTGGCTCTTGTTGGTTCCGGAAGTACTAAAAACTATGAACATATGTAATCTCTAATACGAACAGATGTAGTCTCTTCATAAATTGCAGCTAATAGTAGACATTTAGCTGAATTTGCAAATGGGATGTAGAAATAGCTGACAGGTGGTTGGTTATCTTAATTGTCTCTCTAACTGCAATCCAATCTTTGGATTACTGGTGCTGTACTTATGTTCTTTTTATTTTAGGTTCTTCCTGACCGGAGTGAGAGAATGCATAATGCCACCACAGCCTTTAGGTGAACTTCAGGTCCAAGAAAAGGACCAAGCTGCTGCTGCCTGCTCTGGTGACAAATGATTTTCAGTTTCATTTAAGATTACAATTTATTGTCTTTATATGGACTATTCTGTCAGGACCAAACTGCCCAGGGTTCCACATAAGCATGTATTTTTTACACATAGTTCTACGTTTCCCTAGACTTTCAATCCCATATTTTGATAAGTTCCTAGTTTGAATGTTTGTGTGATACTCGGCTGTTGCCCCGTCATAGTGCTTACGGCTTAACCTCTGCGCGATCGTGAAGTTTTCGCCTTCATCTAATGTGCAGTAGAATGGTCGCTCATTTCATTACCAGATTTGTGCTAATAGAGAATGCGGCCTGCTTTGCCATAGGCTTCCGCGTGGCACCTCTGCTGTGTTGGACAGTTTGTGGGCTAACGGTAAGATTCGGTTTTGGGAACGACATTATATGGGCAGGGCTTGGGCTCGCGGTGACACTTTTTGTGCTAACATTTTGCTTCTGAAAGTCTGCGACAGTCGTAGAAGTCTAATAATGCATCAGATTGTAGAATTTACTGATGCAGAAAGTAGGTAGAAAATCTTCCTATCTGCACTATGCACGAATATGTTTGCTAAACTGTTTTTTTATTAAAATCCCATAAATCCAAAATTGTGTGCATCGGGATGTGACATTTCCATTGCAAAATGCTTTTTTCGTGTGGTTGAGTACAGCAAACGTGCTCAAAAGACGGTGAATTTGACACTCATTCAAAGCACTCAATGACTTTTCCTGGGGAATATTTACAACTACTTGCAAATTTAATTAATGAAGCCGGAACGGTAGGTCCGCACTTTCTAGGTTGTCATGCTGCCATAGTTTAATTTAAATAAAATAGGTATCTGAACATCGTCCGCCATATACATCTTTGGCATTGTTTGCAGTGGTCAGAATGCTGGCTTCGACTATCGCTGCTGGCCTGCATTGGAAGTTCATTTTAGAGTGTGCCGCAGTGAGACACCCGATAGACAGTGATGTTTACTGGCCTGTGTGGGATGCTGAAAGCATGGTGACGTGTGCTAATGCTTTTATTACTCACGTGCTGGCCTGTCCACAGCTGGTAACTGCCCCCTTCCCCTGATTATACCTCCTCGCCTTCGGCTGAGCCAACGATTACAGAGGAAGCAAGTAACAGCTGTTAATGGCCTTGAGCAGAGGGCAGTAATGCTTAAATATTGATTAAATGTACTCATTAAATCTACTTGTCCGAGTGCTTCACTGGCTGGGAGTCAAAGTGTTCATATCCCTGAACTACACTTGTTAATGATTCTCTGAAGTATAAAACAAGCATTAAAAATGCAATAGGTCTCGCCTTTTATTAAGTTAAAGCCATTTGCTTTGCTATACAATACCATTAGCAAAGCAAATGGCTTTAACTTAACCAAAGGAGAGACCTGTTGCATTTTCAATGTTTGTTTAGTTATACTGTGTAATACAGTTGCTGCACTCTGTTTGTCACAAACGTTGACTATAATGTGTAAATGAACGAGGTGCCCATTTTCAGGTGTGAAGTATTGAACAACGATTCCTTGTGGAATTACTTACATTAGATAAACAGATATTAGTTATTTATATAAATGTCAACATTAATAAACATATAAAGTTTTGAAAAACAGATAACTAGTGACTAGTACTACAGGCATAGAACAGCTTTGACATTTAATGCATCTTGACTGTGCTCAGTGTTGAATTGATCACACAGTGCCTACGAATTAGTTGAAATATGAAGGTGTGTATAATAGAGAAAGGTGATGAGCCAAATATGTAATTGCTACGTTGTTGTTTGCACTGATTGACTCGTAGCGTAGCCATCTAAAACAGTTAAAAAATCATTCCAAATAAGGTCCATTCTACCTACAGTGGTCATGAGATTTAAGGAGCTCAAGCAATAGTCTGTGGGGGTGGGGTGGGTCAGAAATTCTATGCATTGGATGAAAGGAATACTTAAATATATGGCTATGTCTCGAGTAAATCACTGTTGCGGGGAATCAAATGCAGTCTGTGGATAAGAATATACATGAAAAGGTTCAAATAATTGATGCAACAAGTGAGCCATCTCTAAAAGAAAGTGGAAACAGAATTTACTTGTGGAATCAGGGATTATACCCACAAATGCGGTTTAGCTGTTATGTTATATGTTATGTGTTATGTTATAAATGACTTGTAGCGCACACAAATACTCATGAGTGTCCTGGTGCGGATTGAACTGAGGGCTGAAAGCAGAGAATAATTAAATGGGCTGGTTAAAAAGATGAGTTTTAAGTAGTTTCTTAAAAATGCGGAAATCCTGAGTATGGCACAACACGTCAGGAAGACTGTTCCAAAGAATGGCTACCTTAACTGAAAGTGACTGGCCCCCCATCCTGGAGTGGCGGAATCGGGGAGTGATCATCAGACGGTGGGAAGCAGAGCGTAAGGAGCGGTGGGGAATGTAAAAGGCCACGCGCTTCTTGATATAAGAAGGTCCAGAATCATGCAGGGCTCTATGGGCTAAAGTAAGAGCCTTAAACTGCACCCGCTTGGCCACGGGAAGCCAGTGGAGGTCACGCAAGTGTAACCTCACACTGGATCTCTTAGAGATGTTGAATAAGAGTCTGGTCAATGCGTTCTGGACCAGTTGGAGTTTATTCATCAAGTATCCAGGGATGCCGATGAATAACGCGTTGGCATAGTCCAGTAGGGACAGGATAAGTGACCGCGCCACCATTTCCTTCGCCGGCTGCGGAAGCATAGGGAAAAACCTACTCAGTGACTTAAGTGTGCCAAAACAGACACCCGTAAGTCTCTTAATAGGTTGAGAAAACCGGAGATCTTCCCCGAACCAACCCCCCAAGTTCTTTGCCGGACCACCCTCAGATAGTGAGCGGGGGAAATCCAGAGGCCACAGGGCTTCTCTAAAGGGCGGATTAAATTGGCCATACAGCAGTATCTCGGATTTTCCCTCATTGCGCTTGAGTTTAGCCTGCGCCAGCCATGTAAACACGGCTGCTAGGCACCTCTGTGCGACCCCTGTGCTCAGGTCGGAGCCATTCCATGTAAATAGAAGTTGGGTGTCGTCAGCGTAAGACATGATTTTGGTGCCCAGCTATTCGGCCAGGGAGATCAACGGAGTCAAATAGATATTAAAAAGCAGAGGGCTCAAATTATAGCCCTGAGGAACTCCAGTCGATACCTCCTTAGCCGAGGATGAAAAAGGGGGCATCCAGACCTGCTGAGTGTGAGCATCCAAAAAGGATTTTAGCCAGGCCCATGCTGCCCTACAGATGCCAATGGAAGAGAGACGGGCAAGAAGAAGCTGGTGAGGCACCGTGTCAAAGGCGGCAGAGAGGTCCAATAAAATCAGAGCCGCTCTGCTCCCACCGTCCAAGCACTCCCTAATTGCCTCTACCATCTCCACCAACGCGGTCTCTCTGCTATAAGATGTTCTAAAGCCAGAATGGGCAGGGTGAAGAGCCCCAGATGTTTCCACAAAGGTCAATGCAATCGGGCGATAGTTATCAGGTACAGAGGAGTCCACCGTAGGTTTTTTAAGAAGAGGGAGAAGTTTAGCCTGTTTCCATTGTGCTGGTATGGTAGCTGACTGAAGCGACCAGTTAATGATAGCAGCGGCTTCCGAGCACACAATCTCTGCAACCCCAGCTAAAGCTCTAGCAGGACACAGGTCCGAAGAGGAACCTGACTTGAGAGATTTGAGAATGGCAAGAATATCAGAGTTCTCGGCCTGCGCAAACTGAGAAAACAGAGGATTAATACGTTTGCAGGGGGGGAGCTAAGGAGATTCTCTGCATCGCCGCCGGTGATCCCAGGCTATCTTGAATGGATTGTATTTTATTGCTAAAAAAACGGAAAGCTCCTCACACCATAGGGGGGAGACTGGGAAGGTTTTGTGCTCCGCACAAGGGGAAATAAAACTTCTGACAATAGAAAAAATCTCTTCACTATTATTGTTGGCTTTCATATTTCTTTCAGCATAAAAGTCGCTTTTAGCTTTCCTGACAGCTACATATTAATCTCTCTGTGCCGCGTGAGGGGCAGATTTAGTCGCTGGACAGTACGCAACCCGCCACTGGCGTTCCAACTTTTTACAGCCCAGTTTCGCCTCTTTTAAGGACAGAGAATACCAGGGCTGAGAGGGGGAAGGCCGATGAAACCTGTTGGACAGAGATTTACAGGAGGATTCGACCCCCTGACTAACCCAAGTATTAAAGCGGTCTACCGCACCCTTATGGTCATCTGCGAGGGCCACCTGGGAGTGAATCAGGGCCTCTGTTAGCGCAGGAATATTGATCCTACGGGTGGGAGGACCAAGAGTCAAGGTCGGAGCGCGAAAGGATTTCCCCATGTCCCACGAGAATCTTATCAAAGAATGATCAGACCATGTGACAGGGAGCGGATCAGCAACATACAGATCAAAATTAGAGCACACCAGGTCGATCAAATGGCCCCCCTAGTGTGTATGCTTCATGACCCACTGAGCCAGTTGAGTCAGGGCAAAAAAGTTTAACAAAGCCGCGGGGTCCGAAGCCTCTAGGCTGGCCAGATGAATGTTAAAATCACCCAGAAGAAGAAATTTGGAGAAGCGCAGAACACGCGGGGCAATAGCATCCCCCAGAGTCTTCAAGAAAACTCCTGGCGGACCAGGGGGGCAGTAGACCAATGTGCCCCCCAGCGTAAAGTGCAGTGATAAAGTGAAGAAGTCTAGGGCTTCGCCCTCTGCCAAATCCATGGAGGTTTCGCACGTGAAGGCCCAGGCTTCCCTAAAAACCACAGCGGTACCACCCTCTCTCCCCGTTGTGCGATCAGCACGCGCTAAATGGTACCCCCAGGGGATTTCAAGCTCAACCACCGGTTCACACGACTCCCTTAGCCATGTTTCCGTGATAAATAGCACGTCTAACTTGTTGTCCATGATTAGCTCAAAAATATTAGCAGCATGTCTGCATTAATAAGGGCTGCCGAGACCCCAGACTCCCTAACAGCCTGAGAACCCAGGCAGGCAATATAGTGTCAAAGCGTAAGTTGCAGATGAAACACCCACTAGAAAGGTTGAGGATATCGTCACACCGTTTATTACTTGCACGGGTTCGCGTATCCAGTGCCACTAGTTCATCCCGGTTATAGACTCGCCGGCTCACCAAGGTGGCTGGCTCCAAACCGGCAGCGTGACTGGCCCTGGGTGCTCCCGGGGTGCGGACGGGCGCAGACGGGCTTGCCTTTGGCGCGCCGGCGGCGCACCCGCTGCACGACCGCGGGAGCATGGGCAATTTATAGGTCTTCCCTCCCCCAGCTAGAGCGCTAACTAGCGTCCCACCGGGATCCGGGACTCCCAAGATGGCGCCTTGCCCTCCACTCAAATGGCACTGGGAGCCGCGATGGACCGGGCAGGGACAGCACACCTTCCTGGATGAAAAATCGGGTAAGTGCGTGCCCAATCTCAGGGGACCAAACAAAAAGAATAGCAATCAGTGCAGAACAATGTTAAAACATAGGGGGCCTCATTTATGAAGGCCTTGCGCCACCGGTGCGTCACTTTTTCCCATGTTAAAAGTGACGCACCTGCGGCGCAAGGCCTTCATAAATAAGGCCCGAAATCTTTAAAAGTATTCAAAAGAAGCGAGCACTCTAGAGATGAGCTCCAGGTAGCATTAGACAAGCATGAACAAATTAATTATTTTCAAGAGCAGACAGAGTTCAAACGGTTCGAGCCGGGACTGCCACCACCCGCTCTCGCCACCACGAACCCTGCAATGCCTGCCAATTTCTAGGTCTTCCCTCCCGCAGCTAGAGCGCTAACTAGCGTCCCACCGGGATCCGGGACTCCCAAGAAGGCGCCCTGCCCTCCACTCAAACAGCATTGGGAGCCACGGTGAACCGGGGCAGGGACAGCACACCTCCCTGGATAGAAAATTGGGTAAGTGCATGCCCAATCTCAGGGAACCAAACAAAAAGAATAGCAATCAGTGCAGAACAATGTTAAAACACGAAATCTTTAAAAGCATTAGCTTAGTAGCTGTAGTGTCTGATGATCGCCTACAAAAAAGAAAATACCGGGATATTATAAAAACCAAATTGATAATAATTAATATCCTAAAAAGGGATTCAATTACCTTGTCCGAGGTTTGCCTGCAGTCGGGCTAACAAAGCAAATTCGTGAAGAGACAAATATGTGTCTGGGAGCACTCTGGCTCCTGAAATGATAATGCGCCCAAGCCCCTCATGGGGACTCTAAAACCAGAAGCATGGAAGCCACACGGGGTTTTAAACAAAGTATGCCCCCAGATAGGTGGAGCAGGCTGGCTCCTAGTGCAAGATAATGCCTGCCTCGTGGGGGTAGCCCGCTGCAAGACGGGGTCGTCCAAGGTGAGAAAACTACATTGGGCCATGATGGAGCGGCCCTCTATCAGGCGGGGCCGCTTATGGAATGGGCACCAGTAGGCAGCGCCTTGGAGTCCCGCTCGGGGACTCGGAAATTAGACATACTTCCCCTTCGCTAGCGAGCCACACTCACCGGGCACTCTCACTCTGCTGGTCTCCTCTCCTCGCCGGTCTTTGCTGCTGGATCCTGCGGGGCTCTCCCTCACTAAAGGGAGCCCCGCTTCATCTGTGAGCCGGGCTTCACCCAGTCCCCTCTCTCCTGGGACTGGGACTTTGACGCCCCTTAGGCACTGGCCCCACCTACCTCTTCTACTTCTGGGTCACGTTAGGCAGCGGCCCGGCAACAGCTTCCCTCGCTTGGGCTGCAGCGGTGAGACGCGGGGTGGGCACCCGCTCGAATTTAAATAGAGATACAGGCAAAGTCGAGGCGTGGGCACCCACGCAGATAAATACTGAAATAAGCGGGGTATGCACCCACGCACGAAAATGCTGACAAAGTGGAGGGGTGGGCACCCGCACACTAGATAAAAAGGCAAACGCTCTGTGGACTCCTGCCATGCCACTCTTCCTCCCCAACGTGTCTGGAGTGCTTAGCTTCCATGAAATGGGAGCACCTCTATTGGAGTCGATGCTGAAAGACAGAGAGGAAATGCGTGTAGAGGGGCTTCCTTTGTGTCATAAATGGCTGCTGCGTGTGACGACGTGCTGCTTTCTCTTTTAGAGCCAGACTTACTGCTGTGGTAAAAGGTTCCTTATCTTCTTTATGGGGCCATCTGTTTCGCCCCATAAAGAAGATAAGAAACCGTTTACACAGCAGTAAGTCAAGGAACCCAGTCGCAAAGGGACGGGGCTAAAAGAGAAAGAAGTACGTCACTAGGACCTCTTTTCCAATGGCTCGCCACCGTTTAGCATGAACGGTGACGCCAGCCAATGGAAAAGAGGGGCAGGGCTTAACCTCGCTAGTGAAAATACCTCTATTTTAAAAAATTTCGCCAGCAAGACTACGCATGTGCGCAGCCTAAGCTAGCGGAGACCTAAAAATCACAGTTTAAAGGGCACCGGAAGAGAGGGTGGAATAGGAGAGATCCCCGCCTTTAATAGCACTGAATTTTACCGTATGTAAATGACCTGCTGCTAGGAGAAAGTTGAGCGTGCTCTGGGCAAAGTAACGCCTGGTATGCCTCTAAGCCCAGACAGTGCTCTCTGCGCTATTGTGAAAAGAGTAACTTGCTGCATGCTCCTTTTCACTAATTGGATCAGAGAGTTTCTCCTTACTCTGCAGAGTGAGGGGGGAGAATGGATCCCACCCACTAATCGGGCTCTTGAAATGCTTCTAATTGGGAAGAAAGGCGCATGCGGGTTTTCATTTGAAGTTTGAACTCTCTCTTGCAACATTTCCAGGTACAGCGCTTTGAAACCCTCGGGCGGAGCGCTTTATAATAATGACATTACTATTATTATGTTTGCCCTTTCTGAACAAATTAAATATACGTTGCGGATTCGGTATAAATTGCCACAGGGTTTAAGGTGAATTCTATCAGGTTCGGACAGTAATTATTGCATGAAATCTGATGAACACAAAGGGTTAACAAAAAATAATAAATTGCCTGAAACCAATTTCATCAGGTTAAGATCTTAGCCGCAGAAAATTGCACCGTATGTATTTATCTAGCGATTCGATGTTAGTGTTGCCATTCCATTGGACTACTATATTTTCTTTCCATGCATTTACTTATTTTCATTATTTTTGCATCGGTTTTTAATGTCATTATACTTTATTTGTTTTTATTATTTACAGTTAATAACATTACTGCTGGGTTTATTTACTCTTTTTAACTCCAACTGTTTCTTTTCTGAGTACTTGTTATTTTATTTATGGTATCACACACGCTTTGTTGTAGTTTAGCATTCTGCGTTAATCACCTCTCAGGACTGCAGTCTAGCACTAGCCAAACTTTGCTGGTAAGTAGCACATGTTGTCTACAGTGCCACAAGCCCCCAAAATGGTGGTGGTAAGCGCTATATAGAACAAGTATTACGCAATGTTTACTCCCAAAGAAACCCAAGCGGTGACGCCACCGTGGTAGTAGCAAAGCTCTATAGATAGAGGAATCAAGGAGGTATTTGAAAGGGGCTGGGGTGGTGAGTGCACCTTTGCACCCCTCACTTGTGGCACTGATGTTCCCTACTACGGATCTTAAGGGTGAACCGACTCATTCAGCATAAATTAAACCGCGAAGTGCTAAAAGAGAGTATTCTGAACATGGTTCACTGGCATTGTGTACAATGTAACTCACAAATAATTATGTGACACAGGATTCCCACACCAAGGCTATCATTTTTGTCTGTATGCAGGGTGTTTTACAACACCGCATAATCTTCATAAGTACACAAAACAATTACTAGTACAGATCCACGCTGTTGTCACCTGATGTTTACAGAGCGGTGCTTGGGCAACTCCGTTCTCCCCAGATGGAGCAATTTGTGCCGCATTGTACCCATTGAAGAGCCGTGTAAGAGTTTATGTATTGAAGGATTCAGCTTCCGTGCAGAGTTATTAACCCCTTCCATACTGGTGACGGAACCGCTCCGTCACCAGCCTCGGTCGCGCTGTGCTGGTGACGGAGCGGTTCCGTCACGGCCCGCTCGATGCACCTGCGCGGCGCTGATTTTGCACCTGCGCTGGACGTTCCATTGAGCAGGCGGGGCCGTGACGGAACCGCTCCGTCACAAGCACAGCACGCCCGAGGCTCGTGACGGAGCGGTTCCGTCACGAGCATGGGAGCACCGCGAGGCCCCCCTCCCCTCTAGCGCTGCGGCGGAATTGCCGCCGCAGCAAATCAATCAATCAATCTATCAAAACATTTATAGAGCGCGCTACTCACCCGTGAGGGTCTCAAGGTGCTGAAGGGAGGGGGGGTGCTGCTACTGCTCGAATGGCCAGGTCTTGGGGTGCCTCCTGAAGGTGAGATGGTCCTGGATCAGTCGTAGGTGTGCGGGGAGGGAGTTCCATGTCTTGGCGGCCAGGTAGGAGAACGACCTTCCTCTGGCTGTGGCTTTGCGGATCCGTGGGACGATGGCGAGGGCGAGGCTGGCGGAGCGGAGCCGGCGGGTGGAAGTGTAGAACGTGAGGCGGTTGTTGAGGTATTCGGGGCCCATGTCGTGGAGAGCTCTGTGTGCGTGGGTGAAGAGTCTGAATGTGATCCTCTTGTTGACGGGGAGCCAGTGCAGGTCTTTCAGGTGGGCGGATATGTGGCTATGACGAGGGATGTCGAGGATGAGTCGTGGGGAGGCGTTCTGTATGCGTTGTAGTCGTTTCTGGAGTTTGGCGGTGGTTCCTGCGTATAGGGCGTTACTGTTGTCCAGTCGGCTAGTGACGAGGGCCTGGGTGACCGTCTTTCTGGTTTCGGTGGGGATCCTCCGGAATATTTTTCGGAGCATGCGCAGGGTGTTGAAGCATGATGAGGAGACGGCGTTGACTTGCTTGGTCATCGTGAGGGTGGAGTCCAGGATGAATCCCAGGTTGCGTGCGTGGTCCGAGGGTGTTGGTGCGGAGCCCAGTGCTGAGGGCCACCAGGAGTCGTCCCAGGTGAAGTAGGATTGTCCGAGGATGAGGACCTCCGTCTTCTCAGAGTTCAGCTTCAGGCGCCTGAGCTTCATCCATTCTGCGACGTCTTTCATTCCTTCCTGTAGGTTAGTTTTGGCGGTGGCTGGGTCTCTGGTGAGGGAGAGTATCAGCTGGGTGTCGTCGGGTAGGAGATGATGTTGATGTTGTGTTTGCGTGCGATGGAGGCGAGGGGGCTCATGTAGATATTGAAGCACGTTGGGCTGAGAGAGGATCCTTGGGGTATGCCGCAGATGATTTTGGTGGCTTCTGAGCGGAAGGGAGGGAGGCGGACTCTCTGGATTCTGTCGGAGAGGAACGAGGTGATCCAGTCCAGGGCCTTTCCTTGGATTCCAGTTTTGAAGAGGCATGTTATTAGGGTGTGATGGCATACGGTGTCGAAGGCTGCCGTGAGGTCCAGGAGGATGAGGGCGGCTGTTTCTCCACTGTCCATCAGGGTCCTGTTGTCGTCGGTGGCTGCAATGAGGGTGGTCTCAGTGCTGTGGTTGGCTCGAAAACCAGACTGGGAGAGGTCGAGCGAGTTGTTTGTCTCGAGAAAAGCACTCAGCTGTTTATTGACGGTCTTCTCGATGACCTTGGCCGGAAAGGAAAGAAGGGAGATGGGGCGGAAGTTCTTGAGGTCCTTGGGGTCCGCTGTGGGTTTCTTCAGAAGGGGTTTGATTTCTGCGTGCTTCCAGCTCTCAGGGAAGGTGGCTGACGCAAACGAGATGTTTATGACGTTCCGGAGATGGGGTGCGATGATGGTGTCGGCTTTGTTGAAGATATGATGGGGCATGGGTCCGAGGGGTAGCCGGAGTGGATGGAGTTCATGACGTTGGTGGTTTCTTCAGTGCTGATGGGGGTCCAGGTGCTAAGGATGGTGGTGGGGGTTGTTGGTTCGGAGTCTGGGGTCCGAAGCTGTCGTGTATATCTGAGATCTTTCGGTGAGAGGAACGTGGCGAGGGAGTTGCAGAGTTCTTGCGATGGTGTGATGTCGTTGTTGCTGGCGCTGGGGTTAGAGAGTTCTTTGACGATGTTGAAGAGTTCCTGGCTGTTGTGGGTGTTGTTGTCTAGTCGCTCTTTGAATGATGTCCTTTTGGTGGTGCGGATCAGCTGGTGGTGTTTGCGGGTGGCGGTCTTGAGGGCTGTCATGTTTTCTGTAGTTTGTTTGTGGCGCCAGGTTTTTTCGAGGGTTCGGCAGTACTTCTTTGATTCTATGAGGGCGTCTGGGAAACATGGAGTTTTCTTGTAGCCGGTCATGCCTGGGGGGTTCTTCCGAGGTGCGAGGTCGTCGGCGCAGTTGGTGATCCACTGTGTGAGGTTGTTGGCTGTGTCGTTTGTTTCAGCGGTGTTTGTTGGTGGGTTCTGGCTCAGCGATGAGAGGAGCTGGTCTGTGGTGATTTTGCTCCAGTGTCTGCAGGGGATATGTTGCGTGCAGTGATGGGATGTATTCTTTTTGAAGGTGAAGTGGATGCATCTGTGGTCGGTCCAGTGTAGTCCGGAGGAGTGGCTGAATGAGACGTGGTTGCTGGCGGAGAAGATGGGGTCGAGCGTGTGGCCAGCGATGTGGGTTGGGGTGTTCACCAGTTGTTTGAGTCCGAGGTTGGCGAGGTTGTCGAGTAGGGTGGTGGTGTTGTTGTCGCTGTTTTTCTCCAGGTGGAAGTTAAGGTCTCCTAGGAGTATGTATTTTGGTGAAGCTAGGGCATACGGGCTGATGAAGTCGGCAATGGTTTCACTGAATTGCGTGCGTGGGCCCGGGGGTCTGTAGATGAGTGTTCCTCTAAGGGTGGTCTTGGGGTCAGTGTGAATCTGGAAGTGTAGGTGTTCGGCGGCGGGGAGTGTGTCTTCGTGATGGTCGTGATGTTGATGGTGTTCCTGTAGATGATGGCGATTCTTCCCCCGGTTTGGTTGACGCGGTCCTTCCCGGTGATTTTGTAGCCGTCCGGGATGGCTATGGCGATGTCGGGGGCCGAGGAGGCGTTCATCCAGGTATCCGTGAGAAAGGCAACGTCTGGTGCTGTTGTGTCGAGGAGGTCCCAGAGTTCGACGGCGTGATTGTGGATGGAGCGTGTGTTGAGGAGGATGCATTTGAGGTGGTTGTTGTTGTTGTTGTGTTGTGAGGTCCGGTGGATGGTCTGTAGTTTCGGAGGCAGGTGTATTTACAGGCTTGGCAGGTGAGGGGTCCGTGGGTTCGCTTGGGGGTGCCTCGGTAGCAGGCGGGTGTTCGTCCGGTGTTGAGTGCGGTGAGGGCAGTGGAGTTGTATCTCAGTCGGGGGCTCTGTGTGCGGCGGGGGCCAGGGGTTCTGGTGCTGGGCTCGGTCCAGGTGCGGACGGGCGCAGAACGGGCTTGCCTTAGGCACGCCTTCGGTGCTCCATAAGAAGGGCTGTGGGAGGGAGGAGCAGCTGGGAGGCGGGGTGGCGAATGGGGACAGTGGGGGGGCGGGGCCGCAGGGAAGCAGAGGCGGGAGAAGGTGGTGCAAAGGGAGGCGGGGGAGGGGGGCACAGGGCACAGAAATGAAGCAAAACAAGATCAGGGCACAGAATAAAAATGGGGAGAGAGGGGCAAAGGGCACAACAAGCGAAGCAAAACAAGATCAGGAGCACAAAGGACTTACTAGCACCACAGGAGGATCGTGCGGCAGCTGGGGGGCGACCTACCTGCTGGCAGGCTCAGAGGTCGCTCCCTTCAGCGCTGCGCGGCCTCCATAAGAAGGGCTGTGGGAGGGAGGAGCAGCTGGGAGGCGGGAGCGGGGTGGCGAATGGGGACAGCGGGGCCGCAGGGAAGCAGCGGCGGGAGAAGGTGGTGCGGAGGGAGGCGGGGGAGGGGGACACAGGGCACAGAAACGAAGCTAAACAAGATCAGGGCACAGAATAAAAACAGGGAGAGAGGGGCACAGGGCACAACAAACGAAGCAAAACTAGATCAGGGCACAGAATAAAAACGGGGAGAGAGGGGCAGAGGGCACAACAAACGAGGCACAACTTGATCAGGGCACAGAAGAAAAAACGGGGAGAGAGGGGCACAGGGCACAACAAGCGAAGCAAAACGAGATCAGGAGCACAAAGGACTTACTAGCGCCACAGGAGGACCGTGCGGCAGCTGGGGGGCAACCTACCTGCTGGCAGGGTCAGAGGTCGCAAAGGGGTTAATGCCCTTTGCTGAAGCCCCATCAAGCCATACTGTCCTCGGTATCACCTCTGACCAGAATATCAAGGTATTCGGTAAGTAATGTTGATCCCTAGCCAGGACTGAAAACAAAGCATCTCGTACTTCTAGCCTGCCTAGAGGCAGCATGTCATCCCCACCCACATGCATAACTAAAATGACCGTACGAGGCATCTCTTCGCATTCTACTGCTTGTTGAAGCCGGACAAAAAGATCCTGTAACCACAGACCCTGTACCCCAAGCCAGTGGTGCGTGAACCAGTGGCCCCTTGGGCCGCCTCCAAACAGGACCCGTGAAAATGCTGCTCCGCACTGCAAATCAAGGAATGCCCATACAAACATATATGCACCGGTTTGCGGGAAACAACTGCAATAGAGAAAGAATTGGTGTTAAGACCATGACTGATAGGCACCCATTTCTCCCCTTAAGCAAGACTTGGCCGAATGTACTGTTGAAAGCATTCTGGCTGCCAACGACTGACTTTTTTGATTGCATCAGTTGGCAAACCCATTGCCGCTGCTGTAGTGGCTGCCCCTATGCGAAAGGAATGGGAGCTAAACTGCATGGGATCCTCACCTAGATATGTTAACGCCTTCCGACACACCTGGGTAAACTGATATCTTGTCAATGGCACACCATCATTGTGCACTAAGAGCCTCGTTGAGGTCACCACTGGCCGTACTTTAAGGTATTCCTTAGTCAATTCCACTGGACAATATGCTACCTGATGGGCCGCATGCAATTTCACCCATGTGCCTCTTCCGCGCGAGTCCATTTTCGATCGCCGGATCCTTATATAGGCCGCTCCCTCCTCTAGAAAGCCATCCACCAGTCCTAACCCACCTTCACCTTGTTTGGATGCTGTCACAAACTCTGAGACACACAAGGCCTAAAAAAAAAACAAGCAAGTAAGCCAGGCTGAATAGCTTTACCTCATATTGACACCGGCACACCAACTGCAGGGCCCCGACAAGCCGCACTGACCTTTCTACATGTATAGGACGCCTAGCGTCCTGCTCTTCCTGGACCAACCGTTCCCAACCCTTGATGGCCTTTTGCACCCTAAAATCTTTAGTAGGATCTCTGACACCATGCAATCCGGTGAAGAAAGCAATAGCAGACCGCACTAACGAGAGGAACTTCCCCATATCTCTCTGGCCCACCAGAAAACCCAGTACACCTTCTGGTGTGAATCCGTTCGACTCCGTGTCTGCTCCAAACATTTTGCGCTGTATACCCCCCAAGCCTATTTGTACATATGTTTCGTCTGGGGTGCCAGTGCTGCTGTAATTAGGTCTGCCGCAATGGGGCACCAAGCCTCCATAACTCCTCTGGGAACTCTGCCCTAACTTCGTCTGCTTGCGGCCACCGTGCCCTGGACTCTGCCATCTTAAATCAAGACAAAGCATCAGCCACTGTATTATCTACACCAGGTACATGTTTGGCAGCAAAATGCACGTTATGCAAGAGACACAGGTGAATAAGAGTTTTCAACAACCGCAACACCAAAGGACATTTTGCGCTCTGATTATAAATGGCCATCACTGCAGATATGCTGTCTGACCCAAAAATTACTCTTGTGTTCGCCAAAGAAGCCCCCCAAATGTGCAAGGCGACAATGATAGGAGACAATTCTAGAAAGGTGACGTGTGAGCCCAGATGTAACCCATTCCCCAGGCCATTGCTTCATGCACCACCTAGAGCCCAACACTGCTCCAAAACCAATACTGCCCGCTGCATCCGTATAGAGGGCTAAATCACTGTTGTTGCAAGCTGGCTGCTGCCGCAACAGTGTTCCATTGAAGTCATCTAGGAACCCTCATCATGACTAAGTCCTCTCTGATGTCTGCTGACAACATTGTGAAATGGTGCTTAGCCCGTAGGCCGGACATCGCTCTTGCTATGTTTTTTGAAAAGACTCTACCACATGGGAATCACTCGTGAAGCAAAATTCAATTGGCCTACCAAGACCTGCAGCTGATGCAAGGTAACCTTCCAGGCTGAGATACAAGCATTAACCGCTTCCTTGAATGCCCTCACCTTTTCCTGTGGCCTCCTACACTCCCCTGCCACTGAGGTTATTTCAATCCCCAGGAAACATACGCAGGTAGTTGGGCCTTCTGTCTTGTCTTCAGCTAGCGGAACACCCAACGCCTGGGTGAGCTGCCGGAAACCTTGCAGTGCCCTCCCACATGCCAGATCACCCGGGGGACCCATGAACAAGAAGTCATCTAAGTAGTGCACCACATCGTCAGACGACACCAGATCTTTCACTGCCCATTCCAAGAATCTGCTGAAAGTCTCGAATACAGAGCACGCTAAAGAACAACCCCAGGGCATACACAAATCCACAAATAACTGTCCTTCAAATGTGAAACTCAGCAGATGAGTATCCTCTGGATGAATGGGTAGAAGGCGAAAGGCGGACTAAATGTCTGAGTTGGCCATTAGCGCCCCTTTGCCCAATCTGTGCAATTTTGCAATGACATTGTCAAAGGTGGTATACCGCACTGTGCACAAATCCAGGTCCAGACCATCATTTACTGACAGTCCAAAGGGGTGAGACAGATTGTGAATCAAGTGAAATTTTACAGGCTCTTTCTTTGGTGCCAACCCCAGGGGCGAACACACTAAGGATTCACAAGGTGGAGAACTAAAAGGACCAGTAACCCTGCCCGTGAGAACCTCCCCCATGATCTTGTCCCGGACCCACTCCCACTGTTGCAGAACTGACTGTTGATTTTTTGGCGGGACTAATGAAAGGGGTGTAAGGGACGGAATGCGGAACCCATCCTTGAAACCACAATACAGCATGTAAGCATCTTCGCGATAATTGTATTTAGTGAGTAGGTGCGTGAGAACACGTATGCGGATCGGTGATGGACTCTCAGAATTATTGCTTGGGCAGGATGCTCTTAAGGGGTGTACACCCTCTGTGCTTGCCTTTTTTTTAAAAAAACATTTGAACTTTGGCTGTCCCTGATCCCCACAGAATGCGCAAATGTGTTTAAAGTTACAGGCCGTACCCTTGCTACAATCCTTTTTGTTGTACTGCCAGCAGGCCCGTTTTTTGTCTCTCAAACTTCTGTTGAATCGAAAGGACTGAGTTGACTTTCCAGATGCCAGAGCCATATTAAATTTGGCATGCCAAATATTGATTTCCCATTGGTCCCTTGCTATCTCAGGCCGGACAGCTTTCATCTGCCTGAATTTAGTGTCGTACTGCATCCACGCAGACCCTTGGAACTCTGAGGCTGCCCCATGTATGAGGGACATGTACCCAAATAACTGCGGTGCTAATGCTGGTGTTCTCTCAGTTAATATCGCCGCATAAATAGAAAAACCTGTTACCCAATTCTGCAAGGACCATTCCACCCACACTGTTTTCGGCTTGAACTTGCTCTCCTTAGCTGCCTTAGGATGACTTGGGACCACCCCCGCACTGATCAAATCAAAAACGTTCACAAATTCCCCCCTGTGAATTTTGTCCCTTGTCTCCCATGTAACATGCCATGCAATTGCGGACGAGGGGGCCAGCACCAAGGATGTAGACCCAAATATGAAAGGAGTCACTACTGGGGACTACACTCTCCCCTGCTGCAGACAGTGTGGTAGCTGGGTGTCCTAACCCCAGGCCTGCAGTTACTGGAGTCCCACCAGCCTGTGCCCATAATTGTGCTGCCACCGCCCCTTGCATTCCTGTTACTGGCAGTGGTCTGGGTGGTGGTATAATCGGCTTCCCTCCCAGCACCACCGGGAACTGGTGGGCGACTGAGGTCCCCCCGCTTGCAATCCCCCCGCTGCACCGGAAGGCACACCTGGACCATACATTGACTGTACCACCAACCCTGCCGTAATCCCGGGGGTCTGCAAGGCCGAAGTGCATCCTGCCGCTTGGGACACTACTGGCGCACCCCCCACTTGCGGTACCCCCACAGATGCTGCTGTTGTGGAGATCGCCATGATGCTCTGCCCCACTGCCCTCACCGACATAATGAGCATGGGCCCTTGTGCTGCTTGGTCTGAGCTTCGCAGCGCCATGTCCTGACTGATTAACTCACCCCCCACAGTGGCCACTGTTTCACGTTGTATACACGACTAGTCCTGTTGCCCCTCTCTATATCGAGCAGGGACCTTCCTCTGCTGCTTAGGAGCCCTGCCGTCAGGCTGCTGCTCCGGCTCGCCGGCCAACTTTTGAAGCGCTTCTTCCATGCCATGTCGCTTAGCTGCCTTCCAAAGCTCATTCAGGGTGTGGAAATCCTCCTGGACCACGGACTTCCCAGAAGTAGGGTGAGAGCGTTTAGGCACCATGTTACCACCTGCTATTGAAAACATAAGAAAACCGATAACTTCATAAACTCACCGTGCCTTCACACCCCATACCACTTGATGGGAATCACCCGATGTCCCACCAAAATAGCGGATGAAGTAAACACGACCCACCACCAGCCCAGGGCTATTAATTGATGTGCACCCCAGATCACCAGGGTCTGTATAACACTTATAGGCTCCATCACCAGACTTTCCCCCCCAATTACTTCTAGCTTAAAGGAAGCAAACATTACAAACAGTCGGCAAAATATCTTCCCCTCCAGAGACAGGCCTTTCGCAAAGGTTAACAGGGCCAGTGCGAATGGTCTGAAAATGACAAAGGCTTAAGAGCACTTCTCAAAAAACCAAACCTGGACCCCAACAATCCCACTAACTATCGTCCCATCTCCCTGCTTCCTTGGATGAGCAAAATCCTCGAGAAACACGTCAATAAACACCTGACTGAGTTCCTCGAGAGTAACCATCTGCTCGACCCCCTCCCAGACGGGCTTCGCCCCAAGCATGGGACGAAACCGCTCTGATCGCAGTAACGGAAGAAGCCAGGGGGATCTTGGATCGGGGGGGATCAGTGGCAGTCATCCTCCTCGATCTAAGTGCCGCTTTCGATACGGTTAATCACAGAATTCTACTGCATCGACTCCTCAGTTTGGGAGTGTCAGGGACAGCAATAACCTGGCTCAAATCCTTTTTGAGTGATCGATCATTCCAGGTCTTCGAAGGTGACACCTGTGGGGTACTGCAGGGCTTATCCCTGAGCCCTACGTTATTCAATGTGTAAATGAGCCCACTATCTGAGATTGTCCGTCCATTTGGTATAAAGATCATCACATATGCCGACGACACTCAGCTAGTGGTATCTCTCAATCAGCTAGACAGCCAACTAGCACAGGTCAATCTGAGGGGCTGCTTGGAAGAAGTCAGCAACTGGATGACCGCTTCTTGTCTCAAACTTAATGGAGATAAAACGGAGCTGATGCTCCTCGGTAGATCCGTCTCTCCCACGATCAACTCAATCTGGCCCGCCTGCCTCGGTCTTTCCCCAACACCCAAAGACACTATAAAAAGCCTTGGCATCTGGCTGGATAAATCTCTTAGCTTCAACAGTCAGGCAATCAAGTTATCAGCCACCTGCTTTGGCCTCCTTAGACTTCTCAGGACGATTCTTCCCCTCTTGCCCTTCGGGGCTAGACAGATCGTGGTCCAAGGCTTAATCCAGTCCCGCCTTGATTTTGGCAATGCCCTCTACCTAGGAGCCCCTGAATATACCTTACAAAAACTCCAGATAATACAAAACTGTGCTGCCCGTACTTTGCTTCAGCTCCCCAGCCTCTCAGCAAAACCCGGCCTGAGAAGCCTGCATTGGCTTCCTGTCAGGGAAAGAATTAGGTTCAGAACTCTTTGCATCTCCCATCAAGCATTTTGGAAAACGGGCCCGGCCATTAACCATTCCTTGATTACTCCTTATCATCCTACCAAACAGTTTCGCTCTGCTCATGCCTTCCTTGCCACACTCCACCCAATTAAGAGATCAAGATGTGGAGTCCGGTCATTTTCTTATAACGCGACTAAATTGTGGAATTTTCTCCCCCGTCACCTGAGATCTGACCCCAATCTTCTTTCATTTCGTAAACAGTTAAAAACCCTCCTCTTTAAGAAATCTTTCTAAACTCCCGATGCTAGCAGCCTCACCAGAAAGCACTTCTTTTTTCTAGCGCTAGTACGCCTCAGGGCAGCTACCGCGCTTTATAAATCTTCTTTTCATTTCATTTCTTTTCATTTCATTTCATTCCATTCATTAATGCCATATAATTTAGTCAACATTGCCACATATTTTCGCCCTTTCTCTGACAACTATTTTAGGGGCCCCCTCAATTGCTTCCTGTAGAGCAACCGTGCAGCAGCAAAATGAGAAAGGCTTCATGCCACATAATTTAGTCAACATTGCCACATAATTTGGCCTTTTCTCTGCCACCTATTTTTGGGCCCGGCATTGTTCCCTGTAGAGCAATCGTGCAGCAGCACAAGAGCCCGGGGGGTTAAGTACCCATCATTATTATTAATATAATTAATTTTTTGGGGCTCTCCACCATCTTCACCATTCCCCTTTCCTAGTGTACCATAGGCCCATAGGACCTGCTCTAAAACCTGCAGAGGCATCCAACACTCAACACAATGAAACTGATCCTGCACAGCACAGCACGCTTTTTTTTTTTTTTAACTAGCACTTGTTCGCTCCCCAGGAGGCATCGAGGCAACCCTGAGGCAGCGACCGCGTGGGTTCTGTGTGAAGCAAAGGACCCATGCAGAAGAGAGCGGCGCACTTGGTGAAGTAAAGCTCTCCAACACTTCCGGGTCGAGTTCCGGCTATATAAAAGCATAACCTACATGGCCCAACCAGCGGATGGAAAGCTCTTTCATTCCCTGCTAGTGCGCTAACAACTTAACCAAATGTCCCTCCCTGCGCATGCTAGATTAAGTGCATACATGCATTTGGAACTGAGCCTGTGAAAACCCCTGAGCCCCGGACACACGCAGCGTGAACGCGATCGTGTCCCACTGTGAAATTAAGAGCTGGCAGCAGATGCGGTACAAAACAAATATGAACAACAGCTCTAATCCATCAGGCTAATAAATCTTGGAAAGAAGGCAGCCACATACAATAGGAACGCGCCCTTCTATTAGAGCCACGGGGCTACATCCCGATGCAACCCCAACGTGCCCGCAATGCCAACACCACCACTTTGATGCAGAAAGTCTCGGAAGCCCCGAATTCCATGGCCCAGACGCCCCTCGTCCCTTTAAAATTATCTCCGGAGCTGCGTCCCAACGTGACCCCCACGCGCCCGCAATATATTAAATGCTGGCGGACACGGGACTAGAACCATAGTCTGAAGAGTGCTGTAGAAGCAGAGCGCTACCCAGGTGAGCCACAGGACTGCATCACAAAGCAGCTACAACGCGCCCTTACTGCAACAACACATGAAACTGGTGCTGAATCCCCCGGAGGGACTAAAAGCACTCCAGGGCATCAAGCAGCAAGCTAAATATGCAGACGAGACGAACCAAGGATCACGCCCGTAATCCCCAGGCCCAGACGACCCTCGGCAAGATCATTACACAGCAAGATCATTACACAGGTGAGATGATTACACAGACGCACCCAAGGAATTACACCCGCAGCCCCAGGCCCAGACATCCCTCGGGCAAAGCACAATATATTCCAATAGGCCGCCGGAGCAACACCAGCACACCGTAACTCCGGGCACCAGAAAATTACCTAAAGCAATAAAGCGAGTAAAGACTACGCTGTCCCCCCCCCCCCTGAACCCACTGTGTTGCCCTCCACGGGCCGTCAAACCAGAAACAGATGCCCACACTCCCTGCTGATTCACCGACGCTCTGCAGCTAAGGTCCAGAGAGACCAAGAAGGTGAGCCCCTTGAGGCACTGTCTTAAATAGCTTCCCTAGCAGGATTCGGTTTCGTGTCACCCTGCCTAAACCGATCCTACAACCTGGATGTCACTAGCCAGCCCCCTCCTCACAGGAGCCTTCCGTAGGGATGTTCGGTCTCTTGGCGCAACTAAAGGTGCCCCTCCTCTAGGCGCGGAGGGGTGGGGCGCCTGCTCATTCTGAACATGGTTCACTCCGAAGGGACATCTTTCAGGATCTGGGAGCCCGGGGACAAGTGTAATTTGGGGGCCCCTGTTCAGAGCAGCTTTGAATTTATGATCCAATTTCAGCCCTTTCATGCCCTCTTCGGCCAGGTCACTTTGGGTGCACAATGCAGCAGGTCTCACATTTGCAACAATTTGAGCTCTTGGCATTGTAAATACCGCTTTTTTCTGACCGGAGTGTTGTGGACAGCCGGGCTTGGCTCCGCTGGGTGTTCGTGGCCGGGCTTGGCTCCGCCGACTTCCTGTCCCTCGTTGTGGTGCCTGAGGGCCGGGCAAAAGCTCCTTCTGTGGTCTGGCCGGGCTTGGCTCCGCCGGGCCAAAATCAACTACAACCCCCAGAAGCCCCTCGCGGCAAGGACGTCGCGCACGCAAACAGGAAGCGCCTGGAGGCGCATAAAGGCTCCCTTGCGATAGAGACCAGGGGGACCGCTTTTTTCTGACCGGAGTGTTGTGGACAGCCGGGCTTGGCTCCGCTGGGTGTTCGTGGCCGGGCTTGGCTCTGCCAACTTCCTGTCCCTCGTTGTGGTGCCTGAGGGCCGGGCAAAAGCTCCGCCTGTGGTCTGGCCGAGCTTGGCTCCGCCGGGCCGAAATCAACTACAACCCCCAGCAGCCCCTCGCGGCAAGGACGCCGCGCACGCAAACAGGAAGCGCCTGGAGGCGCATAAAGGATCCCTTGCTTCCTCGTCCCGCGGGACGCGCGCGGGCTCGCGCCGGGAGAAGCCCGGGACAAGGGCGGGACAGTCTATGACAGTCATAGACAGGAAGAGGCAGGGCTGGGCCATATCTCTTGGCCTATCTTGTCACGGATCTTTTGGACGTTAAAGACTCTAAATTCCGGTAAAGTGTTTCCCTGATATATTGTCTATAATTCAGGTTGCTTTCTATTGGATATATTTGTGGCTTTATTTGTACCTCAGCTTATAATCCAAGGCTTAGGATAAACCATGCCAAGTTGTTCCAAGGAGAAATTCATATCGGGGTCAGGCCCTATTGACAATTACCTGGTGAAGATTGTAAATAAAATCAACAATGATAGGAGGGCCTCACTGGGAAGGGACAGTCACCCTAACATTACACAAGTCCCCCCGACTCCTGTGGAGAGCCTCTCAGAGGCTGTTATCCCCGATTCGGATCCTACAGTGTTTACCACGGTTTTAGCCCAGGTTCACACCGAGCCACCAGATGTAGATTTACACATAGTAAGCGAGGACAAAGAGGATATTGAGGAAGCACTGCCTGTTGCCAGACCGGTTAGAAATTGCAGGAAACAATCAAACAAAAGGGGGGGGAAGCATTCCAAAAAAAAGGGTAGATACTCCCTTACAAACGCAGACTAATACAGAGGAGCCTATTAAAGTACAGGTTGAAAGCACTGGGACTAATAGTATGCTTAGCCCTGACCAATTTTCGCAACTACTTCACTCCCTGGAAGCAATGTTTGAAGCCAAATTAGAGCAGTTTGTTCAACCCCTAGTGCGGAAACTCGACAGTGTTACTGCCGAAGTTAAGAGGTTAGGAGGGATGCTTTCAAAACAATTAACAACGGCTGACAGTACTAAGGAGGTGGTGATGGATATAGGAGGGCCAGAGCAGGTAGCCAGAGGGGGAAAGCAGCAGCAAGCTACCCAGCATTTAAAGAATATTGACCCAGTCATAACAGCTCCCACCACTGTAGCGAGTGAAGCTACACGAACAACAACAGGGCCTCCCTGTTCAACTAGCAACAGTTTGGTAAGGAGAAGTAGATCTATGAACCTACCCCCAGCGTGTTCCCCCTACATTGTAGTCTTAACAAATGTTCCGCCCCAAGACACGCAATTAGCCCAGACTTATGAGGAAATACATGATGCCCTTAAAAACAAGACCGTGTCATGGCTAAACAGGAATTGTGGTTTCCCTACAAAATTTGCCCCGGATATCATAACTACTAGAAGGGTAAATTGGATCGGGCCTTCTAAGAAGACCTGTAAAGGGGACTGTATAATTATTAACTTTAGACACCCACAATATGTGGCCACAGTCCTGTTAAGGGCAGCCTCATGGACGCACGATGATAACAGCATAGGGGTGCGTCCTCTTGGGTTTTTTTATAACCATCTTTCTGGAACGCCCCCACATAGTGTGAGAAGGAGACCCTTTACTCCCGTTATGGCTCAGATGCCGGTTTCATTTCAGGGCCCCTGCGGAGAGAATCATTTTAATTTTGATGTGAGAAGGAGACCCTATACTCCCGCTACGGCACAGACGCCGGTTTCATTTCAGGGACTCGGTGGAGAGAATTACTTTAATTTTGGGCCCAACATCCCTACACACAACAGATTTGATGCGCTTTCTACCCTAGAGCTGTGCGATTGACGTGAGGTAAAAAAGGGTCCTTGGGAAGAGTCACACCCTGTCTCGGCCACCCCGATACAGGACCAACTTGGTTTGACCCCTCCCGCTACCCTCTGTAACCCTGTAACATCGTGTAATGCCAAGGGGGTAACGGTTAAGATGATAAGTTGGAACGTCGCTGGCCTGCGTTCAAAGAGAGATGATACCAACTGGTTAAATTTTGTGAAACAATATGATATTGTGGCTCTTCAAGAAACTTGGGACAGAGACTGTGATTTCTGGCTAGATGGTTTCACCTCTTATTTTGTCCCTGCATCAAAATCGTCGGCCGGGAGAGATAAAGGGGGACTTGTGTTATTGGTTTCTGTGAATGTAAGAGGGACAGTTAACAGAGTAGAATGTGCCTCTAATAATTTCTTAATCCTGGAATTAAAACTTACTAATAACACCAAATTAATTTTAGTAAACTGTTACAATTCTCAGCAAGGGGATTCCCCAAACGTACACTTGTTGTGGTTGACAGAGTTTTTAAACACTTATACTGTAAAGCAAACCACTTTCTGCAAATTCATTTTGTTGAGTGATTTCAATGTCCATTTATGTAGTCATAATTGTTTACTAGTGGATAATGATGGGCCAGACTTCACATCCCCGCAACATTTTGAGCATACTAGCAAGGGGGAAGCACTGGAGAAACTTTTATCTAACAATGATTTGTTTGAAGCAGGGTTTTCAGATAAAAGTTCTCGTGTCCCCACATACATAGGCAGGGATTGCGAAACTATAATTGATTACATATTTCTTTCCTCTGGACTTTTAAAATATGTTGTTTTTTATAATGCTATACTCTCCCCTTTTAGTGACCATAATCCAGTGGTAATTGAACTGCTAAATAGTTTATTCCTTTTTAATAAAACCACCCCGTCATCGGTGGTAGCTGAAGTAAAAGTAAAAAATCAGGGGCGGAGATTAAACTGGAGTAAGGTTGTGCCAGAGGAGTTCTTTAATATCATTACCACTAAGGCAGCTCAGGATTTAAATATCTGTGGAGATCCCCATTCTAACGGGGAGCAAGTAATATTCTCCTATGAAGCCTTCTGCTCCCAAGTGGCAAAAGAACTCACGACCAAACATCGTCCAGCCAAAAACAACCTGGTTATGGGCTGGTTTGACCACAAATGCACTAAATCCCATAACCTCCTGAAAAAAGCACTCCAGGAGCGACCAAGGAATAATGCTTTGGTTGCCCAGCTCAGAAGCGAGTACTCAATGGTAGTACAGAAAAGGAAAAATAAAATCAAACACGACGCGTGGGTTGACCTAATGGAAAAAGCAACCCTAAAAGACAGTGCAAAATTCTGGTCTATCATTAACACGCCCCTGTTTTCAAATAGCAAAAATAATGTTTTCGAAGTTAATATTGCAGAGGAGGACTAGTTGAGCCACTTTGAACAAATCTACGGTAGTCATTTGGAGTTAGAAATCTTTGTGGCCCCAGCCTCAGACTCTCCCGTCTTGCCTGTAAGGTTTCACTTGACGGAAGTTGTAAAAGCAATTGAGGACTCGGCAGGACGTAAGGCACCAGGGCCAGACGGGGTTCCCTCAGATATGTATAAAGCTAACCCATTGTACTGGGCCAACATCCTGACTAACGTTTTTAACTCCTCGGCCTGTGTTGGATTCCCTAAATCTTGGTCCCGGTCAACTATAATCCCGGTCTTTAAGAAGGGCCAAAGGGCTGACCCTAGATGTTATAGGCCCATATCCTTGCTAGATTCCTCTATAAAAATTCTGGGGAAGGTAATTCTAGCTAGGATAACAGGGTGGGCCTCTGACAATAACATTCTGTCAGATGCCCAATATGGCTTTAGAGCTGGGAGGAGCAAGGAGGATCAATGTTTGAACCTTCACTTAATAACATTTAAGTACACCAAGGCTACCAGGGGCTCCATGTATCTGGGTTTTATGGACTTGTCCACAGCTTTTGATCTAGTTAATAGGTCAAAGCTGTGGACCATGCTCCTGGAACTGGGACTTGACCGGTCCCTTGTGTATTTTTTGGCCGAGCTGCATAAGGATCTGAACGCCTCAATCAGGATGACAAAAGAGGGGAAATGCACGTCCAGTTTTAAGTCCGGCAGAGGGGTGCGCCAGGGATGCATCTTGGCCCCTATGTTATTTACTTTATATGTAAATTCATTGGAGGTAAACCTGTTAACAGTGACTCCAGACATTCCGCGTATGGGAGGAACACCGGTTCCGGTGCTCCTATACGCGGATGACGCTGTCCTGTTGGCGAGGACCCCGTTGGGCCTGCAAAGACTGCTGGAATCGTTTGGAGATTTTATGAGAAGCCTGGATTTGGTAGTAAACAATGGCAAATCGCATGTTATGTCTCTGGGGACCTCAAAAAACAAAGTTAAGACCTTTTTCTGTGGTAGTGAAGAATTCACCAGAGTGAAGGTATTTACCTACCTGGGAGTAGTCTTTGATGATAAGGGTTCATGGTCCCCTCAACTCTCAATTAAGGTAAATTCGGTGAGAAATTCTTCAGCCGCAGTGCTAGGCTTTGCTAAAAGGCTGGGGGGAAACCCTATGAGGCAATCTTAACAATATACAAGGCCAAGACCATTCCCATCGCAAGGTACGGGGCCTCAATATGGGGATTCACTAAACCCGACGTTATTCAAACTGAGGAAAACAAATTCCTACGGTCCCTCCTAGGCCTCCCTCAATCTACTGCTACCCACTCTGTCCATCTAGAATTGGAGATTGGTTACCTAGCAGATATAATTAAAATAGCCCCAATGCTGCTATGGATTAAAACTTGGTTAAACCCGAACCTCTCCCTAAACCATAAGATCTTAAAGGACTGTATTTTGCTCGATAATATGAACAAAATGCAGTGGTTGTCTTACATAAAAATGTTAGCAATGTATATGGGGCGACCAGAGATCTTTTTTAATCCGGAGTCTCTTTGTAAGGCAGACTTAGAGTGGGTAAAAACTAATTTCATCAAGCTAAGGGAGGCTGAGCAGGAAGGAGTAGAACTACGTAAATCTTTGGTTAGCGGCCATGTTTTGGTTACCCAATCAATAGCTATGTCACCTTACTTGATCATTGTAACAAATTCTTTTCATAAATGGCTATTCACTAAACTTCGGTTTAACCAAATTTACACAGTGCTCGGGGATTTGGAGGGTTGGAGTAGACCTGAAGATGCTGCTCCATGCAAATGTGATGACTTTTCCCCGCAAGACACTATGCACTTTATGATCTTTTGCCCATTGTACCAAGATGCCAGGAAAAGGTTTATTCTTCCATTACTGAAAAAGATGAATTGTATTCAGTGTAAACCTGCTTTATTGTTTTTACAACTGTTAGAATCCCCAGGTAACTATGTTCTGTGTCGCCAGCTTTCTTGCCACGTCTGTCAGAAATAAGAGGGTTAGACAGAAAGCTATCCAAGAACTTGAATCCTCTTAATACACAGACAATGTATTTCTATCAATTGCTTAACCATGGGTTTGAATGATCATGTATTTTATTCGATTTTGAATTGCATTTTTATCCTGTATACTACATTTTTAACAGATATTTTAAACGTTTTTGTATTTGTATAGCATACTTTTATGATTTTAAATAATCGAATAAAGTGGTTTTGACTTGACTTGACTTGACTTGACAATGCCTTTTATTTATGTGTTGGTTTTTAAAACATAAATAAAAGGCATTATTGTTTATAATGCCAGTAGCTTAAACTCTCGTAAATGCGAGACTTATTGCATTGCAAATGCTTGTTTTAATTGCAAATGTGCAGAGTAACCCATTACTACCACCTAAGTATTTCAAACCTGTTGGGTCTTGTTCATGGTACTGTAAGTCCATCCCTTGTTTCTCTATTTACAGTACAAGCCCATCTTAGCCTGATATGAGGCATTATGGGACATGTAGTTTTCTAATTCAGGTTACAGCACTCTCTAGTGTTGGTGTTCGAGGCCCTCCTCCACCCGCAGGTTTCACCTGCGCCTCATCCCTGGTGGTCCAGTGTACCTCTGTCTCCATTCTCTCGCTCCGCTTTTGCTCTCCTTTTTGACTCGTTTTTTACCCTCACTTCTATCTCCCCCCTTCACTCTCCTTCATGGTCTTTCCTCCATTTTCTGTCATTCTCCCCTCATTTCAAGCTCCCCCTTCACTCTCCTTCTGTGCCTTTCCTCAGTTTTTCACTCGTTTTTTACCCTCATCTTAATCTCACCCTTTCACTTTCCTTCTGTGTCCTCTGTGTCTTTCCTCCACTCTTTCTTGCACTTTTGCTGCCTAATTTGCACTTTTCTCTCTCTTTTTGCCTTTTTCATTTTGCCTTATTCAGCCCATTTTTCCCTGCCGCTGCTGGCCCCGCGGCCCCTCCCCCCCAGTACAACCAGTTCGACCAGTCCAATCCAGCTCACCTCCCCGCTCCCGCCTCCCAGCTGTCCAGCCCTCCCCAACCCCTACTTAATGGGGGCCGCACCACCAGCGCGCGACAGGCACGCCTGTCTGCGCCCATCCGCAACCAAACTGCGACCAGCGCCAGTAACCCTGGATCTCTGCACCGACAACGCTACGACCTAGCGGCACTCCACGCTCTCAACCTAGGTCGCAACAACAACTGCAAGCTAGCGTCACCAGCCGACACCCACGGACCCTTCAGCTGTCATCGCTGCCGGCACACCTGCAGCACTGCCAAGACAACGGACCCGGCGCAATCCTCCCGCAAGAACACAACCAAACCGAAGACCCTGCAATTCATCCTGGGGTGAGCTGGGGTCTATAAGGAGGTACGGAGATCATCAGGTGTGTGTGTGCCAGGCTGGGACACACACACACAGGTGCCAGGTCAGACTTGGATGGATGCAATAACCTCTGAAAGGTGGGTGCCAGGTCACTCGTAACCTCATTACAGGAGTGGGGTGCGCAGGAGAGAGTAACATCTTCAAACAAGAAACTATTTAAAATCCTGAAAACTCCACTTTATGGTCTTGCAACATTATGTGGAAAATAATTAGCAAATGAATGGGCTTCCGTAGCGGACTTGCTGCTTGTTACAGCAACTTATTGAGATAAAGTTTGCATTGCAAATAAGCCAAAGCTAACACAATTTGAATTAGTAACGGTAAGATTCGCAATGAAGTAGAGACAAGTTAAACAATCATTGACATAGCCAATAGGTCTCGCATTTGGGACTGTATAAGTATTTACTTATGCAGCAGAATATCCTTGGTGCAACAACATCAACTGTTGCATGGCTAAACACTTATAAGGTCCCAAAGGCGAGACCTATTGGCTATGCCATTGCTTGTTTCCTAAACAGCACAAGCGCACTGCGTAGGAGAGACCTAAAAAGCAGAAGCTCAGGGCTCGTGAGTAAATCTCAACGGTTGTAAATAAAGAGCTGAAATCTGGCTTGTATATATATTTTTTTTAATGCATGGTTAGGATGGCCCACGTGGGGTCATTATTGGCAGACCTATTGCAGTGCAAATGCTTGTTTAATATTGCAACTGCATCTACAGACCTAATATCGCTCAGGTGAGATGGCACGCAAAGAGGACCATCACATAAGAGCAAAAGGCTGCTTTATTAGGAAAGGAATATCAACAATTATTAATAACAAGCAACACACTGCATCTTGAATCCTAACCCCCCCACCCTTAATGCTCTGCCCAACACTGAACAACTTAACCAGTCAAAACAACCCCAACTTCCACTTCCCTCCAACATCCTTCAAAACATGTCCATCCAACCTACACCAAAGGTTGCCTTCACCAGTCCCTTGGTCTAGTGACCCCCAAGCCTTCCTTCCTTTCCCCACAAACTGAAAGTTGCAACCTGCCCTAAAATCAGCAAAATAAAACCTACTTAATAACAGCATACCACACAATAACGCCCTAACAAAATGGCAAAATAAGGACATGAAACCCAGTACCCGAGAAAAGGGTGTGGGGATTAATTAAAAGAACAATCTAATAGCAGGGACAGAAAAGACATCAATTTGGGTGCGGCAAGGAAAAAACCACCAGAAACACATGCATAGGTGCCTCAGCCATATGAGAATGAGGTTACGCTGGCCCTATGCCACGGAACGGCCCCTACAACTCCCCTCTGCAGTCCAACTAATCAGGGGTCCAGATGGCCCTCGGAGTGCACCACATGCCCTAAGACCTGGGGGAAGCGAAGATATAAAATCAATGAGCTTCTCTTCCACTCCCCCACCCCTCTCCACGAGGGATTACTGTACATTTCAGGCCGTAATCTACAAATATATGCAATCATGTAATAACGAAGCGCAGAAGGCAGTTGGTGCGCTGGGGTAATGAGTTACTCCGTACTACTGGTAGCTATTCAGGGACATTTTCTCCGTATAGGTTTGGACGGAGGCTATTGAAATGTTCCAATATTCTGTAATATATTACTAAATTATTTTTTTCTTGGCTATTAGTGCGGTGTATTTAGTGTCTCATCTATTGCATAGAGAAACAGTCTACAAAAGCCAAATATTCTTCAAAAAGTACTCCCGGGTAGCACATATATCCTCGTTCCTGTGCGGCAATAGTGAGGCACCAGTAGAAAAGATGTGACGCTGCGTTAATTCCAAGATGGCATAAACGACTTGTACGCCCAGAGCTCGCGCACTGCAGCCGAACCTGCAAATCTACTTTCACAATTTTTACCTGTGTGCAGAAAAAATGACCAGAAATAGCCTTAACTACTATACTCACACAACGGAGTTTTTCTCCTCCCATATATGCCAGCATTTTGAAACTAGAAAGAGAGAGACTTTGAAAACTAAATCGAGAGACTTTATTTTCTCTATTAATGTATGTTGTAGGAAAGTCAACTTTATGGAAGATAGCTAAAATAAAATTATTTTTGGCTTAAAAAATCAGGGGGGTCCCTTCTGACTCTGTCCTGTTGACATATAGGTTTTCGACCCAGCAATAAGACAACATCACCAATCCGAGTTTAAACCAGTTTTATTCAGTCGTGTGGCTTCCAGCGGTAAAGGCCTCGTTGGGTGTCACAGTGCGGTCTGCCTCGCTTTTGCTTGCACATTTGTGACCAGCATGTCCCTTGGCTTGCCAAACTTGCTGCAGCTGTCGATTTGGCCATGAAGACGTACAGCGACAGACTGACAGCTCTAATAGGTTTAAGAAGGGGTTGTGCCAGCGTTCGAACTAGGAGATGGCCACTAAGCATGGGCGTAAAATCCGCTCCGCTCGCGGATTTTTCGTATTTTCGGCAAATTCGCAATCCGCGAACTCTCGCGAATTTGTCAAAAATCCGTGAATCCGCTCGCGGCGGATTTTTTGCTTGGTTGCGGCGCGCGGCGTGGTGCACGGCGTTCACTTTCCGTCATTAAGCGTTTGCCGAGTTGTTTTTCTCGATCATATTTTGCGAATGCCGCGCCATTTTGGATCTTGCTGCGTGATCCCGCGGGAGTTTGGCGCCCGCGAATACGTAATCGCGGCTTGCCACCTTGCACAGCACACCTCGCGAGAGTTCGCAATTGCGAACACGTAGTTGCGGCGGAAAGGAACAATCTCGCACTCGCGAAATAGAGATTTTGCAATTCTGCACAAGAAATCCACCAGCAAACAGGATAAACCTTCAGAAAATGATGATTTTTATCAGAATCACTCCTCAGGTTGACATTTGCATGGCCTTTTTTTTTGCAAGGAGTCCATTTTTTGGGGAGGGGGGAAGGAAGTGCCCCACAGTCTCCAACTTCCTGTTCCTGTCCAGCAGGCTCCTCCCAGTGCTTTGTCCATCTCCTGGTCACTTTCATTTGGATCTGGAGCTGGAAGGATTACTTTTTGTGGGTGCTGCTGGATATTTGGATTTGAGGCCTTTTTGACTTTCTTTGGATCACTTTTGGATTAGAAATCAACTTTCACAAGTAAGTTTGTTTGGGGCATTACAGTTGCTGCAACTACAATTTTTGAACTTTTTTCAGAACATTAAATAAATTATATTGTGGGTAGCCACAGTATCCAGTAGGAGCAGGGTTGGTTATGGGTGCATGATACAACTGTTTTGTTGAATTTAAACACCATTGAGGCCATGGATGGGCTGGGATTGTGCTGATTTTTGTTGTTTTTGTCGTTTTTTTGGGGCTGCTGGTGGGGCCCTTTGCCCAGGGGTGGTGAGTGTTGCATGGGCCTAGTCTTTCTGTGTGGTGTCTTCTTGAATTTAAACATCATTGAGGCCATGGATGGGCTGGGATTGTGCTTATTTTATTGTTTTTGTCGTTTTTTGGGGGCTGCTGGTGTGGCCTTTTGCCCAGGGGTGGTGGTGCATGGACTGAGTGTGCCTGTGGTGTGGTCTCACTCTCTTTAATGTAAACATCATGGATGGCATTGGATTGTGGTGATTTCTGGCTGTCTTTCTGTTTTTTGGGGGTGTACTGTTGATGTGGACTGGCCATGTGGGTGGTGGTGGTGGCCATCTTGAGTGCTGGCTGGTACAGGCAACATGTGCTTGGGGTGCAAGGGGCCATTTAGAAGAGAGGCAGTGTCTGAGGCCTGCACTTATTTTGCCTACTTTTCATCCATTATGCCCAGGGGTAGTGAGTGTTGCATGGGCCTAGTGTTTCTGAGGGGTGTCTTCTTGAATTTAAACACCATTGAGGCCATGGATGGGCTGGGATTGTGCTGATTTTATTGTTTTTTGTCGTTTTTTTGGGGCTGCTGGTGGGGCCCTTTGCCCAGGGGTGGTGAGTGTTGCATGGGCCTAGTCTTTCTGTGGGGTGTCCTCTTGAATTTAAACACCATTGAGGCCATGGATGGGCTGGGATTGTGCTGTTTTTTGTTGTTTTTGTCTTTTCTTTGGGGCTGCTGGTGTGGCCTTTTGCCTAGGGGTAGTGGTGCATGGACTGAGTGTGCCTGTAGTGTGGTCTCACTCTCTTTAATGTAAACATCCTGGATGGCATTGGATTGTGGTGATTTTTGGATGTTTTTCTGTTTTTTTGGGGTGTACTGTTGATGTGGACTGGCTTGGGGTGTAAGGGGCCATTTTGAAGAGAGGCAGTGTCTGAGGCCTGCACTTATTTTGCCTACTTTTCATCCATTATGCCCAGGGGTAGTGAGTGTTGCATGGGCCTTGTCTTTCTGTGGGGTGTCTTCTTGAATTTAAACACCATTGAGGCCATGGATGGGCTGGGATTGTGCTGAATTTTGTTGTTTTTGTCGTTTTTTGGGGCTGCTGGTGGGGCCCTTTGACCAGGGGTGGTGAGTGTTGCATGGGCCTAGTCTTTCTGTGGGGTGTCCTCTTGAAGTTAAACACCATTGAGGCCATGGATGGGCTGGGATTGTTTTTTTTCTGTGTTTTTTGTCGTTTTTTTGGGACTGCTGGTGTGGCCTTTTTGCCAAGGGGTAGTGATGCATAGACTGAGTGTGCCTGTGGGGTCTCACTCTCTTTAATGCAAACATCCTGGATGGCATTGGATTGTGGTGATTTTTGGCTGTTTTTCTGTTTTTTTGGGGTGTACTGTTGATGTGGACTGGCTTGGGGTGTAAGGGGCCATTTTGAAGAGAGGCAGTGTCTGAGGCCTGCACTTATTTTGCCTACTTTTCATCCATTATGCCCAGGGGTAGTGAGTGTTGCATGGGCCTAGTCTTTCTGTGGGGTGTCTTCTTGAATTTAAACACCATTGAGGCCATGGATGGGCTGGGATTGTGCTGAATTTTGTCGTTTTTGTCGTTTTTTGGGGCTGCTGGTGGGGCCCTTTGACCAGGGGTGGTGAGTGTTGCATGGGCCTAGTCTTTCTGTGGGGTGTCCTCTTGAAGTTAAACACCATTGAGGCCATGGATGGGCTGGGATTGTGCTGTTTTTTGTGTTTTTTGTCGTTTTTTTGGGGCTGCTGGTGTGGCCTTTTGCCAAGGGGTAGTGATGCATGGACTGAGTGTGCCTGTGGGGTCTCACTCTCTTTAATGTAAACATCCTGGATGGCATTGGATTGTGGTGATTTTTGGCTGTTTTTCTGTTTTTTGGGGGTGTACTGTTGATGTGGACTGGCCATGTGGGTGGTGGTGGTGGCCATCTTGAGTGCTGGCTGGTACAGGCAACATGTGCTTGGGGTGCAAGGGGCCATTTAGAAGAGAGGCAGTGTCTGAGGCCTGCACTTATTTTGCCTACTTTTCATCCATTATGCCCAGGGGTAGTGAGTGTTGCATGGGCCTAGTGTTTCTGAGGGGTGTCTTCTTGAATTTAAACACCATTGAGGCCATGGATGGGCTGGGATTGTGCTGATTTTATTGTTTTTTGTCGTTTTTTTGGGGCTGCTGGTGGGGCCCTTTGCCCAGGGGTGGTGAGTGTTGCATGGGCCTAGTCTTTCTGTGGGGTGTCCTCTTGAATTTAAACACCATTGAGGCCATGGATGGGCTGGGATTGTGCTGTTTTTTGTTGTTTTTGTCTTTTCTTTGGGGCTGCTGGTGTGGCCTTTTGCCTAGGGGTAGTGGTGCATGGACTGAGTGTGCCTGTAGTGTGGTCTCACTCTCTTTAATGTAAACATCCTGGATGGCATTGGATTGTGGTGATTTTTGGATGTTTTTCTGTTTTTTTGGGGTGAACTGTTGATGTGGACTGGCTTGGGGTGTAAGGGGCCATTTTGAAGAGAGGCAGTGTCTGAGGCCTGCACTTATTTTGCCTACTTTTCATCCATTATGCCCAGGGGTAGTGAGTGTTGCATGGGCCTAGTCTTTCTGTGGGGTGTCTTCTTGAATTTAAACACCATTGAGGCCATGGATGGGCTGGGATTGTGCTGAATTTTGTCGTTTTTGTTGTTTTTTGGGGCTGCTGGTGGGGCCCTTTGACCAGGGGTGGTGAGTGTTGCATGGGCCTAGTCTTTCTGTGGGGTGTCCTCTTGAAGTTAAACACCATTGAGGCCATGGATGGGCTGGGATTGTACTGTTGTATGTGTTTTTTGTCGTTTTTTTGGGGCTGCTGGTGTGGCCTTTTGCCAAGGGGTAGTGATGCATAGACTGAGTGTGCCTGTGGGGTCTCACTCTCTTTAATGCAAACATCCTGGATGGCATTGGATTGTGGTGATTTTTGGCTGTTTTTCTGTTTTTTTGGGGTGTACTGTTGATGTGGACTGGCTTGGGGTGTAAGGGGCCATTTTGAAGAGAGGCAGTGTCTGAGGCCTGCACTTATTTTGCCTACTTTTCATCCATTATGCCCAGGGGTAGTGAGTGTTGCATGGGCCTAGTCTTTCTGTGGGGTGTCTTCTTGAATTTAAACACCATTGAGGCCATGGATGGGCTGGGATTGTGCTGAATTTTGTCGTTTTTGTTGTTTTTTGGGGCTGCTGGTGGGGCCCTTTGACCAGGGGTGGTGAGTGTTGCATGGGCCTAGTCTTTCTGTGGGGTGTCCTCTTGAAGTTAAACACCATTGAGGCCATGGATGGGCTGGGATTGTGCTGTTGTTTGTGTTTTTTGTCGTTTTTTTTTCTGTGGGGTGTCCTCTTGAAGTTAAACACCATTGAGGCCATGGATGGGCTGGGATTGTGCTGTTGTATGTGTTTTTTGTCGTTTTGTTGGGGCTGCTGGTGTGGCCTTTTGCCAAGGGGTAGTGATGCATGGACTGAGTGTGCCTGTGGGGTCTCACTCTCTTTAATGCAAATATCCTGGATGGCATTGGATTGTGGTGATTTTTGGCTGTTTTTCTGTTTTTTTGGGGTGTACTGTTGATGTGGACTGGCTTGGGGTGTAAGGGGCCATTTTGAAGAGAGGCACTTATTTTGCCTACTTTTCATCCATTATGCCCAGGGGTAGTGAGTGTTGCATGGGCCTAGTCTTTCTGTGGGGTGTCTTCTTGAATTTAAACACCATTGAGGCCATGGATGGGCTGGGATTGTGCTGAATTTTTTCGTTTTTGTCGTTTTTTGGGGCTGCTGGTGGGGCCCTTTGACCAGGGGTGGTGAGTGTTGCATGGGCCTAGTCTTTCTGTGGGGTGTCCTCTTGAAGTTAAACACCATTGAGGCCATGGATGGGCTGGGATTGTGCTGTTGTTTGTGTTTTTTGTCGTTTTTTTGGGGCTGCTGGTGTGGCCTTTTGCCAAGGGGTATTGATGCATGGACTGAGTGTGCCTGTGGGGTCTCACTCTCTTTAATGTAAACATCCTGGATGGCATTGGATTGTGGTGATTTTTGGCTGTTTTTCTGTTTTTTTGGGGTGTACTGTTGATGTGGACTGGCTTGGGGTGTAAGGGGCCATTTTGAAGAGAGGCAGTGTCTGAGGCCTGCACTTATTTTGCCTACTTTTCATCCATTATGCCCAGGGGTAGTGAGTGTTGCATACTTGCATGGCCCTAGTCTTTCTGTGGGGTGTCTTCAATGTAAACATCATGGATGGCATGGGATTGTGCTGATTTTTCTGTGTTTTGTCGATTTTTTGGGGTGTATAACTGAACTGATGTTCCTCTGTCTTCCATTGCTTTTAGGTGCACAAGACTCAAGAGAACCACCAGTGCCAGGAAGAAGTCCTGCAGCGGTGTGTGTGTGCAGCATAACGTCACGCGACGTCACGTCTGGACACAGACAACTCTGCAACTCGTGCAACTGCTGCCTGCTGTTCTGACCTGCTCTGAAGAAGATGGCCCCAAAAAAAGTTACCCGTAGCTCCTCTAGCAAGAAAGGTGCCAGTAAGGAGCAGAAGAAGCAAGTTACCAAGGAGACTGGTGTGCCGGCCGCCCCTTTTTTTGGGAGTAAAAAAAAAAGTATGCCTGCAGCAGCAGCGGGATCTGCTGGGGACCAAGCTGGGAGCAGCACCCCCGCTCCATTGGGCTCAGTGCCACCACCACCACCACGCCAACTTAAGTCCAAGCCCTTGAGTGCTGCAGAGGCAGCCAGTATAGTTGTTCAATCACCATCGACCAGTGATGTTGGCTCATCGCAAGAAAGCAGCAGCAATGTCCCTCAATCAACACAGGTTGTTGTAGCTCATCTGACGAGTGTTGAACAACCACAGCCGCAACAACTATCACATGTGCAAGTACAAGCCCAAGTACATGTGGAAGGAGAGGCAGCGCAAGGAGATGCGCAAGCAGAGGTGCATGGAGGGTCACAAGTGCCCACAATAGTTGTTCCTCCCGAAGTAGGGCACATCAGGAAATCGACAATCAAGGCGAGGTATCATTTGAGGAAGACACTCCTCCAGATGATCATTCATTGTCTTCCACACCCATAGCAGGGAAGAGATCAAGGTGGTGTCTACATCTTCTTCAAGCACACCTCCTTCTGATGATACGGATCAAAATTGGAAACCAGCACCACTGCCGTCTGAGAGTGAGGCACACCATGATCTGACAAAGGTAGTTAAGCGTAAAAGGAAGCTCGTCCAATGTCTCAGAGTTATGGAGTGTGATGATGAGGCTCAGCAAGAAGTGGCGGATACTGCTGCTGATGAAGACTCTGACAACGACGACCCAGTCATCATAAAGGTAACTGCAGCCCCAGCGGGCATGCAGCAAACAGACATTTTGACCCTAGCCCGAAAAGCTGCTGAGCGTGAAGATGATGATGTTGTCGACGAGGAGGCAGTGGAAACACCACCACAATCATTGGAGTTAAGTAGTACACCAACTCGTACCGCTTCCATATTTCTTTCTGGCAAAGAAGGGACCTCCATCCACCTCGACCTTAATTAGTGGCGGTGAAAGTGCACAACGTACAAAAGTTGGGCAATCCAGATCCTCCACTTCATCTGGCATTAGCAGCATGACCACCACCACCAGTATCGCCGCCTCCTCCAGGCCCCACAGACACTTCAAGTCACCAGTTTGGGACTTCTTTACTGTTTGCCCAAAAAGGGAAAAGTTCGCCATTTGTACCCTTTGTAAGGTTGCAGTTAGTCGTGGTAAGTCAGGTACCAACTATGGTACCGGAGGCCAGAGAGGTCATCTTAAGAGACAGCACACTGTCCAATGGTTTGCGCACCTAAAGGCGATCAAGGAAGCCCGAATTGGAAGTCAAGAAAATGTTGATGTTTCATCTGATGATGACGAGGAGGAAGAAGACGTGTCAAACACTTCACTTACACCCAGTATCCCTGTCAGCAGCACACCCCATGAGAGGCACACTAAGAGTGTTGGAGCGAGTGAGACACCAACGCGCAAAAGTTCACCAGCGAGCATAATTGCGTCAACGAAGTCATTATCATCCCGTAAATGCTTGGTCCAGGGCAACATTAGAACCATGTTTTCTTCAGACGCGCCATATGAACGCAACCACCCACTGACGCGTCTGTATAACACTAAGCTGGCTAAAATGCTAGCTGTGGACCTTCTCCCTTTTTCTTTTGTAGAAGCGGTAGGTTTTCTAGAATTAGTGGCAACGCTCTGCCCTAAATGGAAGGTTCCTAGCCGGTTCTATTTTGCCAGAGTTGCGGTTCCAGCACTACATGAAGATGTGCTGGAGGCGATTGGGGCAGCTTTGCAGAAGAGTGCTGTTCACACTATACATCTGACAACAGACATGTGGACCAGTGGCGCAGGCGCTGATTACATGTGCATCACTGCACACTGGGTCTCTTTTTCAGGTGTTAAAGCAAAGCTAAACGCAGGTGTTGACCCAGACCAAGTTTTTAAAGCTGCTCGGAAACATGCAACACTAGCCATGTTTGGCTTGGAGAAAAGTCACACAGCAGAAAACATTTTGGACGAGTTTAACAAAAAGGTCTTTCACTGGCTGTCCCCAAAAAAACGCCAGATTGGTTATGTTTCCACGGATAATGGCGCCAATGTAGTTAAGGCCATGGCGATGGGTGCATATTTCAGAGTGCCTTGTTTGGCGCACTGTATCAACCTGGTAGTTCAAAAATTCTTGAGTGATAGAGACAGTACTATTTAGGAGGGACAAGGGCACCCAAGGCGCAATAAGCTAAGGACCATGGGTAGGTACTATATTATAAAGAACAAGGGTCCTTAGAGCAACAAAACAATGGAGAAAAAATAAATATAGACCAAATGGAAATATATTATTAGGGGAATTGTCCAGCCGGACGATTTATTTCCCTGATACAAAAGTAATTCTAAAAACAATAGAACACTGAGTGTGATAGAAGCGGGACACCATCCGGTGTCCGACTAACACACTGAAAAGACAAACAACATACAAAATAACAGGCAATAGCAGGACATCTGATTAGAATGACACATTACACTAAATGCATAAATTGTTTATACTTTTTTCTTGCATATGTGTATACTTTAGATAGTCTGGTTTATGTTTTATTCTAATCAGATGTCCTGCTATTGCCTGTTATTTTGTATGTTGTTTGTCTTTTCAGTGTGTTAGTCGGACACCGGATGGTGTCCCGCTTCTATCACACTCAGTGTTCTATTGTTTTTAGAATTACTTTTGTATCAGGGAAATAAATCGTCCGGCTGGACAATTCCCCTAATAATATATTTCCATTTGGTCTATATTTATTTTTTCTCCATTGTTTTGTTGCTCTAAGGACCCTTGTTCTTTATAATATGATAGAGACAGTACAGCGTTCGAGGTAATGGCCACCTGCCGCAAAATGTGCAACCATTTCAGCCATTCTTTTAAGGCCCGGAAGCATCTGAGGAGGCTGCTACTTGAACGTCGAATGCCAGTGAAAGCACTCATCCAGGAGGTGGCAACACGTTGGAACTCAACCTTCTACATGCTTGAGCGTCTGTATGAGCAGTATACGGTACTCGATCACTATTTCTTAACAGAGGGTACAGCTCAGAAGGACCTGCGGATGGGTGCGGCGCAATGGGACATAGTTAAAAGCCTGACAGACATGCTTCGTCCTTTTGAGTTCTTCACGCGTGCAGTCAGCCAGGAGGACTGTAATTTGGGACAAGCTATCCCATTGTTGTGCATGCTGGAGCACCAACTGAAGGCGGTGTCTTCTGAGTTAGAAAAAGATGAAAAAAAAGACCCTTTTATTTTGTCGGAGAAATTATTAGACTGCCTACGTGGTGATGAACGTCTTAAAAAGATCAACTCAAAACAGCATTACATTTGTGCTACTATTCTGGATCCACGCTACAAAAAGGCGCTGGCAGGCCAAGCATTCTTTCCTTTTGCTGATGAAGATGTTAAAAAGTACAAACGTTGGCTAGCCTGGTCAGCCAAGAGGTTTGAAAAAGAACGGCAGGATATTGAAGGAGAAGGCAGTACATCAGCATCAGCATCAGCAGGCCATCCCCAGTCAAAAGAATCCACTTCTGCACCTGTGGCTGTGGCACAAGTGACCTCTCAGCCGTTAAAGACACCGGCAACCGGATCATCTGCACCACACACAACAGTAACAGTGGCTGCTGTAGAGGATTGGCTAACTTTGCTTGGGTATGGTTCTCGAAAAAATGTCACAGGCACAGCAAAAAGTAAGCAAAGTGGAGGAACCGTTGAGGACCCTGAGTCGATGGTGCAGGACTATCTGAATGACTCAACAGAGGTCTTTCTTAATGATGAGCCATTGCAGTATTGGCATGGGAAAAAACAATTGTGGCCACAGCTCTCCAACCTGGCTATAAACTATTTGTCTTGCCCACTCGCAAGTGTGTCTTCTGAACGTGTTTTCAGTGCTGCTGGTGGCATTGTAACTCCCAAACGGAGCCGCCTCTCGCCCAAAAATGTGGAGCGGCTGACAATGATCAAGATGAATCAGCACCTCATACCACCAGATTACAAAGTACGAGAAAGCACGCCGCGTGAAGACGAGGAGGACGGCAACGTAGATGAGGGGATTTGTTCTCTGTTCGGTGACACTGACCTCATCCTGCCTGAATTCGCAGAGTATGATGACGAAATCTTCTTCTTATTCCCTGACACCGAGCCCTGAAAATGAGACAATGAATCAATAACTTTCTTTTTCGTCCTTATTCACTTTTATTCCTGTGTGTCTGTCTTTCTTTGTTTTCCACAGTTAATTTAATTCAAACTTTAATCACCTAATCCCAAAAACAAGCCCATCAGCAGAACTGTCTTCACTTGTTTGCTTATTGATTTGAAGGTGCCGCAGTCTACATTCCTCAGGTTCACAAGTTCAGAAGAACATGCTCCTCTATCCTCCTCCTCCTATTTCCCTCAAAGCAGAGGCCTGGATTACGCCCAATGAAGAAAGACTCAGCACTTGTGGGGGTGTTCTACTTCTTTGCGGGTGAGTTGACGGCTCTGGGCCCATTGCTGTGAAGCTCTAATAACGGATAAAAGTGTTTAGGACCAAATATGAGGCTGAAATTTCTTGCCGTTTTTGCTGACTTGCTTGCCTTTGAGGTGCTCTTTGGCGGGGTTCCGGGTGTTTGTGGGTGAGTTTTTGGGTCTGGGAGCACTGCTGCGACAGTCTAATCTTGATTGCATTTCCTTTTCAGGAAATCCGTGGTGGAAAACAGGAGTTATGATGATGATGACCTAGCTGCACAGCGCGTTTGGACCGAAGGCCGAGAGATATTGTAAGTATGAGATTTTGCTTTTTGGCTGTTTGGGGGTGTTGTCGCGTGCTTTTTTGCGGGTGGGTTGGCGGGTCTTGGGGCATTCCTGGGAAGGTCTAATACCGGATAGAAGTGTTTTGGATAAAATCCATAAGGAAAAGCCTTTTTTTTGCTATTTCTTCTGATATCTTGCTCAATGTAGCATTTTGGGGGGCTTCCTGGTGTTTGTGGGTGGGTTGCGGGGTCTCTGTCGAAGCACTGCTGCGACAGTCTAATCTTGATTGCATTAGCTTTTCAGGAAATCCGTGGTGGAAAACAGGAGTTATGATGATGATGACCTAGCTGCACAGCGTGTTTGGACCGAAGGCCGAGAGATATTGTAAGTATGAGATTTTGCTTTTTAGCTGTTTGGGGGTGTTGTCGCATGCTTTTTTGCGGGTGGGTTGGCGGGTCTCTTGGGGCATTCCTGTGAAGGTCTAATACCGGATAGAAGTGGTTTGGACAAAATCCATAAGGAAAAGCCTTTTTTTGCTATTTCTTCTGACATCTTGCTCAATGTAGCGTTTTGGGGGGCTTCCTGGTGTTTGTGGGTGGGTTGCGGGGTCTCTGTCGAAGCACTGCTGCGACAGTCTAATCTTGATTGCATTTGCTTTTCAGGAAATCCGTGGTGGAAAACAGGAGTTATGATGATGATGACCTAGCTGCACAGCGCGTTTGGACCGAAGGCCGAGAGATATTGTAAGTATGAGATTTTGCTTTTTGGCTGTTTGGGGGTGTTGTCGCGTGCTTTTTTGCGGGTGGGTTGGCGGGTCTTGGGGCATTCCTGGGAAGGTCTAATACCGGATAGAAGTGTTTTGGACAAAATCCATAAGGCAAAACCTTTTGGCACTTTTTGTAACTTAGGGTTCGTTAGGGTTAGCCCTAGCAGCAGGATTGCATGTGTTTCGGGGTGTTCTATTGCAACTCAGTTCTGGGGTTTTAGAGCACTCTTGGAGCGATGCTGGCTATGGATACTTTTGCTTGCTTGCAAGTGGTTTGAATACAATCCACGGTGGGTAAGGGTGTATTTGGGCCTACTTTTACTTTTAAAGTACGTTTTGTCACCATTTTTCTGCTAGGCCTCGTTTTTTGAGATCTGATTGGGGGTCTTCTACATTTGCGACTGGCTTTAGTAAGGGTCTTGGTGGGAGCATTGCTGGGAAGGTCAAATTTTGTTCTAAAACACAGTTTACAGTACACCTACCTTGAGGGGAAAGATCCGCTATAATATTTTGGCCATACTTATTTATCCTTAAAAAGGTGACTCTGACAGAGTACGCAATTTCAAAAATATTGTACTGTCTATTAGGGAAATCAAAGTGTGACTTTTTGCACCACACAGCGTACATACCTTATATTTATTTATCAGTGGTATTGTAATAGCACTTCCTGTTTTCCGTTCAATAATTACAGGCCGGGTTTCAGTCAACATCCGCCAGGCAGGCAGTGGACAGGGTGTCTTCTGTCAGTGGTCACCAACATTGATGGACGAAGCGTCAGCTGGAATGGAGGAGTGCCGCTAATAAGAGGAATTGTTTGCTGCATGCAACTTACTTACCAAATTCAACAGGACAACTCCAACAACATACAGAATACAGATACAGTATCCATTGTTTTCTTCTATGAGTGTGACTGCATGTGGTTAGCTTTATTTTGTACCCAAAGATTTCTTTATCTTCAATTATTGTTTGTCCATGCTGTGCTTTTTTTTTCTTCTCACAACAAAACCTACCTAAAAAGAAACCCTCATTCCCATCCATTTTCCAAACCCTAACCCTCTTCCCCAGGGCTGTGTGGTTTTGCTTGATGTCTGACTAAATGACATCAATAATTCCACACACTTGCTGGGGAGGATAAGGTCATAGCAACAGGCTGGTGAAGGAATACGAGGATATATTCTAGACTCACTCAGCTTCAGAACTATTTCTTGTAGTAGTAGGAGCCAATGTCAAATAAATTCAACGCAAGTACTAGTTATACTTGCAATACTTTACCATTTGTTAGGCTACATTGTGGCACTGTTCTAGTGTACTGTCACCTGCTATATTCTCGAGCGTACCGTAACCGTTGTAATGCTACAGTAAGGACAAACCAGGTTTCGTTTTCTTTTTTTCCATAGGCATGCAACTGCCACTGTGTCACACCACTAGTACCACCGCAATGAGGAAATTTCATCCGCCCAGGATTGCCAACCTTAATCCCCATTTCACGTGGAGCCAGCCCTGGGCCTAGCCCTAATTTCTAACACAAATTACAGGTAAGATAAGCGTTTCGTGGGAGGTAGTATAATGGAGTATTAGGACTAGACGAGAGATTGACGGTAGTACTACTAAAGTCCTAGGACTCTTCAGGAAAACAAACTTACTGTTACACCCCCACCCACCAGACTGAAAAGCAGTAAAAAACAGGTATGGTCAGATAAAGTTTAAAAAAGTATATTTATGTAGCCCTAACAAAATAATCTCCCTCAAGACCCTCCCTAACCCCAACGATTGTCTTTGAAAAGTCCCAAAAAGCACCCAACTCCCAAATCCCTCCCCCCAAAAGTCTCTAAAAAAAGGGCAAGGGACACTCCACTACTGGAGGGTGCTGGTGAATTTTGCGGCCAGGGCATCATACTCCTTGCGGAGGGTGGCATGCTCGAAGCGGAGGCCCTCCACCAAGTTCTTGTACCTATGGACCTCCTGCTCCAGGTAGGACATTCTCACTCCTAGGCGGCGCTGGCGTGCCTTGCAGCTCCTGTGGGGGGCAGCTGTTTTTTTTGCTGCTTGGCGGTGGCGGTTGGCTTTGTTAGCCCGGCTCCGTACCGCTGGAGCACTGCGCTGGCTGGCAGCCCGTGGGGTCACGGAGGAGGATGCAGCTGTCCCAGTCGAGGATGTTGTGGTTGCAACGGTCGACTGCGTGTCCTCCGACTCCTCCAGGGCCACCAGCCGCCGATATTCCGCGACAGTGGCATCCAGCCTCCGTTGTCGGGCCATTCGAGCCTGCTCCCTCCGTGATGTCGATTTGGAAGGAGCAACTATATGAAGAAAGAAAGACATAGTCTGTAACCAATGCTCCTTAACATTAATAACACAAAGTGATTGAGCCGAAAGTTGTGTCACAGTACAAGTAGCAAATTAAAAGCACAGTACATAACTTTTGAGGACAGTATCTATCTAACCTCCCACTTCTGCATCCTTGCTCTAACATTAGTGGTAGTTTAATGAACAAATTCTACGACCACTATGGACTTCCATTACAGTCGACTATGACAGTACACCAGTCTTATTCTTCTTCTTCTCTCTTGTTTCGGAAAATTGGTACGTTATCTTATGCAAGCCGGCAGAATGCCAGCGCAGTGAACTTGCACCCGAGAAAAACAGACGCACACCATGATGAGTGAGACAGACTTGCGTTACTGTACCGGTCCAGTACATGCAGGTGGTGAAGCTATTACTTTTCTATTACGGGTGGCACTGAGAATACTCTGTTACAAGGGCTACTGCTTAATTAATTTAGCTTTCACCCTACAGTGCAAATAAGTACTAGAAAAGGAAAATGAAGAAGCTAAATAATTAGATTATCTATCACTTCACATGGGATGTATTTGATGACATATGGGATGACTTTAGGTGCTTTGCTTATTATTGAGTGAACAGTGATACACCCACACATGAATGACGTACTACTACTAAACTAAAGTTATTAAGAGAAGTACGGAGTGTCCACCGTAATAACCGGATATATGCTGTGCTTGCAGTTGCGATACAAACTATTGCTACTATTCATGGTAGTATTGGACAAATTTACAATTTCTTTTCCTTGCCTTCCCTACACTGGAACGGACGTGCGGGTGCGGTGTTACATGCTCTTCAAGGTAACACTTAGTTCATCCAGTGACCATCTACTCTCTCTAGATACACATGTGCTATCTAAGAGTCAGATAATACCATGCTCCAGGCATCCATCCATTCAAAGTATATGCACACATACAGTTTATGTTTCACCCACCCAGGCTGTTGTCCTTCCACCCATCCTTGCTTCATCATTGACCCAGCCATGCACCATACCATATTCTTTCCTTCCCAGCCACCTCGGGGGCCAAGCAAACACATATCATTCTTCTTTGCCAGCCATCATAAAATTTCTCGTCCTTCCACACTTACTTACACCCTTCTTTCGCTTTTCGAATATATAGCTTACCTGTGCCCGCCACCACTGTGTCAACCCTCACAGGCACATTGGTGTCGTCCGCCACTCGCACCGCCTCCTCCCCAGAAGAGTTGTCCTCCTCATCCACCACCTCCGCACTGGCCCCGCCACCAGATGTTCCACCTACAAAGTAAATTTTTAGAATGTTAGAATACACCACTCACTACTGTATAATATTTGGTCTAGAAGGAATAAAGAAAGTTAAAAAAAACGAAATACAATGTAATAATTTGTAACTGTATACTCTACAGTAAGAATGTCCCTTTTTCCAGGGAAGGCTGTTGTCTTGCTGCACTTTTTGGCACAACTGATGAATGCTTGCTTTTTATTTTTAACACACAACACTTTTTCTCCTAACAGAAGCTTGACTTCTAAGAACACGATCAGGGTCAAGCTCAAGTTCAAACCAGGTGAGAGCTCAGCTCGACCACAAGAAATGTGTCAAATTAATCGTTAGCACTAAGCACTTTTCCATTTTCAGTTAAACGTTTACTTTTATGACAAAGTTGATTTTAATAAATGTGTTTAGTTTTAATAAAGCTTTTAAACTTAAATAGACTCTGTGGTTTTTGGTCCTCCAGACTAGAGTGGATGAGCTAAAGGTTTTGGAATTTTTGCAAGCATGAGTGCCTCTGACACTTCTTGACTGTGACTCCGTACTCTTGCCCTGCGTAGGATAATCTAATGATCATTGGGGATCAATCATCGGTGACTTAGGGAGCTAAATGACTCTGCCACACTATCTAGTCAGTAAGGAGATTGGGGGTTCTTCAAAGTCTGATATCACTGAGGTATGTGGAAAGAAAGTCTACCTGCGCCTATTATAATTGATAAACAATGCACTATTTAGTGTTCATAGTTCGGTTTGTGCAGATTTGTCCCTGCAACAGTAGTAGAATGGATTGTCCCCCTATCCAAAACAAAAGTAAAGTAGTATCTTATTCTTTCTTGGTGGTCATTCACCTTTTTATTTTTGGCAATTGCCAAAGCATAAACATTTAGAAGACTTGAAAAGACATTATGGACAATCCCAGAGGACTGCACTCAGTGCATAGAGCTATTGCTGACTAGAATGGGAGTCCAATGGAATTGCCAAATGTGCAATCTTAGTTAGCTACACAAACAGACTAATAAGAATAATCTAGTAATACCACAGGGAGTCATAGTCGAGGCAGGATAAGAATTTAGATCCAGTCTACAAGAAGATCAAAGACGATTTAGAAAAAATCGAATGAGGAACGCTAGGAAAAAATAGGTTCTCTTTATTAAAATTAAAACTTACTGGGGCCAGCAAAGGAGCCCTCGCCTGCCCGATCCTGGCCTGCATCCTCCTGAACAGCACCCTCCTCCTGTGTCCTCTTGCCCTTGGGGGGAGCTGATGTACAACATGAAAGAAAGAAAGACCAGAAAACATGGATGAGATTTGTCAACCAAATCAAACATTTCAAAAGAACTATAACAAAATATTTTGGAGAAATAGCAAATAGATAGACAACTATTCCACGGGATATATTGACCTATCTCATATGGTATACTACGTTATTCGTATTGCCTGATTTGCGGACCGTTGACTTTCAAAGTTCCTATGTAACTCAATAAACAGACTACTAAAAAGGTTTGCCTAGGCCTGGTAGGCAGAAGTCCGCAGCACGCAAAGTGACAGACAAAGTCCACCCTGCTTGCAGATCAGTGAATACTCAAACTATCAATCCACCGACCACCACCACTATTTCTTCTTATAGCCATGTGTCTAAAGGAAGGACTGGACTTCAGTCTGTTGGGGCTGATTTAGAAGTCCCTTGCGGCTCATTTTCCTCCATTGTTGCGTGACTTTTGTGACGCAGCGGCAGAACAAAAGAGTCGCCATGGTGCGACGTATATATATTTAAAAAAAACGCATATGGGAGATGCATCACGTTGTAAAGCCCTGCACCATCAGGGGGCGTTCTGGCGCAAGGGAGGGCGTTCCTGCGCAGGAACGAATCCTAAAAGTAGCTGAGGGAAATCTACAAGATGTCAATCAGTCACTTTTAGGACAATGATGCGTGACTCAAACCCTGCGCCTGCTTGAAGCCGACGTACGGCTTGATGCAGCATTGGGGAGATAGGGCACCCCAGAGCATTGCTGGAGCTGCGCCATCGTTGGCACGCAACTCCAGCAATGCGCCGCCTTTACGCCACAGATGCGTAAGGCTTCTGTGACGTTTTGGGCCAATGGGTGGTGGTGGCATGGCGCACAATTACTGCCGCATCCCTGCTACTTTGCAGGGATGCGCCGGTAATTGAAAATATGACCCTTAGTGTCTAGCATTACGCAGTTCTTTACACTACACTCATACATAATTTCTCAGGCCAATGAAATGAACACAAAATACAAAACAAATAGGCATAGTAGCAAGCAAGGCTACTGAGAAGGAGAGCAGTGCACCTGAAATGCATAGAAGATTTTGAAATATAATTTACCTAATGTAATCGGCAGCATTCTTGCTCTTGGTAAAGAACGAAGATTTGCAAATAACAGAGCCGGATAAAACAGATTAGTGATGAAATAGCTAGAAATGGCTACTACTACTCACCAACCCCGGGGACCTCTACGCTGAGCGCGTCCAGCAAGTCCCGTTCCCGGTCCATGACATCCGTCCAGCGGTGGGTGGCCTGGTTATAGGTGTGCCGGACCCCAGAGAGCTTAAACATGGCCCGGCACACCTTCTCCCACCGCTTCCGGCGCTCCCGGATGCCATAGCCGGTTGCGATCTTGCCGCCTCCCAGGATCGTCTTGGGGAGGCGGCGCTGGACGTGGAAGATGAGTGCGGCCACCTCCTCCGCGCTAAAGATCTCCCATGGCATCACTTGCTCCCCCCTCAAACGCCCGCACGGGAGCCGGGCACGGGGTGCGGGACCCTTCCCCTTCTCAGGGTGCTTCCCGGCTCCCTTTACCATGGTCTGGGCAGAAATGAGTTAAATAATAAAGAAGAAATAGAATAGGGAAGAAGAAAATAAAAGAGTTTAAAAAAGTAGTTTAAAATTAACAAAAAGTAGCAGAAAACACAAAAATATAGAGCTAGAAAACTAGAGGGATAGATAATAAGTAAAATAGATCAAATAAACTTCAAAAAAAAGCAAAGGATGGCAGAGATTCAGAGAGGATACAGAAAGCATGCCCAGAACCATAGCAATGAATGAGAAACAAGATGGCCGCGCCCATTCACGACCGCGTGGGTAAGTTCGCGCGAGATTTTCCTCGCGAGCACGTGCGAAATTGTACTAGCGAGCAGCACACTTTGCGAGATTACACATAGCGGCCGGAAACGGAATTACGTCACGCAAACAAGATGGCTGCGCCCGTGTACGACCGCTAGAGTAACTTCTCAAACGTATAGCTACAAGCGCCTTGCGAACACGAAAAAAATCACCCGAACATACACGCCGCATTCGCGGCTTCCGAAATCGATCTCGCACGGATTCGCGCCCCGCAAATGACGCGAAATTGCAGAAAAACGATTTTTGCTAAACTGAAAGCAATCAGCAGGTGCAAAAGTTCAAACTTAACATTAGTAACCATTCACTCTAGTGCTTCCTGAGGGGCCCCTCCAGAGTTCAGTTGCCTATTTGTAACTATTCCATGACCCTGCTATGACCCAAACAGCAGGCTCATAGAATAGCTACAAGTAGACCATAAAGGTCCTGTGAAAAAAAATTGCACTGCAACAGAAAGCAAATTACAGATAAGGAAGAAAGCAGGTGCCAGCCAGACTGGAAGTTTCAAAATTACTGACACATTATTCCCCCCCTAATTAATTCATGGCAGTTGAAGAAGGGCAGGTGTGCTTGCTTTCACTGCAACAGAAAGCAAATTACAGATAAGGAAGGAAGCAGGTGCCAGCCAGACTGGAAGTTTAAAAATAAGTGACACATTAATCAACCCCAAATTAATTCATGGCAGTTGAAGCAGGGCGGTGTGCTTGCTTTTTTTCACCCCCATAATCTACAGTGATAAACAAACCTAATGGGTGGCAGTCAGGATGTACCAGAGGGTGGCATGGGTGTACCAGAGGGTGGCAGTGGTGAAACAGAGGGTGCTGTGAACCTGTGATGATAAACCAGACGTAGAAACAACATAGTCGCGGCCGTTGCGAGCCGAAAAGTAAGTTCGCAATTGCGAAATGGTCCACAAATCCTCGCGAACGCTCGCCAACAAAAAAAACTGAAAAATCCGCTAATCCGCGAGAGTTCGCGGATTTTGCGGATTGCGAATCCGTAAATCCGCAAATTCGCGTACGCGAGATCCGCTAGATCCGCCCAGTCCGGTATTGGCCAGCACCTGCGAGGATCATGTTATACTAAGTCAAGCTCTCAGCAGCAGTACCTGGTCTATGTTGGACTTGTTCAGTGGCATCCTGCTTAAATGCTTTCAGTCACGAAAACTAGATGTTTTAAAAAAGTATTCCTATCACTTCCGAACAAAAAAGCATGCCAGTTAGGAAGCAAAATTATGTAGGGGTGAGAAAGTAGAAATAGGGGAGCAGATGATGCAGTGTTAAAAAGAGATAATCAAAGGCGCTAATAGTTATGTTATGTTATGTTATGTTATGTTATGTTATGTTATGTTATGTTATGTTATAGGCGCTTATATCGCGCACAGTTGCTCCAGCGAAGGGGCGTCCTGGCGCTTGACAAGGTAATCAACACAACACAACTGACAAGCAAAAAACTAAAAAGACTTCCAAGCTAAGGAAATAGGAAGGTCTTGATGGCCCTACGAAATGAAAGAAGATCATCCAGTGCACGGATCTTTAAAGGAAGGGAGTTCCACAGAGCCGCAGCTCGCACTCGGAAAGAGCGGCCGCCCGCACGGCTAAGCTTGAACCGGGGAACCACTGCCAGTTCCTGACCCAAAGATCGTAAAGAGCGGGCAGGAACATACAGAGACAGAAGGTTCATAAGGATCTGGGCAGAGGAGCCCTTAAGGATTTTGTAGGTCAAGCAAAGCACCTTGAACTGAATCCTCTGCTTGACCGGCAGCCAGTGAAGGGAGTGCAGAGTGTTGGTGACGGAACAGAACCTAGGCAGCCCTACCACTGCTCTGGCTGCCGCGTTCTGAACCCGTTGCAGACGGGTGATTTCAGCCTGATTAACCCCTACCAAGAGGGAACTGGCGTAATAAAGCCGCGAGATCACCGTCGCCTGCACCACTAGCGGCCTAGTCGAGGCATCGAAGAATTTTAAGACTGGTTTTAGCCCACGCAGAATGCCAAAACAGCACGCAGCAGTTTTTTTAGTGTGGCAGACAAAGTTAAGGGCCGGATCTAACCACACCCGAGATTTTTTATCTCCGTTACCGGTGTCGGGGTGGTCCCAAGTTCAGGTGGCCACCACATGTCACCCCAGAGTTCCGCCTGCGTGCCGATAATCATAATCTCAGTTTTTTTTGCGTTCAGCTGAAGACAGTTGGAATTCATCCAGCTGGCGACCGCCCGGAGTCCATTCTGGAACCTTGGGGCGTCCAGACACGAGTCCCCGCTGAGCGTGACCGCTAACTGAGTGTCGTCAGCATATGAGACCGTGGTCATGCCCCACTGCTTGACGACATCAGCCAACGGCCTCACGTAAAGATTGAACAACGTGGGGCTCAGCGAGGAACCCTGGGGGACCCCAAGGTCCAGAGGGTGGAAATTGGACTGATGGGGCAGAATGGCAACGCAAAAGGATCGATCGGCAAGGAAGGAACGGAACCACTGGAGAGCCGACCCTACAATGCCAGCCTCCTCCAAGCGCTGAAGAAGAATCGTGTGCGAGACGGTGTCAAAGGCGGTGCTAAGATCTAATAAAACAAGCGCCGCCGTTTGACCCGAGTGTAGCACCGTGCGCAGGTGTTCCACCATGGAGAGTAAGGCTGTCTCTGTGCTGTGACCAGCCCGAAATGTTAGCCCGCGAGAGGTGGTCAGAGAGGGCCATATTCACATGAGCCTCTGGTACTTTCGCGGGCCACGGAAGAAGCGATATCGGGCGGTAGTTCTCAGGTTTGAGAGGATCTAAAGAAGGCTTCTTCAGGATGGGCGTAACCACCGCCTGTTTCCACTTGGCGGGAACCATACCTGAAGCAAGCGAAAGATTGATCAGAGAACGCACCGGTAGGAGACCGAAGGATAACGGGTCCCTAAACACCGCTGGTCTTAACGGGTCAGCCGGAGAATCAGACTTAATTTGCAGAGCCAATTTATTAAAGCTCTCGGGCAACAGACAAGGAAGCGTGTGCAATACATCGTGCTCTTGGGAGCTAGGCGAAACCCCAGCATACGGCATGGCAGTGGGGAAGGCTCGATTAATGGCTTGAACCTTCTCAAGAAAGAAGGCCGCCAGGGCCTCACAGTGTGCAATGGAACAAGTTTCAATGCTAGGGGACATTTTTGACACCAGATCTTTAAGAGCTTTAAAGATGGATTTCGAGGGGTTCGGGCTATTGCGGAATTCAAAGGAATAGAACGCCGCACGAGCTCTACAGACAGCGCGGTGATAGATTTTAATGGGGCCAGATATGCAATTATTTTACTGGAGTCATAAGTTTTCCGCCATTCTCTTTCTGCGTGTCTGCACGTACTTTTTAGAACGCGTAGAGATCCATCATACCAAGGGCTGGAGTCCCTGGAGCCACATTTACTAAGAGTCACCGGAATTAGGCAATCCAGCGCCCGAGTGATCCACTCACAAAAGAGGCGATAGCCCGTTTCCACATTGTCTAATGGGCCCAACGGGTCCTCGGACAGAATGCGGAAAATATCCTCTAACTTAAGTTTATTCCAGTGTCGTCTAGGGACGACTCTGGCCATGGGTTTAGGTGAATGCTCATACAATGGGCACCGAATCGTCACTAAATAATGATCAGTCCAGGCCAGGGGGGTATAAGTTTCAACCCTGGCCTCGGCAAGATTCGTAAAAAAGGGGTCCAAGATATGTCCTCCCGCATGGGTGGGAGAAGTGACCAATTGGGTCAGTTGAAAGGCCTCCAGGTCAGCCAGAGTGCTGCTAACAGCAGGGGCGATCAGGTTATCAAAATGGAGGTTCAAATCCCCAAGGATGGAAAAATTAGCGCATCCTACAGCCAGCGCACTAATGGCGTCTGGAAGAGCCTCCCTGAACGCCACGTCACTACCCGGAGGTCGGTATATCAGCATACCGGAGAAAGAAAAGTTGGGGCTAATAGAGATCTTAAAAGAGGCACTTTCACAGCCAGAGATTTTTAGCCCTTTCCAGGCGCACGGATAACAGGCCTTAACGGCATAGTAGTTACGGCTAATAGTACTAGAATTATTATGAGGCAGGAGCCACGGAGCATCAGTGGCTGAAAGATGTGGACTGAAGGCCTTTGATCAGAGACCTGTTCTCAGCAGCCACAACTGACGCTTCTTGTCTTTAGAGGACTGCATCACGGGGGCCAGTTTTGAAATTGTAGCGGCCAAGTTGGGGTGGCTACTGAAAGGGGAGGACTTGAAGAAGTCCACCCCGAAGAAAACGAGACCCTGGAAAACAAGGCCCGAGCCATACCCACCAGGCCAGGCCAGTACTCCTTCCGACTTACCTGATCAAATTCCTCGCCCACGTTTGCATAAATATCTGTATGGTCCACTCCGTCAGCCATTTTGCTTTGCAGCTACCCTCCTCTGGAGCAAGGGCCCACCGGAGCTGTGGGGAGCAGGCATGGCTGCAGGAGGGGGGTGACGCTATGTCACTTCCTGCTCAAGGAAAAGACAACAAGCGCGCGCCTCAGCGGGAGGGGACATGTGCGATGTCCTTGCGGAAGCGAGCGACCGCGCGCTCGCGCAAGGAAATCTCCAGGCATGCACGCGTTTGCAAAGCTCGCATTTCTTTGATGAAAAAAGCGGTTCCGATGGCTTTAGGTCTCTCTTATGCCGCGCGCATGCGCGCTGCGTAGGCGAGACCTATAAAGCACCCCAGAATAGAACCTAGGATGAGAATAATAAAAATTAGGGCAATATTGGTCTCCATTTCACAGCTGACAACCAAAAAAACAGGGTGTTGTGGAGGACTCGGATTCTGGTGGAATCTGAATTTTTATGAGTCACTTTTTCATAAAACTTTTTTTTTAAACAACTCTTTTGGACACATTAGCGTATAGTGCCATGCGAGTACCACTGCCCTTCTCCTAGGACACAACCTCTGTGAAACAAAATGATTAGAATAACTGTCTGCTGTTTAAAACTAAGTGGGTCACAAATGCAGTTTAGTATTCAGGTTATTGCTTGAAGGAAGGATAAGAAACCTGGTTACCTTTGTCTGTACCACTGATATCTATGTGGATCGGACAAAATGCAAGGAGTGGTATGGTTGACAGGAGACATGCAGGCTGCTTAAATATTGTAGAGTTTGGATTGTCAAGCACTAGGAAACAAGAGTGAATGTGTGTGTGGCCATGAAAGTGAAACTCATTGCGATCGCGTGAAAGTGAAACTGATCGCAATCGCGCTACCTGGCTGAGAGCAGGCTGATAGGCAGTGAATAGCCGGGGGGCAGGGTGCGTGGTTGTGCATGGTTGTGGTTGTGTGCGTGGTTGTGGTGTGTGTGTGTGTGGTTGTGGGTATGGGTGTGGGTGTGGTTGTGGTTGTGTGTGCATGTGGTTTGTGTGTGGTTGTGTGTGTGTGTGGTTGTGGGTGTGGTTGAGGGTGTGGTTGTGTGTGTGGGTGTGGTTGTGTGTGTGGTCGTGTGTGTGAGGTTGTGTATGGTTGTGTGTGTGTGGTTTTGTGTGTGGTGGTGTGTGTGGTTGTGTGTGGTTGTGTGTGTGGTTGTGTTTGAGGTTGTGGTTTTGTCTGTGGTTGTGGGTGTGTGTGGTTGTGGTTGTGTGGTTGGGTATGTGGTTGGTGTTGGTTGTGGGTGTGGTTGTGGTTGTGTGTGTGGTTGTGTATGTGGTTATGTGCGGTGTTGTGGTTGTTTGGTTGTGGGTGTGGTTGGGGGTTAGGTTGTGGGTGTCGTTGTGTGTGGTTGTATGTGTGGTTTTGGTTGTGTGTGTGGTTGTGGGTGTGGTTGTGGTTGTGTGTGTTTGGTTTTGTGTGTGTGGTTGTGTGTGGTTGTGTGTGTGTGGTTGTGTGTGTGTGTTTGGTTGTGTGTGTGGTTGTGTGTGTGCGTGGTTGTGTGTGTGTATGGTTGTGTGTGTGGTTGTGGTTGTTTGTGTGTGTGCTTGTGTGTTTGCTTGTGTGTGGTTGTGTGTGTGGATGTGTGTGGTTCTGTGTGGTTGTGTATGTGGTTGTGGTTGTCTGTGTAGTTGTGGTTGTTTGTGTGGTTGTCTGTGTGGTTGTGTGTGTGTTTGTGTGTGTGTGTGGTTGTGTGGGTGTGTGTGGTTGTGTTTGTGGCTGGGTGTTGTGTGTGTGGTTGTGTGTGTGGTTGTGTGGTTGTGTGTGGTTGTGTGTGTGTGGTATGTGTGTGGTTGTGTGTGTGGTTGTCTGTGTGTGTGGTTGTGTGTGTGGTTATGTGTGTGGTTGTGGTTGTGTGTGGTTGTGATTGTGTGTGTGGTTGTGATTGTGTGTGTGGTTGTGTGTTTGTGAGTGTGTGCTCGTGTGTGGTTGTGTGTGTGGTTGTATGTGTGTGTGATTGTGTGTGTGGTTGTGCTTGTGCTTGTGTGGTTATGTGTGTGGTTATGCGGTTGTGTGTGTGGTGTGTACGTGTGGTGTGTGTGGTTGTGTGTATGGTTGCATGTGTGTGTGTGGATGTGTGTGGTTGTGCGTGGTTGTGTGTGGTTGTGTGTGTGTAGTTGTGTGTATGTGGTCATGGTTGTGTGTGTGGTTGCGTGCGTGGTTGTGTGTGGTTGTGGTTGTGTGTGTGTGCAGTTGTGTGGTTGTGTGTGGTTGTGTGCGTGGTTGTGTGTGTGTGTGTGGTTGTGTGTATGTGGTTGTGTGTGTGGTTGTGTGTGTGGTTGTGTGAGTGTGTGTGTGGTAGTGTGTGTGTGGTTGTGGTTGTGTGTGTGGTGTGTGTGGTTCTGTGTGTGTGGTGTGTGTGGTTGTGTGTGGTTGTGTGTGTGGATGTATGTGTGGTTGTGTGTGTGTGTGGTTGTCTGTGTGGTTGTGTGTAATTGTGTGTGTGGTTGTGTGTGTGGAGTTGTGTGTGGGGTTGTGTGTGGTTGTGTATGTGTGTACTTTTGTGTGTGGTTGTGTGTGTGGTTGTGTGCATGGTTGTATGTGTGGTTGTGTGTGTGTGTGTGGTTGTGTGTGTGTGGTTGTATGTAGGGTTGTGTGTGTGGTTGTGTGTGTGGATGTGTGTGTGGTTGTGCGTGAGGTTGTATTTGTGGTTATGGATGTGGTTGTGTGTGTGATTGTATGTGTGGTTGTGCATGTGGTTGTGTGTGTAGTTGTGCATGTGTGTTGTGTTTGGGGTTGTGTGGTGGGTTGTGGATGTGGTTGTGGTTGTGTGTGTGTGTGATTGTGTGTCTTGCTGTGTGTGTGGTTGTGTGTGATTGTGTGTGGTTGTGGGTGTGATTGTGTATGGTTGTGTGTGTGGTTGTGTGTGTGAGGGTGTGGTTGTGTGCGGTTGTGTATGTGGTTGTGTATGAGGTTGTGTGGTTGTGTGTGGTTGTGGTTGTGGTTGTGTGTTTAGTTGTGTGTGTGGTTGTGTGTGTGTGTGGTTGTGTGTGGTTGTGGTTGTGGCTGTGGTTGTGTGTGTGGTTGTAGGTGTGTGGTTGTATGTGTAGAGTGTGTGTGGTTGTGTGTGTGTGTCGTTGTGTGGTTGTGTGTGGGTATGGTTGTGTGTATGGCTGTGGTTGTATGTGTGTGAGGTTGTGTGTGTGTGGGTGTGGCTGTGGATGTGGTTGTGTGTGATTTTGTGTGGTTGTGGGTGAGGTTGTGGGTGTGGTTGTGTGTGGTTGTGTGGGTGTGGTTTTGTGTGGGTGTGGTTGTGTATGTGTGCGTGTTTGTGTGGTTTTGTGTGGTTGTGTGTGACTGGTTGTGTGTCGGGTTTTGTGTTTGTGGTTGTGTGTTTTCGGTGTGTTTATTGTTGTGTGTGTGTGGTTGTGTGTAGTTGTGAGTGTGTGGTTGTGTGGGTGTGGTTTTGTGTGGTTGTGGGTGTGGCTGTGTCTGTGGTTGTGTGTGTGGTAATATGTGTGGTTGTTTGTGTGTGTTGTATTTGAGGTTGTGTGTGTTGTGTGTGTATGGTTGTGTGTGGATGATTGTGTGTGTGGTTGTGTGTGTGGTTGTGTGTGTGGGGTTGTATGTGTGGTTGTATGTGTGGCTGTGGGTGTGGTTGTGGTTGTGGGTGTGGTTGTGTGTGCAGTTGAGGGTTTGGTTGTGGGTGTGTGTGGTTGTGTGTGTGGTTGTGTGTGTGGTTTTGTGTGGTTGTGGGTGTGACCATGGTTGTGTGTATGGTTGTGTGAGTCTGCGGTTTTGTGTAGTTATGTGTGTGTGTGGTTGTGTGTGTGTGTGGTTGTGTGTGCGTATGTGGTTGGGGGTGACCCACTTGTGGGACACCCCCGCGCCGCACGGCCACCAGCTGCTGCGTGTGCCCCCAGTGCCTGCCTCTGTCTCAGCGCCGGCCTCGCTGCCGCCCTGAGCGATCTCCGTGGTGTTTCCCCCGTTTTTGCCTGTAATTGTGCTTGTTTTGCCTGAAATTGTGCTTGTTTTTATTTCTTCCCCAGATCGTGTGTCACTGTATTTTTCACCCGCTTTTTGCCTGAATTTGTGCTTGTCTTCCTCCCCAGATCGTGTGTCGCTGTCTTTTTCCCCTGTTTTTACTTAGATTTGTGCTTGTTCATTGCCGTTTCTCGTCGCGCTTTGCCCCCGCTTCCCGCCACCGCCGTGAGCCCCGCCCCTTTTCTCTTCTGTTTCCCTCCCCGCTCCCGCCTCCCAGCTGCTCCGCCCACCCGCGCACTTGGCCTTAAATGGCGACCGTGCGACGCAGGTGAGTGTGACCCACTTGTGGGACACCCCCGCGCCGCACGGCCACCAGCTGCTGCGTGTGCCCCCAGTGCCTGCCTCTGTCTCAGCGCCGGCCTCGCTGCCGCCCTGAGCGATCTCCGTGGTGTTTCCCCCGTTTTTGCCTGTAATTGTGCTTGTTTTGCCTGAAATTGTGCTTGTTTTTATTTCTTCCCCAGATCGTGTGTCACTGTATTTTTCACCCGCTTTTTGCCTGAATTTGTGCTTGTCTTCCTCCCCAGATCGTGTGTCGCTGTCTTTTTCCCCTGTTTTTACTTAGATTTGTGCTTGTTCATTGCCGTTTCTCGTCGCGCTTTGCCCCCGCTTCCCGCCACCGCCTTGAGCCCCGCCCCTTTTCTCTTCTGTTTCCCTCCCCGCTCCCGCCTCCCAGCTGCTCCGCCCACCCGCGCACTTCGCCTTAAATGGCGACCGTGCGAACGCGCAGCGGTCACGCGCAGCGGGCGCGCCGATTGTGCGCCGAAGGCGCGCCAAAGGTAAGCCCGTCTGCGCCCGTCCGCGCCTGGACCGCGCCCAGCGCCAGGACCCCTGGCCCCCACCGACGGAAGCCGACCCGACGAACCTACAGCGCCGCCGACCTCATCGCACTCAACACCGGCCACATCCCAGGATGTCACCGAGCCGCCCCGAAGCACACCCACGGACCCTTCAGCTGCCACGCCTGCAAGTTCACCTGCATCCGGACCTTCCCTGCACCCGCCAAGCCGAACTCCAGCAGCACCCACCTCAAGTGTGTCCTGCTCAACACCCGCTCCGTCCACAGACACGCCGTAGAACTCTGGAACCTGCTCGACACCACCGCCCCCGACGTTGCCTTCATCACCGAGACCTGGATGAACGCCTCCTCAGCCCCAGACATCGCCATCGCCATCCCAGAGGGCTACAAGATCGTCCGGAGGGACCGCGACAACCAGACCGGAGGAGGCATCGCCATCATCCACAGAGACACCATCCGCATCACTACCAACACCGATGACACCCTCACCACCGCCGAACACCTGCACTTCCAGATCCACACCAACCCGAAGACCACCCTCAGAGGCACCCTGATCTACCGACCCCCGGGACCACGCACACGATTCAGCGAGGACATCGCCGACTTCGTCAGCCCGCACGCTCTCCCCTCCGCCGACTACATCCTCCTGGGGGACCTCAACTTCCACCTGGAGAACAACAACGACCGCAACACCATCACCCTGCTCGACAACCTCGACAACCTCGGACTCAAGCAACTGGTGACCACCCCCACCCACCTCGCCGGACACACTCTCGACGCCGTCTTCTCATCCAGCAAAGACGTCACCTTCAGCCACGCAACAGGACTCCACTGGACGGACCACAGCTGCGTCCACTTCACCTTCAGAAGAACGACGATCCACCACCTCCAGCAACAGGTTGCTCGTAGAAGCTGGAACAAGATCACAGCCGACCAGCTCACCGCCTCCCTGAGCCAGCACCCTCCCGCCAACTCAGCGAACCCCAGCCAGGCCGCCGACTACCTCACGAAATGGATCAACGACTGCGCGGACGAACTCGCCCCTCTGAGAACCCCACCCAGCAGATCCTGCAGCAGAAAAACACCATGGTTCACCGACGAACTCAAGAGCTCCAAGAAGAACTGTCGAGCCCTCGAGAAAGCCTGGAGAAGGGAACCAACGACGGACAACATGACCACCCTCAAGCTCGCCACCCGGAAACACCACCAACTGATCCGCGCCACCAAGAAAAATGCATACAAGGACCGGCTGGACAACAACGCACACAACTGCAAGGAACTCTTCAACATCGTGAAAGAGCTCTCCAACCCCAGCGCCGGAAACAACGACATCACCCCATCGCAAGACCTCTGCAACTCCCTCGCGTCCTACTTCCACAACAAGATCACGGACATACACAACAGCTTCAACAACCAACCAACGCAAGCCACAACCGCAACGACGCCACCCACCACCACCCTCCGCACCTGGACCCCGATCAGCACCGAAGACACCATCCGCACCATGAACTCCATCCATTCCGGATCTCCGACTGACCCCTGCCCTCACCACGTCTTCAACAAAGCCGACGCTGTCCTCGCACCCCACCTGCGGGACATCATCAACACCTCCTTCGACTCCGCCACCTTCCCTGAGAGCTGGAAGCACGCCGAACTCAGCGCTCTCCTCAAGAAACCTACAGCAGACCCCACCGACCTCAAGAACTACCGTCCCATCTCGCTCCTCCCGTTCCCGGCCAAAGTCATCGAGAAGACCGTCAACAAACAGCTGGCCGCCTTCCTCGAGACGAATGGATCCCTCGACCCCTCACAGTCCGGCTTCCGAGCGAACCACAGCACCGAGACCGCCCTCATCGCCGCCACCGACGACCTTCGAACTCTGATGGACAACGGAGAAACAGCGGCCCTCATCCTCCTGGACCTCTCCGCGGCTTTCGACACTGTCTGCCACCGCACCCTAGTACAGCGCCTCAGCAACATCGGAATCCAGGAGAAGGCACTGGAATGGATCACCTCCTTCCTCGACGGAAGAACACAAAGAGTCCGCCTACCACCGTACAAGTCAGAGGCCACCAAAGTCATCTGCGGCGTCCCTCAAGGATCCTCACTGAGCCCCACCCTCTTCAACGTCTACATGAGCCCCCTCGCAACCATCGCACGCCAACACAACCTCAACATCATCTCCTACGCTGACGACACCCAGCTGATCCTCTCCCTGACCAACGACCCCGACACCGCCAGAGCCAACCTGCACGAAGGGATGAGAGACGTAGCCGAATGGATGACGACCAGCCGCCTGAAACTGAACTCAGACAAGACGGAGGTCCTCATCCTGGGCTCCACGCCCTCCGCCTGGGACGACTCCTGGTGGCCCCCCGCCCTGGGCACCGCACCCAAACCGACGGACCACGCACGCAACCTGGGCTTCATCCTGGACTCCTCCCTCTCCATGACCAGACAAGTCAACGCCGTCTCCTCGTCATGCTTCAACATCCTGCGCATGCTACGTAAGATCTTCCGGTGGATCCCCACCGAGACGAGGAAGACGGTCACCCAAGCCCTCGTCACCAGCCGACTGGACTACGGCAACGCCCTCTACGCCGGAACCACCGCCAAACTCCAGAAGAGACTCCAGCGGATCCAGAACGCCTCGGCGAGACTCATCCTCGACATCCCCCGACGCAGCCACATCTCCGGACACCTGAGAGATCTGCACTGGCTCCCGGTCAACAAGAGAATCACCTTCCGGCTCCTCACCCACGCGCACAAAGCCCTACACGACCAAGGCCCGAGCTACCTCAACAACCGGATCAACTTCTACACTCCCAAGCGCCTCCTCAGATCAACCAACCACGCCCTCGCCGCCGTCCCCCGCATCCGAAGAGCGACAACAGGAGGAAGATCCTTCTCCTACCTGGCCGCCAAGACCTGGAACTCACTTCCGACCAATCTGCGCCTGACCCAAGACCACCTCTCCTTCAGGAAGAAGCTCAAGACCTGGCTGTTCGAGCAGTAGCGGCACCCCCCCCCCTCCCAGCGCCTTGAGACCCTACGGGTGAGTAGTGCGCTCTACAAATGACTTGATTGATTGATTGATTGATTGTGTGGTTGTGTGTGGTTGTGTATATGTGTGTGGTTGTGTATATGTGGTTCGGTGTGTGTTTGGTGGTGTGAGTGTGTGTGTGGTTGTGTGTGCGTGTGTGGTTGTGGTTGTGTGTGCGGTTGTGTGTGCGGTTGTGTGTGTGGTGTGTGTGTTTGTGTGTGGTTGTGTGTTTGTGGTTGTGTGTGTGGTGTTGTGTGTGGTTGTGTGTGTGTGGTTGTATGTGGGGTTGTGTGTGTGGGTGTGATTTTGTGTGTGGTTGTGTGTGGTTGTATGTGTGTGCGTGTGGTTTTGTGTGTGGTTGTGTGTGTGGTTTTGTGTGTGGGTGTGTGTGTGGGTATGTTTGGGGTTGTGTGTGTGGTTGTGTGTGTGTGGGTGTGTGGTTGTGTTTGTGGTTGTGTGTGTGTGGTTGTATGTGTGGTTGTGTGTGTGTGTGCGTGGTTGTGTGTGTGGTTGTGTGTGGTTGTGTGTGTGGTTGTGTGTGTGGTTGTGTGTGTGGGTGTGGTTGTGTGTGTGGTTGTGTGTGTGGTTGTATGTGTGTGGGTGTGGCTTTGTGTGTGGTTGTGTGTGCGGTTGTGTGTGTGGTAGTGTGTGGTTGGTTGTGTGTGGGGTTGTGTGTGTGGTTGTGTGTATGTGTGGTTGTGTTGGTGTGGTTGTGTGTGTGTGGTTGTGTGTGGGGTTGTGTGTGGTTGTGTGTGTGTGTGTGCTTTTGTGTGTGGTTGTGTGTGTGGTTGTGTGCATGGTTGTATGTGTGGTTGTGTGTGTGTGTGGTTGTGTGTGGGTGTGTGTTGTTGTGTGTGTGTGGTTGTGTGTGGGGTTGTGACTGTGGTTTTGTGTGTGGATGTGTGTGTGGATGTGTATGTGATTGTGCGTGAGGTTGTGTGTGTGGTTGTGTGGGTGTGGTTGTGTGTGGTTTTGTGTGGTTGTGGATGTGTTTGTGTGTGTGATTGTATGTGTGGTTGTGCGTGTGGTTGTGTGTGTAGTTGTGTGCGTGTGTTGGGTTTGGGGTTGTGTAGTGGGTTGTGGATGTGGTTGTAGTTGTGTGTGTGTGTGATTGTGTGTGTTGCTGTGTGTGTTGTTGTGTGTGTGGTTGTGGGTGTGGTTGTGGGTGTGGTTGTGTGTGGTTGTGTGTGTGGTTGTGTGTGAGGGTGTGGTTGTGTGCGGTTGTGTGTGTGGTTGTGTATGTGTGGGTGTGTGTGTGGTTGTGGTTGTGTGTGGTTGTGTGCGGTTGTGTTTGTGGGTGTGGTTTTGTGTGGTTTTGTGTGTGGTGTGTGTGTGTGTGTGTGGTTGTATATTTGTGGGTGTGTTAGAAGGGCGATCCCAGAGGGCCAGGATATGCTCTCCCACCCACTCCGTGACCCACCTCTCCCTGGAATACGGCCGAGTCCTAACGTGAGGTCCTCGCCGGGGAGGACTTTGTGTCTAAAATCGTACCCACTGAGCTCACACCACCCTTATGACCGGACACCACACCGTGGATTTCAGCAAGCAAGTTCTTTATCACACAGTAGAGTTTTAGGCAAAATGAACACGTATTTACAAGCGATCAAGGGATCGTAAAGTCTCAGGGGTAAGAAGTAGGGAAGCGGGACAGTCTCAGTATTAGGCCAGCACGAAGCGTACCCTTTGCACAGCTCTCAATCCTCGAGCCGGGGGATACGGAAGATGGAGGTCGTACTGGCTGCTCCACTCACTTCTTCTCGAGCCAGGTCGGGTTGGTAGCGTTGATGGTCCAGCCGGACCAGAGTACTCCTCGAGCCGCGACGAGGTCAGCAGGGCTCGATCCGGAGTGAACAGAGTGTCTGGCAGTTCTTGAGGATCCGCGACCACGTCAGCAGGGCTCAGGGTGTTCAACGAATGTCCTTCGAGTTCAAGGAGGAGCCGCGACAAGGTCAGCATAGCTCTGAGGTTCCAGTTCCTTCTTCACGAGGGTGAGCTGCGACAATGTCCGCTGGGCTCGATAAGTTCCAGAGTTCGGTCTTCTTCACAATGGTTGAGCAGCGATCAGGTCAGCTGGGCTCTCTTGTCCAGGATACAACTGCCCACTAGTTCTTGGGCGGCCGTGATATAGTGCAGTGGCCCTTTGATGTCCGGACCCTCGCAGGCGGAGATCTCATGCCTCGCGGCAGGTCGTCAGAGTCTTCCGTCGGCTGGCCCTTTGATCCTTTGGAAGATGCGTCCGGGGATTCCCAGACACCAAGCAGGGTCTGGAGCCAGCTCTCGGGGAGGCCAGAGGTGCGATCGAAACCAGCCCACAGGAGAAGGCCAGAGGTGTGAGAGAAACCAGTCTCCCAGGGGAGGCCGGAGGTGCAATCGAAACTCCTTGGTCTTATCTCACTCAGAAGGCCCTCTACCCCCCAGCCGGGCATGGCGCGTCTGAAGCCTAAGTTTCGCTGGGGCCGTGTTTAGGCAAGGGCTATGGAGTCAGGGACCTCGGGAAGGGTAATGGCGGCCGGTGGCCCTGTGGGGTGATGTAGGTTCTGGGTGCCGGCACCGGGAGGAGGAATGCGGGGAGGGTCGTCCATGGGTAGGGTCGTGTAGGGAGCGGGGCGGACAGGGGACGGGACGGCCAGGGGTTTCTGTGTACAGGGCTAGGCTACCGGGGTGCTGAAGAACGGGGGGAACCACGCCACGAGGCCGAGTCCAACACGCATCCCCCCCAGCTGAAAGGCACAGAGTGAGGTTCCGTGATTTTGGACTTCGCTTCATAGTCAGCCGCCATTTTGTGACAGTCGCCATTTTGTGTTGCCCTCACTCAGGCGACACGGCGAACATGATGTTTTTGCCTTTTCAGCTGCTCGCCTCTCCTGTTAAAAAGTAACCCTTTTGTCCTTGTTTAAGAAACCGATGTCAGGGACTGGCCGAGTTGGTTAATCCATGTCTAGACTGATTGATCCTTGTCTTAGTTGACTGTTTGGGTCTCACCATTCTTCCTTTATTTTATCTTGTTTAACTGGCCTTCACTATTCTCTCCGTGTATTCTCTTGTTACACAACTGACCTTTGAGGCTCGCAAATACGTCCTGCCACCTGCAAATTGAATTACATGCACTAGCATTGATTAACTTGAAGGGAGGGGAGAACACGGGGTCTGAAAGAAGGGCGTATACAAGATACCCGATAGCTTGTTTTCGAACTTTCTTCATTTGTCAGTTCTGTATGTTTTGGGAGTGGGTATTGTAAATATGTATGGTATAAAAGATTGTACGCCACGGAATGAAGTGGCAGTCTCCTGAGAACTTACCATTGGTGTACTTCTAGGACCAATGTGCTTAGCTGCAGCTAATAAACCTGATTTTCTACGCCTAACAGAGTGTCTCGTGTCTCTGTCTGATAAGGCAGGTGAACCCGGAGATATCAGGCGTGCCCTGCGCCGCTAGGCCCATAAGGCCCAGTTCTCCAATTGACGTCCCAACGTGGGGCGACTTCAGTGGTAGCGGTTCAGCCCGAAGATCGTGAGGAGCCTCGCAAGAAAATTCTGGAGGATTCGCGAACCACCTCAGCGACCCCTGTATGTCGAAAGTGGACCGAATGTCTTTTTCAGTGCGGCTAGTGCTTTCCGACGGCTGCGGATGGCTGCTGCCCTGACTGTCGCCCTGCCTTGGCCCCCTTGGTGATGATTGGTATCGCGAGACGTTAGACGGACACCAGTTGGCATGAGAAAACACTTATTCAAGTATACGTGGGTATCTCCCACTCTCTTTGTTTTTTGTTTTTTTATTCAACAAATGCATTAGTCGAAGCCGAGGGGTAAGTACGTTTGTGCTGTAATAATTGTCTTAAACCCCTTGAAGTTTGAGATTAGTCCAGTTTGTTACGAAATGCCGGGACTTAGTAAGTTTAGGAAATTTTGTTGTTTTAGTTGTAACAGGGATTCCCAGCTCGAGGACTCTTGTCCAATTCCTCCGGTTGGAACTCCCACTTATGAGCTCTATTCTAAACATGGTCTTGGTCCTATTATTTTTAATGAAACATGGATTCGATATACAAAGAAAGATGGTGTTCTGCAGTGGCCACAAAATGGTAGCTTTGAGCCTGACATATTAGATAATTTAGAAGCAATCTTATTTAAAAGAAAAGCCCGGCCGGCAATGTTTGACTCTTTCTGCCTCTGGCGTAAGGAAGCCAAAGAGAAAGAAATTAAACACGCGAAAAAAGATAAGAAAGCACAGGATCTGACGATCCTACAGGCTGCTCAACAGTTTAAAAATAATGAAATTGATCAAATGACTGATATTTCAGAACGGCAGCATCGCATGGCAATAGATAGATGTTATCCGGTGTTGCCTCCTCCCACAAAAAGTCAAGATCTTGATAAAGATCCTTTAATGTCTCATTTGTTGCGATTACCTCCACCTTATGTATTAGGTGCTAATGCACCTCCATTGCAACCTGTTGTTCAGCAACCTATTGTTCAACCAGTTATTCCAGTTCCTCCGCAATTGCCTCTTCCAGTAATTCCGCACCGATTCCTTTTCCACCGACTTCTGTACCTCAGTCTCCTTCACCGTCAGTTTCTTTTACTACTGATATTTCTTCCCCTGCTGTGCTTAACATAATGTCTCCAGTCTTACTGTCTGATTCTCCTACAGCTCGTTAACGATTGGTTGAGACCGTTTCCGGTCTTTTGTTACCTTTCTTCGGGTCTCTTAATTTGACTCCTGCTTCGTCTCGAAGACAATCCCATAGTCAAATTCCGGATACTGATGAACGAATTAAGTTAGACTCTCTCGCTTACAATTGGATCATGAGTGGTCCACTGTGTAATGTGCACGATATCTTGGATACTTTTCTTCAGTGGAACGCGCCCACGCAGAGATATGTTTTTAATGTTATGTGTAATACTTTGATTAAAGGATGGGGTGATATGGATTTGGATTTACCTCCTCAGGGTTAATCTGATATACAGGCTACCCTTCGATAAGGGTCTTATTGTGGGTTCTGATGTCGAGGATGCTGTTAGAACACTTATCACTTTTAGGTCTTCCTTTTTCTCTTAAGCTTCTCTTGAACCGGATCCTGCGGTAAGGCATAAAGTGAAACATTATCCTATGCGAGAAGTTCCTCCAATATGGAGAGAGGCGGTTCCACAGGCAGGCAATGTTCCAGCTGTCCCTGCTCATTTTCAGCGTATATGGGTACATGTCCCTTGGAAAAGATCTGAAGTTCTAGCGCTTAAACAGTCTCTACCGGACCCTCGTAAGAATCCTGCTGGGTATTATAAAGAATTGTCCCAGACTGTTGATGCGTGCGTTATGAATTTGGCAGATATTGATTTACTGATGGGTAATGTAGTCCCTCAGGCATTATAGGCTCGGATTCGTAAGGAAGATCACAATCAAGCTTTGGGTGGTACTTGGGTTGCTTTAACTGCTGCAGATGCGCTACAAGTAGGTGGTGCTAAACCCGATGCTTTGATCACTGAATTGCCTGGTAGAATAATAGCTCTAATGAAAACGATGATGCCTGCCCTCCGAGTTAATTGGGATAAGTTAGCCGCTTGTAAACAGAAGAAAGATGAGAATGTCTCTGATTTCTTTACTCGCTTCGAGGAAACATTCATCGACCATAGTGGTCAAGATATGAGTACAGAGGGTGGACAGCGATTATTTGTGGATAAATTTGTGTTTAATTTACTTCCTGAATTATCACATAAATTGAAAGATTCCGAGAGTTCGTGGGCCGTTTCTTCAACTGCCCAGATATTAGCTACTGCTCAGTATTACGAGAACAGGGATATGGAAGAAAATGATAAAGCAGAGAAAAAGACTAAATAGTTGAAAATGAAGGTTCTTTTGCAACAAGCTTATCCCCCTCGTTCTGCTCAGAATAAATCGCAACAGCCTCCATAGTTTCAGAGATTGTTACAGAGACCTGCACCTTTTGTTCCGCGATCTCCGTTGGGTCCTAATCAATGTGCCTATTGTAAAGAGGAAGGTCATTTCAAAAATAGTTGTCCGGTTTTACTGCAACGTAATGGTGGACTATCAGGGCCACGAGGTCGTGGTGGTATTCAGTCAGCACCCAGGGGTAGAGGACGAGGTGCCCTGTCTCAAGGACAGCCTTCCTTACCCCACAGAATACTATGAATTATTTTGATCAGCAGAATTCTCAGTCTGCACAGTATTACAATGACGATTACTGGATTAAGAACGACAATTCTGACTTCTCCACTAGCTAGGACAGCCGTAGACAAAGCAAGGGAGTGGTATCAGTTCCAGTGGATCAGGATGGGCCTTAAGTTAACGTTGTTACATTGGGTGTTTCAGAGCCGTTTCTTTTGGATACTGGTGCAATGAGAAGTTCTATTATTCACTCCAAACTCCCTGGGGCACCTTTGTCTGGCTTAACGAATGTTTCTGTAGGATTCTCTGGCGCCCCAGTTAGCAACCCAGTTTCATGTCCCTTACCCATTTCTATTGGTCCTTACGATTTTTAACGACTGGTTGCGGTGAGAATTTGTTGGGCTTGGATTTATTGAAACGTCTACATGCAACGTTGTATTGTTCCCCCTCTGGTGTACATCTTACGTTGGGAGATAAATTGATTTCCCCTATGTATCTGTCTAAAGATCAACTACCACTTGAATTGCGTTCACTTCCTGCTACGCTTTGGGCCACGGGTCCAAATGATGTTGGTTTGCTCAGAATACCACCTTACGTGATTACTGTCAAGCCAGATGTTCAGTTGCCACGTATTCCTCAATACAAGATTTCTAGCGATGGTGAAAGAGCTCTGTTGGCTATTGTGCATGATTTAGTTCAGAAAGGTGTTGTTGAAGAAACGAGAGGAAACGTTTGCAACAGTCCTGTTTTGCCTATTCTTAAATGTACCGATCCTTCTAAGCCACCTGTGTATCGTTTTGTGATTGATCTTCAAGAGGTCAACAAAATTGTTGTCCCTCAGTTTCCCGTTGTCCCAGATATTACTGATTTGCTCACAATGGTACCTGCTTCGGCTGCTTGGTTCTCAGTTATCGATCTTAAGAATGCTTTCTTTAGTATTCCTATTGCTGAGGAAAGTAGAGATCTCTTTGGTTTCTCTCTTAGAGGCTGAAGCTTTAAATTTAAACGTGCACCTCAAGGCTACTGTGAGAGTCCCTCCATTTAAAGCCAAGCTTTGAAATCCCAATTGGATTATTTCTCTTTGCCTTCCGGTGCCACTCTTATTCAGTATGTGGATGATTTATTGGTGGCTGCTGATTCGGAAGATGTCTGTAAAGATGCGACTATTTTGCTTTTGCGCCACTTGTCTGATTTACATCATAAGGTGTCACCCTCTAAGTTACAATATTGCCGCCAAGAGGTTACCTATTTAGGTAATCTCTTGTCGAAGGAGGGAAGACGATTGACTCCAGAACGTATTCATGCAATTTCACGAATGTCTGCACCATCCACACAAAAGGAAGTGCGTGCCTTTTTGGGCATTACCTCTTCCTGCAGACAGTGGATCCCGAATTTTTCTCTTCTAGCTAAACCTCTGTTGGCACTTACTCTGAAAGACACACCCCAACCTCTTCCTTGGACTGACGAATGTCAGAAGAGTTTTTCGCATCTACGTACTGCTTTGTGTTCCGCTCCTGTGTTGGGTACTCCAGACTATACTAAGCCTTTTACACTCTATGTGCATGAACGAGAAGGTTGTGCATTATCAGTTTTAACACAACAATTTGGAGACAAACAAGGCCATGTGCCTATTTTTCGGCTACTTTGGATCCAGTAGCTAATTATTAGGGAAATTTGTAGAGCGCCTGGTTACGCGCACCGGCGTGTCCCCGCGCTATGGTAAGTGGGGTAAACAGTCCAAGCAGCCATCACAGCCGCCTACCTCCCGAATAGGTGAGTCTTAAGTTTCCTTCTGAAAGTGGATTCTGAAGGCTCCAAACGTAGCTCTAATGGCAGGGCATTCCACTGCTTAGCAGCCAGATATCTAAAAGACCTGCCCCCCATTCGAGCCTTCTTTATTTTTGGGATTTTCAGTAGCCCTGTGCAGGAGGAACGCAGGGCCTGTGTAGGCTCATAACGGGTAACCAGACTCTGTAGCGGAACTGGGGCTTTGCCGCCCAGGATGCGGTGACACGTGGAAAGAGCCTTGAACTCCACCCTGCGCCTGAGCTAAGGCATTACCTAGTTGTCTCAGAGCAACAGCAGCAGCGGTGATCTCTATTCGTCAATCTGCTGGATTGGTATTAGATCATACTCTTGTTGTTATGGTACCAAATGCAGTAGATACTCTTTTGAACAGAACGAAAACGCAACATCTTACGAGTGCTCGTTTATCTGGGTATGAGTTGATGCTTTTAGCAAGCCAAATACACATCAAAAGATGCAATGTTTTGAATCCAGCAACGTTGTTACCTACTCCAGAAGAGGAGGGTACACAAAATCAGCATGATTGTCTTCTCCGAACGGAGGAGGAAACTAAAGGCAGACTAGATCTAAAAGATACACCACTCGTGGATCCAGATGGGATCCTATGGGTAGATGGCTTGCGTTTTAAGCTTCCTAATGGTGATACGACTGCAGCTTATGCTGTTACCACTTTGTATACAGTAGTAGAAACTGCACGTATCACACACAATTCAGCACAAGCAGCTGAGTTGATTGCACTGACAAGAGCATGTGTGTTAGCGAAAGGAAAAAGAGTGACTGTTTACACCGATAGCCAATACGCCTTTGGCGTGGCTCATAGTTTCGGTCGCTTGTGGAAGGAAAGAGGATTCTTTACTTCCCATGGGACTAAAATACAGCATGGTCAGTTGGTTACTGACCTTCTTGAATCACTTGCCTTGCCTATCCAAATAGCAATTGTAAAGTGCAGAGCGCATAAATGGATCACTGATGATGTAGGTCGTGGGAATGCATTTGCAGACGAAGTAGCAAAGGAAACAGCGAGAAACGTTAAGAGCCATATGTATGTTGCAGGCCCTGCAAATTGGGTCAGAGAAGGAGGTATGTGTGAAGACACAGTGAAAAGTGTGAAAATGATTCAAGCAGAAGCGACTGAGAATGAATTGAGTAAGTGGAGAGAAAGTACGGGAATGTTGGATGAGACAGGATGTTGGACGGAATTGTCGGAACACCAAAGATGGTTGTTACCAGATGCCTATGTACTACCTGTAGTTACTTTTGGCGCATGGTCGAGCTCATATCAGTGTGAAAGGAATATGTAAGCTTTTGGCTCCAGTATGGCAGAATGAAGGTATTCCTAAATGTGCAGAAAATGTAGTGAAGCATTGTATTGTTTGTTTAATGCATAATCCACGAAAGGGAACCCCAATTCCGGAAGGTCATTTTTCTCCCCCTGCATATCCTTTTGAGGTTTTACAAATAGATTACATCCATATGGAACGTTCCAACAACCTCAAGTATGTCCTTGTGGTGGTCTGTGCCTTTTCCAGATGGATAGAGGCTTACCCCTAAAGGATAATACTGCCTTGTCCACTGCCAAAGTCCTCTTAAAAGAATTTTTCCCATGATTTGGTTTGCCGCGCATTGTCTGGAGTGACAATGGAAGTGAATTTGTGGGTCAAATTATGCAGAAGGTGTGTGCGGGTCTTGGGATTAGGCAGAAATTCCATGCGGCAAACCATCCTCAGTCAGCGGGTTTGGTAGAGTGCTATAATGGCACTCTCAAGCTCAAATTAGCGAAGATTCAGGCCAGCACAGGCCTCGCTTGGCCTGACGCTTTACCTTTGACACTTCTTTCTATGAGAACAACTGTGTATTCTCGTTTAGGACTTAGTCCTTATGAGGTCGTTTTCGGACGCCCAGCTAATGTTTGGGGAGTGCCTCGACCAAAGAAATATTCTGACATTCCATACCCATTGTTGGTTGACTACTTGCATGACCTCACCACTAAATTACGTGTTATTCATCAACAGGTCCAAAACGCTTTACCGGAGACTTCCTTAGATCCAGGTCATTCCATCCGACCTGGTGATTACGTCTGCCTCAAAAATATTCAGAGGAAGAAGACTCTGGAACCTCGTTGGGGGCCGCCGCGACAAGTGCTTTTGACAACACGTACAGCTGTGAAAGTCGCCGGAAAGAAAAACTGGGTCCACGGCGTACACTGTAAGAGGGTACCTCTGCCTTTACCCTATGATCAGTGGGTTCAAGAAGGCATTGGCGATAGTGAATGTGAGAAAGTACCCCGATTTGTACCTTTCAGTAGTGCACACCTGGACTGGACAAATTCTGAGAAAGAGGATGATAATGTGCTACAAGAAGCTGTACCACCACATTTAAGGCTGAATACGACTAACCCAGATACTCTGTTTAAGGACCAAACGATACCTGGCAAGACACGGTACAACCTAAGACCCAAGTCGTCAAAAGACAATTGAACTGTATTTTCTTTTTCTTTGATTACCTTTTTTTGAAAAGACATTTCCTTTCCACTATCCATCAAGTTGCAGGGTCACGGTATGAGTCTTGGGCTGTGACCTGAATAGTGACTAGGTCAACAGGACTTGCAGTGTCATAGGACGGCTAATAATCACACCTAAGTGATCTAGGATGGTTACCATGAGCAACGCCTTTAGAGAAATGGATACTGAGATGGAAGGGAATGGTGTTATGATTGTAAAAAGAAACAAATACAAGAAATTGCTATTTAGTCGATGTGGCGTAGCATTATGTATTCTAGTGTGTTTATGTATTTGTTAGAACTGAGGGTCTCTAGTTGGCAGAGGTAGGTACCACTGTCCAAATAGGGACCCTTGCTTCTAGTCAGGGCAAGGAGATAACCCTCTGAGATAACCCCTGCTCACCCTCTAGGTAGCTTGGCACGAGCAGTCTAGGCTAACCAGAGGCAATGCGTAAAGTATTTGTACCAACACTCACAGTAACACAGTGAAAACACCACAAACTGACTCCACAACAGTTTAGAAAAATAAAGGTATTTTTAATCTAAACTACACAAGACCAAAACGACAAAAATCCAACATACACAGTTCAAGAATATGGTTTCAAAAAGAGTTTTTAAGGTTGCGTTAAAATTCTTAGGTTGCGATAGAATTCTCTACGTTGCGATAGAATTCTCTACTGATGCGTGAAAAGTTCACAGTTGCGTCACGTTTACTCACAGTACCTTTTAGTTGCAACAAAGTTCCAAAAGCAGAAGCTGGTGCGGTGGAAAACAAGCGATGCGTTGCTCCTGAGACCCTGGGGAGGCGATGCGACAGCCCCGCAGCAGCAGCGGGCGTGTTGCGATGAATCCGGTCTGTATGGGGAGGAAGGCCACTTGTATGGATTCCGGTGCGTAGGTTCCGTAGGAAGTCTGTTCTCGCAAAGGCACGATGCGACGATCTCGTAGGGGCTGCGACGATCTCCGGGGCGACGATGCGCGGTCCAGCGGGGATCCTCTCTCTCGCAGCTCCTCGATGCGTTGATTCTGCGACGATGCTCGCAGCGACGTGATGCGGTCCGCAAGCAAGCGGTGCGGCGATCTCACCCAGCGACGACAGGCTCTGCGATGATACTCGCAGCGATATTCGATTCTACCGCACCGGTCTGGTGCGTCCCGCAAACAAAGGATGCGACGTCTCTGGCAGCGGCGTCAGACACTGCGACGATCTCGACCTCCGTAGCGGCGGGAAACTTCTCGCACTGTCGGGGATGCGCTCCGCAAGCGAGCGATGCAACACTTTTCAAGTTCAAAAGTCACTCAAGCTTAGTTTCAAGCTTCCCAGCTCAGGTACAACTTCCAGAGGCCCCACAACTGGATCAAGCACTCTAGGAAGTACAGAACTCTCTCAGCAGAGTTCAGGGAAGCTGGGGGTGAAGTCCTTTTGTTCCTGGGACTTCAAAACAGGGAGCCAGCTCTTCTCAGGCCCTTGGAGATTCCTTCAAGACAGGGGACACAGCTCAGCAGCAAAGTCCTTCCCCTCTCCTTGGCAGCAAAGCAACAGGTCAGTCCAGCAGAGCAACAGCAGGACAATCTTCCTTCTTCAGTTTCAGCTTTCTCCTTGGCAGAGGTTCCTTCTTGATTTCCAGGATGATCTAATTTTCTGTTGTCAGGGGTCCTGTACTTATACCCCTAAAGTCTTTGTTCTCTTGGTGCATGTGGGCCCTGAGCCCGGTCTAAACCAGTTCTGGGTGGATCCTGAGCACTTTGTTTTGCTGGCTGCATCTTTCCTTTCAGAGTGAGGGGCAGGGTCCTCAGCCGCCCAGCAGGGGGGTGGAGCCAGCATTGTGGAAGGCAGGCACAGCCCTATTCAGCTCAGGTGCTAACTCCTCCCACCACTCCAGTTGCAATTGCAGTCATTCAGCCTAGTGCTGACTCATCCAGCCTCCTGGGGAATTCCCCAGCCCCTGTCACTCTCAAACCAGACAGTCAATACACAAACAGGCCCAGGCACACAGAAGGGTCAGACAAGAGAACAGCAACTTTCTAAAAGTGCTGTTCTCAAACACAGGATTTAAAAACAACCTTTCCTAAAAGATGTGTTATTAAATTCTGAGTTCAGGGATACTAGATACTTATGTCCTATCTTGTTCCTATGGGAAGAAATGCTGTTAACCACTGTAGCCAGCATCCCCCATGTTAACCTATGGAGCAAGATAGCCTTACAGTAGTGAAAAACGAAAATAGCTGCCATTCACTACCAGAGCATGTCACCTGCACTAGTACATGCTCTACCTTTTACATACACTGCACCCTGCCCAGGGGGATACCTTGGGCCTTCCATAGGGGTAACTGATGTGCACAAAAAGGGAAGGGTTAGGCCTGGTTAGTGGGGACACTGACCAGGAGGACATGGCAGTTCTAAACTGCGCACAGGTACTGCAGTGTCAGGCCTGAGACATTATTTTAGGGCTACTCCTGTGGGTGGCACAATCGGTGCTGCAGGCCCACTAGTAGCATTTGTCATCACCAGCCCTGGCACACCCAGTGCACTCTACTAGGGACTTCATGGTGATACAAATATGCCAAACATGTATATCCAATCAGAATAGCAATTTACATAGAGAGCATATGCACTTTAGCACTGATCAGCAGTGGTAAAGTGCGCAGAGTCCTATTGCCAACAGCCACGGGTCAGGAAAAATAAGGGAGGAAGAAGCAAAAAGTTTGAGGATGACCCTGCAAGAAGGGCCAGTTCCAACAGTATTTTATTAGCTTTTGGGTTGGATTGTCCACATTATGCAGCAAGCACCTGTTCCAACTTCTGTTCCTTTGCTCTCTTCTTCTACTAACTCTCCGCATCAGTTCTACACACTCCCAGACCATGAACAAGTTAGGAGACCAGAATATTTCAACAATTCTTTCATCCAGTTATTACATCAGCATCAACTGGTAGTTAACACTACTGATTGTTGGGTTTGTGGGCTTTTGCCCCATAACTCTGAGAAAGGGATGCCATATTTAGTTCTCCCGTTTTCATATGAAGGTTCCGTTTGGGCTTATTTGGCTATGTTTTCCAATGCATTTCAGAACCAACTTCGATATCCTCATGGTGATATATATACTGGTGGATCGGACTATGGTCATAGTCCTTTGATAAAAGGAATAGTGGCTATCGCTAGAATTGCTGACATTAGTAAGATTCCCGTGGATGAGAAACGAGCATATGATGGTTGGAATGTGGCTCGTTACATTACTAGCCTCACTGACAGGGCTAAAGAAAGAAGATCCTTACCAATTTTGACTGTACCTCATAAAGGTATCCTGTGCTTGCGAGTAACTGGTCAGAATAATAAGAATAAACAGGAAAAGAGTGTTTGTTCTCATACCTATGTCTATTCTCCCTTGATTTCTTCCCCGTTAGTACCATCTCAAGGTACATATTTTGTTTGTCATGATAGGGCCTACACATGGCTTCCTGCCTATTTTTCAGGAACATGTTACATAGCGTTTCTTCTTCCCCCTACATACACTGCTCCTTCAGGACACCACAGGAAAAGATATGATAGAGGGGTTATTCATTCTGGAGACACAGCTGGACAAGAGGGAGGAGACTTTATTAAAGGGTTTCTTCCCTTTTGGGGCCCAATGGTCAATAGCAGAAACATTAGACAGTTGGTTCGTGTTGTCGAAGCTACGATAAATGTAACTTCTGGAGCCTTGAGTAATTTGACGGCTGAACTTCAGGCGGATCGTCTTATGACTTTACAAAACCGAATGGTTTTAGACATTGTCCTTGCTGATAGAGGAGGAGTTTGTAAATTGATTGGGTCTAGTTGCTGCATTTACATTCTGGATAATGCCCCTACAGTATACCAAGCCATTTCTATGCTACATGTCATTTCCGAGTCTATTCATCAGGACTCAGGAGACTGGTCTGTGATGGGATGGTTTTGGGGACACTGTCCACATGGGGATGGAAAGTGTTAACTTTCCTTGGAATGATTTTAGCCATCATTTTCTCTTGTTGTCTCTGTTTGCAATGTGGTCCCGCTATCTGCGGTCTTTGTGCTACCTTGTGTGTTCCAAAGCCTGTGTCATAGCAAACAGAACATATTAAGATGATGTTGCAGCAACAGCTCAATGACCTCATGACCATTGACATTGACTCAGACTAGCGTGAGTCTTTTGTGTTTTGCCTGAGTAATGGCAAAAGGAGGGTCTGAGGTTCCGTGATTTTCGACTTCGCTTCGTAGTCAGCCGCCATTCTGTGACATCCGCCATTTTGTGTTGCCCTCACTCAGGCGACACGGCGAACATGATGTTTTTGCCTTTTAAGCTGCTCGCCTCTCCTGTTAAAAAGTAACCCTTTTGTCCTTGTTTAAGAAACCGATGTCAGGGACTGGCCGAGTTGGTTAATCCATGTCTAGACTGATTGATCCTTGTCTTAGTTGACTGTTTGGGTCTCACCATTCTTCCTTTATTTTATCTTGTTTAACTGGCCTTCACTATTCTCTCCGTGTATTCTCTTGTTACACAACTGTACTTTGAGGCTCGCAAATACGTCCTGCCACCTGCAAATTGAATTACATGCACTAGCATTGATTAACTTGAAGGGAGGGGAGAACACGGGGTCTGAAAGAAGGGCGTATACAAGATACCCGATAGCTTGTTTTCGAACTGTCTTCATTTGTCAGTTCTGTATGTTTTGGGAATGGGTATTGTAAATATGTATGGTATAAAAGATTGTACGCCACGGAATGAAGTGGCAGTCTCCTGAGAACTTACCATTGGTGTACTTCTAGGACCACTGTGCTAAGCTGCAGCTAATAAACCTGATTTTCTACGCCTAACAGAGTGTCTCGTGTCTCTGTCTGATAAGGCAGGTGAACCCGGAGATATCAGGCGTGCCCTGCACCACTAGGCCCATAAGGCCCAGTTCTCCAAGAGAACTACCCATCCCCTTGGGGGTTCTCTTCACTGAGGCGGAAGAACGGGAACAGGCCGTCCGCGTTGGCGTGGTCAGCACCAGGACGGTGCTCAACAGTGAAATCCATCCCCTGGAGGGAGATGGACCAGCGTAACAGTTTGGGGTTCTCTCCTCTCATTTGCATTAGCCACCGGAGCGGCCGATGGTCGGTCTGGACCCGGAAGTGAGTACCGAACAGGTAGGGCCTCAACTTCTTCAGGGCCCAAACCACCGCGAAGGCCTCCCGCTCGATGGTGCTAGACCTTTGCTCTCGAGGGAGTAACCTCCGGCTAATGAATGCCACTGGCTGGTCTAGGCCCTTTTCATTCATCTGAGACAGGACTGCTCCGATGCCATGCTCGGACGCGTCTGTCTGGACCACGAACTCTCAGGAGTAGTCGGGGGCCTGCAGTACGGGGGCAGTGCACATGGTGACTTTCAATGTTTCAAACGCCTCCTGGCAGGCGGGGGTCCAGCTAACTCTCTTCGGCTGCTTTTTGGAGGTCAATTCTGTGAGGGGGACTACGATGCTTCCATACCCCTTTATGAATCTTCGGTTGTACCCTGTGAGTCCCAGGAAAGCCCGCACTTCCATCAGGGTCGTACGGGCCTCCCAGGCAACGATTGCATCGATCTTGGGTTGGAGGGGGGCCCCTAGGCCGCTCCCAACCTGGTGCCCCAGGTAGACCACTGACCCTTGTCCAATCTGACATTTACTGGCTTTGATGGTGAGGCCCGCTCGACGCAGGGCCATCAACGCCTCCCAGAGGTGTTGTAGGTGTCCAGTCCAGTGGGAGCTGACTACCGTGATATCATCTAGATATGCGGCGCTGAATCTCTCCAACCCAGCCAGTACCTGGTTAACTAGCCTCTGGAAGGTGGCGGGGCATTTTTCATTCCGAAGGCCATCACCCGGAAGTGGTAGTGGCCATCTGGGGTGGAGAATGTGGATCTCTCCCTTGCCCCCTCCGTGAGTACGATTTGCCAGTACCCGCAGGTGAAGTCGAAGGTGCTGAGATAGTGAGCAGATCCTAGGTGGTCAATGAGTTCATCTGCTCGGGGAATGGGGTGGGTGTCGGTTCTGGTGACTGCGCTGAGCCCGCGGTGGTCCACACAGACCCTCAGCTCGGGAACAGCGCCGGGGGCGGCTACCTTCGGAACCAGGACCACGGGGCTGGCCCACGGACTGTCAGAGGCCTCGACCACTCCCAGGGCTAGCATCTTGGAGACTTCGCCTTGATGCAGGCCCGGACTCGGTCAGGGACGCGGTAGGCTCTGTGCCGTACCGAAGGACTGTCCCCGGTGTCCACATCGTGGACGCACCAACCGGTGACGCCGGGGAAGCAAGAGAAAAGGTCAGAGAACTGTCCCAGTAACTGGCGACAGTCCTCGCGTTGCTCGGGGGTGAGGGAGGAGGAGAGACTCACTCCCTCTATGGAGCCATCTTTTTCCTTCGCACACAGGAGATCGGGGAGAGGCTCCGTGTCCTCTTCCGCTCCGTCATCGGTGGCGAGGAGCAATCCCAACTCGGACCGCACAAAGTGGGGCTTGAGGCAGTTCACATGGAGGACCCTCAAGGGGTTCCTGGGGGACTGCACATCTATGAGATAGGTGACTTGGCTTTTGCGTTCCACCACTTTGAAGGGCCCGGTCCACTTGTCCTGAAGGGCGCAAGGTTCCACCGGGGCCATCACCCAAACCTGCTGGCCGGGTTGAAACTCGACCAGAGTGGCATTCTGGTCATACCAATGTTTCATTTCTTCTTGGCTTGCCTCGAGGTTTGTCTCGGCAAGCTCCCGGAACCTCCGAATCTGGTTCCGGAGGGCCAGAATGTATTGAAACACATCTGAGGGTGGGCCCTGGGGTGCCGCCTCCCAACCCTCCTTGACCAGGCTAAGGGGTCCCCGGACGGGGTGCCCGTAGAGCAGCTCGAATGGGCTGAACCCCAAGGATTTCGGGGGGGTTCCCGGTAGGCAAACAGGAGGAAGGGTAGGAGGATGTCCCACTTGCGCCTCAGGGGCTCCTCAAGACCCATGATCATTCCTTTGAGGGTACGGTTGAATCTCTCAACCAGGCCGTTACCTTGAGGGTGGTAGGGGGTGGTGAACTTGTACGTCACCCCACACTGTTGCCGCAGGGACTTCATGTATTTGGAGATGAAGTTCGTTCCTCGGTCGCTCACCACTTCTCGCGGGAATCCCCCCCGGGAGAAGATCTCCATGAGGGCCCGCCCCACCACGGGGGCCATCACCGTTCGGAGAGGAATGGCCTCGGGGTACCTAGTGGCATGATCCACCAGGACGAGGATGAACCGGTGGCCTAAGGAGGTCCGGGGGTCCAGGGGCCCCACGGTGTCTATCCCCACCCGTTCAAAGGGGGTACTGACAACGGGGAAGGGTTGGAGAGGAGCCTTGCGCTTCCCTCCACTCTTCCTGCTGGCCTGGCACGTGGGGCAGGACTTGCAGTGGGTCTCCACATCGGTGCGCATACGGGGCCAATAAAAATGGGTGACCAGACGGTGATAGGTTTTGTCTTGTCCCAGGTGTCCCGCCAGGGGCACATCATGGGCCAGGTTCAGGAGGAAGCTGCGGAAACGTAGGGGTACCACCAGCATCCAGGCTGACCCTAGTTCGGCGGACTTCTGTTCACTATACAAGAGGCCATTTTCCCAATAGACAAAGTGGGAGCCGGACTGGTCACCGGCAGCCTGGGCGGCGGCCTGCTGCCGTGGTCCGACTAGAGAAGGACAGAAGGTCTGCTCCAGGCAGAATTTCTCTCGGGAAGTCCTCCTTCCTGGCGCCACTGGGCTAACTCAGGGAGGTCGTCCAAGTTTGGGGTCTGTTCGACGGGAGGGCCTAGGGGACCTGCGTCGGGGTCAATTTCTTCACCGGGGGTAGTTCGAGGACCTCGGGTCGCTCGCTGCCCTCTGGGTCATCAGAGACTGGGCTAGGGGTCTCTGGTTCCACCCCCCCGGGGGTGGACATTCTGGCGGTCATGGCTTGGGTGCTCACGCAGGCCCATTCGGGCAGGCCCACCATCTCTAGGTGAGTGCTTCTCTCCACCGGCTTCCACGGGGAGCTCTCCAGATCGTTGCCCAGTAGGCAATCCACGGGCATGTCGGTGCGGACCGCTACCCTTAAGTCACCGGAGATTCCCCCCCCACTTAAACGGGACCTGAGCTATTCGGCAGGTGCGGACGGAATTGTCGGCTGAGATCACCCGGCAGGAGGCGTGGGGTATAATTTGGTCTTCGGTAACTAGGTGACAGCACACTGCGGTGATGCTTGCTCCGGTGTCTCGGAGGGCCCCTATGCGGTGCCGGTTGACGGTCACCTGTTGTCGGTACTTCTCAGTGTTGTCGGGCAGGGGGGCTCCTGGGACCATCTCCCTATCCCAGAGGGAGACTAATGACATGGCTGCTGGTTCCCACCCCTCTGTGTCCTCTATCTCTTCCTCTTCTAGGGCCACTGTGGCTATCTGGCGCGCGGGGAGACTCGCAGCAGCGGGTTTCTTGTTCAGGGGGCATTGGGGATCACTGGCATAATGTCCTGGTTGTTGACATCTGAAGCAGGTTATGCTGGCTCGGGGTCCCTGTCTGCCTGAGGGGGGCCCTGCTCTTGTCACTGGAGGAGAGCTTCCAGACTGGTTTGGGGGGGGGGGCTACGCTGGGGCCCGAACTGGGTCCCTCGCTGCCTACCTTGACCTCCCCCTCCTGTCTGGCGGGAAGATCCTTGTTCAGTTCATCCATAGTCTCCCATGGGCCCCCAAGGGACTCGGGTGTTCACCCAACGATCGGCCTCGACAGCAAGCTTCCTTGGGTCTGTCAATTTGCTGTCCAGAAGGTGCTGTCTCAGTTCCACAAAGTAGTTTGTGGATATGTGTTCATAGGCGATGAGGTCGAATAGTCCTTCAAAGGTGGTCACCTTGCTGCCCTTGATCCACCCTTCCATGGCCCGGCTGTAGAAATTCACGTATTCTACCCATGTGGTGCCGGGGAGCTTTTTGCAGTCTCGGAACCGCTGCCGATACATCTCCGGAGTTAGCCCATATCGGGATAGCAGAGCGTCCTTCATGTGTTGGTAAGAATTCAGGACAGCGGAGGGCAGGTCCAGCATGGTGACTCTTCCCTCACTGAGGAAGCGCCCCCACAATCTGGCCCCCCAATCCTTTTCGGGCACCCGGTGGGAGGTCATGGCGACCTTGTACGCTTTGAACCACTGCTGGATGTCGTCTCCCTTGTAGTACTCTTTTACTACATCCTTGGGGATGTGTACTTTGGCCTCCACCGGGGAAGGGGTTTCTCGAGTTCCCCGAGGGTTGGGTCTCTTCACTTCTTGCTTTCAGTTCAATTTCCTTTAGGCTGCGCTCATGCTCGAGCTGGAGTTTCTTTCCCTCGTGCTCCCTCTGGAGCTTCTTTTCTTCTAGTTCCCCTTGTAACCGTAATTGTTCGACGGCCAACTTTTTTTCGGCTAGCTTGAGCTCTCCTTCTATCTTTAGGCATGCTAGCTCTAGCTCGTGGGTTCGGGTTCGCTCTCGGTCTGTCAGCTCCTCTTGTGACAGACCCCTTTCCGTGAAGGGACGCCGTGCCAGGGAGTCGGGTCTCTCACCTTCCTGGGCGCTGGTTTCTGTCTGCGGCCCTCCCTCTCCGCCGTCTCCTTCTGGTGGGGGGAGGGGGACCCCGGACTCTACCCAGGCTGTTAGGGCTTTCTGGAAGTCTTCTTTGGTGCTCAAACCTGTGGTAGGGATTTGAAGATCCTTGCAGAATTGTTTCAGTTCTCTGTGGGTATAATCCTCCAAAAGGTCCTTTTGGAATGTGGGCTTCTCACTCGTTCCGGTGGAACTCATGATTGCTCTTTTCTTCTGTTGTTCTTGTGTTCTTCGTTCACGTAGTATGTCAGTCGTTTTACTGTACGATCTCTAGACGTAGGCTCTTATCCCGTTGCTTGCCACCAATGTTAGAAGGGGTGATCCCAGAGGGCCAGGATATGCTCTCCCGCCCACTCCGTGACCCACCTCTCCCTGGAATACAGCCGAGTCCTAACGTGAGGTCCTCGCCGGAGAGGACTTTGTGTCTAAAATCGTACCCACTGAGCTCACACCACCCTTATGACCGGACACCATACCGTGGATTTCAGTAAGCAAGTTCTTTATCACACAGTAGAGGTTTAGGCAAAATGAACACGTATTTACAAGCGATCAAGGGATTGTAAAGTCTCAGGGGTAAGAAGTAGGGAAGCGGGACAGTCTCAGTATTAGGCCAGTACGAAACGTACCCTGCGCACAGCTCTCAATCCTCGAGCCGGGGGATACGGAAGATGGAGGTCGTACTGGCTGCTCCACTCACTTCTAATCGAGCCAGGTCGGGTTGGTAGCGTCGATGGTCCAGCTGGACCAGAGTACTCCTCGAGCCGCGACGAGGTCAGCAGGGCTCGATCCGGAATGAACAGAGTGTCTGGCAGTTCTTGAGGAGCCGCGACCACGTCAGCAGGGCTCAGGGTGTTCAACGAATGTCCTTCGAGTTCAAGAAGGAGCCGCGACGAGGTCAGCAGGGCTCAGAGGTTCCAGTTCCTTCTTCACGAGGGTGAGCCGCGACAACGTCCGCAGGGCTCGATAAGTTCCAGAGTTCGGCCTTCTTCACAATGGTTGAGCCGCAATCAGGTCAGCAGGGCTCTCTTGTCCAGGATACAACTGCCCGCTAGTTCTTGGGCGGCTGTGATATAGCGCAGTGGCCCTTTGATATTCGGACCCTCGCAGGCGGAGATCTCATGCCTCGGGCTGGTCGTCGGAGTCTTCCGTCGGCTGGCCTTTGATCCTTTGGAAGATGCGTCCGGGGATTCCCAGATGCCCAGCAGGACCTGGAGCCAGCTCTCGGGGAAGCCAGAGGTGCGATCGAAACCAGCCCACAGGAGAAGGCCAGAGGTGTGAGAGAAACCAGTCTCCCAGGGGAGGCCGGATGTGCAATTGAAACTCCTTGGTCTTATCTCACTCAGAAGGCCCTCTACCCCCCAGCCGGGCATGGTGCGTCTGAAGCCTAAGTTTCGCTGGGGCCGGGGTTAGGCAAGGGCTATGGAGTCAGGGACCTCGGGAAGGGTAATGGCGGTCGGTGGCCCTGTGGGGTGATGTAGGTTCTGGGCGCCCGGTACCGGAAGGAGGGATGCGGGGAGGGTCGTCCTTGGGTAGGGTCATGTAGGGAGCGGGGTGGACAGGGGACGGGACGGCCAGGGGTTTCTGTGTGCAGGGATAGGCTACCGGGGTCCTGAGGAACGGGGGGAACCATGCCACGAGGCTGGGTCCAACAGGGTGGTTGTGTGTGTGTGGTTGTGTGTGTGGTTGTGTTTGTGTTTGTATGTGTGTGTGGTTGTGTGTGTGGTTGTGTGTGTGTGGTTGTGTGTGCGTATGTGGTTGTGTGTGTGAGGTTGTGTATATGTATGTGGTTGTGTGTGGGCAGTCGTGTGTGTGGTTGTGTGAGTGTGTGTGTGTGGCTGTGTGTGGTTGTATGTGTGTGTGGTTGTGGTTGTGTGTGTGGTTGTGTGTGTGTGGTGTGTGTGGTCGTGTGTGTGGTTGTGTGTGTGGATGTGTGTGTGGTTGTGTGTGTGGTAGTTTGTGTGGTTATGTGTATGTGTGTGTGTGGTTGTGTGTGTGGTTGTGTGTGTGTGGTTGTGTGTGGGGCTGTCTGTGGTTGTGTGTGTGGTTTTGTGTGTGGTTGTGTGCGTGGTTGTGTGCGTGGTTGTGTGTGTGGTTGTGTGTGTGGTTGTGTGTGTGTGGTTGTGTGTGGGGTTGTGTGTGTGTGGTTGTGTGTGGTTTTGTGTGTGAATGTGTGTGTGGTTGTGTGTGTGTGGTTGTGTGTGGTTTTGTGTGGTTGTGGGTGTCGTTGTGTGTGTCGTTGTATGTGAAGTTGTGCGTGTAGTTGTGCGTGTGTGTTGTGTTTGGGGTTGTGTGGTGGGTTGTGAGTGTGTGTGGTTGTGTGTGTGTGGTTGTGTGTGTGTGGTTGTGTGGTTGTGTGTGTGTGGTTGTGTGTGGTTTGGTGTGGGAGTGTGGTTGTGGTTGTGTGTGTGGTTGTGTATGAGGTTGTGTGGTTGTGTGTGGTTGTGGTTTTGTGTGTGGTTGTGTGTGTGGTTGTGTGTGTGTGTGGTTGTGTGTGGTTGTGGTTGTGTGTGGTTGTGGTTGCATGTGTGGTTGTGTGTGTGTGGTTGGATGTGTAGTGTGTGTGTGGTTGCTTGTGTGTGTGGTTGTGTGTGTGTGTGTGTGGTTGTGTGCTGTGTGGGTATGGTTGTGTGTATGGTTGTGGTTGTATGTGTGTGTGGTTGTGTGTGTGGGTGTGGCTGTGGATGTGGTTGTGTGTGGTTGTGTGTGGTTGTGGGTGAGGTTGTGGGTGTGGTTGTGTGTGGTTGTGTGGGTGTGGTTTTGGGTGGGTGTGGTTGTGTGTGTGTGTGTTTGTGTGGTTTTGTGTGGTTGTGTGTGTGACTGGTTGTGTGCGTGGTTGTGTGTGTGGCTGTGTGTATGGTTGTGTGTGTGTGTGGTTGTGTGTAGTTGTGTGTGTGGTTGTGTGGGTGCGGTTTTGTGTGGTTGTGGGTGTGGTTGTGTCTGTGGTAATGTGTTTGGTTGTTTGTGTGCGTTGTGTTTGGGGTTGTGTGTGTGGTTGTGTGTGTATGGTTGTGTGTGGATGATTGTGTGTGTGGTTGTGTGGGGTTGTATGTGTGGTTGTATGTGTGGTTGTGGGTGTGGTTGTGGGTGTGGTTGAGGTTGTGTGTGTGGTTTTGTATGCAGTTGAGGGTTTGGTTGTGGGTGTGTGTGGTTGTGCGTGTGGTTTTGTGTGGTTGTGGGTCTGACCATGGTTGTGTGTGTGGTAGTGTGAGTCTGTGGTTTTGTGTAGTTATGCGTGTGTGATTTTGTGTGTGTGTGTGGTTGTGTGTACATATGTTGTTGTGTGTGTGGTTGTGTATATGTGTGTGGTTGTGTATATGTGGTTCGGTGTGTGTGTGTGGTTGTGTGAGTGTGTGTGTGTGTGTGGTTGTGTGTGTGGTTGTGTGTGCATGTGTGGTTGTGGTTGTGTGTGTGGTTGTGTGTGTTTGTGTGTGGTTGTGTGTGTGTGGGTGTGGTTTTGTGTGTGGTTGTGTGTGTGCGGTTGTGTTTGTGTGGGTGTGGTTTTGTGTGTGGTTGTATGTGTGTGGGTGTGGTTTTGTGTGTGGTTGTGTGTGTGGTTGTGTGTGTGGGTATGTGTGGGGTTGTGTGTGGGGTTGTGTGTGTGGTTTTGTGTAGTTGTGTGGGTGTGGTTTTGTGTGGTTGTGGGTGTGGTTGTGTCTGTGGTTGTGTGTGTGGTTATGTGTGTGGTTGTGTGTGTGTTGTGTTTGGGGTTGTGTGTGTGGTTCTGTGTGTGTATGGTTGTGTGTGGATGATTGTGTGTGTGGTTGTGTGTGTGTGGTTGTGTGTGCCGTTGTGTGTGTGTGTGGTTGTGTGTGTGGGTGTGGTTATGGTTGTGTGGTTGTGTGTGCAGTTGTGGGTGTGGTTGTGGGTGTGTGTGGTTGTGTGTGTGGTTGTGTGTGTGGTTTTGTGTGGACTTTTCTAGTTTGGGGACCTGAGACGGCCAGGAGATAGCTCCACTATCTCAAGGGAGTTTCTTTGTGATTTGCAAAGTGATTGTGACCTCCGGGATTTATGGAGATCACACAGTGATGAGACGAGTTGGAGGATGGCGATTGTCGAGTTCTGTGGCGGTAGGCAGGAGTTTGCACCAAAGTCCATAATGAGGTCTGGATTTCTCAGTCCAACTGCGTTCCTTTGTTCACCTTCTTCTTGTGTCCATGGATACTAGTTTCAGAGTCTGGAGATGCCACCTAAGTACTAAATTAAGTGACGTTTACAAAGGAGTGGCATGTGGTGCCAATGGGACCCTTACCGAAGGTGTCTACACCCTCGATTATGTCCACCTTCTGTGGGAGAGGGACTTAACCCTAGCCCTGATTGGAGAAGTCCCACCATCTTCAAGATGGTGGGCACTAAAAAATGCATGTTACCTCGCCTCCTGCACATGAGGGGTGGAGTTAAGAGAGTGGGGTAACCTCCTTCTCTTTCTTCATTTTACCTCTTGTCTTTCTGCCAAAAGGTGTGAGGATAGGAGGGAGGGCCAGCTCCTTCTATCAGGAGAGGCTGGGGTCGTGTTTTGAAGGTGGCAAGGCCTTTGAAGCTTCCCACCACTGATGGCTCTTCCTGACTGGGTGGAGGTGTGAACTCCTTCGCCCCGGGCAGGCATTGTTCTCGGCCTCTGAGCATGGAGGCGCTCACCCCATGAGGTAAGACCTCTGTCCAGGGTTGACAGGCTGGCTTAGGCCAGTCGGTGACCACACTAAGATTTGGAAGATTTCAGGGGACCCCTGTAAGGGGTTCTCTGTGTGCAAATATTAGTGGAATCAGTGCAGGTTTATTAAGACGAGATGTTTAGTACCAAACATCCCATAACACAGTGAAGCCATCATGGATCTGGGGAACTCATAATGACAAGTCTCCAGCCCATGTACTCTTTATGGCTTCCTTGTTCACTTACAACATCCAAGAATCTACATGAATCTTGCAGGGAATATCTCCTCATGCACATATGTCTTCACAGGAGATAAATTACACCTTGCCTTAGGACAGTAAGGCCTGTTATAGGAGTGCTTTACCAATATCATGTCAACTCTTTGGTTTTGTCTGCACCAAGGCATGCAGTCTGCACAGGCACTGTGCATGACCTTGGTGAGGGGACCCTCGGGTCGCACAATCCGTGCTGCTACCCTTGGGGCCCCTCTTCAGCGCCAATGCCCTAGGTTCCAGGGATACCATTTACAAGGGACTTACAAAGGCCACTGAAGTTGCGCTAATTGAAAAACATAAGGTACAGTTTAGGGAAAGAGCTCTGGCACAGGGGACTTAGTTGGCAGGGACCCTGTGCACTTGCAGTCAAAGTTACATCATTTTCCAGACAAAAAGTGTGGGCTAGCCATGTCCAAAAGAGGCACTTTCCTACATCATTTAGAAGTAACAAGGCAAATAAAAAGTTGAACATACAACAGAATAAAAAATCCCACTCCAATTTAGAAAAATGGATAAGGTTTTGATGAACAAAATAAGACCAAAATCACAAAAATCCAAAAGGATGAAATGAAGAAACCAGAGATACACATTTTTAAATATTGAATTAAATCTTAACACAAAAAACATAAAGCGCCAACCCCGGGCAACTGGTCATGATAGACTGGGGCAAAGTCTAAGATATGGCCGACCACAACTGATTACCGACTGGCCACATAGACTGAGTCACCACGGTGAGAAGGTATCTTCTTAAACGGGTTTGTGGGCACCGTAGGTAGTGGGCTAAGACAAAAGAAGGGTTTGAAGGCGAAAGGTTGCAGGATCATGTGGTCCTTATGCCGTTGTTGATGAAGGCGGGAAAAGTTCAGGGTTTCTCTTGACAGCAGTATCAAGAAAGCTGAGTGTAAGAAAGAGGATTACGGGTTGAGAGGGAGGGGTAAAACCCTACTCAAGCAGCAGCCACAATCCTTGTCAGGGAGAAATCAGAAGCAAACCCCCCAAAATTAAGCTGTGCTCAACCCTCTGATAGCTTGGCATGGAGCAGTAAACCTAATTTAGGGGCAATGTGTAAAGTATTTGTGCAGCACTTCAAACAGTAATAAAATGAAAACACATCTAAGAAGCAGATTTCACACCAGATTCGGAGAATAGAGTAGATGTTAATAAATAAAACAGACCAAAATGACAAAAATCCAATCAGCAGAACCAGAGATATGTAATTTTAAAGGTTTGAGTGAAAATAGAGCCAAAAACACAAAGCGCCAACTGTGGATATCTGGTTGTGCTAGACCAAGACAAAGGCACAAGTTCAAGCTGATGGCGATGGAGCACAGGCCGGCTACAGGTTCCCAGCTAGGCCCGCTGAACAAGAGTGCCTTAAATCTTGCTTGCGGAGAGTTGTGGGGTCCCTCGGCAAGGATGTGTCACGCAGCAACGGCAATTCATTGGTTCCGGGGAGCTGTGAGGCTGAATTGCAAGATCCTGCATTATGACAAGAGGTTTGTTGGAACTAGGGCCTATGTTGGGGATGCATCATGTAGCAGTGGTTTAGATGGAGCTGTGAGAATGTGATGCGAAGTCCTTCCGTCGGGAAAGAGGCGATGAGTCAGTTTTGCTCTGGGTTGCACCAAGCAGCAGAGGAGATGCATAAGCTCTTCTTGATCCACCGATGGACTGACAGAGCACTTGCAGGCCCACTTCCAAGAGTCCAGCACTGTGGTGGCAACACTTGGCAGGGTAATGCTCACAGAAGGCAGAGTCTAGGTGCTGGGTTCAAGATTGATAGAGCCTTCTGTCCATGAGGCTGTAGTCAGGAGGCAAGCCGACTAGCCCTTTGAGTCACTCTTGGGTCCTGGGATCAACAGCTGCAGCCCATTCTTTCTCGCCCAGACAGAGGACAGCAGGCAGCAGCTCAGCAGCGCAGGGCAGCAGTCATTCAGAGAATCCATCCAGCAGAGTGACAGTCATCTCAGGCCCACTAGTAGCATTTAATTTACAGGCCATGGGTACTTGTAGTACTACTTTACTGAGGACTCACAAGTAAACTAAATATGCCATTTGGGTGCAAGCCAATTCTACCATGATAATAGTGAAAGTTCAAGCACCTTAGCACTGGTAAAGTGTGCAGATTCCTAAGGTCAACAAAAAGGAGATCAGCAAAAATAGGAGAGGTGAAGCAAAACATTTGGGGGAAGACCACCCTAAGACTGACGGGTCTAACATGTGTCCCCTCCAACTGAAAGTGAGGATAACTAACCAACCTCCTGGTTGTTCTCATCGCTAAGGCATAAATACCTAGAGAAACCATCAGAATGGGTGTTGTCTGATGTAGGATGGTATTCAACTATAAAGTTCAATCCCTGGAGTGAGATGGACCACCTCAATAATTGTATTTACCTATCGGGAGGTACCGCAAAAGGGATTGGTTTCCAGACCCTTTGAGCTTTGGTACGGGCAACCTACTAGAGGACCTTACATTTTGTCAGTGAAGGGTGGGAGAAACTTTTAAATACCATGCACCTTGCCCTCTGCACATGTCGGGCCTACTTCCAGGGTGGGTCATAAGTATTGTATAAAAAGGAAGGCTAAGGCCTGGCAAAATGTTGATGTTGCCAAGTCAAATTGGCAGTTTTAAAACTGCCTACCCATTCTGCAGGGGCAGGCCTGGATGTATGCTTTGTATTATCACATTTGTGGCAGCACAATGCATGCTGCAGTCCACTGATGACATTTAATTTGTAGGCCCTAGGTACCTTTTATGTGGTACTCCTGTACCAGAAAATAGGGTCTTATCGGTAAGTTAAATACGTAGGCAATATCTCTGCAACAGTGTTCCCCAAAAGCACCACCAGCTGCCTACTATACCCTCGCCACTCTCCTGCTGAATACATTTGCTACACTTGCTCTTCAGCAGAATCGCATGGATTAAGTCTCCTCAACAGCTTACACACAAAGGGACCCATCCTCTGGTATCATCCAAGAGCCACAGGGCGTCTCTTCAGTGAGGACGGGGCCCTTAGACACAATATTATTCATCAGAAAGTCTCAGGGCACTCACATCAGCAGGAAGAGATTAACAAACATTTGAGCCCGTCCTACAGGGACAATGAGTGGGCTTCACCAGCTAAGAGTCTTCTAGTTTCTGGAAATAAAAAGTCGTATCAGGAAAAATACTTTTTAGTGGAGTAGAATACGTTTAAAAGAAGAAATGCCAATGTCAAAAATATTTTGGTCACTTTATAGACCAATAGAAAAACAGATTAGGTGGAAACAGTAAACAGAGAAGCACCTAGGAATGTTCCAGTCTGAAGTAATGTACAGGCGCGCAACCAATCAGAAACAAAATCTCGAACCAGCGGCTACAATAGCTCATAAAATACTGTCAGTACTTACTCTCTGTCGTTGCTGTGGTAACTGGAGACTCCCACAAGGTATCTTCCATTGGGCACTTGCCAATTCAAATATGCATCAAAGTCATTGACATAATTAGTCCACTGGCAGTCACTGGTTATGTCCAAGTTCTGAGAGCAGCAGTAAACTTTCCACCTAGGAAACCACATGATAGAAGATGTGAATATTGGGAAATGTTAAAAATTGTAAAGGGCCAAGTTAAGAGGGGACAGGAGGGATACCTAAGCACAGCATTAGGAAAAGGTGAGAGAGGGTCAAAAAAGTTCATTAACGAAAGATTGAGGGCCTGATTCCCAAAGGTAAACGTACACTTTTGTATAAGTTTAATATTTTTTTGGCATTCACAAACTATGAGTTTAATTTTACTAATAGTAAGACTGGGAGACTCCGCGCTCATGCGGAGACTCTGCACATAGAAAGATACACCTGTCTGATCTTTTTATGTGCAGATTTCTCCACCGACTGTGGAGGATACAATGATGTTTTTATTTATGTATTTATTTTTAATTTATTAATATCTAACTGTATTGTTATATACTTCTAGAACGCATGAAGAAGAATATGCATAGATACAGATCCCTATCCTGTAATTATATATACATACTCAGGCGTATATGTTTTATCGTACAAAAAAGCATAATCCCATGTACAGAGATTCATGTACATATGTTATCTGCCTGTTTTGACATGCATAAATATTTAAAGCATAAACATACATTTATTGCTGTATGTTTTTTATGTACATATTTATCTTACATCCTTATAGAACACATAATCTCAAGTATGTAGACACATAAGGTGTTAACTTGAAGTGGTGTATATATATATATATATATATAGATATTTATATATAGTTTATTTTATTTAATATTTTGTTATTGAAATTGATAACCCGGATTTGTTTTCATGACTTGTAAAAGGCCTTGGTGCAAATTATTTAAATTTGGTAAAATAGTTTTTTAAAGGTGTGATTTGTGTGATTGGAAATGCCTCAATGAATGTAGAAAATTCCATTTACCGAGCTGTAGTCCTACAGTGGTGGATATTTGGAGTGTTTGGGTACAGTTGTTTCAGTTGTTTGGGATGGTTTATAGTAAGGTTGTACTGTGGCAAGATGTGTTCCCTGGTGGTCCAGACACACTGGGTATTAGCCTCCAGAAAGATTACCTTCTGCATAGCTCGTGTGCCTGTTGGATATGTTTTCTTACAGGTGGCAGTTTGTGTACGACGACGGAGGAGTTTGATGTAGCGTGTATCGGTTTCATGTCAATGTTTCTGCTTGGCAGTATAGATTGATAAGAGATTTAAACAGAAAGAAGTGATTTAGCCATGGATCTGTTGTCATGGTTAGTGCTGCTATTATAAGGATTCCATTGGTATGCTTGGTACTGGCTTGGCACCAGGCTACTATATATGGTTGGTTTGTGTAGGGTGGTGGGTTTCTACCACTAAAATGACTACATTCATGTGATCATAGATGGGAAATAGTTAGAATTAGCATCTTTGCTTAGTTATTTGGCAGGGTTGGTTTGGTGCAAAAGTGAGGCTGTGGAAATAGATTGTATTTAGTGTAGCAGTGAGTTCTTGGGCATGTGTGTACCTAGGACAACTTTTATGTAGAAACAGGTCTCAAGGTTGTTTCTATCAGTGACGGACAGTGTGGAGCAGTTTATGTTTTTATAACCAGTTGGTATGTGTGAAGATTTAGGAAGTTTGCATTAGCTGGATGTCAGAATGGCTAAGATTACTATTTTATGCATCTCACCCATGGGGATGGTAATATCTGATGTGGCGGGTTCTGCTTTATTTGATACAGCAATCTGTGCAGCATTTAAAAACCATCTAATGCATTAACACACTGAAGCAAATATAGGGAGAGGCACCATGTAGTAATACAAGGCCGGCTCATGATCATCATGTATTTTTTTTCAATTATTGCATCGTAAATCCATCTACTAGATTGGTTGGTCTGTGGTTAGATGTGAATCTTGCAGCACTGCAGGAGTTTTCATGGTAGAGAGGAAGTGGGCATGGATGAGCCTGGGCAGCAAGGAGTCAGTGGGAAAGGACAGGTTGTGTGTGGTGCTGTATCATTGAGGATAGTTGTGGTCTATGTGGTAGTGGATTCATGGGAACAATCATGCTTTAGTGGCAACACTCTGAAAGAAGAGGCCAGTTTAGCTTGGCTGTGGTTAGTGTGGGTCCTCATCGGACGGATGGTGGCAACGGTTTGATTTCTCGTGGTAATAGTGTATGTGACTAGTGAGTCTGAGGTGGCTTGTGCTTGGGTTGGAATGGTCAGTGGAACAGCTGGTTTTACAGAGGCTGCGATTGATGAGAGGTTTCATCTGGCAGTAGATTAGTGGTAATGGTTTGAAGATTTGTTGTCATAGCTGAGTTGCATAGCAAGGCTTGCTTTCCACTATTTGGGTGGCATTACCTCCTGTCCTCGCGCTTGTTGTCATGATAGCTGTCAAAGCCACTGATGACGGATCCAAAAGGGCAGGTGTAGGAGAACTCCTCATCAAAGTTGTTGACGTAGGGACTCCATTAACATGAGGCTGGTCCACTGAAGGTGTTCTTGCAGGTGAAATCTCACTGGCGGCCCTCATGCTTGTTGTTATGTTGACTATAAAGAAAATGAAACCTGGGTCAATGAAACACTCCTCGCTGAGGAGTCTTGACTGTGGACTGTGCAATGTCGAGTGGTGCTCATTACATTGTGGACATATTTAAGATCATCAATTAGAGTACAACACAACACAACCAACAAACTTTAAGAAATGCATTAAACTTAGTCTAGTGATGACATGCATATCTATTGGTGGTTGTTATGTAGCGCCTCCTCCCAACAGAACAGCATGTCGGGTGGACGTCTCCATACACAAATCAGGATGTCCCGAATGTTATTGTCATTTATCAGTGCGATACACCGGATAGTAAGCGCCAGCATGTTTCCCAAACAGTACACTTTAATCATAGCCATGGCCTAGCATGTATTCAGGTCCTCATGGTGCCTTTCTTTATTCTTGTTGGATAAGGTTAGCAAGATATTGTGTTAGATTCAATTCTGCCCTTTATTTGTCTTTACAATGTATAGCGTGTATCGTTTCAAGCAATTTCCCGTCTCTGTAGATCCTTCAGCCATAGATGTTTAGGTGGTGCAATTGATGCCTTCTAAGACATGGTCATTCTCCTCTTAGCTAGGATAAATGCGAGGCCAATAAACTTTTTTGCACAGCTGTAATTCCTAGATCTAACAACTGTCTCAATGGGCAGGTTTCGAGCTGCGTCTGGCATCAGAGGCACTAGTTTATTCCGGTATTCACTAATCAATGGACATCCCTACATCATGTTGAACACATCTCTGGTGGGGGTTTGGCACATGGGCAGAAATCTCTTACTTCTTTATTTAGGCAATAGATATTAGGCTTCTCACACATTGTTAAACCCCTGTTGGCTCTTTTGACTGAAGATACAGTTGCAGCAAGCCCTTTGTTCTGCACCAGTATTAGGCACTCTGGATTACACTAAGGCTTTTACACTCTATGTACACCAGAGAGATGGTTGCGCACTTTCAGTGTTGGTATAGACACACGGTGATAAGCAGCGTCCTTGTGCATATTTTTCAGCTGTTCTCGATCCAGTTGCCCGTGCATTGCCTGGGTGTTTCCGCTCTGTTGCAGCGGCAGCTGTGTCTATACGTCAGAGTGAAGGGATAGTTTTGTCACATAGACTGTTGGTGTTAGTACCCCAAGCAGTTGAAGCCCTTCTGAACCAAACCAAAATGCAGCACTTAACCAGTACTCGTTTGACAGGATATGAATTGACACTCTTGGCCCCTCATATCACTTTGAAAAGATGTTAAACCTTAAATCCAGCTACTTTGTTGCCATACCCAGCAACTCAGTCTGAGCCACAGGAGTCTCATGATGGTATATTCCTTACTGAGGTACAGACAAAGGGTCGTGTCGATTTGCAAGACACGCCCCTCTCAAACATTGATGGGGAACTATGGGTTGATGGGTCTTGTTTGAAGTTACCAAACGGCACAACATCAGCTGCATATGCAATTACAACACTTCAGACGGTAGATGAGACAGCTCATATTCCACAGAAATCAGCTCAGGCAACTGAGCTAATAGCTTTGACACGAGCGTGTGAACTTAGTACTGACTTGTCTGTGAACATTTATACAGATAGCCGCTATGCTTTCGGAGTGGCTCATGATTTTAGGCTACTCTGGAAGGAGAGAGGCTTTCTTGCATCCCATGGATTGCAAATAATGCACGGAGAATTAGTACACAACCTTTTGACTGCCTTGACATACCCAAAGAAAATAGCGATTGTCAAATGTAGCGCACATAAGAAAGTAACTGATAAGATAGGACAGGGCAATGCTTACGCAGATCACACAGCCTGTGAAACTGCAATGCAGCAAAGCACCACGTCTATGTAGGTAGTGAAGTCACAGGCTGAAAGCTGGCATGATACTAGACAGGAAGTGCTAGACATGCAAAGATATGCTTCTGCAGAAGAAATTGAGCAATAATCTAAGGAGGGAACATTGGATGATGAGGGCTATTGGAGGAATAAGGAAATGACCAAGTGGAGATTGCCCACGGCCTATTTACAACCTATGGTTCATATGGCACATGGGCCGGCACATGTTGGAGCCTCCTCGATAACGAAGTTGCTCACGCAAGTTTGGAAGCATCCAGAAATTGCCGGCACAGCTTAAAAGATGGTGCAGTCCTGTCTGATTTGTCTCCAGTATAATCCTAGTAAAGGGACACGGACTCCTACAGAAGGGTTTGCTGCACCAACCGCACCTTTTGAAGTTTTGCAAATGGATTACATCAATCAATCAATCATTTGTAAAGCGCACTACATACCCGCGAGGGTCTCAAGGCACTCAGGGGGGCCGCTACTGATCAAACAGCCATGTCTTGAGTATCCTCCTGAAGGTCAGCAGGTCTTGGGTCTGTCGTAGGCTCAGTGGGAGGGTGTTCCATGTCTTGGCGGTGAGGTGGGAGAAGGATCTCCCACCGGCGGTTGTTCTTCGGATGTGCGGGACAGTGGCGAGTGAGAGGTCAGCGGAGCGTAGCTGGCGGTTGGGGATATAGGAGAATAGCCGTCTGTTGAGGTAGGCGGGGCCGGTCTTGTGGAGTGCCTTGTGTGCGTGGGTGAGGAGTTTGAAGGATATCTTCTTGTTGACTGGGAGCCATTGCAGGTTTCTCAGGCGGGCGGTGATGTAGCCGTGGCGTGGTACGTCGAGGATCAGTTGTGCCGAGGCGGTTTGGATGCATTGTAGTCGTTCGATGAGCTTGGTCGGGGCTCCCTTGTAGAGGGCGTTTCCGTAGTCGAGTCTGCTGCTGACGAGGGTCCGGGTGACAGTCTTTCTTGTATCTGTAGGGATCCATCTGAAGATCTTGTGGAGCATGAGGAGGGTGTTGAAGCAGGAGGAGGCGATGGAGTTCACTTGCTTGGTCATGGAGAGCATTGACTCGAGGATGATCTCCAGGTTGCGTGCGTTGTTGGTGGGTGTCGGGGCTGCCCCCAGTGCCGTCAGCCACCAGGAGTCATCCCAGGCTGAACGGTTGGAGCCGAGGATGAGGACCTCCATCTTGTCCGAGTTCAGCTTCAAACGGCTGGTCTTCATTCAGTCGGCGATGGCCTTCATTTCTTCATGGAGATTGGCTTTGGCGGTGATGGGGTCCTTGGTGAGGGAGAGGATCAGCTGAGTGTCGTCGGCGTAGATTATGTTGAGGTCATGCTGTTGGGCTATGTGTGCGAGCGGGGCCATGTAAATTTTGAACAGCTTTGGGCTGAGGGAGGATCCCAGGGGTACGCCGCAGATGATCTCGGAGGCTTTGGAACGGAATGGGGGGAGGCGGACGCTCTAGGTTCTGCCGGAGAGGAAGGAGGTGGTCCAATCCAGAGCCTTGTCTCGGATCCCTGCTGCGTGGAGGCGTGCGCGACGGTGTCGAAGGCGGCAGAGAGGTCTGGAGGATGAGTGCTGCGGTCTCGCCACTGTCCAGCAGGGTCCTGATGTCATCGGGTGCTGTGGTTGCTGCAGAACCCTGACTGGGAAGGGTCCAGGATTCTGTTCTCTTCGAGGTATCGGGTTTGCTGTTTGTTGACGGTTTTCTCAATGAACTTGGCCGGGATGGGGAGCAGAGAGATGAGCCGGAAGTTCTTGAGGTCTCTTGGGTCTGCCTTAGGTTTTTTGCGTAGGGCGTTGATCTCGGCGTGTTTCCAGATCTCTGGGAAGGTTGCGGTCTCGAGGGAGAGATTGATGACGTTGCGCAGGTGGGGTGCGATGGAGCTGCTTGCTCTGTTGAAGACGTGGTGCGGGAATGGGTCTGATGGAGAGCCGGAGTGGATTGTGCGCATGGTCTTGATGGTGTCATTGATGCTCACGTTGGCCAAGGCTAGCAGGTGGTCGTGGTCGTTGGTGTGCGGAGGGTCTGTTGCGTTGCTGTCTGTTTGGGCTGTCTGGGTGTTGAAGCTGTTGTGGATGTCTGCTATCTTGCGGTGGAAGAAGGTGGCGAGGGAGTCGCACAGGGCTTGCGACGGCGGGATGTCGTTGGTGTTGGAGGTGGGGTTGGAGAGTTCCTTCACAATGTTGAAGAGCTCCTTGCTATTGTGTGCATTGTTTCGAGGCGGTCTTTGAAGGAGGTCCTCTTGGCCGCCCTGATGAGGTGGTGGTGGTTATGGATGGCGTCCTTGTGTGCTGCGTGGCTGTCTGGAGTTTGTTCACTGTGCCATTTCTTCTCTAGTTTCCGGAAGGCTTGCTTGGAGGCTAGGAGTTCTGGGGTGAACCAGCTGGCCCTCTTGCTGGTGTCTCTGTGGGGGGGGTTTCTTCAGCAGGGCGAGGGTGTTGGTGCAGTCCTCGATCCAGCGTCTGAGGCTGTGAGCAGCGCCCTCGGTGTTGGAGGGTTCGGTGGGTGGGCTGAGAGCGAGGTTTGCATGTAGTTGGTCTTCGGTGATTTTGCTCCAGCAGCGGCGGGGGATCTGTTGGGTGCGGTGATGTGTGGTGGGTTTCTGGAAGGTGAAGTGGATGCAGCGGAGGTCGGTCCAGAGGAGTTCGGTGGTGTGGCTAATGGAGACGTACGGGCTTGAGGAGAAGACCGGGTCGAGCGTGTGGTCAGCGGAGTGGGTGGGCGTTGTGATGAGTTGCTTTAGTCCGAGGTTGGCGAGGTTATCGATCAGGGTTGTGGAGTTGTTGTCGTTGTTGTTCTCAAGGTGAAAGTTCAGGTTTACGAGGAGGATGTAGTTGGTGGAGGTCAGGGCGTGCGTGCTGATCAAGTCGGTGATGGAGTCGCTGAACTGGGGGCAGGGTCCGGGGGGTCGGTAAATGAGGGCACCTCTGAGGGTGGAATTAGGGTCTGTGTGGATCTGGAAAAGCATGTGTTCGGCGGTGCTGAGTGTGTCGTCGGTGCTACTCGAGACCCTGATGCTGTTCTTGTAGCTGATGGCGATTCCTCCTCCTACTCAGTTGGTGTGGACTCTGCAGGTGATCTTGTAGCCATCTGGGATGACTATGGCGATGTCCGGTGTGGAGGAATCGTTAAACCCGGTCTCTGTCAGGAAGGCGACGTACAGGGATGTTGTGCCGAGCAGGTCCCAGAGCTCGACGGCATGCTTGCATGCGGAGCGGGTGTTCAGTAGTATGCATCGGAGGTGGTTGGGGTCTTTCTTGGCGGGTGGTTCGTCGGCTCTGAGGCTGGTGTAGCTGCAGTTCCGGCAGGTGAAGGCGCTGCCTGTGCGTTTTGGGGTGGCCTTAAAGCAGGTGTGGCTCCATCCGGAGTTGAGAGCATGCAGAGTGCTGGCGTCATAGTGGTGGTGGTCATCGTAGCGGGTGCGGGGTCCAGGGGTTCTGGCGCTGGGCGCGGTCCAGGCGCAGACGGGTGCAGACGGGCTTGCCTTAGGCGCTCCAGCAGCACGGCTGCACACCGGCTAACATATATGGGGAGGTGGGAGGGAGGAGCAGCTGGAAGGCGGGGGCAGCGAATGGGCAGTGGGCGGTCAGGGGGGCGGAGCCACAAGGGACGCAGCGGCAAGGGTGGTGAGGGACAACGAAGGTAACAGAAGGAAAAGAGGCACAAAATCAAGGGAAAAACGAGTGGCACAGAAGGCAAAAGGGCACAAAAAACGAGTGGAACAGAAGTCAAAAGGGGCACAAATGAGGGAAAAACGAGTGGCACAGAGGGCACAAAAAAATGAGTGGAACAGAGGGCAAAAGGGCACAAAAACGAGTGGAACAGAAGGCAAAACGGGCGCAAAAACAAGGGACAAACGAGTGGCACAGAGGGCAGATGGGCACAGAAAACGAGTGGCACAAGTTGGTAAGCCCTAAATCGGTAATGCTGGGAATGTAGGGTAGAGGATCATATTTGTATGGTACTGTTCTATTCATCAATGATGTTCAAGCCCTGGTCCTCTGAGTTGCAGCATGTGATCCATTTGCATTTGCTCCTATTCAGCAGTGTTTGGAGGTTTCCACCTCTCATAGGTGGTAGAGGTTGGTCGATCACCTGCCAGGTGATGTCTAATTCGCTGTGATTTTTCTCAAGGAAATGTGTTACCAAGGGAGCTGTCAAAACTTTGCAATGGATTCTGCTTTTGTGCTGTATGATTCTCTTTTTAAACATTTGGGTTGTCTGGCCGATGTATATCAGGTCACAGTGGCATCGGATAGTGTGGACGACATTTTAGGACCGGCAGTTGGTGAAGGTTTTAAGTGTATAGGACCTGTTGTTGGCCCTAAAATCTTTTGGTGTTGGATGTGATTTCACATACACTACAGGTCTGACATAATGCCCGATCAATGGTGGTAGGCTCCAAGCGGCAGTGATGGAGTTCTGCTGTGTAGGTTTGGTGGGCCAAGAGATAGTGTGGACAAGATGGTTTGCCAGGTTATCTCCCCATTGGTAGGAGAAGAGCGGAGGTTCTTGAAACAACTTTTGGGTTCACATTGGGGTCCAATTGCGTTTGATGATCTTCTTGACTTGGTTGCTGCACGGGCTAAATTTAGTCACAAAGGGGATTCTGGTGTTTGTTTTTTTGTTCCAGGGTGTAACACCACCCTTACCACAGACTCTACAACTACCAACAACAACGTGGATCAACAACTAATACCCATCTTTATGTGTCATATTTTAATTATTTTATTCTGGAACTGTATGGTATTTAGACTTTTTGGTTATGAATTTTTGTACATGTGGAAGGAAATAAAAATGGACCCTTCGGAAACATAAATGAGAAATGAATAGCATTCAATGAAAATAATAAAATATTATCATTTTACCTGTGGCCACGTCCTGGAAGACTTCATTTTCTGCAAACCCCGTAGCTATGATGACTGCTAGAAGGATTGATGCCCTCATGGTGACTGGCAGAGTGGCACAAGGCAGGTTTATGTGAAAAGACGAGGACAGTATGATATTTAAAATGCTTTTTTCCTCTATCTCTTTTTCCTTTTTCAATCCCTGTCCTCTTGCTTTTATACTTTGCTTATTAAATCACATGCCTTGTTATCAGCCCCGCCTTCCCTCGCTCCCCATGAGTTTGTGCCACGTCCTTTGAATCTTGTGACAAACATTGACTTTGCAGCCTTGTAACACTGACGTCAGAACATTGGTTATCAGAAATACTGATTTCCGGAACCTTGTTCAAAATAAACCTTTTATTGATCTCCCCCATAAGTAACAATGAATCATACTGTTAAAGTCTGACCTATAAATAAACTTACCTTTATGACTATGATGGGTTTATAGGGTGGTTAGAAAGGGCCCGCATTGCCCTGCCCATCCTGGCCAGTGTTGTCACTGTGTCCCTCACCAATCTTGTCTGCAGTGGGTGTCACAATGTTTATGTTGCTTCTTTAGCAAGGCTTCAGGCTCTGCTTGACTGGAGAGGATTGGACTAGAGAGGACTGGACTAGAGAGGACTGGACTAGAGAGGACTGGACTGGAGGGGACTGGAGGGGACTGGACTGGAGAGTACTGGACAGGACTGGACTGGACTGGACTGGACTGCAGAGGACTGGACTGCAGGGGACTGGAGAGCATCCAGAGTGTTGAGTTACTTCTAAGTTATTGGAGTCACACCAGGCAGATCCCCGAAGCCCCAGAGGGTAACTGCATCCTTTTCTGGAAGAAAGTAGAATGGGCAGGTGTCTCTCCTCTCCCACAGGCCACAGTAGGGCCTAAGAGAAGCAACAGTTGGAATAAATGGCACACAGAAAATAACAATGTTTGACACTTATCTTTCCCCCGATGCTCAGAAACAAGCCACCATGGCATTAGTCTCCTCAAGACTGGACTACTGCAACGCCCTTTATCGGGGTATAAATAAGAGCCTTATCTATCGTTTTCAGATGGTCCAGAATGCGGCGGCAAAGAAGGTCCCTAATCTCCCCAGGCTCTCCTCGGCCTCGTTGGCTAGAAGAAACCTGCATTGGCTGCCCATTCAGTCCAGGATCTCTTTTAAGATCCTTTGTTTTGCTCATGGGGCTTTTTACGGTACTGGCCCAGAGGGGATTAGGTCCCTCATTCACTCCTATTCCCCCAGTAGAGCTCTTCGCTCCTCCATCAAAAATCTCCTTGTGGTTCCTAGATTTGTAAGAGCGACATGGGGAGGTAGAGCTTTCTCCACGTTTGCACCCAGCCTATGGGACTCGCTCCCCCCTGAACTTACTATGTGTTCCTTCACATTTGTTGCTCTCGCCCTCATTTGGTTCCCTCTCCTGCTACACCTTATTATTCCTCTTCTTACCCTTTTGTTGGGTTTGTATTTCCCATCCAGCCCCCTTCCCTCTCAGTGATGCAGTGGTCTTCATCTTTGGCCCCTGTATCGGTTTTGAGGAGTGGAGACTGGTGACATTTAAAAGTGGTGAGGAGTAAAAGTTTGGGAAGATTGCCCGGCGGCGAGCAAGCACGGTGAACAAGCCTGGCCGTTATAAAGGGGGCACAGGGGGATGGTTCTCCACTGAGAAAAGTTTGGAAAAAGGTAGGTAAATGAGCATTTTTGAGAATACAAGAATGTTAGTAAAGCAATTGTGAAAGTGTAAATTTGACATTAATAAAGAGATTTCATATTATAATGACGTATTTAGCTGCTTATTCAATATAACCACAGAACTTCATTACAGACTTTGAGGGAACAAAATGTATAAATTATCTCAGCTGGTTATGAAGTCAAATTACACAATATTAACTCCATAAACTGCAAAACAAATATAATATTTGCAAATAAGATGGGTCGATGAGACTCGGTCATACACCGAGTTGTCTGAAGCATAATGCAGAATGTTCCTCCTGGGAAGGGGTTTCCTGCCATATCACAACATGAAAGTACTCAACATAAATTGCTCCAGCAGGTACATTAACCCACTGAGTAATCAATGGAGCTCCCGTCATACTTCCATCGCTTGTCCTGTCGCTCTTCCTTGCACCTATGACACGGAACATTGTCAAGATGGACTTTTCATATAAAGCTTTAATTTTATATGAAATTAATCGCGTATACCTTGCCTCTTTTGAGGAGCAGATGTAATAAATGCAATTTGTAGTCGTAAGAGATCCCGCTTTGGCACAGACGGGTGAAATATATCTGTGCTCCAACGCTAATAAATGTGGTCTTGTGTCCAAGCATGAAAAATCCTCTGCAACAAAAGCTACAAAAAGCTACAAAATACATGTCAAGTCCAACCAGCCACCTTGTGGGAATGTAGGGATTTTGCGAATAAAATGACATCAATAGGCAATGAGGGAAATCTGTCTGTAATGCTAATGGAAAAGGGAATTGAGAAGACAGACGTGGCTTGATGAATCGTCCGTATCATTTAGGAATACAAAATCCACAGACACCCATTTGATCTCTCTTATTATGATCATCGACTTCATAAAATGAAAATTGTAATGTGTTTGCAAAAACACACCATGCAGGTGGAAGAAACAGATCCATAAGTAGGTAAATGAAACTGTGCCACCAGTTAATGGGCTCAAGTAATTACAATCAATGTGATTATTGTGGTAAAGATTAAGAAATCAACTACCCTTCTTACTTATATAGCTTTAAAGCCAAAGTTTCTGTGTGAATCATTTGAACTATTTGGAAGAAATGCTGCTTGAGGGAAATTCTTCTTCTGTTCACATCAGACCCCTCCATTCCAGATAGGCCAAATAGGGACCAGACCCCGTTTCTTATGCACGTGACACAAAATCATATGACCTCGGGTCAGCTGAAAATAACTAGGATGAACCTGTTCTTTTGGGCTGTGCACACACTCAAACACTTAACCGCCCTCACATAAAGCAGACTGTGTAAAAACTCACTCCATTGCTCTTAATCACACCACAGACAATCTGCTCAGTATGTTCCACATAGTAGCTGCAGAAAGGGAAGTGTCTGGGCTGGATGTGAATCTCAATTTACAGCTGCAGTGGGTTCTGCTGAGCCTTTGGCGTCAACAAGCGCTATATAAATACAAACCTTTGTCCTCCTCTATCCTTCTGCTATCATTCCAAATCCAGATAACTGATTAACATATCCACCACTTAAAATGTACTTGCATGTTTCACTATACTAATTCAACACTAATCCTCTATGGGTCCCGAAGTAGCGTGCTACTCACCGAAAAAGCGCTTTGATGCCTGGTCTGGGGTAGTAAGCGCTATATAAATGCAATTACAATACAATACAGAAGGGATCTCTACACTGCGACAGGTCTAATTTAAAAGCAGGTGAAGGCAACTTGTCCCACAGGCAACACGAGCTTCACACAATTGCACAAATGCGCACACACACTAACACACACACAAGCCACACACACTTACCAGACATGCAATACCACTGACATCAAACTCAAATCCAGCTGACGTCACTGCCAATCCTGCAGGCCACGGTGTGACGGTTTCCTTGGGCTGTGCAGCAACACACTTTCAAACCTCCCACAGCACCGATACACCACCCCTGTGCACAGCAGCACTGGTCATCGCGCATAAAGCGTTGCCTCTCACCACACAACCCGGTAAACACACGGGACGAAGCCCGGACCAAGGGCGGACACGTGTGAGCCCGTCAGAGACAGGAAGAGACTGGCTGGGCCACCCCTCTAACGTGTGACTTGTAAGCACTGTGGTTGGTATTTTCTGTTGTTGTTGACATTTGGTTGTTGGCTAAAATGAGCAAGCGTAAGGTGGGTGTCGGCTCAGGAGTTGTGGGGACATTAGACGCATTTCTTTCTAGGGCCGAATCAGAGCTAATCCATGAGACCCAGCTCACTGAACGCAGGCTGTTGCTGGAACCCCAACAACCACTAAGTAGTATAGTGCTGCCGTCTCTTCCTGAGCATATTTCCACTGATGATGGAACTCTACAGTCTACGCAGACTTCCCCGGTACATTCACATTCTCCACTCTCCAGCCTGGAAAGTTCAGCCCAAACCCCCAAGACCCCTATGGTCCTCACGAGGAGACAGAAGTCAAGTCAGGTCTGCGGTGGGGAATCGCCATAAAAAAAAGGAAAGCTCGAGGACTCCTGAAGCCCAATCAACAGGTACCAAGAGCTGCTAAACGCAAGGGGGCTGAAAACAGGAGCGAAGGCAGTTTAAAGCCTAACAATGCCTACGACAATCTACGTATTGCAACTACCACCACCGCTACATCTGACGCACTATCATGTCTGTCTGAGGACGTATTTTTTACACGGATAGAAAATAAACTCTTAGCCTTGATCAACCCGCATTAGAAAAACTGACTCTGATAGAGGGAAGGTTAGCAAGAATAGAGCACCGTACCTTTAGTGCTCTGTTAAATAATCCTAGTGTGCGGCAAGGAGAAGAGATGGGATCACAGCCAGTGACCGGAATAGACTCCACGGCACCCCCAAATACAGTACATTGTCCCCCTCCCCCAGCCGCAGTAGCACCTGTGGTTAACCAAACCACCAATCCTACTCAAAGCATTGTACCCCCTCCATCAGTATTGACAGTGGGTGACTCCCGTACTCGGGATCTTCAACAACGTATCAGTAATAATTTGTATGCCCCCACATCCTTACACCTCCCCCCGGATGCGACACCCTACACAGTTGTCTTGGCCAATGTTCCTGTGTTACCGTTTGCTTCACAGGAACACTGGTCTTCATTGAGGAATAGGGCCCTACATCTGCTGACCGTCAGGACTGGCATTAAGTATGATCTTTTCTCAGACTTTAAAATGGTTCGAAGAGTACCCTGGATTGGTAAATCACACAAGTCTCTGTCTGGTGACTGTGTGGTTTTAAGCTTTGGGTCTCCAGGTCTGGTCCAGCACATCTTGGACAGGGCTGGAAATAGACACATCGAGATGGATGATATTAATATTCTTCCCAAGAGGCTTTTTTTACAAACTGACTTTAGATAGTAGGTGCAATGCGTGGAAGGTGGTACCCCAAGTTTGTGGTCAATATAACTATACAGTCCCTACATGTAACCATTTTGATATTTTTGCCTCCTTAGATGATATTGATTGACTTGGATCAAATATTAGTCCATCCTTTATAGGCACACAAGAACACAGGGGACACTGTGAGAACGATTTAGATCTAAACACTCATAATAATGAGGAACTAACTGCATACAGGAATTCCAAACAGGTAGGGGTTGAAGATGGGGGTGGCTTTAACACTGTTGGGATGCAGGCCAAGGTGGGGTGGACATGAGCAAGGTAGTGAGGGAGGACAATCTACCTACAATTCCCTTAGAAGGGCTACCCACGTCTACTAGTATATCTAGTCCGGAGGACTGGGATAATGCTTATGTTCTTAACCCCTTGGTCATTCCCGATACTCTAAACCAAGGGCTTAAAATACCAAACTTGTCACTTGTCTATTGGAATATAGCGGTCTTTCTTCTAAGACCCCCTCTACCGAATGGTCTGCATTTATTGACGATCACGATATCTGGGCATTCCAGGAAACCTGGGCATTAGAACAAATTTATCACCCTGAGTTCCTAAATATTTTAAACCGGCTTTGGGGGGAAAGAGGGGTAGAACCTCAGGGGGACTTGTTATCTGGGTTACACAGCAAACAGGCTACATAGTGGAGGAAGTTCAGATTGACAGTAGGGATATTATGGTTATTAGACTCCGGATGGCAAACGTACCGGATATACTGGTCATTAATGTTTATGCAAGAGGGACTCCAGGGGGTAGAGGCTCCAGTACAGTTGCGCTTTTAGATGTTTTTTAGATCAGCATAAGGGACGCAGTAATTTGATAATCGCAGGGGATTTCAATTGCTCCTTTGAGCCCTTAGAATATGAGGATTGCAACCTTGGTGATGAGGACGATGCACAATGGGACTTTCCGTCCCTTGAACTCCCACCTATTGAAAGATGGACTGAGGCTGCAATTCAGCTAAAAGCGCTACATTTGGAACTGGAGTAAGAGCAGTGAATGTGAGGTCTAAATCAGATAGGCGGGGATCTCATGAATTTAATAACAGGCTGAGAAGCAGCCGTATAGGTTATATTCTTCTTAGTATAGAATTCTGGTCCTCCCTACTGGATATGGTAGAACAGGAGCGGATCAAAAGTGAACACAACCCTCTTGTACTATTATTGCAGGTACTAGGTCTTCCCATTCACAACTATCAAGAAACTGTGAAGGCAACAGTAGAAGTTAAGCTCACAAATGACTGCAGGAGAGTCAGATGGGCTAAGATCATTGACAATGAAGGGCACTTAGAACAGATGAAGGTGCTGGTTGAGTGCTGAATAGCTAACCCCCACAACTGTGATACTCAGGAGGATATAAATTCAATGATCTTACGGGTCCATAATGATCTGTTTATTAAACTCAAAACTTTTGTTACCAAAAAGATAAACAAACAGAGGAAATAACCACACTCATGGGTAGCCACCTGGTACAATAAATCTTGCAGAGAGGCATACAGGACACTATCAAGAGCCATTAGACTAAAAGGTGTGGACGATATTAAAAAGGCAGGGGCTGGGTACAAGCAAATTCTATCACAAGCCAAAAGGCACTGGGATGAAAACCGTTGGCAAGATTTGCTTACAGCCAGCAAGGGGAAAAACATGGCTAACCTTTGGCATCTTGTCAAATGGGGCAGTGACAAATTAAATCAATCTCCAGTCAACCATGTTGCACCGGAGCTGTGTACATCGCAATTTGAGGCCCAGTTTGCTGTCACTGAAGCTAGTACTGATCAATTTTATATGCCCAACCCAACTGCCACCCTGTACTTCTTCAGGTTAGAGGTCCAACATGCACTTAAATCAATTCCGAAAGGCAGGGCTCCTGGGCTAGACTGCATACCGGCGGACCTGTTCATGCATGATGAAGACAACTGGGTGACTTATATTCAGCTACTTGCTAACGCTATAGCTAGTGGCGCCTCCATTCCAGAAATTTGGTCTGGAGAAGAATTCGTCCCGATTTTCAAAACAGATAATCGATCCAAACCTTATTGATTGTATTCCAAAAATGATTGCCAGATTGTTACTATGCATTTCAGACGTGGATAGATGAAACAGATATTATGTCACCATTACAGGCAGGGTTTCGACCACACACTGGCACCATAGATCAGGTTTTTAGATTGATGATCATTTACTGGCGAGTAGTTATCATAGGAGGGGGCACAATTTATGCAGCTTTTATCGATCTTAAATCTGCTTTTGATTTGGTGCCTCGTATCAAAATGTGCAGAATTTTCTTGGATATGTGGATACCACCTGAAATACTGTCTATCTTAGTTAAGCTACACGACTCTAATTATGCCCAGGTTCGCTGGGGCATGCAGGGGAACGGTACGGATACATTTACCATTTGCAAGGGGGTTAGCCAGGGGTGCACCCTCGCACCAACCTTGTTTTCCTTATTTACAGGGTTGTGCAGTATATTTTTAACTTCCCCACAGATACTCCAACCTTAGCAGGTATGAAGATACCCCTGTTAATGTTCACGGATGACACCCTGATAATGTCTAAGACCCAAAAAGGGTTGCAGTCAGCCCTTTCTAGGCTTGAGGTGTTTTGCCGGGATCTTGAACTGGTGGTGAATGTGGAGAAGACCAATTTTATGGTTCTCCACAAAAGTAAAGACATAAAAGGGAGAGTTTTTATGAACAATGTCTGTCTAGAGCAGACAGACGTTTTTACGTACTAGGGAATCACATTAGGAAGGAAATTAAATTGGAACCCACAAATTGATATGCTGGCTCTTAAACATGCCCAATTGACTGGAGTACTTATGAAGGAGCAGAGACTTTCTCATACCAAGCCAGTGGCTCCTGTTCTGAAGATTATAAAACGAAAATCAGCACCTCTGTACTATATGGGGCTGAGCTGTGGGGTTTTGAGGATCTAGCTCCCCTGACTACAGCCCAAAATAAATTTGTGAGAGCCCTTTAGGTCACTCACAATCAACACCATTATTGCCTCTCTATTTAGACCCTGGCTGTTACAAAATTGAGGACATAGCTCGCTTCAGACCTCTGGCATACTGGAGAAGGCTTTGGGTTATCCCCAAACTGGCCCTGTACGCCCACGCCCGTCTGGAAACCAGGGGGGGGGGGGCAGATCACTCATGTAAGATCTCCTGGTTAAGAAGGATAAAATATACCCTGAGTGATATGGGGTTAAGTAGTTTATGGGAGGATCCCGTAGAAAATCCTTTTCCTTCAAAGATAGAGTACAAGGCAGCATATTGGAATATGGTTATGATGAAGCGCTTTTCATCCTTAACGAGGATTACCTTGACAAGGGAGTTTTTGGAACACAAACAAGAGACCAAGTATTAATGCTATTGGGATCTCATCACTGCACCTAATGATAGGAAACTGTATCACCAGTTTAGAGTGGGTTCCCTCCCAATAAAATCTTTCACCTGTAAATGGCATCCCCAAATGATGACAAATGTAATGCATGTCCATCACAGAAGGAATTATTAGCACATGTTCTGTTTGTATGCCCTGCTTATAGGCCTCCCAGGAACAAATGGCTTAAACCAATCTGTTCGATTCTGGGTACAAGGTCGGGCGTGGAGGCACTAAGGATCTTGCAGTCTGATTCACATGAGCCCATAGTGATCACTGTGGCTACATTTTTGCGATGGGTGTGGGTTATTCGAGCTAAAATGACGAGGGCACCATAGTTGAGCCAAATTTTATTGGTCGTCCCATAATTTTATCTACGTATGTGAATCCCCTACCAAAATAAAGTGTCAGCATCGTTCATTTAGTTGTCATGGGTCTAAATAGTGTTATCTAAACTGTGAAAGTTCTGTTTATGGTGAACACTTCTGGTTTTATGTAAACTGATAATTATTTGTTTTTATCCAATTCTATGATAAGTGTTTTATCATTGTAATATATTCTGTCAAACGTTTTATTGATATGGATTCATCAAATTATTTTTATACCATGAATTTGTTAGTCCCTTTATCTGTTGATGTACGATGTCTTTAATGATTATGACAATCGAAATAAAGACTAATTGACTTGACTTGACTTGATAATCTAAATATTCAAGTGTCTTAAGGCTCTGTCTTTCAACAAGCTGCTGTCACTGTAATGACTGTAGAACGCTCAGCTGTGAAGACTGTAAACATGTCTGGCTATCTTAGCATGCATGTACCCTGCAGTGCTTCCGCCATGTTTTCTTGGTCATTGAACCAGCAGTATATTAACAATGACAATGACAGAACATCATCAAACCCAACCTCACCTCTCCGCCATTATTCTGACTGAATCTGACTTCTCCCTCGCCCCCCATAAACTTTAACTGCCCCTTCCTTTATCCAGTTTTACTGTCCACATTATTGTGCCACCTATTTTTGCTCAGAAGTGGCTGGGTGTTAGTCGTAACAAAAGTAGTGTCCATTGCTGAACTCCAGATCTTAGTGGCTCGAGCCTGCCTGGCCACAGCAGCATTAGGTGAGGTCAGGGCTTTAAGTTGGCCGGGTCTCACCAGTACTGCACACCGCCAGTTTTTTAAAGGGGGCCTCTAAACGGGTCTCTATCGGGCTCTGTTTTGTGCGCTGGCACAGGCGGGCCTTTTTTCTGGACTGCAGTGACAGCAACCAATAGTAATAAGTAATGACTTGTGGGTATGATGTTACTTGTTGTATCATATATCTGGATTTAATGACAGAAACAGCAAAATACAAATCGGGCAGCACACTATGCTAATCACAGTTTTTTGGGTACGTGTTTTAAGCCACACCCTTAATTGCATTGGCCACCCTCCAGTTTTTTCATCCCACTTAAAGCCCTGGGTGAGGTCAGGGGTGGTCTGACTCTGTCTCGCTCGCAAAGAGGGGTGAGATACAGACAGGCTGACCGATCAGATCAGCAACGGCAAAAATGGGCAAACACTACATGGCTTCACAATAAGCCATTACAGTGATTAGTAATGCCCTGTGGACAAAGCCTCCCACCCTCGCGGTGTCATGAGCACAAACTCTGCACCAGAGGCCTACACTAGGCCTGGCAGCAGCATCCCTCAGCCAATCCAGATGCTGCTCCCTTGCTTTTACACAGCATGAGAGCAGCGCCTGGATTGGCTTGAGAGGGCAAATTCACCACTTATTAGGTGACTAGGGGTCTGCGGTTTTGATCACCCCCCACTCACTAATGTGCAGTAGAGAGAAGCCACTGGTGCACATGTCAGGCTGGCTGGAGAAAGGCAGTCGTCCAACCCGACATGCACACCTTGTGGCCTAGGTGCCATGCGCTTGTTGCCACCCATCAGCACTAGTGTTTGTCAAGTCATGTGTCTATCAAATTGAAGCCCCATTCCAATCAGAGCCTCAGCTGAAGGTTGACTCACGGCCTGATTGAATAATGTAAATTATTTGAAAGTTTCGCCATAAGGCAGAAACCACCACTGGTTTTGACCATCTTCAGGTTGAGGAAGCAGGATGCAGTGACAGCGTTGATTACTACGGTCATGTCGAGTTTGATATCATTGATGATCCGGAGGTTCCTGGCCTGGGGCTGGACTTGGGAATGGGTGCCAGTCCACGTTCGAACAGCCTCCAGTTGGAATCTAATGCCCAGCTGTTTTTGTCGAAGATCACTCCATTTGTCCTGTTGGCATTGAGCTAAAAACAGTTAGGGGCATATTACCTAGAAATTGGGGGAGCGCGTTGTTGCATCAAATTTGGTAACTTCGCGCTACGTCAGTTTCAAAATGCAGGGACGCGCCACATTTACAAGTATGTGGTGCACCCCTATTTTTCCCCTAGCACTGGAGCTGAAAAAGCTGCCTAGTGCCAGCGCAAGAACTCTAGTACCATATTGCTGATGTGCCTACCCTGCAAGGGCGATTGTTTATGTGCTGTAAGGGGCACCTTCCTGCACATAAACGTCCTTTACAGGCGGTTTGATCTTTCTATATGTGTTTCAGAATGCAGCACACGTGGAATAAAATACAAGGGGAAATACACATTTTCCTCGTATTGCCTGCTTCAGACCAGGTATTCCCTGGTGATATTTTTGGCGCTTCCCCATACCTTTTAAATAGAGAGCAGAGTTAAAAACCATTGGGTGATGGGCGGATCGCCCCCTGCAACACCCATTGCACGCCCCTTTCATTTTGAATAGGGGCATTGTTTACAAGGCAGTGTTAAGCCACATTATGTGGCTTAATGCCACCTTGTAAATATGGCAAAGGAGTTAACGCAACCAGTACGTCGAAATAAGTGACGTCCTGGTGACGTTAACCCCTGTCATATAGGCAGTAAACTTCTTTCTTGGGTTTTGGATATTGTCCAAGAGGAAGTATGAGTTGCGTGTCATCGGCATAGGAGAGGATGTTAATGTTGTGTGTATAGATGATGATGGTGTCCAGAGGGATCCTGTACACGTTGAAGAGGGTAGGGCTGAGGAGTGAATATTGAGTATTGAGGCATGCCACAGAGTTTGCAGGCTTCCAAGGAGTAAGGTGCCAGGCTGACAGCTTGTTTTCTATCCGTTAAGAAGGAGCAGATCTAGCATAGAGCGGATTCTTGGACACCAGTCTTGTGTAGGTGTCTGATAAGGATGGGGTGTGAGACTCTGACAAATGCTGCAGAGAGGTCCAGAAGGATGGGGGCTGATTTATCTCCTTTGTCTTGGACCATGAGGGTGCTGTCTGTGGCGCCAATAGGATAGGATAGGATAGGATTTAAGTTTATACAGCGCTCGAATGCAGAGGCTTCTTGGCGCTAGAGTGAGAAGAAGAGATCTAAGTGTATTAAAACTGAACAGTTAGGACGCCGGAAATAGCCATGTTTTTATTTGCTTTCTAAAAACTGTCATGCTTGGTTGAAGTCTGAGTATCATGGGCAATTGGTTCCCCAACCTAGCAGCACACAGTGACAAGCTCCCTCCCCCCCTACCCCCCCCACCTGGCTGTGCGAACTGTAGTGGTACAGATGAGGCCGGAATTTGCTGATCTGGGACTTCTGGTGGGAATATACCGCTGAAAGATCGTTCGCAGATCGGTCTTCGCTCCAACATATAAAGTCTTATGCACAAGGCATAGGACCTTAAATTCCATGCGTTGCTGAATGGGAAGCCAATGTAATGATTTAATAGCCGCAGAAGAGGGGTGGCCTTTTGGAATATTGAGGAGTATTCGTGCGGCCACATTTTGTATGGACTGCAGTTTGGTCGTCTGTGCCTTATCACTGCCCACGAAAAGAGCATTGCAATAATCTAATCGAGATAGGACTAAGGCCACCACCACAGTTATTCGTAGCTCCTGAGAAATAAAAGGGAACACCTACCGCAGTAGCTTCAAGATATAGAAGCAAGTGGAGGTTACATGGTTAATCTGTGCAGATAAACTCAGTTGATCGTCAAAGATGATCCCCAGCAATGAGTGCTGTTTCTGTACTATGGTTGAGACTTGTGGTTGCTGGGGTGGTTATTGAAGCATCAGTTTATTAGTTTCTCTACGACCTTGGCCGGGTATTGCAGGAGGTTGAGCAGTACGTAGTTGGTGAGCGGGGAAGGGTCAGTGGATGGTTGCTTGAACAGAGGAGTGACGTTGCCATGTTTCCAGGTGTCCAGGAATGTGGCTAAGTCGAAGGAGGCATTGAGGATGAATAGTTATAATTTGCTTATCAGTAGGAATCCTTTGGTGAGTGCATGGTGGGGCCAGGTGTCAGATCAGGCCCTGAGTGGATGGACTTCATGGTTGTGGCTGTTTTTGTCAGTGTTAATGTGAGGCCATTAAGTCAGGATTCGTTCTTCAGCCATGATGAGAAGTTGAGCTGAAAGGGTGGCAGGGTCCAGTTCAGGGTTGAAGTTGCTGTATACAGAGGTGACTTTGTTACAAAATAATTCAGAGCGCTTGTTGCAGAGATCTTGTGATGCTGCTGGAGTTGCTGTGAAATGTTTGATTATGGTGATGATTTCCTTGCTGCTGTTCCTGCTAATGTTGATGTGGTTTGCTTGGTGTTCCAGATCTGTTGGTGATAGTGCCTTTGGGCGGATTTGAAGATGTCTTTGTCTGCAGTCTCTTGACTTGTTCTCCACTTGGACTCCAATTGATTACCGTGATTTTCGTTAGCCTGAGTTCCTCTGTGTATCAACTAGCATGTGTTCAGGCTCTCATCGTGGTGGGCTGCACAATTTGCAGAGTTTAACAAAAAAATATTTCTATCTCAAAAAGGATTGAATGATACTAAAACATTGCTCATGTGCTGCTGTATAGTGGCAGGTAGATTGCTACTTTCAGTTGCCGTCTGCTGTATTTGGGTGTGAAACATTTGCTCAGACAGTGTTTATGTGTATACATAATAAAATTATGAAGTAAAACTACCATTATATGCACCACATTATGCTGCATAATTTGCTTTTTCTTGCTTCAAAATTGTCATATCATTTGTCCTCTCTTTCCACATAAATCAAGTGGTTCTGCCTATGGGATTACTTTGCCTGTAGACTCTAATGTTAAATGAACTATAGCTCCCAACTAGTAAGCACTTGGGTCACACCTCAGTCCCAGAATATGCCATGACCTTTTGATTTCTGATAGTATACCCTTTTCAACTACCCTAAATTTTCATGCTGTAGATTAAGGAGTTTTCCCTTCACAAGTTACAGCTCTGCGTGAACTTTGATTTTATTCTATGTGGATTGCTTCTTAATATTGTATCTGATTTCCATACTAACAACCAGTGGCGACTGGCAACCTGGAGAGTGGTGGGGCAGGCAGATGGGTGCTGGATGGGTGCATTCTCACACAGCCAATCAATCAACGAGCATTTGTATAGCACAGCACAGTCACCTCTAGGGGTATCTGGGCACTGTGGATGCGAAGTCTACGTCAAGGAGCCAGGACAGTAACGAGCAGAAAGAGGAAAAATAAAGGTCAGAAGCGAGCAGAAAGAGGAAAATTGAAGGTCAGAGATGAGCATGAAGAGGAAAAATGAAGTTCAGAAAAGATCAGAAAGAGAAATTATAAAGGTCAGGAAAGAACAGAAAAAACAAATAACGGGCAAAAACTAGCAAAAGGAGGCAAAATAGAGGTCAGAAACAAGCAGAAAGAGGAAAACTACTGGGCAGAGAGAGGAAAAATAAAGGTCAGAAACAAGAAGAAAGAGGCAAAATAAAGGTCAGATACTAGGAGAAAGAGGCAAAATACAGGTCAGAAACCCGTAGAAAGAGGCAAAATAATGAGCAGAGAGAGTACTTACCCCCTCCGTTGTCTTGCCTCCTCTGGTCCTCTGCTTCAGTCCCTCAACGCTGGAAGCTTGGAGCAGTTGACTACTCTGCACCAAATCAGACACTGCTCTCCTGTTGCTTATAATGTTCAGCAGCATTAGAGCAGCGCCAGGATGCCTCGACGCTCATACAAGCACTGTGTGCCTGTACCTGCTATCCACCGAGATGTCTGAGACAACTCGGAGGTTTACGCTGCGCATGTCAGGCTGGCCGTCGCAAGACAGCCGGGCAAAGTGAGATGCGAAGTGTAAACTGTTAGAGTGAGCACCACTCCCTTGCTGCCAGTCAGCAGCAGTGGTCCCGCCCCCAAACACCGTCTCAGGCTAGGGAAAGGGGAAAATAAAATGGTAATAAATTCAATTAACTACCATTTTATTTTTCACCTTTGCGGCGCTGGCAGCAGTATGGCAACGCTTCTCTGCCCTAAAGTAGGAGATGTAAAGGGCGAATACGAATATTTGTTTTTGCCGTTCACGGAATGCAAGAGGAGTTTTATTAGTAGCAAAGGGGCATATTCTCAAGGACTTATTGCCGAGTTATCGGCAATCTATCACACCCAAATTGGCGATAAATATTTCGCCCTTTTCACAAGCTGATGCTAACAACTCATATCACCAGTATACCTGAGAAAGCAGAAGCAAAAAACATCGCCACAGATGACACCGGCAACTATCGCTAATGAGATGCAGAGTAGGCGTTCCCGTGCAAAAACCCACGACAACACCACTTCGCAACATTCTCAACGACCAGAAAGATTGGCGATGAGATCACAAAACACGCGATAAGGCGCGTTAGCAGTAGGGATTTTACACCTTCTCTGACCTGGTGTAAAGTCGACGAAAGCCTGCACCAGAAAAGGGAGCCTGAAAACAAGCAGAAGCCATGGAGCCACTGATCATTCAGCTTGGAGCCCCAACAGAGCCACAACACCCACCGCCACCACTCCCAGGCCCCCCACCCCCCCACCCGCACCCCCTCGGACCACCGCAGAGGCAGCGCAGACACATTCTGACTTCTGTGGACTCTCACTTAGTCATAACTGGAATCCAAGGACCTCCACTAAATCATTATTGAAACCCTCACCATGAGTCATTACCAGGAGCCAAGGACCACAGCCTAAGCAACTTCGTTGATTTGAACCACAAGATACACAAAAAACCCGGGTCGCTTGTCCCCGGACCCGTCTTGCCCGCCCCTGCACACCCAGACCTCACTGCTCTCCTGCCGACACTGGCGTGTGTCACGGAGAGCCCACCACGTGCTGGTGCATGCTCCAAGCCAAAGGCCACCAACCTAGGCAGCCTCCTCAGACCATCACGGCCTCCACGACACATGACCTTGGAATCCTTTCTCGTTGACGTACTCCACCGGCTGACACTGCGGGCTAGTAGGTCACACATTTGGAACTGAGTCTTGATTACACTCTGGCAGAGACATTATTCATTGCAGAGTTTATATCAATATACTCCCTTCAATCAGGTGCCACCAACTCTGTGTATACCATTCCAACCAGATGTGTCTGTGGGCCCTTGCTGACTCCGGCTTTCGACCTACACTTCAGTCTTGCAGGCCTCACACCAATCCAACGCAGTCCGTATCAGGCAGGAGACACGGCATCGTCGCAGGTTGCACACCCGGTCAGCTCTGGTGCCACTACCTCCGTCAGACACAAATCTTCTCCACAAGCCATTCCAACGTCGTGTGTCAGAGATCCAGGAGGAGATGGCTGGACAGCGGTTGACCTGCGTTAACCGCTGCCCCTGGCCTACAATGCGGTCAACTAGGTCACACATTTGGAACTGAGTCTTGATTTCTTCATGGCAGTTTTCATGTCACAGTATGCAAGCAGAGGGGTAAGAGGAAGACGCACTTCAGTCTGGAGGAGAAAAGACACTCCGTTAGGGAGGTGATGGGACACTGCCAACAACTGCACTGGTGCCACTAACTCTGTGCATCGCAAGCCAACGACACGTGGCTGTGGGGCACGGCTGCCTCTGGCACACACTGCGGGGGAGAAGGTCACACAATTGGAACTGAGTCTTGTCCTCTTCATGGCAGAGTTTATGTCATTGTACAGGCCTCATCGCAGAGTGCATGCCCTTTCAACTCTGGTGTCACTAAGTATGTGCCCCGTAATTCATGGGCACTCTCTGGTTGAACTTTGGTGGCGTCTGAGTCCATGGACTGGGGGTTGTCTTCATCATCATGTAGCTGATACTGACATAGTGGTAAAGAAGAGTCTGTAGCATTCAACTCAGCCATTTGCCTGTTTCTGCTTGCTTCTACCCTCTGCATCATGCCCCGGAAGGAGACCTTCCACTGTCCCCTGCAACCCTCCTCGACATTCGCCTTTGACATTAATGAGCACCCGCTCAGTTCACGTTGCCTTACCTCAGTGCAGCACAAGTCACCGTCCCATGCCGGTGTGCCTGTGCTGGCCGCAGTACATCCGGGGCCACTAACTCTGTGCAGCTCAAGTCATGGACCCTTGCTGTTTGAACCTTGTACTGCTGATTATCTGATCACTGTTGTGGTTGTTGCCAGCACCAACCATCCCCTGAGGGGTGGCTTATATTACCCAACACCCATCCAGCACAGGCATCACTGGACATGTGACCCTGGCAATAAAAGGGGTCGGACGCACATGCCCATAGCCAGTTACACCAACTCACTCAGTAGGTCCATGTGGCCATTATGTATGCATGATGGTCCCAGGCCATACCACATTACAATGTGCTGTGTACAGCGTGCGCAACCATGTCACCGCAGGCAATGGGGTAGACCTGGGACATGTAGCCGTGTCGTATCTTCCTGTGAGCGTAAGCAAAGTGGACAGGTATACGACAGTTAAGCCTAGGGGTGTGGCTCTTCAACACGTGGGTCTGGGTGTGGTTAAGTTTAAGCCTTCCCAAGGAAATGACTAATGCGCGTATCTCTGTTGTAGTGTCTGCACCACCCGTCCCGCAATGGACTATGTTACTATCTGGCATGACCCCGGAGTGCGGGCTCGGCAGAAAGGGTACATGAGGGAGGGCATGCCCGCTCGGGGTCAGGGATCACACTGTTGTGTGTGTCACTATTTGCGCCGCATGCGCCAAATGTCTACCCTCAACCACATGACGAGTTCAGCCAGGCAGGTGCTCTACATCTCTGTCAGCCCTGTCCTTACAATGGGCCTCACACCAATGGCCGGCCACCTTCAGTGCTCATCATCACTATGCCAGTCAGGCTTGTGGACATATGCAGACAGGCATGACAATTGTGTGCCGTAGGGGTGCAAGTGATGCAACCGCACTGCACACACTAGTGACTATGCTCTGGGGGAGGGAGGAGCAGCAGTGAGGATACGTAATACACATTGATGCCGCTCATTTGCAACAAGCAGTTCATGTCATACAAGAATGACTAAGTCACACATATCACACACCAATGAACCAGTGAGCCTGCCAACACATCATGCAGTATATAGTCTTGACTCATGTCTCTCTGCACTGTCACAAGAGTCCAAGGATATGCACTCTGTGCTTGGATGATGACACCCCTTTGAGCCTCGAACACACAGGCACAGAGGCAGTACCATTTGGCCCACATACGTACCAGGGGCATCGTGGAATGCACATTTGGTGTGTTGAAGTCACGTTACAGGTCCCTGGACGACACAGGTGGAAGGCTCCTGTACAGCTCAGACATCGTGTGCAAGATGATCATTGCATGTTGTGTGTTGCACAACCTATGTGTAGGCAGCAATGCCCCATGGATACGAGTGCCGGATGCACCGGACGATGACGATGAAAATGAGGTAGGTGGACCACACTCTACTGCAGCCGCAGCAGGAATAGCTCATTGGGACACCATCATTGAGAATTTCTTCTCATGTTGACATTACATTGTGACAGTCTTTAGCAATCATGGGACAGTACGATGGGTAACCACAGGCACAGCATGTGCAAATAATGCATTCCAAGATACATTCCCTGCGTGCATGCCACTCATTTGTATAGGCACGTCACTCAGACAAGTGTGGGTGTGGCATGTAGTGCTGGCCATTTTGGTATTTGTTAATGGATGGTGGGTGTGTTACCTCTGTGCAGTGAGGCTGTTTAGGGTGTCACATAATCGACATGCCAGTTCTGTGTGTCACAGTTGGTACGGTATCCCACTGTTCGGATTTTCACATGTGTCCTAATTCATTCCATTTTGGCTGACATTTGTGGCTTACAAGTGCCAACAGGGCTTCTTTTGGGCTCTGATATGTGCTGCCATGTTGCATGCATGCATCCTGTGACTCAAGATCCATGACATGGGCAACATGTACGTAAAGGGGAGTCACTGCGCCTACATTAGGCCATGCTTTCATGATTGTTTGGTCATGGACATGCGGCGGTGTTGATTGCCCCTCTGCAATGTGAAGAGGAGATGCGGTTTCACAGTGTGTTCCATGTATGTATTCGCATTGGCGCAGTTTACATACAGTATGCATGTCAATGTACATTGTGGCTGTTTGTGAGGTGATGCCTATCTGATGGGGGTCAATGGTCATTTGTTCCACATCACGTCTGTGGGGTTGTGCTTGTACGTTGTCATCTCACCGTTCTTTTACTCTGCTTTTGTGGAGCATTTTCCCACATGAGGCGTGGGAATCGCTGGCCTGTCGCTGGTTATCACTGATGTTTGTATCGCTATTGGCCTCATCACTCCTATTTTCGCGTTGGTGTTTTGCATTTTCTCAGCGTCGCGTTGATTTTAATGCGGACATTTGATGCGTTATCTTGGGCATATCACATAGTACCTTTGTGTTGTGAATACTTAGTTAACACAGCGTTATTTTCCCGCGATATACTGCGATGTTGAAAGTTGCGTTAAGCTAATTTTGCAATAGTTATCACCCAAAGTTTCTTGTTTGTTTGTTTGAGCCTTTTTTTTCAATGTATAAAACAATGTGCTTTTGGGAGGAAGGGTTGATGTTTGGTATTTACATTACTAATAGAAGATGCAGATTTTCCTACATAGTAGTCAAATAATTAACTGATCTGTGCTGAATGTTAAATGCCTGAGCTCAGATGAACAGATTCGTGCATGTTATGCAGCTCAGACTGCACATGAATTATCTATAGGCTTTACATGGCTCCACACCACTCATATTAAATAGATCCTGACTTTTGCATGACTCGGTGACTTCTTGGCAACTAAGCTAATGATGTTTGTCACAGCTCTTGCTGTGTAATAACACTCCTTCAGTGTCCATGAGCAGATAGCAGGCGTTAACCTGTTTTTGACATTGTTATCAACTAATTAATCATTTAAAACACCTTATCTAGTGTAAATCCCTATGACCCTCATGTTGTTGTTTAATTTCAGGCTGAACACCTGCCAAGTTGGGTTGTTGGTCCCACACATAAATCAACGTTTGACGTCGGACATCCGTCACTGGCTTGTTTTGGATGTATTCGCTTTCCCTTTCAGAGGTACTGCCAGCCATCCACCACCACAGGCTGGCCCGTAGTGGCGACAGTATGTAGGAAGAACAACACACCCTGCAATAATACACACACAAACACGGCAAGAAAATGTATATATGTGAACAAAAAGATCTGAAGAAGAAGAAAGAACTCACACCTTGGAGCATGGATACATCACACATGACGAAAAGTTACATGACAAATAGGCAGCAGACAAAAACAAGCATTAGCAAAGCCTTTATGTCTGCTGCTGGCTGCCACCCTCTCGGCGTTGTCAGTGCTTGTTTTGATTTGCCAAGGTTTTTTTTTAAAGCTTTATTGTTGAGGGAGTCGCTATGCTCTCTATAACATGAAATAAAACATTGGCTAAAAGAACAAGAATATATATTTGCTTTAAAAGAGCACTCATTCACATAGCACTCCTTGGCACTAAAAGTAAGAGCATTGTTTGTGAATGTGCCCCTTGTTCAAGGGTTGGATGCCTTCATTCACAGGAAATGTAGCTAATGGCTGAAGAGGGTGAAGCGGGGGAGTCACTGCCCCATGATATATGTAGAGGGCGGAGAAAACTGTGAGTGACACAATTAAAGACCATAGAATGAAGAGGGATGGCTGAAAGTCTCTATCAGTGAGTATATCGTACATATAATATAAATATAGTCAAAAAGGCCTTATTAACCCCAGACCTAATGAATGGGGCAGGCAGGCTTATGCAAAATGGCAACAACAAAAACGAATAATGGCTGTAGGTATGCATCAAAACACCCTAGAAAAATAAATGAATAAATAAAGCTGTGCAAAATGTACCTGTCTGAACAAACACCGAGGTAGAAAACGCAGAAAGTAGAATGGTGCAAAAATGCAAAAAGGGCTGAGGCACACTTTCAGATCTCCGAAGAAGTAACAAAACAGCCTAGCTGAATATGCCTGAACTTGTGACCCACAAAAACACGTGGGAGTGTCATCAAAGTAGACATCACTGCTGTCTAAAAATGGATCTAGCTGAAGCACACACAAGATTCAATGCCTTACACAAAACCATTGTGTAACAAATTCACACACAAATACTGCTAAAGACAATGTAAACGCAAACTGTCACCAGCATGCCACGTAAGCGCTACAAATTACAGGCCAAATTCAGCCGCGGTCGGTAGTGGGCGTACCTGCACGGCGGTGACGTGGTGAGGGGGAGGGGCAGGGTGGGGGCAGTTATCTATGGATTACGGAGGTTTACAGGTAAGTAAACATTTAAATAAATAAAACGAATTTTGCTGCACGCACTGCATCCCCAAATGCGATGCAGTGAGCGCAACGAAATTCGTATGGTACCGCTCAAAGTCCTACATAGGGCTTACCTATCTTGTTCAGCACTTGTTAAAATGGGCTTCAGAGAAGGCCCTGAATGTCGCAGAGGGTGTGGTATGGAGGGCACATTCATACACATTATCTGGGAGTATATACATAGTCAGCGTTATTGGCCCGATGTGACCAGATACATGGGGGGAATCCTAGGCACTCAAACAGAACACAAGCCAGGATTGTGCCTCCTGAATATTTGGGAACCCACTGTCCTTGGAAACAAAGCAAGGACCTGGGTAGCATTGGGACTGATGATAGCGAAACGCAATATCACTAGACTATGGGGGACACAGGAGGCGGCAACACTCGCTGCATGCAAAAAAGATCTCGATTGGCGTATGTTAATGGAGCAAACAATATATGAGTCAAGGGGCTGTCCTAAAAAATGGTCGCAAATATGCGGATTGTCGAAAGAATATAGAGGAAATGTTTGTGAACATCCGCGGTTGTATCCTGACCCATCTTATGTGGTAGAAGAAATAAATAGGTTTTAGTATAGAACAACTGTGTATTAGAAGTAGATAGTCAGTTGAAAGATCCAAGATACATCTAATGTTAAGGTCTGTACAACACTGTGTGACTTTGTTTATATTCAGTGCACAATGTCATCAATACAAAGATTTATAAAAAATAAAAAAGGGGGGGGCAGGGTGCATCCCCTGTGACTCCATCTTGTCTTTTGAAAGAAGCCCCTGGGTGGGCCAAATCCTGGGGGTATGTTAAAAATAAAGGAGGGGTGCATGGGGCCCCCTCCTAGAGTTTAATTTAACACTGGGAAGCACCGCCTCATCAGGGTTTTTTAAATTAACTTGTGCAGTGGTGCCCACATGGCCACCTCCTGAGGCTTCCTTAATGATTAAATGGGGGGCCCCTGAGACCTCTCCCAGCCCCGGGGACCAGCACCTCCCCTAAGCTTTTCAAGTGAAAATTCGGGGGCTGTGCACACCCCCTGCAGCTCTTGAGGCCACCTCCTTCCCAGGGCTTTAACTTTTATTGATGGGTGGTTGTGTGGACCACCCAGCCACCTCGCAGTACAACCATGGCATAAATGTGGGGGGCCCCGCAGCCCTGGGGACCGCCACCTCCCCGGGGCTAAATAAGAAATTAATGTGCTAGGCACACCCCCGTAGCCCTGGAGACCACCACCTCACCGGGGCTGTATGCTGTGATGGAAGGGGGCTGTGCGCCCCCCCTCCTGGAGCCCTAGATGGCCCTCGGTACCACCTCCCCTCAGGGCAGGCTCCAGCAATGTCCCGGGGTGCCCTCACCTGGCACATTGCAGTATGATATGACTTGGCGGGAGCAGTGCCATAGCAAACTCTGCTCCGCTTCTAGTAAGTGAGAGCAGAGAATGCTCTAGCTTGCTAGAAGCGGTGCAGAATTGCTTTTGGACAGAGGAAGCTGGCACGATGCTGGAAGCCCACCCCCTTTCTGTAGCACTCTGCAATCGCCCCTCCTGGCTCGCTACTGGTTAAGGGATGAAGTCCCCTTGGATGCTGAAGGTCCTTAGGGGCCAACAAGACCACCTCATTCTGCCAGTAAGTCCGACACTGCGGGATTGCTGAAAGGTGATCGAAGGACACGCACCCTTTTTCCACCACACTGCAAACGTGCCTTTTGGCGCACTGCTTGTGGGGGGAAGATGTTCCCTTGCCTCCTGAGGTCCTCAGGACTAAAGTGGACGTCTTCCCCCAACCTGTAGTGCACCAAGGGGTGCAAAAGGGGGTGTGGCCTTCAACAACCTCTTAGGCACGTTTACAGAGTGGTGGAAAATGGTGGCGTAGCCTTCAAAGACCTTTCAGCAATCCCACTGTGTGGGACTTACTGGAGGTAACAAGTGGGGTAGTTGGTCTGCAAGGACACTCTGGAGCCAAGGTACTTCATCCCCCAGCTCGCAGTGCTTCAGGGGGTGCAATTGCAGAGTGGTGGAAAAAGGGGGTGGGGCATCCGAATACCTATCAGCAATTTCACTGTGTGGGCCTTACTGGAGGTAACAGGAGGTCTTCTTATCCCCAAGGACCCTCTGGAGCCAAAGGCACTTCTTCCCCCAAACCGATATGGTCAGTGACATCGCTGGTGACAACACTCATGACATCTCAAATTACATTACTGATGACATCACCCACAGAATCACTGAAGCACCCATTCACACCCCCATAGAACCTTTCATACACCCACTCCCACACCATTCACAAGCCTATTCTCAGACCCATACCAGCACTTACACACCAACTCACTGATTCATAGATCTACACACACACATCCACTCACTCATCCATACAGCCACTCATACGCCCACTAAGACAGCCACTGACATATCCACTCACACACCCAAACAGCGATTCACACACTGAGTCAGACACACATAGTGTTGCGCGCACACGTAGTCAAGCACCCGTACGGTCATTCACATAGCCACTTACTCACCTATACAGTCACTCACACACACCCACTCACTTACTGCGCAGGGAAAGTGAAAATAAGTGACAGCAAAATGTGCAAAAAGAGACATAATCCAAATGAGTCCTAACCATCTGGACAAGGAGTCAAATGTATAGGAACAATAGTTCAGTTCAAATCACACTTTTATTTGTTCCACATTAGTCTTTTCATAAATGTGTTTATGGTTTAGACATAATAGTCGACGTTTCGACATCAAGGGAATAATTTGGGAAGGTCTTCCTCAGGACAGATTTAGCAACCTAACAGAAATGAAATACTGTCTAGCAAGCAAGACCATCAATTCGGAAGTCAATATGCCGTGGGTGCATAATAAAACATCCTCCATTTAAATGAGGGGTAACACTGGAACTATTAGAGAAAGCATCTAGACGCTTCTCTGGAAAACCGCAGAATCGCTTGTCAGTCCATCGGAGTGAAATGAGCATACTTCATCACACGTAGCACCGCAGCATTCTTTGGCATTGTCATTTGAACAATTGCGTTATTACAACTGAAAAAATAAATTATCAGTCATTTGTTGAAAGCAAATTTTCTTTGTTTCTCTACCTATACATTATATTTTGCTTAAATGATTGTCTTTGAAACCCTTTATGTATATTAATGTTGAATTACTAAAAGCCGCACCTCCCCTCACTTTTTTAACCTTCTTGTTTCATGTGTAAATTACCATTTCAATGTTCATTAACTTCAGCCTTCTCTTCAGAAAAGGCTTTAAATTCAACAGCTCCGATTCTAGCAAAATGTTGTTCAGGAGTAACTAATGTTAGGAGTAACTGTTGTTCTAACATTTTGTCTTGAATACAAAACATTAGAGCTCTAGGGCCAGATGTAGGTAAATCATATTTACCGACTCTTAAATACCGAATTTTACCGATTCGGTATTTAAGAGTCGGTAAATATGAAGTACCGAGATGTAGGTAAATCCAGATGTGGATTTACCGATTCTTTAAAAGTCGGTATTTACCGATTCGGTAAATACCGACCGGTAATGCCCCATTCATTCCTATGGGCTTCAAAGCCCATAGGAATGAATGGAGCATTACCGGTCGGTATTTACCGATCGGTAAATACCGATTTTTGGCAAGGGTGCAGGGGGTGTCACTTTGACACCCTCTAGCACCCCCAAAAAAGGTTCGGGGGCCATATGGCAGGCAGACCTGCCCTAAGGGCAGGTCTGCCTGTCATATGGCACAGGTGTGCATGCACACATGTACATGCACACCTGAATCGGTATTTCACCATCAAATTGAATTTGATGGTAAAATACCGATTTCTTAGGCCTTGTGGGACTCATAAGAGTCCCACCTACATATCGATTTTACAGATTCTGTAAATATACCGGTCGGTAAATTTACCGACCGGTATATTTACAGATTCGGTAAAATTACCGATCGGTAAATTTACCGAACGGTAAATTTACCGATTCTGCCCCCTACATCTCAAATTCCTTTTACCGGTCGGTAACGGCCGAATTCGGCCGTTACCGACCGGTAAAACCCTACCTACATTGGCTCTAGTTGCACTTTAGAACATTGTGGTAAAGCTGTAGTTGATCACTAGGATGTTAACGGATAGGCTGCTTCTAGTAATAAAAGTTAATATTTCACTCTGAAGGTCAGAATGTTTTACTAAAATGGATGAGAAACATATTCGAGAACTCATAGAAAATGGATCATCATTTTAGCTTTCTCGAGCACAATTCTTAACCTGTGGTCTGGTGACCGCTGGGGGGTTCACGAAGCCTACTCAGGGAGTCAGCGAATGCTTAGAAAATGAAATATTATCAATAGATTAATAAAGTGTATATAAAGAAGCAAAATAGAAAAGTTTCTAACATTCTGTGAGTATCAGGGAATTTGAAGTGGAAGGCTAAAAACCGAGTTATTATCCTCAGATTGATTTGTGGGAGCAGTGTAAGTACAGCAAACAGAATATAGTATGAAAAATGAATGGCTCAAATGAATTTAGAAAAGATCCAACCTTCCCATTAAAATTAAAATTTAGACTTTTGCTTTTCAATTTTACAAAATGTTTCATTATTTGTATATTTGTTTGATGAATGATTGTATCCGTATTTTTTGTGTATCTTGTGGTTCAAATCAACGAAGTTGCTTAGGCTGTGGTCCTCGGCTCCTGGTAATGACTCATGGTGAGGGTTCGATAAATGATTTAGTGGAGGTCCTTGGATTCCAGTAATGACTAAGTGAGGGTCCACAGAAGTCAGAATGTTAAGACCCACTGTACTAGAGCACTAACCATAATTTCTAAGAGAAAAAGAACCCCGTTGTTTTGTTAATTTCTAAAGGAAATGCTATAGGTTTTACAGCTTTGGTTCCGTCAAGATGGTTTCAGGTGTGCTACACTTTTGTCATAAATACAGTATGTTAACACTCTAGGGGCCCGATTCAGAGAATGAACTTAAGTCTCAATCCTAAACTTACTACTATTTTGGTATTCACAGAATGCACTTACTACTTTTGGCATTCACAGAATGAATTTACTACTTTTGGTATTCACAGAAGTTAGGATTTTGTCTTAAGTTTGTCTTAAGACAAACTTAAGACAAACTTAAGACAGACTTAAGACAGACTTAAAACAAAATCCTAACTTAAGTCTGTCTTAAGTCTGTCTTAAGTTTGTCTCAAGACAAACTTAAGACAAAATCCTAACTTCTGTGAATACCAAAAGTAGTAAGTGCATTCTGTGAATACCAAAATAGTAGTAAGTTTAGGATTGAGTCTTAAGTTCATTCTGTGAATCGGGCCCTCGGTGTTCAACAGAGTACTGTGGGAAGCTGCAATAGAACACAGCAGAATCAACTCAGAGCCAGCAGCTGTTGTTGGAAGCTAATGTTTTACTCAGAATGTCAGACGTTATCTTCACATGGCTGAGGAATGAAATGCGAACATAAAGGACATGTGCATGCATTTTAGCTTCTGAAGCACCTTTAATAACCTCTATGAGAAAATTATGAGAGAAAATATTTTTCTCTTAAACAAAGGGCCTCGTTGGGGTTTTGACGTATGGCAGCACAGCAAGTCGTCTTGCTGCAATGCCCTACGTCAAAGTAAAAGGGTTGAATTGCACCTTACTTATCCAATATGGTGCATTCTTGTCCTTTCACCCAGCCATTTCTGCAGCCTAGCACCAACATAAGCACCCTTGCACCATGATCTAAGGGCATCTGTGTTGTTGGCAGGATTGTTTTTGTACAGGAAGGGGCACAAAACAGTTCTGAGAGGCGTTTTCTACATGTAAAGAGGAATAAATGAGGAGAAATAAAGTTATTTCTCCTTGAGCAATAATTTGTTGGCACATCCCCAGGTTTACATGATCTTGTACATTTGGGAAGTGTCAAAATCCATGGGAACACCCACAGCAATGCCCTTGAAACGCCTTCCTAGTACAGAGAAAGGTAACACAGTAATTTGTGCAGCCTTGCCTTTCTCCATATCTATCAGGCCATTGAAAGCCACACAAAGTGGCTTTGCATGGACTCATAGATATGATTTCAAGGTTTGCCCCGCAGGAGTGCCCAGAAAGTGATGCTGCGGAGGCTCAACAGGCTCCAAAAATATGCCCCATAGTACTTCAAATCCTAGCATAAGATCAGCATCTACAGAGGGTAGAATCACATTAAAACACACCACCATTCCGAAAATTAGTATGTTACCCCACCAAATGATTTAATTTGCGTCTAAAATCAGTTGTCACCCTCTATTTGTTTTCCTTTTTGTGAACCTCAAAAACAGGACTTCACTAAATGCACTTAAATGGGGACCATGTCCTGGGTCCTGTAATGCTTGCCTCAACCTGCTTTTTGTGTTCTAGCCCGACAATCAAGGGATGGGGGGCATTTTGAGCCCTTCTCCACATGCACTTTGCAGTCAGGTTGCACCCACCCTTCTCCCATATATTTTTTTCAGTTTATTTTCAGGATGCAGGGACCATGTCCCTCATCCCTGTAATGGCTGACACAACATATTGTTCAGGTTGTAGCCAATCAAGTTTGACTAATCCCCTTTACGTTGGCCAGTTAGAGCATATCTGGATACCAGCAGTCCAGATATTCCTAACTTTTTTACCCCTACATGAACACCTCGAGCACCACTATAAACACAAATTTATCATAAACTGCTGAAAGGATATACATCAAATAAGAAAAAGCATGCTTTCTGAGCAAAGTTCTAACTTTCTGCTAAATTTGGTGTATTTGCGTTGAGCTGTTTTTCTCTAAGGGCCCGATTCACAGAATGAACTTAAGACTCAATCCTAAACTTACTACTATTTTGGTATTCACAGAATACACTTACTACTTTTGGCATTCACAGAATTAACTTACTACTTTTGGTATTCACAGAAGTTAGGATTTTGTCTTAAGTTTGTCTTAAGACAAACTTAAGACAGACTTAAGACAGACTTAAGACAAAATCCTAACTTCTGTGAATACCAAAAGTAGTAAGTTCATTCTGTGAATGCCAAAAGTAGTAAGTGCATTCTGTGAATACCAAAATAGTAGTAAGTTTAGGATTGAGTCTTAAATTCATTCTGTGAATCGGGCCCTGTCTGTTTTGAAACTTTATGGAGGAAAACTAAAAAGGGTAATCTAAACAAAAAAAGTATAGACCAGAATTCTTTTCTTCATCCTACATTCCGTCATACATCCAAACCTTCTCCCTACTGCTCTATGTCATTGTAGCTTATGTTTTACTGGCTACCATTAGGCTATTAGATTGATTGGTATCAGTGTTTCTTTTCCAGTCGCTTATAAAGACCTAAAGCCTCAATAAATTGAATACACCAACATTCGTGGCACTGTAGGATAATTCTCATATTATCTCCTTCAGGGTTGTTCTCCACAACATTACACAGTAAAAATGCAAGATGCATTTCTGAATAGCTATTTTCCACACGGTTTCCTGCTAAAACCACCCACCTGTCTCTCCAGTGTTAAGTGGGATTATGTTCATTAATCTGTGTTTTCACATTACTTGAAATCTGACTAATATATATTTCCCATATGGGCATCTACTGCAATAAACTATATTGCTTGAATCACATCTTGTTTAGTCTTTTCATTTGACATCCTTTCTTGTCCTTGGATGTTTAATGGATGCACCTTTAATTACATTGGTGCAGTTGGAATATCCAAGGATTGGAAACGTTTCTGTTCCCTGGGTGAGGGTTATTGTTGTGGATTACTTCTGTTTTAAATAAAATATTGCATATTTTCCTTTTCTGTGTGTACTTTTTTAGGGATATTGTATTGCATACTGCTTGTAATTTGTCACTAATAAACAGAATATTTTAGTGTCTATTCATCTTTTTAACTGATGAACTTGTTTACAAAATGATAATATAACTTTGACACAATCAGCATTCCCCGTAGAATAGATTTTCTTTTTGTCTTTCCTTTGACACTGAAGAGAGTGTTCACAGACTTTAGGGCCATTAGTTCAGAACTAACTGATCCGGAGTTTGAGGGTCGTGATCATTCATGAGAAAAGGGAGCATTCATTCGAGAGAGTGACACCCTGTGGGAGCAACAGCACCATAATTCAGGGTAAGGTGACACAAAACATGCAAGCATGATAACTCTGGACTATAAGAGGCACAGGATGGATCTGAAACATTTGGCTCTTAACACCCCAGGGTCCCTTGTGGAAGGGACAGCAGCTTTCCCAAGGGCTTGAAAATGATTGATGAAGATACCTCCAAAATCAAAGGTGTTGTTGCATCCTCTTAAAGGTTACCTTCCCTGTCAATCACTAGGCGACAATCCCAGATACGCAGGACCAATGAAGGCTCAGTGGCATGCCCTTCATACCACAAACTGGACTCGAGTTGAAAAGGACTCCTCTTGCCGCCTTACTAAAATGATATATATTGGAAATGGGATGCACCAGGAATGTGTCCCAGCTCTGATTCTTTTTGCCTTACATGTGACTGATTTACCAAGCTCATTTGATGTTTACAAGTCCTTCTCTCGTCAGATAGGATCGTTCCATAGACCATGTCTAATGTGTGAAGATGATTTGGATTTATTAGATTATACCCCAAGGGTCCTTGAAAAAAATTGCTATTTTGTAAAGGAAATTATTTAAAAATAAATAGGGAAAAAATAAGGTTTTAGTATATGGTAAAAATGTAACAACACTGTTGTAACTTGGCTATTGGTATCTTCCACTATCCCAGTTCCCCCCCTCCCCATTCCTGCCCTCTTGGTATGACCGCAGCTGTCTCCGGAGACGGCATTAGAATGCTTTGAGTTCAGGTCCTGTCAAGCTGGGAGCACCTTTGGTTTGTAACTGAATAAACGTTCTGGAAATAAATCCACGTGTGGACATTCATCACTACATTTGTGGCGACGAGGGAAACGGAGCTGAGCCAGGGTCAGTGGGGTGCTCTCCCCTGGAGTGAATTGAGCTTGGACAAGGAAAATAAGATGAAGAAATGAGGTGATAAGCTGCGTCGGGCGTTCCAAGGAGATTTAGAAGCTTAAGAGGAGTAAGTCCCGAGTGGATGAACTTTGAACGGAGGGAAAGTTTGTCGGGTGAGCAGCTGAAGCTAACGAGGAAAGCTGAGCGGAGCGTGAGACGAATTTGCTGTTAATCGTTCCCACCGCGTTTTGATGTTGAAATTATGAGCCTTGGTGATGAAGTTGTAAAAGAGCTCTGTAGGAGAAAGTCCGTGAAATGAGCAACTGAGGCATGTGAAGTGAAAATCTATGTCGGGCGTTCTGATGAAATTGTGTTGGTGAAGAGGAGTAAGACCCGATGGAAGAGCAGTGAAATTGGCGAAATATAGTGAGGAGAGCAGCTGAAGCTAATTAGTAAGGCTGAGCGGAGCGGGAGACGAAATTGCAGTGAATCGTTCCCACCGCGTTTTGAAGGGATATTAAAAGCCTTGGTGAAAAAGTGTGAAATGAGCTCTGTTGAAGAAGATCCATTAAATAAGCAGCTGAAGCATATGAGGAGATGAAATACTTCGGGCGTTCTTATGAAAAGTGAGTTTGTGAGGAGGAGTAAGACCCGAGTTGAAGAGCATCGGAAGAGGCGGAAGCTCGTGTGGTGAGCAGTTGAAACTAATGAAGGTAAAACCTGGGGAAGAAATGATTTGATGAGCTACGTCGGGTGTTTTGGCGAGATCGAGAAGCTGATGAGGAATAAGACCCGAGTTGATAAGCTGATGAACTTTGAACTAAGCGAAAGTTCGTGAGGTGAGCAGGTGATGGAAACGTGGAAAGCAGAGCATTAAGATAGCTGAGTGGAGGAGCAACAGAAGTATTAATAAATCGTTCTCCGAGTTGTGAAGTTAATCTCATGAGCCTTGGAGGCAAGGAAGATAATTGATCCCCGGCAAAAGTGAATGTCCTTTCCTGAGAAAAAAAAAAAAAAAAAACCTCCGCTGGTCAGCACGCCGCTATTCTCCTGGCATCGCGCCACCGCAACGCAGCACGAAGCTGATCTGGGTTGAAGAGCAAGAAGCCACATTGGTAAACATCCCGGAGGGTGCTGCAGGCGGAGCCTTAGCAGGCGTAGGTGCGGGGTATTCCTGGGCGTGTGAAACGTACGACTTAGGCAAAGGATATCCGTCAACGGGGGAGGAGGCGTGAAGACGAGGTGAGAGGCGATAAGGAAGAGGCGCCAAAGACTAGTTGTCACACGGCCCCAGCCGGGAGCTGTACTGAGGATACAGAGTGTGCGGCGCTTCACCGAGAGACATATTCAGTCAGAAAACGTCTCAAGATTGAGTAGCTGTCGGCGGCACAAAACCCCGATGAAGTCGAGGTATGACATCGTGTAGTATTTGGCTTTCATAGAGGAAGATATGAGTCAAGAAAAGAAAAGTCGCAAAGGTGAAGTTTGAGTGAGTTATTGACACACGCCTTTGAAATATACAATAACGTTGCTTGTCAAGGGATTTACTGAGTATGGGGGGAGTTCTTGCGTGTGAAGCGTGAGATAGAAGATAGCCCAACCAGCCGTACAGTGACATTTCCCTGACACCTCGAGGTGCACCTAATGAATTGATCGTGAGGAGAATTTAGAGTGGGTGTTAGAATAACAGCTCTCCTTCTCAGAAGAGTAAAGTCTTGAAGTTTGACGGGCGCTAGTGTCACCCCCTACAGTTTGAAAGTGGTGCAGACGCCAAACTGTACTGCCACCCAGTGGGCTATTCTTCTCAATGCACTCTCGTTACAATCCTGCATTGAGGGAATAAAGAATAAGGACAGAAACATTTAAAAGACGTGAGAGGAGTACTAAAAAAAAAAAAAAAGGGAAAAAAAAAAGTATAAAGGGGTACAATTGATTTTCATGAGCATGTTGGGGGAGAGTATTATTTTTTGAGGAAATTCGGCGTGGCTGAAAGTGGCAGTAGAGCTGCTCTGTCAAGACTGCGGTCCGGTTTCTGGGGCATTTGGAACATTGGAAGAGGAGGAACCCGCTACTAGCAGGCCTGAAGGTGCGATTTTACTGAGTGTGTCTTACCCCATCTTCACATTACTTTTGACCATCTGAAAAAAAAAAAGAGAGTACAACGAGGCGCACTTGATCTGCCATCTCTAGGCGGGAGGTGAACATTACATCTTCTTGAGCAATCACAGATACAACAGCACGTGCAACATGGAGTGGGGCCAGAAGTATAATTTGCCTCCACCAGTGCCGTTTATGGAGAGGGATGAGCAAAATGTTGCAGAATGGAGTGTAGGGAAAGAGTATTTTGAAATTTACATTTCAGTTTTAGAGGAAAAAGCAGTATCCTTTGTACCTAAGGAAAAGGATGAATTATTGCTTCACAGTTTAGGAACTGGGGGACGGGAAACGTACCGCAAAATGGAAAAGGCATTCATGGAAGGTACAGTCAGTAATATTTATGAGGACATCTGGAGTGTGCTGGATGAATACTATGCACATGCCTCGTGGAGAAAAGTACCAAGAGAAGAAGTGTGCAAGGAAAGAACGGGGAGCAACGTGGAAGTCAATCTAAGTAAAACAGACCCGGGGTGTACCATCTGCATAGGCGGAGTAATGACAGATATGATATTAGATTCAGGATCACGACAAAGCTTGGTAAGCAAGAGCGAATGGAATAGTAAATTAGTTAAAAAACATGGAAATGTGTTGGAAGAGGCAAACATATCCTTGAAGACGTATACAGGGGAGGACATCAAAGTAATAGGATACCAAGTCATGGATTTAAGGCAAAAGGGAAATTATACTAGGAGTGCCATATATATAACAGAAAGTGGACCCACCATGCTAGGGTGGGAGGATCAAAAGAAATTGAGAATATCAATTAATGGAAGCAGGAGAGAACAAGTGAAGAAGCAAGCACAGAAAGAAAGCATGATCATAACCAAGGGTGGTGCATTGAAGGTCCTCACGCCGATCACCATGATTGAAGGTGCAGCAAGTACTGAAGAACGTGGGGAACATATAGCCAAGGGCAACCTGAAAGGAAAACGTGATTCTTACCAATGTTTGGTGGATGAGAGGGAAATACGTAAGAAACAGGAAATTAAAAGCAGTGAAGACGTAGTTGGAGAAGAAGTATCCGAAAGGAAGGGAGAACGCATAAGTGCCACAGCAAAAGAGCGGAAGAAGTTAAAATGCAAGAGTAACCTATTCAAGTGCAAAGAGACGGGGCGAAGAACCATGTCGCCTGAGTTCAAGATCAAAGTGAGGGAGGAATATGAGGTCAATGGCCAACAGGAAAGAGAAGTGGACTCAAGTGTGAGCGAACCAAAGAGAGAGTATAAACGTACATACGCTCAGAGGCCCTGCAGTGGAATGGTGGAGAGAAAGAGCAAGGAAATGCAAAAAATACTAAAAGGTTTCCCACTAATGGTCCAGTCAGGTTTGAAGAGTCCACTCTATGACAATAGGAGAGAGCTTAAGTTGTGTGACCCAGAAAACACCTCTGAGTTCTCCTATGGTAGAGGCGTGACGAAACAGGAGGACGGTATTGGGGCTGATGAGGCTCTTGTTGATCATCGCGAGCTGTTTGATAAGGAAGTCAATAAAGGACTGGTTTCTGGCAATGGCCAAGGGAGGAAGGAGAAAAGATGGCCCAGTCCAGGCACCGTAGAGGACACTGTAGAAAGACATAGTGTGCCAGAAGGAGTGGCTGGGCAGTGTTCAGGCCCAAGTTTCTGCATAAAGAAGAACATATGAGCGTTACCTCCAGGATCATCCCTCTTGAGGGGGATGGAAGGACAAGTAGGAGCAGTGCTGAACTCCGTGTCTTGAGGTCCATCTATGAGACTGCAGAAGAGTAGGTGGTGTGGCTGAGGATGCGTTCTAGGGGTGGTCACCCATTGCTATACCTAGTTGCTTAACCCGGGGCCACACTAGCCAGTAAATAGAGTAGGACCTAGTGTAACAGGATCTCCTGTCCCTGCTGCCCCCCTGCTAGTTCAGTTAAGAGGTTACCCTTTGTATACAGTTCTCCTTTACAGTCACCTAGATACTGTTCCGCCTGCTGGGACAGCCTCTGCTGGCTCCGGGCTCGGGGTATTTCCCCATTTCCTCTTCCTCTCTTCCCTTTCTCTTCTCTTTCGCTGTTCCTGTTCTAGTCCCTTCACACTGCTCTGGTCCCCCTCCATCTTTGTTTCCTTGCCTCCTCTGTTCTCTCTGTTCTTGCCCTCTCACTCTCTCTCTCTCTCTCTACCTCTCTTCTTCCTCTTTCTCCTCTGGCATCTCTCTTCCCCCCCCCCTCCTCGCTCTCTCAGCTGTCCTATGCCTTTGTCGTGTATTTCTATAGGTTCTGAATCAGTCCCCCTATTCCTGACCCTATTCTGGTTAAACTAACTATCAAGTTAACTAACAGTCAGCCCATGAGGCAAGAAAACCCCCATGATGCAGATACCGTTATCTGACGCAGTCACACTCCGGCACAGGAACGTGTTATCTGATTAGGTCATAACGCTTGAGATCTAATTAGACAAGCGACATTCCTCCAGCCCCTGATAAGGCATACGACGTTCTCATAACAAATCAAACCTATGACAACCTGGAAAATCCGTGCGGCCATTGTTTTGATTTCACAGAGAACTTTAGTAAAGAATGTGCTAACGAGCAAGTCGTATGACATCTTTATTGACGTATCTATGTCCATCCTTACGTCAATCTCGGCACCTTTAAGGTATAAATATTGCCGACCTTGCCCTATGCAAACACACGCGTGGTGACAAGACGGAGCAGCCATACTTGCCGAAGCCGAGAGCAGAAGCAGACCCCGCTGGCAGCAGCCCCGCCTTCCTGACGCGCTGAGAGACGCGCTGCTATCTCAAGCCGAGAGACCCAGCACCGGCGCTTCTGGGCAGCCTGGAATATCGAGAGCAGAGAAAGAGATACCATTCCTCATTCATCCTAACTTCCAGGTACAGAACTGAATAACCCCTCACAGAGAATTCCTTAGTTATTCACTTGGCAAAAACAAACTTAACTTAAAACTGTAACTTTCTATTCCCGCCCACGCATTAGACTTAGGTCAGGTACACGGGGTAGGCGTATTTAGAAACACCAGTTGAGTACGTTTAGTCAAATGTATATGTGTATGTAAATATATTTTAATCATTTTAAACATCATATGGCTCAGAAACCATATCAATGTTTTTACAGTATTATTTTATACTATTGCTTTTAATGTATGCACTTTACTTAACTATAAGTATTGCAATAATATCGATCCATTTCTCTTGTACGAGAAAAGAGACTGATCAATAAATAACACCTTTTTATTGAACACGCCCGTCTCTTCCTTTTCTCTACATTCTGATGAGACTAAGAATGCACGTACTGACTGAGTAAAATAATTGCCTTGTGCTCACACGACTCTCGAGATTGACTCTTGATTAGGGGAGAGCAAAGTTGTCATGTTCTATGGTTGTCAGAAACTAAATCCCTTCTTGTCTAATCAGGGAAGTTAATCCTTCCTTGAACATTAGAGAAAGTTTCTAGCGAACTCTGAGCTTAGCTGGCAAACCCAAAAATTAAGTCTAGTATCGACAGTAGTAGACCTAGTTAACGTCTGGCCTAGGCCTTTACTGCTGTAGGTACTATTCCAATGCGCAGAGCCTATTGGGAAAATAGGAGCTACACTACATGGCGCCCAACGCGTTTGGAAAGGGCGATAAAACTAACGTAAGACATTTAGAGTAACTCAGTCGTGCTTTCTCACTCAGACCCCTTTTCCCATTATACTCCAAAGACGTCTGGAGTGGGTGAAAGGTTATATCCTCCAAAACCTCGCAGGAGGGAACTCCTATGTAAGGTTCTTGGTATAGTCAACGTTGAAGGATACACCGTTCCAAAATATTGTGCATCTAATCTTTGTTCCATAAGAAACCTGATCTGCAAACAAAAGACATAATACCATCCTGTCTGTAAAATGGCAGAGAGTGATGATGAAAGAGAGGCAGTTAGATTAGCAACTGAACTCGCAGATGCTGATGCTACCATGCAAGCAGCAGACCCGAATATAACACTCATTCCGGTCATTAAAAGGAGATCTATAACCTTAAAACTTATAGAAAATGGACTGACACCTAGAGGTGGCACAGTCATATTCGTAATTGAGGCACACGAATATCGGCAGACAGAGGTATACTATTCATGGATACATTTTCCAGCAGCAAATGCTGTAACAAAGTACTTCCACTATTACAAAATAGAGGAACCTCCTAATGAGTACACTCCTTTCGAGGAGGTGGAAGTACCACTCAAATTCCAAGAGCATTTGCTCTTATTTGATGGCGCCCTAAAACATAACAATCACATTACAAGGCTCGGTCCTTTAGGAAGACCAGGAGCAACGTGGCCGGTCTTAGCCGGATACACACCACATCCAGACATCGAAAGAATGCCTGCAGCAGAGCTATTAATACAGCTGAAACAACTACTAAAAATTCATAGACAATTAGTTCAGTATGTAATGCGGACTTCAACAATTCAGCCAGCGATTAAACTTCCACAGCTGACCCCTCACCAGGGGAACACAAATAAAATCACACCACAGAACATCCAATCCTGCCTAGGTAAAGTTCCAGCTAAACGGGAACAAATACCATTCTGGTTGGCACAGAAAATCACCCAAATAGAGGCGGTGTTTCCTGACACCACCCCGCTGGAAAAACACAGGATTCTGACTATATGTCTCCCAATGGGAATCGCACCACACATTGAGGACTGTGACACTTGGGGTACAGTCTTTGCTTCCATCTACACAAAAACGCACGGTGTTCCATCCATTTCGGTAATACCAGATGTGCTAAAACAAATTCAAGATGAATACGGTCCAGAACCTGCTTTAACTCTTGGTATGAAATTACTAAAAGACTTCAAGCAGGTCTCGGCTATATTATTAGCCAACATAAAAGGTGAAGCAGCAAACGTGGCGATCCGCCAGAGGTTAAAAGAGACAGATATAGCAGACCAACCAGCTGAAATTGCCAGAATCATAGAAAAATCCTATGAAGAACTAGGCAGAGATAGTCTAGGTGGAATACCAGTAAAACCGCAACTGACTACAAGTCCAGAAAAAATATTTTTTAATAATAATAATTCACCAAAAAAGAACTGGGATGGAAATAAACAATCCAATCCTAAAGAAAAGAAATTCCAGTCCAGAGGAAGGTCTCCGAGGCGAAGAGAGAAATCTCCAAACCAAAGACAGAGGTCACCACAGACTGACCCCTCTGGGAATAGATATAACCTTAGAAATAGGGATAATATTAAAAAACCTGATAGATATCAAGACATTGATACACGTCCCTCTCAATCTTTTCAGAATTCCTCGCAGAAATCGGAAAGAAGAGGACGATCAGAAGAGCACGCCAAGTCCAAAGACAAGGAACCTGCTCAGCTAAAAAAGAAATTACAATTTCCAAAAAAGAAGGTAGCCAGTATCAAGGTAGATAAAAATGCAGAGAATACTGAGGACACAACTGAAAAACGGAGGGTGGGCTCAGACAATGCTAGACAGCGCAGCAGAGGTGAGCATAGCTCGCAAAGTCCTTATGAATCATCTGGAGACAGTGGACACGAATGAATACCTTCAAGTGGAAACTGCAGACACCAGAGTTAGCAAGCCCCACAAGATATACGAGATAACATTACGTATAGAGGGAGATAAGACTAGGAAAATAAGGGGACTATTTTGGGATAACCTCTCCAAAGGCTATGACATCCTTCTAGCTGAAAAAGACTGGCCACCAGGGTTTGTCAGGGAGTGCCCTCATGGCGAAGAAGTAATTATGCCTGCCTTCTCTAATCAAATACCGATTCATAAAAAATACACACTTGCTAGAAAGTGGGCAGTGGCCTTAGCACCTGCTTTATATAAAAATCATGTAGGATGGGATGAGGATTCTCCTCCTCACAAAATCCAGTTAAAATCACAACCAACTGCACAAAGGCAGTACCCAATTAAGCAAGAAGCTAAAAAACAAGTAAATGAAATACTAGATCAGCTAGAATACCAGGGGGTGATTGAAACTTGCACCTCACAAATGAACAATCCTTTGTTTCCGGTCTCCAAACCAGACAATTCGTACCGTCTAGTTTTGGATTACCGACACCTTAACACATGTTGCAAAACCTTTGCAGTGCAAAACTCACACAGTACTGCACTAATGAATAACATAGTGCGCAAAAAATACAAAACTACCTTGGACATTTCCAATGGATTCTTTTGTCAAAACATAGCATACCAATTGCATTCAAATCACACTTGTACACTAAGGCTGAAATGAAATTTAGCCCAACGGAAAAAATTCTTACAGCGACACAGACAGCTATAGCAAAAGAACGAGCCCTGGCACAAGGTAAACGAATAATAATCGTGACACCGATACCAGCCCTAGAGGCGGTAACAAAGGCAAGCATTCCAAATGCTAAAGCACTCCATCCGAGATGGATACAATGGGCTAACTCTCTTGCTGCAACAGACGTGGTGTACGAATTTGATCCTTACTTAAAAACACAAGAATTTCTCCAATATGAATTTGAATGTCCTCCGCCGACCGAAATTCTGCCTCTAGACCAATACGGCTGTATAATATATACAGACGGATCAGCACAACCCGCAGTAGGGGGTAAACAAGCTTACAGTGCTGCGTGCGCGATTGTTAAAGGTCGTTGGCACGAAGGGAAATTTAAACCAACCCTCACTAAAACCCAATCTCTAGGAGATTGCACAGCTCAGCGAGCTGAACTACTAGCATTCAAGATGGCGCTTGAAAATACCGATCGAGAATTCCCCACACTCATAGTGTGCGATTCGTATTATTGCGTTCAATCTTATAATGAATACTTGCAGATCTGGCTTCAAAACGGTTTCAAGGATGCGAAAGGTGGCACAATCAAGCATAAAATGCTATGGGAACAAGTAGCTCTTTTACAAAAAGAACTACCAAAGACTCACGTGATACATACACTGAGTCATCAACGTGATGGCGTTCACGTTGCAGGGAATTCATTGGCTGATGAGGCCGCGAAGGCAGCTGTGCAAACGGCTTCCGTAGCTGCCGTCACCCGGTCAAAAACAAAAATAGACAGCGAAATATTACAAGCTGTCAGCGCTTCAGAAAAGGATTCGATAGAACCACTCCCTAAAGGCTTTCCAGTAAAATACTCATACATAACTGATGAAAACAATGTTCCTTTTGCTCAAATCCCTGGAGTGGGGGATAGGGCAATTCCAAACATGGAACATAGATTAGGACTAATAATAGCGGCACACGAAGGGCTTGCTTCTACCCATGCTGGCGTCTCAGCCACTGTATCATTATTAAAACAGAGATACTGGTGGCCACAAATGAGAAGACAAACAAGGAACTATGTTCTAGCATGTGAAATATGTCAAAAAATGAAAGTATCAACTGTGAGACGTCCAGCACAGACGCCCCTTCTAATCTCGGATAAACCATTAGCCTGTGTTTATCTAGACCACTGCGGTCCCTTACAAAGGGATGGTAACTATAAATATATCTTGGTCGCAGTGGACTCATGCACGAGATTCATATGGATGTGGCCCCAGCGAACGGCTGACGCCAGAACTGTTATAAAAGATTTGCGGGTCTTCATCGGCACATACGCAATTGGCATTCTGCATTCGGACAATGGTCCTGCTTTTAGCTCTCGGGCTTATAAGGAGGCCATGGTCAGCATGGGCGTGCAATTGCGGTACTCTTGTCCATTTCACCCTGAGGGGAACGGAATTGTTGAAAGAAAAAACCGTGACATAAAGCAATCTATAACGGCAAAGGTATTAGGTTCGGGAGCTGGGTGGGTCAAACATCTAATAAGTGTCCAACGTAGTCTAAATAACTTGCCAAGAAATTCTCTGAAGGGATTCAGTCCGTACGAATTATTATTCGGAACTAGGATGTTGATCTCTGACCTTGATAGTCAGACTTCAGTGGTAATAGAAAAAACCTTTGAGGTCAAAGACCGTTTGGCTATTTTGCAGGACTTAAACAAAACAAGAAAAGACCTGAGCAACATACAGTTGAAACAACAGCCAACAACCACTGAAGAATCACCACCTGTCCCAGCAAGACCTGTCTGGATTCCAAAAGTCGGGGATCTAGTCAGGGAGAAGATCGCGGTAAAGAAGGAATTTGGGCCTTCTTACAGAAAAGCAGTTCCTGTCTTGTCTGTCAACGGGACAAGATCAGTTGTACTACCGCCACTTGCTGGAAAAAAGGAGAACCGAGTTGTATCCATCGACCTGGTAAAACCACAACATGTGGCCGATAACAAACAGTAGGCCAAGTGGACTCCCAATAAGTAGCAGAACACCAAGGTTTGCTACCAGCACAGAGGTCCTATCAAAAAGGCTCATCACATTCGAAACGCCTGCAGAAGAACAAGAAGGACTATGCAACAATGCAATAGAACTAAGACCTCTGAAAACCCAAATAAAGACATTTAGCAGAGACACACCAATCTATACTGAAGTACCAAGTGAAAATGCAAGGAACAAAAATCCTGAAGCAATTGGAACAATTGACAGAACTGCATCCGGGTACTTCATCAACTTCGATGATTCCTCTGACGGCTTCAGTGAATCAAAGACACAGCCATCATCAAAATCCTTTAAAGACAAAGCTAAGGAACTTCTGAAACATCTGAAAGAAACATATCTGGTTTCTCCATGGATTGAATTTTGGGTGGGTTTTGGTGCATTTATCCTCATACTTTGGCTCATCATGGTATTTACTTTGGGACGCTTCATTGAGGGAAAATATGCTAAAATGGACACAGCAAGTCAGAACATCAACTTGGTCCTCAAACCACACACATCTTCACACGTCGAGAAAAGAGAACTTTCTTCAGAACTTTCTTCAGCCAACTTCACAGCCAATCCTATACCTGGTGGGGTAGCCTGGGACAACACTGACTATGAAATTTATGGTCCGGTCGAGATCCTGAAATATCCACACCAAATCAAGATCTCTTTGAGTGACTTTGCAAAACCAAACTCATTTGCTGATGATTGGGACTTCGAGAGTATTAACAACATGATGTCTGACTTAGTAATGTCTGCTAAATTTACAAAACATGATTATTTGCAAGGTTCTACAAATTATGATAGTATGTATTGCTATAACCATTATGGTAACCATTTTTTGCATAAATCTGCACAACCTAGAAATGTTTTAAATTATAATCAATGGGAACATTGCGCTACACCTCCAAAAGGGAGCTCTAGAACCGTGTATGACAAATATTCATATTTTTCAGGTTTTAACATAAGTAATGCTGAAACATTTTATTTTAAATTGTCAAACAAGACAGGGATGAAAACCATGATAACCAACACAAAATTGATATATTCAGATTCATTCTTTGAAAAAATGAATACATTTGGATTTGATTATTGGGACAAAAATGTTGATTTGAAAAGTGTTTGGGGTACAAAAGAATGGCAAGTACAGGGTATAGAAGCTTTGTTTAGAGCCTGCATGATCCCAGAACAAATGATATTTTTAAATGACACTGTTCAACAAACCACCTGTCTTGGCTTAGCCAAAATCAAAGATTTAAATAATCCGTCTATTCCAAAGCCAACAATGTTTAGCAATAACTCTGATACAGATGAAGAGATAGACGTAAACCATATATTAAACAAAAACAGAACACATCCTGATTGGAAACAATGGTTGATCTGGCCCACAGATACAAATAACTGTCAAGATAGATTCCTGAATAAAACACAGGGTTTTAAAATGACGAGGCCAGACCCTAGATATCCCCAAAGACATCACCCAGGGATAATAACAACCTACAGTGTGGGCAAATTATGCCTTCAATGGCTACAGACTTCCACACTGCCTGAAATTAAGCAACACCTAACTTTACTTACTGATGGTGCTGACTTGCGTGATTTCATAATGGGACCACGCAAACAGCGTCAAAAGCGTTTCATAGCAGCCTCTGTATATGCAGCATACAATGAGGCCTGGAAGGTTACTCAAATTGAGACAGCAGAAAGAATACGGGAAATTGACCGTATTAATTTGGAAAAATCACTTTCTGTAGTGGACAATGGGTTAATGACTCTGTCCTCCAGAATTTTTTCATTGGACAGCATTGTGTCTTCAGCAATCGATATATTATCGCAAGACTTACTGTTATTACAACATGGTCAGTCACAATTGCGTTCCATTGTACAGCTTGGCTGGACGTTACAAAATCTGCGTTCAGGCTATGTGCCTTGGCGTTTAATCAACACAACGTCACTATTCCAAATCTTTAACCTTACTGATAGACAAATCGGTATGGCGCAAAAGGGTGCTGATTATACAATCTTGAGCATTGAAAAACTAGAAAGATTACCAATGACAATGTCAGAACGACCTGTCAGTGAATGGATAATACACGGAATCATAAATATTCCAATCTCAACCTTCAGGTTTCAATACTGCCAAAAATATATACAGGCTGGCATGTACGAGAAATTGGGAAAGGGGTACCTTAAAACAACTTGGAACCTGCCCTATTCACATGCATGTGTCAGTAATAAAGGACAGAAAGTGTTTCTTAGTGGCAACAATTGTGCTATGTCACTAAGCGGCACGCTTCTGTGTAACGGAATTAGTTTGCATGGAGCCTGTGAAGGGAATTCATACAACCGTTCATGTCACCAGCAAGGCGCACCTGCAACTGAAATAGAACCATTCTTTCAAAGACTCTATAATGGGAGTTACATTCTTATCGTAGACCGCAGATGTTGCAGTCTTATGCCCGGGACTCCTTATCTAGTAACTACAACGGCGAAGGTCAAGTGCTGTGGACTCTCTTTATTCCCCAGCTCCTTTCCAGACAGGGAGGCAAGGGCATGGCCCAGTTTGAAAATTACTTCTATTCGAATAGACACTTTAAGCAGAATGAAAACAGTGCTTCTTCAGACGCCTACAAGGCTCACGTCATCAAAAGAAACGTATGATCTACAAGTCGCAAGGACGACTGCAGAGATACATACATTATTATCAACTAATTCCCCCGTACATTTCGCGGAAATCCTAAGCGAAATCTTAAATATTTTTGATACCACTGGGGTCTCAAAGGTATTTAAGACAGTATTTTCGATGGCATTAACACCATTCAAAGCCATACTGGGTATTTTTCCAGATTTCGTCCATTCGATTTTTGGCGGACTTCCCCTGATCCTGGGACTAATTGCAGGAATCCTATTCCTAGTCCTTATTTTTCGTTATGGCAACCCATGTCACAGATCAAACTCTCGCGACAATGGAAGATACGATCCTAGCCATTGGATACCGGGACCGGATATCAAAAATCCTGGGACTCTCCCGGCTTAGAGACCTGAACATGACTTGGTTTCTATCATTTCGACCAATGTGGCAAAGGTGTGTTTTACCTGTACTAAGGTGTCTGCTATGCGGAGAAGAATGCGTGTTAGACACCTGTCTGACGCTACAATCGGATGCGCCGGTGGATGCAGATACACTGTTGGTTCCTACCAAGGTTCACGCTTTGTGCTGCCCTCAAAGGCTGCCAATCCTGATGACGGCATTCCTGGAATCTTCACCACTGCGATTGAAGAGTAGTGAAGTTCAAGATGAAAGCAGCATCGAACAGGTACGACCTTCTGTCAGCAATGCGAATCAGAATGTCAATGGAGACAATCATGCGCACGAATGCATGGTTACACCTATTTCCGACTTAGTGGAACTTTCCCATGAAGCTGTTGACAGTTTTTTCGAAAGCCTGAATGATATGATGTTCTCTCCAGAACAGAAATAGAGACTTTTGAGTAAACTCGCACACGGCGTTCCCTGATTTCGGCCTTCAACTTTAAAAATAAAGCCACATGAACAATTTCACTCCAGTTCACGGACAGCAATTTTTTCAGCATGCCCCTTAAAATATTTTTCTACATATTTTTTCCCGGGACACTGATCTTCTGCTTAAAGTAAGAAACTATTCCTAGAGAACTAAAATTTCTATTTTTAGATACTTTATAGACTTTAGCTGCCCACTGGTAGGTTCACAAATATTTTATTATGTGATGAAATGGTCTCGGACTTCCTTTCTGTATAGCCATATTAAGAGCCATTTCATGTGTATTTCTCATACACCGATAAGCAATAATGCATAAAAATGCGTGTTTACTTTTGCATTTAATTCATAGCTTAAGTGCATACAATATATATGACTGCAATTTTTCAGTATATTTGAAAATTTCGAAATGCATTTATGTATTTTGGGGTGGTAAGGTATACACTATACTCTATAGTATGTTGTACTATGTTATACTATGCATAGATTAGTAGATATGACCATAGTTAGCGTGGAGTGGGTGTCGTGTATTTCTATAGGTTCTGAATCAGTCCCCCTATTCCTGACCCTATTCTGGTTAAACTAACTATCAAGTTAACTAACAGTCAGCCCATGAGGCAAGAAAACCCCCATGATGCAGATACCGTTATCTGACGCAGTCACACTCCGGCACAGGAACGTGTTATCTGATTAGGTCATAACGCTTGAGATCTAATTAGACAAGCGACATTCCTCCAGCCCCTGATAAGGCATACGACGTTCTCATAACAAATCAAACCTATGACAACCTGGAAAATCCGTGCGGCCATTGTTTTGATTTCACAGAGAACTTTAGTAAAGAATGTGCTAACGAGCAAGTCGTATGACATCTTTATTGACGTATCTATGTCCATCCTTACGTCAATCTCGGCACCTTTAAGGTATAAATATTGCCGACCTTGCCCTATGCAAACACACGCGTGGTGACAAGACGGAGCAGCCATACTTGCCGAAGCCGAGAGCAGAAGCAGACCCCGCTGGCAGCAGCCCCGCCTTCCTGACGCGCTGAGAGACGCGCTGCTATCTCAAGCCGAGAGACCCAGCACCGGCGCTTCTGGGCAGCCCTCGCAGGCAGCCTGGAATATCGAGAGCAGAGAAAGAGATACCATTCCTCATTCATCCTAACTTCCAGGTACAGAACTGAATAACCCCTCACAGAGAATTCCTTAGTTATTCACTTGGCAAAAACAAACTTAACTTAAAACTGTAACTTTCTATTCCCGCCCACGCATTAGACTTAGGTCAGGTACACGGGGTAGGCGTATTTAGAAACACCAGTTGAGTACGTTTAGTCAAATGTATATGTGTATGTAAATATATTTTAATCATTTTCAACATCATATGGCTCAGAAACCATATCAATGTTTTTACAGTATTATTTTATACTATTGCTTTTAATGTATGCACTTTACTTAACTATAAGTATTGCAATAATATCGATCCATTTCTCTTGTACGAGAAAAGAGACTGATCAATAAATAACACCTTTTTATTGAACACGCCCGTCTCTTCCTTTTCTCTACATTCTGATGAGACTAAGAATGCACGTACTGACTGAGTAAAATAATTGCCTTGTGCTCACACGACTCTCGAGATTGACTCTTGATTAGGGGAGAGCAAAGTTGTCATGTTCTATGGTTGTCAGAAACTAAATCCCTTCTTGTCTAATCAGGGAAGTTAATCCTTCCTTGAACATTCAAGAAAGTTTCTAGCGAACTCTGAGCTTAGCTGGCAAACCCAAAAATTAAGTCTAGTATCGACAGTAGTAGACCTAGTTAACGTCTGGCCTAGGCCTTTACTGCTGTAGGTACTATTCCAATGCGCAGAGCCTATTGGGAAAATAGGAGCTACACTACACCTTTTTCCCCTTTGCCTCCTTAGGGAGGATGATGTGTTGTAACTTGGCTATTGGTATCTTCCACTATCCCAGTTCCCCCCCTCCCCATTCCTGCCCTCTTGGTATGACCGCAGCTGTCTCCGGAGACGGCATTAGAATGCTTTGAGTTCAGGTCCTGTCAAGCTGGGAGCACCTTTGGTTTGTAACTGAATAAACGTTCTGGAAATAAATCCACGTGTGGACATTCATCACTACAAACACATTTTACATGGCTTTTAGAGAATGGAAAATTAGGCTAATTTAGAATTTATAAATACCTAAGTAGGCTATTTTGGCATAATTTCAACTGGGACAAACACGTCAATGTTACTAAAACTAAAGCACTTAGTCAGCTTTTCTTGTGAAGTTTGAAACATACTGAGGGCTATCAAATACCCCTTTAGTTATAACACTTTTACACAAAATACCACCACTGGTACTTTATGGCTATTAAATTATTTGCATAAAAAAGAGATCATTTAGATCCGGTAGAAAGTATGGAGGGGGATGGAGGATTGTCCCTTCTCGATTTATATATATTTGGGTGAAATGATTTCCAATCATTCTTTCTTGATTTTCAAAAGTGTAGTGTTTATTTGAGTTCTCATACATGGAACAGGAACAAAATTAAAGAAACAGCCGACATATGTTTCGCCAATATGGCCTATCGGCTGAGGGCTTGTTCAAGGCTTAGAGGGTGTGGATATAGAAGAAAGGAGAAAGGGTTTGTTGAGGTTAAGGGGGTACGGACAATTGGAGTGTGAAAAGATAGTTTTAATACGGGGAATAAAAGTTGGGAAAGGGTGACATGAGAGTAAGGGTTTTTCCGGTTAGGCAAAAACTATTATAGAAGTTTGAGGGACAGAGCGCAGGGGAGGGGGGAGTGGGGTGAAAAAAGAGGTAGGGCACAAAGGTGAGTAAAATCACACATTAATCATGGTACAGTGTTCCACATTTTGGCACGTATTCATGAACTTATTATTGAGCAGAAGTCACCTATAAACATAAAGGTGATTCATGTACTGTCAATATTAATTAAACATGTAAAAACACATGGCCCTGTATTCAATGCAAAAAGGATTAGGGATGGTACATTATTCCACAATTTGGTACATAGTTGCAAATCTAGCACTAAGAAAGCTACAGGCATGGTCATCAGGGTGGTTCATGTACAGTCAATTATAATCGGACATGTAAAGTCACAAAGCTCTATAGTCTATAGTCAATACAAGTATAAATAGACAAATTCAGTATTCCGCTTTTTTGGCATTGACAAAATATTTCAGTGTAATTATAGAGAATGATTTCCTAGGGTTTTAAGCTGCATCACCCTCATCTGATAATATAAACAAATCGATATCTAACATATACAATTAAGTGAGGTAAGGACGCTTGCAGTGAGATCCGGTAGAAAGTAGTTGTTTGAAACCAGTATTTTGTGTCCCAAAAGGATCAATGATGCAAAGTCTATGTTGTGAAATGAATGTATTAGCGTAGTCACATATGGCAGGTATCCGCTTTTTTAAATTTTGAAATAAGTACTCTTTAGAAGATGAAGTGCTGAAGTTATCAGAGATCTGTTGATTGGGGGCCCAACATGGTGAACTTAAGGGTCTTTTTGGAATATATTGAGGATACCAAGGATTATTTCTCAAAGTTTTTGGAGGATGAGACCAGTTCCCCCACAAAAAAGCTATTTAAGGAGCCTGCCCTAATCATGTCTCTGCAAAAGGATAGGATTTATTGATCTCATAAATCTGCAATCACTTTAACGATTCAGGTTCTGGATAATTCTGATGTGTTTCCATGCCTATTTTGTTTACCAGATTCAACTCTTTTAGTCAGAAATTTCAAAGTTTAGAGTAAGATGTAATCCAGTTTCGGGGGTACCAGGCATAGCGGTGATATTTAAAGAAAAGAGGAAAATTTGTATATGTGAGCAGACAATGAAATGTACAGGGACACATGTTCTAATGGATTGTCCTGTATTTTTAAGGTTGCATCATAAATGTTTCACTCCGTTGTTTTTAAAATATGGGATTTATTGGAGACATGATCCGATTGACCTGTTAGCCAATATGTGCTTTCTAGGTCTCGCTGAACAAGCGGGCATGCGCTGTCAGCGAGACATTTAGTAAGTGGGTTTCAAAAGTGCTACCCACCACAGGCTTGCAGGCCATCAGCTGTCTGTTATGCGCACACGCGCACACCTTGTGCACAGTTGCTGGCATTTGCCTTTATCGCGTTAATCACCTCCCCTACCCCCTCCCTTCTTTCACTCCCACTTCAGCTCCCTCATCAGCCTCATGCCTGTCTCACAAGCACAGCTGGCATCTGCCAGGCCATGCGATGTCTTAAATCATTTTCAGCTTTCCAATTCCTTAATCGCGGCAACGTAAACTGGTGCACGTGTAAAGCGCTCCAAGTTTGAACCTCACTGTTGCTGTCTTCCTTATCTGACCCATGCAGGCACCCGCAGGGCCCTCACCATCTCCTTCCGCGTCTCTCTCTCTCTTTCCCCTTGTAGTCTCTCTGTCTCACCTAGCTCCTTGCACGCCCCTCGCCTCCCTCTTAGCTCTCCCGTGTTACAGCTAGATTCGCACCTCCAGCTGTCACCCACTCCCTCCACAGCCAGGCTCCATTTCAAAGGCAGCCAATTACTTTTTGCATCTTTCAGCTGAAATAATGAAGGATTAATTAAGGATGTGGAATTTCAATAACACCGACTGCTGCCAATCACCGGTGTGAAGAGCTTGCGCTTCAGACACAAGTCTGGGTTCACGCTTTCGTTCTGCCCTCCATTTTATCATCAGCACTATTCAGCACACAAAAGGACAAATCTACCGAAAAAGAGACATGCAAACACAGACACACTCGTGCTCTCTCTCTCTCTGTCTCTCGTTGCCCCCCACCCTCTGTCTCACACCAAGATTCATATAGACACAAAACACAAACTCAAATGCGGACAGCCACAAATAAGCGCAAATAAATGATAAACAAACCCACACAAAATGAAAAATAAAGACACAAAATGTACAAGGACAAATAAATAATCACAGGGTAATGTAAACAGGTGATACACACACCCACACACACACACACACATACTCGAAATAAACAAACAAACCGAAATAGGCAGAGCGACAGAACAGAATGTAGCTGGCTTGAATATTTGTTACCACCCCCCCTCCCCCCCAGCCCCGCACCCTTCCTTCCAAGATTCCAGCATGTCTAGGTTGGCACAGACATGAGCTCATATCCTGGTTCATGTGCAACAGTGTTTGAGGGGTATTTTGATATTTCCTAGAAAATGTCCTAACATTTCACTTTGTGCCTCCATCGGACCTTGGGGGTCCTAGAAGACCATATTCACACAGCATACATAGCTCTAATTAAACCCTTTATCAAGATCACAGGCACAGCAGTGCACTGTACATTCATTACACACAGAAGGCAGGGCCCGTTTCTCATGCAGGGAACACCTAGCATCAGTTTCACTCACAGGGCGCGGAGGTTCACTCTCACACAAGAGGTAACGTTCTCCGTCTTCACTTGCCAGGGCAGAAGTACCTACTCACCCCAGGTAGAAATCACAAGGGTCCTACACTTACTCTGCGGCAGTAGGTGATTGGATGGGAATTTAAATAAATAAATAAATAGGGAAACCAGTTATCAATCCTTACCTTCCTGCTGGTTTGATCGCATTTTCACTATAAAGGACCTTCACCTGACTTGCTGAAAGCACTTCTTGATGGAATCTAATTTTTGACAGGTTTGTTTTTCCATGTCTTTTGGCTATTGCATCTGTTTTATTCCATCTTTGTTAGCGGGTTAACTGTTCTTCACACTATCCACTTCAAAACTCCTCTGCATGCCCAGTTGATTTTGCATAAGGCTTTTCCATGGGGACCCATTTTTACTCCCCTCCCCATTTTAAGTTATGCTGACTGCGGGTTATGTTGTTCACACACAATCGGCCCATAGCTTACCATTTGTTTACTTCAGGGTAGCTCATTTCCTTAGCCCCCCTTTGTCACAGCATGGGGATGTCATGTCCTCTTTTTGTATTTAACCCTTGTGTGGAGCATGGACCAAGTACTTGCATCAATCCACGTCTCCCATTTTTGGAGCTTCTATTTTCTTTATGTTTAAGCCCTCCATATGAGTGCTTGTGTTTTCAGTACGTTTCCCCATCCATGCAGGTTCTATTCCGCCACCTATTCCTCTTCTTTGTTGCTTCCTTTCCCTCCCACCCCTACCCTGTTCTCCATGCCACTGCATTCTACTCTACGCCACTGCACTGTACTGTGCACGTCTCTACTCCATTACACTCTACTCGACACCACTGCACTCTATGCCACTGCATTCTATGCCACTCTACACCATTGCACTTTACGCCACTCTTCTCTACTCTGCACAACTCTATGCCACTGCACGTTACACCACTGCACTATAGTGTGCACCGCTCTATGCCACTACACTTAATGCCACTGCACTCTAAAACACTCTACTCTGCACCACTCTACTCTACTGCACTCTACACTGCATCCCTCTACTTTAGGCCACTGCACTCCAAGCTAATCTACTCTGCACCACTCCACACCACTGCACTTTATGTCACTGCAATCTACGACAGTCTACTCTGAACCACTCTAATCAATGCCACACCACTGTACTCTACTAGATACTGCACTTAACACCACTCTGCTCTGCACTACTTACTCTACGCCTCTGCACTCTACGCCACTGTACTCTACTCTGCCCCACTGCCTTCTATGCTGCTCTAATCTCCTCTACACCTACCCTGCACCAATGCACTCCACTTTATGCCACTGCACTCTACTCTGCATCACTCTGACACTGAGCTCTATGACACTTTACTCTGCGCCACTATGCTCTACGCTACAACACTATGCCACTCTACTCTGGACACCTCTAGCCTACACCACTGAACTCTATGCCACTCTACTCTGCACCACTGCACTCTATGCCATTACACTCATGCAACGCTACTCTACTTTGCACCACTCTACTCTATGCCACTGCACTCCACATTGCTCCACTGCATCTACCCTAGTGCACTATGCATCACTTTATTCTACACCACTGTAGTGTACACCACTCCAAGCCACTCTAATCCACTCCATAGAACTCTAATCCACTCCACAGCACTCTAAGCCACTCCACAGCACTCTAGTCTTCCCCACGTCATTGTACTCTTCTTCTCTTTAGGTCACTCCATGCCACTTTAGTCTACCTCACTCCAGTCTTCGCCACTCTACTCAGCTCTACTTTATGCTAATCCACGCCACACCACTTCACTCGACGCCACTCTATTCTACACCACTCTAGTCTATGTCACTCCACTGTACTGTATGCCATTCCACCGTATCTCACTCCACAGTACGCCACTCCACGTAAATTCACTGTACTCTACGCCACTCTAAGCAGCTCTACTCCACTCCAAGCCACTTCACGCTATGCCATGATACTCCATTCCAATCTACTCCACTTCAAAAGACATTGGCAAGGCCAAGAGCTCTCGAGTAGGCAAAGCATGTTGGCTTTGCCAATGCTTTTTCAATTATGTTTTTGTTTTGTTTCCGGGCCCAGTGCACAGCCCTTTTTACCCATTCTCTTCCTTTCTCTACACCCCTGCTTCCTATACAATGACCAATATCCGTCAGTGCAGCATAACAGGAAGGCCTGGGAATCGCATTATTAAATCTAGCCTTTTATTAAAAAAAGTATACAAAAAAAACAAGCATTGGCATAGCCAATAGGTCTCACCTTCGGGATCTTATAAGTGTTTAGTTATCCAGCACAATATCCTTGGTGTAACAACATCAACTGTTGCATAGCAAAACACTTATAGGGTCCCAAAGGCAAGACCTATTGGCTATGCCAATGCTTGTTGATGTTGCTGTGAGGCTGGGACGTTTTATAAGATCAGTGAGAAAATTGAATAATCTTGATTTAATTTGATGTGAAAGCTGTTTTAATTTTAATTCGTATTTGTTTTATGGACAAGTGTCTTACGAAACATATTATTTTTTCTTCTTCTCGAATGATTTGTTCATCATAATAGTGCTCAAGTTTTGGACTGACCTGCTGGGCCGCATGTCTTTGAGGCTCCGGGGCATGCTTTCTCCTTGTGACAGATCTCCACGCACGGATTAGTCAGTTGTATCTTCCCTCTGTCTCTTTCTGTAAAGGCAATTTCTCTTCATGCAATAATTCCAAATCCTCATCATTTTAGCAGGGCATCAGTTTCAGTCTTCAGGGCCAGCTCTGCACAGAACAGGAGAACAGATCATGTCCAGGTGCTTTGGTTTGAGAAGATCTCTGGACTTAATGTTTGTTACAGCCAAGACATCAGACACTGTGAATGGAGGTTTGGGGAAGAGGCCTCAAAAGGGTGCTTAAAGGGCAGGATGTGCTATGTGCTTTGTGTTTGCAATGAGCACACAGTCTCTTCATCAACCACACAGTCAAAGACCTCACACTTCCAAGGAAGAGAAGTCCCTAAGGCATGTTGCAAGGGGATATGTAGACCCTTCTCTCAAAGGGTACATTTAAACAGGTCTCTTCTCCTGCATAGCAGGCCACAGCTGGCCACCGTCAGACTCCTCTGTAGATAGTGAGGGGGTAGTCCCCATGGGGTAGAGCTACACTTTGGGTGCACCCAAGTCCAGCAGAACCTGCAGCTAAGCTGCAGAGGCAACAAAAAGATGTGGTGCACCTAAAGTGGACAAGATGATATAGAAGCAATAGAGGAAAAATATTGAGCAGGATGGCACATATATCCGCACAGTGAGGGGACAATTACAACTAAACACCATGGGGGAGATTTACAAGCCCCTTGCAACACTTTTACGCCGCTGTTGCGTCACTTTTGTGACGCAGCGGTGGCGTAAACCATGCGCCATGTTGCAACTTATTTACAACGTGACGCATCTAGGCAGATGGGTCACGTTGTAAAGCCGTGCGCCACATGAAACCTGCGTCAGGTTTCATGTGGGTGTTCTGTCGCAGGGTTGGCGTTCCCTCGCAGAAAAGCCCCGGAAAATTGAAGCAGTGAAATCTACAAGATTTTACTGAGTCCGTTTTGCGACGCTGCTGCGTGAAATCCTTACACCTGCTTGAAGCAGGCGTAAGAAGTGACGTACCACGTTAAGTATGGGCGGCCCCTGTGCATTGCAGAGGTTGCATCGCGCTTACGATGCGACTCCAGCAATGCACCGCCCGTACGCCACAAGATGCGTCACGGGTCTTCCCCTCCTTGCACCATGGTGCACCGCATTGTAAATGCGACGCATCCGTGGCGGCGCAAGGGGGGGATTGCATGATGCATCTGTTCTGGCACATCCCTGCTGCTTTGCAGAGCTGCGCCAGAAGTTGTAAATCTGCCCTCATATCCGATTCATAAATGTAATGTATATTCGACATAAGAGCAGGCAAAGTTAGGTCTCTCAGTCCACTGTCAACTGCTCTTTGGGGTGGAAAACTGAGGCAGTGCAAGAGGTCATTTGTAAACTTTGGCAAGAAATTAGTTTCCATTTCTTTTCTTTTTATCCTTTCAGACAAACATATTTTTTTAACTTCACTCAACAAGATTGCTTTTTGCTCTGGAGTGAAGGAGCGGCCAATAATTTGGCAGGTTTTATTTTATATTCAAATTCAATGTTTTATATAGAGGAGATTAGCGTAAGCTTTCTCATAATTGAGACTCCAAGGAGTTTCTCCTAACAAAGGCTCCTGAAGCCCATGGCCCTCATAGCTGAAACTAAGAAGCAAATGTTTCTGATAGCCAAGACACTGATGAGAAAGAACTGGCTCAAACTAACTGGTGATAAGACCAAGATTGTACTGTATGTCAAACACCATTTTGTTGGGCGAATGGTGGCTGAGGAAACTTGGTTCAATCCCCACTACCAAACAAGTGGTAAGAAGTTTGGGAATTTCACTCAGTAGTAAATCAAAGATAAGATTGCAGCTGTGTGTGTAGCTCCTGTTGCAGTACCCTGCCTTTGCTTTGCAAGATCTTCAAATGTCTACTCCTGCATTAGTGGAGTGGTGTGGCTCACTGGTTAGAGGCGGCAGACCCGGAAGCAGAGGACGGCCCGGGACCAGGGTTCAATTCCCGACGCGGCAGGGTCATGGACCAGGATCAGCGGACTTGATAATTCTCGCCTCGGTGCCTACTCTAACCAGGGATCACACTCGGCAACTCTGGGCATTAGCTTGCCTCATCTCCACAACGGCCCCCCACAAACGCCAGGGATGCCTGGTTTCACCTTGGGGATACCCAGTAGGGACCATCTAACAGGGAAAGCTAGGACGGGTTCCCCAGCGGTCTATAGCGCAGAGATACTCCTTCGGGAGTCGATTCTAGTGCTTTAGAAACCCACAATTAATTGCAGGAAAACGAATACCCAGGCTTTAACCACTAGCCGAGTGGACTATGGCAAGTCGTTGTATGCCGGTGTAAAGGATTATCTATTGACCCGGCTCCAAGCTATTGAAAATACTGCTGCCAGACTACTGTTTTGTCTTCCCCCTAGATCTGCATCAGTTCCAATGTTGAAAAAGCTTCAGTAGCTCCCAATTCGCCATGTACTCAGGGCACTTTACTCCAGACCCCCCCCCAACACACACACACACATGCGCAGTAGAACCGACCAGGGCACTAAAGTCTCTTTCTTTAGCCCTTGCTCAAGCACAACAGACCCTCCATGCTAGAAGGGGGAGGGGGGTCTCATTTAGATATTCAGCGGTCTGGCACTGGAACAAGCTTCCTGTGAGGATGCATACAAATTCTAACTATAAAAATGTCCCAAAAAATATTCAAAATCTGGTTATTTTACAACAGGTACAGCATAGAGCTTTCCTTCAGTTTGCTTCTCTGTATGCTTTTGGGGGGGCCATTTGTTAATTGGCAATTATTTTGCCTACTGCGCAGGGATAATCTGCAGGAAGTGAGTTGGTGCATTATAAGCTCTATTAATATAACATCAGGACTCCTTACGTCCATAACCAGTTCTCCTGAAGCCCATGTTTACAAAAGCCAAGACTCTGAAGTCCATGTTTCTGATAATCAGGACCCATGAAGTCCATAAATAGTACTCCTGTAGTTAATGTTTCTGAAAGCCAAGGCTCCTAAGTCAATGTTTTTGAAAACCAAGGCTCCTATGTCAATGTCCAATAATTTCCATAGGGCGCTGGTGAGTAAAAAAACTTTGAGAAAGTTTAAAAATACCTATCCATGTCAAACATGACACATACTTCTGAAGAATGGGAGGGGCTCTATGCTTATATAAAGCGTACACTTTAGGAAGCAGAGAATATACAACAAGAAGACGGGGATCGAAGAAGGGAAAAGTCATAGATATATTTTTTTTAAATTGCATATTAAACTGCTCATTTAAAATAAATCTGTGTCACTCTGCCATTCGCCATGAAGGCATTAATCCTTCTTGCATCGATCATAGCTACGATTTTTGCAGAAGGTAAGAACTTCCAGGACGCACCCACAGGTAAAAACTATTTTTTTAATCATTTTTCTTTTAGGCTATTCATTTCTGTGTTTATTTCAGAAGGGTCAACCGTCATTTCCTTCCATGTGAACAAAACTTCATAGCGAAAAAAGGCTACATACCATACAGTTCTAGACTGAAACGATTATAATCTATTTTTTCTTGTCCAAATGGCAAATAAAAACATTAAGGGTCATCCACGTCCATTGTAGACAAAGAAAACATTAAGGGGTCTATTATAATGTCGGGGGGATTGCCACCGCCGGTATGGCAGTGACGATCCGCCATTAATTATCTCCCGCCCACCTCCATTTCCCCCGCCATATTATGATGCCGAAGTGGGTACCGCGGCGGATGGGAAGACCGTCTGCCGCTTTTCCGCCCAGTCGACGGGTTGACCGGGTGGAAAAGGGTTGAATTTGGTGGCGGTGTCTGCTAGACACCGCCATCCATATTATAATGTATGCGGGAAGCAGCCTTTTTGTGGTGGCGTTGCTGCCATGGAAAGGCATGTGGTTTTCCCAGCTGTGGGTCCGTTGTGGGCCCCCAGGATGTTGGTGAGGTGGAGGGCCCATGAAAGGTACCTATGGTACCCCCCTGCATTTGCATGCACGACGTGGCAGTTACCGCGCGGTACCTGCCACGTTGTGCATGCCCCACAATGATGTGGATGGGGTATGCCACCGTGGGGGTGGCATCCTAATTGCCGGTGCGGGACTGGCACACCAATGGCAGCCGGTCCCAGCACCGCTAGGGTGGCGGGCGGACGCAAGTCCGCTCGCCATCCTAATAGGCCCCTAAGTATTAACCTTAGATAGGCAGTTACTGATTAAAGTGTGTCTGTGCTATCTGCCAGTAGATTTATGACATGTTATTTCATTCCTAATCATAAACAGATTACAAAATAAAATTGAATTTTACCTTTTATTTTTCGGGACCGACTTTAATTAACGTGCCTTAGATACATAGCAAATATTTTTATCCCACTCATAAACAGAGTCAGGGCATTTTTGACCATGCAGGTACCAAGTAGTGAATATTTAGACTTTTAGACTTTATTTTTCCTACTGCACATCAAGATAAAGTGTTTTAATCTATAACATTTGACTCTCAGTTTACAGTGTCACAACGGGAAAGTTCAAGTTCTTCCTTATCTTAATTTTTCCAGGAACCTGTAGGCAGCTTGTGCAAAACATACATTCTGTGATGTGTGTACCCCCTATGAAGTCCAGGTAGGAACCTCCCTGAAAACCACTGATAAACCAAGATACAGCGCCCCACTTTTAGGGTGAGGGACTTGGGTGAATCTTGTCCTGAAATCAGTAGTGTGGCATGCAGTTTTCTTGCAGTGCCAGAAATGAATTCCTGCTGCGGAATAATAATGCTCCTGGGCCCTGTGCATACCATGAGCCCTGCTTCAGAACTGTGAAGTAAACTTATTTTTTCCAGCAGCGTTTAGGAATTGTGGGGGTGCAAAGGAGACAGTCTGTCAATATTTGCGGACTGGCGGACTGAAGCGTGTTTACCCCAAATATGGTAATTTTCCGGCAGTATCTGATTAGAATTCATGCTTCAGAAATTCAGAGCTGCCTGCGCCAGCTGCCTAGCGAGTCGTTAATATTCCTCAGAGGTAGGGAGACTCAGTCCATTGCTAGTTCAGATGGCCACGGGCAGCCTCTTGACCCTTTCGCTAGCTCTGATGGCCATTCGCAGTCGATTGCGCCTCTCACTAGCTTTGATAGCCACATGTGCCGATTGAGCCTCTCGTTATTTCTGATGGTCATACGCAGCCGATTGAGTCTCTCGCTAGCTCTGATGGTTACACATAGCTGATTGAGCCTCTTGCTAGCTTTGATGGCCACACGTGCCAATTGAGCCTCTTGCTAGCTCTGATGGTCACACGTGCCAATTGAGCTTCTTGCTAGCTCTGATGGCCACACATAGCCAATTGAGCCTCTCGCTAGCTCTGATGGCCACACGCCGCCTATTGACCCTCTTGCTAGCTCGGTTGGACACACAGCCCATTGAGCCTCTCGCTAGCTCTGATGGCCACACGTAGTCGATTGAGCCTCTTGCAAGGTCTAATGGCCATGTGCAGCCTCTTGAGCCTCTTGCTAGCTCTGATGGCCATACATAGCCGATTGAGTCTCTTGCTAGCTCTGATGGCCAACATAGTTGATTAAACCTCTTGCTAGTTCTGATGGCCACACGTAGTTGATTGAGCCTCTTACAAGCTCTCATGGCCACACGCAGCCTGATGGTCATGTGCAGCCTATTGAGCCTCTCGCTAGCTCTGAGGGCCTTACATAGCCGATTGAGCCTCTTGCAAGCTCTGATGGCCACATGTGCCGATTGAGCCTCTTGCTAGCTCTGATGGCCACACGTGCCAATTGAGCCTCTTGCTATCTCGGATGGCCACACATGCCAATTGAGACTCTTGCTAGCTCTGATGGCCACACATAGCCGATTGAGCCTCTCACTAGCTCTGAAGGCCACATGCAGCCTATTAAGCCTCTCGCTAGCTCTGATGGCAACACACAGTCTATTGAGCCTCTCGCTAGCTCTGCTGGTCACACGCAGCCTATTGAGCCTCTTGCTAGCTCTGATGGTCATGCGCAGCCTATTGTTATGTTATGTTATGTTATTATTAGTTGTACCGCGCACAGCTGCCCCAGCGAAGGGGCGTCCTGACGCTTTGCCAAGGTAAACACAACACCACATAAGAAACTCCGAGAGAAAAAAAAACAAAAAAAAACAGCAGAGGAATTTAAGCAAACAGAAGAGTTTTGACGGCCCGTCTATTGACTATTGACCCTCTTGCTAGCTCTGTTGGCCACACACAGCCGATTGAGACTCTTGCTAGCTCTGATGGCCACACATGCCAATTGAGACTCTTGCTAGCTCTGATGGCCACACATAGCCGATTGAGCCTCCCGCTAGCTCTGATGGCCACATGCAGCCTATTAAGCCTCTCACTAGCTCTGCTGGTCACACGCAGCCTATTGAGCCTCTTGCAAGCTCTGATGGTCATGCGCAGCCTATTGACCCTCTTGCTAGCTCTGTTGGCCACACACAGCTGATTGAGTCTCTCGCTAGCTGTGATGGCCACACGTAGCCGATTGAGCCTCTTGCAAGCTCTGATGGCCATGTGCAGCCTATTGAGCCTCTGGCAAGCTCGGATGGTCACACATAGCCGATTGAGTCTCTGGCTAGCTCTGATTGCCACACGTAGTTGATTGAGCCTCTTACAAGCTCTGATGGCCACACACAGTCTATTGAGCCTCTTGCTAACTCTGATGGTCATGTGCAGCCTATTGAACCTCTCACTAGCTCTGAGGGCCTTACATAGCCGATTGAGCCTCTCGTTAACTCTGATGGGCACACTCAGCCTGTTGAGCCTTTCTTGAACTAGGAGTCAGCAAAGACCAAGGAGGTCAGTGCGGGTCCTAAGATCAGACTTCCTGGATTGTTTTGGGAACAATGCAGCTGTTTTGGGTTAAATATAGACACAGGCAGTGAGTTGCTGAAGGTAAAGTGAAACAAATATGACACTGAAGAGGCTGAGGGGTTCCACACATAATGTTATAGGCCAGTGAACATATTTAGGGGAGCAGGGAGAGGAGGAGAGGTTGTATACTTAATGTTAAAGGGTAGTGAAATGAATAAAGGGATTAGAGAGAGGAGGAAATGTTGCATACATAATATAATAAATACTGTGCTCACTGGCAAGGTATAGGAATAGCCTGTAGAAATAGTTTACTACGACGCACATCCCATTGACGACAGCCTCTTAATATCTCAAAATGGAATCCCCTCAAGCATATCAGTGCTGCCTCGTTCGCAGGGTGTGTGGGGGCACAAGGCTGGTGCATAAAAATGGGCAGGGAACATAGCTACCTGCAACATCAACAAAAACAACTGCTACTTTCCTTGGCCCAAAGCCTAGTAACGCTCTTCTCATTGTATCTAGAAGAGAGCGGAGAAATTCTGAGTCCGCGATGGGTAAACGAATACGACAAGCAACTGATTTTCACCTGCCCGGTTCAGGAATCAATTGACACAGTAATCAGGTACCATTAATGTATCACTATGTGTTCATTATGAATATAATTATTGACATTGCTGTAATGTGTACGGCTGTATACAGGCATTCTGTGTAATTCCTCCCATTATTGTTGACCCTCGCCCCTATTTCTAGCATCTTTCCCACCATGTTCCACAAGTCTTCTGCTCTCCCTCATCTCAAGGAACACAGGCCTAGATTTACTCATTTCTCATGCACCCAAATTTCCTGTGCTGTGTTGTGCAAAGCAGAATACACAGTGCTGAGCCATATGTACTAAGATTGACCTGCTGCTGCTGTCTGTCCCTGCAAGCCTGCATTGGCGCTCTAACTAGGCTGCCTTGCATGGCTACAGCATTGCACCATGGTGCAGAAGCAAGATTACACTGTCGAGCATGGGATATCTGCAGAAGAAAACCCCCCACTACAAATTCCTATCTCTAGACAAGTTCAAAAGCACAAATGCAATGTGTTGGTTTTTGGAGAAATAAACACATTTCCCTTTGTTAATACTTACTTTAAGTATGCATTAGTTTTTGACTCAAAAAAGTATCTTGCATCACGTTGCATTGGTGCAAGTCAAGATCAAACAATAGATTTCCCATCACCAGCGTATCTGTTGTACTGACTCAAAGTCACTCCTTTCACTTGTAAACCATGAGTTTGAACCCTTAGCTATGGGCACCTGGAAGATCTTAAGTTAACATTGTGTTTTGTTATTTTCAAGACACACTGGGCTTTGCTTTTTCAACCTCTGTGTTCATTTTGAGGAACATCACAGTATCACATCCCTTTTTGCCTCTGAACACCTGACACATCTGTGTGCCACACATATAATGGAGGAACATGCACAGTTGTCAGAAACACCAATTATAAGGTTTCTGCCACTAGGATGGGTTGATTAATCATTTGTCCTGGGACTGATGAAAGCACCACTCTGCTAGAGATACAGTGGAGATGACCTCCCCAGTGCCACCCCCATAGGAAGAAACAGACATGTGTGCCACTTCATCAGGGATGAAGAATCTCCAGCATCACAAGATCCAAGCAAAGAGGAAGCTGTAGCACTGTCATTGCCTGTCCCTCCACAGTGTAAGTACTGAACTTGATCCCACACCATGACCATGAGGAGGCACAAAGGAGGATGGGACTACAGTGAGGAGATGAGTAGGAGGTCAAGGATTTTCCACAACTTACATCAACATAAATCACCCAGAGTCTGCAGTAATTTCAATTACCTGCACATTTGAGGAAGGAATTCCCAGGCCCTTGCAGGGAAGAATGAGAACTCATCCCATTTTTCGCGTGAACCTTTCCCTACCTAGGTCACTCTAATATTGAAGCATCAGATTTTTGCTCATCATGTATTTCTACCTTCCCAGGAGATCTACATTAGAAGGAATTGGCTTTTTGCAGCAGAACCTTAGAGCACAAATGACAGACCATGGCAAGGGTATGTTCAAAGCCACACCAGATGAGTTGCCATCTTGTGCCAGCTGGAGAATCAGAGAAATCCTAACCTTAATCATTATCCTCAGGAGGGGAGGCAATATACCATCATGGACCAGATGACTCATCCTCACACAAAAAAACAGATTGATGTACTAATGCAACATCAGGATTATCAGCAAGAGTATGAACACGGTGCACTTAACTTTGAAGCAGAGAATCAGCCTTGGGGGAGCCATTGCCTCGAGCTACCTCTCCCTGATCCTTTCCAGACCAGTATAAGTACAGACTCTGTGACAATTTCAAGGTTAGCGACTTGATTAGGCATGGAAACAGCAATGAGCAGCAAACATGCAAGTTGGCAGGCAGTACTCTGGAGTTCATGGTTGCCAGTTGACAGAAAGTGAATGTAAGGACAGTTTTTTGATGCCATTTGTGTGGGCGGTGCATAAAAGCAATGCCGGAGGATGGCAAGGGAGAGTCTGGGGGACAAGAGGCCATAGAATACCCTTGTTGGATGTTGAATGAGGTTGGCCAGGACCAAGAATTCTCGGTACACGACCAGTGCATCAAAAACAGGTGCTCACAGATGGGAGTGTAGTCATAATGAAATCAACAGATGAACTCCAGAAAGCTGAAGAAATCAAGAGAAGGATGTAACCCAGGAGGAAAACCTGAAAGGATTAATTAATTCTGAAGAACCCTGAAGCCTGCATGAGGTATCTGGTGACACTGTGCACCCCTGATGACAGCATTTTATTCAATCTGGATTTCCAAGTGCCTACCCCTATTCGTGAGTCTAAAGTATTCCATCACCCCTTTCCAGGAAGACTTCTTGATCACAGTGCTGACACCATCTCTTTCATTTTCTCTTCACTCTTTTGCTGTGATGCACCTATGAATTTTGAGAGTTTTGTATCGGTTTTCCTAGACCAAATTTGCTAATCATGTTTGGCCCCATTACTCATAGTGGTATGTGGAAAAAACATGAATCTTGGGGCATAGCCTAATCAAAGATGGCACTGGACGATTAGGCTGAGCACACTACCCTGGTTGCCTAAATGAAAGCTTTTTGAAGGCCCCTAGAGAAGATCCCGGCGTGAATGCACATCTGCTGACAGGGCAGGAGATGCATAGTGGACACAGCTGAGACAGCAGTGGTGCTCATCTTCAACAGGGTTATGGAGCATAAACACCATGAGAGAGGCGTGTTGCGACCTCAACTCAATGGCAGGGCACAGCACAAAGTGAGCACAGACAGGTATCAGGATTGGCAAGTAGGTTCTACAGAATCAAAAGGAGCCAACAAAAATTCCACTCATCCTGCCATTGAAAGAGAAGCAATAAACCTGGCAACAAGGTGCTAGTTCCCACCCAGAATTAAGTGAGGCACACTGAAAGGAAGAGACCTGGGGCCATATTATTAAGAACGGCGATAACATTATCACCGCTTTAGCGGAACAAAACTGCTGCTAAAGCGGTAATAAGGGACTTGATAATATGCCCTTGTAAATTCCTGTAGAAGCCCAGGTTCACACTAGAACCTGGGCTTCTATGGGACTTCACAAGGGCATATTATCAAGCCCCTTATCGCCGCTTTAGTGGCAGTTTTCTGCCGCTAAAGCAGCGATAATGTTATCGCCATTCTTGATAATATGACCCCTGGTCCTTAGAGGCGAAGGGCGGCGGAGTGGCTTATAGAAGACCCACAATTGACAATTTAATCTTTTCTACACATTCAGCAGCAGCTAGGCCCGGACAGAGGATATAAAAGTGAGCCCATTGGTGATGTGTTGACAAGGGAGTATGAACCTGTGGAGAATCCCCTTAGTGGTGAGCTGTTAAGTACCAAACATTCCTAGCATCTAAAAGATACACCAACTCATGTCATCATTAGAGCACAAAGAACAGGAGACTTTGTGTCATGGATGTAGCTGCGAATGTGTAGGGTACTATGCAGGAGCTGTCCAAGGGAAAGTGTCCCACAAAGTGGATCATAAAAGTAGTGAGAGGGATTGAAGAGAGTCCAACCACCTCATTCTTATGTTACCATGCATAACTGCACACATGAACTGGTGCATTGGGGGCATTATGATGCAAGTGTGTTTATTGTTGTAAACACTCCTACATTTTGAACTTAAATATTTGTTCTCTCTAATGAGCACCACCTCAATAGAAAACCTTGTACAGTACAGTCACAGAATAGTAGTGATTTATAAATGTTTCATTCTCATATCATAGTTGCATGTTATTAGTAGCTTCTGTCAAGGAGGAGCTGAAATTCACCAAGGTTAAATTTTCTTTATAGTGATCATCACGGTATGCATAAGGACCGCGTGTGGGATTACACCTGCAAGAAAACGTTCAGTGCAACACCATCATGTCAATGGAGTCCCTATGTTAACGAGTTTGATAAGGAGCTCACCTACTCATGTCCTTTTGGATCCGCCGTCAGTGGTTTTGATAGCTATCATGAAAACTGGTATGAGGACAGGAGGTAATGCCACCCAAAGATTAGAAAGCAACTGCTGGCAGGCAACCTAGCTATGATAAGAAATGTTGCATCAAACCACATCCACCAATCTTCTGCCACATGAAACCTCTTCACAATGACAGCCTCTGTAAAACAAACTGTTCCACAGACCATTACCATTCCAAACCAAGCTTAAAACGACTGCCATGTGAAACTCACTATTCACATACACCTTTAGCACTCAGAATCAAACCATTGCCACCAACTGACAGATAAGGGCCCACACTAATCACAGGCACACTAAACTTCTCTAAAAGCATTACCACAACAAACAAGTGTATTCCTACTAATCCACAGCCACATAAAACACAACTATCCTCTGTGACACAGCACTACACAAAACCCCATCTTTGCTTGCCTGCCCAGGCTCATCTATTCCCACTGTCCCATTGCAGGGAACCTTCCCACAATGATGACAGATTCCTCGCTAAACCTAGACCAACCAATCTAGTAGATGGGTTGATGATAATGAAAGAAATGAAAACAAAAATAAGTATGATGGTTGTCGGGTAATCTTGCATTTCTACCCCATTTTCTCTCAAAATTACCTCTATTGATATTAAGTTTCCAAAACAAATCTTTGTCTATATCTCCAACAATATCTCTAATGTATTATTTAGTCCCAATCATTCCTCACAAAATGAGATGAGTCAATTGCTTGGCTGCACTCCAATCGCTTCTGATATCATTCACTAACTGTATCACTTAGGGCCTGATTTAGATTTCACCGGACGTGTTACTCCTTTACAATGGTGATGGATATCTCGTCTTACCAAATTTATTTCCCATATGATATTAAGGGATTTATATTTCAGCAAACCGGATATCCGTCGTAGTTGTGACAGAGTAGCATATCCGCCGAAATCTAAATCAGGCCCTTAATCTATTGTTAATTAACCTGCTTAGCTCTGGCTCACTTTTTTCTTAATGCTACTTTTAAGTGTCCTCCGCTACGTCTTCTCGCCCTTATCATGACCCCTTGCCAAGCGTTAACATTCCCTTATAATTCCCTGTCACAGTTCACATCTTTTGCCACATTGTTTCCTAGGTGGAAGATTTACTGCTGCTCTCAGAACTCCAACATAGACCTTGATTGCCAGTGGACTGATTATGTCAATGACTTTGCTGCATATATGAGATGGCAAGTGCCCACTGGAAGATACATTGTGGGAGTCTCTAGTTACCACGAAAACCACAAAGAGTAAGTCCTCGCTTAATCAGATTCAGCATTTTGTTGTTGCTGTTGTTGCGACCATAACTTTTTTTGTCTGCAGATTCGCTGGTGATATAAGCAAGTTGAATACATTATTTGATCATACCGTTTACACACTCCACAAACCCATTGACCCTGGGACCATACAAGGCCGTTTTAAAATGTTGTATGGACATCTTAGTAAGGAACTCTTTAATTTCATCTAAAGTAACTTGTCCCCTATTATCTGTAATAAGGGTACTGGGAATACCATCCATCATAAATGGAACAGTGACTAATGAAAAAGGTTCGTCAGTGCTGTCCTCCTCCCCATCTCCCTCTTTCATGGTAGTCTGGAATGGCAGTCAACAAGTACATTATTGTTACCTGGCACATGTTTGATTTTAAAATTGTATCTGTCTACACCGACGACCCATTTGACTATGCGATGGGTAGCATGGTCTTTTCCTTTAGAGATGAAGACAAATGTGAGGAGTTTGTGATCAGTGCATAACTTGAAGGGCAATCCTCACAGGAAAAATCCAAAATGTGGTAGGGCCCAATAACAAACCAAAGTCTCTCTTTTTATGATGGAATGTACATTCCGAATCTTTCAGAGCCTGGGAAGCGAAGGCTACAATCTTTTCATTTCCATTCACTACTTGAAAAAGAGTGGGCACAATTCCTTTTCCACTGGCATCGGTAGTCAGAACTGTTTTATGCTTTGAATCAACATTTCCTAAAGACTGTGCTTCCAGGATGGCTTGCTTAGCTAAGACAAATGATTTCTGCCAATTTTTATCCTAATTAAAATGAATTCCTTTCTTAAGGTAAATTTTGCATAGGTGTAGTGTGGTCTGCAACATGTTTTACAAACATCGCCGTGTATCTGACTAAGCCCAGGAAGGACTTCTGTTCCTCCTTGGGCGTGGGTGGTGGTGCTTCCTTGACTGCTACCACAAGATCAGTCCTTAGTTTAACACCATCTTTGGAGATGGTGTGACCCAAATATTCCACGGAACCCACACCTATCTGACAGTTCCCATATCTGATTGTTAAACCTGATTCTTTAAAAGCGGCCACTGAGTTCCTCATGGAATTATTGTGTTCTTCCTCTTAACATTCTCCTTCTCTTTGTCCTATTTCCTCTCCATGCTTTTTGCTATATCAATAGCCTCTTCCAAATTGGGATTGCTGGCCAATAACTTATCTCGGGTCCTGGGACAGGTGGTGCATCTGACAAATTGATCCCTAATCAATGACTCACACAAACTTCCAAAGTGTGGGACATACCTCCTGAATGTTCAATAAAGCTTTTCATTTTCTCATTTTTCCTTTGTACCTAGGAAAAGAATTTGTGTCTTTCCAGCACCTCATTAACTTTTTGATCAAAATGCTCTTTAAATTTGTGACAGGTCAATTGATAACATATTTATTTGTGCTTCTGATCTCTTCCTCATTTTCATCTAATTTGGGATCCATTGAGCTCTCAAACATCTATCTCCTGTGAATTCCTAAATCGTGCAAAAGGATATGTTGTTTCTTAGTGGGAAAATACACCCCTACCACCCATTCGCTATCAAGTAGGATTCAAATCATTTCAGCCACTACTTCCAAGGTAGAACCCGGTATCCTACTTCGTTCATCAAGGGTAGAGGTTGGATCATGCTTGCTGCTTCCATCATGAAAAATAGAGAGCAATGTGGAACAGGAAACTGCGTTATTTTATATAACCCCTCTGAAACACAGTCAGGGCAGAGACTAGTCCTACTTGTGGTCCTCCCTTGTTTTTATGGTATTACAGTTTGTTTTTCTTTAGGAGAAAAAACTCACTAAGTTCACTGGTTGATTGACAACTCGGTCATCCCTTCTAAACGCAGTTATTAAAGAGATTTTATTGAGTTGTATTGTAAATACAGTGTTGAGCCTATACAAGCAGTCATAGTACATTCATGTTCTTTTTTTAAGCAGAGTATATCATACAGTGTTATTCTGCATATTATGCAACAGGGAATGTGCGTTCATGAGCTTATTACAGGCATCCTTTCTGCTATTGGTAAGAAGAACTGCTAGAGGACTATCTTTGAACGTGCCCGACGGACCCACATTTGATGTTATAGCTCTCTGTTACTGTATACCCTTATCAGTCAAACAACCCCTTCCATCCTTGGAACTAACTAACAGGGCAGCCTCTTTACTAACCAGTTGAGTAAGGGACCACAGGTAGGCCCTTGCCTGTCTCTGGCGTCTAGTTCACACATTATGTAAGCATCCACTTATTGGAATGTTGTAAGGTGGTCAGGTACATTAAATAAGCCTTGCCTTTATCTTCACCTTTCCATCTTGGTTACTCCTCTCCGCTATGTGTATGTCACAGGATGTGGCTAATTCACGGGCTTTGCTGTGTGTGTAGAGTCTGCCTGCTTGTGGGGTTTCTCCTTGTCCAGAGCTTTGAAGGATTCCAGTAATGCATCCCAGGACATGGCAATAGGTACTTTGCGTAACCCTCGCTTTTTTCCCTTTGTATCGCTCCACTTTCAGCCAGGCCCTAGTGTTCTAGGGCCTCCCTCCAAGCAGTCAAGTTTGGCGGTCTTGCTGATTTCCATCAGCATGCGATGAGACATTTCGCTAATATGAGCGCTAGATCTGCAAACCTCGCCTGTACTTTGTACCCCTTAGGGCATAGGTATGCTCCTAGTAGAAAGCTCCCTGCTGTAGTCCATGTGAGTCCACCGGGAGACAGCGTTTACAATGCTGTCAGTACCACGTGCATTGGTAACAACGCAGTCATTACATCGTCCAAGTTGTTCCCACGCATGGCATTACATTGCAAGTCATTTCAACGTATTGCGCTAAATGACGTGCAACACCAGGGAATGTGTTGGATTTTAAGTCCAACACACTCCCTGCTGTTGCGCTAACTAGAGTAGGAATAGTAATTTATACTATTCTTATGTCCAGCATGCCATCTAGTGCAAGTCGTAGAAACGACTTGCGTTGTAATGCCATCCATGGTAACAATGCGGACTTTGTAACGTCAGTGTTGTTACCGACCGCGATGTAATATGTGGCGTTGTAACGTTACATATTCGAGTCCACCCACCACCTCACGTAGCAAGTGTGCTATTTGTGCCAGTATAAAGAAAATGCGGGGCTAGACCATATCATATGGATGAAGTCGGCATCTTGTTCCACGCATCTAGGGCTGATTGCCGCCACTTCAGGGAACATCACATGCAGTCAGTGCGGCATAGGGTACGCTTTCTGGGTAATCATGTTTTGTATAAATTTAAAACGTGAATTGCGGGAGACTACCTCGCGGTGGGCAAGAATTGACACCCAGTCTACATCTGTGAGGACTTCCCCTGTATCGGCATCCCACTTTGCTGGCAGCATGCTTAGGGGTGAGTATATGTACACCCGTATGCCCGTGTATAGCCACTTTGTCAGGTGTCCTCCTATTCCCATCGAGTTTAGCAAGTGTACTAATTTATGCATGGGTGGTTCTAGTTCCTCAGGAGCCCACTCACGCCTGACATGTCGTGTTATGCTGGCATGTAATAGAAATAATGCATCAGTGAGACCGTGTTTATGAATGAAATCGGCATGACTCAGAAGAGAACCCTCACTAAATGTTGCTCCAAGAGTAGTCACTCCAACTCTTTCCCATTTAGTAAGCCTGTGCTGTGTTATTACACCTTCAGGGGTAGAGAGTCCCAACATCGGAATATTAGGCGCATCGGATAATGTAGGTGCTGTATATTTTAATGCATGTTTCCAGTAATACAGTGCCACCTTTAGCAATGGTGGGATTGCAGCTGGAGTGTACCTTCTGGGGCACAATTGGGTGTGTAGTGCACCTCGCGCAATTATCGCAGATGTGAATGCAATTTCCTATAAATTGCGCCCTGCTAACCAGTGGGCAAGCCATTGTAAATGACTCACCATACAATAGGCCCTGAAATCAGGGCCCCCCAAACCAACCGAGTATGCTGCCAGTTGGAGCTTTATTAAGCTGACTCGGCACCTCCCTGCACCCCATGTTAGTTGAAGTAGTATGGAATTCAAGAGTTTAAAAAATGTGGGGGGGATCATTAATGGGAGAGTATTCAAATAATAGAGAACCCTTTGTAGCATGACCATTTTTGCTATAGCCAGGCGTCCTGCTACTGACTAAGGGATTGATACCAGGGATCGCAGGAAAGCAATCACTTTCTGTACATTCCCATCAAGGGTGTCTTGCTGTGTTCTGTATATCCGCACCCCGAGGTATTTGATAGTATCTGAGGCAAACTCCTCTCCTCCAAAGTGGACTGCACTGGGTGGAGTGCTTTCCTGAAAGGGGAAGGCGAGGGATTTATTAAAATTGATGGCTAGGCCAGAAAGCTTGTGGAACTGGGTGAAGATTTGGGCGACAGTATGGAACCCGCATTGCAGATCTCTAACGTATAGTGTAATATTGTCGGCGTACAGGGAAAGGGCATGTGTTGTCTGCCCAATTGGTATACGCCACTCCCCTGCATCATCACATAGGTTTCGCTGACAATGGGCATCCCTGTTGTGTACCCCTTTAAGGGATGTGCTTCAGCCAGGTACAAACCCACATTGGTCAATGTGTATCAGTTTTGTTAGGAGAGGGAGAAGGTTGCCTGTTAGGACCTCACTCAGTATCTTGTATTCGGCATTTAAAAGGGATTGACTGACTGACTGAAATTATTTATAAAGCGCGCTCATCCCCTTTTGTATCGCTTTGTTCGCCCAAAGTGTGGCAGGGTATGCTCAGACGTGAGTCCTTTGCTCACTTGGCCACTGGATTCAAGATAGCCTGGCTGATGAGGATTATGAATCCGAAACCGGTCCCGGGATGTTTGTTTCCGGTCCAGGGAAGACATGGCTTGGCAGTTCGGGCTGGACTGTTCCCATGAGGCACAAGGTCAGACTGATTTGCATATGGCCATGTCTGAACTGGGGTAGCTGAGGGGGCTAAAGAATGGTGATGGATTAAACCCAGATCAGTTGACTAGGGGGGCGATAGCCAGTAGGTATATATAGTTAGGATTTTTTTCCTATGGGATTTTTGAAAATTCTATGTCGAATAACTTTGGCGTTTGAGGACAGAATTGGCTGAAATTTTCAGGAAAATTGAACATTTTGTTTCTGAGCAGCCCCTGAAAATTTGGGGGGGTTTCGTCAAGGGGGGGCCAAGAAAAAAGGGGGGTCCCAAAACGTGTTTTTCCCATGCAATTTTCCATAGGGCGGTTGGCCTCACTTTTAGCCTGAACGGCTGAATGGATTTACACCAAACTTGGCAAAATTGTAGGGACTGGTAGCCCGATGTGCCTTTGCTATGTCTCAAGATATAGGCTCCAGTGGTTTTTACGAAAATTAACTTTGAAAAATATATATTGGGCTACATTGGGCTATATATATGTTGGAGCCCAAATGTAGCCCAATGTAGCCCAATGTAGCCCAATGTAGCCCAAAGATGGCCACCAGAGACAAAAAAAACAAATGTAGCCCAAATATCAGCCAGATGTAGCCCAACTATAGCCCAATGACAGAATGTCCCAGAGTGTTCTAAAGAACAACTAGAGTGCTAACAGTCCTACTTATTACAAAGGTATGGCACACCTGAAGCCATCTTGATTGGAATAAAGTGGTAACTCTTAAAACATTTAATTTAAAAAGGAACAAAATGAGGGGGTTCATTTTGCCATAGAAAGTATGATTAGCGAATATATGACGAAATCCCGCATACCATCAGTCCGCAAAAAAAATCCCGCATGTACTATTAGGCCGCAAATTAAAATAACGAAAACTTTTAGAACGAATATGCCTTTAGCATACACTAAACAACTAAACTACCCTAAACCCTAAAACACTACCCCAAGCATGACCCTACACTACACAAACAGTACAACACTACCCTAAACCCTAAAACACTACCCCCAGCATGACCCTACACTACACAAACACTACAATACTACCCAAAACCCTAAAACACTACACCCCAGCATGACCCTACACTACGCAAACACTACAACACTACCCTAAACCCTAAAACACTACCCCCAGCATGACCCTACACTACGCAAACACTACAACACTACCCTAAACCCTAAAACACTACCCCCAGCATGACCCTACACTACGCAAACACTACAACACTACCCTAAACCCTAAAACACTACCCCCAGCATGACCCTACACTACACAAACACTACAACACTACCCTAAACCCTAAAACACTACCCCCAGCATGACCCTACACTACGCAAACACTACAACACTACCCAAAACCCTAAAACACTACCCCCAGCATGACCCTACACTACGCAAACACTACAACACTACCCAAAACCCTAAAACACTACCCCCCAGCATGACCCTACACTACGCAAACACTACAACACTACCCAAAACCCTAAAACACTACCCCCAGCATGACCCTACACTACGCAAACACTACAACACTACCCAAAACCCTAAAACACTACCCCCAGCATGACCCTACACTACGCAAACACTACAACACTACCCAAAACCCTAAAACACTACACCCCAGCATGACCCTACACTACGCAAACACTACAACACTACCCAAAACCCTAAAACACTACACCCCAGCATGACCCTACACTACGCAAACACTACAACACTACCCAAAACCCTAAAACACTACCCCCAGCATGACCCTACACTACGCAAACTACCCTAAACCCTAAAATACTACACCCCAGCATGACCCTACACTACGCAAACACTACAACACTACCCAAAACCCTAAAACACTACCCCCAGCATGACCCTACACTACGCAAACACTACAACACTATCCTAAACCCTAAAACACTATGCCCAGCATGACCCTACACTACGCAAACACTACAACACTACCCTAAACCCTAAAACACTAGCCCCAGCATGACCCTACACTATGCAAACACTACAACACAACCCTAAACCCTAAAACACTACCCCCAGCATGACCCTACACTACGCAAACACTACAACACTACCCTAAACCCTAAAACACTACCCCCAGCATGACCCTACACTACGCAAACACTACAACACTACCCAAAACCCTAAAACACTACACCCCAGCATGACCCTACACTAAACAACCACCACAACTCTACACTACACTAACACAACACTACACTACACAACACTACACTACACTACACAATCACTAACCCAGGAAAAAATTAACACAAACCCACTTACCTCTCTCGTCATCGTGGTTTTCACAACGCAAATGCATTTACCATACATGCCTTTAAAACGTAATTCTTTGTAAAGGCATGCGCGATAAATGCACATGCGTTTTGAAAAAATGCGGGATAATGGTATGCGAGGTCAATGACCTTGCGGGATAATGGTATGCGGACTGAAAGTCTGCGGGATAAAAAATGCGGGAAAATGGCTGCAAACCATGATTAGCAGCAGACTTCCCTGGTGAGCACTAGCTTTACTACAGTGATCTAATGAGCAACTAGAGTGCTAACATTCAGAATTTATGGCAAATGTGTGACACATCTGAATGCCTTCTTGATAGAACCAAAGTAAACAAGCATTGAAAATGCAATAGATCTCGCCCTCGTTTAAGTTAAAGCCATTCTGTTTGTAATGAGGTGGCTTTTTAGCTTTGCTTTTATTAGTGTTTTTAAAACTTTCATGTAAATAACATGCATATGTATGCATATATGTATATGTGTGCATGCATTTATATTTATATAGATATGCAGATTATATATGTTTATATATGTATATTACCTACTGGCGATAGCCAGTGGGTATATATAGTTAGGATTTTTTCTCTATGGGATTTCTGAAAATTCTATGTCTAATAACTTTGGCGTTTGTGGACGGAATTAGCTGAAATTTTCAGGAAAATGGCACATTTTGTTTCTGAGCAGCCCCTGAAAATTTGGGGGGGCTTCGTCAAGGCGGGGCCGAGAAAAAAGGGGGGTCCCAAAACGCGTTTTTCCCATTCATTTTTCCATAGGGCGGTTGGACTCACTTTTAGCTCGAACAGCTGAATAGATTTACATGAAACTTGGCAAAATTGTAGATATGGTTTGCCCGACGTGCCTTTGCTATGTCTCAATATATGTGCTCCAGTGGATTTTGAGAAATTAACGTTTAAAAAAATATATATATCTGTGACAGCGCTCCGGTTAGCGCCCCGGTTCGCGTACCTGACGCGTAACGGAACTTCGCGAAGCGAAGCTGATTGGCTCTCTGGTGTCTGTCAACATTCTAAACAGTCCGGAGCGGCCGCCATCTTGTCTCTCGGTACGATCGAGAGACAAGATGTGGTGAAAAACGAAGGGGGAAATGAAGGAAAGGGTGCAAGGTAGACCACTCCTGACCCCCTAGGATTGATGAGGGGGATATTAAAGTGCCCCGCGGGGCAAAAAATAAAAATTTTTTTTTTTGCGATTTTACGCCGTAGAGGCGCATCCCGGTACGCGAACCGGGCAGCTCACCGGGCAGCTCACCGGGCAGCTAACCGGGCAACTAACCGGCAGCGTAGCTGTCAACATTGTAAACAGTCCGGAGCGGCCGCCATCTTGTCTCTCGGTAGGTTCGAGAGACAAGATGTGGTGAAAAAAGAAGGGGGAAATGAAGGAAAGGGGGCAAGGTAAACCCCTCCTGACCCCCTAGGATTGATGAGGGGGATATTAAAGTCCCCCGCGATTTTTCGCGGTAGAGGCGCTTCCCGGTACGCGAACCGGGCAGCTAACCGGCAGCAAAACGGGAGTCCGCCATCTTGTGTTTTTGGAGCGTCCGGTTCGCGTACCGGGTAGCGTCCCGGTAAGCGTAACAAGGGGAAAACCAAGAGAAACAGTAAAAAAAAATTAAGGGAATAGATTTCCAGCAAACTTGGCAAAATTGTAGGGACTGTTTGTTTGATGTGCCTTTGCAAGGCCTCAAGATATGTGCACGTGTGGATTTTGTCTAATTAAGGTTAAAAAAAATATATATATCTGTAAGCGTGCTCCGGCACGCTTACGCTACGGGTTTGGTTTGCGCTGCAGAGCCAATACGTCACGGTTATGCGACGCGTCATGAGGCGTCTCACGTGGCTACGTGATACGTCACGTAATAAAGAATATATTTTACAGCTATAGATATTAGCTTTTAAAAAACCAATGAAATTCACTGAAAAAACCATAGGTTATAGACCATATATAGTTAGGAATTTGCATTTACAAAACCTTGAAAATTCACTGAAAAAACCATAGGTTAGAGACCATATATAGTTAGCTGGACATTTTATTGACATAAAAGCAATGAAATTCCATATATAGTTAGTTGCACTAACTATATATCGCGCACCCGAAATCCACTGCTGATGATGTCACATATTACATCATTCATGACATGGTCAGTGACATCACTGATGACATCACTGATGACATCTCAAATGACATCACTGATGACATCACTGATGACATCTCAAATGACATCACTGATGACATCATGACACACCAATACCAGTTACTACATACGCACTCACTGATTCCTACGTCTACACACACATTCACTCATTCACCCATACAATCACTCATACATACAGTCACTCATTATTACAACACTATCATATGCACTCATACACCTAGTCAGTCCTGTGAAGAATCAATCACACTTCGATTTCCTCATCTATACAGTTAAACACAGAACACCATACTTTTCACACATATACTAACACATACTTACTCTCTTATACAATCACTGATACAAGTACACATTGATATGCACAGAGTCACACACCTCCCAGCCAGCCACACACACACTCAGTCTTCCATACATCCACTCATTCTTCAATATGTAAAACATATTTAAACTTTACAAAAACACACAGACACTAGATGATGTCATCAGTGATGTCATTTGAGATGTCATCAGTGATGTCATCAGTGATGTCATTTGAGATGTCATCAGTGATGTCATCAGTGATGTCACTGACCATGTCATGAATGATGTAATATGTGACATCATCAGCAGTGGATTGCGGGTGCGCGATATATAGTTAGTGCAACTAACTATATATGGAATTTCATTGCTTTTATGTCAATAAAATGTCCAGCTAACTATATATGGTCTCTAACCTATCTTTTTTTCAGTGAATTTTCAAGGTTTTGTAAATGCAAATTCCTAACTATATATGGTCTATAACCTATGGTTTTTTCAGTGAATATATATATATATAGATATATAGATATATATTTTGTTTTTCCTGAAAAAACCATAGGTTTCAGGTACGTTATTGTTAGAAATTAGCATTTAAAAAAACCTTAGAAATTCACTGAAAAACCCATAGGTTTCAGGGACGTTATAGTTAGCTGGACATTTACAAAAACCATAGAAATTCCAGCGTTATAGTTAGTTCAGCTAACTATATCCCGCGCACCCGCGTGCACTGCTCATGCCATCACATATTACATCATTCATGACATGGTCAGTGACATCACTGATGATATCACTGATGACAGCATCCACGTGAAAATCTGATGCACCTCCTCACACTCTAATAGAACCTTTGATACACTTTTCTAAATCATTGACACACCAATACCAGTTGCTACATAGGTACTCACTGATTCCTAGGTCTACACACACATCCACTCATTCATCCATACAATATGTAAAGGGCTGGTTGGGCAGCGCCCATAACAGACAGTAGCAGGAAGCTGCAAACAGGAAGAGTTCCAAAAGTGGATGTCTTCATGCTGAAGACTGCAAAGGGAAAAACAAACTGAGGACAACAACAAAGTGAGGAGAAGAAAGACTGCAGCGAGAGCTTAAGGTCGAGGAAAACAGAGTGAGAAGAAAGACTGCATTGAGAACTTTAAACTAAGGAAAACAATTGAGTGAGGAGAAGAAAGGCTGCGGTGAGAGCTTTACACTGAGGAAAACAACAGAGTGAGGAGAAGAAAGACTGTAATGAGAGCATTAAACTGAGTTTGGTAAAGGGTAGAAGTGGATGAATGGTGCGCGGATGAAGAGTCAGTGGTATTATTTTAAATATATTTTGGGACTGCTGCTCAGTGAAGTAACTTTCGTTGTGAATAAATGTCACTGTTTGGGGGCACAAGTTTACGGGTTCGGTCTTACTCTCAATTGCTCTTTGTGCATTGCACACTGTTGTAATCTGTGGTAGAAAGTAGACACTAGTAGCCATATAAATTCTTAAGTACCTTTATTCCAGTTGTACAGCAGGATGATAAGCGGGTACATCAGCCAAGTAGTCCAGGTAACAGGTGAAAGTAAAGTAGGTTAGCCCAGTAGTCAGCCCTTGGTCCTATTCCACAGCAAACCCCACCAGGAGCAACCTGCCTGCTGCTCAGCCCATCTGTAACTGTCATACCTCACTCTGTTAGACTCCCAACATTCTACGCATCACAGCATTACCAACATTCCACTCCAAACACACACAGTGGCTGAGCAGCAGGTGGACTGGTAAACTGCAAGTTATGAAAGTACTATGCAGGGCATAACACACACCTTTAATATTTCGTTCACCAAGGATCCAGTTTTACACTCTTCTATTTTAGCATTTGTTTTTTAGCGCGCCCGTTTATTGGCTTGTACCCACGTCAGTGCACATATTGCCACTTGTGGAACTCATCCAAACCTTCACTCGTGCACAGTGGCAGATGTTGAGGGGAACAGATTCTGGAGTAAGGACTGGCCTCCTGTTCCCTTATTGTAAATGGGTCTGGGGAAGGGGGGATGGGGCTGGTGGGATATGAAGTGAAAGGCTATTTATCCTTGGGACTTCTTTGAAGGCTGGTAGACTAGGTTGAGTACTCACTCTGATGTAATGCCCTGCGGACATTACTGTTCAAAGATGGATGCCACATTTAAAATAAGTCGCTGCTTCACACTTTTGGAGTTGTACTGGCTAAAAACAAAGTTTCACTAAGCGCTCTCTGCCTGGGTACCAAGCCATCTCTGCTGCAGCAGTGGCATGAAGGGGCCGTTATGAAGTGGCACCTGTGCCGCATGCTGTTGGTGGCCGCATCTGAGCCTGTCCCAGGTGCCATGTTTGGTCTGCTTCAGCGGGCTCCTTCAGAGTTCAGTAGGTAATGTAAAGTCTGGAGAACACACCCCTGGCCAAACAATACACCTGCTAAGGCTACAACTTTCAATGTAGGAAACCTAAAAGCACACAGTGATTGGGTCAAAGTGACCATGCACCAAGGTTTACTGAGCAGTGGGGCAAACCTGAACATGCAAGAGGATTGGGTGATGGTGCGAATCGGAGTATGCAGTCAAATGTTATGAGTGATTGTGTAAATATGGGCACATGTTCAAAATTTCTGTGTGTTGGTGCAAGTGGCTGAAGGTGCGGTGCTGAGCTTGCACTAATGATTTCTAAGAGATGCTGCAAAGTTGAGCATGCCCAAACACTTGGGGATGGTACACATATGACCATGCAGGCAGAGCATTCAAGCGATGCTGCATATGAGCTCACAGGCAAGATTTTGGAACGAGAGCATGCATTCTAAATTAGGGAGTGACGGTGTAAGTTTAACATTCAGTGGTGTACTGAATGATGGAATTTAAACATGCAGTCTGGATTGAATCCTGGTGCACGTTTGAGCATGCGCCAAGGATATAATGTGTGATGGGGTAAGTAAATCTGAAGATGCATAATGAAGGCAGTGCTTAGCATATTGTGGCCAGTCTGGTCACTGACATAATGGTAGTCGTTGTTGACATATGAAGGACCCTGTTGTAAAGCTTACAGGTGCTTAATATTGGAAATTATTGATATTTTTATAACACCCTTTCCAGTGAGGTTTATGATTCCTCCTCCAAAGCATTAATTCCAAGGATCCAAGAGGTGGTAATGTCCTGCAAATAGTTTCATGTTTTTAATCACCTCAGAAATGATAAACCTCAATACAAGATTTTTTCCACTAGACTTCCCTGATCATAAAAATTTTCTTTTTGTAGGGACCGTCGATGGAAATACCAGCACTGTGCCATACGAGCGTGAGCATAAAGGACGCGGCAGGAGAGCGCCTCTGTGATTGGAGCTTCGCCCCTGTGTGCAGACACTACATTTGTGTTTATGTATCAATTAACATTTTCTGATATCATCAATCTGTATCTCTCATTAATGTATGTATTCAACACTAGATTACCACTTCATTAATAAATTATCTAGCAGAGGTTCTTTTGTGGTTAGGTTTCTTTGCGAAGGATGTGCTGACCTTTGACCTGGATCTTTGTCCCTAATCATTAAACTTTTGATTATCCCAAGTCCTGAACAGTGTGGGCTTCAGCTGGTTATAGAAAGGAAGGGGATTTGGTTGACCTCTGCGGAGGGAGGAAGGGTCGAAAACTCACTCAATTCATGGAGGTTGGGTAAAAGAAGACATGATCAGTGGTGGTGGGTGAACCAAGGAAGTCTCCTGCTCAATGCCTGGCTATGCTCAAGGCCTTCTTAGTACCCAGAGCCGAAAACAAGCCGAACCTTCATGTGGCTTCTGTCCAGCACAGAGTCTCTCTGCCTCCACCAGAGAGAGGAGGTGCTGCACACCACTCTCTCTGAAGACCCATCGAGTGCCATGAAAGTCCTCAGAGGTTCATGATATGTTCATGATTTTTTAAACAGTTCCTCTCCGTGCACTTTCACAGCACACTACACGGGTCCTTATGATACACCAACTGTACGGCTGCCTGCTCCTCCCGTCCCCAAGGGGAGGATTAAAAATGCTAAAACCCAGCGGTGTGTGGTCTGCTTGTAAGGAGTTCAACAGGTCACTGGTGTCTTTGGGGCACACCAGTAGGTGGGGGGGGAAGCACTGACACAGACACGAACTTAGTGTGTTAAAGGCCGCTTTATTTGGAATCAAGTGCACCTACACAACAAAACACCCACCTGGCCTGTGCCGAACAAAACTAGTACTCGCTAAGTAATAACTGCCTAACAGCCCCCCCTCCACCCCCACCCCTAATTGTATCCCCAACAGTGCAACAAAGTGTCCACATCCACTCAGCAACCTACCCCCAACTGCAAATGACCTCAGTGACCTTACTGACCTCCGCTCCCCAAATGCCCCTACAGCCCCAGGCCTCCTGTGAATCCCCCCTTTTCTCATAGGGAAACGCCACTCGGAAGTTGTTTACTACTTCCGACCCCCCCCTAGGCCTCCTGCCTCCTAGGATATCTGAGTACCCCCAGTGCTCCATCCAGTGCCTCCTTCAACTGCACTATGTACAATTCCATACCATATCTGGAGAGGTGTACCCCATCCTCCCTGAAAAAATACACCGCACCATAACGCAAGTCAGGATGTACCATTCTCCCCACCCCCTCCTTAGCACAGAAATCCACCATCACCCGGTTAATCTTCCTCCGTGCCCTGTCTATCGCACCTGGGCGCTCAGCTCCCCTCCACACCCGCCTGGGGATTAATTCGGACCAGATCACATGGCACCCCGCCCATCGTTGCTTGATCTCCCTCAGGTCCCTCATCATTTGTTTAACCATAGCCAGGCCCTTGCACTGCACCAAGTCGTTCTCCCCTAAATGAATCACTACCACATACGGACACACACCCCCTTTGACCACCGTATTCAACATAGGCAACAACTCATGCCACCGCATGCCCCCTTTTCCTCTCCAATGACACCGATACAGTCCAATATCCAATCCCAAATTCAGTGCACGATGCTTGTCCCACTCCGCCTGCTCAGCCCGCTTGACAAATGAGTGTCCCACCACATACAAATTCAAAACAGCCACCTCCCGCCCCGCCACAGCACCTGCAAAGAAACACATATCAGGCTTCGAAATCACAAAGACGTCACCCCTTCAACCTCTCTCAGCCTCACATACGTCCGGTAACAATCCGACTTCCACCGTCCCAGCCGCTGTATCTCCTCCTTCCCCCAACCCCTACGCGCCGCCTCCGTCGCCGCCCCGATCCTGAACGAGTGAGTCCCAAAAGCCAAGGGGTCCTCACCCAAGACCCGCAGGGCGCGTCGCATAACCCACAACGCCTGCGCCGCCGTCACTCTGCCCCCACTACCCCGGCCAAACACCTCCTCCTCGTCCCGGCTCCGGTTCGCCACTAACCGCCTACCCCACTCCGCGGGACAAACCCCCTCCTGCACCCCCGGGTCCAGGACCACCCAGGTTCCAACCCCTCTCTGATCAGTTTTGGAGCGTCGCAGCCGCACCGCCACCTCACGATCTCGCAAGTCCACATCCTCCCACACCACCCCAGGCGCCCCTTTCGTCCCCACCAATTCCGACACTCGAAACGCTCCATAGAAAAGCCAGGACATTAACGTAGAGAAGCGCACTACCTCTCCTTCATCCCTGCACACCGCCGGCAGCGCGCCAATGAGTTTTACCAACAAAGCCACCGTAACTGGACCCCGCAAGCGAACCGCAGTGCCCTGCTCTCTTGCCCAACCCTCCAGCAACCGGGACCCCAGCTCCCCCGCCGACGGGACGTAACCCCACCACAGCTTACCCATGAACGCCACACCTGACAACTTGCCCGCAATAGTGACCCGTGACAGACCCTTGTCCATGAGCCCCACCATGTAACGCACTACCTGCTCCTCGCGCTGCCACCGGTCCCCCCGCCTTACCGCGCCAGACCGCAAGAATTCTTCCCATGTCTGCTCGTAAGACCTCCACGTTGACGCCGCTACGGACCTCTTTACCAGCTGGAAGACCCGGGCTCGCCCACCGACCACAGCTCTCCCGGCACCTGCGTCTTGACCTCCTCCGCCGCCGTGGCTAGCCCATGGAACCTCTCCCACTGCGAACGAGACAAAGCATCCGCAATGTCATTGTCCACGCCTGGTACGTGTCGTGCCCGAAAAAGGATGTCATTCTCCAAGCAGCGCAACACAAACACCCTCATCAACCTCAGCACCTGCGGGTCTCTGGCCGACTGCCTGTTCACCACCTGCACGACCGCCATGTTGTCCACTCGAAACAACACGCGCTTATGCGCCAGCTCCCTGGCCCACACCGTGACAGCCACCACTAACGGGAATAGTTCCAAGAACGCTATGCTCCGGCCGCCCGCCTGCCAGTGTTCCGGCCATTGTTCCGCGCACCACCGTCCATCCCAGTACAGACCGAAACCGCCAACACCCGCCGCGTCCGAGTACATGGTGACGTCCCACTCCCAATCCTCCGCCGGCGCCATGGGCACTCCGTTGAACCGTTCCAAAAACGCCCGCCACATGCGATGGTGAGGCAAAGACAACCCGGACAACGCCAATCCCAACCGCCTGCAGAAAGTCCGACCCGCCCGCACCACGCGACACGCAAAGTTCAGGTGCCCCAACAGCACCTGTACCTCCCGCACCGTCACTTTCTTGCAAGCCAGCATGCCTGCCACCAGTCCCAACATCGCTGATTTCTTATCGTCCGGTAGGCGTGCTTCCATGGCGACCGAGTCGAGCTCGATACCGAGAAAGGACAACACCGTACTGGGACCGTACGTCTTCTCTGGCGCCAGGGGAACACCAAACTCCCCCATCAACCCGGCCAAACCGTCCAGCTGCCGCTGGCAGTCCGTCGTACCGGGTCGCCCCACCAGGAAAAAGTCATCCAGGTAGTGCGTCACTGACTCCGAGCCTGAGCGCCTGGAAAAAACCCACTGCAGGAACGAACTGAAACGCTCAAAGAGCGAGCACGAGATGGAACACCCCATCGGCAGTGCCTTGTCCACAAAGATGAGCCCTTCAAATTGAATCCCCAGCAGCTGGTGATCTGCCGGGTGGACCGGGAGAAGCCAAAAGGCCGACTTGACATCGCATTTTGCCATCAATGCGCCACTCCCCGCCGCCGAGACAAGCCTCCGCGCCACGTCTACCGACGAGTAAGTCACCAACGCAAAGTCCGCCGAGATGTACGCGTTCACCGACTCCCCTTCCGGCCACGACAGATGTTGGATCAACCGGAACTGTCCCTCTTCCTTCTTGGGCACTACCCCGATGGGGGTAATGATCAAGCCAGGAATCGGCGGCTCCGAAAACGGGCCCGCCATCCTCCCCTCCCTGACCTCCTTGAACAACTTCTCCCGCACAATACCTTTGTGCGCATTACCGACTTCAGATTGTCCGCCCAGCGAGCAATCCGGGGGCCCTCATAGCCCAGGCGGAACCCCTCCCGAAAACCCTGACGCAGCACCGCAGCGTCCTCTGCCCGCGGATACGCCGCCAACCAGGGCTCCATTCGCTCCAGCCTAACCGGCGTACGAGCCTTTGCCCAAAGCTCCAGCCCCCCCCTCGCCCTCCTCCCCTCTGCCCCCCCCCTCCCTGAGGACCTCCATGCCCGGGCTGTTGTCCCGGCTGGCCCCCGGGCCCCCAGCACCGCAGCGCCGGGTGCCGCTTTCCGCAGCTCGAGCACTCATGCCTAAAACGGCAGGCTGCCCGCCCGCACGACCCTTTATTGAAGTCCCAACAGGCCCCAACCGTGGCCTGTCCGCTGGACTCTCCCCGCCCCACCCCCCGGGTGGGGCGCGCGGCAAAGGGGGGGCGGACCCACCGGCAAACCGCTGGCCGTGTAAATGGTGTGGCCGAACTTGGCCCCGCCCATCGTCTGTTGGTACAAGTCCGCGTCCAGCTCCCCCCACAAAGCCTCCGGGTCAGCCGCCATGCGCGCCCGAAACTCCTCGTCATAGTGCGACCACGCGAACCCGCCGTACGTCACCTGGGCCCTCCGCACCACATCCATGTACTTAAATAGCGCCACGGAACGGTCGGGAAACTTCTCGCAGTATACACTTGCGTATATAAGGAAAGCCGCTGACCAATTGTCCAATGTCAAAGGCACTTTCGGACGCCTGGCCAGCTCCTGTTCCTCCTCCTTCGATCCCTCCTTAGACGTCAACTCCCTGTGGAGAAGCTTCAGTATGTCTATGTACTCCCCTTTCCATATCTTCTCCTTCGTGGCCAACGACAAGTGCGCCCCCAGTGGTTTTGTCAACCCCATGTATGGTAACTTACGCACCGGCACCACGCAACTCTCCTTCCCCCCACTCGCAGCGTCCTTCCCGGCGACCGCCTCGGACCCCGGCCGCGCACCGGCCTCCCCATCCGCCGCGCCATCCGTGCCCACGCCCGTGTCCTGTACATACCGCCCCCGCACCAGCCTCCATCCCTCCTCCCCTTCGCCCCCCGTCCCCACTGAGACCTGTACACAGCGCCGCTTGCCACTCCCCGCTCCTTCACCCATCTTACCTGGCGTCAAGGTCAGCGTCCGAACCGGATCCCGCCGCCTAACCAGTGGAGCTGAGGGTGCCGTCACTCTCGGCACTTCCCGCCTCTCCGGCACCTGCAAAACACTGCCAACAACATTACCTCCCCCCCTTCCTCCCGAATCTCCCCTTCTTCTTCAGACTCCCCATCCGCCACCTCGACACAGTCCCGACTCCCCCCTGGGGGGTCCATCCGGCTCAAACCTGCTTTCTCCCGACACACTCTCATCAAGACACCCAAATCCACGCTCCCACGCCGTTCCACTCCACTCGGCTCAACAGTTTGCGCATCCCAGCTCACTCCCCTGCCCCCGGCGGCCGCAACAACCCTTCGGGGGGGGGCGGCGGAGACGACCCCCGCCGCCAGCTGCCCTGCTCCATCGCCAGGTCCCTCGTTGGAGCTCGGCCGCCCGCACCAGACAGAGCCGGCCCATCCTCTCGGTGGAGTGGAGCCGCATGCTGCTCACCCGAGCGCCTCGCAAACAGCTTCTGCCGAGGGAAAAAAGTGGAGTCCAGCATGCCGGGGTGAAAAAACCCGCCATCCCCTCCCCACGCACCCCCCCACACTCCCACCCCCGCGGCACCCCCCGTCCCCACCCCGCCGAGTGACCGCCGCGATGCGAGGGAACACCTCCGCCTCCCATGCCCCACCCACCCACGTCCCAGCCCCCCGGGCCACCCCACCCGGCCGACCCCCAGACGGGCCCCACACCCCCTCCGAACCCCCCCTCCCAGCCCCCCGCCGTGCCCCACCCTCCCCCTCCTCTCCCCACCCCCCCATCACCCCCATACCACCCCACCCCCCCGACCCCCCTACCCCCCCCACTCCCCCAGTCACCCCCGCCCCTCCCGCTCTCCGCGCCACCCCCCCCTGGCACCCGTGGCCCCTCCCTCACCCGCTCCGCGTCCGACCCTGTATCCTGGCCCCCCACCCCCCCACCCCCCTCCGACCCCGAAGAGCCCCAGTCCACTTCCGTGTCCTCCCCCCACCCATCTCCTCCACCTCCGTCTCCTCAATTAACACGGGGGAAACCGCCCCCCCCCTCCCTCTCTCCCTCCCCCTCCCCCCCTCCTCCTAGCCCACTTCCATGCACCCCTTGTGGCGACCCTCCCCCTGCACCCTCCACCCCCACCCCCCCACCCCCCCAGCAGTCGATCCAGCCGGCACCTCAGGAGCTCCCTCCCCCCCACCCCCTTGGAGTCCCACCGCCACGTCACAAACCGAGGCCTCCCGCCCCCCTTCCGCCACGTCCGCCCCCTCCGCCTCCGTAGCCGGTACTCTCCCGCCACTCACAAACTCCAAAGCCTTCTTCTGCGCGCCTCGCTGCCCCGCCCTCGGAGCCCTTTTCTTCGCCGCCTTCCGCGGCACCACCGCTCCTTGCTGCTTCCCGGCCTTCGCGCCACTGCCCCCGGCCCCGCCCCCTCTGTTCGCAGCCTGAGCCGGCCGCGGTCGCGACCGCGGCGGCTCGCAAGCCCACACGGCCGCCGCGGCGCCGTTGGCAGTGCGCCGCGGCGGGGGCCTTACCTGCAAGTCCGGCCGCAGGACATCCAACCGGCCAGCCTCCCCCAACAGCCGCAACGCTTCGACCACCCTGGGGTCCGGCTCCGCCATTCCTACCACGCCGCCTCAGTCCGCCGTGAAAAACCGCTCCACAACAGCTCCGCACGCGCCGCCTGACACCCGCTGGCCAATGCCTTCGCCCACGCCTCCGGCCTACTGCACCACGAGACACAAAACAGCTCGGTAAGAAACCCCCCCGGCAGCCGTGTCACAGCACCTGAAATGGTGCCGATACTACAAAATGGCCGTATATAAACCCGGCCAGCCCAAAACCGCCCAAAAAGAGCCCAACCAGCCCAGCCAGCCCAACCAGCCCAAGCTACGGGTGCCTGCAGAGCTCCCCTATTCCCCCCCCCCTGCTGCCCCAAATTTCCCCGGGTGGGCAAGCCTCCCTTTGGTCGGCTGCCCCCCCAAATCCCCACTGTGAAGACCTACAATCTGTGGACTCGCTCAGATATTTTGGTGGAGTTGGAGCACAGTATCTTCATAAAGAGTCTGAAGCGGCTCGGATAGGACCAGATGTACAAATATCTGGTCACAAATGGTGTCTAACATTTTTAGAACCAGAAACGTTTTTTAAGGACCGACTTATGTACTAACAGGTCAGTTCTTACAAATCGGAATCATAGTGGGTCGCAATCTGGTCTGCTTTGTGAATATTAGGAAGGTAGGTCACAAATTGCTACTCACAACCGTTCGAGCGCAGCACAGGGATGGTGGCCTGTTGAGGTCAGCACAACCCCTAGTCTGTGATTGTCTGTCAAGAAAGTATTATTTCGATACTTTTTAAAATGGAACCCGTTTTCCATAAAGGAAACAGGACTGCTTTTAGTTTTTAAAAAAGATGTATATATATTTTTTTATTTGTTTAAGAGTTTGTACTGGTTCCCGAGACATTTTATTTTTTTAACATTCACAAAGGAGGATGCCTTCCCTTTTGCGTGTGCATTACCAACTCCTTTAAGGTATTGGTAAAATATCAATATTTTGCGACCAGACTTCATTCACAAAACGTTAATACACTAGATACCAATTTGATATTTGTGAGAGACATTTACAAACTCCCCTCCCAAATACTAAACTGCTGTCCATTTGGAATCCCATTTTAGTAGAAAAAAACTTTTAAGACTCCTAAAATGGTATTAGTAATTGTAACTGCAATTGCATTCATATAGCACTTACTGCCCCAGACGAGGCGTTGAAGCTCTCTATGGCGAGTAGCACGCTACTCCGGAACCCAAGGTTAATGTTCATAACTGTGATCGGTCATGTGTGCTCCACAAAAATGGCATTCATTTACTCCGGCTATTTGGTGGCAGATTATATTAATACCACTTAGTTGTGATCATTAGTGAGGGCTAGGAGGTATCCGGTGAATGGTTCGGGAGACAGATTGGCTAGCGGAGATTAGATAGTGTTAGGATACAGGGATAGGGTTTTAAAGGAGGAGAGGTTATGATATATGAAAGAAGTACTCAGCAAACTGCATAGTTACAGTAAGAGAGATTAAGGCAGAGAGGCTACAGACAGAGGATGCTACACTTAGAAATGGAAAACATGCAGAGGATGGAAGGTAAGAGGAGGGTCACACAGAAGGAAGAAAGGAGAGAAATCAAGAGTAAGGAAGTGAAGCTCAATTTTTATGCATGGTTTTAGGAATATGAGAATGAGCTAGAACAGAGGTTGCCAAATGCTACAACTGGTATGTCAGAGGTTATTTGTAGCATAAAGCACATGTGAAAAACCACTGAGGATCTCATTTATGAAAAGTGTCAGTTTTTAAAAACAGCGATGCAACACTTTTCAGTGCACCCTTGTTGCGACACCTTGGATGCGCCCTATTTACTGTACCGTGCTTCATGTCGCAAGGATTGACAGATACGTCAGAAATACTGACGTATTTGTCCGCGCAAAAACGACTCATTGCTGGAGGTGTCTGAAAACAGGCGCAGCTCCAGCAATGTGTCCTTTCACGTGGGGCAAGCTCCATGGTAAAGGGCCTGCGTCAGTCTTATGTCTGCTGTGAGGTAGGTGTAAGGATTTGACGCAGTGTCGCTCTAGACATGTTGCAGTGAAATCTCATACATTCCACTGCAACACATCTACAAGCCTTTTTTGCGGTGAACGCTCACCCTGCATACATTATATCTGATGCAGGTATATTGTAGCGCAGGGCTTTACAAAGATACGCATCTGCTTAGATGCGTCACTTTGTAAATATGGCACAACATGGTGCATTTCTTAAAGCCACCGTGTCACAAAAAGTGATGCAAAGGTGACACAAAGGGCTCATAAATAAGTAATACTTGGTACTGGCATGCTACATGTAATACATATGGAACACGTGTGGCATAATACCGGCACTGGAATACTGGAGATAATTTGAAGCATATGAAGTGTCATCAAGGAACAAATGCTGGCACTGACATTCTGGAAGTAGTTCTTAGTATATGGGACACCTGTGACAAAATATCGGTGCTGTCACACTGTAGGTAATTCTAGGCAAACGAGTATCACATCTGGGAGTTGAGGAAACCATGACCAAATGCTGGCAGTGAGGTTTGCCCATGGTATATGGAGAGCATAAATGACAGTCTGGTGCTGGTACTCGATGTAATTGTTGGCATATAGGGACACCCATGACCAAATGCTATCTCGGCCTCAGTGAAGGTAATGTTTAATATATGGGTGCGCCCATAATGTGTTTTGAAGAAGAAAAAAAACAGGGTTAACCCTATAGTAGTGTCAGATTTCATTGGATTAGCACATCATGGAAGTACTTGAATATTTCATGATGTCTCTTTCAAAGCCCATGAATTGGGCAGAGGAAGGATTAAGCTATCATGGATGATGGGCAAATGTTTCCAGTAAACTTAAAAAATAAGTTGGTTTTAGTAGTAATGTTGCCAAGGATGGGTGTAGGGTGCTCTCCAACCAGTGGAGGGCATACAGGAAAAGCCTGGCACATCACTACTACCTCTTCAGGGCACTTTCTCAGTGCAAAGTTTTCATTCTGCTTTCTCCATACAGCCTGTTTTCAATTTCCTTTTTGGACATTATCTACGCCGAAGATACAAAGATTCAACTCCTGTTGGCAATCGTGGATTTAAACTGCTAGTGGTTGGTCTCCTGCTGCTGCTACATGGGCACAAAGGGTGACTCCTTCACTTGATGAAAGCCAAGCTGACCACTGTGGGCTAAACACTGAGACAGCACTGGCTGCAATGAGACCAGGTGCCTAGAATCGTGCCCCTAGGACCTGAGTGCTGTAGAAGGGACTTTGAAGTCTTCCTGCAGCAAGGACTTTGTTGAACTTGCCCATTTTTAAGACTCACCTGTGATATTCTGTACAATATAGTGCTAGGAGCTCGCCCATTGCTTATCATTTGTTGACTTCTTCACTCTTCTTTGCTGTCTCCTTGATCTTTTTCTTTATCTTGCTGTAGCGCATGCACCAAGCACAGATGGATTCCTCTTAATTAGTATCTGTCTGCTGATCGCTACCTGATGGAGGTATGTGTTTCAGGGCACTTTCTCAGTTTAAAATTTTCATTCTGCTTTCTCCATACAGCCTGTTTTCAATTTCCTTTTTGGACATTATCTACGCCTAAATCAAATGGCTCACTCATACAACAAAAATAAAATTACAATTTATATGGGGTGGACTAAGCCTTTGAGCCATTTGTCAAATTTATGCCTCATACCTTTATGTTGAGTTTAAGTTTTTTTCCTTGTTTAAGTTACTTACACCCAAAACTACACAACCCACCATCACTCCACACAATGCCACTCTACACCACTCCACTACATTTCTGCCCTGCTGAATAGCCGCCATGCAGCTGTACAACATGGCTAAGAGACATTGGCAAAGCCTACAGCTTCGCTAATGGTTGGGTTTTTCTTTTTATTTACTTCTAGAAGCAGGGGACAAGGTGCCGAGGCTTCCCATGAAAACCAAGATAACCTGGTTAGTACCTCTCTGAGCTTTTTGCGGCAAGGAAAAAGTCTTCAGTGAGACCTTGCAGTGAAGGTTTCTGGCCTCAAGGGGCCCTGCCTGCCGAAGCTGAATGATGTCAAGATCTAGAAAAGCAATCTTGGCAGCTGCAAAATCCTCCTTTGTCCCACTAAGGGCTTAGAGTGCAAAAAGTGAAGATGTGAAAGGGAGCTTAACAGCAAAGTATCTGACTAAGTAGGACCACTGCCAGCTTTCAGCATACTGCCTTCCCAGAGGACTCTCATAACTGAAAACATTTTCCAAGATCCCCAAAACAAATGTAACCGGTGCACCATATTGACCTGAAGCTTAATATTACCCCCGCCACCACATAGCTGACTGCCCCCAGAATGTGTGACACCTGAAGCATGATGCTTTTCTGCCAACACACTGCATTCTGTAACTTGGTTGCAAAATATAAATATATATATATTTATATATATATATATATATTACCTACTGGCGGTTGCCAGTAGGTAGTTATAGTTAGGACCTATTATCCATAGGAAATCCGAATCATTCTATTGCCAATAACTTTGGCGCCAATTAATGAATCTTCTCAAAATTTTCCAAACTTTTGTCCACTCGAGGGCCCCGTTACCCCCCTGGGCTACAAAAAAAATCATGGATGGAAATGGGTGGCTGTAAGGTCTCTAAAGCCCTGGGGACCACCACTCTCTGGGGCTTTATGTATTGTGGGAGGGCCGGCTCCTCCCAATGTCCCGGGATGCCCATTCCACCCTCTCATAGCAAGGAAATATGTTTTCTCTTTCAAAATCTAAATCAGATTGCTTTTCCACATGGGGAGCTGCATGTTAGTAGCTCCTGCTGTGCAAAAGTAATGCAGGCTCCCAAACGCGTAGAGGTTGTGCACCAAAGGCGCTGGAGTCGCACACCCTACAGATTATGAGTCGTGCATCCAGGGCGTGCACAACACGGGGCCGCACTGAGCTGGGTGAGCAACTTTTACTTTTTCCGTTAAAAAATAGGACCTATCAGTACTTTCTAATATTCCTGGGGATCGTATCCCCCGGGTCTTATAAAAAATGTTGGGTACCGTGAGGGGAGCCACTATGCCCCCACGGTCCCACCGGCTTCCCGCGTTCTTCGGGAGCCGGCATTGCTTTTCCACTTGGGGAGATGCTAACTTGCATGTGGAAATGCAATCTGGTTTGGATTTTGAAAGTAAGAACAGATTTCACTGCTCTGTCTTTCAAAATGCAATCTAAGTTTGCTATGGAAGGGCGGGAGCCGCGAGACTCCCGCCTTCTCGTAGCAAACAGCAGTGTCCCGGGGGTAGGTACCACGGGACACTGCAGGAACCGGCCCTGAGGCGTGGCGGTCCCCAGGACTCCCAAGTGCACCAGGTGGAGGGCTAAGCAGCCTGCCTCCCAAAATACACAAATCCCCAGGGGGTGGTGGTTCCTGGGGCTTAGTATCTTCGTTGAGGTCCACACATTTCTAATTTTGTAGAGGGGGGGCCTTGGACGCGAAAGTGGTGCAAGGGGGTTGTAAAGCTGGTACACAGTGTTTTGTTTTAGTTTGCTTTCCTTTGTCTTGTTGAGGATCCAGGGTAAATATCATGGTTTTTGTACAGCCAGTACCTTTCAACTCTACCCCCAAACGGCTTTCTGCCTGTTACCATAGTAACAGTTCATGGAACACTTACGTGAGCACAGAGGTTAGAAGTTCACCACACTATGTTGCTAATGGAAAAAGTTACTGTGCTGGAGTTTTAAAACTTTTCCATAGGAATCGTTAGTCATAGCTATAGACTCTGGTAAAGATCTGGTAAAGAGTTAGCCTCAGAATTATACTTCAAATTATAAATATAATTTCTATTGGGGACCGCTATTCCCCCCCAAAAAAGGCGTATATACTTTTTTTAATTAACTTTTATTAAAACAACAACAAATAACTGGACAAGTAACTTAAAGATAGCAATACAATAAATAACTAGAAACATAACTTTAACACAACAATATAATGAACAAAATGTGATATGGACTCCAATAGAAGTACAGTAGGTAATCTGCAAAACAAAAAAGAAAATTAGTGTTTAAAATTAGATCGATGTGACTAAATGAGGTCAAACATTACAAGTGAAGGGAACACTTGACAATATTTTCTTATTTTTACGTGTGCAGTGTGCCTGGTACATTTCACTTGTCTTATAGGCCCGTGCTCAAGCAGTGTCTGTATGGAAGTGTCTAGTGCAGCAGGTTTACATTACAGATCAACAGGTCTTTAAAATGATTCAGAGATAATACAGAATTAGGTGAGAGATTAAGTCATTATGCAGGACAATATTCTTTTGGGCTTATTTACAAGACTCTTGCGACACTTTTGTGTTACTTTTCTCATGTTGAAAGTGACGCAAAAGTGGCACAAGGGGCTTGTAAATAAGCTCTTTTATTGCTAATGAATTTAATTGGAGGCATTGTATATCTAGGCCGCTCTGCTTACCTTGTGTAAACACTGTGACAAGCAGAATTCACAACTTGAATTCAGCTTTGGTTGTACATGGCTGAGTGTACAGCAGCGTCCATAACTTTAAAAGAGAAAGAGAAACGATCTGAGAGAGAGTGAGAGAGAGAAAGAGAGAAAAACGACATTAAAACTGTGAGAGAGAGAAAGTTATAGATGGAGAAAATACTCGTAGCTCACATTTTGCCTCCATTGTGTGTCCAAACACGTGCTGCTTTATAGTGCACCCTCAGTTTAGTGATCTGAAAGATAGTATAAAGAGTTAGTAATAGCATAGTCCATACAAGTGCACACATATATTTTTGCTTTATTTTTTTGTACACTCAGGATACTATATTACAGCAAGTTCCACTGTCAGGAGGTGTCTGTGCGCTGTCTTTTCCAAAGTACTAGATCCCATGCATTCCCACTGCATAACGGTGAGTTGTCAATATTGGGTATCTAGACTGTTGCACCCAATTGACTCGCAGAGTCCGGAGGCGAGTGTTTTTCTTGGGAAGTCAGAGGCAGATTTAGAAGCTCCTTGCGCCACTTTTCCCATGTAAAAATGACACAAAAGTGGCGCAAAGAGGTTGTAGGTCTGCCCCTTAGATTGTTGTTACCTATCCTCACTTTTCGGAGGTAATTGTACATTTCTACGCAGTGAAGCTGCTGCACACTACCCACTCTCTCATTTCACAGATGTCTTGTCGTTGTTTCGGAAACAAGATTATTTGCTCACCTTGTGCCATTGGGGTGATTCAAAGAGGGTGCACTACGTGTCGTAGCAGGCATCTCAGGCGTTACAATGGCCATGCATCATTGCAGAATACACAAACGTAGAGCTTTGTAGTTTTGTTTGGGGGGTGACGCCAATTTGTGAAACACAACCTGTAAGATAAAAAGGAAGTTAACATTGTGTGTACATTTTTTATCAAAGGGGAGAGGAAGTGAGAGAGCGACTGCAAAGAATATTGGCAGCTCAACTTTGTGTCACCAGTGTGTTTTTCACTACTTGCCAGGACATAATGCACTCTGAAGCTCTACATGTAAAAGATAGTAAAAGAAAGATGTTATGATTGGTAATTGTTACTAGCTTAATGTGGAGTTGAAAAACATCCCCTTTTCACACACGTTCTGTTTCACATTTAAAATAACTATTTGTATAGTTTATATTCTGGACGTTTGAGCGATTATAAAAACATTCCTGCTATTGGGAAAAAAATATATACAATGTAATTGGACTGCGTTCGTCTAAATCGCTGCGTTGCCTTTTTGTATCGATACGCACCCAGGCCTCACTGCTCACCTTGTTATGGACAGGACACCTTCTACATCATGTAGTCCCGATCTGCCACCAAGAAATATGACATATGGTGCCGAGTCTTGATATCGGTATGGCATACTCGTGCTCCCATCATCATCATCGCAGGTTCTTCACCCGCTCAGTGCTTTGGGTACCTCTAAGTCAGTGACCAAAGAGGCCATGTATGTGGTAGTGGGCACCCTTGTTCTGTAGTTCAGGTCTACATGAGGCGTTTGAACCAGTAGGACAGGCCATCACAGCGGTTGGGATGGGAGCAACTTAAATGGCGTAGAACACGTGTGCATCGTCTTTTTTATAGGTAGGGTCATGTGGGTAGTGACGGATGCGCTGGATGGGTGTGGTGTGGGTGTATAACAGCCATGAGGGAGTGTGTGTGCCGTTCTGACACCTAGACATGGATATAAGAAATCACTACAATGGAAATCTGGGCCATGTAGCGTTGTTGTGTTTTCCTGGTAGCGTAAGTGGAGGAGTGGGCTGGCCTGACATATGCCAGTGCTGGGCGAGGCTCTGAAGCATGATTCCTGAGCAATGGGCATGATTCCGTCATGAGCTATATGAAAAATCATGTGATTCGGGTGTCCGTTTTGTTGTGCTGACGTCACCCGGGTCTTAAAAGTAAATGTGTCATTATATCTGTAAAGCTCCACAACTTGGCCAACATGGAAGATACAGGGTATCATTGACTCTATATTCGTTCATAGTTGCACACATAAAATATGGTAGACATGACGTATTTCTGCGATTATGAATGTTAATTGTACATTCAGTGGAGTGTTGTAGCTGTAGTAATATAGGGCTGTGAAAGGTTTAAGTTGTAGTTTTTGGCACACGAAGGGCAGCTAATTTATATACATTTGTGGTCATTCAAGCACACTGTACAACTTGATGCTGAAAATCAGTGTTCGAGTCACGGAGTTGCATGCACATCCTTTTATTGTAGAGTAATGACGTAATGTACACGTGCCTGAAAATGTATTGTAAATATGGTGCTCATGTAAATAGCTGGTATAGTTTTGGGTTGATTTTGCGCTATATAAATATACTTTTTTTTTCTAAAAAAAAGAGGAATAGCCCACACAGACTGTCACAGGTAAGGTGGTTGCAAATGCTATTTATAGCACAATATAATGTGGTAGGGCGCAGGAGCAGCATTTTACAAACATAATAAATACACATACACAGATAGATAGTTGAAGTGGGTATGGGCACGTGTGCTCAAATCTATTTTATTACGTTGCTGCTTGTAACAATTAGAATAGTAATCATGATATCATATACAGATATTTAATCATAACGGTTTATGACTTCTGTTGTACAAAGGTAGGAACATTGTATGTGAAATAATGTACAGAACATTCTATCGTAAAGGGCTCATGAGTTGTGGCGCACTGAAGTAGGTGTGGTTTGTATGGAGCCTGCGATGATGCGTGGTTCAGGCAGAGCGCACTGGTAAAAATGTGTTTTGCCCATTGAATTTTGCCTTAACAAGGGCACGTGGCGATTATTTACGGTTTACTGAGTTAGTGGTACGTCTGGTGCTTATCATGTGCTCACCCTGCGATGATGCGTGGTTTGAGCTGGCTGCACTTAAACAATTCACTGTTGCATAATGGACTATATAAACTTTGAGGGGGGGGAACTAGCATCGATGGTTATCAATTGCTCTGTAGGCAGGGCTGGCTCTTTTGCTCTGCAACATATGTTATGGTTTTTAAATCACCTTCTGCTACATTCTTTTGATCCAGCAATTTTCAGGCAACAATACACATGTCACGATAACACTGGTGATTAATGTTTTTTCTGGAGAGAGAGATAGGTGCTTTGTTTAGTGGAAGTTTCGATACATTGTAAGGTAGCACAGAGAGTTAATATGCCTGCTGCAAAAAAGGTGCACCATGCACATCACAAAGAGCATATAATGGTGTGGTATGGGAAGAGGTGTGGCGCAGCGGCCAGGGCTGCAGACTCCAGAGCAGAGGGCTCACGGTTCGGCTCAAGCTCGATCCCTGGCTCCAGCGGTGTGACTCTGGGCAATAACTCGCTTAATCTTCCCAACAGCCCCAAGCGCCTTTAGACCCTTAGGTGTGATTTGTTTACGCTTTACAAACACCGGGTTATTATTATTTATTATTATTAATGTGAATAAGTCAGTAGGTTACTACTTTTGTCAGAGAGATCCTATTGTTACTTGCAGTTTATAAATTAAAATCCTAATGTAACAGTGAGCAATTGACTGTCATCAAAGAGCTGCATGAAAACTGCATTGTATAGGTTACAGCATTATGATTTTTCCATAGTCTTTCACTAACCTAATGTTGCAAAATGGGTTCATTTGGCAAAAATCAACTCTTATTATCAAACAGAAACCCAAACCACAGTGTTAAGTTTTATTCTCTAAGTTTGGGCTTCTTCAGAACAAGCACTCTTAAACTAAACTGCCTACAAGTATGGATGACATGACTCCTATTGTAGTCCTCTGTCTTATGTAACGTTTCGCATAAACTGATTGACACATGTACAATGGATTCAGTGGCGTAGCAAGGGGGGGTGAGGGTGGTCAGTCCCAGGCAGCACGAGTTTTGGCGGCAGTGGCCTCCCCCAGCTCTTACCTGCTGTCTCAGGGCAGCAAATACAGTGAACACCACGGGCAGCCAAAGGGCTTGCTACACCACTGGATTGATTGTCTCTGTGCAATACATGTGATGTAAAAGGGTCTGACACCCTACACTAGTATGAGTGGTGCTATAAAACTAATTTAATGCATCTGTGAGAGAGTAGTCATGGAGACGTGAGGCGCTCTGTTGAAGAGTGGTAGTGAGGGAATCCCTGACGGAGGTGGTTATTGGGGGGTGCCAACAAACATTGTCACACGGGGCGCCACCAGCGCTAAAGCCACCAAGTCCATGCCACTTTATAGTCTCTACAAAAGTGGTACTCATGTAAAGCGCTCTGATACCCTATGTCTCGGGTCTAGTTTGTGCTATATAAAACTCAACAAGTTTTTTTTTTAAACATGCTCTTTTTTTGAACGCATCAAATCGTGGTAATTTTTCATGGTTGCGCATAGTAGAGTTCAATGGACAAAGTTAACTCCCTGGATAGTATGTAATGAAAGTTTCCTGTCCAGGGGCTTTTGTTGCTCTTAGGCTACTTTGTAGCATGAAGCTTAGCAGTGTTCCTATGTCGCTTGGATCATTTCTTCACTGTTCTTTTTAAAAAGAATATCCTACTTCCCGCTTAGCTTTTTTTCTGTTTTCAACTCTTCTACTGCTTTTTCTTAACTTCGCATCAGTACACTTTAATTAAAATTCACATTGCTGCTCCATGGCTTAAAGTAACCTCATTTGGAGAGTGCCACCTTCGCAGGACCCCTTCGCCCTACAGGCAAACCACTAATACCTACAAGAACTTTGGGTGTCTCTCACTTTGTAGGCCCAAAAGATTGAGAATTGGGTTCGAGCACAGAATTATGAAACCGTCCTCCTACCACTGAGATCGTGACCTGAAATTGTGATCAAAGGTGATCTTTGTTTTGAATAAATCATTTTTTTGCTATTACTCTTGTTGGGCAATCTACGGGCATATTATCAAGGACCGGTGTTAAAATTATCGCCGCTTTATTGGCAGGAAACTGCCGATAAAACTGCGATAATTGGCTTGATAATACGCCCTTGTTAATTCCCATAGAAGCCCATGTTAACATCAGAACATGGGCATCTATGGGAATTAATAAGGGCGTATTATCAAGCCCCTTATCGCCGTTTTATCGGCAGTTTCCTGCCGATAAAACAGCTATCATTTTAACACCGGTCCTTGACAATATGCCCCTACATTACTAGCCAACAATTTCGCTGCAAGACCATTCGTTAACAGCCATAGGTAATCTTTACCAGGTTCCTAAGATTGGCGATCCATATCAGAGCCTCCCTTCATCCAGCCAATTACAATGATTCTTACAAAAATAGAGATTTGGCACCTTCCAAATGATAATATACTGAATAGAAAATTAGTTCAAGCACTTTCAGGATGCTTGCAGAAAAAATGCCCCGAAATGTACAATTTGACGATTTGGCACATCCTCGGTTTTCTAACCACTGGTGGGTTAAAAAAAAATGAAAACAGATTTTTACTCTTATGACATATTACATTTGTTTCCTATTTATGCACGTTGAGACGTGAAATAACACAATATTTTGTAGTAACTTCTAAAATTTGACTAGCGGCTAAATGGGATTTTTGTTTCACTTTATTGTAATGATGGCACATGGGAATGCATGACTTTTATGACCATCTTAAAACACCACTGGAAACTCAAAATCACACACTAAGCAAGTTTACAAAGATCTTTATGCACACCTATTGAAATCCATAATGCATTGTTGGAAGGAATGTGCAGGAGGCTTCTCAGGAATTACACTGAGAAGTTGAAAGAGCTGAGGTCAAAGATTTAATTACTATGGTATATTAATATGACATTAATTGAGTAAAGGATTTAATGTGTGTTAAGGGTGCGAGGAGGCGGGTATGATTTACTATAATCTGCTTATTTGCACACCTGAATTGCACTGAAACCTTTACGGAGGCACTACTACTTTTTAAACTGCTTTATTTTAACAACACAAAACGCTGCTCATGCTTTTTAAATTGTCATTGATTTTTGTGATGTGTCCAGCCTTACCTCTCTAACGCCCACCGTCCAGTCCGCCGGCTCCCCGTTCCAACACGGGTTCTCCTCCTTAACGTGGAGGGAGCGTAGGCGGGACTAGGCTAGAGTCACGGGGCAGAGGTCGGGGGGGCGGGAACTAACCTGCAGAAACACTATTTAGGAGTGGATCTCTCAGGCACTCGCTGGATTTAATGTGTGTTAAGGGTGCGAGGCGGCGGGTATGATTTACTATAATCTGCTTATTTGCACACCTGAATTGCACTGAAACCTTTACGGAGGCACTAATACTTTTTAAACTGCTTTATTTTAACAACACAAAACGCTGCTCATGCTTTTTAAATTGTCATTGATTTTTGTGATGTGTCCAACCTTACCTCTCTAACGCCCACCATCCAGTCCGCCGGCTCCCCGTTCCACCACGGGTTCTCCCGCTTGACGTGGAGGGAGCGTAGGCGGGACTAGGCTAGAGTCACGGGGCAGAGGTCGGGGGCGGGAACTAACCTGCAGAAACACTATTTAAACAGGTATGGGATCGTTGCGCAGAGGACGAGCGCAGCGGGCGCTCCGGCGGCGCGCCAAAGGCGAGCCAAAGGCAAGCCCGTCTGCACCCGTCAGCGCCAGGCCGGGACTAGGGGCTACCCCCCCTGCCCGTCTGCCCATTGCTCATGGTTATTCTAGTGAGGAGCTACTCCGACTCAGACCTCAACACTGTTTGAACCATGAGCCATTGCCTTTAGACAATATCACAGCCTGTTGCCCGACGTGCATGTATTCCCCCTCCCATATGCAATTAGGCATTACTGGGGAAAATGGGAAAGCACAGAACATGACTGCCGACTTGGACACTGTTTGTGACAAACAGTTCAATTTTCTTACTACGAACTGTAGGTCATTGCCTAAGCACAAAGAGGATCTTTTTAATCTTTTAACTGATGTACAGCCGGATGCTCTTTTTTTAACTGAAACTTGGCTGAATGCTAGTTCAGGGCCAGATATTGCTTCAGCCCTTCCCCCAAATTACGCAATAGTTAGGAAAGATAGAGTAAATCAAGTCGGAGGTGGCATTGGGATAGTATTTAAAAAAACTTTCAATGCAAATGGTCTAATCTTGATTGGCCCAATTGCGAAGCCGGCCTTTTTAAACTCACCTTAACTCCCCAAATTACTTTTTCGGGTGTGTTGGTTTATCGACCACCTGGGGCGGCTGGCGATTGGATGGCAGCCTTGCCTGACCTGCTTGCTCCACTCTTAATGGATGCCGCCATGTTCTCAATTCTCGGAGATTTGAATTTGCATCTGGAGGATAGTAGTTGCCCCATGATTCTTAACTTCCTCGCAGACTTAGAAGCACTTAATGTCCAACTGAGGAATAATGGTCCAACGCATTCTGCGGGACATTTACTTGATCCGATTTTTACCAATTTTAATCGAATAATATGTAGACCCGCCATTCCGACCGTATGGTCGGATCATTTTCTTACCCATTTCATTATCTGGGCTCACAGTACCAAAAATTTGGTCAGATCGGAAGCTAGGTTTCAGAATTGGCAAAGAGTTAGTATAAGTGATCTGAATACTCAACTAATTCACTCTAGCCCTAATATTCCTCTAAGTGATCTTAGAATTAGCGACTACAAAATCATCAATACCTGGCTTGCGACTGCTGCACAGACTGTAGCTCCTCTTACACTAAGCAAACGCACCTCTTGTTATCCTCCTGCCCCATGGTTCTCTCAAAAATTATGTGATGAAAAGAGCAACTGCAAAAAATTAGAGAGGATGTGCCGGAAAGATTATAATTCTACTAACAAGGAGATTTACAAGCAAGCGCTCAATGCCTACCATTCATCTTGCAAAACAGCTAAGGGTAATCATATTAAAGATACCATTTTAGCGGCACAGAGTAACTCTGGTACTCTTTTTAAAGTTTTAAAAAATTTGGCAGGAGCAGCCTCCCAACCAGAACCGCCGATCTTATCTACTTTGCAGTGCAACAATATAGCCAATTACTTCAATGAGAAAATTACTAATATTTATTCTCAGTTTAGCAACAATGAAAAGGACACAGTGCTCCCAAATAACACTTTCCTCCATGGTGAGAAAACTAATAAGGTAATCACCAAGGAGAATGTACTAACAGATTGGTAATCCATGGACATGGTGACTTTTGTAAATATCCTTAATAGCATTAGATCTGGCTCTCCTCAGGACCCTTTTCCTGCGTCTATTCTAAAGCAGTTGGATCCTTTCATTTTGGACGTAATCGATCTTTACTAAATGCTTCACTAGTGGAGGCTGCGATTCCAGATGACTGGAAGCATGCTATGGTTGTCCCTCTGCTGAAAAAAGCAGAGGGGGACCCAGAGATTTTTTCAAACTTTCGACCAATATCATTGCTACCTATCGGATCGAAGGTTTTGGAAAAGCATGTTAATAACCAGCTATCTAAATTTGTCAATGACAATAATCGGTTGCATTTCTCAAAGTCTGGCTTTAGAAAAGGACACTCTACGGAGTCAACCTTACTGGGGGTCACTGAGGCCATCTGAAAGGAATTAGATGGAGGGGGCATGGCGGCATTCATTCTCTTAGATTTGAGTGCCGCCTTTGACACCATCTCCCACCAGACCTTGATCCGCGCGTTGGAGGAAATAGGAATACAAGGGAATGCCCTGAGATGGCTGGAACAATTTTTGTTACACCGTACCTCAGGGTTCCATATTGGGCCCACTTTTATTTAATATTTATGTTACCCCATTAGCTAAGGTTGCGGAAGAAATGGGTCTTACTATTTATTCCTATGCGGATGACACGCAATTAGTGTTCTCCCTAGCTTCCACAGACAAATCAGACTCCTCTCCCCTTCGTTCTGGACTTTTGAAAATGGCTAATTGGCTCCATGATAATAAACTAAAACTGAATGCTGGGAAAAAAGAACTTCTCATCTTTGGCAATCAGAAGAATCTATGGGGTCCTATTCATTGGCCAGTCGAAATGGGCCCGTCACCGGTCGCGGTCCAATCCGCCCACAATTTAGGCATAATTATTGACAACAAATTATCAATGTGTGCCCATGTCACATAAACAGCCGCAACTTGCTTTGCCATCCTCAAATGGTTAAGGAAAATCCTATGGCAACTGCCTGATGGGGCACAACGGACAGTAATGCAGGCCTTAATAGGGTCTCGATTGGATTATGGAAACATCCTCCTCTTAGGAGCCAATAAAGACACTATTAACCATCTGCAGATTGTACAGAATGCCGCAGCGAGGGTGCTTCTTCATCTTCCAGGGCGTACTAGTATATCTGAGCATTTGAAGAAATTGCATTGGCTGAAAATCGCCAACAGAGTGAAATTTAAAGCACTCTGTTTTATGTTCAGGATCAGTATGAATGAGGCCCCCTCCTATTTGTGTAGATTGTCTCTGAAATATACACCATCACGCGCTCTCCGATCCATGACACAAGCTAAATTTGCTGTCCCTAGAGTCAAGCGGGTACGCATGGGCGGACGCTCATTTTCCTATCTAGCTCCTCTCCTATGGAATGCCCTTCCCCTTAATCTGCGGTTGGAATTGAATTACCTCAAATTTCGCAGGGGAGTGAAATCCTGGCTTTTTGATCAGTAGCTCTTCCCTCTCTTAAGTCTCAGTTCCCTCAAATAAATCCAAGGCGCCGGGAAACCCTCTGGGTAGCTGTTGCGCCATATAAATGCACAAAATAAATAATAAAGGAAGTGCTCTTAACCCTTCAATAGCAGGTAGTGCCTTAATGCAACCTAGCATTGTGTATGATTTTTTTCCCGTACTGCAACGCAATCACACTCGGACGCCTCCCAATAATTGTTGTACCTTGTACATATGAGAACTTGAGGGCATATTTATCCCCTTCACCGCTCGCGGTATTTCCCCGCTGTGCTGGGGGCGCGTACAGTGCCCCCATGCTCATGACGAGGTCAGCTCGTCATGAGCCACGGCGCTCCGGTGCTCATGACGAGCTGAGCTCGTCATGACCGCGCCCATTCCAATGGAACGTTCAGCACAGCGGGGGAATCAGTCCAGCATGCGAGCGTTCCACGGAACGGGCGCGGTCATGACGAGCTGAGCTCGTCATGAGCACCGGAGCGCCGTCGCTCATGACGAGCTGAGCTCATCATGAGCATCCAAGGAGTTATGAGCCCCTTCCGCCACCAGAATGTCACTTATTGTAATGCTACGACAGCAAAAACTACAAAATCATTCTATGAGGTCACGCACAGCCACTTTGCGTGGCTTTGAATGGCCTTAGAGATATGAAGTAAGGCAGGTAGTGCAAATCACTGCATTGCCTTACTCTGCGCTAGAGAGGCTATCTATGGGCATTGCGGTGAGTTTTCACACACAACGCCCCTTGATTTTGACGCTTCCCCAGATTTACAAATCCATGTAAACCTGGGGATGCTCCAAAACCATAGGCCTCCCCAGGGGAAGCGTAACGGGGAGACATAATTTTATTTTTTGTTAATTAAATTTAAGTGCATTTAAGCAAATTGTATCGGGGCTGGCATGTCAGCCTGGGCGAGGCTCTGACGCAAGATTCCTGAGCTATGGGCATGATTCCGTCATGCGCTATATGAAAAATCATGTGATTCGGGTGTCCGTTTTGTAGTGCTGACGTCACCCGGGTCTTAAAAGCAAATGTGTCATTATATCTGTAAAGTTCGACAACTTGGCCAACATGGAAGATACATGGTATCACTGACTCTATATTCGTTCATAGTTGCACACATAAAATATGGTAGACATGACGTATTTCTGCGATTATGAATGTTTATTGTACATTCAGTGGAGTGTTGTAGCTGTAGTAATATAAGGCTGTGAAAGGTTTAAGTTGTAGTTTTTGGCACACGAAGGGCAGCTATTTATATACGTATGTGGTCATTCAGGTACACTGTACAACTTGATGCTGAAAATCAGTGTTCGAGTCTCGGAGTTGCATGCACATCCTGTTATTGTAAAGTAATGACGTAATGTACGCATGCCTGAAAATGTATTGTAAATATGGTGCTCATGTAAATAGCTGGTATAGTTTTGGGTTGATTTTGCGCTGTATGAATATACTTTTTTTTTTTTTTTTTAAAGAGGAATAGCCCACACTGACTGTCACAGGTAAGTTGGTTGCATATGCTACTTATAGCACTATATAATGTGGTAGGGTGCAGCAGCATTTTACAAACATAATAAATACAAAGACACAGATAGATAGTTAAAGTGGATACGGGGACGTGTGATCAAATCCATTTTATTACGTTGCTATCCATGGGCATTGTGGTGAGTTTTCACACACAACGCCCATGGATTTTGACGCTTCCCCAGATTTACAAATCCATGTAAACCTGGGGATACTCCAAAACCACAGGCCTCCCCAGGGGAAGCGTAACGGGGAGACATCATTTTATTTTTTGTTAATTAAATGTAAGTGCATTTAAGCAAATTGTATCAGTGTAACATTCCAGCTGGAGAACACTTGCAATGAGCTCATACAGTCGATGTCAAGCATCCAAGCTTTACTCTGTGTTTTTTTATCATATGTTTTTTTTATACTGTTCGCTTTTGTAATTTGGCAAAGTACCAACGGCTTTTCTGCAAATGACAGCAGATCTTTGTCCCAGTCTGTTCACCCAGTGCTCAAGGCCTGTTGTTTTAAGGATTAGGTAAACAATTTAGGGCCAATACTAAATATTGTCAGCTTTGTAAATGTTGCATGCTATTGAAAATGTTTGACGACACTGCGAGCCAGGCCTCAGGTTTGTTATGAACTGACACCAACTAACATGAGCTCTGAGGCTCCTTTGCAAGGCCACTAGTGTCTAAACAAAGCTGAACAATGTCTTTCATACTATTAAACTGTTTATTCCCATGACGTTGTTGGATGACCAAGGTACCTGCCCCCGCAAAAAACTACAGAAACCTACTTTTATAACTTTGCACATTTACCTGCATGGACGTTGATTTACCAAAATGCCAGGGGTAGCAGAATTTATATCACATTACCTTTGACCCCCTCCTGCCACAGGAAATTACATTACAAGACCTTTGACCTGGCGACATCACAGGATGTGACATTTTGTTGCCTTCTGACTATGTTGTCACAGGAAGTGACGTGACACAGCCTTTTGATCCGGTGCCATCTGACGCATGGTTGCCCCATTCAAAGATGCTGGAAAATCTCTAGCAAGTGAAAATGAAATACACTATACACAAATATACTTTATTCAAATCCTGTTGAAATGGCTTCCATATACATTGTCAGTGTCAGTATGTTCAGATACACATGTGAGATAATACAGCATGGTTTTAGAACCTTTTAAATAGTGTACAACAATGGAAAATATGGAGGTCAAATTGAAATCACCAATATCAAATGTGTTATATAATGGACGATTCATAGGCGTGTAATTCTCAACATATGTTTACTTGCTTGCCCAAGGTGAGTAGACATTGCACCTATAATAATTCTTCTACAGATAAAAGTGCACATCACTGGTAGAGTACTGTCAATAGTAGTATGCTTGTTCCCCATGAATGTGCTGGCAGTATTTTTAAGTGTTAAAAAAAGGAGGGCCCCAGATTCAGTGGTAAAGGGTTGACTTGAGAGTTAAGGGTTGGAAACCAGATGGACAGGGAGATGCTACTCACATGGAGGATACTGACTGCCATATTGATAGTGCATGAATGATGAGAAGAGAATAGTGGCCTTCGAGTAGTACTTTAATGGATGGAAATCAAGAGTGTGATAGCCATAGTTGCTATAATGCTGATGCCTGGTTTCACTCAAAAGGAGATGGCACTGAATGGGCAGAAAATGAGGACAAGTGTTCAAATGCTCCCCAGATGGAATGTTGTCTGCTGCCAGGAGCAGCTCTGGTTCTCATTATGATTAGGCACCCTGTTATGAAGAGACTGACCCAAGGGTAAGCTGATACTTCAAAAGTATGAATTCAAGAAGGTGGCTGAGAGTGCAGCACATACGGTTTTAATAAATCTAATCAAGATATTAGTGAACATATGCTTAGCAGTCTACAAGAGGAAAAAAAGACTTTGTGGATAGCACGATTTGCTTGATTTTTAGGAAATCAAGTTGAGGTGTCCAATGCTTGGCAGCATGGGAGATGTTGTTTGCATGTCTTTAGATACATTTCTGGGTAGAGTGACAAGTGGCAGTGCCTAACCTTCTGGTACATCTTGACAAGAGGAAACTGACTAGATGGCAGATTATTGCATGGTTATCAGGAAACAAAGGCGACTGACAGTGCATGGATGAATGGTAATTCCAGTATCTATGTCCACGGACAAGATACTGAATTTTGCTATGAAGAACTGCAGTAATGATGCTGATAGGTCATCGTAATTAGAGACTGTAGAACTAGTAGTTGTGTGGATAACACAAAATAAAGCGGACAGCATTACAAGGTGTAGTATATAGTGTTTACAAGTAGGCTGATGCAATGAGTAAATATTGAATAGATGCTATTTTGATATCTTGATGAAGATATGATACAGTACTGGATAGCATGGTTTTGCTTGGCTGGCATTATATCAAGAGGAGCAAACAGTGCTTAGAATTGTGGTTACATGTGACTAGCTGATGTGGTGAGGCAGCACAGGGTACTAGCTTCTGCGGTCACTGGCACATGTGGTCATTCAGTATGTGCTTCAAGGTGAGTAGACACTGGGAAGCAGTCTTTTGTCTTGCATGCACTGTTTGAAATATAGCTCATTGAGTTTAAGGCTTGCTACAGAACTCTGTGTTCCATCTGCAGTTACAGGCTTGAATTCCAGTGAATCTCCTCATGCTCACATTCTTCAGAGTAGATTGGCCTTGCTCGGGCCTGGTAGAGGGGAAGTTCGAAAAAAATGTCTAAGTCCTAATCCGAGAAGGGACATTGGTTTTTTTTTATGAGCCAAAACTCTTCTTCCTGCAGGACAAACCTGAAATTCAATCTGACACAGTGGAGCTGCCAGTTGGATACTTTTCACTGTCAGTCCCCTTAAAGCTCTGGAGTAAACGTTTTAAAGAAGTTTCACAACATTTGGTGTCCACACAACCACATGTGTCCACCTCTAAAGCCCCTGGGGCCTCCGGGCTGCACTCAGAGACTCTCAGAGTGCCAGGCAGAGGGAAACAGCAAAGTCCAGTCCAGGGCCATTTCCCACTGTTGACCTAAGATTCTACACTTGACTCTTTGGATTTTTTATGTTCCCTGACCTACTCAGGGAATAAGCCTTATAATCCATGGAGATCTTTCCATAGTTGGATTTCATGTGGAATGTGGCCCACCATTCTCATGTCTTTCTCAGAGGTCACAGATGCCAAGTGCAGCATCTTCAGTCCACCTGGTATCCTTTTGTAACTCCGGACATGTTCTGAGGAATGCTGGAAGAGGATCCTGCTTTATAGGATTTAGCAGACTTTGGGTGGGGGCCACTGTAAGACACTCTTAGGGGCCTATTAGCATGGCAGTCGGAAAACCACCCCAACCGCCATGGAAGCAGAAAACAACCACTCGCCGGTACCATGGATAAACCGGCAACCAAATTAGGAACAACCACCAAAAAACTAAGACCGCGGCAGAACGGCCCGTAGGTGGTGGACATGGCCAAAACCCGTCCGCGGTGGTCAGATTCGAGGCAAAAAAACACCAAACCGCCGCAAGTATAACGGAGACACAGCACGGGAAATTATGGTCTCCCCGATGGTCCCGCGGTATGTTCCGCTGTTTCCGACCGCTGCGGTCGCTAACAGTGTAGAATGGGAGAGCCAGCGGAAGAGCCGCAGCATAGCCACAGCTGCGGATGCTCCGTGGCAAATATGGCGGCCGAATGAAAAAAGCCACAAAAAGGCCACAAAGTGCACACAGTCAACTATCCATGCCCACAAAAAACACTAAACACGTCACAAAAACACAAGCACATGGCAAAAAGAAAAATACAAAGCCCAGGACATCCCATACAACACACCTGACAGCACTCCCCAATTTGGACACACCCACAAAGCTGAGTACTAAACCATCCCCTTCCCTGACCAGAATCCCTTGCAATACTTCAGAAGTGAAGGGACACATCACACAGATGAAAGGAGAGGCAAAGGATACATCACTAGCCACAACAGACACAGCACCACCACCACTTCCACACCTGCACTACTAACCCCCTGCACAGCACATATCATGCACACCACTATCACACCCACCACTCACATCCCTGCACCCACAACCACTTTGCACACCACACAGGTCATCAAATAAAATGCCAAAATTCACAGAGTGTGTCAGCCATTACCTTATCCTCATCAAACTAACAGGTAGGTAGCCATCTTCCCGGGGAGGGCTGTTTGTGGGTGTGAGGCCAGCGCTACTACTCCCACCATGCCCCCTGTCCCACACACCAGCAGGATGAAGTACTTCCCTGTAGTGTAGTTCCTATATTCCCAATAGGCTCTGCGCATTGGAATAGTGTATCCTGTAGTTTAGACGTAGGACTGAAGTCAACTGGGTCTCTACCGAATATACTAAACTTAATTGTGTGTGCCAGCTAGCTCAGAGGTCACTAGAAACTTTCTCGAATAAACAAGAAGGGATTAGTTTCCGACAACCGCTTAAAGCATGACAACTTTGTTGCCCAAGAATAAGAAATTTATCTCTAGAGTCGCGGAAACAATAGATAGTTATTTCACTCAGTCAATCGTGCATGCTTCGTTTCACCAGAGGTGCAGAGAAATAGAGAGACGGGCGTTTTCAATAAAAGGGTATTTATTGAACAGTCTTTTTTCTCAAGCATAAGAAATGACCTGCTGCAATCGTAATACTTGCTGTAAAGTACAGAGCATATAATACGAAGAGTATTATAAAATAATACTGTAAAAGCATGATATGGTTTCTAAGCCATAAGATACCTAAAATGCATAAAATACACAAAGTGATAAATAATGACTAAAAGTACTCAACTGGTGCTTCTAAAATACGCCTACCCCGGTGTACCTAACCTATGTCTAGTACAAGGGAAGAGGTAAGTGAGGTGTAGCTTAGTTTCAGTATTATTTGCCAAGAATCTATTCCAAGAATTCTCTTAGGGTTTACCAAGCTCTGTACCTAGGTTTTAGAATGTAGGAGGCCTTGTATCTCTCTCTCAGGACTCGATTTCCCAGCAACCCGCAAGGTTAGCCTGGAAACACTGGAGCTGGATTTCTCGGCAGGAGAAAGTACAGCGTCTCTCAATATGTCAGCTGGAGGGTCGGCTTCCTTCGGCACTTGCTGCAGCAGGGCGCGTCGGGCAAGTAGATAGTCGAACTGCTCCAAACCACCGTGTGTTTGTTTGGACAAGTGTGGGCATATTTATACCTTGAAGGTGCCGAGTTTGACGTAAGATTGGACATGAAGAACCGGGTTTTCTTAGAACCCAGCGGTGCCAGGGACACACCCGAAGTCTTCGGATTCACCTGTCTTGGCATACAGAGACACGGAATACTTCTAGGTGGCATCAGAGATCAAATTTATTAGCTGCAGCTAGTAACAGTAATCTCAGCAATACAACACGGTGTACAACTCAAGAAACTGTTCAAATTCATAGAGCAAGACATCACCTTTTATACACAATATTCTCATTATAAATGTACACCCACTGCACAAAATTCTGACCAATAGGACACATTTTCTAACTGAGTATCACATTAACAAAAAAACAATTTACAGTAACCCAACCCAAAAGTTAATTATTAGGACTGTCCCAAATTCAATCTTTGCAAGCCGGACAAATTTATAATTGAAAGCACTACCCATGTAATGAAAAGTCGTAAGGAAAGAAACAATTCAGATGCTGATTAGGATAAGATATGTGCAAGGAAACTAAAAGTTAACGAGGTCCTGAACATTGATTGGCAATCTCAGACAACGATCAGCCAGAGAAATTGGCTTCGTGAAGGGTCGGTTTCAGGTGAAGAGGTCAGCGCCCTGCAGTTCACTCACAAGTCAGAAAAGGGCCTGTTTAATGCATACATGAACAATGAGGCCCATGCAACTTTGTTCGTTCGGTTACCTCCACGGCCTATGTGAGGGCAACACAAAATGGCGTCCGGTCCCGAAAACCACGGAACCTCAGACATAATAACATCATAAGAGACTTAATTCTCCGACAACTTCATGATTTCTTGGATAACTTAATATTCATGCAGGGGGAAGTCCCTTAATGCTGAAGGCGGGTTTTTCCAAGAAATCGTTGTAGATTTTCGGAACTGGTAGAAGTAGCCAAGCCGTATTAGGACTACTTGAGCCATGTCTTAATATGGTTATGATTTCTAGGATACAGTATTTTATACCTATATAAGGGCATGAATCGGGAAAATTACACTAGGGTCCTAAAATGCTATACAACACCCACTCCACGTATTATGTCTAATATTACTAAATCTATAAGAATAAGAAACATATATAAAGCATGTGTTCATAATCCCACCCAAAATACATGAAATGCATTAAACATGGTTTACACACATACATGAGTATTTGTCTTGTTCGTATTTTACAAGCAATCGCTGTCATTAACAAATGCTATCTAAATGAAACATGAAATGACAGTTATGAAATGGCTCTAAATTTACAGAAGAATAAAGTCGAGACCATTCCATAGCATAATATATAAACAGTTAAAGTTTTCATGAAATAATGCCAAATATTTGTCTATAGGAAGTATCAAATGAATCTCTTGTTCTCTAAGAATAGTTCTACTTTAAGCAGATTACTTTGTGCCAAGTGAAAAGGGTCTATTCTGGGATGAAGAGAAAAAAGTTTTCAAATGTAGATTGTAGAAACATAGAGTTCCTAAGTTAGAGGGTTTGTTTTGAACAACCGAAGGCCGAATTTCAGAGTTCATGGAACGCTGTGTGCACTTTCAAAAGTTATTCTCAGTGTCGGGAGAAAACATCAAATCATTTAAGCTGGCAAAAGAAACCGTCTACTATAGTTGGTGAAAGTGGAACTACTTCATCAAGTAGATCAAATGTGCATAGATGTGAAGCATCGCCGTCAGCGTCAGTCGCATTAGCAATGTTCGATGTAGATGGTACCTGTGTGCCTGTTGTTCCACGTACCTCACCAAGAGCTGGATTTGCTGGTGAGATCTCAATGAATGCCGTCATCAGGATTGGCAGCCGTTGGAGGCAACATGATGCATGAGTCGTTACCGGACCTAGAAAGGCATCAACATCCGATGACAGTGCTGATGGAAGTGTAAGACAGATGTCTAACACGCATTCTTCTCCGCAAAGCAGGTATCGTAGAACGGGTAAGATGCAATCTTGCCAGATTGGTCTGAATGAAAGGAACCAAGTGGTATTCAGATCTCTTAATCGAGCCAAGCCAAGAATCTGTGTAATTCTGTCACGATACCGCAAGGCAAGTTGAGCTTGTTCCATGGTAGTCTGGGTATCGTTGGTGACTGACTTGCCATATCGGAGCAGGAGAAATAAAAATAGAATTCCTGCTACAAGTCCCAAAATGGGAGGCAGACCACCGAACAGAGAGTGCACGAAATTTGGAAAAATGCAGAGGACTGCTTCGAATGGTATTAACAGTCCTGAAAAGATCGTCTTAAATACATGTGCGATGCCACTGGTATCAGACATGTTTAAGATTCGACCTAACATTTCTGCGAAATGTACTGGGCAGTTTGTTGATAATAATGCATGTATCTCTGCAGAAGACCTTGCAACTTGCAGATCATACGTTTCTCTAGACGAGGTCAGTGGCACAGTTTTTTGGAAAAGAATGGCTTTCATTCTGCTTAAAGTATCAATTCGTATAGAAGAGATATTCAGTGAAGGCCATACGCTGTCTCCCTGTCTGTAGTACTCTTTGGATACAATACTTGCATACAACAAGTGACCCTGGCTGACACACTAACCAGATAGGCTCTTCCTGGCAACATACCACAACAGCTGTGATCGTTGAGCATAACGTAGCTCCCATTGGAAAGCTGCCTAAAAATTGGTTCTATCACGGCCGCTGGAGTACCGTGCATGTGGCAAGAAAGGTTATTTAAAGAACCTTCGCAGGCTCCAGGTAAATTAATACCTTCACATAAAAGTGTACCGCTTAGTGAGTTTTTACAGTTCTTTGTACTAAGAAATACCTCCTTTCCCCCACTCCAACATTTGTGTGTGTTTGGTAAAGACCAGGTCGACTTAATGTATCCTTTACCCAACCTTTCATACAGGCCTGCTGGTATATGCTGTAGACCACGGGTACTCATAGTACGGCCCGCGGGCCAGGGGCGGCCCCGCAAGCCTTCCCTGGCGGCCCGCGGACCGTGCAGACATCGTACCCGTGTTTGGTTTTTTTCTTAAAGAATCTCAGCAAACACCCCTGCTTCAGCGTGGGGCTGCAGGGGCCTAAGAGGTGAACAAAGCCTCATTAGCATGCGAATGGTCTTTTAAAGACCTGTTAAGTGCTCGGGTGCGGCTGGCTGGCTTGCTGAGTGTGTGTGTGCCCAGAAGCTGTCTCAGCCCGGGCACACACAGGCAGGGTGAGATGAAGAGGGAGAGGGAGGGAAAGGGAAGGAGACAGAGATAGACAGACAGAGGGAGAGCGATGGAGGGAGAGGGAGGGAGGGAGACAGGCAGACAGAGGGAGAGAGAGAGCGAGGGAGACAGAGGCAGACAGAGGAAGAGTGAGGGAGTGAGACAAGCAGACAGAGAGAGAGCGAGGGAGGGAGACAGAGGCATACAGAGGGAGAGGGAGGGAGACAGGCAGACAGAGGGAGAGCGAGGGAAGCAGAGGGAGAGCGAGGGAGGCAGAGCCAGCTAGAGGGAGAGCGAGGGAGGGAGACAGGCAGACAGAGGGAGAGTGAGGGAGGGAGACAGGCAGACAGAGGGAGAGCGAGGGAAGCAGAGCGAGGGAGAGCGAGGGAGACAGAGGGAGAGCGAGGGAGACAGAGGCAGACAGAGGGAGAGCGAGGGAGAGCGAGGGAGGGAGACAGCAGACAGAGGGAGAGTGAGGGAGGGAGACAGGCAGACAGAGGGAGAGCGAGGGAAAGACAGATCAAGGGAGGGAGACAGAGGGAGGGAGACCTCAGAGTGAGGGAGACCTCAGAATGAGGGAGGGAGACCTCAGAGTGAGTGAGGGAGACCTCAGAGTAAGGGAGGGGGAAGGAGTGAGGGAGGGGGAAGGAGAGAGAGTGAGACAGAAGGAAGGAGGGAGAGGGAAGGAGAGAGAGGGAGACAGAGGGAAGGAGGGAGAAGGAAGGAGAGAGGGAGAGAGAAATGGAGGACGGTAGAGGGAAACAGAGAGAGGGAGAGGGAAACAGAGAGAGAGAGAGGGAGACAAAGAGAGAGTGATACAGTCAGAGTGAATGAGACTGAGGGAGAGAGGGAGTGAGACAGAGGGAGAGAGGGAGGGAGAGGGAGTGAGACAGTCAGAGTGAGTGAGACAGAGGGAGAGAGGGAGTGAGAGTGAGTGAGACAGTCAGAGTGAGTGAGACGGAGGGAGACAGAGAGACAGAGGGAGAGAGAGGTAGAGAGAGCGAGGGAGAGAGAGAGGGAGGGAGACAGAGAGAGAGAGAGAGAGAGAGAGAGAGAGAGAGAGAGACAGAGAAAGAACGAGAGAGAGAGAGAGAGAGAGAGTGAGAGAGAGAGAGAAATGTGTGTATGCCGGGTCTGGTGGCTCAGTGGACGAAGGCGTCCGCTGCAGGGACCTGTGATCAACCTCATGGTCAGTTTTTTTTCTTCTAGCCCTGCCCCCTCCCACACTGACCCCGCCCCCACCGGTGCGGCCCTCGGACACAAACCACACTGTAAATTTGGCCCCCGAGAGAAAGTTTGTGAGTACCCATGCTGTAGACAATACTGAAATTGGAAAATCGTCACTTTTATTGAGATGGTGCCATGTATTATCCATTCAACGGCAGGTTTCTCAGAAACTGTCAATGGTAATCTTTCCAGTTTTTCAATGCTCAGCAGCGTATAGTTTGCTCCTCTTTGTGCCAAAGAGATTTGTTTATCTGTAAGGTTAAAGACAGTAAACAATGACATCCTATTGATTAGACGCCATGGCACATAGCCTTAACGGAGATTTTGCAACGTCCAGCCTAGTAGCATTATAGAACGCAATTGAGACTGGCCATGTTGTAACATTAGCAAATCCTGTTCTATTATGTCAATGGCAGATGATAGAATGCTGTCCAAAGAATACATTCTGAAGGACAGAGTCGTTAACCCATTGCCCACTACAGAGAGTGCTTTCTCTAAATTAATACAGTAAATTTCTCGTATTTTTTTGCAGTTTCCATTTGCGTTATTTTCCAAGCTTCGTTGTATGCAGTGTATATACCAGGCATATATGAAACATTTTTGTCGTTGTTTGCGAGGCCCGAGTAAGAAGTCTCGCAAGTCAACACCTTCTTTAAGTAAAGTCAAGTGTTGTTTTATTTCTGTGAGTGTGGATTTCTGTAGCCAATCAAGGCATCGTTTCCCTACACTGTATGTGGTGACTATCCATGGATGTTGTCTCTGGGAGTACCTTGGATCTGGCCTGTTCATTTTGAACCCCTGTGTTTTGTTCAGGAATCTATCTTGACAGTTATTCGTGTCTATGGGCCAGATTAACCATTGTTTCCAATCAGGATTGGTTCTCTTGTATTTCAAAATCTGTTTTACGTCTACCTCCTCATCTGCAGTGCCATTACTGTCAGGTGTGGCCTTAGGTATGGACGATTTGTTTAAATCTTTTATCTTAGCTAAGCCAAGACATGATGTTTGTTGAACGGTGTCGTTCAAAAATATGATTTGTTCCGGTATAATGCAGGCTCTGAACAAGGCTTCTAAACCCTGCACCTGCCATTCTTTTATGCCCCAGACAGTTTTTGTCTCAATGTTGTCTTCCCAAAAGTTAAAAACTAATGTAGACAGCTGAGCATAAAAATGTGCAGAATAAATTTGTTTAGTATTGGTCAACATCGTTTTCATTCCTGTCTTATTTAAATTTTAAAAATGAAATGTTTCTGGATTTGTCACATTAAAGCCTGTAAAGTATGGAAATTTCTCATAAAATGTTTTAGAGCTGCCTTTTGGCGGTGTTGGACAATGTTCCCATTGATTATAAGTAAAAAACATTTCTAGGATTTACAGATGTGTGCAAACAATGGTGACCAAAATGATTGTAACAATACAGTTCTTCATAACTTGTTGAACCTTCTAAGTGTTCATGTTTTTGAAATTTTGCTGACATTTCTAAGTCACCATTCTAAGGAGTCCCCATATATTGATTTATTGTGTTTAATTTCTGGCGCCCTCTTCTCTATATTTTTGTGTAAAAAGAATTTACAACTTAGGCGCTGAGAGGACTTCCTTTATAGCTGTATATCACTTTACATTTGTAGTGAATATTGTTTATTCTAATTATTTTCCTTCCTTTGTAAGGTACACATTGTTTGTTTATATGTCATGTATAGAGTGTATTTGTATGATGTGTATATATATATTGTACATATGTATGATCTTTTTATTATTTTTGCTGTTGTGTACCACCTTGTCCTGTGATGCGTATATCTGTGTTTGTAAACTTTTTTGGGGGGAAATCATTGTTTTGCAAATAATTGTACAGTACAAGGTAATTAAATATATCTTGTATATAAAGTTCTTTGTTGAATTGATCGCTCTTTACCCACCTTCTTCTACTTTCTCATCCTTGTGATGTACCTAGCCCAGGCTTGGGAGGGTTATTTGGGCAGAACCCCTGCATAAGTTTTCTTGTTTGACATTTCTAAGTCTGACATCATATTATTAACAGTTTCAAAGTCCCAATCATCTGAAAAGGTGCTTGATGAAACAAAATCACTTAAAGAAACCTTGAACTGGTGTAGAATTTTCAATAGTTCCACTGGGCCCAAAATGTCATAGTCAGTTGAGTCCCATGATATACCACCAGGTATAGGAACGGCTGTGATGTTCACTGATGACAGGTCTCTTCGCTCACGATGAGATGATTTGTAAGGTTGCAGGAGTAAGTTGATGTTCTTACTTGCTGTGTCCATTGTACTGTATTTTCCATCTATCATTCGTCCCAAACTAGAATGAGCCATAGTAGTAAAAAAAGTACACCCAATCCTATCAAAATTCAACCCATTGTGAAACCAGATCTGTTTTCTCAAGTTGCTGAAAAAGTTTTATTAACTGGCATTGAATCAGGTTCACTGGGATCCTCAGAAAAGTTATCAAAGTTGATAAAATAGCCAGAGGCAGTTCTGTCAATAGTTGGTATTGCATCCGGATTCTTTGAAATCACTCGAGTTGCTTCCTCCTTTGACATGTTTGTTTAGTCAGATGCTACATCATTGTAGACAGGAGTTTCTTGACGAACTGATATTTGGGTATCAAGAGAGACGAGTTCCATAGCTTTGTTGCTTAGTCCTTCTTTTCTCACTGTAGGTTTATCAAAGGTGATAAGTCTTTCAGTTTGAACCTCTTGAATAGTAGCCAGATTTGGTTGTCTGCTACTTCTTGGGAGTCCACTGGGTCTACTACTTATTATTGGCCACATGATGTGGTTTTACCAGGTCAATTAATATTGTTCTGTTCTCCCTTTTACCAGCAAGTGGAGGTAGTAATACTGATCTTGTTCCAAGAATTGCTAAGACAGGTACTGCTTTTCTATAAGAAGGCCTAAATTCCTTCTCCACCACGCTCTTTTCCCTGACTAGATCCCCAATCTTTGGAATCCAGACAGGTCTTGCTGGGACAGGTGGTTTTTCTTCAGTGGTCGTCAGCTTTTGTGTTGTGTTACTCAGACCTCTTCTTGTTTCATTTAAGTCCTGTAAAACAGCCAAACGGTCTTTGATATCAAAGGGTTTCTGTTCCACCACTGAAGTTTGACAATCAAGGTCCTGGATAAGCATTCTAGTACCAAATAATAATTCATATGGAGTGATTACCCCCAGAGAATTTCTTGGCAGATTATTAAGACTTCTTTGCACACTATTTAGATGTTTGACCCACCCATCACCCGAACCTAATACCCTAGCTGTAATAGATTGCTTTATGTCATGTTTTTTTCTTTCCACTACCGCATTTTCCTCAGGATGGAAGGGACTCGAAAACCGCAATGCAACGCCCAAGCTGGCCATGGCCTCCTTGTAAGCCCGAGAGCTAAATGCAGGACCCTGGTCAGAATGTAGCGTGCCGATTGCGTATGTGCCGATAAAGACTCGCAAATCTTTTATAACAGTTCTGGCGTCAGCCTAGCGCTGGGGCCACATCCAAATGAATCTTGTCTTGATATTTGTGGGACCGCGTAGGTCTATGGCGACGTCTGCGTGTAGAAAGCCTGATGCTGTCTAACAATGGTGTCTGCACTGGGCTTGCTATACTGTAGTCAGGTACCTGATGGTTTTCGAAGCTATGATCTTTGTAACAGGTGTCACAGTTAATTCCGAATTTGTAAACAGCGGCGCTCATTCCCGGCCACCAGTACATCTCTTCTAATTATATTAGAGATTCTAAGATCCCTTGATGTCTCAGACCCTCTCCCATATGTGCTTTGTGAACCAAAGCACCTCTCTGGTTCCTGTTTGGTATTACTCTGTCGCCCACTCCAGGGATCCGAGCAAAAGGAACGGAGTTTGCATCAATTACTTATGTATATGTGAGTGGATAGTTTAGAGGTAACGCTGCATAGCTGCCTTCCTTTGAGGATTTTACTGCTAGCATTGTTTCACCGTCTATTTCTGTTTTTGAACGAGTGATTGCAGCTATGGAAGCCGTTTGTACAGCTGCCTTTGCGGCCTCATCAGCCAATGAATTCCCTGCAACATGAACGCCATCATGCTGATGACTCAGTGTATGAATCACGTGACTCTTTTGTAGTTCTTTTTGCAAAAGAACTACTTGTTCCCAAAGCTTTTTATGCTTGATTGTGCCACCTTTTGTATTTTTGTGATTGTGCCACCTTTTGTATTTTTGAAACCATTTTGAACCCAGGTCTGCAGATATTCATTATAATTCCTGACACAGTTATCCAAATCGCACACTATCAGTGTGGGGAATTCGCGATCGATATTTTCAAGAGCCATCTTGAAAGCCTGTAGTTCAGCTCGCTGAGCTGTACAGTCTCCGAGTCTTTAGTGACCATAGGTCTGAATTTACCTTTGTGCCAGCGACCTTTAACAATCGCGCACGCAGCACTGTAGGCTTGTTTACCCCCAATCGCGGGCTGTGCTGATCCGTCTGTATATATTATACAGCCGTAATGTTCAAGTGGCAGAATTTCAGTCGGCAGAGGACATTCTAATTCGTATTGTAGGAATTCTTGTGTTTTTAAATAAGGGTCAAAAACGTATTTGACGTCTGTTGCAGCAAGAGAGTTAACCGATTGTATCCATCTTGGATGTGGAGCTTTTGCATTTGGAATGCTTGCTTTTGTCACTGCCTCTAAGACAGGTACATGTGTAACGATTTTTATATGTTTACCCTGTGCGAGGGCTCTTTCTTTTGCTACAGCAGTCTGAACCACTGTCAGTATTTTTTCAGTTGAAGTGAATTTCATTTCAGCTTGTGTGTACAAGTGTGACTTGTATGCTAATGGTACCGTCTCACCTTCGTTAAAGGTTAGGTATGTGTATCCGCATCTCCCTGGGATGATTCGGATCACTAGGTTGCGCACATTGTCACGTGTTTGTAACTGTGGTTTTGCTAACATGTGTGTTTGCACTGAACGCAAAATATATGTGTGTTTTTGGGTCCAATTAGTAGGTTTGAAATCAGGTTTGATTAGTTCGTAGAGAGGTTTAACCCTTTCTGCATAATTTAGAACATAAGTTCTTCCAAAATTCAGGAAACCTAGAATTGACTACATTTTTCAGCCTTTTTGGAGGTTGGAGCAGCGCACATTTCTCTAAAAAGTTTGCTGCCAGGCTTTTGCCTTCACTTGATAACTCATATCCCCAAAATAGGACGTTGAGATGGCCAATTCGTGATTTCTTGAAATTGAATGTATACCCTTCAGAAGCAAACCCAAGTATTATGGTGTTCACTCTTTTCAAGTGTACGTCCAAATCTGTCAGATAGAGGTCATCGACATAGGACAATGCCTCATCATCGTACATTTGTAGTAACTCCGTTACCCTGGCTAAAAATAACCCTGGACTATTCTTGAATCCCTGGGAGGGACGGCAAAATTGTCCCGTGTCCCCATAATTGAGAAAGCGGGCAAATACCTGCTTTCTGGTGCTATGTTTCGACAGAAAAATCCATTTGAAATATCTAATGTGGTTTTATATTTTTTGCGCACGATGTTATTCATCAGTGCTGCACTATGTGCGTTTTGTACTGCAAAAAATTTGCAACAGGAATATAGATATCTGTAATCCAAAACTAGACGAAATGAATTGTCTGGTTTGGAGACAGGAAACAAAGGATTGTTCATTGATGAGGTGCATGTTTCAAGCACCCCTTGGTACTCAAGTTGATTTAAAATCTCCCTGACCTGTTTTTTCGCTTCCTGTTTTACAGGATATTGCCTTTGCATTGTTGGTTGTGTTTTCAACTGGATATTTTGGTGAGGGGAATCCTCATCATATCCTACGTGATTTTTGTATAGTGCTGGGGCCTGGGCTAGAGCCCATTTTCTAGCATATGTGTATTTTCTATGAATTGGAGTGTGATTTGAGAAGGCTGGCATATTTATATCTATATATTTATATCTTCGCCATGTGGGCACTCCCTGACAAATTCAGGTGGCCAGTCTTGTTCAGCTAGAAGGATGTCATAACCCTTAGAGAGCTTCTCCCAAAAGAGTGCTCTAATTTTTCTTGCTTTGTCACCCTCCATCCGGAGTGTTACTTCATATAACTTATGTGGTACACTAACCCTGGTATCTGCAGTTTCAACTTGGATGCTTTCATTCAAGTCCACTGCCTCCAGATGCGAGCTATGGTTACCTCTGCTGCGCTGTCGAGCACTGTTTGGGTCCACACCCCCTTCTTGAGTTGCATGTCTGATCTTTAGACTTGCTACCTTCTTTCTGGTGAATTGAGTTTTCTTATTTTTTTGGAACGTGTTGTTCATCTTTGGACTTTACTCGTTCTTCTTTTTGTTCTGATCGTCCTCTTCTTTTGGATTTCTGCGAGGAAGTCTGAAAGGTACGACAGGAACGTGTATCAATATGTTGATATCTATCAGGTTTTCTCAAATTATCCCTATTTCTAAGGTTGTACCTTTTTTCAGAGGGCTCCTGCTGAGGAGACCTTCCTCCGGACTGGGAACGCTTCTCTCTAGGAAGTGTCTGTTTGGTGTTTTCCCACTTCTTTTTAGGGGTAGTGACATTATTTTTAATAAAAACTTTTCCAGGATTTTCAGTTAGTTTGGGCTTTACTGGTTTCCCACCCAAACTATCTCTACCTAGTTCTTCATAGGATTTTTCAATAATTCTGGCAAGCTCATACAGTTGCTCAGTAATATCTGTTTCTTTTAGTTTTTGGCGGATCGCCACTGATGCTGCTTCACCTTTTATGTTGGCTAATAGTATAGCCGAGACCTGTTTGAAATCTTTCAGTAATTTCATACCCAGATTTAAGGCCGGTTCTGGACCGCATTCATTTTGAATCTGTCTCAGAACGTCTGGTAATACCGCCATGGACGGAACACCTTGTGTTTTAGTGTAGATTGAAGCAAAGACTGTATCCCAAGTGTCACAGTCCTCCACGTGTGGCACTATCCCCATTGGTAAACAGATTGTGTGAATCCTGTGTTTCTCATGAGGTGTACTATCAGGGAATACTGCCTCTATTTGAGTAATTTTTTTGTGCTAACCAGAACGGAATTTATTCTTGTTTTGCGGGCAATTTACCAATGACTGACTGTATAGTCTGTGGTGTAATTTTGTTTGTGTTCCCTTGATAAGGGATGTGCTGTGGAATTTTTTCAGCTGGTTGGACTGTTAAAGTCCGCATGACATATTGAACCAACTGCCTGTGTATTTTAATCAGCTGTTTTAGCTGAGCTAACATTTCGGTAGCTGTCATTCTTCCAATGTCAGGATGTGGTGTATAGCTGGCTAGTACCGGCCATGTGGCTCCTGGTCTGCCTAGTAGACGGAGCCTGGTAATGTGATTTTGATGTTTTAGGGCGCCATTAAACCAGAGCGATGCTCTTGGTATGTTAGTGGAATTTCAACGTCCTCAAAAGGAACGTATTCCGCTGGTGGTTCCTCTAATTTGTAGAAGTGGAACTCGTGTGTTGCTGCATTAGCTGCAGGAAACAGAATCCATGAATAGAATACCTCTGTCTGCCGATATTCATGTGCCTCTATAACAAATATTACTTTACCACCTCTTTGTGATATTCCATTTTCTATAAGTTTTATAGTAATGGTTTCCTTATATTTGCGGGGATGAGTATAGCATCCGGGTCATTTTGTTGGAGACTTGTGTCATCCAAAACTGCCTGAGCTGCTAGTGCAGCTCTCTCTCTTTCGTCTTCACTCTCCGTCATTTTGTTGACCGAAAGTTTGCAGAGCAAGTTTCAAGGAGCCCAAGATTAGGTGCACAATATTTTGGAACACTGTATCCTTCAACGTTGAACAAACTAAAAACTAATGCATAGGATTTTTACATCCTACTCAATTTAAAGCAGATATTTTATCCTTTGACCCACTCCAGATGTCTATTGCAGTATTTTACGGGAAAAAAGGGGTCTGTGTGAAAAGCACGACTGAGTTACTCCAGTATCTAGAGTTAAATTATCGCCTTACCAAACGTTGGGCGCCATGTAGTGTAGTTCCTATATTCCCAAAAGGCTCTACGCATTGGAATAGTGTATCCTGTAGTTTAGACGTAGGACTGAAACCAACTAGGTATCCACCGAATATACTAAACTTAATTGTGAGTGTGCCAGCTAGCTCAGAGGTCACTAGAAACTTTCTCGAATAAACAAGAAGGGATTAGTTTCTGACAACCGCTTAAAACATGACAACTTTGTTCCCCAAGAATAAGAAATATATCTCTAGAGTCGCGGAAACAATAGATAGTTATTTCACTCAGTCAATCGTGCATGCTTCGTTTCACCAGAGGTGCAGAGAAATAGAGAGACGGGCGTTTTCAATAAAAGGGTATTTATTGAACAGTCTTTTTTCTCAAGCATAAGAAATGAACTGCTGCAATCGCAATACTTGCTGTAAAGTACAGAGCATATAATACAAAGAGTATTATAAAATAATACTGTAAAAGCATAAGACGGTTTCTAAGCCATAAGATACCTAAAATGCATAAAAAACATACAGTGATAAATAATGACTAAAAGTACTCAACTGGTGCTTCTAAAATACGCCTACCCCGGTGTACCAAACCTAGGTCTAGTACAGGGGAAGAAGTAAGTGAGGTGTAGCTTAGTTTCAGTATTATTTGCCAAGAAGCTATTCCAAGAATTCTCTTAGGGTCTAATCAGCTCCGTACCTTGGTTTAACAATGTAGGAGGTCTTGTATCTCTCTCTCAGGACTCGATTTCCCAGCAACCCGCAAGGGTAGCCTGGAAACAATGGAGCTGGATTTCTTGGCAGGAGAAAGTACAGCGTCTCTTAGTGCGTCAGCCTGAGGGTCGGCTTCCTTTGGCACTTGCTGCAGCAGGGGGCGTCGGGCAAGTAGATAGTCGGAATGCTCCAAACCACTGTGTGTTTGTTTGTACAAGTGTTGGCATATTTATACCTTGAAGGTGCCAAGTTTGACGTAAGATTGGACATAATAATGTCATCAGAGACTTAATTCTCTGAAAACTTCATGATTTCTTGGATAACTTAATATTCATGCAGTGGGAAGTCCCTGACTACTGAAGGCGGGTTTTTCCAAGAAATCGTTGTAGATTTTCGGAACTGGTGGAAGTAGCCAAGCCATATTAGGACTTCTTGAGCTGTGTCTTAATATGGTTATGATTTCTATGCCTAACTAAGGATACAGTATTTTATACCTATATAAGGGCATGAATAGGGAAAATGACACTTGGGTCCTAAAACGCTAAACAACATCCCCACCCAGTAGCAGTTGGAAGCCATTGCAGTACACCAAACAAACAGGTAGGTAGCCATCTTCCCTGGGAGGGCCGTTTGTGGGTGGGAGGCCTGCACTACTACTCCCACCATGCCCTCTGTCCCACACCTCTGCAGGATGGAGCACTCCCCCACCCAGAGGCAGTTGGAAGCCATTGCAGTACACCAAACAAACTAACAGGTAGGTAGCCATATTCCCTAGGAGGGTTGTTTGTGGGTGTGAGGCCTGCACTACTACTCCTACCATGCACCCTGTCCCATACCTCAGCATGATAGAGCACTACCCCACCCCCATCCAAATGCATGTGACAGCCATTACATTACCCTCATCAAACTAACAGGTAGGTTGCCATCTTCCCTAGGAGGGCTGTTTGTGGGTGGGAGGCCCGCACTACTACTCCCCCTGTCCCACACACCAGCAGGATGGAGCACTCCCCCACCCAGAAGCAGTTGGAAGCCATTGCAGTACTTTCAACAAATTAACAGGTAGGTAGCGATATTCCCTGGGAAGGCTTTTGGTTGGTTGGGAGGCCTGCACTACTACTCCCACTATGCCCCCTATCCCACACCTCAGCAGGATGGAGCACCCCCCCACCCCACCCAGAAGCATGTGTCAGTCATTATATTACTGTCACGGAGTGCCTGATCCTGTCCTCTAGGAGGGAGAAAACTGTGATGTAATGCCCCAATACATCTCCCCTGTTTTCTACTTACAGTCGCCGTGGAATCTAGCGAGTCCGGACTGTAGCGGTCCTTTTAATCCAGCAGCTTCCCCCGTCCATGTGACTGAATCACATGACCCAATCGGAAGAGCGGAGGAGGAGGAAGAACGCCGTATAAGCAGCCCAGCGGCCCAGCAGAGTGTCGCTTACTTTTGCAACCAGGGCTGCCTAACGTCTAACGTCTAACTGCTAAGTAGAACGTCTAGGGCTGTTTGTGGATGGGAGGCCTGCACTACTACTCCCACCATGCCCCCCGTCCCACACCACAGCAGGATGGAGCACTCCCCCACCCAGAAGTAGTTGGAAGCCATTGCATTGTTCACCTTCACCTAACAGCTAGGTAGCCATCTTGTCTGGGAGGGCTGTTTGTGGGTGGGAGGCCTGCACTACTACTCTCACCATGCACCCTTGTCCCCCAGTACAGCAAGATGGAGCTCTCGATATCACCCAGATGCATGTGAATGAATGAATGAAAATGTATTTCTATAGCACCTAACTACCCAGAGGCCTTGTAGCGCTGAAGAAAAGAAGAACAGGGTAGGGTCAGTCCGCCAAGCTATACAAGCATTCCAAACAAATGGGTTTTTAGGAGTTTACGGAGGACCAAAAGATTATTGTTCCCCCGCACAGCCGGAGGAAGGGAATTCTACATCTTTGCAGCAGTGAACGAGAAAGAGCGTCCGCCCCATGTCACCTTCCTTATTTTCTTAGTGGTGGCCAGATGTAGAGAGCTAGAACGTAAAGTTCTGTGCGGGAGATATAGGGTTATTAGTGAGTGCATGATCGGTGGACCGGTTTTCCATATGGCTTTGTGTGCCAGACACATAGCTTTGAACTGGATCCTGGCTGAGATCAGAAGCCAGTGTAGCTTTCTCAGTGCTGGTCTTGCGGTTTGCCATCGTGGGATCTGAAGAAGCATCGATGCAGCACAATTCTGGGTCACTTGCAGTTTGTTTATTGTGGCTTGGGGAGCTCCAAGGTACAAAACATTCCCGTAGTCCAGGCGAGATAGTATAAGTGCTTGAACCATTATCCTTCTCGTCTGGAAGGGAAGGAGGAGAATAATTTTGCGAAGCATTCTCATCAATACATAGCAGATTGCTGAAAGTGTGGTTGCCTGGTAAGGGAGCTGTCAAGCCACATACCAAGGCTCTTTATCTGTGGCTTCGGGGGAGGTGCGGGCCCAGGCATGGCGGCCACAGGGGGATGGAGACAGTGGGTGATGAATTACCCAACAGCATGATCTTTCTTTTGTCTCCCTTGAGTCGAAGGTAAGAGAGCTCCATCCACCCAGCCACTGCCTCTAGGCAAGGGCCCAGGAAGCTAGATGACCCCTCATCGTGGTGTAAAGACACCACTAGCTGGGTGTCGTCGTCATAGCTGGCGATCTTAATACCAAATGGATGGACGACCCCCTGCCAGAGGCCTCATGTAGATATTAAAGAGTGTTAGGCTCAGAGCAGAGCCCTGCGGAACCCCACAGCTCAGACTTAGTCTAGAGGACACCACATCCCCCTCAAAAACCTGAAAGCAGCGGTCGCTGAGGAAGGATGAAAACCATGCCAGTAAGGCGCCCGACACTCCGATACTCTTGAGTCGGTGGGTCAAGATGGTATGATTAACCGTGTCGAACGCGGCACTGAGGTCCAAAAGGATGATGGCAGCCACTCCTCCCTCATCCACCAGCTTTCTTGCCTCTTCGGTCACTATCAACAATGCTGTTTCCATCCCATGTTGAGGACGGAAGCCTGTTTGTGAAACATCCAACAAATTGTTGGATTCTAGATGAGCAACCAAAATGTTGTTAATATGTTTTTCCAGTAACTTGCTCAACCAAGGGAGAAGAGAAATTGGGCGATAGTTGGATAGATTAGATTGATCCAGACTTGGCTTCTTCAGGATAGCCCTAACCATCGCACATTTCCAGAAGGGAGGAATCATACTGCAGATGATTGAGCAATTCAAAACATCAAGGACCGTTGGGCGGATGGATTCGATGATTGCAATAAGGTGTTGTGGTGGGGCAGGGTCCAGTAGGGAGCCTGCGGTCACCTTGGAAATTACTAGATCCAGTATGTCGGCATCTAAAAGATGAAATTGTTCCAACACAGCGACGAAGCCCCCTGTCTCAGTTCCTGCTGAGTCAGGTGGAGTGAGGGGGGAAGCTGTATAAATAGTTTGGATTTTTTTGGTGAAAGAAGACCACTAAGTTATTGCAGCGTGTCAATGCTCCTTCCCTCGGAAAAGGTTTTTGAGGAGGGGAAATGAGTGATTTTGCTATCCGAAAAATCTCTTTTGGTGAATTGGCAGCGGTACTAATCTTAGTCTCATAAAAGTGGGCTTGTGCTGTTTTAATCTCGGCTTTATACAGCCTAATACCTTTCCTGTAATCATCCTTCCTGTGTTGTGAGGGATCCTGTCTCCAGCTCCTTTCTAATCTACGGCAGGATTGCTTTAAAGCCATTCATTTAGGAGAAAACCATGGGGCAGTGTTTTTCCTGTTTTAGTTAAAATAAGGGTTGTAGGGAGAATTACATCAAGGGAATCCTGGATCCAACTATTAAAGTTATTATTCGCCTCATTAATGGAGATTCCCTTTAAAGGTTTTGAGGCCTCAAGAGTTGTCTTCCATTCCGCCAAGGGAAGTCTAGACCACTTCCTACCCCAAGATGCTGTTTGTTTCTGGACTGACAAGTTAGTAGTCGTAGCCCAGATTAGAGGGATTAGATGGTGGTCCGTCCAGGGGAGTGGGATGGGGATCCCTGTATTCAAGTTGTCTAGGTTGCTAAAAACAGGATCCAGGAGGTGACCTCTGTCATGTGTCGGGAGGGAGCCTTTTAGATTAAGATCAATTGCCTGAAGGCTTGATAGAAGTCCGCTAGCTATAGGATTGGACGGATCATCTAGATGTATATTAAAATCCCCCAACACTGTAAAGTTCGCCGAAGCCAAAGCTGCGTTTGTGACTAGATCAGTGAGCTTGGGAATAAATTGTTTTAAGGCTTCTAGAGGGCGGTAGATCAGCATGCCGGTAAAAGTACTGGTGGGCGTAAATTCTACAGAGAAAGCCATGCTTTCGCAGTTATCGAGCGTAGATGGTAGAAGTTGGCATTTATATATTTCTTTATAGATAATTGCTAGGCCTCCACCTCTACCAGATGTACGATCAGTTCTACATATCTCATAGCCCGAGGGGAGGGCCTGAATAATATCTTGGTCATTCCCAATCTGCAACCATGTCTCTGTTAAGAACAGAACGTCTACTTTGTGTTCTTTTGTCAATAATGCTAATTCAGTGTAGTGTTTTGGCAATGACCTGCAGTTTAAGAGAGACATGTATCGAGATCTAGTGGCCGAGGGTTCCGAGTCTATATGAGCTAATGGCTTCTAGTGATAGTGACAGTGACAACAATATAAACGGTATTTTGCAGGGCTTAGAGAGTAAAGACATTCCAATTTACCTTCTGGTCTCAGCTCATGCAGGCGGGATGAGCTGTAAATTAGTAGATTTCCAGGTAGAGGGCCAGGGTTTGTGGCCCCTGGACCCGGCCGGGTGCGGACGGGCACAGACGGGCTTGCCTTTGGCGGGCCTTCGGCGTGCCATCGGCGCGCCCGCTGTGCGTTAGCGTGATTTTCCAAGAAATAGATTAGGTCGCTTGGAGAGCTGGCGCGTCACCCTGCCAAGATGGCCGCCCACAATAGCCCAACCAGGAAGTGCCGGGCTCTACAATCTGCCTCCACTCAACCAGCACTAGAGCAGCTGTGGTGGACGGGGGAGTCAGCGAGCGAAGGGCCGCAGTGTAAGTACAATGTAAGTTTCCACAAATTAATTCATAAAACAGTTTTCATTCAGTGCAGAAATTTAAAAACAACCATTCGCAAATTCAGATTTTAAGTTCAGAGCGCTAGCGCAGCAAAGTGGACGAAATGTCTGCCTTCAGTTCCAGCGCGTCGGCGCCTTTGCATAGTTTAAATATTCCGGGTCGCCTGGAGAGCTAGAGCGTCACCCTGCCAAGATGGCCGCCCGCAATAGCCCAACCAGGAAGTGCCGGGCTCTACAATCTCCCTCCACTCAACCAGCACTAAAGCAGCTGTGGTGGACCGGGGAGTCAGTGAGCGAAGGGCCGCGATGAAAGTACAATGTAAGTTCCCAGAAATTAATTCATGAAACAGTTTTCATTCAGTGCAGAAATTTAAAAACAACCATTCGCAAATTCAGATTTTAAGTTCAGAGCGCTAGCGCAGCAAAGCGGACAAACTGTCTGCCTTCAGTTCCATGTGGCATCCAATGGATTACTACAAACAAACTAACAGGTAGGTAGGCATATTATTCTGTCTTGTGCCACCACTCACACACAGATGTGTCACACAACAAAGCCAAATGTGAAAACATAATAGGTAAGTATCCAGTCTGTGCACCTAGCCATTCGTATAAACAAAATGGTGCCATATGACAACACCAGCCCTCTCATTAAACAAATATGCACACCGATCCTATTGCCACGCACAGTGTGCACACAGCTAAGCATAGGAAACTGTCACAACAAACAAAGTGTAAGACACCATTGCACTTGTAGAAGAAATTCTGTGCGCAATCATGCACAGCACCGATTGACATGTGCCGTGCAATGGGGCCAGAGCAACAAGGAACATTAGAAAAATAAGGAAGCATGGTTGGTGGTACAAATCCAGATATGCACATGACAAGGCAAAAGGTATGCAGGAGATGAAAATGGCCAGTCCATGCCCAAAAGTGACATCTGACAGGTCAGACAAATCAACAAAGAGCCCTTACTGAATAATATGTTGCGCTAGTCCATGTCAACATGTCCCTGTTAGCACAAATTATGCACATGGTGCATGGTATGTATTAACACCTCACACCTTGGACAAGTAAGGCATGTACCACAGCATCATGTCAGGAGGCACAGTATTGCACATACAATACAATGTGATGATCAGTGAACTGTGTAGTGTACAAACATTGAATGACACACAGCTAAAACAAAGCTTGTAGGGTGCACTACAATGACCATTTTCCATCTGACCCACAGGTGACCAAGAACTTACTGCAGAGGACAACAGTAGCAACCTGCAGAGCCAGCCCCCCCCCCCTGGAACTACGACACTCGGATGGTGACTCCCAGGACTCCTTAGACGAGGAGCCCGAAGCCAGCCCATCTGGTGTTCTAGGGCGCAGCAGGTCCCAGGACCCCATTGTCACTCCCACCACATCTGCAGCAATAACATCTCTGCAGACCCCTGCTGTTACGGCTGGTGCCTCCTCCACCACCACCACCACTACCGGAGCTGCCTGCAACACTCTCCCTGTCCCACAGGATGACCGCCCCACACCACCGACTGAGGAGGGCAGGGAGAGGATGTGGGTGCCGACAGTGGAGAGGCATAAGGTCCGTGGCAGGAGGGCAGGTGGGAGGGGCAGGGTCACACAGAGACAAGCAGAGCCTGGGACCTAATCCCTGGAGCACATTAACAGAGTCCTTGGGGCATATGAACAGGCCCAGGGACGAACGGGCCGGTCAGAAGAAGATTCCCGCAAGCTCCTCCTGCTGATTAGGTCCATGGACAACCACATGGGACAACTTATGGACCTCATGAGCCAGCTAGTGGCCGTTCTGAGGGACAGGTCTGTACCACTACCCCCCCCTCCCCCTGGTGGTCCGCAGGATGACAGTTCACCATCCTCCCCTGCGGCCACTGAGAGGGGTGAGTCCTCAGACACCACTAGCCCCCAGCAGAGGCCCCGCCTGCCAAGTGGCAAAGGGGCCATCCATGGAAAACCCTGGGAGTATCGGTTGCCAAACGCCAGTCACTTAGCCAGCCATGATGGCAACCCTCTTCCCCACGGCATTGACTTTTTGGGCTGTCCTTACCCACGCCTTGTGAATGGCAACTGTCTGTTGGACTGGGTCACCACATCTATGTGTTGACTACTCGATTATCTCATGTACCACAATTGTCAACTCACTGCCTCACCAATCAGCTTATTGTAAATATTCACCCCCCTGTCACATGTCCCCATTGTAAATAAACACGCCTTACATACACGTCGTTGTGTCTGGTCCGTGTTTATTCCAGGATGTACAGTCTTCACCATGATTAAAATGCACCAGGAGCTTGGAGTGTATGTAGGCAAGGACAGGTTGAAGGCACCTAGGAAAATACAACCGAACAACATTCACTAGTCTGGGTGTGGCATCACAGACATAACATAACACTTCACAACAAGAGAATACCACATGCACACATCACATTGGGCAACATGTGTCAACATACACAACCTGTAGATGCTCCTAAATGAGCTGTCCCAGAAACATTGTCATCCAGCACTGAGTCTACAACCGGCTGCTGTCACAAATCCCACATACACCTTCACAACAATAGCAACATCAGCAGACGATGGGTATGTTGTACATTGTCACACACCTTCAGTTGAAGTAGCGGGTGATGATCTGTTGACGCAGGCCAACACCTTCCTCCTCTCCACTGGCCTCATCACTGGACACGGGTTGCTTTGCAGGCCACAACAACTTGACACACCTTCCTGGGCGAGTACATCAGTGCACCTCCGGCCTTGTCCAGGCAGCGGAAACGTGATGTCAGCTGGTGTCCTGGGATTCCGCAGTGGGCTCAGCAACCAGGGACGGTTGGGTTACGCAGTCATCTAGGTGTGACAAACACAGATAAACATGGCTATGTCGCTGAGGCAGAGGATAGCAGGTCACACACCCACCATGCCATATGACTAGGCATACTCACCCACAATCCATGCACGGTCGGGAAGCAGATTAGCCATCAGCTAGGGTACAATGCTGTTACGCAGGATGTAGGAGTCATGGGCTGAGGCTGGGAATTTGGCACACATGTGTGAGATGATCATATCTGCCTGGCACACCACTTGCACATTTATGGAGTGGTAATGTTTACGATACCTGTGTTTGTGCTCACGTGCCTGTGGTGGCACAAGCCCAACATGGGTGTAATCAATTGCACCAACCACATGAGGGATGTGTCCGAGGGGATAGAAATCTCCCTATACAGCTGCCAATTCAGGCCCCCTGGGGAAATGGATATATCTGTCCTTGTAGATCATCATGGTGAACAGTACATCACGCAGCACCATACTGAACATAGGTTGTGACATCCCACCTGCACTGGACAATGTGTGCTGGAAAGATCCAGTGGCAAAAAAATGCAGGGTAGCCACCACCTTATACATTGGGGTGAAAGCTGTTGGATATGTCCTGCGAGGCTGCAGGTGGGGCTCCAACATCACACAGAGTCTTTTTAGGGTGGCTCTATTCAGACGGCATTTCCGGATGATCGCCTCATCCTCCAAGTCTTCCAGCACTGTCAAGTGACGAAGCAGATTTTGTCTCCTCCTAGGTGAGATGAAAGTGGACACATGTCAATGCAACACATTGACCTCAACAACTTCCGCCCCATTACTTGCAAAGATCACAGAAATATGTGTAGCGAAACAACTCTCTCGTCATATCAAGGACAATGATCTTCTTGACAATTTTCAGTCAGGCTTCAACCAAAACTGCAGCACTGAAACAGCCCTGCTGCAAGTGATTGATGACGCGCTTCGGATACTCGATTTGGGGGGGTCTTGTCTTCTAATTCTCTTTGACCTTTCTGCAGCCTTTGACACTGTCAATCACAACACTCTCCTCAACACTCTTTAGCAGAGAATGGGCATGGAGGGCACTGTGCTTAAATGGTTTGCTTCCTTCCTCTCTGATAGATCCCAAATGATCAAAAAGCGAATAGTCTTTAATCTCCTTTGGCGGTAGGTCAAGGTGTTCCTCAAGGCTCTGTACCTGCACCTACATTGTTCAATTACTATTTGGAACCACTGGAAAATCTCCTAAGTAAATCTTGTATCCACTATCATCTCTATGTAGACTACACTCAAATCTACCTCAGGGTTGCCTCCACTCACGATCTCTCCATCCTAAGCTCTACTTTCGAGTCTATTCAAAACTCGATGTCAACTCATCAACTGATTCTAAATCCCTCCAAAACTGAATTCCTCCTCCTCTCCTACTCACTTTCTCCTCCCCCGGTTCAATCATGGATGGATCAGATGAATCTGCTTAACAATAAACCCATCATTGTCGACAGTGCAAAATCCCTTGGTGTCATACTCGACAATAAACTCAATCTAATCTCCCACATCAATTCCATTGCAAAGTCTGCTCGATACCAACTGCGCCTTCTTTGGTGAATTTGTCGCTTCTTCCCGGAGCAAGACCTTAAAACCCTGGTCCAATCGCTGGTCCTCTCCAGACTGGACTACTGCAATTCTCTTCTTACTGGCCTTCCCTAATCCCACCTGTCCCCCCTTAAATCTGTTCTCCATTCAGCAGCTCATTTCACTTATGGGGCCAAAAGAAGCGACCACATCACACCCATGTTATCCACCCTCCGCTGGCTTCCCATCAAGGCAAGATATATCTACAAGACTGCCTGTATCAACCACAAAGTCTTGCACTCCTCTTCTCCTCGCTACCTGGCAAATAAACTGAAACTCTCTGGAGGCTCTAGACTAGCACCTCAAGCAGACAATCTACTGCTTGAACCTCCCACTTTCAAGAAGGATAGATCAATGGCCCAATCCTTTTCAGGCAACGCAGTGAGAATCTGGAACTCACTTCCGCCTCAGCTCTGGACCACCACCTCCTCCCAGGCCTTCAAAACTGACCTCAAAATTCTCCTCCTTCAAAGACAATTCCAAATTTAATTCACGCCCTCTCTATTATCTGAAGGAAGACCTTCCATTATAGAAAATTCTATTCTCCATGACTATGGAAGTGCCTTCCCAGTGTGTTCTTGTGGTATGAGTGTCTGTCATTTATTGCAGTATTATCCTTCTACTTGTGTTTGGTACTCTTTGTAACATGCACACGTCACTTTTCTCTTGTAACACACTGTTTGCTACCTCTAAATTTTGTTTGCTTTAGATACTTGCACAAAAGTGCCAACATTGCCTACGTAACGTTTGTTCTTGTGTTTGAGTGTCTGCCATTTATTGCAGTACTATACCTCTAATTGTACTTTGTACGCTTGTGTAACCTGCACACATGTCACTTTTTCCTCCTGTAATGTACCGTTTGCTACCTCTTGTATTTGATTGCTCACGATTGTCACTTTTGCCTCATGTAACTTAACGTTTGCTTTTGTAATTTGTTCACTTGTAATTTTCTCCTCATGTATCAGTACTGTTCCTGTTGTGAGGTGCTCTACCACCTTCAGGTGGGGTCCGCGCTATATAAAAACGCATTAAATAAATACAAATAAAAAAATTAAATAAAGACTCTGCCCTGGAGCCTATGTCGATCTCCCTCCAACCTGGGAGAATGGATTGGACACTGTTGCCACCGTTGCCCAGGACCTGTGCACATGAACGGCACGGCTGTGCTTCGGAGACCACCTGCCCCCCTTTTGTCTGTCTGGCTCCTTTCCCCTTCTTGTTCTTCCTCCGTTGGTTCGGCTCCCTGGTTTTCTTTGTACTTGGCACTCGTAACTTTTGAGCTAGAAGCACGTGTGCGCCCCACCATTTTGGGACTGTCTCCTGTTGTCGCTCTTGTCCTTGGTCCACCATCTTGCGAAACAGCAGACATTCTATTGCCCTCCCTTGGTGCTGTGACTGCGTCCCCCCTCCGACCCCACTTAATGGAACTCTACTCTCCTGGTTTTTTGGGTCTTGACCTGAGAAAATCTACTATTTGTATATATATGTATATAGAGATAACTCTAACCACTAGTATATGTAGTAGACCTTTGCACTCTCTACCATTCCTATGTGACTCTTAGAGTTTATCTATTTGTATCTCTTCCTTGAGTGACTTTACAACTTGTACATTTGCAAAATTTTTTCTGTTTCTATCTCTTCCTTGTGTGACTTTACAACTTGTACATTTGCAATTTTTTCTGTATCTTTTATGCAACTCATGTAAACCTACGTCCTTATGTATCGCAACTGGTTCTTATGTAAAGCGCTCTGACACCTTCGGGTAATGTTCGCGCTATAGAAAATCACATTAAATAAATGAGATAAATAAATAAAATAAATCATGAGATGGGCACAGCGGTGCACAGAGATAATATCGACTCCAAAATATCGTTTGGACAGAATATCGAGTTTTAAATATCGTTTGGACAAAATATCGACAGGACAGAATATCGACAGTCAAAATATCGTTTTTAAGGTAAGTGAAGTAATATCGACTGTAAATAATATAGAAAGTGAAAATATCCAAGTATATAATCTAGATAGTAAAAAATATCGTTTTTTAAATAATATTTAATTATTTGTAGTGTTTTTATGGTATAATATGTGTGAAAAGTGTCATTTTATGTTATTATTATTTTTAATTAATGATTTTTTTTAAATTATTGTGTAATTTTATTCTGTAGCGGGTTGTGGGTTTATAGGGGAATAGTGTGGGAAGTAATTTAATTATAATTAATTAAATATGTACATTTATTAATTGGTAGTAATAATTAATTAATTGGTAATTAAATAATATTTGTTAATTATTTAAAATTTAATTGGTAATTAATTTAATTTAATTGATTAATTGCTAATTATGTAAATTAAAATAATTCATTTCCTGTAGCGGGTTGTGGGTTTATAGGGGAATAGGGTGGGAAGTAATTTAATTATAATTAATTAAATATGTACATTTAATAATTGGTAGTAATATTTAATTAATTGTTAATTAAAAAATATTTGTTAATTAATTAAAATGTAATTGGTAATTAATTTAATTTAATTGATTAATTGCTAATTATGTTAAATTAAAGGGGTATTTTTAGGGTTCAGGGTCAGTTTTTGGTTTTTGGGTAAAGGGGTATTTTTAGGGTTCAGGGTCAGTTTTTAGTTTTTGGGTAAAGGGGTATTTTTTGGGTTCAGGGTCAGTTTTTAGTTTTTGGGTAAAGGGGTATTTTTTGGGTTCAGGGTCAGTTTTTAGTTTTTGGGTAAAGGGGTATTTTTAGGGTTCAGGGTCAGTTTTTAGTTTTTGGGTAAAGGGGTATTTTTTGGGTTCAGGGTCAGTTTTTAGTTTTTGGGTAAAGGGGTATTTTTAGGGTTCAGGGTCAGTTTTTAGTTTTTGGGTAAAGGGGTATTTTTAGGGTTCAGGGTCAGTTTTGGGGTTTTGGGTAAAGGGTTTTTTTAGGGTTCAGGGTCAGTTTGGGGTTTTTGGGGTACAGGGGTACAGTGTAAAAATAAAGTAAAATTTAATTTACATTAATTTAATTTAATGAAATGAAATTAAATTAAATTATATTACATTATTTTTAAATAATTTAAATTATAAAAATTATTATATACTTACCAATACTTACGTTGTAATGGTAGTGCGTTGTAAAAGTTGCGTTGTAATGTCATATATCCACTGTTGCACTCCTAGGAGTGGGAATAGTAATTTTAACCCCTACGCTATCCAACGCTTTCCCTACTGTTGCACCCACTGGAGTGGGAATAGTAATTTTTACTCTTTTGTATTTGTACGTTAATAATATTGGCTATTATTTAATTAAAATTTTGTTACTATATATATATATGTTTTAAGAAATATGATTAAAAAAATATTATTTTTTTACTTTAATTAATTATTTAATTATTAAAAGTTATTTTAAGTATTGTTAAGTATATTTTGATAATTAATTTTTTATATTAATGTAATTAAACATTGTTTTTATTAAAGTCGATATTTTTTACAACTATATTTTTGTAAACGATATTTTTAACTCGATATTTTTGTACTTACCTGTTTGTAGATAGAAACTCGATATTTTGTCTCTCGATATTTTCTCAACGATATTTTTGTTGGTCGATATTCTGTCCCTCGATATTATTTCAGTGATCCGGGCACAGCATCTCACGTGTGGATGACACAACGCCAACAATGACTGACATAAAAATAGAGTTACAGACCAGCTCACATGTAGCGACACCTTAAGCTACACAAATGGCACATTTGTCAACTTACACAAAGCAAGTACCTCAAACACCACCTCGGTCAATGTGATTGCACATAGGGATATGGCCACATTTACCATGGCCACGCCTGGGAGTATAGCATCCAGCAAATGTGTAACAAATCTACCCCACTGTCTCATACCTAGCTGCTGTACCTGACACAGCTTCATGTGTCATTTCAACCTGGCACACATCAAGAACACAATTACCCCAGTCTGAGCAGAAATGACGAGTGTGTGCGTGACCAGACATAAGAGGACATGAAAATAAGAACATCATTCATTGAGAAAAACATTGCTGCGATTGTCACTGCACCTCAACACATTGACATGGGTACACATTGTAGAGTCCACAACAACACTGTCCTGTGCACAGGACCATCAATATCACAAGGGACGTGAGGGAGTTCATGCCAATCTACCAAATCACATACACATACATGGCATGTGTAGTCACCAGTGGAGTAAATGGAACATTGGCATTGTGTCCACAATGAGGTGCCATTGACCATGTGGCCACTGTGCACTGTTTATGTTTGTCAGATGGCCATTGTGTTTGGATGGCACCAAAATGGCGGTTGGCATTCTCCGCCACCCAAATCACCGTCCCTCATGTGATTGTATGGCACCCAAATCACGGTAGCTACCGCTTAGCCCCAGCGGTGTGTCACCAGCAATCCCAATGACACAAGTGCGGTAGTGATACATATTGCCAAATGGTGGATGCCATGCTCCGCCACCCAAATCGTGGTGCCTCATGTGATTGTATGGCACCCAAATCGTGGTAGCTCCCGTCTGGCCCCCGCGGTGTGTCACCACCATGGAACATGTCCTTTCAGCCAATGGGAACCTTAATCGCAGTAGCATGATGCAATTTTGAAAATCGCGGTGTTCCGCCACTGCGGAGCCGGTCATTGGATTCAATTGAAAGATGCACCATCGCGGTAGCGCCCGCCTGTCCCCTGCAGTGTGTCACCACCATGGAGCATGCCCTTAGAGCCAATGGGAACCTTAATCGTGGTAGCATGATACAATTTTGAAAATCGCTGTAGGTATGCTCTGCCACCGCGGAGCATGTCATTGAAAGATGCACCATTGCGGTAGCGCCCGCCTGGCCCCTGCGGTGTGTCACCTCCATGGAGCAGACCTTACAGCCAATGGGAACCTTATTCACGGTAGCAAGATGTAATTTTGAAAATCGCGGTAGGGGTGCTCCCCCACCGCGGAGCCGGTCATTGGATACATTTGAAAAAGGCAGACCTGGACACCAGTGTCTGCAGCTTGACAACCCCGGGGGCTATATGTGGGAGTGAGCCTCATATTTCTACTGCTCCCAGTGCCTGCTGCCTGAGACCCCTTATCTGCTGCTGCCTCCAGGGTCTGCTGCCACAGAGCCTTCATCTGCTGCTGCCTCCAGGGATTGCTGCCAGAGAGCCCTCGCCACCCACTTCCGCCACTGCTGTCTCATGTCCACAGTGATGGCAAGGACTGAGAAGATCCGTGCCAGTCTGTTCACAAGCGAGGAACTGGAGGTCCTGGTGGGCGAGGTATTGACACAGTACCCAAGGCTGTATGGTGCCCCAAATGTCGTGGTAAGTCCTCAACCGTGGGGGAGAGCAGGGGGGGCACACATGTAGTTAGACTGATGTAGGATGTGCCTGAGAGTGTGGGGTTTTTTCATGCACTGCCTAACATGCTGTCTGCAGGGGGAAGGTGGGTGTACCCTAGGCCACAGGTTTCCCTGCCTGCACATGTATGTTTGAGTGACATGTGTTGTGTTGTTAGCCCTACAGTGATGCAGTAAGTTGTTAATGCAGGAGTCAGGACAGTGACTGCTTGGCTGAATCGCTGAGTGTGCCCCTGTTGTCCATCTCACTGTGAGCCCAGCTGGCCTGCACAGTCCCCGCCCAACAAGACAAGGACACATCACTTAACTTACAAAGTTTTACATGTGTCTTTTCTCATTGCACTCCAGCTATGAGTCATCTCAGCCTTGTAGATTGCACACTACCGGCCTTGTGAGAAGGATTTTGGGTTTGTGAGATCATGTCCCTCAATGTGCCATCCATGAGACAGTTATCTATTCACAGGGCAGGGACATTGAGGGTTGCGCAGTCTTGGATACACTGAGTCTACCCCCAAACACATGTTGATATGTGATGTATGTTTTACTCTACCTAAAAATGGACTGAAGATGTGAGCAGGCTACACAGGGGTTTCAGTGCTGGCATCCTGCATGTGTGTGAGATGTGTAGGGACTGCGTTTCCCTCACACCTGCAAGCATTTACATCAGCTTTTCTCATGCAGATGTTCCATGTGAGATGTATTCTTGTCTCTGTTAGATATATCTGTGGATTTGGTAAGAGTATGTATCTTGCTACTGTACTGAGAGATGTAGGAACATGACACTGTGTCACTGATGTTTTCGCCCTCTTGTCTCCCATGTCTGCAGCTCAAGGTACACCAGCGTAAGGCCGTGTGGAGGGTCACTGCGGCCAAGATGCAGGATCTGGCGCACCCACTGCCACAAGAAGTGGGAAGACATCAGCCGGCTGGCAAAGAACGTGGAGGTGATGACCTTGGGGCTGCTTCCTGACACTGGGCGGTTGGCACGGAGCAGCATGACACCACTCGTGGGTCGCATCTTGGCTGTGACACAGCCTGAGCTGGCTGCACGTTTGAAGGAGCATCAGCAGCAAGCCAGGGGTGAGCATTCTGGGAAGGGTCAGCCGGCTGGGAAAGAACGTGGAGGAGATGACCTTGGGGCTGCTTCCTCACACTGGGCAGTTGGCATGGAGAAGCATGACACCATTCATGGGCCGCATATTGGCAGTGACACAGCCTGAGCTGGCTGCACGTTTGAAGGAGCATCAGCAGCAAGCCAGGGGTGAGCATTCTGGGAAGGGTGACTTTTGCTGGGAGTGGCTGCATGGGTACAGAGCCTGTGCCAGCGCTGGCATTTGTGATGTTGGTATTGTGATGCAGTGGTTTGTAAGTGGCTGCTGGGCTGGGTGCAGGTGTTATGCATTTGCCCTACCTGTACTCACAGAGGTAATTTGATTACTGTGCATTCCCATTGCATTACGAGTCAAGGTGTTCATGTATCGTATGCATTGGGGTAGTCTGGGGAAGCCCATGGGAGGGAATGGAAGTGTGCCCGATCTGAGTGTGCCTTCTTCAATGCGTCCATTGCCTGCACTCAGATTTGGGATGCTTAGACATCTAAAATCAATGTGCACCAGTCGTTGGGCATCAAAGTACAACATGGTTGGTGGCATGGGCTCATGGCCATTGTGGAATGTCAGGTTGTAGTCTGTGTGTGTGTTTTCCACTCCTTTTCCATCCAGATCTGTCAGTGGCAACAAGTGGTGTGCCACCATCATGGAGCTAGGTGTGCTCAGATCTATTTGTGAGTCTGGATGGATGGAGCAACTAGCAGGATGTTGTGTTGTGTGGTCATCACATGACTCACTTAAGCCTGAATTTCAAGTTTCCAACGCTGTTTGAGTCAATATAGTGAGTTAGCACAATGTGATTGCACAAGGTGTTGTGCAACATGTAGATTGAGTCATCATTTGTGCTGCTTTGCTTTGCATATGTGTTTTCAGTTGCTGCCACTGAACTGACCCTACATCGCTCTCTCTCATGCAGCATCTCCTGTGGTCACGGTGGTACAGGAGATGGATACCAGTGGGGGTGAGACAAGCACAACAGCTGCACAGGAGCCCAGTGACACAGATGTCTCCAGCGCCTTGGAGGAGGACAGGAGTCTGCTGGAGGAATCCCAGCCTGAGACGAAAAGTTTCACATCATCTGATGCCAGCAGTGATACATCCATGTTGGCGGGCACAGGGAACGGGGACTCTGCATCATCTTCCATCACACAGCAGTGAGTGCCCACCCTCCCTGCAGCTTCCTCTGGTGTTGCCCGTGTTCACACCAGTAAGAGGGGAAGAGTGCCCTTCACCCCGGGCACCGATGCCCCTGCCCCTGTCCCCCCTGCTGTCATCAGTGCTGAGTCTGTGGACCTTTTGCGCCAGCTGTGTGTAGGCCAGACAGATCTCCTCAATGCCTTCATTGACCACGACAAAAAATTGGCAAAGGTGGTTGCTTTCATGGAGGGCATACATTCAGACGTGGATGGGCTGCACCGGACTGTCCAGTCTTTGCCCTCCACAGTGACGGCAGCCCTGCAACTCGCACATACTCAGAGTCCAGCTCCTGTCCCTTTGTCTGCCCCCTGGCAGTGGCCACGTCTGACGATAGTGACCACGCCCCATATACCTCATAGTCACGATACAGCAGACGAAGCACACAGGAGCAGCAGCAGCCCAAGCAGTCCAGGGCGCAGACACCATCCCCACAGAAGACAAAAGCCACCCCAGAGCGCAAAGTCAAAAACCCATCAGATGACACCAGGGGCCATAAAATCAAAGAAGCAGACCTCAGGCACACATGCCTCAGAGGCATCCCCAGCCAAGGATGCTCTTGTCCCTAAAGCATCTCGCAAATAGAAGCATACAGTTGCTGTGCCAGCTGAGAAGGTAGTGCATGCCAAGGGTATACATTATAAGGGTTCCAAGGCAGATTCACCCACCACCTCGACTCCCATTCCAAGTCCAGTGAAGCAGGGGAAGGAGGGCACTGTAGGGGTAACATCTGGTAAACAGGGGATGGCGGGGAAAAGGCGAAGCCAGGTGAACCCAGGGAAGCCAGGTACAGTGTTCCGCTGGATCCAGCACGTCCCCAGAGGAAGTTGCAGCGTCTGCACCTGATGCAGCTTTGGTGGAGAGTGTGCCTGTTGTGTCCGCCCCACCTCCCACTCCTACCAAGACAGTGAGGCCATTTAGACTCCCCAAGAAGTGAAAATGCACCCCTCCACAATCTCCCAGCCACACTGTGTCTCACGTCAGCAAGACTCCAACTCCACATGCCATTACACCCCCTGGTCCAAGCAGCCCTCCAGCTTGCCAAGCCACTGATAGCTCTACCTCAGCTGGGCCGCTCTCGCCCCGGTCAAGTGATCCAACTGTCCCCGACACACAGCCAGCTCCCAGTCTGCCTGACAGCCAAGTCTGAGTGGTAGTCAACCTCACACACCTGTCTCTTACACAGGTGGGCCTGTACTGCACATTGTTATCCCCTGACTGTGTTGCTGACCATGGAAAGGTATAGTCACACACAATCCCTGTGCAGCTTCTCATGAACATACTCTGCACCCTGGACTGGCCACTGGCCTTGCGGTTCTGGCCTTGCCTGTGCAGCTTTTCATGTGCTGACTCTGTACTTTGCCCTGCCCACTGGCCTTGTCATTCACTGCTGTTCTGGCCTTGCCTGTGCAGCTTCTCATGGACATGGACATACTCTGCACTTTGCACTGCCCACTGGCCTTGTCATTCACTGCTGTTCTGGCCTTACCTGTGCAGCGTCTCATGTGCGGACTCTGCACTTTGCCCTGCCCACTAGCCTTTTCATTCAATGCTGTTTTGCCCTTGCCTGTGCAGCTTCTCATTGACATACTCTGCACCCTGGACTGGCCACTGGCCTTTCTGTTTTGCCCTTGCCTGTGCAGCTTCTCATGGACATACTCTGCATTGTGTGCCTTGCTCTTCTCTGCTCTTGTTGCCTATCTTTGCAATATGTGAATAAAGACAGTTGCTTCAGTTGTCAGTTTTGTCTGTGTCCTTAATGAATTAAGTTATTTTGCTGTGTGTAAATGGTTTACCCTGCCACATGCTCTGTGTGCCACTTCAACATAGCCAATGAATTTGCTCACTCACTCTATTGTTTACAGGGGTGACAGGGAATTCAGTTATTCATGACCCTGATACTTGTGGGGGCAATTCTTAATTTCCACTTGTTGGCTGTATTGTACACATACTTTCCACAACTATGACCTAGACCAAGTGGGCACCTACAAAGTAATTATTTCAATGGTGTATCTTACGTTGCAAAATCATTACAACTAACTCTCCTATTTTAATTGATGGGTAGGAGGTACATCCACGTTGTGCCACATTTAAAAATTGCCCAATCCCTTTTGTAAAACAACCGTTGTGAGACAGACAACACACACCCATGTGTCAGACTTTGACAAAGAAAAAAGTGTGTGTGAGCGAGATGGCACCTCACGGGCACACCACCGACGGGAACCTGGCAGGTACTCACCAGGATTGCCCTGATCTCTTTATTGGCACCATCAAGCTCAAAAGAACAGATGTGTCCAAAAACAAACAAACAATGTGTTTGTGAAAATATGCAGTGTAGAAAAACCACAAACAACACATCTAGGGCCAGATTTATGAGGCCATTTACCGACCGGTAACGGCCGATTTCGGCCGTTACTGACCGGTAAATGGGTATTTGTGATGTAGGGGCATCATTTTACAGATTCGGCAAATTTACCGAATCGGTAAATTTACCGAATCTGTAAAATACCGAATCGGTAATTTTACCGATTCGGTAAATCCAAGATGTAGGTAGCACTGTTTACAGTGCTACAGGCCTTCAGAATTTGGTATTTTACCACACAATCCTATTGTGGTAAAATACCAATACTGCCATGTGACAGACAGACATGCCCTTAGGGCATGTCTGTGTGCCACATGGCGCACATGCCTGTATTTGGGGTGCTAGAGGGTGTCAAAGTGACACCCCCTGCACCCTTGCTGGAATCGGTATTTACCGAATCGGTAAATACCGATTCGGTATTGCCCATTGATTCCTATGGGCTTCAATGCCCGTAGGAATCAATGGGCATTACCGAATCAGTATTTACAGAATCGATAAATACCGAATCTTAATGATTCGGTATTTACCGATTCAGAAATACCTACATCCCCCCCCCTCTATTTTACCACTTCTTAAATACCGAATCGGTAAAATTCGGTATTTAAGAAGTGGTAAAATAAAATTACCTACATCTAGCATAGTGTTACAGATTCGGTATTCCTGAATTCGGAATTACCTACATCTGCCCCCTTCCCATTTACAGACTCTTAAATACCGAATCGGTAAAATTCGGTATTTAAGAGTCTGTAAATGGGAATTACCTACATCTAGCCCATAGTCTGTTAAATGGAAATATCGCTGTCTTTGCAGTCTCGCGAGATCTCGCGATCTCTTCACGGTTTTCCCATAAAACCTTTATTCACACTTTGGAAACAATCTTTATTAGTGGAAAAAAGGCTGCACCACAAAGAAAATTCACTCAGGCCCGCAAGTATGCATAATTATAATTTATGTTTAGCCACAGGTTCACATTGTGAATGCAGAATGTTTAAAAAAAAAAAAAATTTTTAATTCCAAAGACTGCACACAACCACAGCCTCCCTTATTTAGTATATTGTTCACTTGCTAGATAATAAGGTGAAAGATTATTGGGTTTGCTGCCTCGCCCATCCCCATCCCCGTCTAACCCTTCAGATTGTGCAGAAAGATTATTGGGGACAATTAGTGTTCACTCACATATAACCCCAACTCATATAGACCATCTATTTTGCACCCACCGCAAACCTGTATTTTCTTTGTATTGGGTTCAATTTCTATGCCCGCTGGAACAGGGCACCTGATGGTTATCTATTGCACAAAGTATAGAATGTATTTTCTCAGGGGAAATTTTTCGCTTGCACACCTTCACCAATGCAAAACAAATCCTAACCCTCTATCAAGTGGAGAAGTGTGGCTCAATGGTTAGAGCGGCAGACCCTGATGCAGAAGTCTAGCCCGGGACCAGGATTCAATTCCCCGCCTCGGTGGGTCTTGGGCTCAAAATTCCACGGGCCTGATAATCCTCGCCTCGGTGCCTATTCCAATCATGGAGTCCCACTCTGCAACTCTGGGCAATAGCTTGCTTAGTCTCCACAACGGCCCCCACAACGCTAAAGATGCCTGGCCTCCACCTTGGGAGTGCCCAGGAGTGGACACCTCACAGGGAAAGCCAGGATGGGTTCCACGGCGGTATTTGTACAAGCGCCTTGAGACCTTTGCGGGTGAGTAGTGCGCTATACAAGTATCAATTTACATTTTATCAAAGCACAATAAAGGCGAAAATTACATTAGTGTACTTTATTCCACTCCAGAAGTTCGTTCAGCCCCATTCTTTCACTTTTCTCCTGGAAAATCCATCTCGCCTCCTTGGTGGTAAGCAGCCGTTCTACTGATCTGGAATCTCCTGTCACTTTTTCTAACACCACCCACTTAAATGTGTGCTTATTGCTGTAACAATGTTGAACAAGCTTCGTGGTCAGTTTTCCTGCCCGTATTGTGCTCAAATGTTTAAAGTCTTTATTAGACAGCAGCGACCAATGCTTCCGTATTGACTGCCTTATTTTTGTAGCTAGTGGATCAAATGTCATTACTACTGGAAGGCAGTCCTCCTTTTCCTTGTGCTTAACCTCCAAAAGTACACTACTGGGTGTACACATGTCAGGTTGGGGGGCACTGCCAGCACAGAGTGGGATTCTATCCACAAGATTGCAGGCAGGCTGGCCAGGGTCATCATGTATGTGTGTTCTTCCTTTATGTGTGCCCATTAGTGTATGTATGTGGTCATCTTGTGATGGCCAGTCATCCTAGACCCATGGCTTACTTTCAATGTGTGCTCTTGGGTGGTCAAGGAGTGTGCAGTGTGAAGGGGTGAGTTTGTCGGGAGTGTTGATGTGTGTGTGCCCCTGCATTGTCAACCACACACGTATCACCCAGGAGTTGATTGCCTGTTTGGATGTAGCAGAAAAAGGGGAGTTACCAGGCAAAAAGAAGCATTTGCTCACAGTACTGAAAATGATTCCTAAACAAAATCAATACATGGCTATGAAGGTGAAACAGTGCTCACTGGTGATCAGGGCAGCTGTGTAATAACTTAGGGGTCTATTACGATGGCGGGAGCATAGGACCGACCGCCGAAGTTGAAGCGTTCCCGCCAGGCAAATTAGGATGCGCCCACCACACTGGCGGGCGCATCCTTGACATTAACATTGCGGCGGGTGGTGCTGTAAGCAGAACCCGCCGCAATGGTAATGCCCATGTTGTGCATTGCCATGCATAACGGCACAGGCACTGCACGGTGCCTGCCACCTTGTGCATGGTAATGATGGGGGGAACCGTCACCATGTTGTGTCCCTTTTCCGCCCGGCCGGCAATTTGACAGGCGGAAAAGATGCGGACGGTCTTTCCGTCCGCCGCGATGCCCCTCGCCATACTAATGTGGCAGGGTGTGAACCGGGGACATTTGGCGGGCGGATCGCCCCAGGCGGGCCGGCGGTGACCACCACCGGCCCAGCGGTGGCAATCCGCCCGCCATCGTAAAGGACCTCTATATTTGGTGCAGAGCTAGGCCCTGTGTGGTTTGATGTTTCACAACTTTGGTAGAGTCCAACAGGCACTGTACTCCTCTGCAAGACATAACATAACATGTGTATTTGTAAAGCGCACGTTAACCACTACGGGTATCTTGGTGCTGATTAACAGATGTTTGTTGTTACCCAACTCAATGGGACTCATTTTATCGACCTCAGATTGGTGAAAGGCTGAGTGTACCTGCCGGGATTTGAACTTGTGACCATGAGGTCAAACACAGGCCCCTGCAGTAGACGCATTAGTCTAATGAGCCACCAGAACCAGAGCTCAATGCAGTCTGAGGTGAGCAGGGAGAGAGACAGTAAGCAGTCACATGAACAACAATCCCTAAGACCTGACCCCTGCACTGGAAAGTCATTGGAAAACCTGAAAGCTGTAAGTGCTTTAAAAAAATAAAATACTAAATTTTCCCCAAGTGCTCGTGGTCAAACACTTGGGGGCCTATTACGATGGCGGGCGGACACCGCAACGGAGCACAGGACCGACCGCTGAAGTTGCAGCTGTCTTGCTAGGCAAATTAGGACGCATCCTCGACTTTAACATTGCGGCGGGCCGTGCTATAAGCAGCACCCACCGCAATGTTTAAGCCCATCTTGTGCATTGCCATGCACAACGTGACATGCACCGAGCGGTGCCTGCCACGTTGTGCTTGGCAATGATGGGGGGGTACCATGGGTACCCCCCAGTGCAGCCACCCACACCCTCCGGGGGCCCGTAATGGCTTTCCATGGCGGAGTCTCTGCCATGGAAAGGCATGCATCCTAATATGGAAGGCGGTGGCTTGCAGGCACCGCCACCATATTGCTTCACTTTTCCGTCCGCCCACCCGGCAATCCGACCAGTGGAAAAGCGGCAGACAGTCTTTCCGTCTTCCGCCGTGCCCCTCGCCATTCTAATATGGCGGGGGTGAACCAGGCACATTTTGCGGGCAGATCGCTACCGCCGGGCCGGCAGTGGCGATCCGCCCGATATCATAATGGGCCCCTTTGTTTTCCAGTGTAGTTGCGGGCCCAGAATAACTCTCCAGTGTGCTCAAGACAAAGGCTCTGGAAAGGAGACTACATTTTGTGAATATGTGAGTGTTATTCCTTTATTCTGGTTGCACCAAGAATTAGCCTGCCCATAATAGGGATTCATGTCAGACTGATTCAACTAAGCACACAGACTTGAGGTAACTTTTGACTACAACTGATTTGAGTTGGGCTGTATTAACAAGGGTCTGCTTGTGACCTTCCCCCCACTCCCTTAGTTGTGATCAAGAGCAAACAACTGTGCTATTTTCCTTGTAATTTTGTACCACCAAATACATACCTGCAAATACTCTTAAAGAAAGTATTTATTTAGTGCGCCTGCACCATGCAAGAAGCAGACGCTGGGTGAGCGCATTAGCAAGAAGTGCTTTAAGTGGGATTAAAAACATGGAATGGCTCTATAATAAGAGTGACTGAATAAACTTAGTGAGCCCTAGCAACATGTAACTAAGGGCATGACTTAAAATATGTGAAATAAAATCCTGTACTTCACCAAGCCGGTGACTTGGCCAGTATGTGGGGGCTGCTTGTGATTTTTCTGTCATTGCATCCAAACACATACGACAATTAAAAAAACTTAGCATAAAAGAAGCTAGACCTGTTGGTTTTGCCAAGCAGTATAAAAAAAAAACAACAATGTTTTTGTTATGAATATATAGGCTTGAAAATGTTTCAATTCCGAAAATAGGACACTGAATTTCATTTAGGTTTGAGGAAGAGGTAGTGATCTTCGTCATTCTGCTTTCTAATGTACCCATTTTGCTTTGCAATCTCTCACCCTGTTATACACTTGCAACCTTTCTATCCCCACATACTTTCATCTCTATACCTCAGACATCATCTATTTTCTTTCAGCACCATCTTCTCACTTTCTCCTTCTGCAGGAACTTACTTTCATCTCATTCAGTTCACCACCTCCGATACCCAGAGTGTGCTTCTTAACTTGTTGACTCTACATTTTCTTTTCCTTTGGCGCTGTCCATATTTATAGAGCTGCGTACCTTCTTTACACACGTACCAACATTTACAGTTGGCACATATGTGACCGTCGCTTTTTGCAATCTACAGAGAGGCAAAGGATTGGATGTGCATTGAGTCTGAACATCCTAAGATCCAGTGGCGGCAAACATAATGAAGAGGTAGTGGGGCGGATGGAGGGGGCACTGCTGAACACGGGAGGGAGAGCGCGCAGGGGGTGGGAAGGTAATCCTTTAAAAAAACCACTTACCTGAAGCTGCCATCCGCATTGCTCCTCGCGCCTCAGTGTTCTGTTGTGCTGATTCCCGATCCCAGCAGGCACTGGGGCAGCATCAGACTCCCTGTGCAATCCCCTCGCTGCACTCTTTCTATGAGAGCAGCACTGTGATTGGCCTGAGCGGGCAGAAAATACGCTCCAAACGGGACAGGGAGTCTGTGCTGTTTCTCCAGCCCGGCTGTTCAATACAGCTGGGTTGGAGAAACCTAAGTGTACATGTGTGTTTGGCCCGACTGAGCTGGCCGGACAAACACACATGCGCACTTAGAAACGCACATAGCACTCCTCCTCCCCCCTATGCCTCAGCCCCGCCCCTCCCTGCACACGCTGGCTCAGAACCGGCAAATGAAAAATAAAATGATTATGGGATATTGTTTTATTTTTCACTTGCTGACTCTGAGCCAGTGGGGCGATGCTCCGCCTCTGCTCAGATCCACTGACAAGCTTGCACTGCCTTCATTCTCTGCTCCACAGCACTCACCCATATACCTAGAGATCAATCAGTTCAAAGGGTGCACTAAAAAATAAGCATTTGCAATGCAATAGGTCTTGCATTATTAAAGTTTGAGCTATTGGCATTGCTAAATAATGCAACACAAATAGCTCAGGGACAGACACAAAGACAGAGACACACAGAGACACACACAGAGTGAGAAACACAAACACACACAGTGAGACACACAGACAGAGACACACAGACAGAAACACGCGGACAGAGACACAAGGACAGAGACACTCAGTCAGACACAAAGTGAGACACACAGACAGAGACACACATACAGAGACACGCAGACAGAGACACAGATAGAGACACACAGACAACAAGACAGATGGACACACAGACAGAGACACACAGACACACAGACAGAGACACACAGACACAGACAGAGACACACAGAGACAGACACAGAGACAGACATAGAGACACACAGACAGACCGAGACACACAGACAGAGACACACAGACACACAGACAGAGACACACAGACACAGACAGAGACACACAGAGACAGAGACAGACATAGAGACACACAGACAGACAGAGACACACAGACAGAGACACACAGACGGTGAACAGCCTTTACGACGCGGCTGTTACACCGCCGTGCCGTTACAACGCGGTCTTTTCAACACAAGTCGTTACCACGACTTGCGCTGGAGGGCGCTGCAGGACAAGGAATTTTTTAATTTACTATCCAACACCTTCCCTACTGTACGTAGGCTGGTGTTGGAATAGTAAATTAAAAAATTCCAAAGTCCGCACCCCCTCCAACGCAAGTCGTGGCAACGACTTGCATTGAAAAAAACGCGTTGTAACGGCACACGTTGTAAAAGTACGCGTCGTAATGCCGTACATCCCACACAGACAGACAGAGACACACAGACACAGATAGACAGACAGACAGACAGACAGACGTGTGTATGCTGGGTCTGGTGGCTCAGTGGACTAGCTCCACTGCAGGGGCCTGTGTTAAACCTCTTGGTCACAGGTTTTTTTTGCTCAAGACCCGCCCCCCCGACTCTGCCCCCACCAGTGCAGACCTCGGCCACAAACCACCCTGTAAATTTGCCCCCCAGAGAAAGTTTCTGAGTACCCGTGCGCCTAACGGGATGCATACACAGGAGCCTAGCCAGGACACCACCACACATCACTGACATGTCAATGTGCACAGATCTGAGGACCTTTAGATCCCACGAATCGCCAGCTGTGCGGTCCTAGATTCAGCACGCATAGATTTCAACAGACCACTATCGTAACGTAGAGCACCCATCCATGTGTAGAAAACTACATTTCTAGACCAACTTCCGTGTTCCACCATCATGAGTACAGGTGAGCAACTGTCTGGCTTCCTGGGGCAGTGTTTGTTTATAGCCACAGCGCCCAAGAGAGGCCCATCAGACCTGGAAGACGGGGTGGGTGCATGAGGCATTATGGGGCGATGGTTAAAAACCAGAGGTTGCGTAGAAAGGATGGATCGACGCCAAAGGTTAAGAAATCAAGGGGCAGATTTACAAGCCCCTTACGCCTCTTTTACGCCGCCGTTGCGTCACTTTTGTGACGCAGTGGCGGCGCAAAAGATGCGACATTGTGCGGGGTATTTACAACGTGACGCATCTCCCAGATGCGTCATGTTGTAAAGCCCTGCGCCAGAAGGAGGCGTTCCATCGCAGGGGGGGTGGCTTCCGGCGCAGGAACGCCTCCCAAAAGAAGTGGCTGAGTGAAATCTACAAGATTTCACTCAGTCACTTTTGGGCCCATGCTGCATCAAAACCCTGCGCCTGCTTGAAGCAGGCGTACGGATTGACTCAGCATTGTGGAGATAGAGCCCCCCAAGCCTTGCTGGAGCTGCATCGCGCTTGCGATGCAACTCCAGCAATGCGCCGCTTTTATGGCACAGATGCATGACGCATCTGTGCCGTTTTTGCCCCATGGTGCGCCGCATTGTAAATGCGGCGCATCCCGGGTGGCGGAGCTGCGGCGCACAAATATTGTAAATCTGCCCCCAAGTTTTTGTTAGTGTGGTAGGTGAAGTCGTAGGGGCAGATTTACAATTACTGGTGCATCCCTGCATATCAGCAGGGATGCGCCAGTAATTGTGCGCCGCAGCTCCGCCACCAGGGGCTTGTAAATCTGCCCCTCAGTGTTTAGCCGAAATAAATCCAAGCATGCGAATTAATAAAGGCAGCTAATTTTAGAATGGAACCCAAGGCCATGCATGCACCACGCTTTCAAGCACAAAGGGTGTCACCCATCTTCCCTCATAAAAAAACGTTGTCCTCAAGCCGGTGCATTTAGCAGCAAGGGAAGGCGAGTGGCTCGCGCTCAAGTCTGCCCATAAATAAATGCAGTGATTTAAATAGCACTAAAGCAGAGTCCACGTCGGTGCCAGGCAGTCAAACCAGACCACAGATGCCCACCCCCGCCGCTTCCCCCAGGCTGAAGAGAAACATTCTCCATGCTTCGGCAGCACTGTCTTGGAAGGTGCGCAGCGCAAGCGTGTCCCAGTTACAGCACAGCCTGTCCGCGTGCTGGAAACATCACATCATTCATAAGCGGCGGTGAGGCCTACCACGGCACGAGGCTGCAGACATGCGAGGGAGAGACGCTGACAGGGGGCCTCAGGGAGTTGGCGCGTGCTCAGAAAATAGCCCGGCACTCCACGCCTCGGTCGGTTAGCACCAAGTGCTGGCAGCTGCGGGCGATGCCGAGGCACTTACCTCTGAACGCGATGACTCATTGTAAACAGTGGCAATGACCAGTGCTTTAAATGGAAAAAATAAGTGCAGGTACTCACCAAAAGGAGCAGTGGGCGGAGTTTAGGGCGGTGCTAAGGGGGAAGAAGGGGCGGGGTTAGCTTTTTGACCGTGCCAAGGTTGTATGCACGAAATCTGCATGCATTTTATCAACCGCCTAAGGATTACATTCTGCTTCAGCCTGCCTTAAATCGAACCGGTGGCGTTCAGCCCACTGAGCCATCTGTCCAGTACTGGTACTCTTTTGTAACATGCACACGTCACTTTTCTCTTGTAACATACTGCTTGCTACCTCTTACATTTTGTTTGCTTTAGATTCTTGCACAAGTGCCACCATTGCCTCATGTAACGTTTGTTCTTGTGCTGGAGTGTCTGTCATTTATTGCAGTACTATACCTCTACTTGTACTGTGTATGCTTTTGTAACCTGCACACATATCACTTTTTCCTCCTGTAATGTATCGTTTGCTACCTCTTGTATTTTGTTTGCTCACAATTGTCACTTTTGCCTCATGTAACTTAACGTTTGCTTTTGTAATTTGTTCACTTGTAATTTTCTCCTCATGTATCATTACTGTTCCTATTGTGAAGCGCTCTGACACCTTTGGGTAAAGTCCGCGCTACATAAAAACGCATAAAATAAATAAACAAGTCTCTCCTGGAACATTTGTAAACCGGAGTTAGGGCCAGAGCTGACAACGTCTGTACTGGGGAACCAGGTGCCAATCTCCACATTTTTGATTGGTCTTAAGGTCTGTCCAAGGTCGATGAAATAGGAATCAGCGAGTGTGGAAGTGGAAGTGTGCAAGAAAGCAATTCAGATGCGTGGCGACTGTAAAAGCCGCCCCATACGTTCTTTTGTTATGTCCTGAATAGTGCCTCCCACCGCCAACCATTAGATTTTACAGCCCCCTCTTAGCGCCCACTGTGAAAGATCTTTGGATAAGCAAATGACTCAGCAGACACATCCCTGCTCTGATTTACAAAGCAGCTCAGGCTGGGTCCTGGTGACGAGCTCCTGTGATTGATTCCGTGCAGTGCTTGAAAGGTGCTGCCTTAGTATAACTTGAGGGATAAAGGGAGCGCGCTGCCTCGGTTAAAGTCAGATCCCCATGAGTACATGTACTCTCTTTCTTCTAGAAAAAAGTGCCGGTACTCAAGGGGAGAAAATGAAGAAGTGCCGGTACTCAGTACCGGTGAGCACCGGCCCATTTAAAGCACTGGCAATGACGTTTTTAACTCGAAAATAAAACAAAGAACAATGCCGGGGCAGCTGCGCTCTCGAGAGGAAGCCTTTGTGTTGCTGCGGTATTCAGGGATGAGTGACTTAAATCCTCCCGCACAGTTGAAGTGTGTATTCATTGCTGTCGGGTGGTATGCTAAAACGCACGGAAAACTAACAAAATAATGCATACAATCTTTGTGCTTTGCTATAATCGCGGCACCCGCGCTTTACTTTTAATGTGAAAAGTAAAGCGCGGGTGCTACGATTATAGCAAAAGTAAAGAAATAGATGTTTTTTTCTATTTCTTTACTTTTGGTATAATCGCAGCACCCGTGCTTTACTTTTAATGTTAAAAGTAAAGCGTGGGTGCCGGGATTAAGCGATCGTGTCACGATCGCTATTGTCAACAACTAGTGGTGCGCACGCACCACAGAGGAGAGGGGGGAGGGAGCACGGCAGCGACAGAAACGCAAACGCGCACTGCTGCGAGTGCTAGCCACTGTCGGGAATAGGCCTTTCAAAGACGGGACATTGTCCCGCCTTTGACCAATCCGTGCCGTTTTTTGTTTTTTTTAAACACACGAAGCCCATGCCACACGAGGAAAGCAAAACCACACGCACGAGCGTGTGGGTAGCTTTCTATACCCCGTACAAGAGGTCACCAACGCTAGGTACGAGACCTAAAAAGATATATGTTGCATGAAAAAAATAAACTACGGAAACAAAGCAGCCGAAAAAAGCACTTACGTTTAGGGAATGCATGCTTAGGTGAAGTAAGACATGCAAAGTGAACTGAAACTGTATCTCGACATTATTTACCTTAAAGTCATTATATAGAAATCAGGCAACCAGTGCTTTTGCCCTTAAAAGTGAGGATATGAAAATAGGGCCTCGTAGGGACAAGCTGCTTAAAGCCTTGCTAGCAAGAACCAGGCACTGTATGAAGGGATGTCACACAGCACAACGTCGTCTTTACTTTCACTACCAGGCTTCACGCACTAGGTACAGATGGTCTCTGGTTCTGAGCCGAGGCAGGCAAGCGTTTAGGTAAAAGGCCTGCTTTTCTGTATGCATATGCTTAGACATTCCTTTTAAAAACAGCATGCTAATGTATATGAAAGAATGAGAAATTGTGCATTTCAATACTAACCATATCATTTTATTTATGTCCTACCTAAAGCTCAAATCAGTCATCAGTGAGCTTCCCCCACAAAGCCAAACCGTGCATTTTTACACCACTTTCCTGCGGTACACTTCTGCAAATGTCATGATGATCGTGCTATTTAGAGAGTTGTAATTTGCATAATGAGACCGGAGCCGGTATCCCACGTCCAATTTAAAATCAGCTTTGTATCCATAGAGAGCTTGATTTTGTGGGAATCTCTTACAGCAGGGTACTGAAACGTATGAAAATGGGCTTTAATTTAACTGTAAAGTAGGGATGTTCTACCTGTCTGAGCAGTAGCAGAGCAGCACCGACCCCCAGGACTAGGTGCATGGACACCGCGGCAAAGTCAGGATCATACACACATGCCGGGGCAGGGTCGCTGCTGTGCTCTAGATCATACTGTATGCAAATCATAAATGCAGGGCCTAGGACGACTGCAGGAGGCCCGGTCTTTTCTGGCAGCAGTGCTTAATTTGAGGTGGTGGTTTCTGGTGCTCGGCACTGGCACTTGTCAACACCGGTGCTTGTGACAGTCTGACACAAGGTGGCGCTGTCTATGTAATTTAGTGATGACCACAACAACAGTTAGCCCTTCTTGTAGCTTTGGGTGCCTGTAACAGTCCGAATTGTCATACTTGTAGGAGTGTGATGATGAGTACTTGAGTTGTTACTTTCACTGGTCCAATGGCAGGGGCAGTGTGTGCTGCAAGCAGCAGTTGCCTCTTCATGAGAGCCCTGGCACTTATTGTTTTACATTTAAGCACTGACTAGCAGCAATATTTAAAAGTGTGCACTGAGCTGAAAATGTCTCAATGTCCGCCAAGCCGAGGCCGCACATGCGCACAAGTAAGCGTATTCCACAAGTGCGCTCAACAGGGCCACTGTAGTCATGGTGTATTCATGGGGACGAGGCTGCTGCCCCCAGGGTTGGCATTGAAAATCGGCCTGGAAGCGCTATAAAAAAAGCGGCCCTCATTTGCACATTGCCTTTCCGCAAAACAATGCTTCTGCGAAATTTCATTAAAAAGGGGAGGAGGGAGGGGAATGCACCGATTAGTTCAAACTGGTGAAACACACCTGAAAACAAGTGAGGCCACCTTTGGTCAGGCCCCCTACCCCCGCTCAATATGCTTAAGTTAATGGCCCGGCCCAGCAGCCAGAGAAAGGGAGTGACACCTCCGCCTGTTGATGAAAGGGAGGTAATGGACGCCCATCTGCCTCAAGAAAGACCCCACAGGCACCCACTGTGCCGCGGGCGACATCGAACGACTTAGATAGCTCACAATTGGGCCCCCAAGTCTGATTAAAAAAGCAGTCCACAGCATGAATTCTCATACCGGCCCCTCGGGCATTGCCCGAATGCCCATGTTCCCAATCCGACGCTGGCTGTCCCCCTGTCCCAGGCTATCGTATACAACTATTACATGTTTGCAAATGAGCCAGTTTAATGCATATTACTTTAACAAAGTCAGTAAACTTACTAGCGTCATGATAAAGGTAAATTGGACCTAGAGGTCGCAAGTAGGGCACCAGGTTTTTCAATGAGTTGCCTAGGGGGCGTAATTGAGTAATGAACAAATGTCATGTGAAAATATGATAAAGAAGCCTCAGAATCAAAATGTTTTCAAAATTGTATTTTTTTATACCCAAATGTTTCATCTAAGTATTTTCGATTATACCACTGTGTTTAGCGGTGTTTATTAGAGGTGATAAATATGAATCTAGAAAAATACATGTCCTTCCCTCCACCACCCTGGTGATGATGTGACTATTGAATCAACCAGCAGGTCAGTTGTATACGGCCTGTATTGCTATTACACATGGGGGGATATTCTCAAGAACGTGTGATAATTCTCGCAAAATTAGCTTAACGCAACTTTTCAAATCGCAGTCTATCGCGGGAAAATAACACTGTGTTAACGATGTATTCTCAACACTGCTGCACCATGCGATAGTCTCATGATAACGAGTCAAATGACCGTGTTAAAATTAACGCAACGCCTAAAAAAATGCGAAACATGAGCACGAAAAAAGCAGCGATGTCCCAAATTGGGATAGAAAAATCAGCGATAACCAGCGACAGGCCTGCAATTCCCACGTGCCATGCGGGAAAATGCACCATAAGAGCAGAGAAAAAAAAATGTGAGAAGACAATGTATGAGTACAAACTCACATCCGTGATGTAGTACAAATGCCCACTGTCCCGCAGCGAATAGGCATCCCCTCACAAAAGTCACAATGTACATTGTCATGCAGTCTGTATGTAAACTTCGCCAATGCGTCAACATACTTGGAACACACTGTGGAACTGCATCTCCCCTTTATATTGCAGAAGGACAATCAACCCCTCCTGCAGAGCAGACCCTACATCACGTCAGTGATGATGGAGACGACCCCCAGGACATCGACCTAGACAAACTCCAACGGTTCATGGACTCCCTCCGCACCTCACCTTCAGTACCAGGTCAGCCCAGCACCATCGAGTTGAGCCCATCCCTGCACAGACCACACAGCAGGACGCACCCAGCACCTCAGCGAAGAACACATGGCGTTCCAACGCCGTGTGTTAGACTGCCAAAAGGAGCTGGCTGAACAAATGCGGGTGGGGTTTGAACTCATGGCAGCCAAACTAAATGCCATAAATCGGTGTCTAAGTCCCATCAAGGACCACTTATACTCCATAACAGACACCCCCAGTCCACTCCATGCCCTCCAACAATCCATGGCTGGCGTAGCTGGAGTCATGACTCAGAGACTACAACAACTGTCTAGTCAGAGTGGCTACAGCAATGTTATCCGTGATTTGGGAAACATAAGGAGGGTCATGGAGAACATGGAGTGGATGCAGGCGCAAAAAATGGAGATGGGATCTTCCATGCCCTGCAGATCCTCACCATGGGAGTGATGCCACATGACATTGAGCAAATGAATGCTGCTGCTACTTCTAAACCCACAACTCCGGCTCCTGATGTGTCAGTGTCACACCGTGCTGCAGACCAAACACCCCCACCCACATGTGAGGCACATGAATCGTCAGAGGATGAAGATGAGGATGAATCTGTCTTAGTGGTAAGTAGGAAGCAGTAGCATTCATCCCCACCATATGGCTTCTTTCTGCTTGGTTCTGCCCTCTGCATCATGCCCTGGAATAACACCTTCCACTGTCCTCCGATACACTCTTCGACACGAACCTTGCACCTCGACATGGACTGCCATATATTGTTTGCAAAACAATGACACAGCCATCAGCCTGTGGACTGGACTCTTCCCCTTCTTAGTAACTTGTCAATCCAAAAATTACTCTGACTGACCCTCCAAGCGACAACTTTGGAAAGTGTTGTCTGCATGGCCCAGTACTAAGACAGCTTCAACACTCCACTGAACGTAAATAATACATTCTAATACACACAGATGTGTCATGTCTATGATTAATTAAGTATGAAAGCATGGACAAATGTAGAGGCAGTGATTCCCCCGGGGAACATCCTTTACAACACGGATGTTACCCCGCAGTACCGTTACAACGAGTCTTTTACAACGCAAGTCGTAACCACGACTTGCGCTGGCGGGCGCTCAAGGATAAGGAATAGTAGATTTACTATTCCAACACCTTCCCTACTGTACGTAGGCTGGTGTTGGAATAGTAAATTTAACTATTCCTAAGTCCGCACCCCTACAACGCAAGTCGTGATAACGACTTGCGTTGTAAAAGAAGCGTTGTAAGGTACGCGTGGTAATACCACGCGTTGTACCGTCATACATCCGATTCCCCCTCATGTCCATGTTGCTCATGTTGTGGGACTTGAGTCACAGGGTGCATACCTGCATCATGGTGGTACATATCTGACTCCACAAGAAGCCCTGTTGTCAATTGTAGGTCACAAATGACAGCTTATAAGTAATGATTTGGGACACATGTGAAACGCTGATGAGAGGGATCCCGTACTATCCTTGACACACAGAAATGGCATTTCGAATACAAAAAACCCCAAACGGCCTCTCTGTACAGAGGTGACACACCCACCATCTATTTTCAATTTTCGAGATTGTTAGCACTACATGTTGCACTTACACTTGTCAGAGTGATGTGCTTGTACAGAGAAGTGACATGCACTCAGGGAATGTGTGTTGGAAGGAATTTATGTGCACATGCTGTGCTTGTGGTAATTTTGTACTGTCCCATGATTGCTAAGGACTGTGACAATGTGACGTGCTCATGTGAAGAAATTGTCAATGATGGTGTTCCTACAGTCTAATCCTGCTGCACCTGCAGTGGGTTGCGGTTCACCTGCCTCATCTTCCTCATCAACGTCCGGTGCATCTGGTACTTGTAGCCATGGGGCATTGGTGCGTACACATATGTTGTGCAACACACAACATGCAACGATCATCTTGCACATGATGTCTGGGCTGTACAAGAGCCTTCCACCTGTAAAGTCCAGGCACCTGTAATGTAACTTCAACACACCAAATGTGCGTTCCACGATACCCCTGGTGCGTTAGTGGGCTGCATTGTACTGCCTCTGGGAGTGTGTGTTCGAGGCTCGGTGGGGTGTCATCATCCAAGGGCAGAGTGCATATCCTTGGTCACCTGTGACAGTGCAGAGAGACATGAGTCAATAGTTAGTTCTACATGATGTGTTGGCAGGTTCACTGATTCATTGGTGTGTGATATGTGTGACTTAGTGGTTCCTGTTTGACATGTACTGCTTGTAGCAAATGAGGGGCATCAATTTGGATTACATAGCCTCACTGCTGCTCCTCCCTCCCCCCGAGCCTATCTACTATTGTGCGCAGCGCGGTTACATCATTTGCACTCCTACGGCACGCCATTGTCATTCCTGTCTGCGCATGTCTACAAGCCTGACAACGACACTGTGATGTTGTGCGTTGAAGGTGGGCGGCCACGTGTGTGTAGGCCTATGGTAAGGATAGGGCGGACACAGATGTAGAGGTCATGGCTGGCTGAACTCGCGATGCTGTTGAGGGTAGACCTTTGGCTTATGCTGCGGTAATAGCGACACACACAACTGTTGGCATGTATAATCCCGGACCCTGAGTGGGCTTGCGCTCCCTCATTTTCTCATTTGCCGAGCCCCCACTCCGGGGGCATGCTACATTGCAACATTGTCCATTGCAGGATGGGTGGCACCCACACTACAACAGAGACACACGCATTAGTTACTTCCTTGGTAAGGCCAATAACTAACCACGCCCAGAGCCCCGGGTTGATGAACCACACCCCTACGCTGGACTATCGTATGCCAGTCCACTCCGCTTACGCTTACAAGGGGTACGACACAGCTACATGTCCTCGGTCTACCCCACTGCCTGAGGTGACATAGTTGCATCCACTGTACATAGCACAATGTTATGTGGTAGGGCCAGGGGCCCTCATGCATACATAATGACCACACAGACCCACTTAGATAGTTTGTGGAAATGGCTACGGGCACTTGGCCCGGCCCCTTTTATTGCCAGTGTCACATGTCCAGTGTCGCCTGTGCTGGATGGGTGCAGGTTGAGTGTAAGCCAGCCCTCCGGGAGTGGTTGGTGCTGGCGACAACTACAACTGGGATCAGACAATCAGAAGAACAAAGTTCAAACAGCAAGGGTCCGTGAGTTGAGCTGCACAGAGTTAGTGGCGCCAGATGCACTGCGGCCGGCACAGTCACACCGCCACGGGACGGTGACTTGTGGTGCACTGAGGTATGGCCACGAGAGCTGAGCGGGTCCTCGTCAATGTCCAAGGTGAATGCCGCGGAGTGTTTGGGGGAATAGTGGAAGGTGTTCTTCCAGGGCATGATGCAGAGGGCAGAAACAGGCAATCTAGAGCAGAGGAATGCTACAGACTCATTCTTAACACCAAGTCAGTATCAGCTACATGTTAATGAAGACAACCCCCAGGCCATATACTCAGACGCCACCAAAGTTCAACCAGAGAGTGTCCATGAATTTCGGGCACAGAGTTCGTGGCACCAGAGCTGAAAGGGGATGCAGTCTGTGATGATGCCTGTACAATGATATAAACTTTGCCAGAAATAAAACAAGGCTCAGTTCCAAATGTCTGACCTACTCGAACGCAGTGTAGGCCGGAGGCAGCGGTCAGCAGGGGCCCACAACCACTTGTGGGTGGCTTGCGATGCACAGAGTTAGTGGCACCAGAGCAGTTGTTGGTACAAGCAGACCACACACTGCTGGGTTTTAGTATTTTTCATGATCTCCTTTGGGGTGGGAGGGGAGTGGACAGCAGTTCAGTTGGCTGATCATAAAGTCCCTGTAATGTGCTGTGAAAGTGCACAGAGAAGAGCTTTTGAAAAAATCAATACTATCTTTTGAAAAGAGTCCCTACCTACATAAAAAAAGCTCAACAACAAAACAAAAAAACTTCTGGGTCATGGTTTATTAATGAACAGATAATCTAATGTCAAGGATTGATACAGACTGGATATCAGAGAATGTTAATTGATACATAAACACAAATGTAGTGTCTGCACACAGGGGCGAAGCTCCAATCACAGAGGCGCTCTCCTGCCGCATCCTTTATGCTCACGCTCTTATGGCACAGTGCTGGTATTTCCATCGACGGTCCCTACAAAAAATAACATCGATTTTGTTTATTATGGCCCATTCAGTACAGACCAATATGGTACAACACAAGAAAAGGCAGGTGTTAGAAGACAGAACAGCTTGGACAAGCTGCCATTCTCCAGGGAAGTTGTCTAGTAGAAACAGATTGTATGTAGCCATCATTTCTGAAGTAATTAAAAAAAAACTTTAAAAAGTTGTAGACATTATTGTTCACTGATTTCTAGGCATGGGAGATAATATTGAATACATTAAAGGATTATTGACTTAATGTATGAATGAGTGCATGAGTACACAGATGCAGACTGGATAAGCCAATCTGTCAGACCGAGATTATATTATAAAAATGCAAGAATTACCAATATTATGCCAGTGCACGCTTTAAACTGGGACCCACGATATGACAACATATTGCCACCATTATGTCAGTGTCAAGAATCCCCACAATATGTCAAGGATTGATATAATTGTGCATACACAGATTCGCCCCATCACACTGCAATTCTTAGTGCACCACCACTCAATCCTGACTGATTGTTTAAATGTGTTCCATCATTTAGTAATTTTCACTTAACGTTAAATTGGCACCATCCCTCGTTAACATTTACATCTGCATTCAGACTTCTTGATTGCCAGCACAGATGTATGCCATCACCCACATCTCTAAGCAGCATGGCCACATTTGCAGTGTCTTTCCCTCTGCCTTCATGCTCAGATTTGCACAATCACTCAGTGATCACCAGTTCATGTTCACGACTACGGCTTCAGACAGCAAAAATCAATGGATGCTGAACCTTGCACCTGTGCTCAGAAATTTTGGATCATTTGCCCATATTTGTTCGATCGCTCAGTCATTTAGACCTCAAACTCAGACCTTCAGACCTGCACCATTACTCACTAATCCTTGTGCAGGTCCAAGACTTGCCTCATTGGTCAGTAAAAAGCCAGTGCATGCTCGTCTATGGCCCATTGTGTTCCTTTCTGTTTGCTACAAAGAACATGATACCTTTAGCAGGTGCATTATTTGGCTGAGGGCATGTTCTCCAAACTTGAGATACCCTGCTGAGCTCTGCATGAGAAGGAGGCAGCTACATCCATCACAGGTGCCACGTCCAGCAAATCCCTTGTCACAGAGAGGTCCTGGTAGCCAGGCACAAAATACTTGGTGCCCCAGTTACTGAGACTTTGTTTTTGACAGAACAACTCCTAAACCCTAGAGCAGTGATTGACCCTAAATATGGCCTGAGCAGTAATGCCCACAGAGTATTTAATCAAATTGAGAAATCAACCAGTCTTAAAACAAGTCTTAAAGATGATTCTTTTCAAGTAACCCTTCACCTCATATCAGAACAGCACCAGCCCCCTTCTTCAGACCCACTTTTAATAAGGGAAGATGCAGCACCAACAACTGCACTCAGAGTTAAGTCCCTACTCAAGAATCCGTTCCTCCAATACTAAGCATCTTCCACCCTGCATGGACCACACCTTCTATCCATGAGGAGCTCTGACACTCCAGCCATCTATATATCGTTAAAGCCCCTGACTCGTAGCAGCTGATATTTAGTTCTGGGTTAATAACTTACCATTGTGGTACCACGTCTGGCAGGTATTACGAGTCATCATTCAGGGCAAAACAGATCTGTACAAGTAAGGGGGCAGATTTACTAGGTTTTCACTCCAGCCATTACCAATGATGGCAGACTGTCTGATAGGTGTATGTTTTCAGTGCATATCTCTATCTACTAATGTTAGAAGTTCTGAATTTGTGTCACAACCCATTGGTATTTGTATGGGAATGCGCACTGGATGCAAAGTAGCTCATGGTGCTACTTTGTGTTTCTTTGGCCAACTTCGCAAGGCCAATCCGGATTTGCCTTTTTAAACGGGGAGAGGGTGGTAGCACTCTGCCTCAAATCCCGGCACTCAATTTGCCCCAGTGCATCAGTAGAGAGCAAGACGTCATTTCGGGGGTGGTGGAAATGGTGCCCAAAGCATTTTCTGGTCTCTTTACCACTCACAGGGCGCGGGTGCATCAACAGGACAGTGATATATCTATTAAGAATAATGCTGTTGTCCTTTTTCCCTCAGCTGGCGCACTTTAGGCTGCCATGAGCCAATGCACACACCCTTTCACCATGAACACTTGACCCATGGTGCAAGTGTGTCTGCCTTCTATCAAGCATAGCTTTTGAACTGTAAGGCAACCCTCTCATCACAAAAGCTATGTGTTAGTGCTTTTCCCTCTCTGTATGTGTGTTCTGGAGTGCAGCACACATGCAATGATGGAAAAACGTGCACAGTTGCGCTCAAACGCTTAACAAAGAATGATGCCCCTTTCCCCCATAGAATGTGATGAGAGGCTCCTGAGTTTCACATATCTCACAGACCAGATATTCATTGGTCTTGGACTGAATTGGGGGGCTGTTGCACTGCAGGTCTCCAGGGGTCTTTGTTATGCCTGTGGTTCTGCCTGCCTCGGGAACGTGTATGTTTTTGGTGCATATCTCTATCTACCAATGTTAGTAGATGGTGATTTGTGTCTAAACTCATTGGTATTTGTATGGGAATGCCCACTGAATGTAAAGTAGCTCATGGTGCTACTTTGTGTTTCTTTGGGTAACTTCCCAAGGCCAATCCTGATTTGCCTTTTCAAGCAGGAAGGGGATGGAGCACTCTGCCTCACATCCCAGCACTCAGTTTGCCGCAAAGCATCATGGTAAATGCAGTGCATGGTAACACTTACTTCAGCAGTAGTCTTTTTTTAAATTTCAAAATACTTTTTTTTCCACACTGCATACAGACATGTAACATATATTCGTCATCGCTTTGTCCTTACAGGGTTACAGCCCCAAGTGGCTTATTTAGTGGCGGCACAGTTACAGATTATACAAGTTTGACTGTAATTTTTCACCCCTCTTGGCGCAGCATGTGCTGTGTAACTGTAGACATGTGTTTCTGGATCAATTCCTTCCTCAGTAGAGGGCAGCAGGGTGCTGCCTAAAGTCTTCTCAGGTCTCTGTACAACTCACGCGCGCAAGTGCATCAACACACGCTTGTCAGCTCAGTAGCTCAGGGAAGCCAATTTCAAACAGGAGTAGGATGGGAACACACTGCCTCACATCCCAGTGTTCGATCGGCCCCAATGCAAGCTATGTGTTAGTAATTTTCCCACTTTGTATGTGTAGTCAAGAGTGCAGCACACATGCAAAGTTGGAAAAATATGCACAGATACGCCCAGTGACAAAACAAAAAATTATGCACCCAACACTCCCCCCCCCTGCAGAATATGATGAAGAGCTCCTGAGTTTCTTTGTTATGCCTGTGGTTATGCCTGCCTCGAGAAGGTGTATGTTTTTGGTGCATATCTCTATCTACTAATTTTAGAAGTTCTGAATTTGTGTCAAAACCCATTGGTACTTGCATGGGAGTGCCCACTGGATGCAAAGTAGCTCATGGTGCGACTTTGTGTTACTTTGGCCAATTTCCCAAGGCCAATCCTGATTTGCCTTTTTAAACAGGGAGAGGGTGGTAGCACTCTGCCTCAAATCCTGGCACTCAATTTGCCCCAGTGCATCAGTAGAGAGCAAGACATAATTTTGGGGGTGCTGGAAATGGTGCCCAAAGCCTTTTCAGGTCTCTTTACCACTCACTAGGGTCAGGTGCATCAACACAAGCACATCAGCCCAGGAGCTCAAGGAAGCCAATTTCAAACAGGAGGGGGTTGGAGCACTCTGCCTCACATTCCAGCACTCAGTTTGCCCCAAAGCATCATGGTAAATGCCGTGCATGATAACACTTACTTTAACAGTAGCCTTTACTTTTTCACCCTTCTTGGTGAAGCCTGTGCTTTGTAACTTTAGAAATTTGTTTCTGGATTAATTCCTTCCTCAATAGAGCATAGTAGGGGTGCTGGAAATGCTGCCCAAAGTCTTTTTAGGTCTCCGTACCACTCACTGGGCGCAGGTGCATCAACACAATCTCGTGAGCTCAGTAGCTCAAGGTAGCCAATTTCAAACATGAAGGGTGGGAACACTCTTCCTCACATACCAGCACTCTATTTGCCCCAGTGCATCATGGTAAATGCATTGCTTGATAACACTTACTTCAGTAGTAGTCGCCACCCTTGTTGGTGCAGCCTGTGCTGTGGAACTCTCTAAACATGTTTTTGGATTTATTCCTTTATCAGTAGAGGGTAGTGGTGGTGCTGGAAATGCTGCCAAAGTCTTCTGCTGTCTCTGTATCACTAACCGGGCACAGGTGCATCAACACAAGCTTGTCAGTGCAAAGTGGGGCTTCAGTGGTTGACATGGATTGCCCTGTGAATGTTCCTGAGGGTACAAAGGTCTACCTGGTAGGTGGCCTCACTCATCTTCTCCAGTACTGTGTAGGTTGCAGTCCCTTTGTCCAGGCTCCACAACCCACACTTTCTGACCTGTCTAGTATTGCACCAATGTTATATTGTGGTCATACCAGTGCTTGATGATCCCATGGCTGGCGGTTTATGTTACCACTCTTCATGGGCTTAGCCATGCAGGCCCAGCACAAACTCTGCAATGTCTTGTTTGTGTTCCTTGAGAAGTTTCTTCCACCCTTCTATGCCAAACCTTAAGGGTCCTCTTGCAGGGTGCCCATGCAAAAGCTCAAAGGGGCTGAAGGCTACTCCTTAAAGTACCTCCCTATAGGCAAATAAAAGGAACTGGAGTAGGAAATTCCACTTCCTCCAGAGTTTCTCATATCATGCCTTTTAAGTAGAGGTGGATGTATGTTATGTTAAAAATTTTTATAGAGCGCACGTATACCGGTTGGTTTCTTGGCGCTGAATATAGGAGTGAAATGAAATGAAAATGAAATGAAGGGATTCTTGTAGTGCGCAAACTATGCCCAATGGGCGTCAAGGCGCCTATATCAAAATATCAAAATAACAGCTCGTCAGTACGTGTAGCATTCCATCATGGGTAGGCCCTCCTGAAGAACCAGGTTTTAAGTTCCTTTTTGAACAGGTCAATTGAGGGTAGGGTTTTTGTCTCAATTGGGATGGAGTTCCAAAGCTGCGGAGCAACAACTGAAAAAGCCCTGGCTCCCCATCTCGTCAGCCTAAAACTGGGCACGACCAGTTGGAAAAGCCCAGCAGACCGAAGACATCTTATTGGGGCATAACGAATGAGTAAAGAACTGATCGCATTCGTTGATCCCTCCGCCATTGCTCTATACGCCAAGCAGAGAATTTTAAAAGAAATTCTGTGCTGCACAGGAAGCCAATGAAGGTCTTTCCTGGCCTTAGTGGCAGATGATGTTTTAGGCAGAGCCAAAACAAAACGTGCAGCAGCATTCTGCACAATTTGCAGCCGATGGATGAGGCTCTTGTTAGACTCCATGTACAAAGAGTTACAGTAGTCCAATCTGGAGCCAACAAGAGCGACTTGAACCTGTTTGCGCGCCTGGGGAGAGAGATAGCCACAGATTCTATTAAGTATCCCGATCACACCCCAGCATGTGGCCACGGTCCTGTTGACTTGTAGAGACAAAGAGAGTGAGGTGTCGAATATCACACCAAGATTTCTGGCTGATTGGGATGGAGTGGGGCAGATGCCAAGAGAAGAAGGCCACCACTCACTCGACCAAACATCCTGGTCCTTCCCAAAGACTAATACCTCTGTCTTTTCGCCGTCAAGCTTAAGGAAGTTGATAGTCATCCAGTCTGCCACATACTGCATGCAAGTCCTAAAGCTGGAGGCGGATGTCGTGACAGAGGAGTGAGCCAGAGACACCATGATCTGGGTGTCATCGGCGTAGGACACCACCTCCATCCCCTGCGATCTTACTAGTCTAGCCAGGGGGGGCACATAGATATTAAACAGGGTCGGGCTCAATGCCGACCCCTGTGGCACCCCACATTGCAAAGACTTGGCAGGGGAGAGGTAGTTCCCAAGCATCACTCTCTGCTCCCTTTCAAGAAGAAAGGAGTTCAGAAGACTCAGGGCCGGTCCAGTAACCCCAGCCTCCCTAAGCCGAGATGTTAAAATGGAGGGAGACAGGGTATCGAACGCGGCCGTGAGATCAAGCAGAACCAGGACTGTAGTATGGCCAGAGTCCACTTTGCGCCAGATGTTATCGACCACAAGGGTAAGGGCGGACTCGGTGCTGTGGTGTTTTCGGAATCCGTGTTGTGTATTATCTAAATATTCTGACTTATCGAGAAAAGAGGACAGGTGGAGGTTAAGATGGGCCTCCAATATTTTTGCTGGTGCAGGGAGAAGGGAGATAGGCCTGAAGTTTTTAAGAAGACCGGGATCAAGGGACGGTTTTTTAAGGAGAGGCTTCACAATAGCCTTCTTCCATACAGATGGAAAAGAGCCCTGGACAATGGCTTTATTCATAGCCACGAGCATTGGAGGAAGAACGCTGCCTCTACACTCTTTAAGTTTTTTAAGAGGTAGAGGATCCATGGGGGAAGCAGATTTAATCCTGTCAAGTAAAAGGTTAAGTCCCTCCAGAGACAAGGGAGGAAACTCCATAAGTGATTTAGGCGGGTACTTGCCTAGAGACTCAAAATTTGATATGACAGGAAGGATGTTCTGATCCAAAGACTGGCAATGGGCTTCCAAAGAGACATGAATATCGAGGATCTTTTTATGAAAGAAGTCTGAGATATTATTACAGAGTTCCTGCGAACTAACTACAGGATCCGGGAGTTGAAGGGAGCATAAAGAGTCAGCGATTTTAAACAACTCTCTAGAAGATGTGAGAGAACTGGTAAGATTGGAGAAGTACTCCTGCTTCTCCATTACCACTCTCTGTTTATACTCCCGTAGAGTAGATTTGTGAGCCTCTCGATCCTTAAGGTCCCAAGATTTTCTCCACCATCTCTCACTGCTCCTGCATCCCTGCCTCAAAAGTCTCAGCTGGTCAGAAAACCAAGGTGCCGTAGGCTTACGCCGAGGGCTACATAACGCAGTGATGCAGGGGCAAGCTTATCCACTGCAATGGAAATGGAATCCATCAGGACTTGAGCTACCTCAGCGGCATCTCCCCGAGAGAGAGACTCAGTGGAGGAGACCAGAGAGGCAAGGGCCTCATCCGTGATGTCCCTGAAATTTCTCCTCAGGGTGAGTGAAGAGGTAGCCGGAAGGCCGGAACAGGGGGCAGGAAGAGCAAATTCCAACGGTACTGCAAAATGGAGGAAGGCCAGTAGAAAGTCTTCGGTCATTAGAGAAAACCCCGTCAAGTATATGACCTGCCTTATGAGTGGAACTATTTACAAGTTGAAGGAAGTCACAGGCTCCAAGAGACTCAACCAAGGATGAAGTGTCTTTTGAATTGGCCTCATCAAGGTGGAAATTAAAATCACCTAAAATGGTGAGGCAGGGCTTACCAAAGTAGGGTTCAAGAATTTTTAATAGGTCTGAGGAGAAGCTAGACCTGGGGCCCGGCGGCCTATAGATCAGGATCCCTGTGAAAGAGGCCGAGGGGGCACACGTAATGCAAAAATAAAGAGCTTCAAACCGGTCTTGAGGCATGGATAATGACTTGATCGTGCAGGGAAGGGAAGATTTTGAAAGAATAGCGATTCCTCCTCCTCTGCGCAACAGTCTATCCTGCCTATGCAGAGAGTAGCCATCGGGAATGGCCATAAGCAGGTCGTGACCGGAGGTGTCAGAAGCCCAGGTCTCCGTAATAAACACCCAGTCCGGCTGACGCTCATCCACAAAGTCGTGAAAAGCCACGTTATGTTTAATGAGTGAGCGTGCGTTGATAAGGAAGCCAGATCTCAAGGAAGTAGCAGACTGTTTTTGACGAAGAAGGGGCTTGGTAGCACTAGATGGAGATTGAAAAGAGACTAAGCATGTCCTACAGCGATAGGAGTGCAGTATCCCTTCAGGCGAGAAGCGATGAGAGCAGGGTTGGATATTTGGTTTAAAAGAAAGGATTTCAGACATGGAGTAACGCAAATTTACCTCAGAGAGTAATGAAGGTGTAAAAGCCGAGTGCTGCCCGACCTACAGCCCGACCTGCAGCCCGTCCTCAGCGCGGATGGGCGCAGACGGGCTGAAACTCTGGCGTAACTCCGGCGTGAGTCCGGCGTCCCCGCAGCGCGTCACCGCTGCGCGTAAGCCTGGCTGACATTTATACTCGCCTCGCCTCCTAGAAAGAGGACTAGAGCGCGCAGCCTATCCCCACAACTAAGATGGCCGCCACCGAGACAGGCGTGACCAGAGTCCTGGACGGTTATTCCTATGCCTGAGTGAACAGCCATGTTTTGAGGAGTTTCCTGAATCTTAGGAGGTTTGTACAGGATCTGATGTCAAGGGGGAGGGCATTCCAAAAACGAGGGGCCAGCACCACAAATCTGCTGCCACCTAGCCACTTTGATTTATTATATGGGGTGACCAGCAGGTTCATATGGGCTTAGTACAAGTTGCGGGCAAGTATGTATCTCTGAGTGATATCGGAGATTAATTCTGGGTACGAGCCGTGTAAGGATTTGGAAATAAGGAAGCTGATTTTGAAGGCACAGCGTTGGGATACGGGAGTTAGCGTAGTATGTGAGGAATGACCAGAGGTAGGACTACCTGCAACAAAGGTTCCCTAGTGAGGAATCTGCTGATTTTCCTTATTTTCCATAGCTGAAAGAAGCAGGTAGAAACTACAGTTCCAATATGATACTTCATGGATAGGTCGCTGTTGATTGTGACTCCAAGGCTCTTAGCTGAGGAGGATGGAGTTGAGGGAGATCCCAGCTCAGCTGGTCAAAAGTGTGGGCTCCAAGGATTGCAAGCACTGCCTACCAGGATCAGCTCAGTTTATCTGGATTCAATTTTAAGTGATTGTTGTTCATTCAGTTACGGATATGCAGGATGGTGGCTTGGAATTCTGATATGGAATCGGATATGTTATCGACGGAAAATATTAATTGCAGGTCATCTGCATAATTAAATGTGCTCACATTTCTTTCTCTTAAGGACAGTATGAGGGGAAGTATGTACAAGTTAACAAGGTGTGGGGACAGTGAAAAACCCTGAGATACTCCGCACGTAGTCTTCTTATTTGGTGCGGTAAAGTGGGAGGGGTGAACAGACTGGGAACGGTCCTCCAGAAATGACATAATCCTGTTGAGAGCCAATCCTTGGAGTCCTGCTTCCCTGACACGATCTTCCAGAATACCATGGTCGCCTGTGTCAAAGGCTGGTGGTGGGTACCCCTGTCTGCAACCTTCCGTAGCTCTTCCAGTACAGTCAATATTACTGTCTCAGTTGAGTGTACTGGTCAGAAACTTGCTTGGTTCGGGTCAAGGTAATGAGACTGTTCGATGAATGAGCAAAGGCAGTTTTCTACATGAGCCTCCAATACCTTAGCCAGGAAAGGGAGCAAGGATATGTGACGGTAGTTCATCAGGATGGTTTTTTCAAATGGGGAACTATGATGGCTTTTTTAAAGGCTTTAGGTACACAACCCTGAGTTAGTGACTTGTTCATGAGAGAAAGAGCAGGCTCATAATTTGATGGGAACATTTCTTTTAAGATGTAGGGAGGGCAGCTATCAGTAGGGGATTCAGATTTGACTTTGGATAGAAGCTCCAAGAGAGTTTCTCTGCTGATTGCCGGTAAATTATGGAGGGAGCAGGGGTTTCCTTGCACCGTTTGTAATGCCTCATGAGCATGGTTGGCATGAATGCTGACTTTAATCGAAGTGACTTTGTAGATGAAAAAGGTGTTTAGCAAGTTGCAGAGTGCCTGTAAAGGGGTGGGTTTTATAGTTACTCTACCAGGATTGGATAGGTCATTGACAATTGTAAATATTTCTTTTGATTTATTGGTGAAACTCAGGATCTTAGAGGAGAATTGAGTGGCCTTAGTAGATTGGATGGATTTTTCGTATGCCTTAAGTTGAGTTAGGTAAATGAACTTGTTGTCAGGGGAATAATTCAGTCTCCATTTCTTTTCAGTTTGGTGTATGGCTAGTTTTTGAGTTTTTAAGTCTTCTGACTTTTTAAGTCTTCTGAATTGTGCGATGTAACTCGCACAATTCCATGTAGAATAATTACGAATAGTGAATTCTGCAAGATTACTTGGAATTAGGCAGTCAGATCCAACTCCATATTACATCGAATTTTAAAAGGTGCAAAAATTGGACTAAAAATTATTTCGAAAAAACAAATATGACCAAATTTAGTACCTGGTGCAAATTGAAAATCAAAAACCAATTTTTGATTTCTGGTCAAAATAGGGATTTTTAATTTCCACCTTAATAGCTGAGTAGTACTGTTAGTCGTGACTGCCACCACTGAATTTCAATGACAGGAAGTGGATTATTAATTAAGGTAGATTGTAGTCCACCATAAGTAATATTGGCATTATCCTTCAGGGTCAGTAAAGGTTCAGTAATTTAAACCTGAGCTCTACCCTTAGTAGCTATGACACAGAGCAGACAGGCTTAGCTTAAGAAGCAGTGTAAACCATTTGTATGAAACCCAACCTCTCTGTATAGTGCACCACAAGTGGGTACACTGCAGAGAGGTTGAGGAGACCCTTATTAGTTTACAGATAGATAATACTAACACTATATTTTTGTGGTAGTGTGGGCAAGCTGCTGTAAGGCATATCAGAGGATAGTGCAAATCATTTATTGTACTCACAGAAGCAATAAATGAGACACCCACTCACTCAACGAAGTTGAGACCGTATTTTTAAAAAGTACCTCTTTTTATATAAATAATTTGACCAGGAACTTCAAGTACAAGGTAAATACTTTTTGCAATATGGAAAAATCACAGTAAATGCAATATTCACAGTTGTGAGCAGTTATGCACAATACATTCCCTCAGGGAGGTAAAAGGCAATCAGATTATCAATTCAATACAATTATTTTTGTGGTTTACCTTTTGGAATTGGAGGGTTTGGGAGCCAAGGTCCCAAGTTCCAAGGCCACGTTCTCTGGAGCTTCCTGGATTTCACCTGGAGCAAGGGGACTTTTTAGCTGACAAGCTACGAAGAAAGGGGCCACTTACAAAAGTAACTTGTAGGCAAGTCCGAGGGCTCTCCAGGGAGTGTAGAGGTTCAAGGGCTCTGGGGCCATGGGAGCAAAGTTAGTTCGGATATGCCCCAGCCGGGCAGTCTGGGTGTAGTGAGTATATGCAGTTGAGCAATGGCACGCAAAGAGACACCTTGAGTTCAAGGGCTGACACCTTGGAGTGATGATTCTGGAGCTGCTGGGCCACGGCTGAGGTGGGTCTCCAGACTCTCGATATCCCTCGTTGGGTGCTGGCTCCCTGTAAAGTTGGAGTACGCTTCAACTCGGTTTCATAGGTTTTTGCAGTAGGGAGTCTTGTACCCTGGGTATTTGTGTCTTTCTGCTCCAGTGGATCCTGGGTCCCCCATACCTGGTGCAGAGGCCGAGCAGACCCTCCGGAGCCAATGTACCTTCAGCTGGCACTCAGAGACATCGGTCGGGTTGGGTGGCTGAATGACACTGGAGCAGACTTTTCTGGATTTGGGACCTGAGGCTGCAGGGAGATAGCTCTGCTATCTCAAGGGAGCTCCTTGGCGATTTGCAAAGGGCCGATGAATTCCAGGATATATGGAGGCCACACAGTGACGAGACGAGTTGGAGGATGGTGATTGTCGAGTTTTTTGGTGGCAGGCAGGAGTTTGAGCCAAAGTCGACCACGAGGTCTGGAGTTCTCGGTCCAACAGCGTTCCTCTGTTTGCCTTCTTCTTGTGTCCATGGATACTAGTTTCAGGGACTGGGGATGCCACCTAAATACTAAATTTAGTGATGTTTACAAAGGAGCGACATGTGTGGCCAATCGGCCCCTTACCTGAGGTGTCTACACCCTCTATTATGTCCACCATCTGTGGGGGGGGGGAACTTAACCCTAACCGTGATTGGAGCAGTCCTACCATCTTCAAGATGATAGGCACTAAAATATGTACATCACCTCACCACCAGCACTTGAGAAGTGGAGTTGGCAGAGGGGGGTACACCTCTTACTCTTTCGTCATTTTACCACCTGTCCTTCTGCCAAAAGGTGTGAGGATGAGAGAGGGGCTTACTCCGTCTATTAGGGGAGGCTGGGGTCATGTTTTAAAGGCAACAAGGCCTTTGAAGCTTCTTACCACTGATGGCTCTTCCGGAATTGGTGGAGGTGTGAACATCTCCGCCCTGGGCGGGCATTGTTCTAGACCTCTGAGCACGGAGGCGCTCACCTCATGAGGTTAGACCTCTGTCCGGTGGTAACAGGCTGGCTTAGGCCAATCGGTGACCACACTAAGGATTGGTAGGTTTCAGGGGACCCCTCTAAGGGGTTCGCTGTGTGCAAAAATTAGCAAATCTGACACTGGAATCAGTGCAGGTTTATTGAGACAAGATGTTTAGTAGCAAACATCCCATAACACAGTGAAGCCATCATGGAGCTGGGGGAACTCGTAATGATAAGTCTCCAGCCCCTGTACTCTCTATGGCTTCCTTGTTCACTTACGACATCCAAAAATCCACATGAATCTTGCAGGGGATATCTGCTCATGCAGTTATGTCCTCACAGGAGATATATTGCACCCTGCCTTAGGACTATAACACCTGTTATAGGGGGCCGGACCAATATCATGTTGACTCTGGTTTTGTCTGCACCAAGGCACACAGTCTGCAATGGCACTGTGCATGGCCTTGGTGTGGGGAACCTAGGGTGGCACAATGTGTGCTGCTGCCCTTGGTGTCCCTCTTCAGCGCCAATGCCAGTTACCAGGGATACTGTTATGGATGAAAGATGCAGTCAAGGGATTTTCAGGTAAGTTCAATCTTCTTTATTTGTAGATACAAGTACAAGCAAGATGTAACTTCTACCCTGCCTCAGCAACCGCCAGATTAAGAATGTAGAATATAGAACATGCAAACTCTAACGCTCTACGTGATGCATCTAATGATGCAGAGAAGAACTTGAATTCACATTACATCACTTGTAAATAAGATTAAACCACAACATATCTCCTTTCCTTTTAAAACAAAAAGAAAACGAAATAAACTAATGAACAAAAAAATAAAGAAGAAACAAACAGGAATAATACAAATTCAATAAACATCAATACCTAAGAAAATCATCATATTTCTTAGGAACACGAGAAATTCTATTAGAAGCTTCTCGTCCCATGACTTGAGCATTACTTTTCAAAGACATATTTGGTTTAGAAGACTTCTCAGGTGTTAGCAGAGATCCTTGGGAAGAGCTCCCCTCTTTTAAAGTCCACTTCAACTGCTCACTCATATCTTTTCCCATCAGACTCCCTTTAGAGTACAAGGCAATCCTACGGAAATTCCAACTCTGCCCATTCCCCAATACAACATGCCACTTATGAACTTCCTTAACTTTCATAGGATCAGAAAACTTATTCACACCATGCTCTCTCCGACCCAATTTAACTTTGATCAAATCTCCCACTTCTACTCTTCCTATCTTACCTGGAACAACCCTGCTTGTAACAGAAACCCTGCTCTCTAACAACCAATGTGGAAGTAACTTGGTTTTAGGTAGTCTACCACGCATACACTCAAAAGGAACTAAATCTGTAACACCATGGGTCATGGTATTATAAGACCAAACCATCTCTTCTACTGACCTACGTACATCACGCTGCCCCTGAACTGACATCTGTATGGTGCCTTTTACCAATCGATTCATCCGCTCCACAATCCCATTACCCTGTGGATTATATAATGAAGTGCACATGTGTTTGATACCATGATTAGCTAGAAAAGAAAGCATGGCCAAAGAAGTTAGTTTAGTCCCATTGTCTGTGACTAATATTTTGGGAAAACTTTCCTTCAAGAATATTGATCTCAATTGTCTAATTACGTCCACCAGCACCAAGGCAAATCTACACTCACTGGGTAAAGAATCCATAGGACCAATGAAGTCCAAACAAACTTTGTCACATGGCAAGTCATTCGTACTAACAATAGAACCCTGAGAAGGAGTGACAATTTTTTATCTTTTCTCACTCTCCTTACACAACGTACATAACTCTACCCACTTCCGAACATCATCATCAACTCCAGGCCACCAAAAACTCTTTTTAAGATGTTTGAGAGTCATAGTTTGTCCTAGATGGCCTTCATGGGCAAGACAGAATAGTTTCTTTCTGAGAGAGGTAGGTGGAATAAATCTTTCACCTTGCAACACCAAATCATCTGAAGAACCAAGACTAAGTTCCTCTTGCAATTTGACAAAAGAACGTAAAGAAGGTTTCACATCACCTTCTCTCTTCCAACCTAACCTTATAGCATTAACAAGTTCACTAAAATCAGAATCTTCAACAACAGCTTGATGCCACTCCTCCTTGGAGATAGAACAAAACTCCCTTGTACAAGCATCCTCAAAACAAGCAATCACACACACACTCTCATCCTCAAAGTCATCATCTACTGTCCCAGATGTAATGGGTAAGCGTGACAAACAGTCAGCTTGAGTGTTCCTCCAACTCGAAATGTATTCCATTCTATACATATACTCTTGTAATTTAGCTGCAAATCTCATTAAACAAGGAGAACCATTATTAGCCCCACCGGGTGCCAAGATTTTAATAAGGGGCTTATGGTCAGTTCTCAAACAAAAATGCATGCCCCATAAATGAGTACGGAAATGTGACACGCCCCACACAGCAGCTAGTGCCTCTCGCTCAATCACTGCATAATTTCGCTCCGAAGAACTGAGACAGCGAGAAGCAAAAGCTACTGTTTTCTCAATGCCCCCTTTCTTTTGAGACAAGACCGCACCTATGCCATACCCACTGGCATCAACAATGACATACGTGTCTCTTCCTGGCTCAAAAGTAGTCAGTATGCCAGCGTTAATAATCTCATTTTTAATCTCCTCAAAAGCTTGTGATTGTTGAGTATCCCAAGTAAACTGCACTCCCTTTCTAAGCAACAAGCACAAAGGTTCTGTTTTATGTGCAAAATGTGACACAAATTTGGAGTAATACTCCACTAATCCTAAAAAAGACTTTAACTGATCTTTGTCGGAGGGCACTTGAGCACACCTGATAGCTTTTAACAAATCTTCTTTAGGTTTCACACCAGCTTGAGAGATAGTGTACCCCAAATAATCAATTTCAGTCAAGAGAAATTGACATTTATCCCTCCTCAAAGTAAGACCAGCACTAGATAAAATCTGGGGAACCTTGGATAAATTGCAATTGTGCTCAAGTTAATCTATTCCTGTAATCAAAATGTCATCCTGAAAAAAATGGACATGCTTTAAATCTTTAAACAAAGAATGCATCATTCGTTGAAACACGCTGGCTGCAGAGGCCAGACCGAATGGCAACCTTTTGAATTGAAAGATACCATCAATGGTTATGAAGGCAGTTAATTTCTTGGAACTCGGATGTAACATTACTTGATGATAAGCAGATCTTAGGTCTAACTTACTGAAGAACTTTATCCATCAAAAGCACCATTTCTGAGATGTTAGGTAAAGGGAACTTGTCTACGATGATGTTTTGATTTAATGATCGAAGATCAACACAAAAACAGAGTTTACCATCCTTTTTCTGTGTGACAACAACTGGCGAAAGCCATTCCGAGACTTCCACTGGCTCAATTGTGTCTTGCTTTTGCATATCATCCAGCATTTCTTTGACTTCTTTCCTTACTGCAATTGGAATTCTCCTAAGAGAATGCCTAATAGGGGTAGCATTTTTCTTCACTTTAATCTCATGCATATAACCTTTCAATTTACCTAAACTCGGGCGGAAAACATCACTAAATTTAGAAAGGACGGTGTCAACATTATTGAAATCATCAATGACTAGTACCATGTCATCTGACCTCGGATCAAGAATGATATGCAAATCATATTGTTGTATCCAACCTAGGATGGCTGGACCATCATCAGAAATATAAACTTTACCAACTGCAGACCTTCCTTTAAACTCAAAAGATGCATCCATGACCCCTTTTAGTTTAATAACTTGTCCCGTATAACCTTTGGGCATAATATCACTTTGTAAGAGTGGAGTAGATGGCCAACACTCTTTATACATACTATAAGGAACAATAGAAAACATAGAGCCAGGATCAACTAAAAGTGTAACTGAAACACCATTGAGAATAAAGGAAGCCTTAGGCCTTTGCAAGACAATATGAGCATCATTTTCAGAATAATTTTCGATACATAAAGACATTTCTGGAGGAATAAAATCATCTTCCACAAAATTCACTCTAATAAATGATGGAAATCTACATGCTTTGCTAATGTGACCCCGCTTACCACATTTACGACATGTTTTATCTCTGGCAAAACATCCTTGAAAATCAGCAGCATGAGACATACTGCCACAACGGAAGCACCCCACAAATTTACCCCTTCCCACAGAACCACTAAAAAAGGATTTTGGTGTTGAGGGAAAAACTTTGGGCTTAACATCAGATTTTTCTACGTTGGAGGGAGAAAAATCTTTATCAGTCTTGTTGATGACATTGACTGTTTCTTCTTTTTTAATCTCTAGAAGGCGCATTTCTTCCATGCAGTTGTCAGATTCTTCCATGACCTTAGCAATGGCGATTGCTTCCATTAGTGTAGGATTCTTAGCTGCCCATAATTTTTGTTGCATTCTTTTGTTCTTACATTGTACTATTAACTGGTCTCTGATCATTTGATCAGCCATAGTACCAAAGTCACATTTTAAGGAAAGTTCCCTTAGACGAGCAACCATTTGATCCACTGTTTCTTTTCCTTTTTGTGGTACAGTGTAAAACTTATGTCTCTGCATGACAATATTTACTTGCTTTCCGAAATACTTTTCCAATCTTAACTTGGCCTCATTGTATGGATTGTCTACTAACTCACCATCAGCATTTCGAAGTTCTGGCAGAAATTTAAAAACATGTTGTCCTGCTTTACCTAAAGAATTCAAAAGAATAGCTTTTTTCCTTGGCACAGGAAATCTAAGACCATCTATGGCTTCCAAATATTTTTCAATGAAACCCAACCACTCTTCCCATTCTGTGGTAGAAATCTCTCCTTCAATAAGAAATGCAGGTGGAGGAGAAATAGTATGATTGGCTGTTGTTGCCATGATTATAAATCCGTTTATTCTTTATATATATATATATATATATATATGTCTTTGCGGAATTAGACTGAGGCAGGAATTAATAAAATTAGTAAAATTATTGTTATGGTGAAATATAGATAAATATGAAATCACACACACTGGTGTGTAAAAGCGCTTGTTCACAGAGTGCCGTTAATGCGTTAGGTGGATGTGACTTTATTGTTGATTCGAAATAAATGAAGGAAATTTTTTGAACTGTTGTCGATCGAAAAAACATGGTTGGCAAATCCTTCGTAGCGTTAATGTAATGGTTGGCAAAAAACATGCAGTCTCAAAATGGCCGCTGGACGCTATGCGCGATGACGTAATGCTGCACTCTGCGTTGTGACGCGAAGACAAAGTTCTTTGATACGCGAATTAAAGTTGCGCGCACACACTCCCTCTCGCGGCTTATTATGCGCGAGGCTGTTAGTAAAATGAATAAATAAACAGTACCTTCAGAGTTAACAAAGAGATTTTCTGTCGGCTCACTGATGAAATAAGACACGCTGGTGGCTTAACGAGTGAGCGAAGGTCATCAGCAGAACGCTTATTTATCAGGACCCTCTGTACTTCTCTCTCTCGGATTGATGACCCTCGGTACTTTTCTCTCTCGGATTGACGAACGGTCGGATTGATGAAAATGATCGATGGACGAGGTGAACAGGATCGTCGCCAAAATGTTATGGATGAAAGATGCAGTCAAGGGATTTTCAGGTAAGTTCAATCTTCTTTATTTGTAGATACAAGTACAAGCAAGATGTAACTTCTATCCTGCCTCAGCAACCGCCAGATTAAGAATCTAGAATATAGAACATGCAAACTCAAATGCTCTACGTGATGCATCTAATGATGCAGAGAAGGACTGGAATTCACATTACATCACATTGTAAACAAGATTAAACCACAACAGATACCATTTACAAGGGACTTACAAAGGAAAGGACACTGAAGTTGTGCTAATTGAGAAACATAAGGTACAGTTAAGGGAAAGAGCTCTGGCATAGGGGACCTGGTTGGCAGGGATCCTGTGCACTTCCAGTCAAAGTTACATAATTTCCCAGTCAAAAAGGTGGGGGCTAACCATGTCCAAATGAAGCACTTTCCTACAGCATTTAGAAGTAACAAGGCAAATAAAAAGTTGAACACAATACAGAATAAAAAATTCCCCTCCAACTTCGAAAAATGGAGAAGGTTTTGATGAACAAAATAAGACCAAAATCACAAAAATCCAAAAAGAGGAAATGTAGAAACCAGAGTAACACATTTTTAAACATTGAATTAAATATTAGGACCAAAAAAGCATAAAGCGCCAGTCCCCGGCAAATGGTCATGATAGACTTGGGCAAAGTCTAAGGTAAGGCTGGCCATGACTGATCACCGACGGGCGACATAGACTAGGTCATCACGATGAGACGTTACCTTCTTAGATGGGTTTGTGGGCACCGTAGGTAGCGGGCTAAGATAAAAGAAGGGTTCGGAGTGATGGGTTGCAGGATGATGGGGTTCCTTATGCCATTGTTGATGAAGGCTGGAAAAGTTTAGGGTATCAATTGACAGCACTATCAAGTAAGCTGAGTGTAAGAAAGTGGGTTACGGGTTTAGGGGGAGGGTAAAGCCCTACTCAAGCCGCAGCCACAATCCTTGTCAGGGAGAAATCACAAGCAAACCCCCAAATTAACTGTACTCAACCCTCTGATACCTTGGCATGGAGCAGTCAAGCCAAATTTAGAGGTAATGTGTAAAGTATTTGTGCAGCACTTCAAACAATAATAAAATGAAAACGCACCTAAGAAGCAGACCCCACACCAGATTAGGAGAAGAGAGTAGATATAATAATAAATAAAACAAAACCAAAATGACATAATTCCAATCAGCAGAACCAGAGATATTTAATTTTAATGGTTTGAGTGAAAATAGATCCAAAAAACACAAAGCGCCAACTGTGGATATGTGGTAGTGCTAGACCAGGACAAAGTCACAAGTTCAAGCTGACGACGCTGGAGAGCAGGCCGGCTACAGGTTCCCAGCTAGGCCCGCTAAACAAGAGTGCCTTAAACTCTGTTTACGGAGAGTTGTGGGGTCCCGCGGCAAAGATCTGTCACGCAGCCACAGCAATTCATTGGTTCCGGGGAGCTGTGAGGCTGAAATGTAAGGTCCTGCGTCATTGTCGAGGATCATTATGTCAGGAGGTTTGTTGGACGAGGGCCTATGTTGGGGATGCATCATGCAGCGGTGGTTTAGATGGAGCTGTGAGAATGTGATGCGAAGTCCTTCCCTCGGGAAAGTCCACACATCAGAGGCGATGAGTCGGTTCTGCTCTGTGTTGCGCCAAGCAGTAGAGGAGATGCGTCAGTTCTTCTGGATCCACCGATGGTCTGGTAGAGCACTTACAGGCCCACTTTCAAGGGTCCAGTACTGTGGTGGTACCACTTGGCAGGGTAGTACTCACAGAAGGCAGAGTCCAGGTGCTGGGTTCAAGATTGATGGAGTCTTCAGTCTATGAGGCTGTAGTCAGGAGGCCTACCAACTAGTCACTCTGGGGTCCTGCAATCAAGAGATGCAGGCCCAGTCTTTCTCACCCAGTCACGAAGACAGCAGGCAGCAGTTCAGCGCCACAGGGCAGCAGTCAATCAGAGCACCAGTCTAGCAGAGTGACAGTCCTTTCAGGGCCACTAGTAGCATTTAATTTACAGGGCATGGGTACCAGGGGCTTACAAATAAACTAAGTATTTTATTTGGGTGAAAGCCAAGTCTATCATATTTAAAGGTTGACGTTCAAGCACCTTAACACTGGTTAGCAGTGGTCAAGTGTGCATAGTCCTAAAACCAACAAAAAGGAGATCAGCAAAAATAGGAGGGTGAAGCAAACTATTTGAGGGAAGACCAACCCTAAGACTAACCGGTCTAACATATGTCCCCTCCAATTAAAAGTGGGGAGAAATTCTCAACCTCCTGGGTGTTCTCATCACTAAGGCAGAAAAAACTGGACAGATCATCAGCATTGGCGTGGTCTGACACAGGATGATATTTCACCGTAAAGTCCATTCCCTGGAGTGAGATGGACCACCTCAACAACTTAATTTACCTATAGGGAGATACTGCAAAAGGGAGTGGGTTTTAGCCCCTTTGAGCTTTGGTATGGGCACCCTGCTAGAGGACTCTTAAGTTTTATCAGAGAAGGGTGGGAGAAACCTTTAAATACCATGCATCCTGCCCTTTGGACATGTAAGGGCCTACTTTCAGGGTGGCTCATAAGTATCGTATAAAAAGGAAGGATAAGGCCTGACAACATTTTTATGTTGCCAAGTCAAATTGGCAGTTTTAAAAATGCCTACCCATTCTGCAGGTGTAGGCCTGGAGTCATGCTTTGCATTATCACTTTTGTGGCAGCACGATACATGCTGCAGTCCACTTGTGACATTTAATACAGGCCCTAGGTACATTTTATATGGTACTCTTGTACCATATACTAGGGACATATGGATAAGTTAAATATGTAGGCAATCTATCTGCAACAGTGGTCCCCAAAAAGCACCACCAGCTACATACTATATACCCTCGCAACTCTCCTGCTGAATTGTATTGTATTGTATTGTATTGTAAGGGGAACTTGTAAAGCGCGCTGACACCGTGGGTTTCCTGGCGCTGGCTGAATACTGAAGAACTAGAGGGGTTTAACCGGATTGAGGGAAGAGCCAAGTTTTTAGGGATTTACGGAAAAGGGTGAGAGAGTTAGAGGTTTTGAGAGAGAGGGGGAAGGAGTTCCAAAGTTTAGGGGCCAGAAATGCAAATCTCCGGCCTCCAGATCTGCAGAGTTTGACGGGGGGAATGAGTAAAAGGTGAAGGTGAGAGGATCTCAGATTCCGTGAGGGACAGTAGGTCCTAATGAGGGATTTCAGGAAGACGGGACAGAAGCCAGATAGAGATTTATAGGTGAGGCAGCCGATCTTAAAGGCTGCCCTCGAAATGACGGGGAGCCAGTGCAGTTTTAAAAGAAGGGGTTTGGCGGATTGCCATTTCGGAATCCCAAAGGCCAATCTCGCCGCTTGATTTTGAACAGATTGTAGTCTGGAAAGAGATGTTTTGGGCAGACCGTAATAGATAGCGTTCGAAAAATCTAAGCGGGAGAGGACAAGGGCCATGATTACTTGCAGGAGAGCTTCAGGAGTGAGGAGATAGGCCACCTTCCTGATCCTGCGCAGCTGGAACATGCAGGAGGAGACAACTGTCCCCACCTGGGGCCCGAGGGAGAGACCGGAGTCAATAGTGACCCCTAGGCTTTTTACCGAGGCCACAGGGGTGGGGGGGAGGCCAAGTTCTACCGGCCAAAAATGCGGACCCCAGTAGGTAGAGCTCTTGCCAGGAAGAAGAAGCTCCGTCTTTACGGGATTCAATTTGAGCTGGTTTTGACACATCCACTGTAGGATGTGGGACATAACTGCCTGGAAGTTGGGAATAGCAGAAGGGGAGTCAAGAGGAAAGATGAGTTGCAGGTCGTCCGCGTAGTTGAAGACGGTGACGTCCCACTGCCTCAGAGAAAAAAGAAGGGGTCGAAGATAAAGATTGAAGAGGAGGGGGGATAGGGAGGAGCCCTGAGGGACCCCACAGGGCAAGTGCTCCCTAGGAGCTCTGAGAGTTCCCAGGCTGAGGGTCTGAGACCTCCCGGTCAGGAAGGATTTGACCCATGCCAGCGCCAGGCCCTGGATGCCAGCTTGCTCGACACGGTGGAGGAGGATGTTGTGGTCCACCGTGTCGAAGGCGGCCGACAGATCTAGTAAAACCAAGGCCTGGGGGGTACCCTTGTCAGCGCCGTCTCTCAAGGCATCCAACACAGCCAAGATCACAGTCTCCGTAGAGTGGCCGGGTCTGAAGCCGGCCTGATTGGCCTCAAGAAAGTTGGAGCTCTCGATGAACTGTGAGAGACAGGCGGTGGCATGGGCTTCCAAGATTTTAGAGAAGAAAGGCAAGAGAGAAATGGGACGGTAGTTCGCCGGAGCGGCGGGATCAGCCCCAGGCTTCTTCAGTAGAGGCACCAGCACGGCCTCCTTGAAGGAGCGGGGTACCGTACCGGACGAAAGAGAAGAATTCAGCAGGGGAAGGATACAGTCGGGTAAAGAATGGCAGATGTCTCGTAGTATGGTAGGGGGACAACAGTCGTCTGGAGATCCAGATTTAACACGGGTGGCCAGTGTGGCGAGGGCGGTAGAGTCTAAGGGGGGGAACAGCATAAAAGAAAGAGCATTGTGGGGGGGAGAGACGGAGCCCACGCCGGGGGGGATAGTCGGAGTGGTGTCTTTGATCAAAGCAATTTTTTGAACAAAGAAAGTGCTCAGCGCGTTACAAGATTCCTGTGTAGGGGCCTGAGTCGGAAGTGTCCTGGGGTCGGAAGTAAATTTGTTGAGGACTTTAAAAATCTCCTTGGACTTGCAGGGGGCAGATAAGATTTTGTCTGAGGCGTAAGCTTTTTTGGCAGCGAAAATAGCTGTTTTATACCTACTACGCGCAGCCACATATACACTTCTGCTAGACAGGCAGTAATCTCTCCTCCACCTGCGCTCAGATCGGCGGAGTTCCAACTGCAGGGTCTTGAGGTGAGGGGTGAACCATTTGTGGGAGTGACGGTGTCGGGATCGGGGGAACTTAGTTAAAGGGGCAAAAATATCGCTGGCTGTAGTGAGCCAGTCAGAAACATGTCCCCGAAGCTCGTCGGTGCTTGAATCGTTGGGGAGCAGGGGACGGGTAAGAGAAAGGTGCAATAGAAGTTTAGAGGAGTCGGCGACTCTCCACTTGCTTCATGAATACATTTGCTTCACCTTCTCTTTTTGAAACACATAGATTTTTCATAATTTCAATGACGTCAGTGATGTTAAACTGTGTGTAGCCAATTTCGATATGTCTCTTGGGGTGGGAGTACATGCACTGGGGCCTGGTTCGCTGTGCCCCAGGACACACAATAAACAAAACAGCAGCACCAGTCCAGAAATAATAGGGGTGACCGCACAAAATGAGGCATTTACCTACAGTATTGTTAGCATATTTGTGTCTATCATCATTCATTGGCTTTCTTGACATCTTAAAATGACAACTATTCATTAAAATCTGGTACTATCACCAATTAACTAGACTTCTCACCCCCCCCCCCAAAAAAAACATAACAACAGAGCAGTGCAAACAGAACCAGCATGTTTAGCAGCATGGATCAAGTCCCCTCAACACCTCACATACATAGGGACCCAACCTCTGGTATCATCCAAGAGCCCCAGGGTATCTCTTCAGTGAGGATGGGACCCTTAGGCACTACTGTTTATCAGAATGTCAGAGGACATGCACATCAGCAGGAAGAAATTTAACCCTGGGCGTAGTTTGCGCAGTAGCGATACGCGTAGCTACGCGAAGTGCACTTCGCGAGCTACGTGTAGCACTACGCGAACTGCGTAGAACCCTGTTCGCACAATGCAAGATGTCGTTTTCTATGATTGCACAGTGCGGACAAGCATCCGGCACTGTGCAATCATTGAAAACGGCATCTTGCACAGTGCGAGCTGTAGTTTTCTGCCGCTCGAGTAGATTTTTACTCGATCTGCAGCTTTCTCAACGCAGACTGGTAGCTTCTTATTGCGAGCGGCCACGACCATACGCGACCATTCGCCATGAGAAACCTGACCTCCCCGTGTTGAGAATCTTGCCGGGAGTTTTATTTTCCACGCTCGCAATCGGCAACTTGATGTTGCTGATCGCGAACGAGGAAAAAGTCTTGCCGGGATGTCATTTTCCTTGCTCGCGGTTGCCAACTTGACGTTGAGGACCACGAGCAAACAAAAAATGACCGCTACACTACACTACGCTACGCTACGTGGGTTTGCACTGTGCTACGTACAATTTGCGTAGTGCGAAGTTGCGGAAACTTCGCAAACTAAGCGAGCATAGCGTGGTGCTTTGTTATGTTATGTTATGTTATGTTAAAGATGCTTGATACCACGCACGGACACCAATTGGTTTCATGGCGCTCAAAGACAAGTGAGGGGGAGACACAGGGGGGTGAAGAGGCTAATCGTAGGCAAGATGGAACAAATGAGTCTTCAGGAGTTTGCGAAAGGTGATGTAGTCTGGGGTGAGCCGAATTGAGAGGGGAAGGGAGTTCCAGGTTGCAGGAGCAAGAAAAGAAAAGCAAGCGCCCCCATGTTTCTTGCGTTTAAACCTGGGAGTGATCAAGAGATTATGGGCAGAAGACCTAAGGTGTCGTGAAGGAACGTGAGGGTGAAGGCTAAGAGAAATAAAGGCAGGGACAGAAGTGGAAAGAGATTTAAAGACAGTGCATCCCATTTTGAAAGTACAGCGGTGCACTACCGGGAGCCAGTGGAGTCTTTTCAACAGAGGAGTGACGTGTTGGAATTTGGGCTGTTGAGAGACCAGTCTGGCTGCCTGGTTTTGCACCAACTGGAGCCGATGAAGGTGGTATGCAGGGATCCCCACGTACAGACAGTTGGCATAATCAATACGTGAGGTGACCAGGGCCATAATGACTAGAATGAGAGCCTCCGGGGATAAGTACCTTCGGATTTTCCCAATTCTACGAAGGTGAAAGAAGCAGGCCGATGTAACGGCATTAATTTGGGGCCTCAAAGAAAGGTCACTAGAAATAATGACGCCGAGGCTTTTCACAGAGTTGACGGGGCAGGGGGAGGGACCAAGGGCCGGGGGCTTTGCCCAGTGTTAAAGAAATTGACAAACATTTGGGTCAGTCCGACAGGGACAATGAGAAGGCTTCACCAGTTAAGAGTCTTCTAGTGTCTGGAAATTAAAAGTCGAGTCAGGAAAATATTTTTTTGTGGAGTATAATACATTAAAAAGAAGAAATGCCAATGTCAAAAAAATGTTGATCACTTTATAGACCAATAGAAAATAGATTAGGTGGAAACAGTAAACAGAGCATTAACTAAGGATGTACCAGTCTAAAATATTTTACTCGGCATGCAACCAATCAGCAACAAAATCTCGAACCAGTGGCTACAATAGCTCATAAAATACTGTCAGGACTTACTCTCTGTTGTTGCTGTGGTAACTGGAGACTCCCACAAGGTATCTTCCATTGGGCACTTGCCAATTGAAATATGCATCAAAGTCATTGACATAATTAGTCCACTGGCAGTCACTGGTCATGTCTGACTTCTGAATGCAGCAGTAAACTTTCCACCTAGGAAACAATATGGCAGAAGTTGTGAATATTGGGAAATGTTCAAAATTGTACTGGGGCCAAGTTAAGAGGGGAGAGGAGGTAGAAGAGATACCCAAGAACAGGGTTAGGGAATTGTGAGAAAGGGGCAAGAAAGTTCATTAACGAAAGATTTAGGCCCTGATTCCTGTAGAGAAATGTACACTTTTAAATAAGTTTAGTCATTTTTTGGTATTCACAAACTATGAGTTTAATTTTACTAATAGTTGGACTGGGAGACTCTGTGCTCATGCGGAGACTCAGCACATAAAAAGATACACCTGGCCTGTCTTTTTAAGTGCAGACTTCTCCGCCCCGACAGCAGGGGATACATGGATATTTTCTATTTGTCAACATCTAACTGTATTGGTATATGCTTCTAAAACGCATGAAGAGATCCCTATTCTATAATTATATATACATAATCCGGCATACATGTTTTATTTTACAAAGAAGCATAATGTTAAGTATAGAGAGACTTGTGAACATATGTTACCTGCCTATACTGACATGCATAAATATTTGAAGCATAAACATACATTTAGTGTTGTATGTTTTTTTATGTACATATTAACCTCACATCCTTATAGAACACATACTCTCAAGTACATAGACACATATTATGTTAATTCGGGTTAACTTGAGGTGGCTATATATATATATATATATATATATATATATATATATATATATATATATATATATATATATATACATATATATATATATATATATATATTTAATTCATTTTACTGATTTTTTTAATTGAAATTGATAACCCAGATTTGTTTTTTTATAGCTTATAAAGGACCACATTGGTGTAAAACATTTAAATTTGGTAAAATAGGTTTTTAAAGGTGTAATTTGTATACATGGAAATGCCTCAATTAATGTAGAAAAGGTAATTTACTAAGCTGAAGTCCTACAGTGGTCAATATCTCGAGTGTTTGGGTACAGTTGTTTAAGTTGTTTAGGATGGTTTGCCGTAAGGTTGTATAAAATAAATGTGTGTCGGTGGCAAGATGTGTTCCCCGGTGGTCCAGATACATTGGGTTATAGCCTCGAGAAATTTTACCTTTCGCATAGCTCGTGTGCCTTTTAGACATGTTTTCTTACAGGTGGTAGTTTGTCTACGTGGACAGATCAGTTTGATGTATCATGTATCGGTTACATGTGAATGTTTCTGCTAGGCAGTATGGATTGACAAGGGATTTAAACATAGAAAGAAGTGATTTAGCCATGGATTTGTTGTCATAGTTAGTGCTGCTATTGTAGGGATTCCATTGGTATGCTTGGTACTGGCTTGGCAACATGCTAGTATACTTAGTTGGTTTGTGGAAGGTAGTGGGTTTCTACCACTAAAAGGACTACATTCATTGTGATCATAGATGGGAGACAGTTTGATTTAGCATCTTTGCTTGGCTATTTAGCAGGGTTGGTTTAGTGCAAAAGTGAAGATGTGGAAACAGATTTTGTTTAGTGTAGCAGTGAGTGTTGACCATGTGTGTACTTGGTACAACTTTTATATAGAAGCACGTCTAAAGGTTGTTTCTGTTAGTGACTGTCTGGAGCAGTTTATGTTTTTATGACCAGTTGGTATGTGTGAAGATTTAGGAAGTTTGCATTAGCTGGATGTCAGAATGGCTAGGATTACCATCCTAAGCATCTCACCCATTGGGATGGTAATATCTGATGTGGCAGGGGTTCTGCTTTCTTTGATATAGCAATCTGTGCAGCATTTAAAAACCATCTAATGCATTAACACACTGAAGCATATATAGGGAGAAGCACCATGTAGAAATGCAAGGCCGGCCCATGATCATCATGTATTTTTTGTTTTCAAATACTACATGATAATGCCAAACCACTAGATTGGTAGCTCGGTGTTTATAGGTGAATATGGCAGCACTGCAGCACTGCAGCACTGCAGGAGTGTTCATGGCAGTGAGAAAGTGGGAATGGATGAGCCTGGGCAGCAGGTAGTCAGTGGGAAAGGATATTTTGTGTGGTGCTGTGTTACTGAGGATAGTTGTGCCCTATGTGGTGGTGGATTCATGTGAAATATCAGGTTTTTAGTGGCAACACTAAAATAAGAGGCAAGTGTAGCTTGACTGTGGTTAGTGTGGGTCCTTATCAGGCGGCTGGTGGCAACGGTTTGATTTCTCTTGGTAATAGTGTATGTGACTAGTCAGTCTGAGATGGTTTGTGCTTGGTTTAGAATGGTCAATGGAACCGCTGGTTCTACAGAGGCTGCGATTGTTGAGAGGTTTCATGTGGCATTAGATTGATGGCAATGGTTTAAAGAGTTGTTGTCATAGCGGAGTTGCATAGCAAGGCTGGCTTTCTACTTTGTGGGTGGCATTACCTCCTGTCCTGAGGCCTGTTGTCATGATAGCTGTCAAAGCCACTGATGACAGATCCAAAAGGGCAGGTGTAGGTGAACTCCTCATCAAAGTTGTTGACATAGGGGCTCCAGTGACATGATGTTGATCCGCTGAAGGTGTACTTGCAGGTGAAATCCCACACGCGGTCCTCATTCGTGTTGTGATGCTGACTATAAAGAAAATGAAACCTGGGTCAATGAAATACTCCTCGCTGAGACTCTGAAATGTCTAATAATAACAAGTGACTATGGTTTGAGTATGAGACATTTTTTACACTACTCTTTATAAGCTTTATGAGTGTGGACTGTTCAATGTCGAGTGGTGCTCATTACATTGTGGAAATATTTAAGATCATCAATTAGAGTACAACAGAACACAACCAACAAACTTTAAGAAATGCATTAATCTTAGTCTAGTGATGCATATCTATTGGTGGTTGTTATGTAGCACCTCCTCCCAACAGAACAGTATGTCGGGTGGTTGTCTCCATACACAATTCAGGATGTCCCAAATGTTATTGTCATTTATCAGTGCGATGCACTGAATAGTACGCGGCAGCATGTTTCCCACGCTGTACACTTTGATCATAGCCTTGGCTTACCATGTATTCAGGTCCTTGTGGAGCCTTTCATTATTCTTGTTGGGTAAGGCTAGCAAGATATTGTGTTAGACTCAATTCTGCCCTCTGTTTGTCTTTACAATGTATTGTGTGTATCCTTTCCAGCAATTGCCCGTCTTTGTAGACCCTTCAGCCGTAGATGTGCAGGAGGTGCAGCTGATGCTTTCTAAGACATGGTCATTCTCCTCTTAGCTAGGATAAATGCAAGGCCAATAAACTTGTTTGCACAGCTGTAATTCCTAGATCTAACAAGTGCCTCAATGGGCAGGACTCGAGTTGCGTCTAGTATCAGAGGCACTAGTTTATTCCGGTATTCACTAATCAAGGGACATTCCTACTTCATGTGGAACACATCTCTGGTGGGGGTTTGGCACATGGGCAGAGATCTCTGTTGTACATGCTTCATGTGCACTTGGGGGAGAGAAAGGCTTAGTGCAGGTAATTAAAATGGATACACTTGAACCTGGGGTTTCTGGACATTTTTGTGGAATATTGCAGAGTTTTCATTCAATCAGTGTCAAGTAGGATATGGGACGCCTTTAAGGCTGTAATCTGGGGACACGGTCTAGGCACACAGGGGCACATACAGAAACAGCTAGAGAGGGACCTAGCACACATAGAGGCCGACTTACTCCGGCGGGAACAAGAGGCAATAGGGGGCGCAGATGGACCACTGCTCACAGCACGTACAGAGCACGCACGACTACTGGAACGGCTATGCCATGTCAATTACACGGCCCACTCGGCGCGCACACACCATCTCAGTGATAAGCCTGGAAAACTATTGGCTTGGCTTATCAAGCAGGAAGACCGCCTGGCGCCTATATCTGCGATATGCACTGACGGAGGTGAGGTGGTATATACACAGGCTCAAATACACGTGGCTTCACGGGCCACTATCAGGCATTGTATCGCTCCCAGCTCCGGGTCTCCACCACGATATTGCGGACTATCTCTCGGCCATACAGGTCCCAGAGCTGACCGCTGAGCAGCAGGATGACTTAGGGGCGCCACTCACACCGAGGAGCTCCGCACCGTTATTTTCGCATTGTCGAATGGTAAGTCCCCAGGCCCTGACGGGTTACCGGCTGAATACTACAAAGCCTATTCAGATGTTCTAATCCCCGAACTGTTAAAAATGTACGTAGCTGCCGCTGACGACTCCGCTCTTCCCCCCACGCCGAATGAGGCCACTCTCATCTCCCTCCTAAAACCCGGCAGGGATGGCACACAAATGGGCTCTTACCAGCCGCTGGCACTATTAAATACCAATTACAAAATACTCGCTTCTGCCTTAGCCCAGCACCTGGCCCCACTGGTCCCAACCCTAGTGCACCAAGACCAGAACGGTTTTGTACCCACGCGTAGTACATCCCATAACATACGCAGACTGTTTAGGGTACAAACTTATGCTACCCACCAATGGCCCCGATCGGGATGCCTTGTCTTGGACCTCGAGAAGGCCTTTGACTCTGTCGAGTGGCCCTACATAAGGGCAACGCTGGAGAAATACGACCTCGGGGACGACTACATCGACATGGTGAGACTGCTTTATCAAAGACCGACCGTGCGTGTGCGCACGGGCAGACTGCTGTCGGACGCAATACAGGTGCGGAGAGGGACCAGGCAAGGCTGTCCCTTGTCCCCGTTGCTATTCTTGATGGCCATGGAACACCTTGTAGCATTATTGAGGGCGCGGGTAGAGGAATGGGGGATCCCGCTGGCGGATGGCCTGCACACGGTCTCGCTCTACGCCGACGATTTACTCCTATACATCAGAGACCTGACCCTTATACCACAATCCCTATCGGATATCTTTCGGACCTTTGAGTCCATGTCGGGACTCAAAGTCAACTGGGCCAAATCAGGAGCGTACTCCTTCAGCCCAGAAACAAGGGAATGCGACATTAACATCAATGGCGGGAGACTCACCTGGTACCCTACAACGTTCAGGTACCTCGGAATACACATTTACAGAGACCCGCTAGACATACTGGAAGGGAACCAGGTCAGGGCTATCTCATCCCTACAAGCGCAAATAAAGTTTTGGAAGACACTCCCTCTGAACGTGCCTAGCCGCATTGCGCTCACAAAAATGATAGTCTTGCCAAGACTATTATATTATTGTGCCAATATCCTAACATATGTTCCAACTCGGCTATTCCGGGAGTTAGAGAAACTACTCCGGAATCTCATCTGGAACACTGGCAGACCCCGTGCAGCCTTGACAAAGCTATATGCCCCCACGGAGGCCGGGGGCCTCGCGGTCCCCAACCTGGAACTGTATTACCTGGCAGCCCAGATGCAGTGGGTGACGGGATGGCTAAGCGACAGGAACCAAGACGATACTGCTACAGACGCCACGGTCTGACCCATGTGCAGACGTGTGCGCTGTTTCACCCCCTCAACAAAGCCCCCTGCCCAACACAGCTACATGTGGCTGTGGCCCGCAGATGCTTCCTAATCGCCTTAAAATTAACATGTGAGGTGAAGCCCTATGCCCCGGCACTCCCACTATTGGGCACCCCCAGATACGGTGGAGAGGTGACAGAGGCAATGCTGGATAGATGAATACAGGCTGGGGTGGAGACGCTGGGCGACTTATACGCGGACGGCACATTGCTTCCCTTTGAGGCACTGGCGAGAGACACAGGCCTACCAGCCGGGCAATTCCTCCTGCATGCGTCCATAACACACACACTCACACGCCCTTGGGGAGACATAACCGAAGAACCGCTGATACATCACCTCATACAATATCTCCATGTTATAGGCAATGGCACACACATGGTCCACTGGCTGACACAGGCTCTTCTGACACACACACAACACTCTACCCAACAATTACGAGATAATTGGGCGGTGGATAGAGGAAGGGCATGGACAGACAAAGAATAGGCAGTGGTGCTGGCCAGCCCAATCAACATCCCACGCAACTCCCGATTCAAGACAATACAATTTTACATACTATATCGTGCTTACCTGTCACCAGACAAGATTAATGCATACTTCTCGGCCACTAATACCGCGTGCCCCAGATGCTCCCTGGTCGATGCAGACCTCCTACACATGCTTTGGGCCTGCCCCATCATATCAACATATTGGAACACAGTGACCACTCTGCTGAAGCAGAGCACTGGCGATGACCTGTCGCACACATGGGAGGCTTGCGTTCTGGGACTATACAAGAGGACCAGATTGAACAGGGTACCGGACAGGTTCCGGGACTTGGGACTAATCACAGCCAAACGCTTGCTCACTAAGCGGTGGAAAAAGAATGAACCCCCACAGGCCAAACATTGGTACGCTTCCTTTGATAACTGGGCGAGGGCGGAAGGCATTGTGCTGTGCAGGGAGGAGGCGGCGGGACTGAGGAAATTCCCCATTGCACAGCTTTGGGACGAAACCCTGAAATCCTTTCAGCAGGCGAGCCTAGAACAAGGGATCACTTGAATGGTGCCCACCTCTGGGCAGGACCTGGGCAATGGCAGAGACAGCATACATCATACCCCCTCTGACGCCTCATCGGCCCAAACTGGCGAAAGACACATCTCGCACCTACATGACGAGACGGTGCTGCAGAGACCTGACATGACACCTGCCCAGGACCCCTAACGCCGTGACGCTGAGCCCCCCGGTGCCCGTCGGACTCTGCCGGACTGCTCCTCCCTCCCACCTCCCCCCCCCCGTCGCCTCCATGGAGGGGATCTGCCCCACAAGAGACCCTGACCACCACGCGCCCTTGCCCCGGAACTGGAAATTTACCTCTGCGGACACACATGGGCATTCTTCCCGACACACCAACCCTTTACACTCGCTCTTTCCTTTTTAAGCCATCATCCTTTCCTTGTTCTCTCTTTTTTGGTTAAGTTTGGGTGTCAAAACAGTTCTCCCCTTTGACACGTTTGCTATGAAACTGTGAATATAACATTAGTTATAACCACCTGTCTACTCAAGATCACCTCACACTGCAACTTAACGCTGGGGGAGACACCGCAGGCTGACTAGCAGATGGGATCAGGGGTAGGCGCACAAACAAAAGAACACGCCGCCCCACATCACATCTCATCCCCATGTCTCAAACCATAATGCACAAGACACCATACGACATCACGCTTGCGGATACAAATGATCACCATCTTGTTCTATATTATCCATTAACCCTATCAAAGCAATGTGATGTGTGCTCAACAACTTACCATGTATTACCAAATGTATTGCATAGTTGGTATGATGATGTGCAGATTATGTCTATCATTTCCTCTTGTACACTAACTAAGCGTGTAATGGACTTAAATGCTGGAAAACTAATAAAATATATTCAAACAAAAAAAATCAGTGTAAAGTAGGATCCTACAAAGTTTTATTTCCCATCATTCTTTTCATTTTGTGATCTTTGTATGGTAGAGTTTCAGCAAAACACAGGAGATCAGGGATATTGCTCTTCTGCCTTACCCTTAAGTGGATATTAGAGGCAGAAGGTTAGAGGTTGATGCTTGGTTTGCCTTTCCCCCATTTCAAAGAAGTAACTCTCACAAGAGAATTGCCTATCTTAAATTGACCTGTTCTGCTATGAAACCAAACTTGTTTCATTGGTTAAACATACATCTGGTACAGTACAGGATGCCTGTAGCTATGAATTCTGCAGCGCTCCGTTGATGCCTATCTCACAGTCACAGCCTCATGGTTTTGTGGGAGGTACCATATCAAGGTTTGCAGCCTTGTATGCAGGCGTGTAGGTTCAGAGGGGTGGTTGGGGTGTGAAACTCACCAAATAAATGCATTCTTGGCTTGGTAGTTGAGTCTGGGGGTCCGAGTTGGGTCCGCTATGTCTCTGTTGATTTTTCTCTTTCTGGTGATTTCACTGTGAGGTTTTAACTTGCCATTTTTTGGATCAGGAACTTAAATATAAGTAAACTGCTGGTGCAAAGAAGACTGATGTACCACAACCCACTGGGGTAATAATTTATGGGAGCAGAACTTTTATCGAGTGAGCCATCATGATTTTTCGGCATACAGCACCACCAAATAAAATTGCCAGCTATTCAAATTCCAGGTGTGGGCTCTTACCTCAGCAGGCACTTTTTTGAATTTGATGTTAGCGGTTCCTCCAGGCCCGCGGTGAAGAGCCCTGCTGCTTTGCAGACCTGCCGCAGTGTCATCGGCACTATGGAGAAGGAACTGGAAGCTGCATTTGGGGGAGTAAACTTCTGGTGCAAAGAAGACTGATGTACCACAACCCACTGGGGTAATAATTTATGGGAGCAGAACTTTTATCGAGTGAGCCATCATGATTTTTCGGCATACAGCACCACCAAATAAAATTGACAGTTATTCAAATTCCAGGTGTGGGCTCTTACCTCAGCAGGCACTTTTTTGAGTTTGATGTTAGCGGTTCCGCCTGGACCGCGGTGAAGAGCCCTGCTGCTTTGCAGACCTGCCGCAGTGTCAACCGGCACTATGGAGAAGGAACTGGAAGCTGCATTTGGGGGAGTAAACTGCTGGTGCAAAGAAGACTGATGTACCACAACCCACTGGGGTAATAATTTATGGGAGCAGAACTTTTATCGAGTGAGCCATCATGATTTTTCGGCATACAGCACCACCAAATAAAATTGCCAGCTATTCAAATTCCAGGTGTGGGCTCTTACCTCGGCAGGCACTTTTTTGAGTTTGATGTTAGCGGTTGCGCCTGGACCGCGGTGGAGAGCCCTGCTGCTTTGCAGACCTGCCGCAGTGTCAACCGGCACTATGGAGAAGGAACTGGAAGCTGCATTTGGGGGAGTAAACTGCTGGTGCAAAGAAGACTGATGTACCACAACCCACTGGGGTAATAATTTATGGGAGCAGAACGTTTATCGAGTGAGCCATTATGATTTTTCAGCATGCAGGCACTTTTTTGAGTTTTTTTATATATATATATATATATATTCACTGAAAAAACCATAGGTTATAGACCATATATAGTTAGGAATTAGCATTTACAAAACCTTGAAAATTCACTGAAAAAACCATAGGTTATAGACCATATATAGTTAGGAATTAGCATTTAAAAAACCTTATTTTACTCACACAAAACCATTGAAATTCCATATATAGTTAGTTGCACTAACTATATATCGCGCACCCGCAATCCACTGCTGATCATGTCACATATTACATCATTCATGACATGGTCAGTGACATCACTGATGACATCACTGATGACATCTCAAATGACATCACTGATGACATCACTGATGACAACATCCAGTGACTGTATTTTTCTGTAAAGTTAAAATATGTCTTGAGTGGATGTATAAGTGTCTGGATGAAGGATTTAGTAGGTGCATGACTGACTGTATGAGTGAGTGATTAAATGTGTCTAACTGAATGCATGGGTTAGTGACTAAACTGTCTTAATTTGTGCATCATTATGTCTGTTGTTCTGTAAACTGCTGCATGTGTTGATCATTAGCTATACGAGAGGCTATATGTGTTATTAATTGGTTGCCCAAGTATTTCTATGGGATATTGAGTTTGTGTGGGGGTGGCTGGAAGGTGTGTGACTCTATGCATAGATGTGTGAGCAGTTTATTCACTAGGTGTATGAGTTCAAGAGTGCATGTGGAAACAGCTACATGGGCAGTTGACTGTGTGCATGAGTGTATTGATGAGTGAATGGATATCTCAATGCTACATGTCATAGTAAGTACATATGTAAAACACAGTACATGTGAGAGTTGGCATATATAAATAACTGTGCATGAGAGCCACTGAATGAGTGAGTGGTTGTATCGATCATTGTGAACTTGTATCAGGGATTGTATAAGAGAGTAAATATGTGTTAGTATATGTTTCAATAAGTAAGGTGTGTTTAACTGTATAGTTGAAGAAATGGAGGTGAGATTGTTTCTTTGCATGACTGACTGGGTGTGTGAGTAACTCCATGGATGAGTGGCAGTGTGTGAGTGTCTGTATACACTGAGTGTATCTAAGGTTATATTAGAGTCTGAAGAGGTTTATCGTATTAGCACAAGAATGATGTCAAATGAGATGTCATCAGTGATGTCATCAGTGATGTCATTTGAGATGTCATCAGTGATGTCATCAGTGATGTCACTGACCATGTCATGAATGATGTAATATGTGACATGATCAGCAGTGGATTGCGGGTGCGCGATATATAGTTAGTGCAACTAACTATATATGGAATTTCAATGGTTTTGTGTGAGTAAAATAAGGTTTTTTAAATGCTAATTCCTAACTATATATGGTCTATAACCTATGGTTTTTTCAGTGAATTTTCAAGGTTTTGTAAATGCTAATTCCTAACTATATATGGTCTATAACCTATGGTTTTTTCAGTGAATTTCAATGGTTTTTTAATAGCAAATATCATAAGCTGTCGAATGTCAAGTACGTGGTAAGTGAAAACATTTTCGTGTTTATGCACACTGATCTGCTTTGAATGGTGCCCCCCCCCTCATTTCTATTAGGAGTACTCTCTCTTTGCAGATAGTGAAAGGTAGTTAACGCAGGCGTTTGCCCCCGTTGTAATCCGTCGTGCCTGCTTCTCTCTCCATTTGATTGATTGTTATCCAAGTATTTACTGTTTTAGAATTAGTTCTCTTTGGTTCATTCTCTATTTACAAACAAACACAGAGTCGCAATACTCTGTTTAGTCTTTGCAGATAACGAAAAATCGTGTAAAAAAAAAGAAAAGGAATCGAGCAAAATCAGTAGGCCACTAATGGGATCTCTTTTTGACCTCGCTAAAATAGAAACATTAGGAACAACCCCTCATGACAAATACAAAACTAGTGAGATGAACTGAACTCCACACAATGATGGCTGCAAAACAGCTCGGCTCCGCCACCCACCCCGCCAAAAATAACGATAAAGAACGGCTGCCATGATTGGTTGCGGAATGACCACGACGGAGCTACGAAATGGTGCTGCTCTCATGCTAACCCCAGCTTCAGTCTGAAACATCCAGAAACACTGTAGACTACCAATTCGATCAGTTCCGGTAGCGCCCCAATGTAACCCGGTAGAGAAGAACTAGCCCTCCCCTCTTTGACTGATGGTTCTTGTTGCCTGTCCCTTCTGTTGCCATTTAACAGAACTATTTAGCCTGCTGAAAGGGGTTGTGTTCCGACCGCTGGTTGGTGGAGACATTTTGACTATATTCTGTACCTGCGTTGTCGCATAATGCGTCATATGACGCGCCGCGTTAGCGCATCCGGAAGTCATCCGGGGCGCGCAGCGCGTAACGTAAGCATAACAAGTCATGTGACTTGTTAATAAAACTTTTCATTGGTTCATTTTACTTTTCTTATTGTAATGATGAAAGGCTTGGTCATATGACCTAAAAATTACGCTTTTCATTACTTCCGAACATTATTTTTTCTTAAATATATGTTATAATGTTCCAGGCTAATGTACTTTCCCGGAAATTTTACAACTGTCCTGCAAGTAAAATATATTCTTTTTTCGAGAAAAAGAGCGTTTCTTCGTCCCATGACGGAGCCGTTGAGCAAAAGAGGGTCGACCTGCTGTCTTAGTCGCCGATACGCCTGAATATGAGATTCTTATCGATCACTTTATGTTGCAGGAATAGAAAACACAACAGCCCTTGACCATTTATCTTTACTGCGTTCCTTCGTATTATACCTTTTACCCTTCATGTAATTGGTCTGCTTTATTTCACTTGCCTTTTAATGATTCTAAAACAGTCACTATTATTAAAAACTTTACCAATGTATATACTACTACCATGTTTTCTTTTAAAAACCTTTATTGTGAAAATGTCATTATACAAATACGAGCCTATAACCACGTGGGCCTGCCACAGAGCAAACTGTAATCGTATATGATGAATAGACATTTACACTGTAGAGGAACGTAACGGGCGGGCCATTAGGTTGCAAGAACTAAGGTGTCTAACAGTTACGGAATCGGTGGACGTACATTTTATAATTAAAATACGACAGGGCCAGTTACAATAAAATTATCTAGATATACATTTGCGGGCAAGTACCATGGGTGACGTTAATTCGAACTTTCAACAGTACAGTAATCAATAACACATCAGAACTTAATATCAATAGGGATGTCGAAATAGTCAATCAATTCTCGTCCCCGCCCGCCATGTACTTCAAAACTGCATACGTATCTCGTGATTTCAAGGTTCTGCAACCAGTACACAACAAGGAGTTACGAGTCCCATTTATTCCGGCGCCATTTTGGGCGAGGACGGGCAGGTCCAGGATATAGTCAAAATGTCTCTACCAACCATCGACTATGATGATGTTCATATGCTGTATTTATTAGAGTAACACTCATCTGTCCACATGAAATTAATTTGCCACAATCTAAACATGTCATTTTAATCTTTCCAAAGTTCTTCTAAATATTTGGGACCGTTTCCCTTGCCTCTGAAGCTCTCAGTGCCACTTCTTTGATGAATGTACTAGCAGGTCAGGGGTTCTCCTCCAAATCTCTCTTTTATGCAGCACTATAATTAATTGGTGCCACCTCTCCATATGACGATGCATGGTATAGTTACCACAACTATATTTTTTTTCGGTTCCTCTGGAGAGTTCATCGTGGCAGATGAAGCGTGTAACGTACCGGGCATTTACCTTTTTTTGCATGTACAGGAAAGGAAAAAAAAATCGAGCGTCCGAGTTCTAAGGTGTCCCAGGGCCATTTTAGTGGACCAGGCCCAAATCCAAAGAACAGGCCGCCATTTTGAGAGTCCTCTTGCAGCCGCCTGTCGCTGTAGCATCAAGAGCAGCCGAAACTCAGCTGAATGGCAACTGAAACGGTAAAGGGGCGCCCCACTACAGCAGACGAGCCTCCACCTAGGAAGGCCCATTCACGCCGGCTCCCCCCCCCTTCGGGCACCCCACGCCGTTATTCGGAGCAGTATTGTAGGATGGCCACACCAGTGCGGCAACTTGCTAGACATCACCTCGGTGGTAACCGAATCTCAACGCCTTGTGGTGTCTTCTATTCAAAAAACATTGTTATGCTGCCTTCGACCTATTCGCCGCAAGTGCGCACACAACTCAACTGCATAGCTTGCTAGACACCACCTCGGTGCCATCCGGATCTTGGAATGTCAGCACCTTTTGGTGTCTTCTCTTCAGAAAATATTGTTGCGCTGCCTTTGGCCCCATTCGCACATCAGTCCGCTACTGACGCCATCTCACAGGCTAATGGGGCGCCCCACGCCGACTTTCAGCATTGTAGAATGACCACACCAGTACAGCAACTTGCTAGACATCACCTCGGTGCCATCCGGATCTCGGCGCCCCACTGCAGATGAAGTGCCTCTCAACTATGAAACCACCACGGTGACATCCGGATCTTGGCGCGTTGTGCTGCCTTCGGCCTATTCGCACATCGGTCCGCTACTGACGCCATCTCACAGGCTAATGGGGCGACCCACGCCGAGTTTCAGCATTGTAGGATGACCACACCAGTACAGCAACTTGCTAGACATCACCTCGGTGCCATCCGAATCTTGGAATCTCAACGCCTAGTGGTATCTTCCATACAAAAAATATTGTTACGCTGCCTTTGGCCCCATTCGCACATCAGTCCGCAACTTACCGCATCTCACAGGCCAACGGGGCGCCCCACGCCGACTTTCAACATTGTAGGAAGGCCACAGAAGTGCGACAACTTACTAGACACCACCTCGGTGCCATCCGGATCTTGGCGCGTTGTGCTGCCTTCGGCCTATTCGCACATCGGTCCGCTACTGACGCCATCTCACAGGCCAACCGGGCGCCCCACGCCGACTTTCAGCATTGTTGGATGGCCACACCAGTGCGGCAACTTACTAGACACCACCTCGGTGCCATCCGGATCTTGGCGCGTTGTGCTGCCTTCGGCCTATTCGCACATCGGTCCGCTACTGACGCAAACTCACAGGCCAACGGGGCGCCCCACGCCGACTTTCAGCATTGTAGGATGGCCACACCAGTGCTGCAACTTGCTGGACACCACCTCGGTGCCATCCGGATCTTGGCGCGTTGTATTGCCTTCGGCCTATTCGCACATCGGTCCGCTACTGACGCCGCCTCACGTGCCAACGTATTTTCTACGCATTTTATACCCTATGCCGCATAACAGGTCATGTGACTTGTTTATAAAACTTTTCATTGGTTCATTTTACTTTTGGTTTCCTAATGATGGAAGGCTTGATCATATGACCTAAAAACAACACTTTTCATTGGATGAAAACTTTTTTTTTTTTCCCAAACGATGAAAGCCCCACCTTGTTTCTGGATGTTTCAGACTAAACTGGCGTCAGCATGAGAGCACCACCATCTCGTAGCTCCGTCGTGGTCATTCCGCGAGCAATCATGGCAGCCGCTCCCCACCAGAAGCCTGCAGGAGTCGGGGCCCCCAAAACTTTTGATGAATTCTCAAGGCGGAGGGGACGCTTTCGAGAATGGGGTCCAAGACCTAGCAGACAAGCGTCCGATTTCCAAGGTGTCCCAGGGCCATTTCAGTGGACCAGGCCCAAAAAGGAAAGAGCCTGCCGCCATTTTGAGAGTCCTGTGACAGCCGCCTATCGCTGCACCGCAAGAGTGGGCGCAACTCAGCTGAATTGCGGCTTTTGACACAGTGGACCAAAAACGGACGGAATGGCAACTGAAACGGTAAAGGGGCACCCCACTACAACAGATGACACTCCACCTGGAGAGGCCCGTTCACGCCGCCTCCCCCGGGGCGCCCCACGCCGTTATTCGGAGCAGCATTGTAGGATACCAAAACCAGTGCGGCAACTTACTGGACATCACCTTGGTGCCATCGTTCTGCTGCCTTGGAACTATTCGCACAACAGTTTGCTACTGATGACCCACCCCCCGCGACGCCCCACGCCGTTATTTGCTGGGTGGCAACTTACTAGACATCACTTTCGTGTCATCTAGATTTCGGCGCGTTCTGCTGCCTTGGAACTATTCGCACAACAGTTTGCTACTGATGACCCACCCCCCGCGACGCCCCACGCCGGAAATCTGGACGTTGTGCTGCGTTGGGACTATTCGCACAGCCGACCGCTACTTCGTTGTTTTTCCCTAAAAATGTTTATATGTTATTACTATTTTTGTTTTCTTGTATATATTTATAAATTATTAAAGTTTTATAATCTTACTACTTTGTCGGAGTGCTATATATTTTTAATGTGACACATAATTGTAAAAACTTTGATGTACAAAGAGTCATCCCTGGAATCTTCCGCTTCACGCTCGGTCCCCTCCCCAATCACAATACAGGATGGTTTTCAGATAATAGCAACGCTTCTGCTGTGACGGATCTCATCGAGTGTGGGCCTTGAACTATTATAACTCCTTTGAAGAGGGGTGATTCTTTACAGCTGTGGCCATAAACTACATCTGCAGGGCTAGCTGATAGCCTAGGACCGGCCTGGACAATCGGACACAGAGGAAAAGAAGTGTCAGAGGGTGCGGTAGTGAATAGGGCGAAAGGGAGGTGTCGGGCGGGCACAGGGTGTGATTCTCAGGGAAGAGCAGCGCAGATGGGGGGAGGTTTATTACCCATGCATAAGACAGAGAGCGGGGGTGACCACTGCCTGGGTGAGATGCTTGCGAGGGTGGGGAGCCATGCTAAGGATCGACAGCGTGCAGAGAGTGGGTCTGGTCAAGGCATCTAAAATGGCTGCCGTGCACGACAAAAGTGTGGCATTTGAAAAAAGACAAGATGGCGCAGACAATGTTTTTCAACACTTCCTGATTTCCTTCGAATCGAACGTTAACAGACGTTGGGGCATATTACCAAAGTTAAGCGATATTTATCCCTAACGATGCATTGCAAAGATTTTTTTACCGTCAGAAATTATCGCAGATAAACCTTGCTATTATCAAGGTTTATCGCAAATACGATAAAAAACGACCGCAATGCATTAATATCGCTGAAAACTCAGCGATATTCATGCATTACCGAGCTAATGCTCTTAGCCATGTTATCCACCTCCCATTGGATAACATGGCTAAGAACTGCTCAGGGCAGGTGCTAGCTTTTGGAGATATTCGCGCTTATCTCGAATATTTCCAAAAGTTGATAATAGGAGATAACGATGTTAGCGACTGTTTCCAGTCGCTAACATCTTGGCATGCCCACTTTGCATGTCATTAGTGATAAATATCACTCACATGCAAAGTGGGGCCCAAGATGGTCGCTATCTCCTACTAGCCGTCGATAACTGGTGTTAGCAACAGCTAGGTAATACAGATATAATTTTATCTCCGCGAAGCGGAGCGCTGTTACAGATATATATCTTGTTTTTGAACGTTAATTTCTCAAAATGCACTGAAGCACATATATTGAGACCTAGCAAAGGCACATCGGGCTACCAGTCCCTAATATTTTACCAAGTTTCATGCAAATCCATTCAGCCGTTCGATTATTATTATTATTATTTTTTTTTGCCCCGCAGGGCCCTTTTAAAACCTCCACATCAAACCTAGGGGGTCAGCGAGGATCTGCTATGCCCCCTTATGGTCATTTGCCCCTTCGCTTTGGCCTCCTCTTGTCTCTCGATCCTACCGAGAGACAAGATGGCGGCCGCTACGTACTGTTTGGAATGTTTACAGACACCGGAGAGCCAATCAGCTTCGCTTCGCAAAGCTCCGTAACGCGAAAAGTACGCGAAGCGGTGCGCTGTTACAGATATATATCTTTTTTTGAACGTTAATTTCTCAAAATCCACTGAAGCACATATATTGAGACCTAGCAAAGGCACATCGGGCTACCAGTCCCTACAATTTTGCCAAGTTTCATGCAAATCCATTCAGCCGTTCGATTATTATTATTATTTTTTTTTTTTGCCCCGCGGGGCCCTTTTAAAACCTCCACATCAAACCTAGGGGGTCAGCGAGGATCTACTATTCCCCCTTATGGTCATTTGCCCCTTCGCTTTGGCCTCCTCTTGTCTCTCGATCCTACCGAGAGACAAGATGGCGGCCGCTACGGACTGTTTGGAATGTTGACAGACGCCGGAGAACCAATCAGCTTCGCTTCACAAAGCTCCGTTGCGCGAAAAGTACGCGTCCTGGAGCGCTGCCCGGTCCGCTGTTACAGATATATATCTTTTTTTAAACGTTAATTTCTCAAAATCCACTGTAGCACATATATTGAGACCTACAAAAGGCACATCGGGCTACCAGTCCCTACAATTTTGCCAAGTTTCGTGCAAATCCATTCAGCCGTTCGGGCTAAAAGTGAGGCCAACCGCCCTATGGAAAACTCAATGTTAAAAACACGTTTTGGGACCCCCCTTTTTTCTCGACCCCCCCTGGACGAACCCCCCCCCCAATTTTCAGGGGCTGCTCAGAAACAAAATGTGCCATTTTCCAGAAAATTTCAGCCAATTCCGTCCACAAACGCCAAAGTTATTAGACATAGAATTTTCAAAAAACCCATAGAGAAAAAATCCTAACTATATATACCTACTGGCGACCGCCAGTAGGTAATATATATATATATATATATATATATATATCACACCAACACTTCCTTCCTCGAGAAAGATCACCACGGACACCTCACATGATTTGGAGCAAGTTTAATCATATAGTCTGCACAGCAACGCGTTTCGACTTAACGTCTTGATCACACTAAAGAAGCTACACAGTGACCACGCTTAAGTATATTGTTGTGAATAAACATCAACAAAGGACTCACACCATAGTGAAAAATACAGAAAATGATAAACAGTGGTTCCGCCATTTTTGCCTAGTCACAGACAGTACAGGTAATAGATATAAACAGTTACTATCATACCTTGCCAATGTTGGTTCGCTTGAAAATACCTATACAATTGCAAACAATAAATAATTGCAAAAGAATATATATGTTACGTCCCATAGGTAAAGTTATATAACGCCCCAGTGGGCACTTGTTATATACATAATGTCCAAGCATGACCAACCAACGGCCCGGAATGTACATATTATTCATTGAGTATTGTTTATTTGTTTATTTTTTTAGGTGGTGGCACGTATTCCTTGTTGAAAGTGGTTTGGACTTTGCCTATACAAGACATTTTCGAACATTATAAATGTATATTATTTGCCCACTGGGGCTATACTTTCCGGGCCGTTGGTTGGTCATGCTTGGACATTATGTATATAACAAGTGCCCACTGGGGCGTTATATAACTTTACCTATGGGACGTAACATATATATTCTTTTGCAATTATTTATTGTTTGCAATTGTATAGGTATTTTCAAGCGAACCAACATTGGCAAGGTATGATAGTAACTGTTTATATCTATTACCTGTACTGTCTGTGACTAGGCAAAAATGGCGGAACCACTGTTTATCATTTTCTTGTATTTTTCACTATGGTGTGAGTCCTTTGTTGATGTTTATTCACAACAATATACTTAAGCGTGGTCACTGTGTAGCTTCTTTAGCGTGATCAAGACGTTAAGTCGAAACGCGTTGCTGTGCAGACTATGTGATTAAACTTGCTGCAAATCATGTGAGGTGTCCGTGGTGATCTTTCTCGAGGAAGGAAGTGTTGGTGTGATAGTTTACAGGGCTTCCGGTGCCCTGATCACGGACCGCCCTATTGACGGCTTCTTCTGTACCGGAGCTGGGTTGCTTATATATATATATATATATATATATATATATATATATATATATATATATATATATATATATATATATATGTATTACCTACTGGCGGTCGCCAGTAGGTAGTTATAGTTAGGATTGATTTCCATGGGGAAATCGCAACATTCTATTTGGAATAACCTTGGCGCCGGTTGAGGAATCAGCCTGAATTTTTCAGCAACTTTGCCTCGCGGCTCTCCGCTCCTTCCTTGAAAGTTTGGGGGGGATTTGTCAAGCGGGGGCCGAGATAATTTCCATAGGGCGGTCTGTCGCACTTTTAGCTCGAACGGCTGAATGGATTTTCACCAAACTTGGCAAAATTGTAGGGACTGGTAGCCCGATGTGCCTTTGCTATGTCTCAAGATATGTGCTCCAGAGGATTTTGAGTAATTTAGGTTCCCAAAAAATTTATATATCTATAGCCGCGCCCCGGTACGCGCACCGGGGAGCGCTCCGGGCGCGCCACGCGACTTGCGCACGGCAAGCTGATTGGTTCTCGGGTGTCTGTAAACATTCGTAACAGTCCGCAGCGGCCGCCATCTTGTGTCTCGGTAGGATTGAGACACAAGAGGTGGCAAAAATCAAAGGGGGAAATGAGCAAAAGGGGGCAGGGTACACCCCCCCTGACCCCTAGGTTTGATGTGGGGGCCATAAAAGGGTCCCGCGGGACAAAAAAAAAAAAGTACTTTTTTTTTTCGATTTTCGGTACGCGCACCGGGGAGCGTACCGGGGAGCGTACTTTGGTGAAAAATAGTGAAAATAATAGTGTAAAATAATCATTTTGGGGGGCGTGGCTTAGCGGGCGATCATGGCGGACGTAGCTGCCTAAGAGCTCCCGCCGGCCCGCCGTTTATCCTGGAATTATCCTGGCCCCTGAACCCCGATAGGTGTACCGTGTCCGAGGTGGTCGTGGCGGAAGACACCGGGAATCGTCCGGTGCCGGAGACAACGCACCGAGACCTTCTGCGGCGGTGGGGCAAGTGAGTGCAGCGAGCGGCCTGGTGCCCGCCGAACGAGCCGGGGCCTCAATTTTGGCACCCCTGACCAGAGGACCTGACCCGGAGCCGACGCTGCCGCTCCCTGGCCGCGTTCCGGGGCTGCCTGCGGTCGGCGGCCCTCAGCGGAGTGCCCTGCCCATCCTTACATTGCCGGCGGTGGGGGCCTGGGCCGGTGGGGGGCCTCGGAGGGGCTGCGGCCTACCTGGCCTTGCCGGAGCCGGGGCCTCGAGTTTGGCGACCCCCGCCTGAGATCATCTACGCTGGTGCTCGGACGCTCTGCTGCTGCGGTCATCGGCACCCTTTGCCTTCCGGGGGCGCGGCGCCCCCCCACCGCTGGCGGGCGCGTCACCCTCCACTGGGACTGGCGGCGGCGCTCCGCTGCCGGTGAGAGCTGCATCCTCCATTCTTGTTCGCTAGCGCTGTGGGGGCTGTTGCGAGGAGCTGTGCCGGAGGGGGACGCCGCAGACATTGAACATTTGACCAGTGCCTCTCCTCCCACGGCTTGGCTGGGCTCTGCGGGTGGTGCGGACGCGGAGAAGGGACCGGAGCGGCAGGGGCGGCCTGGTGGCCCGAGCGCAGCCGGGACCCTGATTTTTGCAGCCTGTGCTGGCCACGAACCGGGGCTGCCTGCTCCTGACGACCTACGGAGGGATCCCCTGCCTTTCCTCACCATATTCGCTGTGGGGCCTGCGACTGGAGGGGGTGTCGGAAGGTCTGCGGCCTACCTGGCCTTGGTGAAGCCGGGACCTCTAGTTTGGTGGTCCCTGCCCGGAGTCACTGGCCCGGATCCATTGCCCTGGTGAGTGGACACAGCGGGGCCCCCCGGGACCGGAGGGGTCAATCAGGTGCCTGGCCCAGATAATTGCCCTATCCTGCTCCTGTGGTACCTGGGGCGGCGGTTGGTGAACTTGTGGCTTGCACTGGAGAGGCCCATATCTGCGCCGCGCCAGGAGTGCCGGTGGGCGCGAAGACGACTTCCTACGCCTTGGCGGGGCGGCATTGCCTGGGGTATACCCGATCTGTGGGCCGGTGGCGAGGGACTCTCGAGCGGCCTGCTGTGTTCGGGACGCCTCGGCCGGGGCCTGGTTGGTGGACTATCGCGAGAAGCGGCCCTGATACAGGTGCGTGTCACTGCTCTGCCGTCTGAGCGGCCGCCATGACGAGGGGCACGGCCGCCGCTAAGACAGGACCCATTGACAAGTTCACTGGCCATGGTGGAGGAGCCGGGGCGGCTGGTGGGGGTCCTCCTGCTGGCCCAGACAACGCGGCGTTGATGTCGGCCATTACACAGTCCCGCGACATGCTGGATGCGAAAATTGGTGCGGTGGGGGCTGATGTGATGCTGCTGCGCCAAGATCTTCGCAATGCAGTCGCCCGCATTACTGAAACTGAGACCAGGGTCACGGCAGTGGAGGGAGATGTTGGTGTCCTTAAGAAGAAGATTGCCGACATGGAACAGATCCAACGGGGCCTGGCGCATCGTGTGGAGGATGCCGAGGGGCGGGCGAGGCGGAACAACCTGCGCTTCGTTGGCTTTCCGGAAGACTGCGAGAATGGGCCTATGGACGCTTTTCTGACCCGGTGGCTGGAGAGCTGGCTACCACCGGACTCCCTGTCGCGATGCTTCATAGTGGAACGTGCCCACCGCGCCCTGACACAGAAACCGCCGGCCGGGGAACGGCCTCGCCCGATCATCGCCAGGCTCCTCAACTTCCACGACAGGGACGTCATTCTCCGGGAAGCGCGGCTGAAGGACACCCTGCTGTATGACAATCATAAAATAATGATATTCCCGGACTATACCAAACTGGTCCACCAACAGAGGCACTCCTTCCTAGATGCCAAGGCCAAGCTGCGTGGCCTGAAAATTCAATACTCGCTGCTCTACCCGGCCCGCCTCCGGGTGATCTTCAACTCCAAGACCCTCTTCTTTGATACGCCGGAGGCCGTCTTCAACTGGACCGATGAGACAGTCAGAATCCGCCCTCACGTCCAACCGGGGCTGCACTCTGGATCGTCGCGTGGCTCGTCTCAGGACAGGAGCAACCCGCCTGGCAAAGGGAAACGTCATCGCAAGTCTCGCTCCCGGCGGAGGTTCCTGTCCCGGGACCCCCTTTTGGGGGACACACAGCCTGATACGGATCAATCTAGTGGAGGCTCCTGATCGCCCGTCATGGGGACTGTCTGCTGGTTGCCTTCTATATGTGACTCTATCTGGCAGAGGCTGAGCGGTGGTCGGTGGGACATACATCGGCTGGTGCAGTATTGACCTCTTCTTGGCAAATGCCGGGGCCGTCATGGTCTGTAACATTCTTGTGGTGCTTTGTTTATGACTCTGCTGTATGTTTGTTGGGGTTCGGGGCGCGTACTTTGGGCTGCCTCCTCCTGTTGGACCTGGGAGGTGGTTCTGGGAGTGCGTCTGATTAGTTCGGGGGGGGACTAGTTGGGATCCATTGGTATGGCTGGCTTTGGGCGCTGTGTTTTGGGCCTGAAGTACCGTATACCGCGACAGATACTTCATTGTTCCTTGAGGTATGGGGGTGGGGGTGGGGGGAGCTGGGGTGTTTGGTTGCTTGTGGGTTGGGTCGGGATTGGAGGGGTAGTGGGGTTTGGGGCTTCGGGGTTTGTGGGGTTTGGGGTTCTGGTTCTGGGGGGGCACGTGGTCTCTGTGTATTTTGCAACTGTGGGGTCTGGGGCATGGGCCGGGGGTCGGGGAGTGTGGGGATGGGAGCATTGTGATCATGGTTGATGTCCCACACTTGGCGCCCAATGGCGCTCTTATGCGTGTTCTTAGCTGGAATGTACGGGGACTATTGGACAACATTAAACGGGGAGCGGTGCTTCGCTGGGCTAAGAGGGACTTGGCAGATGTGCTCCTTCTTCAAGAGACGCACATGCTGGGTACGAAGGCCCTGAGTTTGCAGCGCTTTGGCTTCCATCAAGTGTTCCATGCCGGATTTACCAGGGGCTCCAGGGGTGTGGCCATTCTTATTCATAGACGGCTGGCATATGTACATGAGCGTCAGTGGCTCGACCCCCAGGGACGTTTTGTCTTTATCCAGGGGAAGGTCGGTGTGGAGCCGGTTGTGTTTGGCTGTGTGTATGCCCCCCCCCCCTTGCAATGGGCCTTAGCTGAACGTTTGTTTGCCTTATGGGCTGAGTTCCCCCGCTCCATGGCTGTGATTGGCGGAGACTGGAATGATGTGATGGATGTGGCTTTGGACCGGCAGAGGAGGCCTGGAGTGGCACTTGTGTCTTCCCCTGCACGGTTGGGGGCTATGGTTGATGGTCTGGGCTGGGTGGATGTGTGGAGACATCTGCATGCGGAGCGGCGAGAGTACACCTTTGTCTCGGCTGTTCATGGCTCCCTTTCGCGTTTGGATTGTGTGTTTGTCCCGAGGGCTTTCCTTGACAGGGTGAGGGGGGCAGCGATTCGGCCTCGCGGGCTCTCTGATCATTCCCCTGTGGCAGTACAAATTGACTTGTGCAAAGCACGTTCCCCTTTCAGATGGCGAATGTCCGCGTGGCATCTGCAGCGCCCTGATTATTCCCAACATCTGCGTAGCGCGATCGCCCATTATTGGCAAGACAACCTTACCGGAGGGATGGATGCGGTGACAGTCTGGGAGGCTATGAAACCCACCCTGCGGGGCATAGATATTGCTTGGTGTGCGTCTGCTCGCCGGACTCGGCTGGGAGGCGTTGCTGCGGCCGCAGAGCGGGTGGAGGAGCTCGAGGCTCGGCACAGTGAGGCGCCTGATGATATGGCACTGCGGCTGCTCCTGCAGGCGCAACAGTCCTATTCCTCGATCCTGTTGGACGAGGCTCGTCAGGCGTGGTTGGCCACCCGTAGTAGGGTATACCAGTGGGGCGACAAGTCTTGCACCATGCTCCATAGGCTGTGCCAACAGAACCTACAGCCTCTTACGCTGCCGGGCCTTGTTGATGGTGCAGGAGTGGCGATCACGGATCCGGCAACTCTTGCAACGAGTTTTGCGCGTTACTATGGGCACCAGTATGCCTCTCGGGAGAGTCTCTCCCCTACCATTATCGCGGATTATATTGCGTCGGTTCCCCCATCAGCTGTCTCTGATGAGGTGCGCGAGGCCCTGGACCTTCCCCTGTCGGCTGAGGAGCTGGGTGACGCACTGGGTCAGTTAAATGTAGGCAAGGCACCGGGGCCAAGCGGATTCCCCAGCAAATTTTATAAGAAGTTCCATCTGCAGCTCGGGCCGCACTACTTGCGGGCCCTGGAACAGGCACGAGAGCATGGCCACCTCCCACCGGACTGGCGTCATGCTGAAATAGTGGTGTTTTTGAAGCCAGTTAGGCCCCCTGATCGTCATGACTCCTATCGCCCCATATCCCTCATCAACTTCGAGGCCAAGCTCCTGGCAAAAGCGCTGGCGAACCGCTTACTTCCACACATTTCAGCCCTTGTCCATCCAGATCAGGCGGGTTTTATGCCGCGCAGGGCGACGAGACACAATATACGACGGGCGCAGGCCGCGATACAAGCGATTGAGTCTTCAGGGGACCCGGCGGCGCTCCTGCTGGCTGATATTGATAGTGCCTTCGATTCGGTCAGCTGGACCTTTCTTTTTGCTCTGTTGCCACTGCTGAACCTTGGCCCGATCTTCCTCTCATATGTCAGGCTGCTCTACACTGAGATCACGGCCTCGGTGCGTATCTCGGGGACGGCGTCGGCTCGTTTTCCAGTGTCTAGAGGCACACGTCAGGGGTGTCCGCTCTCCCCTTACCTTTTCGCGCTGGCCATGGAGCCGCTGGCCGCCAGGGTGCGCCGCGATGAGCTCTACCGTGGCTTCGTCTGGGGTGCGGATCATTCAGACCGCATAGCTCTATATGCGGATGATGTGCTATTTTTCATGACTGACCTGCAGCGTACGGGTCCTCGTGTCCTGGAATTGATGCAGGAATTTGGTCGGGCATCGGGGCTCTTCCTTAACCCGCGCAAATCGACCCTGTGGGTGCTGGGGGGTGCGGCAGTGGCCTGCCCTTGGGCTGCATCCCTTCAGGTGGCTGTGGAGGGTGTGAAGTACCTGGGTGTCTTCCTCTCTGCCTCGCCTGCAGTGGCATGGGACCGGAACATCCTGCCGGTATGGGATCGGGTCCAACTGGACGTCAAGACATGGACGCGCATGCCTCTTAATATCTACGGCCGGTCGGCCATCTTCAAGATGGTGGCTTTGCCCCGTCTATTATATCAACTGCAGAATCATCCCTTCCAGGTTGACCCGCAGTGGTTCCGTACTGTTAATTCTGTGCTGAGCCGGTTTCTGTGGGCTGGCGGTGCCGCCAGGGTAGCGCTGCGCACATGCTTCCTCTCTACCTACTGTGGCGGTTTGGCGGCCGCGGATATTTTGTCTTACTATCAGGCCTCCCATCTCCTTGTGCTTAACGAGTGGTGGTATGGGGACCGTAGTGATCCGGCTTATGCCCTTGAGCATTCACTGATGGGTGGCGCCTCCCTTCACACCCTGCTGTACTCGGCTAGGCGAAGGCGACTGCTTCCGCAAGTCACCCAAGTGGTCTTCGCTGTCTGGCGGCGGGCCCTGCACCGGGTGGGCTGGTGGGGTCGGCTTACAGCTGAAACCCCGTTGTGGCGCAATGGCCTGTTGCCGGCACTGGCGTCTCTGTCCGGATTTGACGGCTGGGATGCGATCGGGATCTCGTCCCTAGGTCATGTCCTCTCGGGTACTACCCTAAAGTCCTTTCGGGATCTTAGCTCCGAATTTAGCATGCCCAAGACCCAGTTTTTCCGCTACCTTCAATTTCGCCACGCTCTTACTCCTAGCCTGGTGGGCCTGGAACAACTCCCTGACTTTAGTCCTATTGAGGCTAAACTGTTTATGGGAGACCTAGGTGACAAGAAGGTCTCGCAGATATATTGCTCTCTGGTCACTCACTGTTCCCCTTCCCTTGCGGCGCTGAGGGCCTCTTGGGAGGGTGATGTTGGTCCATTGGATGATGACGACTGGCGTGAGGCCTTGGAATCTCCCCGTGGTGCTGCTATAGCCATCCGCCTTCGCTTCATCCAGTTCAAATACCTCCACCGGGCTTATTATACTAGACACCGCCTATGGCGGGCGCGCCTTGTTGCAACTCCGGAATGCCTGAGGTGTGGTTCTGAAGAGGGCACCCTGTTTCATACGGTATGGTCCTGTGAGAGACTGACTAGATTCTGGGCTGGGGTTTGGGACTGCCTGTCAGAGGTGTTGGGTTGGGACCTACCCCGTACCCCCAGGTTGGGCCTTCTTCATGTTCTGGAGAACGTTGGGGGCAATATTTACAAACGCCATTTGCTGTTGCTGGGGCTGGTGGTGGCAAAGAGAGACCTGGCACAGGCCTGGAAGAGCGAGCGCGCCCCCCCAATCGGGGCTTGGAGGGCGGGCCTGGACTTCCTCATGGGACTAGAGCAGCCTGTTTTTGAAGCCCGGGGATGTCCTCGCAAACACTACAAAATCTGGGTGGGCGGATTACCGGGGCCTGCTCCTTGACCCCCCCGTGGACATTGATGATGCATTACAGCTGGATGTGGATCCCGCACTCTAGGCTGCTGGCCGGCTCCACCTTTGCAGGCTATCTCATGTTGCTGGACTGTGATCACGTGCACTGGGTTAGGGTGGGATAAGGGGTGGGTAGCTGTGGGCGGGGCTGGTTGGTGTTTTTGGGGTTGGGTGGGTGGGGTAGTTCGTTGTCATTCATTGTATAACGCTGGGTTTGATGCTGTGCTAATGATGTGTCTCTTTCTATCTGTCGTTGACAGTCTCCTCCTGACTGTGGAGGGCTGTGTTGAGCTTTGCTTGAACTCATAATAAAAATTGGTTATGAAAAAAAAAAAAAAATCATTTTGAGTGATTACAGGTAGGGTAGCTCTGAAAAGAGCTTTTGGGTTCTGTGGCTGTTTTAGGTACCTACAAGTACGTCCCACACACACCCACACGCACACAACCCCACACCCCCACACCCACACACTCCCCACTCACACCTCACACACGCACACCTCCACCCACACCCAAACACCCCACACCGACACCTTACACATCCACACCCACACCCACACATCCCACACACCCACACATACACCTCACCCCCCAACACACACACACGCATACACAGATACCTCACAGACACACACACACATCCCACACATACACAAAAATCCTACACACCTACACCCAAACACCCCACACACCCACACACACACCTTACACACCCACATCCCCACCCACACCCACATACCCCACACACCTATACACCTCATCCCCCCAGACACACACACACACACATAAACACCTCACAGACACACCCAGCACATCCCCCACACACACCTCCCCCACCCCCACACATGGGGAAAACTCAGTGAAACACTAAAATAATAATTTAAAGTGCTTAGAGGTAGGGTATCTCTGAATAGAGTTGTTGTGTTGTGTGGGTGATTTAAGTACCAACATGTAGGTACCAATGCAGAGTCTTAAATTCAATGTACACCGTTTCCTCTGTAGATAATTTGCCTGTTGTTATAGAAGTTATTGTGGTATATGGAATCCATACCATAGTCTGTCAGGAAAGCAGAAAGAACATGGAGGCAGGAGATGAAAAAGAGATGTCAAATACACATTGGAGATAATATAGTGGGAGAAAGGAAGTATCTATGAGCAAAATTACTATGTAAAACAAAAAAGTTGCACAGTATACTATAAGTCTGACTTTACATTATAATCAATTTGGTACTAGTTTAAGAATTACATATAAAAATGAATAATGTCTCAAACAATTTTAGAATTATTAAATATAAATTTATTTTTGAGATTCATTTTCAAAATTTGATAGAACGTCTAACATTTGACTGTCCGAAATGTCCTCTTTTTGAGTGAACATAACTTCCAACATTTGACTGTCAGAAACGTCCTCATATTGAATTAACAAATCCACAGATTCTACACATTGTAGAAGTTCATGGTCCCGTGATTCATCCATGAATTCCAAGTCATTGGGTTCAATGATTTCTTCATTGTTCATCTCTAGGACAATTTCAAAGGGAACGTTCTGTTCTCCTTCCATTTTTGTGCTGAAATTTGCATAAAAAAAATAAAACAGTAGAAATATGGCACTGTTGGGTTTAAGTTCAGACAGGTAGTTTTGATTTTTTAACAGTGAAGTTAACTTTGGGCAGTGTATGGTAACAGGCAGGAAGTAGAAATATAAAAAAGTGCCTGTGAAGAAACGTAAGTAAATTCATAATTATAGCAGAGAAGCCTAAGTCAATCCATAAATATAACAGAGGAGCCTATCTCTATCTATAACTATAGAAGAGGGACAGTAAATAACTATCAGAAAACGTTTTTACAAATTAACTTAAAGTGCCCCTTACAAATTATCAACTTACTTTACAGAGAGGTGTAGAAGACAAAATGCGAAAATCCTTTCAAGATGTACCTCAAGTAGTTGTAGTCAAAATGGCCGTGTTTCCCTCTCATTTTTCATTTATATTCATGTACATAACCAATCAAATGTCATGAAAAAAAAGTAGAAAATGAAAGTAACATTTTAATTGGTTGTAAATTCTAACACTTCAGATGTTTTTTTGTGAAGTAATTTACCTCAGGGTATTTAGAGAGGTCTACAGGTAAAAGGCTCAATGGAATTCCATCGACTTTGGAAAAATGGTAGGGATTGTTATGTAGTATGAGCTATTCTATATTTGGTGAAAGTGTCTCCAGTGGTTTTTATGTAAATAAACTTTCAACATTTTTTTTAGAGCGTTTCCCGGTGCGCGCCCCGGTACGCGTACCGGCAGCGCTACGGCAGTCCTCCATTTTGTTTTCGGTAGATTTAAGACAGAAAATGGAGGACAAACAACGTTGGGAATGGGTATAAGGGGGCATCATAGCCACTCCTTGACCCTCTATGTTTTGTGAGGGGGTCTTAGGAGGCCCAAATAGGCAAAAAAAACAAAGACATTTTTTCCTTTTTTTTCGCGGGGGGAGCGCCCGGTACGCGCACCGGGAAGCGTACCGGGGAGCGTACTATGGTGAAAAATAGTGAAAAAAGTTTGAAAAAGATAATCATTTGGAGTGATCAGAGATAGGGTAGCCCTGAAAAGGGCTTTTGGGTTCTGTGGCTGATTTAGGTACCTACAAGTAGGTACCAATGCACAGTCTTAAATTCAAGAGGAATATTCTATTCCCCTCATCTGAAAAGTGCACACCATCTCCCCTGTAGATATCTTGCATGTTGTAACGCAAGTTATTATTGTATATTAAACCCATTCCATAGTCTCTCATGTAAGCAGAAACAGATTTATTCACATGTTTCCGTGCTTTCTCAAATTGTGGACAAAATTGATTGGACCACTTCCATTTCTGTCTTTGGCATATATTGGAATATACCAAGGCAGTTTGAGGAAAAAGTGCCATCAATTGATCAAAGGTGTCTTTGAATTTAAAATACATATTTTACTAATTATAACTTATTTTTTCTTCTCTCTTTCACAGATACAAAGTGTTGTAAAAAAAAAAAAAAAGTTACATTTATTATATGGTAAGTATGACTTATAAAAGTGACGTAGTGATATCTCATAGATTTTACAGCGTCACCTCTACGACCCTTTCTTGCGTCAATACGTCCCTTTATACGTAGGTATAATGTGGCGCAGGGGTTTACAAAATGATCCATCTACCTAGATGCGTCACTTTGTAAATATGACTGAATATGGTGGATTTTTAACAGCACTGGTGCGACACATAAAGTGACGCACCAGTGGCGTAAAAGTGACGTATGGCCTCATAAATGAGGCCTTCAGTCTTCTAGTCATGTGTCATATTAAATATATGACGTATTATTTCGCAAGTACTTACAGAAACGTCAGTATTTCAGACGTATCTGTAAGTGCAAAAGTGATGCATTGCTGGAGTGTGTCACAAAAATGATGCAACTCCAGCAATGCATCCTTTCACATGGGGCCAGGCCGCATGTGAAAGGGCCTGCATCAGTCTTACACCTGCTGTGAAACAGGTGCAAGATTTGGACGCAACAGCGTCATACAAGTGACGTAGTGATATCTCACAGATTTTACTGCGTCACCTCTACGACCCTTTCCTGCGTCAATACGTCCATTTTGCATACATTACACATGACATAGGTATAATGTGGTGCAGGGGTTTACAAAGTGACGCATCTACCTAGATGCATCACTTTGTAAATATGACTGAATAAGGTGCATTTTTAACAGCACTGGTGCGTCACAAAAAGTGACGCACGGGTGGCGTAAAAGTGACGCATGGCCTCATAAATGAGGACTTCAGTCTTCTACTCATGCGTCATATTAAATATATGACGTATTATGTCGCAGGTACTTTTAGATACGTCAGTATTTCAGACGTATCTGTAAGCGCAAAAGTGATGCATTGCTGGAGAGTGTCACAAAAATGATGCAACTCCAGCAATGCATCTTTTCTTACCCTTCCACACCCCCGTTCCTTTTCTACATTTTGTTTGAATAACCACATTCCCCATGTTCACTCTCCTTCTCCTTACTTTCGTTCCCACAACTCACCTTCTTTCAGTCCCCCTACTTCACTTCCTTTCTCCTCTCATACTTTTCTGTTCTTTCTTACTCATTTTCCTTTCATTTATCAATGCACTCCACTTCACTTACTCTTTTTCATTTTTTTAAGAATATAGCTCTCTGATGAGAATTGGAGGTAGTTCTGAAAAGAACTTTTTTTTTTCTTCTTTTTTCTTTTTTTAGAACTACAACAAAAACAGGGAATGGAAACTGGTCAACAGGAGCAAAAAAAAAAAAAAAGAATTAGGGCTGGTAACGGCAGTGATGGTTCTCCAATGCTCGAACCATAAGCAGAACACTTTGCTCCCCACAGGAAAGTAGCTGATCACAGTATCTGCATTTAAGGGCGCCTTTGTTAAATGCAGGCTGAATGTTCGGAACCTGCTCCTGTGATCTCCCCCTCACCGATGGTGTTCGTCCTCCGGTTGATGTAGAGGCCCCATCACTGGGAACCTTTTGTGCCAGAGCTCTGAGACTTTCTCGGGCAAAATTCTGGGGGTGCCTTCTCTCCACATGGCGAATCATTGTGGAGTTCCCAAAAGAATATTTTTTATTGGGGTTACCCCGTGACAGGACTGTGTGACAGATCCTGCACTCCACTTTTGGAGCATTTACCTTTTTTTGACCAGCAGGTATGGAAAAAAAATTCCAGATGAAATGTTCTTTTATTTTTGGCTGAGGAGGCTCTTCATTGATGAATTCTTCGGAGTCATCTTCACTGCTGGATGGTCTAGCAGCCATGATAATTGAAGATATCTAACAAAGAACCAAGAGCAAAACAGGCAGGTCTTTCAGTCACAAAAGTGAAAGAAGAAGTGAAGGAAATGGGTGCGGATTTCATTCTTTATAAAAAAACTGTTAGCAACCAATCAAAAGTGTTATTTTCAGGTCACATGACCCGACGCGCTTACGTTACGCGCCCCGGGGCGCGCCCGTAGTCGCACTCCGGGGCGCTCCCGCGGGCGCGTAGCGTAAGCGCGTCAGGACGTTTCGCGATCGTATGCGCTCGCGTGCTTTCGGTTGCGCTTACGCTGTGCATTATATGACGCATCACGCGTGTACGCGATACGTCACGATGTTGTTTTCGTTCGCGGCAATAGCGCTCCCGGGACGCTCCCCGGCACCCGCCCCAGGGCGCGCCATAATATTGCGGTTACCCGTGCGTTCACCGGTACGCGCCCCGGGAGCGCCCCCCGGGTTAAAATTTTAAAAAAAATCATAATAATTTTTACATATTTATACTATATGAAATTCGTTGTAAAAATGTTCACTTTCTATACCTATAAAGATTTGCTATTAAAAAACCATTGAAATTCACTGAAAAAACCATAGGTTTCACACCAGTTATAGTTAGGAAAGCGCATTTAAAAAACCTATTAAATTCATTGAAAAAAACATAGGTTTCACACCAGTTATAGTTAGCTGAAAGTTTTACTTGCATAAAACCATTAAAATTCCCACGTTAAAGTTAGTTGGACTCACTATAACTTGCGCGTGCAATGCACTGCTGATGACGTCACATATTACATCACTCATGACATGGTCAGTGACATCACTCATGACATCACTGATGACACCATCCTAGTGACAGAGTTACACATCTCCTTTCACTGTAATGTAACCCTTGAACACATATTATAAAATAGAAACTAAAATTTTCAAAAAAATGGAGATACCCATATCAGTTACAACAACCAATTAAGTAATCCCACTATCTATATACACATCCACTCATTCACCAACAGTTCTATGTAGTCACTCATACATATACTCATTCATCATATGTAGTGATACACCTATATATCCTGTTACACACCGACAGTCATCCAAAAGTTATTGAACATCCATTTATTTCCATATACAGCTATACACACACTACCACCTTACTTCTAAGAAAACATACATATATTTACTCTGTTAAACAATCACTTATAGAAAAACATACTTATTTAAACAGGAACTCTTACAATGCCTCAGTCTCACATATACTCACTTATATACATTAATATTCACATATAGTATATTAAAACATATGTAGTTATTGATAAAGACACTAGTGAGACAGTCATTCACTCACTAACACACACACATACACACTCATCCACCCATACAGTCCTGCACATATGCTGTCTTGAAAACACATACAAAGAGAGAGTCAGTCATTCATGCATCTATGTGCTAAGTAATACCCCCACCAAACCATATAGACACTCATACTGATATTAAAAAAAACATCTAATAACCCATATACATACAAATTTAGCTACTCACCAACCCATGCAGCCACTTTTAAACAAACTGAAACACTAATACATATATTTAAATATTTAAACATTACTCACTAATATATGTATTCACTAATATATTCAATAACATATACATATATAACATATATTTATTTTTCAGAAAGACACACATTCACTGGATGGTGTCATCAGTGATGTCATGAGTGATGTCACTGACCATGTCATGAGTGATGTAATATGTGACGTCATCAGCAGTGCATTGCACGCGCAAGTTATAGTGAGTCCAACTAACTATAACGTGGGAATTTCAATGGTGTTATGCGAGTAAAACTTTCAGCTAACTATAACTGGTGTGAAACCTATGGTTTTTTCAATGAATTTAATAGGTTTTTTAAATGCTAATTCCTAACTATAACTGGTGTGAAACCTATGGTTTTTTCAGTGAATATATATATATATATATATATATATATATATATATATATATATATATATATATATTACCTACTGGCGGTCGCCAGTAGGTAGATATAGTTAGGATTTTTTCTCTATGGGATTTTTGAAAATTCTATGTCTAATAACTTTGGCGTTTGTGGCTGGAATTGGCTGAAATTTTCAGGAAAATGGCACATTTTGTTTCTGAGCAGCCCTTGAAAATTTGGGGGGGGTTCGTCAAGGGGGGGCCGAGAAAAAAGGGGGGTCCCAAAACGTGTTTTTAACATTGAGTTTTCCATAGGGCGGTTGGCCTCACTTTTAGCCCGAACGGCTGAATGGATTTGCACGAAACTTGGCAAAATTGTAGGGACTGGTAGCCCGATGTGCCTTTTGTAGGTCTCAATATATGTGCTCCAGTGGATTTTGAGAAATTAACGTTTAAAAAAAGATATATATCTGTAACAGCGGACCTGGCAGCGTCCCAGGACGCGTACTTTACGCGCAACGGAGCTTTGTGAAGCGAAGCTGATTGGTTCTCCGGCGTCTGTCAACATTCCAAACAGTCCGTAGCAGCCGCCATCTTGTCTCTCGGTAGGATCGAGAGACAAGAGGAGGCCAAAGCGAAGGGGCAAATGACCATAAGGGGGCATAGTACATTGTCGCTCACCCCCTAGGTTTGATGTGGAGGTTTTAAAAGGGCCCCGCGGGGCAAAAAAAAATAAAAATAATAATAATCGAACAGCTGAATGGATTTGCACGAAACTTGGCAAAATTGTAGGGACTGGTAGCCCGATGTGCCTTTGCTCGATCTCAATATATGTGCTCCAGTGGATTTTGAGAAATTAACGTTCAAAAAAAGATATATATCTGTAACAGCGCACCGCTTCGCGTACTTTTCGCGTTACGGAGCTTTGCGAAGCGAAGCTGATTGGCTCTCCGGTGTCTGTAAACATTCCAAACAGTCCGTAGCGGCCGCCATCTTGTCTCTCGGTAGGATCGAACAGCTGAATGGATTTGCACGAAACTTGGCAAAATTGTAGGGACTGGTAGCCCGATGTGCCTTTGCTAGGTCTCAATATATGTGCTTCAGTGCATTTTGAGAAATTAACGTTCAGAAACAAGATATATATCTGTAACAGCGCTCCGCTTCGCGGAGATAAAATTATATGTGTATTACCTAGCTGTTGCTAACACCAGTTAGCGACGGCTAGTAGAATATAGCGACCATCTTGGGCCCCACTTTGCATGTGAGTGATATTTATCACTAATGACATGCAAAGTGGGCATGCCAAGATGTTAGTGACTGGAAACAGTCGCTAACATCGCTATCTCCTATTATCAACTTTTGGAAATATTCGCGATAAGCGCGAATATCTCCAAAAGCTACCACCTGCCCTGAGCAGTTCTTAGCCATGTTATCCAATGGGAGGTGGATAACATGGCTAAGAGCATTAGCTCGGTAATGCATGAATATCGCTGAGTTTTCAGCGATATCAATGCATTGCAGTCGTTTTTTATCGTATTTCCGATAAACCTTGATAATAGCAAGGTTTATCTGCGATAATTTCTGACGGTAAAAAAATCGTTGCTAAGCATCGTTAGGGATAAATATCGCTTAACTTTGGTAATATGCCCCAACGTCTGTTAACGTTCGATTCGAAGGAAATCAGGAAGTGTTGAAAAACATTGTCTGCGCCATCTTGTCTTTTTTCAAATGCCACACTTTTGTCGTGCACGGCAGCCATTTTAGATGCCTTGACCAGACCCACTCTGTGCACGCTGTCGATCCTTAGCATGGCTCCCCACCCTCGCAAGCATCTCCCCCAGGCAGTGGTCACCCCCGCTCTCTGTCTTATGCATGGGTAATAAACCTCCCCCCATCTGCGCTGCTCTTCCCTGAGAATCACACCCTGTGCCCGCCCGACACCTCCCTTTCGCCCTATTCACTACCGCACCCTCTGACACTCCTTTTCCTCTGTGTCCGATTGTCCAGGCTGGTCCTAGGGTATCAGCTAGCCCTGCAGATGTAGTTTATGGCCACAGCTGTAAAGAATCACCCCTCTTCAAAGGAGTTATAGTAGATCAAGGCCCACACTCGATGAGATCCGTCACAGCAGAAGCGTTGCTATTATCTGAAAACCATCCTGTATTGTGATTGGGGAGGGGACCGAGCCTGAAGCGGAAGATTCCAGGGATGACTCTTTGTACATCAAAGTTTTTACAATTATGTGTCACATTAAAAATATATAGCACTCCGACAAAGTAGTAAGATTATAAAACTTTAATAATTTATGAATATATATACAAGAAAACAAAAATAGTAATAACATATAAACATTTTTAGGGAAAAACAACGAAGTAGCGGTCGGCTGTGCGAATAGTCCCAACGCAGCACAACGTCCAGATTTCCGGCGTGGGGCGTCGCGGGGGGTGGGTCATCAGTAGCAAACTGTTGTGCGAATAGTTCCAAGGCAGCAGAACGCGCTGAAATCTAGATGACACGAAAGTGATGTCTAGTAAGTTGCCACCCAGCAAATAACGGCATGGGGCGTCGCGGGGGGTGGGTCATCAGTAGCAAACTGTTGCGCGAATAGTTCCAAGGCAGCAGAACGATGGCACCAAGGTGATGTCCAGTAAGTTGCCGCACTGGTTTTGGTATCCTACAATGCTGCTCCGAATAACGGCGTGGGGCGCCCCGGGGGAGGCGGCGTGAACGGGCCTCTCCAGGTGGAGTGTCATCTGTTGTAGTGGGGCGCCCCTTTACCGTTTCAGTTGCCATTCCGTCCGTTTTTGGTCCACTGTGTCAAAAGCCGCAATTCAGCTGAGTTGCGCCCACTCTTGCGGTGCAGCGATAGGCGGCTGTCACAGGACTCTCAAAATGGCGGCAGGCTGTTTCCTTTTTGGGCCTGGTCCACTGAAATGGCCCTGGGACACCTTGGAAATCGGACGCTTGTCTGCTAGGTCTTGGACCCCATTCTCGAAAGCGTCCCCTCCGCCTTGAGAATTCATCAAAAGTTTTGGGGGCTCCGACTCCTGCAGGCTTCTGGTGGGGAGCGGCTGCCATGATTGCTCGCGGAATGACCACGACTGAGCTACGAGATGGTGGTGCTCTCATGCTGACGCCAGCTTCAGTCTGAAACATCCAGAAACAAGGTGGGGCTTTCATCGTTTGGGAAAAAAAAAGAAGTTTTCATCCAATGAAAAGTGTTGTTTTTAGGTCACATGATCAAGCCTTCCATCATTAGGAAACCAAAAGTAAAATGAACCAATGAAAAGTTTTATAAACAAGTCACATGACCTGTTATGCGGCATAGGGTGTAAAATGCGGAGAAAATACGTTGGCACGTGAGGCGGCGTCAGTAGCGGACCGATGTGCGAATAGGCCGAAGGCAACACAACGCGCCAAGATCCGGATGGCACCGAGGTGGTGTCCAGCAAGTTGCAGCACTGGTGTGGCCATCCTACAATGCTGAAAGTCGGCGTGGGGCGCCCCGTTGGCCTGTGAGTTTGCGTCAGTAGCGGACCGATGTGCGAATAGGCCGAAGGCAGCACAACGCGCCAAGATCCGGATGGCACCGAGGTGGTGTCTAGTAAGTTGCCGCACTGGTGTGGCCATCCAACAATGCTGAAAGTCGGCGTGGGGCGCCCCGTTGGCCTGTGAGTTTGCGTCAGTAGCGGACCGATGTGCGAATAGGCCGAAGGCAGCACAACGCGCCAAGATCCGGATGGCACCGAGGTGGTGTCTAGTAAGTTGCCGCACTGGTGTGGCCATCCTACAATGCTGAAAGTCGGCGTGGGGCGCCCCGTTGGACTGTGAGATGGCGTCAGTAGCGGACCGATGTGTGAATGGGGCCGAAGGCAGCGCAACAATATTTTCGGAATAGAAGACACCACTAGGCGCTGAGATTCCAAGATCCGGATGGCACCGAGGTGGTGTGTAGCAAGTTGCCACACTGGTGTGGCCATCCTACAATGCTGAAAGTCGGCGTGGGGCGCCCCGTTGGCCTGTGAGATGGCGTCAGTAGCGGACTGATGTGTGAATGGGGCCAAAGGCAGCGCAACAATATTTTCTACAATATTTTCGGAGTAGAAGACACCACAAGGCGCTGAGATGCCAAGATCCGGATGGCACCGAGGTGATGTCTAAGTTGCGGACCGATGTGCGAATGGGGCCAAAGGCAGCTCAACAATATTTTCTGAAGAGAATACACCACAAGGCGCTGAGATGCCAAGATCCGGATGGCACCGAGGTGATGTCTAGCAAGTTGTGCCACTGGTGTGGCCATCGTACAATGGTAAAAGTCGGCGTGGGGCGCCCTATTGGCCTGTGAGATGGTGTCAGTAGCGGACTGATGTGCGAATGGGGCCAAAGGCAGCGCAACAATATTTTCTGACTGACACCACAAGGCGCTGAGATGCCAAGATCCGGATGGCACCGAGGTGATGTCTAAGTTGCGGACTGATGTGCGAATGGGGCCAAAGGCAGCGTAACAATATTTTCTGTATGGAAGATACCACTAGGCGTTGAGATGCCAAGATTCGGATGGCACCGAGGTGATGTCTAGCAAGTTGGTGTGGTCATCCTACAATGCTGAAACTCGGCGTGGGTCACCCCATTAGCCTGTGAGATGGCGTCAGTAGCGGACCGATGTGCGAATAGGCCGAAGGCAGCACAACGCGCCAAGATCCGGATGTCACCGTGGTGGTTTCATAGTTGAGAGGCACTTCATCTGCAGTGGGGCGCCGAGATCCGGATGGCACCGAGGTGATGTCTAGCAAGTTGCTGTACTGGTGTGGTCATCCTACAATGCTGAAATGTAGTGGGGCGCCCATTTACCGTTTCAGTTGCCATTCAGCTGAGTTTCGGCTGCTCTTGATGCTACAGCGACAGGCGGCTGCAAGAGGACTCTCAAAATGGCGGCCTGTTCTTTGGATTTGGGCCTGGTCCACTAAAATGGCCCTGGGACACCTTAGAACTTGGACGCTCGATTTTTTTTTCCTTTCCTGTACATGCAAAAAAAGGTAAATGCCCGGTACGTTACACGCTTCATCTGCCACGATGAACTCTCCAGAGGAACCGAAAAAATATATAGTTGTGGTAACTATACCATGCATCGTCATATGGAGAGGTGGCACCAATTAATTATAGTGCTGCATAAAAGAGAGATTTGGAGGAGAACCCCTGACCTGCTAGTACATTCATCAAAGAAGTGGCACTGAGAGCTTCAGAGGCAAGGGAAACGGTCCCAAATATTTAGAAGAACTTTGGAAAGATTAAAATGACATGTTTAGATTGTGGTAAATTAATTTCATGTGGACAGATGAGTGTTACTCTAATAAATACAGCATATGAACATCATCATAGTCGATGGTTGGTAGAGACATTTTGACTATATCCTGGACCTGCCCGTCCTCGCCCAAAATGGCGCCGGAATAAATGGGACTCGTAACTCCTTGTTGTGTACTGGTTGCAGAACCTTGAAATCACGAGATACGTATGCAGTTTTGAAGCACATGGCGGGCGGGGACGAGAATTGATTGAATATTTCGACATCCCTATTGATATTAAGTTCTGATGTGTTATTGATTACTGTACTGTTGAAAGTTCGAATTAACGTCACCCATGGTACTTGCCCGCAAATGTATATCTAGATAATTTTATTGTAACTGGCCCTGTCGTATTTTAATTATAAAATGTACGTCCACCGATTCCGTAACTGTTAGACACCTTAGTTCTTGCAACCTAATGGCCCGCCCGTTACGTTCCTCTACAGTGTAAATGTCTATTCATCATATACGATTACAGTTTGCTCCGTGGCAGGCCCACGTGGTTATAGGCTCGTATTTGTATAATGAAATTTTCACAATAAAGGTTTTTAAAAGAAAACATGGTAGTAGTATATACATTGGTAAAGTTTTTAATAATAGTCACTGTTTTAGAATCATTAAAAGGCAAGTGAAATAAAGCAGACCAATTACATGAAGGGTAAAAGGTATAATACGAAGGAACGCAGTAAAGATAAATGGTCAAGGGCTGTTGTGTTTTCTATTCCTGCAACATAAAGTGATCGATAAGAATCTCATATTCAGGCGTATCGGCGACTAAGACAGCAGGTCGACCCTCTTTTGCTCAACGGCTCCGTCATGGGACGAAGAAACGCTCTTTTTCTCGAAAAAAGAATATATTTTACTTGCAGGACAGTTGTAAAATTTCCGGGAAAGTACATTAGCCTGGAACATTATAACATATATTTAAGAAAAAATAATGTTCGGAAGTAATTAAAAGCGTAATTTTTAGGTGATATGACCAAGGCTTTCATCATTAGAATAAGAAAAGTAAAATGAACCAATGAAAAGTTTTATTAACAAGTCACATGACTTGTTATGCTTACGTTACGCGCTGCGCGCCCCGGATGACTTCCGGATGCGCTAACGCGGCGCGTCATATGACGCAATACGCGACAACGCAGGTCCAGAATATAGTCAAAATGTCTCCACCAACCAGCGGTCGAAACACAACCCCTTTCAGCAGGCTAAATAGTTCTGTTAAATGACAACAGAAGGGACAGGCAACAAGAACCATCAGTCAAAGAGGGGAGGGCTAGTTCTTCTCTACCGGGTTACATTGGGGCGCTACCGGAACTGATCGAATTGGTAGTCTACAGTGTTTCTGGATGTTTCAGACTGAAGCTGGGGTTAGCATGAGAGCACCACCATTTCGTAGCTCCGTTGTGGCCATTCCGCAACCAATCATGGCAGCCGCTCTTTATCGTTATTTTGGGCGGGGTGGGTGGCGGAGCCGAGCTGTTTTGCAGCCATCATTGTGTGGAGTTCAGTTCATCTCACTAGTTTTGTATTTGTCATGAGGGGTTGTTCCTAATGTTTCTATTTTAGCGAGGTCAAAAAGAGATCCCATTAGTGGCCTACTGATTTTGCTCGATTCCTTTTCTTTTTTTTTACACGATTTTTCGTTATCTGCAAAGACTAAACAGAGTATTGCGACTCTGTGTTTGTTTGTAAATAGAGAATGAACCAAAGAGAACTAATTCTAAAACAGTAAATACTTGGATAACAATCAATCAAATGGAGAGAGAAGCAGGCACGACGGATTACAACGGGGGCAAAGGCCTGCGTTAACTACCTTTCACTATCTGCAAAGAGAGAGTACTCCTAATAGAAATGAGGGGGGGGGGGCACCATTCAAAGCAGATCAGTGTGCATAAACACGAAAATGTTTTCACTTACCACGTACTTGACATTCGACAGCTTATGATATTTGCTATTAAAAAACCATTGAAATTCACTGAAAAAACCATAGGTTATAGACCATATATAGTTAGGAATTAGCATTTACAAAACCTTGAAAATTCACTGAAAAAACCATAGGTTATAGACCATATATAGTTAGGAATTAGCATTTAAAAAACCTTATTTTACTCACACAAAACCATTGAAATTCCATATATAGTTAGTTGCACTAACTATATATCGCGCACCCGCAATCCACTGCTGATCATGTCACATATTACATCATTCATGACATGGTCAGTGACATCACTGATGACATCACTGATGACATCTCAAATGACATCACTGATGACATCACTGATGACATCTCATTTGACATCATTCTTGTGCTAATACGATAAACCTCTTCAGACTCTAATATAACCTTAGATACACTCAGTGTATACAGACACTCACACACTGCCACTCATCCATGGAGTTACTCACACACCCAGTCAGTCATGCAAAGAAACAATCTCACCTCCATTTCTTCAACTATACAGTTAAACACACCTTACTTATTGAAACATATACTAACACATATTTACTCTCTTATACAATCCCTGATACAAGTTCACAATGATCGATACAACCACTCACTCATTCAGTGGCTCTCATGCACAGTTATTTATATATGCCAACTCTCACATGTACTGTGTTTTACATATGTACTTACTATGACATGTAGCATTGAGATATCCATTCACTCATCAATACACTCATGCACACAGTCAACTGCCCATGTAGCTGTTTCCACATGCACTCTTGAACTCATACACCTAGTGAATAAACTGCTCACACATCTATGCATAGAGTCACACACCTTCCAGCCACCCCCACACAAACTCAATCTGCCATAGAAATACTTGGGCAACCAATTAATAACACATATAGCCTCTCGTATAGCTAATGATCATCACATGCAGCAGTTTACAGAACAACAGACATAATGATGCACAAATTAAGACAGTTTAGTCACTAACCCATGCACTCAGTGAGACACATTTAATCACTCACTCACACATTCAGTCATGCACCTACTAAATCCTTCGTCCAGACACTTATACATCTACTCATTCTTCAATATGTAAAACATATTTAAACTTTACAGAAACACACAGTCACTGGATGACGTCATCAGTGATCTCATCAGTGATGTCATTTGAGATGTCATCAGTGATGTCATCAGTGATGTCACTGACCATGTCATGAATGATGTAATATGTGACATGATCAGCAGTGGATTGCGGGTGCGCGATATATAGTTAGTGCAACTAACTATATATGGAATTTCAATGGTTTTGTGTGAGTAAAATAAGGTTTTTTAAATGCTAATTCCTAACTATATATGGTCTATAACCTATGGTTTTTTCAGTGAATATATATATATATATATAGCGATTGGTGCTATATATGTACAAACGAGTAGCACATATGCACCCACAGAAATACTCTTTTGGACTTCACGAACATTTGCAGTAATAGGCTTGGAAGCTGAGCCAGTCTCAGGTTTTCTGGTGTACTACTGGCAATCTCTGAAAACGTAATGGGGCAAATGCTTGCAAATATGCTAACCACTGTCTTTGGTCAGGGTAGACTTCCAAACTACTGTTTTTCACCCAATGTACCTCTCTAGCACAGGGTCTGATTTAGTATTTGGCAGAATGGGAGGCAGAGCCCTTTACGTCCACCACACTGCCTTTACTTTGCCCACCAAATTTAGAATGTTTGCTGGTCCAATGCACATCTCTATACATTGGAAGCAACCACAGTCATGGTTGTTACTGTTAATGTTCTCCATTCGAGTGGGGGTAATGTTTTTCTTTTTTACTGTCTTCCATTGCCAGGAAATACCTGGTTGTGCTGGACAAGAAAAAAAAGATATTCGACCAACCACTCTAAATAGTGCAGATGGTCAGATGGTTTACCGCAAACTGCGCCTACTCTGTCTGGCTGTCACACATTACTTTCCACAAACTGAGTGAATTTTACTCTTTCAGTGCAAAAGTTGTTGTCCGTCTTTCTTTATAACGGACAGGCAGACCTAGAGTTTGGCCAACAGGGTACTCAGTTGCTGTTGTAAATGAGTGCCTATCAAAAGAATAAAATGAGTACCTATCTGCCAAACTCCAAGTCAGCACCGGAAGCTTCATCTAATACATATCAGTTCTGACCCTGCACTTAATCGGATCAATAATGTATATGTAACAAGGGCCCCCTGAATTGTAAGGAATCAGATTCCTAGACCAGGGAAATAATAAGTGATTGATATGTAACAATCTAGGCAATCGTATAAAACAGATCAAATAACAAGGATATTAATAACAAGGAATTTAAGCTACAACAATATTATAAAGTTCCAAGGTTTTATTAATGATTAAACAGAAGATCATATTTCAAAATATAAAAAACATACAAGATAAAAAATTCTACATAAAGAAAATAGACATAATAATAAAAACATATTGCATATTAAAAAATTATTTTTATAAAAAAAGGAGGTAAAGGTGAGGAAGTGGCAAATAGGTACTCTACGCGCGTTTCGGCGACCAGCGCCTTCTTCTGGAGCAGCCACGAAAGATTCTACAAAATACAAATTTACATGAAAAGAAAAATTACCCACAGTACAAGGATTATTGAAAAATCATATACAAATTTATCAATTTCTTTTGTAGCCTAAAACCTTGTTGAAATACAGGATACATAACATGTAATGGTACATTCATACTGGCAATTTCATTTCCTTGCGACACTTGCCATTAGATGGATAAACAGAGAGGAGAAATGGGGGGATTTGATAAAGCGTTTGGACTCATATACTTATAGTGCCGTAATACAGTTGTACAATGACCCATGATTAATAGTGACTCAGAAAAAATTCAAAAAATATTAAATGGATCTGGTGCACCTTTTATGAGGATATGAAAGTTATAAGAATATGCCACTATGGCTGTAGTCTACCTTAATCTAAGACGATATTTGGTCCAATATATATGATATATATTGCCTCTCTTTATTTGTATTATATTCCTAGAAACATTTTTATTAAGCTCAATCAGGTACGATTACGACCTTCAGTTCAATTGTGCCTAAAGGATCGGAGGAGGATGTCTAGTGAGATTACACTTTATGAGGCCAAAAAGATTCTACAGGTAGTAACAAGCATTTGTTAATCTTGAGGCACTTACATGATAAAAATAGTGTAGATCAATGGCTTGAGTTAATACTGAGCCGACGCTGATATCCTATCTTCAAAAGTTTGCACTAAAAGTCACAAAAGTTAAAAGTCAGAGAACCATGTCAAATACAGATCACTCGTAGATATCTCGTTGTTAGACATTTCAATTGGTTGTTTGTACCTAGAATGTCCGACTGAATTCTTAGTTTCCGTCTCAGTAGATTTATGCTATTTGGTCACCAGTAATTGGGTTTTCTGTTCCTATAGGTAGGAATAGTCATTAAACTTTCAGAGTATGAAAAAGGACTTACACGTTAAGCGACTGTAGATATATGAGGGACTTTAACCAATTTTTTAATTCATACAATTATCTGTTATTAGTCAAGAGAGCATTGTTAACAGATTATTTGGAACGAGAAATTTGACAATTTACCTGATAAAATAAAAGGATTTTGAAATTAATCCCGCCGTCCGGAACCTTTAGATCATATGGGTCAATGAAGGATATCTTAACTTGACTTTGAAACGATAGCGGTCCACCTGATATGGGGATCTTTTTGAGGAAACGTTCCTGTGCACTGAAAACAGAGTATTGTAAGATTTTCTTTATAATTTTTTGTACCAAAGAATAGCCGTATTTTTTCATTCGTCTTTACTAACGAAAGAAAAATATACAAAAATGTATTCTTATTCTTCATTATTTTACCTTGTTTGATTGACTCCGATTTTGGCAATGATGTGGATCAATGCATGCCAAACCTTGGTCATCTCACCGACTTACCCGGTGGCCCATTGCTTTTTTTAGTTGGAAAATTTGAGATTCACACCCTATAATTTCACTGACTAAGCGGCACCCTTAATAGTATGTGTTAACAGTGAGCTTCACTTCAGGGCTCAGCTTTTCCTCCCTCTAGGCCTATCAAAACCATCTCTTGGGTCATTGCAAGTGAGCTGCAACATAAAATTCTTCGTAGTTGGGAGCTCACAGTCCGTTCCTTATCATGGGATAACTGTAGTTTGTGGACACCTTCTCCCCGCCTTTACCCCATATCAGGTCAGAGAGCATTGCATGCAGGGGTACAAAAAACTTTCATTGGATAATGAGTGGTTATGCAACAGAAAAAGTATAATAAAATGGCCAACATGACCATTTTTGAGGGATCCACTCTAGACATGTGGGAGGAGCAGTTCAACAAAATGAAATGTACTTGCTCTGCTTATGTTGCCATTCATTAGTGTATCACTGCTATGGTAGACACTAAAGTATTTACAATTTATATCACTATGTTATGTTTATGTACCAATATTATGGAGCTTGTGGCTTGAGCCCAAAAGGAGTACCTAATTATGTGATGTCATCTGTGATGCCACCAATGATGATAGTTTTCATGCTTTCTGTGACATCATGTTTGAGATCATGAGGAATGCCTTTGGAGGAAGCAAGGTCTGTTCACTATAGCTTGTGACTCTTAATGAGTTTTAGGTATTCAGGAGCATATTTACAATGTCGGAGCGCTGAGCTGTGCCAAATTCGGCAGCGCCATGCTCCGACATTTCCAAAACGCAGCGATACGCCGTATTTACAATACAGTACACCCCTGTATTATCCCCAGTGCTGGCCCTAACAATAGCTCCCTAACGCCAACACAGACACCCTTGACCCATAGTGCAAGGGTGTCTGAGTTTCAGGGAATGATTGCACATAAACAATCCATAATGGTGATTTGTTACTTCTATGTGTGCTGCAGAATGTGATGAATTCATCAGCACACATAGAAAAAGCAAAAACGTGGAGATATAATAGTATTTCTCCATGTTTCGCCATTGTAACACCTGATCTTGCATGGTGTTAGTTTCCTTGTAAATCTGGGGCAGTATCAAAAAGCAATAGATGTTGCAGTGAAATGCCCACCATAACACCCATTACACTCCCCTTTCACGCTAAGGGATTCTTGTAAATATACCCCTCAATCGCATCCAAAATATGACTTCAGTTGAGGATGTCTAAGGAAATATACATCGTTATATAGGCAAGAACTTCATGCCTGCATCTCACTAGACTCCATGCCTAAGTCAGCACCAATGTTTGTTACTGCTCAGTAATGTAGGGGTCAGTACTTATCTTCCTTTAGCTCATAAAGCCTCATTGACCTCAGTAGCCCTCGGAGCCAAAGATGAGAGCACCAAGGATGGCACTGAATTTACGCAGGGCACCACTGGTGACATATGAATGAAGGGGTGAAGGAGGAGGTTAGAAACCAGTTATCGTTGTGAATAGCAATGTTTACATGGGTTTACAGTCTTAACTGAGGATACTTATGAAGAGAGAGAATTCTACTAACATGCTTACAATCACCTATGTGATTAATAATAAGCTGTTTTTTGTTGTAAGTTGTAGCTCGCTGAGTAGTTGTACAATATAAGTTACAGAATGTCTGTTAAAGTGTTATGAGTTGTTTATGTACAAAAAGGAAACATATTGTACTGTTACTAATGGTATAGTGTGGGTAAGTAATAGCAAAATGTCGGAAAGTGAAATTAATAGCAATATTATGTGTTTAGAGGAGTTGTGACAAATTTTGGGCCCGGTGCCACTGCACCTGCTGTACCATTCAAATGATGCCCCTAGTGCTTGCAAGAGAACTGCATTTGTGACTGCCTATTTAGTAGTAAAATATAGCAATATTTGGAGTTTAGATGATTTATGACAACTGTTGCCGCCTGCTCCACTGCACCATTCAAATCATGACCCAATTGTCTATAAGGTAACTGCACTTGTGACTGCCTGTCTCGTACTTAAATATAGCAATGTTTGGTGTTAAGAGGGATTCCTTGAGCTTTGGGCCCCGGTGTCAAGACACCTGCTTCATCATTGAAATCCTGTCTCTAGTACCTGCAAGGTAACTGCACTTGTGAATGCTCGTTTAGTAGTTCCATATATAAATATTTGGTGTTTAGAGGAGTTCTGACAACTTTTGGCCCTGTTGCCACTGTGCCTGCAGCACCATTGAAATCATGACCCTATTTCCTGCAAGATAACTGCACTTGTGACTCCATGTTAAGTAAAATATAGCAATAGTAGGTGTTTAGTGAGGTGCCACAAGCTTTTGGTCCTGGTGTCATTGCACCTGCTGCACCATTGAAATTATGACACTGTTGCCTGCTAGATGATTGCACTTAAGACTGTCTTGTTTAGTAGTAATAATTTGCAATAATCTGTGTTTAGTGAGGTCCCTGGAGCGTTTCTCTCTGAGGGCATCGGGGCACAACCCCATTACATTCAACAATAAGTGCTCAGTTCATATCATATTTGATTTGATAAAAATACTCCTTTATTGTAGTCTAGTACTACTACTACTCTTATTATACTTCTAAAAGAACATGAGGCACTTTCTGCCCCACTCACATATACCGCCGCTGTCGGACGTCACGCGATTGCTCCCCAGGCGGGCCCATAGAAGCCTATGTGTTTGCCGGGATTACAGCCTCACAGCCCTAATGGCTGTGATGTCATAGGCTCGGGAAATACCTAGCTGCAAGGCGCAGTCTCCACCCCCTGATGGCGTTGAGGTAAGCCAGGCATTTTAAATAGAAGCCCGGGATCACTAACCCTTCATGTCAATTAGAAAGTGGAGAGCTTGTCACCCTATCCTTTCCCAACTCGTTACAGTGCATGGTGGGACCCACCCTGTGACGAGTTGGGAAAGGGTGCGGCAGGCTGGAAGCCAAGTAATCGAGTCTGCGCAAACTCGACCTCAGACTGCTTCCCACACGTGTGAGTCTGCAGTGGCAGTTGAAGTGGTGGAAGCGGCAGCCATCTTACTGCGTCACTCGAGACAGACTTCATTTTAGAGCCGAGGAGGCAGTCTGTCCATGTCTGAATCGCACTGCAGGGTTACTGTCCAGAGTAGGGCAGTAGGACTGGACTGACTTGTTGTGAATTCGGGCAGTTCACCTTGTAAGGCCCAGGCGGGCATTTTTTTACTTATATAGGTCCGTTTTGGGCCTTGTCATCGCATGGATGGGTGTCAAGGTGGGGAGAGGTACAAAAGGGGGTGGTGATGGATGGAGCATCTGAACCAATCAAACACTCACACCCAGTCAAAAGATCTGGGTTTGATCCACCACCGTTCTTTAGCCCACTCTGCCACCCCAGTTCAGACATGGCTATATGCAAATCAGTCTGACCCTGTGCCTCATGGGAACAGTCCAGCCCGAACTGCCAAGCCATGCCTTCCCTGGACCGGAAACAAGCTTCCGAGGACCGGTTTCTGGCATTCCAGCCGTCTTCAGCCCGGCTTGCTTGAATCCAGTGGCAAAGTGAGCAAGGGACTCACGTCTGAGCATACCCTGCCACACTTATGGCGGCCAAAGCGGTACAAAAGGGGGTGGTGATGGACGGAGCATCTGAACCAATCAAACACTCACACCCAGTCAAAAGATCTGGGTTTGATCCATCACCGTTCTTTAGCCCACTCTGCCACCCCAGTTCAGACATGGCTATATGCAAATCAGTCTGACCCTGTGCCTCATGGGAACAGTCCAGCCCGAATGGCCAAGCCATGCCTTCCCTGGACCGGAAACATACTTCCAAGGACCAGTTTCTGGCATTCCAGCCGTCTTCAGCCCGGCTTGCTTGAATCCAGTGGCAAAGTGTTCAAGGGAATCACGTCTGAACATACCCTGCCACACTTATGGCGGCCAAAGCGGTACAAAAGGGAGTGGTGATGGACGGAGCATCTGAACCAATCAAACACTCACACCCAGTCAAAAGATCTGGGTTTGATCCATCACCGTTCTTTAGCCCACTCTGCCACCCCAGGTCAGACATGGCTATATGCAAATCAGTCTGACCCTGTGCCTCATGGGAACAGTCCAGCCCGAACTGCCAAGCCATGCCTTCCCTGGACCGGAAACAAGCTTCCGAGGACCGGTTTCTGGCATTCCAGCCATCTTCAGCCCGGCTTGCTTGAATCCAGTGGCAAAATGAGCAAGGGACTCACGTCTGAGCATACCCTGCCACACTTATGGCGGCCAAAGCTGTACAAAAGGGGGTGGTGATGGACGGAGCATCTGAACCAATCAAACACTCACACCCAGTCAAAAGATCTGGGTTTGATCCATCACCTTTTTTTAGCCCACTCTGCCACCCCAGTTCAGACATGGCTATATGCAAATCAGTCTGACCCTGTGCCTCATGGGAACAGTCCAGCCCGAACTGCCAAGCCATGCCTTCCCTGGACAGGAAACAAGCTTCCGAGGACCGGTTTCTGGCATTCCAGCTCTCTTCAGCCCGGCTTGCTTGAATCCAGTGGCAAAGTGGGCAAGGGACTCACGTCTGAGCATACCCTGCCACACTTATGGCGGCCAAAGCGGTACAAAAGGGGGTGGTGATGGACGGAGCATCTGAACCAATCAAACACTCACAACCAGCCAAAAGATCTGGGTTTGATCTATCATCGTTCTTTAGCCCACTCTGCCACCCTAGTTCAGACATGGCTATATGCAAATCAGTCTGACCCTGTGCCAAATGGGAACAGTCCAGCCCGAACTGCCAAGCCATACCTTCCCTGGACCGGAAACAAGCTTCCGAGGACCGGATTCTGGCATTCCAGCCGTCTTCTGCCCGGCTTGCTTGAATCCGGTGGCAAAGTGAGTAAGGGACTCACATCTGAGCATACCCTGCCACACTTATGGCGGCCAAAGCGGTACAAAAGGGGGTGGTGATGGACGGAGCATCTGAACCAATCAAACACTCACACCCAGTCAAAAGATCTGGGTTTGATCCATCACCGTTCTTTAGCCGACTCTGCCACCCCAGTTCAGACATGGCTATATGCAAATCAGTCTGACCCTGTGCCTCATGGGAACAGTCCAGTCGAACTGCCAAGTCATGCCTTCCCTGGACCGGCAACAAGCTTCCGAGGACCGGTTTCTGGCATTCCAGCCGTCTTCAGCCCGGCTTGCTTGAATCCAGTGGCAAAGTGAGCAAGGGACTCACGTCTGAGCATACCCTGCCACACTTATGGCGGCCAAAGCGGTACAAAAGGGGGTGGTGATGGACGGAGCATCTGAACCAATCAAACACTCACACCCAGTCAAAATATCTGGGTTTGATCCATCACCGTTCTTTACCCCACTCTGCCACCCCAGTTCAGACATGGCTATATGCAAATCAGTCTGACCCTGTGCCTCATGGGAACAGTCCAGCCCGAACTGCCAAGCCATGCCTTCCCTGGACTGGAAAGAAGCTTCAGAGGACCGGTTTCTGGCATTCCAGCCGTCTTCAACCCGGCTTGCTTGAATCCAGTGGCAAAGTGAGCAAGGGACTCAGGTCTGAGCATACCCTGCCACACTTATGGCGGCCAAAGCGGTACAAAAGGGGGTGGTGATGGACGGAGCATCTGAACCAATCAAACACTCACACCCAGTCAAAAGATCTGGGTTTGATCCATCACCGTTCTTTAGCCCACTCTGCCACCCCAGTTCAGACATGGCTATATGCAAATTAGTCTGACCCTGTGCCTCATGGGAACAGTCCAGCCCGAACTGCCAAGCCATGCCTTCCCTGGACCGGAAACAAGCTTCCGAGGACCGGTTTCTGGCATTCCAGCCGTCTTCAGCCCGGCTTGCTTGAATCCAGTGGCAAAGTGAGCAAGGGACTCACATCTGAGCATACCCTGCCACACTTATGGCGGCCAAAGCGGTACAAAAGGGGGTGGTGATGGACGGAGCATATGAACCAATCAAACACTCACACCCAGTCAAAAGATCTGGGTTTGATCCATCACCGTTCTTTAGCCCACTCTGCCACCCCAGTTCAGACATGGCTATATTCAAATCAGTCTGACCCTGTGCCTCATGGGAACAGTCCAGCCCGCACTGCCAAGCCATGCCTTCCCTGGACCGGAAACAAGCTTCCGAGGACCGGTTTCTGGCATTCCAGCCGTCCTCAGCCCGGCTTGCTTGAATCCAGTGGCAAAGTGAGCAAGGGACTCACGTCTGAGCATACCCTGCCACACTTATGGCAGCCAAAGCCGTACAAAAAGGGGGGGGCAGACACACTGTGCAAAGTTTAAGCGTTTGCGCTATATAGGCTGTTGCTTTCTTTGGTGGAAGAAATAGCTTCCAACTGCAGTTGGTGTTCTTCGATGTGATGATTTTTTTCAGGCCTACGAAGTGCCATTTTCTCTCACTCCAAGTCACCTTGTGGTGCGTGTCAATCCTCTCTTTCACAGATTCCAGTTAGCGGCCTAGCAGCTTGTGCTGACATGCAATGGGGCATACCTGCCAGAATCACTCACTTACGGACACGGCCATACCATGCAGCTATGGGGACCTAGGCGCATTGTCCCAGTCGTGCAGACTGTGGAGTGGCCCATTGTCATTCTGAGACTGCAGCTGATTAGCACTTTAGAATGAGAATGGGCCCAATTGTAGTGACAGCATGTGGGGTGTCTTCTCCTGCATGGGACTAGGGCAAAGCATTCTGCTTTTGTCCTGGCGCTGTGCTGGAGACAATACAAATAAAATAACACCGTTTTCTCTGTACATTTAAAAGAAAGATTTCAACATACTAATAAAAAAAAACTATTTATTAAGGGTCCAATGTTGCTTTGCAAAGTGGCGCGAATACTGAAAAACTGTGAAGTGCACGATTGGCTCAACCTTATATAAACCTATTTTGACTTTAATTTATTTTGGTTGTCTATTTACTTACTTATATGTTATTGTGCCACCTCCTCTGATATGTCTGTAAAACTTATGTTTTGTCCCAAATTTTTGTCCTGAATATTGACCTTCTGTCCTGAATTTTGACCCTTTGTCCTGAATTTTTACACTGACCGTCCTGAATTTGCACCATGCCAGTTGCTAACCCTACCTTGTGCCGGCCCGTGGTGGGTTGTTTTGACATGCATTTTGCGATTGCCACTGGCGCAGTCTGTTATTTCGTCTGCCCCTCATAAAAACACATTGTTATGTATGTGATAGTTTTGAAATCACGAACGCTAACACATTGGGAACTTTGTGAGTCTGAGCTCCCTTGAGTTTAGTTAAACACGAGAATAACAGACAGCGGCTCGTGAAAGTAATCAGTGCATTTGAGTCTGACAGTTTAATGTTGTGTGGTTGTGGTTTACTGTTTGTTAGTGGTATTATGCAATGATACGGATTACTTTGTGAACCTTAGAAACATGAAAGACACTACATGTGTGAAGGTCGCATTATGATGGTGAAAATATTTAATCACATTGTAGGTCATTGGTGGCTAGCTGCTTCTCTTTAACTTTGTAAATCATTCTTTGCTAGTATTTCTTATGTTGCGTACACGTGACATGTCCATGCTAGAGGAATCGGATAGCAAATAGATACAATTACAATTTGCTGATATTCTTGTAATTTTAAATATCTTACTCAAAAGACATCAGGCAATCAATTAAAAGCCGAACTGGGTTACTTACCCTAGCTTTGACAGAAGGTGTGCATAAAAGAGTCAAATTCTAGTTGGGGTGTTCCATAAAAAGGACAAAAGGCCCCCACTCCAGTTTCATCATCTGGCTCCTCCTCACTGTGGTTCATGAAAAGTGAACATGATGTGCTTTCCCTGGAGTTCTTTTAAGGAGATGTGCATACCTCCCTACTGGAGAAATTAATTGGGACCTAATTTGTTAAAAATGCACGAGGAACAGTTGTTAATGGTGCAACCACTTTATTGGCCCCTCCTTACTGCATGAGTAAAAACTGCGTGCTCATAAGTCTGTGCAACGTAAACTTTTAGTCAAGTGCTGAAATATTTCAGCCCCTTAATCTAAGGACCAATCAAATCTTGAGGATTCATCAAAACTAGTACCCCCTACATCTATCTCAACACCATCTACTTAGGTGTTTGTTCTCTAATTGTGTGTCGACGAAAAATAGAAATAGAAGATAAAATGCTACGCCAGGTGTAAAATGGTTTCTAGTGGTAATACCATGTAACAGGTTAACTGCCCCTGAGTCTGTTATTCGACTATCTTTCTGCAAAATGTAATAAACAGCTATTACCAGAAAACAGAAATAGCTGGTCTCTCTCTTTGGAGCGTCAGAGCAGACAAAAAACTATGGACTGGAATGTCACCCAGAAAGATAATAATAGCCAAGATTAATCAAACAATCCACCCATTCCTTGCATGTTTTTCTTTGTGGCACTTATGCCATCAACCTCAGAAGTATGAAAGACTCAGCAGATGCCACCTGTACTAAGACCTTTGCCAATCATGGAAGATGGATCAAGAGGCCTTTCACCCGAACTAATTTCCCGTCTTTATTCAATAAACAAATTAGAGTGTATGTATAAAAGTGGTTTAAGCTTAAGGTGGGAGCCATGCCTTGCGAAGAATCACTGACAAAATATCGACCTAGAAAATATCAACCTACAGAAATATCGATGCTGAAACATCAAAGGCAAGAATATCGACATCCCATCTACAACAAGGTAAGTGCAAAAATATCGAAATACAAATATAGATGTTAAAAATATCGATGTTAAAAATATCGTTTTATTCCCTGTAAAAATATAAATGTAAAATGAAGTAAATAACACTAATAAATAAGATAAACATAGTTAAAAATATCTAATAATGTTTAACATTAATAAATAATACATATATAATAATAATACATTAATTAAACATATACAGATAATATACCTACTTAATAATAAGTTTTAATAATTATTTTTAATAATTTATAAATTCCTAACAAATATTATAAATTACAAATACATTTACAAACATAAAACAAAAACATAAATACAAAGTAAATAATTATTTTTAATAAATTGAAAAAATTAAATATAATTGTAATATTGTTTAATTAATTATATACTACATTATCTAAAATTATACAAAAAATATTAAATAGCTAAATAAATAAAAATACTATTCAAAATCCATAACAAAAAAAAATACAGTAATAAAAACGTTGTATAGCATAGAACTTAAAATTACCATTCCCACTCCAGAGAGCGCAACAGTAGAGAAACCATTGGATAGCGTAGAGGTAAAAAATACTATTCCAACTCCAGAGAGTGCAACAGTATGAAAAACATTGGATAGCGTAGGGGTAACAATTCCCATTCCCACTCCAGATAGTGCAACAGTAGGGAAAGCAGTGGATAGCGTAGGGGTAAAAATTCCTATTCCAACTCTAGAGAGTGCAACAGTAGGGAAAGCGTTGGCTAGCGTAGGGGTAAAAATTACTATTCCAACTCCAGAGAGTGTAACAGTAGGGAAAGCGTTGGATAGCGTAGGGCTTAAAATTACTATTCCCACTCCAGAGAGTGCTGTTGTAAATCAATCTAGGACCCTAGTGTAATTTTCCTGATTCATGCCCTTATATAGGTATAGTTTATTCGATCCTTATATAGGCATAGAAATCATCTCCATATTTAGTCTGAGCCTATGCAGCCCAAAGACGGCATGGCTACTTCCCCTAGATTCCAAGAATCTACAACGATTTCTTAGAGAAACCCGCCTTCAGCAGCTCAGGACTTCCCCTTGCCTGTATGCTAATTTATCGAGGAAATCAAGGAGTTTTCATGGGATTGAGTCCCTATTAATTGTGGGTTTCTAAAGCGCTAGAATCGACTCCCGAAGGAGTATCTCTGCGCTGTAGACCGCTGGGGAACCCGTCCTGGCTTTCCCTGTGAGATGGTCCCTACTGGGTATCTCCAAGGTGAAACCAGGCATCCCCGGCGTATGTGGGGGGCCGTTGGGGAGATGAGGCAAGCTAATGCCCAGAGTTGCCGAGTGTGATCCCTGGTTAGAGTAGGCACTGAGGCGAGAATTATCGAGTCCGCTGACCCTGGTCCACGACCCTGCCGCGTCGGGGATAGAACCCTAGTCCCGGGCCGTCCTCTGCTTCCGGGTCTGCCGCCTCTAACCAGTGAGCCACACCACTCCACTCCTATATGACGTTAATAAGTCCAATCACACGTCAATCTCGGCACCTTCATAGTATAAATATGCCCAGACAAACACACAGTGTTTTGGAGCAGATCGACTTACTACTTGCCCGAAGCCCTGCAGCAGCAAGTGCCGAAGGAAGCCGACCCTCCAGCTGACGTACTGAGAGACGCTGTCTTTTCTCCAGCCGAGAAATCAAGCTCCAGTGTTTCCAGTTTACCCTTGCGGGTTGCTGGTACATCGAGTTCCGAGAGAGAGATACACGACCTCCTTCATTCTAAACCAAAGGTACGGAGCTGATTAAACTCTTAGAGAATTCCTTATCAGACTCTTGGCAGAGAATTACTAAACTTAAGCTACTCCTTACTTACTCCCTCCCTCGTACTAGATTTAGGTTAGGTACACCGGGGTAGGCGTATTTTAGAAGCACCAGTTGAGTACTTTTAGCCATCTTTTATCATTGTATGTATTTTATACGTTTTAAGCAACTTATGGCTTAGAAAACATATCATGCTTTTACATTACTACTTTATAATACTGTTCGTATTATACGCCTTGTACTTTAAAACCAGTATTACGATTGTAACAGTACATTTCTTATGCTTGAGAGATAAGACTGTTCAATAAATACTTTTATTGAAAACGCCCGTCTTTTCCTTTTCTCAGCAACTCTGTTGAAACAAAGCATGCATGAATGACTGAGTGAAATAACTATCTATTGTTTCCGCGACTCTAGAGATACGTTTCAATCTGGGGAAACAAAGTTGTCATGTTATACGATTGTCAGAAAATAATCCCTTCTTGTTTATTCGAGAAAGTTTCTAGTGACCTCTGAGCTAGCTGGCACTCACAATTAAGTTTAATAGACTCGGTAGAGACCTAGTTGACCTCAGTCCTACGTCTAATCTACAGGGTTTATTATTCCAATGGGCAGAGCCTATTGGGAATATAGGAACTACACTACAGTGCAACAGTAGGGAAAGCGTTGGATAGCGTAGGGGTAAAAATTACTATTCTAACTCCAGAAAGTGCAACAGTAGGGAAAGCGTTGGATAGCGTAGGGCTTAAAATTACTATTCCAACTCCAGAGAGTGCAACAGTAGGGAAAGTGTTGGATAGCGTAGAAGTTAAATATAACATACTTATAAATAATTGCAAATACCCATTAATAATTAATTACAATTGAATAATTAATTAACAATAAATTAACAATAAATACTAATAAATATTAATTAATAAATATTAGTTACCAAATAATAAATATTGAACACTAACATATTTTTCAAAACAAAAAACATATTAATAATAAAAAATTGATTAACAATTAAAATATAGTAAACAATAAATGATTAAATCAAAACATATTTTTAATGAAACATTACCAATAAAAAATAATTTGCAATTCATAAAAAGTAATTAACAATTAAAAATCTGAATTACCAATTAAAAAAAGTAATTACCAATTAAAAAAATTAATTACAAATTAAAAATGTAATTACCAATTACAAACCTTAATTACCAATTAAAAAAATGAATAACCAATTAAAATAATTAATGTAAAATAATATAATTATCAATACCAATAAAAAATTAAAATAACTCATTACTTAAATACAATTAAATTACTTCCCACCCAATTCCCCTATAAACCCACAACCCGCTACAGAACTTAAATGCAAAAATTAATTAAAATTAATTTACAATTACCAAAAATTAATTAATTTACAATAATTAAATTACTTCCAACCCTATTCCCCTATAAACCCACAACCCGCTCCAGTACTAAAACATAAAATGAACTTAAAAATAACATTATTAATATATAAAAATAGTACACATATAATTTAAAACAAATAAAATACTTAACAAAAAACATATAACTCATACATATTAAATACATAATAAAATACATAACAATAAACAAATATCGATATTAGTAACATCGAAATTAGTAACATCGATATATTTGATATCGATATTACTAACTTCGATATTACTTACATCGATATAAAAAAATCGATATTACTTACCTTAGGGTCGATATTCTGTCCAACGATATTCTTGACCTCGATATTCTTCACCTTCGATATTTCAAACTCGAGTTTACTGTAGGTCGATATTTCGGAATCGATATTTAGACTGTGCACCCCTTGCGAACATGCCTCGTTTTGGGATGGTACAAAAAGGCCTTTTTGGCATTGCTCAATGCATGTTAATGCCAGTATCTCCTCTTCCAGTGCATAGGCCCTTCACACAGAGGTAACAAGTTTTTTCCTCTGTTTAGTTAATGTGACATTGTGCGTCTTCCTACCATAAATTCTTTAAGAATTTAGCTTGCATGTTTCACAGGTACATATGTATATATAGCACACGTTAGCTAACAGGTATGCTTACCAAAGGTGGTGGACAGGTAATAACTGAACTATACTTTTATATACAAAATAAGATCCACCTGTGCTGACACTGCTGAATATGCGGTTTTAATTAGGATGTTTTCTGTCTTTCTTGCAGATGTGTAGATATAACTCTGGGAGACCCTTCTGCTCCCTTTGTATGTCCTTATGATGCATGAATTTTGTTGGGCAGTGAAACTTGTCGACCCTACCTTACTAACCAGCCACAACATGTTCACAGATATTTCAAGTGTACCTAGGGCATATTATTAAGCATTGATCATGTCATTTGATACATTTTTAATATATCCTTTTACCACAAACACATATGTGATACACCGTTCAGAGGACACAGATCCATTTGATTCTCAACACTGAAAGAACTTTAGGATAACAGCTCATCACGAAGTTTTTCTGAGCCCATCTGTGCATATAAAGTGATGTTCGGTCCAGCCGCACTGCTTTGGACTCTCTCAGAGGGTAGTCTAGCTGGTGCTGGACCGTCTTACCCGTTGGGGGAAATACCGTAAACTTGTTCCAGTTAATTTGCACACCCGAAATAGCCCCGTATTTAGTAATTTCTCTCAGTATGGGGTTCAGGTTTTCCTGGGGTTGTTTAATGTAAAGAGTAATGTTGTCTGTAAACAGGGAAATCAATAGCTGCTGAGACGGGTATATCAGTGACATATGATTATGGTGCTGCCTCAGTTTCGCTGCTGGGCACCCCTGTCTCATGCCCCTTGTTATGGCGAAATTGGCGGATCTGTTCCCATTCAGCAGTACTGTAGCCTGAGGGTGTTGGTATAGTAACTGCACCCATCAGATGAAGACCGTCAGGACGCCCATGTACTTCAGGGTTCCCATCAAGTAGTCCCACTCTAAAGAGTCGAACGCCTTAGTGGCATCCAGAAACACCGCCACTGCCGAGCATTCAGGGTCGATGTCTTGCATTACGGCCAGAAGGGTTCTCAAGTTATGGGACGTAGCACAGTTTGGGATGAATCCCGCGTGGTCAGGCAGAACCAGGTATTCCATTAGCAAATTTAGACGAGTGGCCAACACCTTTGGCAATATTTTGGTATCACAATTTAGCAATGAGAGGGGCCGGTATGAATCGCAGGAGCTCGGAAACTTTCCAGGCTTTAGTAGTGAAATTATCTGGGCTTGTCTCATAGTTACAGGCAATCTACCTTCCTCCAGTGCCTCACAATACACTGCCTTTAGAATAGGAGCCAGTATTGACACAAAAGTCTTACAAAATTCAACCGGCAGTCCATCTGTGCCCGGCACGCATCCCGAATTCATGCCCATGATTGCTTCCTTAATTTCGTCTCCTTCTAGATCCAACCCGAGGAACTTTTGCTGTATGTTACCCAACCACGCTAGGGGCATATCCTCAAAATATTGTGGTAGATCCAGGGTAGTACCCCTCTGAGATGTATAACGTTTTTATAATACTCAACAAAGGTGTCCATCTGCCCTTTTAAATTTCTATGTGTTTGCCCCTGTCCGTCCTGTATTTCGGTTACATAATTCACAAATTTAGGGGGCCGTACAGCATTCGCCAGCACTTTCCCTGGGCAATCTCCCTCCCCATAGACCTGTGCCAACTGAGATTATTCCCTGAACTTACATTCCCTTTCTGCCGCCTCTTCATATTCTGTCATTTGGCGCGCATCCTGGCTCGCATATCGTCCCCCGCCCTCCCCGATGGGAGGGCGGGGAGGGCGGGGGACGATAGCCCTCCCCGCTCTTTCTCAAGGCCTTTAATCTACCCTTCCAACTTACGCAATTCTCTTCGTAGGTCTTTAAGTATACCACCTCCCTTGGATATGCACCATGTTATGTTATGTTATGTTAATTTATTTCTTCTATAGCGCTCGGCTACTCCAAGGAGCATCCCGGCACTTTGGCGAAGAATATCAGCAGGTAGAAGGCAACATAACAACTAAAACGCAGACTAAGAAAAGAGAAAGATAAAGATTATTTAGTGAAAAGCCACGTTTTCAAGCCCTTCCTAAAAGCAAGAAGGCTGGTAGCCTGTCTCAAGGGCAGTGGTAGTTTGTTCCAGGCCCGCGGGACCAGGTAGCGAAACGACCGGCCTCCCATTCTTGCACGCCTAATGGCAGGGACCGTCAATTTGGACAGACAAGTTGACCTCAGGGTCCTGCTGGGTTGGTAAAAAAAAAAGGCGTTTTCCGATATACTTGGGACCTACGCCATGTAGAGCTTTGAAAGCCAGTGTCAGGCTTTTAAAGAGGATCCTCTTTGAAGTAGGTAGCCAGTGCAAGGTGTTAAGTAATACACCTGCTCTTCTCGGGAGTCCATAGATGGCTCGGGCTGCCGAGTTCTGTACTACTTGCAAACCGGTCAAAAGATACTTCGGTAGACCCAAAAAAGAACGTTTGCGTAGTCTAATCGTGATCCAATCAGTGCCTGAACAATTATTTTCCTATGGTGAAGTGACACCAAAGGAAGAAACTTTCTCAGCATCCGCAGAATGCCGAAACACTTCCCTGAAAGGCACGAGATATGTGGCCCAAAAGACAGATCGCTGTCCACTATCACTCCAAGGTTCTTGGCCTTGAAAGACACACTGTCAGGGGGAAACATATCCCGTGGCCACCAGGATTTCCAATTTGGCTCGGGAGCGCATCCAAAGAAGAGCAGCTCAGACTTGTCGGAGTTGCACTTCAAGCCATGACACCTAAACCACTCAAAAACCGCACCTAGGCATTCCCTAATCTGTATGCCATCAAACATCCCGCCCCTGTCACATGTGAACAGGAGCTGGGTATCATCGGCGTAGGATATGATCTGGGCGCCAAAGGACTCCGCTACCACCGCCAGAGGGGCCATAAAGATGTTAAAAAGCATGGGGCTAAGAATGGACCCCTGTGGGACCCCTACCTCTAGCGGTGTCATGTCAGCGGAGAAAGGGGGCGCCCAGATTGTTTGCCGGCGGCTGGCCAGAAAGGATTTGAACCAGTTCCACACCGTTCCACGAAGGCCACATTCCCAGAGTCTTAAAAGGAGGCCCTCATGAGGAACGGTGTCGAAAGCCGCCGACAAATCAAGCATAACTAACATGTCCTTTCCCCCAGAGTCGAGCACCTCCCTTATGGCATCAGTGACCTCGAGTAAGGCCGTCTCCGTGCTAAAATTAGCACGGAAACCAGATTGTGATGCGTGCAAAAGTTTGTTTCCTTCGATGAAACTGGAAATCGACCTATGCACATATCTCTCGGTCACTTTCGCCAATGCAGGGAGGAGGGAGATTGGCCTGTAGTTAGCATGAATGAGGGGATCTAGGGCAGGTTTTTTGAGCAGTGGTATGATCATGGCGCGCTTCCATGCCTGCGGAACCACACCAGTAGACAGGGAGGAATTCAGAAAGGGGGTTCAGCAGAGCATTTAGGGCTGGTGCCACTTTTCCCAGATATTTAGCCGGGCACAGGTCTAATGGTGAGCCAGATTTCAAGCCTGACAGAAGATCCAAAGATGTATTGAGGCACATAGGGGGAAATTCAAAGAGAAAAGGCCCTGATCCACCGGAGAGGATACAGAGGATGGAAGGCTCAGATCCAACTGTGGGCAAGAGTAAGAAAGGGAGGCCTGAATGGTTGTAATTTTATTAACAAAGAAGGTGGCTAATTGTTTTATCCTGTACCATCCTCGTGCAGTGACCTTGAATGCCTTCCACTCAGTAGTTAGGCTTGCTATCGAATCTACATTTTTCTCAAAGAACTCTTGGATGTACCTTTCCATTTCCGCTTTAAACGCTGCATCTTGCAGGTGCAAGATGTTAAGTCTCCAATTAAGGAACGGTGCCTGAGTGCAGGGAGTCTGCAAGGTCGCCATCACAGGCGAGTGGTCAGAGTAAGTGCGGGCCAGGTGTTCTGTTTTTTCCAGCCAGTGTGCCATACCCACCAACACAATAAGGTAGTCTAGCCTTGCCCAAGTCGAGAGCACTGCGGAGTGGTGTGTCCCTTCCTTCTGGGTAGGATGTTTATACCTCCACGCATCTAAAGTAATAGGTGTCTATTATGTCCTTTAGAGTGCGGTGCGAGTTAGTGTAATGCATGGGAGAGGCATCGGATCTATCTTGCCGTGGGTCAACTACATTATTGAAGTCCCCCCTATACAATGTAAGTTGTGCCTATTTCTTGGATTTTGCTCTATAGAGTAAGTAATGCATGTGTATCATCCGTGTTGGGCCCATAGTAACAAATAAATGTTACCTCCTGAGTTTAGCCTTCCCCAGAGCAGGCAATATCTACCTTCACTGTCTGTATCCGACCCTCCCAGTACAAACTGCACTCTCCGTTTAACTAATATGCCTACCCCCCTAGAGTAGCCTGAGTAGGACACCAAGCACTGGTGAGACGCCCATTTCACCACAAACCGGGGCATCTTCTTCGGGTCTAAGTGTGTTTCTTGCAGGAGGGCCAGCTTGATATGGTGCCTATCTAAATATCCGAGCACCTGCCTCCGTTTCCTTGGGTTATTCAATCCCTTTACATTCCAAGTCAATACTGTTAGCTCACTGCCTTCCTTCGTGACATCTGCCATTCCCTTTGATTATTCTGATATTGTATACAATTACCTCATCATCAGTGCACTTCTCTTCCCCAAACAATTCCCCCCACCCTTCCCACCTCTCCCCCCTCCCCCTCCGGCTCCCCCAACTTGCCAGTCCTGCCTTCCCACCCCACAGCCAAACTATCAAACCCCCCCAATATCCCCAACTTCACTAGGATTGATTCTATCAGGTCTGCCCTCATACGGGGGTCGCTAGGGGCCCACACCTGCCCTCTTCCCAACTCTATTGCACCCACCCTTCGCTCCGCTCGGGAAAGCGGGCGATTTCAGCGGGATGGAGGTGAGTGACCGGGCGATACAAATCTCACTGTAAATATCATTAGTATACATCACCAAATGAAGAGGTTCACAGGCATACTAAGTGCCATGTTATCTGGGGTATGCTGGTAGCAGTCAAGTTCCTCAGTCTGTATTTGCCATGGGCGAGAGGTATCTGGACCTCCTACCCGCCTCTGCGTCTTGGGATGCGTCCCGGCATGCCTGTTGAGATAATCTTCCGCTTGTTGGGGATTACTGAAGAAATGTTGTTTTCCATCATGTGTTACGCGCAGTTTTGCCGGGTACATCATGTCATATGGTATGTTCTGTGGCACCAGTTTTTTCTTTACCAAAGTGAATTTGCGGCGGGCCTCCTGCATGTCTGTGTAAAATCTGGGAAAAATGCCAGCGTGGTGTTTTCGTATCTCACTGGCTGCTTCTCCCGAGCCCAGTGCAACACCGCATCTCTGTCTTTGTAGTTCAGGAAGCGAACTATGATAGGTCGCGGCGCCGCTCCCGGCGGCGGACGTGCTGCAAGCGATCTGTGCGCCCTCTCTACAATCATATTTGCGGAAGAGGCGTCTCTGCCAAACAAGTCGATAATCAGTTTCTCCATGAAGTCCTCCATTTTGCCAGTATTGGTGGATTCAGCCAGGCCTAGCACACGCACGTTGTTTCTTCTGGAGTGCTCCTCCAAATCCTCGTTTTTATCTGCGATCGATTTAAGCAATTTGTCCATCTGGAGCACCTGTTCTCTGTTTGTCGCCGCCCCATCTTCCAGCTCCGACAGCCTAGACTCCGCTTCTTTGATTCGCTGGTCATGCTGATTCAATTTATTTATCACTGAGTCCATTCTGGCATTCATGGTGTCCATTTTCGCGTCTATGGATGTGAGACTCTGTTTCATCCCTATCAGCAGTGTTTTCGAGTCTTCTTCCTGGTGTTCAGGCGAGTCTGTGTCCATCCGCTTCGATGATCTGGAACTAGGTGGTCTACGAGTGTCAAACAATAATTCAGCCTGCTTAGCGTCAGTGCGCCCCATGATGGCCGCTCACTGCGTGTTTGGGACGGCGGGTAAGGTAAAGGTCCACTGCTGCCCCTTAGTTGTAGGTGCTCTCTTCCCCAGGCGAGCGCACCCAGTTGGTCCACTCCGTGGGCTAGGCGGTAGGACTCGCATACTGCTGTCTCTCTTTGTGTTCCTCCTCGGGCCCAGGTATCAACTTTCAGTGTCCCCTATACACAGTCCCGTCCAAACTGCCTCCCTTGCCATCTTCCACATGCACCACGCCCCCTCACACCACAGTCCAGAATGTGGTCCATTAGCCGTTTTCGTCGTAATCAGTCCAGGGTAGCTGACGCCTGGGGGGCTGTGTGCCAAAGTTCTACACGTTTGCGGGCTCTCTCCCCAGTGCGCCCTTCCCGCTTCGCTGGTTCTCTGCGTGTGGGCCTCTATCTGTGTACAGTCAGTCTCTCCCACCCAGGTGGCTGCGTTTGTATGAAATGGCTGCTCCTCTGCTTAATACGATCTCCTCCTATGCCACAGTGTCCGTATGGTGGGCAGCGAGGGCCAGTTATATTTGCGCTTGTGTGTAGTCTCTCATGCAGGCTCCCAGCTCCCCTTCACAGAACCGCCATGCCTCCGGGATGTGCAACTACGCTGGTAAGATGGCACCGCCGCACCTCCTGTGTACCTGTAATGGAGTGTTTATGGCAGGTTCCCATCGCAGATATCCACTGTCGCAGTAGCTCTCAGGGGCACTTGCGGGGAAATAGGACTCTCTCACAAGTCCCTATCGCCTCTATATTTCGGCAGCGCGCCTCTTGCTCAGTCTCTCTGTGGGGGTGCTACCCGCCCCCGTCTGTCGCCGCGGCGCCTTGCTCCGTTCCATCTTTGCCGGTACTCAGCTCAGCCATGGCCTCCAGGTCGCTGCGTGCCTCTTTCACCGCTGCTTGCTGTCGTGGCGTACCTGTATTCCACAGCACCCCTGGCTAGGCCGGTGCCACTACCTCCCGACCTCTCGCTGCAGGCCCAGGCAGCCCGGTCCTCTCCCAGCGTCCACCGCCGGCTCCCCTCTCAAGCCGCTCGCCGCTGCCTCCCGCCTGGTGTCGGTCTCCGCGCTGGAGCAGGCTCGCCATCTCATAAACACACCGCGGTATGCCTAACGTTGTACGCTCTTAAATAAGGTCTTTCTGGCCTGAATTTTTGCATCAGGATGGGTATTTAGTATATTTTACCACCCGGTCTGGCGGGAGCCTCACTAACGTGCAGCCATCATGGTCGTGCGCCCTCTAGCCCCCAGAAATTTGTTACATGATTGATAAAAAAAGGTTGAATTAATAGATTTTATTTTTCAAAGCATACCCACTTCTGAATGGTATATTTAGTGAGATCCTTTTCCAACTGCACAACTATAAAAACACATTTGTAAGGTCGTAGACATCAATATTTTCATGCAATTAGGCAAAGCTGGGGGGGCGCTAGAGGGCGCAGAGCGGAATGGCTGCCTGCTAAGACACTCCGCCGGCCAGAGACGATAACGGTCTTAAACGGCGGATATATGGTGCGCAGCATGCTAAGAACGAAGCTGTAAGGTATCGGAAGATGTGAGGAACAGTGTGCACCAAGCGGATTGTATTGCGTTACGGTACTACTCCTGAAAACGACTTTGACAGCAAGCGGCGCGAATAACCAGCGAGGGTCAAGATGGCGGCTCCGTGAAAGCCGGGGGAGACGAGTGATATCGCACTGCCTACTGATGTGGAGCCCCGCTGAACACCAGGTGCTAAAAGTCAACGCAGATGGCGGTAAGCGGAGTGCGAGGCACTGGTAGCGTTTGTAGCTGTTGTGTGGATGCCGATCTCCCTGTTTGCCAGCGTAGCACGGACTAGGCGGCCTCGTACGGCACGGGATGCATTGTGAGACTATATACGGCGAAAAAGGGCTACAAGAATATGACTCCAGTAATGTTGACATAGCGCTCAATTTCAATTTTACTGCGACGTGGGATTTGAACGGTTGTGCCCTGGTATTTGTGTTGTGAGCCAAACAGGCGCGAACCTCGGCAATGCTAATATACAGCCAAGCACACAAGATGGCGGCGCCCATAGGGGGATGAAGCGCGGTGTGCACTGCGAGACCGATAACTGCAGGACGGCGGACTTTCCCGGTCAGTGTAGGAGTACCCAACTCACATGCTGGCATCAGCGGCGATTCAGCGTTCACTGTGAGACTACCGGATATGGGGCAGTAATAACGAAACGACGCGGACACACGCAGTGAAAACGCGAGCACAGTCAGGCATCTGATCTTGACATCTAGCGCAGCGGATATCCCTGCAGAGATAACTCCGGTGCAGGACACGATCCACGCGAGGCACAGGAGAAGGGGATAAGCCGCAGTGTTGGCGAGAAAGCGACAAGCGTCCACTGTATATACACGACGTGCATTTGCGGTCCAAAAAAAAAAAACGCACAACTGTGTATGCTTGTTGAGGAGGTAAGCTGTTGGGGCACTACTGTACTGGCGCAGAGCACTATCAGCTGGGGTATACATAAAAACTTGGCGCACCCCTCACGAACGACGCAGGAGACAGCATGACGGCTGGGACTACTGCTGAGAGGAAAATGGGTAAACCGGAGAAGGTACAATCGAAACTACCCTTTGACAACAAGAAAGCCACTAAAGGAGCCACTGCGCCACCAGATGTGGATATGGACACTGACGCTGAGCCACAGAATACCATGGAAGTGACGCTCAGGGCCATACATAAAAGCCTACAGGATGTCCATAGTAAACTAGACTCCATCACACAACGTGTTGACAACATGGCGGCGAAGCTTGATAAACACGGAGAGCGGCTGGAGGAAGCAGAGACGCGACTCTCAGCGGTAGAAGATGAGTCGCACGCAACGACGCAGAAGTGCACAGAAATGGACAGGGTCCTGGACGTTATCAAAAACCAGTCGGAAGAGTTGGAAGCGAGGTCCCGAAGAAATAACATACGCATAGCGGGGGTTCCGGAATCCACCAACACTGGGAAGATGGAGACCTATGTGGAGGATCTGCTGACATCGATCTTTGGGAAAGATCAACTATCCACCGTGTTTATCATTGAAAGAGCGCACAGGACCCTTGCACCAAAGCCGAAACCAGGAGCTCCTCCGCGACCGATAGTAGCACAACTACTCAATTACAGAGACCGCGATATGATCCTGAAACTGGCGAGGGAAAAACAAGAGATTGAACACCAGGGTAACAAGCTGCAATTTTACCCAGATTTCACCGTTAATGTACAACTGGCACGAAAGGAATTCACGGCAGTAAAACAGAAACTGAGAGAAATGAACATATCATATGCGATGCTGTACCCGGCAAGATTGAAAATCACTCAAGATGGTAAATCAACGATCTGTCACACTCCGCAGGAGGCGCACTCGTATCTTAAACGACTGAATCATCGAAGGCGTGATCAGCGGCGACAGGAGCAGAACCAGGATTCGGATTAGCAACACTGGAATCGATTAGGCTATGACGACGGGAGCAAAGGCGTCAAGAGCAAAACCAAGAGTCAGATCGAAACTGGGAAATCCACGAACTTTGCCCTACACAACCAACGGCACTACTTAGGACAAAGTACGGATAACGTGCAATCCAACAAGATATGGTATATTGGAGGTAGAGACTACGGACAAGATTGAACAAGAACAAAAGACTCCGAAACCAGCGCTAGGAACTACTGGACAGCTGTCTGTGAGGTGTGCTGCAAAGCCTGATTGTGGGGAGGGGACAGGTAAGACAACCCGATATACGGATTACAGACGGAACACTGGAGTAGCAGGGAACAGTGCAGCGCCTGTTGTTGTGGTTAGAAAGAGATCGCACTGCCTCTATGTACGGTAAATTTGCAGAACTATTAATTGTGTGATTAACAGGTTATACAGGGTGTACACTGGGAGTGAACATCTCCGAGAATGGAAATATGTACACAGCGTGTGTTACAGCACCTGTAATATACAACCACTCTGGCCACATCCACTATGTTGGATGGAGATGTGTGACCCGAGCGGACCCCCCCGCGGGGTGTCCCCCCACATTGGCGCATTGTTAGTTTTTGGTAAACTCAGGGTATGTCTTTGGCATGATTGGGATGCTGAAGTGGGCGTGGGGAGGAAGGGGAATGTTGGGGAATGTTGGCTTGCGACACTGTATTTGAGAACCACTGCCAGACTCCATGAGAATCATACACTGCGCTATATATATAGGCAATATATGGAACGCTTCATGTCCGAGACTGTTCTTTGTAATCTGAGATTCGGAATAGAGATGCCCAGATATAATAATGGATGAGCATGTAAAGAAATTAAAACTGATATCCTGGAATGTACGTGGTTTAAACAACCCCAAAAAAATCAGGCAAGTGTTAGCATACCTAACGAGGCTACAGGTGGACGTGGCATGTCTCCAGGAGACACACATAGACCCACGCGCACACACACGTGTTGGACACCGGTGGGCGGAAGCCTCATATAGTGCTGCCTATTCTTCCTACTCTAGAGGTGTAACGATCTTACTATGACGAGGGCTACAGTTCAAAATGGAACAAACACACACTGATAGTGAAGGGAGATGTCATTGTGTCTGGGGTGCTACGAGGACACAGAATCAACCTCCTGAACATTTACGCTCCAAATGTAGATGACCCCCAGTTTTACACGACACTTTGGACGAAGATAGCTGACCTTCCAGATGTCCCGGTATTATGGGGGGGGGGGACTTTAACTTGGCACTCACTGACGAGATTGACAGATCCAACGCATCGACAGAGACACACAAAAGAGCGTTACATGCACTACAAGACATACTACTAGATAGGCAGCTAGTGGATTTATGGCGCACACAACATCCGGATGTACGAGAGGCTACCCACACCACTGCGGCCTATAACATCTGGTCGAGAATAGATTACTGGATTGGGTCACGGGAAGTGCTACAATGGATAGATGACATAGAACACCTCCCAAGAACGCTATCTGATCATAACCCAGTGTTACTTACGATAAAACTGCCCAACTACGTGTCTCCTCCTTTTAGCTGGCGATTTAATGGGAAGGCCCTGCAGGACGAGTGCTATCGTAACACGATTGGTAAAGCCATAGCGGAATATTTTGAGAACAACAAGCCCACAACGAAAGATGCAGGGTTATTATGGGAGGCCTTCAAAGCCAAAATACGGGGGATCTGTATCAGCACCAACGCGGGCATTCTCAAAGATTTACGCCAGCAATTAGAGAAAAGGGAAGCTGATATAAGGAAACTAGAGTTGGAATATACTGAATCACAAAACCCTGCTATTCTAGGTCAAATTAGGATTGAACTAACAGAGTTTCAGAAACAAGCAGACATAGAACTGACGTATGTGCACAAACGGCAAGTAGCAAGACACTACGGTGAGGCGGGGAGACCAGGTGCGACGCTAGCAGCTAAAATTTGTGGGCAGAAACCCCAACACATGGTTGAAATGATAAGGAATCAACACGGGGAAATGAGGCATGACACTACAGGCATACTAGAGGCGTTCCAACACATTTGCCACGCTGTACCAAACTGTCCAGACCGCCAAAGCAGGGAAAATAGATAAATACTGCGACACGATAGCGCTGGCGTGGTTGTCAACTACACAACGTCAGTTCCTCTCTCAACCGGTGACAGTAGAAGAAGTGTCGGAAATAATAAAATCCCTGCCGAATGGAAAAGTGCCGGGTCCAGACGGATTCACGGGGGAATTCTATAAAGCCTTTGTGGATTTACTGGCCCCACACATAGTGGAAATGCTAGGAGATGCACATGAAAAAGGTGTACTACCGGCCTCCTTAAGAGAAGCAATGATTATTGCATTGTTGAAGCCAGAGAAAGACCCAGAGACGTGTGACTCCTATAGGCCACTATCTCTCATAAACGTTGATTCCAAAATACTGTCTAAACTATTAGCAGCAAGTTGCAAGTCTTAATGACGAGACTGATACTACCTGATCAGGCAGGGTTTATTCCCACTAGATCGACATCCCACAACACAAGGACCCTATTTGCACTAGCACACTACCTATCTCCAGAGACGAAAGCAGCGGCGGAACTCTTGGACGCTGCCAAAGCGTTTGACCCCATTGCTTGGACTTACTTACACACCATATTGCGAAGAATGGGTTTCCCCCCAATGTTCCTGCAATGGATAGCGCTCCTCTACACTAAACCTATAGCGAGGATTAAAGTCAACAAATATATATATCAGAACCAATAAACATAGGGAGAGGCACGCGTCAAGGGTGCCCACTATCGCCCCTGTTATTCGCCATAGCTATAGAGCCACTAGCATGTAAAATACGACAGGAATACAAAAGCTCAGCATTGCAATTCCCCCAAAGACCACTCCACATCTCGCTATATGCGGATGATGTGTTACTATACGTCCGGGACCCAAAAGAGAATTTGAATCCACTACTAAGAGAATTCGTTAAATTTGGATATCATTCTGGTCTCAATATTAACTGGACGAAGTCCACGATTATACCCCTCACCGATAGTACTACACCCTTCCATTTAGATTACCCCCTAGATTGGCAAACAGAGCCAGTGCGATATCTGGGAGTCTGGTTCCACAGAGACCCGGAAGTGGTGATCCGCACGAATTACGGCAGAGTGTTAAGTGTGCTGGACCAGAAAATAGATCGGTGGATACATTTGCCACTATCTATGGCGGACAGAATAGCTATAGTAAAAATGGTACTGTTACCAAAACTGCTCTATCTCTTTAACAACATTCCGATAAAACCACCGAATCCTGTGTTCCAGGAGGTCAAAGCGGTCACCTTAAAATTGATTTGGGCGGGTAAAATAGCTAGAATTAACCTCCATACGCTAACACTACAGTATGCAAAAGGAGGATTTAAAGTGCCTGATTTCCTACTATATTACCTGTGTGCGCAAGCACAATATGCGCACTACTGGTTTCACCCCACTCCATACATCACACATGTGGCTGTGGAAGAGGGAGACGCTCTCCCGATACCACTGAATGCAATAATATCACACACAAGACCGGCATTGCATAAAAAAGATATCAATACAGTGGATGCTACAACGATGGCATGGCAGGTAATAGCGAAAAAAGTTGGTAAACAACCGATATATGCACCAGAGCTACCACTTAACTATCACTCGGCTCTATTAGTCACGCAAGAAGCAGTGGTAATGGATCTGCTCAGACAGGTGGGATTCGACACATTAGGAGACCTATATCAGGCAGGGACAATTAAGAAACTAGAAGAGCTGGAATATATACACAACCAGTCATTGTTATTTAAATTTACGTACTATAGACTTCAGCGAGCATTGAAAACACACTACCCGACCTATCCTGCTGAACCAGACACACTACAGACACTGCAATTACTCGTCACATCAGCTAATCCGAAACACTTAGTATCTAGACTGTACACCTCACTGCAAGCTGAAATAGGTGCTACTGCAGACAAGGCACTTCAAAAATGGAATGCATGTTTGGAACTGCCTCTGACGGAGGAAGAGTGGGGCTCAGCTGGCATGATTACTGGAATACTGCCGCCCAATGGAAACCTAAAACTGATACACATCAGGTACTTGCATCAAACATATCACACGCCCCAACGACTACACAAATATGGGTTGCGTGAGGATTCACGATGCCAACGGTGTGGAACTGACGAGGCAAATTTCATACACATGGCATGGTATTGCAGGGGGGTGGCTCAATTCTGGTTGGAGGTTACAGAAATGCTGAGCAAGATGGTGGGGATTGAGATTCAATGTACCATACAGACATGCCTGCTGAATATACTGCAAACTGTTAGAGCAAGAAAACGTAAATTCTGTGTACTGGCACTGCTTTTGGCTAAGCGAAATATTGCAATATGTTGGGGGGGTAAGAAAACGCCACAAATTAAGAATTGGATCAGTGGGGGGCGTGGCTAGCCAACAGCCAAGATGGCCGCACACTAAGCGAGCTCTGTGAGTAACGAGCCTCCCTCTTACAATCCGCCTACTAATCCGCACTCTTAGCACTGCCTGACCGGTGCGACCAGAAGCGCCTGCTGATCCGGTGCACCCGGCTGGTTACGGCGACTCCCGACGAGCCTTCCTCGCGGAGATACGCCTGTACACCATTGGGGCCTAACCTGAGGTTGGAACCGGGGACTCGAGTACGAAGAGACCCCGGCGACGTACCATCACTGCAGCAAGCACGGCCTCCTGCATCCAAGCGGCGACCCAGGTGAGGCGCCCCTCCTGCCTGCTGCGCACAGGGTACTCCATACTCGGCGGCCACCAACAACGACCGACGTGCAACGTCGGGAGGGACAACACGGCCTGCTCAGGGGACTGGAGCGCGACACTAGCGCCGCAACGGACGTCTCCCCCCCCGGCGAAGGGTATAGAAGGGACGAAAGCGCCTAAGAGAACTGTTCACCCCAGGACTACACCGGGCATAACCATCTATGCATAAAAACCCACTACTAGCCTGCAAACGCCTGTGATTGCCGAGAAGGGGGTGGGGGCCCTCAGCAACGGCGGGAACTAACGTTTAGCACTGACCTACCACGAAGATCCCAGGGATAACAGCCTTGCTGCCTGCTACGGTATGCGGATGACTATTGCCGCCATTTCCCAGCTAATGTGGCCTGCTACGCACTATCTACTACACCAAGGGCTGTGAAAGACTGCGACAGAGGGCAGGGCGGAAAAGCGCCGACACACAGATGGCGAGATCTTATCACTGGCTCCCTCCCCCGCGCGCCGGCCACCGGCGACGCAGCGCCACACGAACCGGGCAGAGGGCCCATTATTACAACGCACTGCCAGTCACTGAAGCCACCTTCAACTGCAAACAACGCCTGACTACGACCCACGCTCAGCCCACGCGCGGCTCCAGGTGACCACAGAAGAAGTAACCGACTGAGGGGTGGCAAGGAACGCGGCTCAAGCCAAATTAAACGCCACACCATCCGAGATGAGTGGCAGGGGGACCAGAGGCCATCAGACCGCAAAACTGGACAAATTCGCCTACCAAAAGGACCCACCGGGCACGGCGAAGGGGGACCCGACCCGAACGCCACCACACCCTGCAGTGGACGCAACTGCCACGGAGAGAGTCACCCTACATGACGTCATGGCGGCCCTGAAGACAATGCCAGCATCAATGGGCACGATCTCCACGGAGGTATCACTGATTAGAGCTGATTTCGCCAAAACGTCAGACCGCGTACTAGAGGTCGAAAAAACGACTACCGACCTTGTGGGGGACACGTATGATCTACAGCGGAGAGTCCAGAAGCTGGAAGATGACAACCTTGGTGCTCCCGGCAGAGCTGGACGATCAAGAAGGCCGCTCGAGACGCAACAATATCCGCCTAATTGGTGTGCCGGAATCTATACGCGGACCGGCCCTAGACCTCTACGTGGAGGACCTCACCTATAAACAGCTGCAACCCAAAGGTCTGTTGAACTATTTTTCAGTGGAACGCGCCCACCGTGTGTCTGGGGGACAGCCAAAACCCGGGGCCTCACCTCGCCCCATACTGGCCCGCATCTTCAACTTCAGGGACCGTGACGCGATCTTACAAGCAGCCCGCACAAAACCGCAGATCAAAATTAAGAATGCAGAGATCCACCTATATCCAGACTACACGGCGGCCATAGCCCAACAACGACGCGGCTTCACAGAGGTGAAGAAAGAACTACGTGCCCGAGAACTCAAGTACTCTATGATATTTCCAGCGAAACTGCGTGTGGAGGCTGAGGATAAAGTATGGTTTTTTGACACACCGCAGGCAACCCAGGACTGGCTGGAGGGATGGAGGCCGGGAAAGGGGCCTCAGAACCGCGAAAGACAGTGAAATCACGAGAATAGAAGCCCACGGATGCAGGACGAAGCGGAACATGGACAAGATGATGGGCAATAGACACAGCGGTATGGATACATCGCTTGAATCCGCTGATTTTCAACACGATTTTGCCCACTCCTCCCAACCGAAGATAAGACTTCCTAGACAAGCGAGGAGGAGATGGGACAGCGTGCCAGCAACTGTGACTGGCGGTAGATGGTAAGATGCTGGTCGCACACATGCAACTCCATGCAGGTAGGACATCTAGTTACGCAAGGCACTGCATGGTCGCCCCTAGAGGGGGGGGCTCGACGACGGACACAGAAGTCTCACCCCCAAGAACAATGTTCAATAGTTGGGACTACAAGCACTCTGCTCAGTTGGGGAGGTGGAAAGTTTATTGTCCGCCGGGCAGGGAGGCAGGGTGGGGGGCTGGGGTTAACTACGTTTTGAGGTTACTTTGTTTTGGTTTCTTGTTACTGCAGGGTTTAGCTTTTCCTGAGCACACACCATATACACTAGAGTTCCACGACACACACACGGACACACACCCCGGACGGAGGTTACTGCACAAGTACGTATGTTCATGGGGGGGTCGTCCTAGATCACACCAGGTCTTTCCGCCACGGCAGGCCTTAGGGGGTCCTCTTACCATGGACAACGACCAGGCCTCGACCTGGGTATTTGCCCAGTCGGCGCAGATATGCCTTTTTAGTGGAGAGTATGGCTGATCCGGACACTTTGACAATAGACCCACAATCACAAACATTAGTATCCCCCCACTGATGGTTATCTCGTGGAATGTAAACGGACTGGAGCATAAAATTAAACGGGGACTGGTCTTACAATATTTGAAGAGGAAAGCGCCCACTCTGGCTCTGCTGCAGGAAACACTCTTAGTAGGGACTGCCTGCAAAGCGCTTAATCGGTGGGGCTTTAAGATGGTCGCCCATGCAGAATTCTCCTCCGGCTCCCGCGGGGTAGGTATTCTCGCTCAAAATAGTGCCCCTTTCCTCATTAAACGCACTTGGACTGACGACAGGGGGCGCTTTGCAGCAATTAATGGTCAATGGGAGGGCAAACCCTACAATATTCTATTGATATATATCCCCCCGACACTACACCAGGACACTCTCCAGGACCTGGGGAAACTACTGCTCGAACTCCCAGAGGGAGAACTAATCATGGGGGGCGATTTCAATACAGTCCTAGACGCTGCGGTTGACCGACACCCTCCGCGTGAACCCACTAGACCCCATCAACTATTTAAAGATTTCCTAGAGGCCCTGGGACTGGTGGACATGTGGAGGCTGAAACATCCCTATGACCGCCAATACACCTTTCACTCGGGAGCACACAATAGTCTCTCCAGGATAGACTACATATTGACTCAGGCAGTCCCTCCGGGGAAGGTGTCAGTCATAGAGCACCTCCCCCGAGGGATTTCGGACCATTCCCCAATACAACTCAGTTACACGGTGCAACCCTCTAGGCGGCAGAGAATATTCCCGATCTATCCGGGATACTTTAAAAATAGACCGATCTTGAAGGTCATTATTACAACCTCCACCACTCACTATTTTGACGAAAACACTGACTCGGTGGACTCCCCCTCCATCCTCTGGGAGGCATACAAGCCGGTGATTAGAGGGCAGGCCATCTCCTCTATCACTAGCCACAAGAGAGAACAAAGGGCAACCATAGAGTCCCTAGAAACAGCTCTACACACTGCGGAAAGGGCACATGCGTTAGACACCACAGACGACACAACTCACACCCTGGCACTGGCGAAGCAGGAATATAGGGCGTACGCAGAAGCTATGACCAAAACAAGACTGACCGACACACTGCATAGAGTATACAAACTGGGGGATAAAACAGGGAAAATGCTCGCATGGCTTGAACGAAAGGACAGGGCAAATCGGTGGATTGCGGCGATGGAACTCCCAGACGGCACACACACAACTTCGCCCGCAAGCATAGTGGAAGTACTAGCTACCCACTATGAAACTGTGTACACCGCGCGTAGTGAGGTGACAGAGGAAGACGGCATGACGTTCCTCCAAGACATACCACCTTAGCTCCAGAGGACGCACAGGCACTAGAGAAGGACTTAACAGGGGAGGAAGTGGGGAAGGCCCTAGCACACTGCACACCGGAAAGGCCCTAGGTCCAAACGGGCTACCAGTTAAACTTTATAAAAACACTGTCTCAACAGCTCACTCCGCACATGCTTGCCATGTATAATGATTGTTTAGAAAAGGGTACACTCACACCGGACCAGAGACTAGCTACCATTATCTCGGTGCACAAACCGGGCAAACCGCCTGACCGACCATCCTCCTATAGACCAATCTCCCTGATGAATGTAGATACGAAAGTCCTTGCGAAGCTCCTAGCCCTCCGACTACAGCCCCACCTCACGACTTTAGTTCACCCGGACCAATCCGGCTTCATGCCGGGAAGAAACACATCCCTTAACCTGAGGCGTATTCATGGGGTCTTCCACTGTATACCACTACTGTGGGAGGATGCAGCCGTTCTCTCCCTGGACGCGACAATGGCCTTTGACCTTGTGGAGTGGCCATTCCTATTTGCAGTTCTTAGGAAAATGGGGTTTGGTCCAAGGTTCTGTGGATGGGTCAGACTCCTCTACACTGGCCCCCAGGCACAGGTGGTTGCAAACGGCCACACGTCGCATATAATAACATTGGGGCGTGGAACAAGACAGGGATGCCCACTCTCCCCACTCCTCTTTGCGCTAATCCTGGAACCACTAGCGGTGAAAATCTGTCTGGACACTCGAATCAGGGGAATAGCCTGGGAGGCGGGTTGGGAGGACCGCATCTCCTTATATGCGGACGACGTCTTAATGTACCTGACATCCCCTTCCGCATCCCTGGCCGTCCTGATGGACATACTTAACTCCTACGGTGAGGTGTCGGGCTACACCATTAATTGGACAAAATCACTACTATATGTCCTATTGGGTGGCCCGTCCATACTGCCCCCGGACTGCGCGATACAAACGGTCACCAGAGGGTTCAAATACCTAGGAAACTACATTACACCTCAAGAATCGATTTTTATGGAAGAAAACTTGCTGAAACCTCTACTGAGGCTGAAAGCTGATGTTTCCCATTGGCGATCTCTACCACTGACACTACTGGGAAGGGCTGCGCTCTTTAAGATGTTGGCCCTCCCCAGATTCCTATATATTCTACAGAACACACCATTCCCGGTACCACTTAAGTATTTCAAATCAATAGATGCAGAAGTCTCTACGCTCCTATGGGACGGAAAACCTCCTCGCATATCACACTCCAAACTGTCCCGTTCTTGGTATGATGGGGGTATCGCCCTACCCAATACGAAACTATACTACTGGGCAGCACAATTGATGGTAGTAAACCGGTGGATACATGCCCCACAACAGGACCCGGCCTTCCGACTTGACAGGGCTGTACTGCCCCCAGATCAACTATTGAAGGCGCTCTACTCCAACAAAAGACGTCACACACTGACAGGCCCTACAGCCCACACGGTCAAAATATGGCATGCAGCGCAGAGGGCCTTAGGTTGGGAAGGAGTGCTCACACTAGCCACACCCCTCTGGGACACACGCCGTCTCGGTACCCTGGCGAACACTAAGGGCTTCCGCCAATGGGACCTTATTGGCATCTCTAAGATAGGTGATCTGTGGAAAAGGGGGGCGGTTATTTCTTTCCCCGCCCTTCAAGAACAATACAGGATGGCAGACACAGAGTGATATAGATATATGCAAATCGCACAGCATTACAGAGCGCCATCCCGACAGGTACGACACTCGCAGAATCATCCCCCCTAGAAGACAGACTCCTTACGGACCAAATAGACAAGAAAGCAATATCGCTTACATATCAGAAACTGATCAACAATCTCCCAGATCCTACAGTAGTTCTTCGTAGCAAATGGGAGGTAGAACTAGGAGACATTGAGGACGAAGATTGGTTACATGCCCTGGCATCAGCCAGAGAGGCCTCCATACCATCACGGCTTAAACTGATACAACTGAAAATAGTACACAGAATATACTATTCCCGTACACTTCTACATAAATTGGGCCGCACCCCAGATCCAAATTGCATGCGCGGCTGTGGCTCCCCTGGCACGTTCTTTCACATTTTATGGGACTGTCCAAAGATAGAGAGATACTGGGACCACATACTGTCGGAAATCTCCGAGGCAGCCGAGGTGGAACTGCAGAGGGAACCTAGATGTTGTTTGCTAAATATGTGGTCGCCGACTGATTTGAACCGGGGATTGCAAACATGGGCTACACTGGGCCTAGCACTGGCGAAGAGCAATATCGCTAGAAAGTGGGGTTCTGGAGTGGTTCCCTCACGAACACAATGGGAAAAGGACATGGACACAGCTATGGTTGCTGAAAGGGCTGTGTATATACATAGGGGCTGCCCCAAGAAATGGTCCAAGATCTGGGGAAAGTGGAACGAACACAGAGGACAGATATGTGATCCCCCACCTGAACTGTCGGACCGAGAAGCTAGTCCATAAGGGGGTGAAAGACGCTGCATATTACAAAAATGTAGGATTTGTGTTGTTCTTAAGGGGAGGGAGGGAGGGGGTATACTCTCACACTGATGAGGTCTAAAACTGAGAAACGTACGGCGTAAGGACAGATGGGATGGTGGGAAAAGCCATGAGAGAATGTCCACATCCCATATGGGAAGCATGGGGACCCAAACTGTATGCGTAAAGACTCTGATAGTCATGATTGTGGGAATTGCAATGTACTGAGATGTTCAGATCCGCGCTACTGTATAACTGATCAACTATGTCTTAATGTAATTGGTGATGTGTAATTTGATGAAAAGCTAAATAAAATGTTATAAAAAAAAATAAAAAAAGAATTGGATCAGTGATATGATATATTGTAAGGATAATCTTAAATTGTACGAAGAAGAGTTGCCACCACGTGCACGACCTAAAGACTATTGGCATTATTTGGCAGACTATTTATTGAGCTTAGATCAACAGTCATAGTGAAAGCGATGTAACATTAAGTCAAATGTGGCGTGATATGTCTAACATGTAATATTCGAATGGATATGGAGTGGTGTAATACAGTTCACTTGTATGAAGCATTAATACCAAAATGTTGGACATTGTATGTCCTTTGTTGTTTCTTAAAAAATACCAATAAATAAAATATATTAAAAAAATAGGCAAAGCTGAAAGGATGGTCAGATAAAATGGCAGAGCATCCGTAATTCACAAAAGGCTGCAGGCCTTCCTGCTGCTTTTGTGCCTCCTTTCACTTAATGATATTTCAAGGTTAACACAAACACTGGGCGAAGATTAGTCCTAGCCACGAATATACTTTAGCATGTCTGCTTACATTTCTAGACCTATACGCACACAATTGAGATTTTGACACCAAGGCTGGAGAGGTAACTGCAGAACAGTGATGTAATGAAACCTAAAGGGGCCTCATTGAAGGTGTATTAAGAATGCCAGAGCCCCTCAGGACATTAAGATTGTTTTCAATTGTCTTATGCACCCTCTGAGTCTGTATACAGAAGAGTAGGTTTAAATTGTACAGCTGATGCAGGCCCACCATGTCCCAGGAGTGCCACAGGGTACTACTACGTGACTGCCTATATCATTTCATATACTTCCACCACACACCCGACGTCAATGTACATGAAACCTTTAAGAATGCATTTCACCCTATATTTTCATTTTACTCACATGTAAGCGAGTCAAACTGTTTCAAAGTGAGCCAAAGTCATCCCTGAAAGCATCACTCAGACCAGCATTTAAGGCACTGGTTAAGGCACTTGCTGCCGAGATGTTTGTGATCCCAGTAAATCTCAGTGAATGATAATAATGGTAAAATAACGCTGAGCCTTACCATATTTACTGGAGAGAGCTGTGGTTTGTCTAGTCCCAGTTTTGAATTAAAGTAGCATAGAGGGTTAAGGTGTCTCCTGCAAAGCACATCCTAAGACACGCAGATGACAGATTTTTATTTTAAGCAGATAGGTAAGTGGGTTACTGCTTTTGCCTTTTAAAACAGATCCTTTGTTACTCGCAGTTCATAAATTGTAATCCTTATACTATAGCACAGTGAGCTATGAAGGACATGTAACTCCTACACCTTCTAACCCTCAGTGCCTGATGCAACACATGCTGTACATTGATTTACACATTTGTATGATGTATTGTCAGTGTGAAAGAGTAGTATGAAGTGATACTGCTTGCGCCCCCCAAAGCCATAACTGCCCCTCACCTGCATCCAATCATTCCATAGTAATGTGACATTGCCTTTCACCCCACCCCACGAGTAGCACACAAAATCCAAGCTGCAGGTGCTGCAAAATCCTAAAGCTCTTGTTGTTTCTTTGATCTAGGTTTACCTATTGTGCCTTATTTCATGTACAGTTCCAAGGTTTAGTCTCATGTCTTAAGTCCCTCAAATGTTTGCCTGCCTCTGCATTCGAGGACTTAAAGAGTTGGGGATATTTCATCTCTCACGATGACCAAGCAAGTCAACGCCATCTCATCTTCATGCTTCAACACCCTGCGCATGCTCCGTAAGATCTTCCGGTGGATCCCTACTGGAACTAGAAAGACGATCACCCAGGCCCTCATCACCAGCCGACTAGACTACGGGAACGCCCTTACGCAGGAACCACAACGCTTACAGAACACATCCGCATGACTCATCCTCGACATCCACCACCACAGCCACATATCAGCCCACCTGAGAGACCTGCACTTATGAGAAGGATCTGAATACTTTGGTCTTCCTAGATCTGACAATAACAAAAGAGAACGGGAAGCTGTCTACAGTAACTCACTACAAACCCACCGCAAAAAACAACCTGCTACGGTTTGAAAGTTTCACCATTGCGTGAAAACCTGCCCTACGGGCAATTTCTGCGTATCCGCAGAAACTGTAGCGAACTTGACGACTACAAGAAACAGGCCCACGATCTCACCCAGAAATTGCGTAATCGGGGATATCCTGAGAAAATTCTGTACAAAAATCAAAAACGAGCACGAAACCAGCCGAGAGCCGCCCTATTGGAGAACCAAGCCAAATCAATGGATGAGACCCCCTTGACCTGTGTTACCACGTATAACACCATTTCCAACGAGGTAGCCAGAATAATAGGGAAGCATTGGACCATACTAAATACAGGGAACCTGAGATGGGATAAACCCCTGTTCTCGTACAGAAAGGCACGGAGCATCAGAGACGCAGTAGTCAACACCAGACCAAGACAAGAGGTGACAGAGAAAGAAACGGTACTCAACACATGGGGTTTACCGAAAGTGACAGGCCACTACAAATGTGGTAACTGCAGCGTGTGCCCCTTCACCTACAATACTAAGACTCTACAGTTGGAACCAGACAAGACATGGACAATTAGAGGGCACACTAACTGTAACAGCGAGAACGTTGTTTACAGAATAACGTGTCCCTGTAACCTACATTATGTAGGAATGACTAGCAGAAAGGTCAAAATACGCATTGGAGAGAACAGGAGCACTGTTAGGTGCAAGAAAGCCAACACAAAGCTCACTGAACATTATATGTCGGTTGGGCATACACCTGATGATATACAGTGGACCGTTATCGAACAGGTTACACCAGGAACTAATCTGAATCAACGCCTGTTCGAGAAGGAACAGAGGTGGGTTTATAGGCTTTCTACACACAAGACTGGTTTGAACGACAATATCCCGTGGAACACCGTGATGGGATAAATACTTTCTCCTGCACACTTTGCATTAATACTCTGTTCATGCAGTTGGCCTGGTTCTATTGTTTAATTCACCCACTGTACATTCAGTAATTACTTTGACAGTGAAGTAGGTATCAGTGTGCTCTTTATGAACTTCTTTCCTCCCCCCAGTGCACTGTTACCAAGAGGTGGTTGATTATTATCACGTCCAAACCCCTGTCCAAAGGGGTACTCACCCATTTACATTGATCATCAACTCCCCTGTGAGCATGTTTAATACCAATGTGCTCTACATGACCTTGTATCCCTTCCCTTGGCGCTCCTACCTAGTGGTAGGTCTGTATTTAAGTAGAGTGCGCTCTACTTGACCTGCTAGCCACTCACCGGCATACTAACCAAGTAGATGGCCTAGACCTGATATATCCAGCTGCAGATCACTCCTTGGGCTGGGTATACTTCACGTCTGATTACTAACAATCGACGTCCTTTGTATATACCTGGAATTCATTCCTTATCGCCATTCCCGTTCTGTCAAATGACCCCTATACCCTATTTGTTTACATTCACGGGAGGGGGCCCTTGCACCAACACGCATGGTTTTAAAAAAAACAATTTCCTCCCTTACATTCGAACATTAGAGCGTGGTTGTCATGGATACCACACCCCTCCGCATCACGCTCTATTCACCACGTGACCGGGAGAGAAAGAAGTTTCCTCCCTGTTAGCACACCCCGATTGGTTCATGGAGGGTCACGAGTCGTGCCACGCCCAACCAGGAAATACCGATCGGTTTACTTTACCGACATCGGAAGGCTGCCGGTCACTCCACGGGGCATCTCGAGCCGTAACCAAGTAGGTTTACCACGAGACGAACAGAAGCCACAAGTAAGTGTAACTACGCTGACCTTCTTACGGGGTGGCATCCACCGCACTGAACTCCCGTAATATTTCCATTTCCTATATGTCACATTCGGGCAGAACTCTGCTCATTGTCTACCTTTTTTTCTGAACATATCTAGGTGACGGACACCTGCCGTCTTGGAAGTTCAGATGCCCATGAAGCGGTAGTTACCGCCTCATGTGTAAGCATTACATTTTGACGCTATTTTCTATATCCACTAGGGCGATGTTGGTACTATACGCAAGCCTACTTGCGGTTTGAATGTTTAGCCGCCTGCCCGGGATATCTATGACCAATATACCATAGCCCTCTACAACGCAGCACGATAGCGATCACTCTTCCTCACACTTGTTTCCTCTTGAAGCAAACCCAGTCGCCCTGCCAGACCGACACCTCACCACGGCGCTGGGGTTTTATTTACCCAAGCACGTTCCGGTAACTAGCACTGGAGCACATTTTGATCGGATTAGATAGACCCTACCACTAGTACAATATATGAGCATGGGTATTCCATGTAGTGACCATTCACAGGCAACTACGACCAGCACAATATATGTTAAGTGTACATCCTTGTTTTGTCCACCCTGGTACATGATCCCAACCCTGTTCCCCCATTCTTTCTTACAGGTTTTTCTCCTGAATGAGAAAAAGACACACCCTTTTACACTAGATCGCAATTTTGCGGTCTTCAAATTGAACGAGGGCAGGGCGCACCTTAGCGCGTGCGGACCACCCAGTTCAATCACCACGGTCCTGACGAAAACCTAAGAATCACTTTAATGGTTGAAACATGTAGATCTTATTATTAATTTTTCTTGTAATATTCACATAGCACACTTCGCTATTTTTAACGTATTACACTTTTTGAGACACCAAAGACTACCTAATTAGGCACGGGTGCCACACTGATTTTATAGGGGTTCAAGCACTCAAGAATAAAGTCTTGAAGTGAGTAGTTTTGGCCCTTTTTAACACACTTTTCACTGTAATTTTTATGCACATATAAAAGAAAAAGAAACCCGCTCCACTGTAGTCAGGTGTCGCAGCACACCCTGTGGGCACTCGGCCTATGGGGTGGGACCCCGATGATGAAGCATGTCACCAACTAGGTTGGTGAGTGAGGGGTCTTCTATAAGGACATGCACTGTCCGGTAACGGGTTGGGGCACACTGTGCTGACCTGAGCTTTAAGCTCTAGAAACAGAGGTTTTTTTCTCTGTGTTTTCCTAGGGGGTACTCCTCCATTGTTGTTACAATTAACCCCGGGGACCAGGAGTTCCCACCACACATAGTTGGTGTAATTTCCCTGACTCTCTCCCTTTGTTATATATACCTGCACTGGCTCCCCATCAACAAAAGGATCACGTTCAGGCTCCTCACCCACGCACACAAAGCGCGCCACAACATAGGTCCCGACTACCTCAACAACCGCCTCACGTTCTACACTCCAACTCGCAAACTCCGCTCTGCCAGCCTTGCCCTCGCCACCATCCCACGGATCCACAGAACCACTGCCGGAGGAAGATCATTCTCCTACCTGGTGGCCAAGACGTGGAACTACCTCCCCGCCCACCTACGACTCACCCAGGGCCACCTCACATTCAGGAAACACCTCAAGACCTGGCTCTTCGAGAAGTAGTGGCACTCACCACCCACGCCCCAGCGCCTTGAGACCCACTTAGGTGAGTAGCGCGCTCTACAAGTGTATTGATTGATTGCCGTGCTGCATAACTCTGCTGGGCTCCCTGTGGCACCGCAAGTGGTTGCCCGTGCTCATAGCCCTGACTTGAGCATACACCAGCATTCTGGGCAGGCAGCCACCCTTCCGGAGTTGGGGTTGGCGCCGTTCCGGCGCCGGAGTCTTGCTTCCTCAGCTCCGCCTCTGCTCCTTTCTCCAGAATCGGAGTCTGCTCTGAATGAGACAGAGCTTGCACTGGGGTGGCGCAGGAAGATTGCCTTGCCGGCCCCGGCAACCTCTCCTTCTTCAGAGGGGGAGCTGTCATTGTTTCGGCACTGGACAGCACTGACTCGACGCCGGAGGCTGTCGAGGTGGCGTCTAATGAAGCACAATCGGTGCCGACAAGTGTCATTTCGGCGCCGTGTCGACGCCGAGTTCTGGACTCTTCTATAGAGGCCTCTTGGGAGTGTTCGGCGCCACCCTCCCGCCCGGCGTCACCAGAGCTAGTGTTACCAAAGCCCCCCTTGGTATTTGTGGAGCCTCCTCCGGAGCTCCCAGGTCCAGCAGGCTGTTCGCCTCCACAGGAGCCCCGTCTTTCTTCCATGGGACTTCCTTCCATGGGGCATTGGATGCACCCTCTGTGTCTTGGGAGGGTCAGCCTATGACCCTCCCCCACTGATGAACTGTTTTCCCCTCCACGGAGGGCTACCAAGGCTGGTGCAGTTTTTTTGAGAGTGGTCTCTTTGGCCACCCATATTTTGAATATGCAACCCCCCCTACCCCCTTGTCGGAGGACCCCTTGCTTGAGGTCCTCCACCTGGGGTCTGGCAATGTGGAACCGCTTTTGCCTTTTGAGGCTTCCCTTTATGATGCCCTTTTGGGTACCTGGGTCTGACCTGCTTCAGGTGATCCGGTGACTTGTTCAGTTTTGCACTGCCAACGCCCAGCTCCACATGATCCGGTCTGTCTTTTTGTGCACCCTGATGGGCAGGGGTTTGTGTTGCAGACTGCCTTTCCTTCTCTGTCCCCTCTAACGCTTCCTCCCTCTCGGTAGTCCAGGTGGCTTGAATCCTGGGATAGGAACATCTTTGCATCTACTAGTGCTACCCTTCGGTCCTTAAACACTGTGTGTTTTGGCTCGGGCTACCTCTGCCTTGTGGGACTCTGCAGAGTCCTTGCTTACTGCCCCCTCCAAAGGTGCTCGCGTTGTTCTCCTTCACTCCATTTGGGATGACCGTGATCTGGCCGAATTCACAATCCGTTCAGCCTTAGATACTGCAGATTCTTTGGGCCGAGCCATGGTGAGTTCTGTTGCCTTAAGGCGTCATGCTTGGCTGCGAGATAGTGTATTCCCTGAAAATATCCGGGAATGTGGTTGATTTACCCTTTGATGGGGTTTTGCTCTTTGATGCTCACGCCGAGTTGGCAGTTCACCGGCTCCTGGCGGGCTTTCATCCTCCCACTTAGGTCCTTTTAGGCCTGTCTTCTGTGGTACTTTTTCATTTCGCATCCCTTAAAATGGGCAGTGAGCCTTTAATGAGCTCTGTGTTTAACATGGGCAGTGAGCCTTACGTCTTCTTTTTTATGTGGTCAAGGGTGCCTACCCTTTTAGTAGCATCACGTGGATGTGTTTTCCTTTCAGTTGCACGTTGGCCTTCTGTGGCCGTGTTCCACAGGTTGCTGTGTCCTCTGCTTGTAGTTTTCAGCCAGTGGCTCTGCTTGGTAATGTCATTATGGGCAAGACCTCTGTTCATTTGTTCGGTTCGTTGCTGCATTCTTTGGGCCTGGCTTATTGCCCTAAGAGGTGTCCCCCGTTGTCCGGGGTATGCTTACTCCATGTGGGGTGCTTGTACGGTATTATATAGCCTTGCTTATCTCACCTGGGCCTGGAGATCATGTGAGCTCCATGCGCCCATTGAAGGTCTGTTGTACGGTGTTCTATGTTTTTCGTTGGTGGTATCTGCTTTCGCATGGTCATTCACCTCTTTGCCTTGGTTTCCTCTTCCTATGTCGCCACCTTTTGTCGTGGTTGCGAAGTTTGGACCAATATCTCCATGTGTGGGGGAGCCTTTCTACGTGGTTGCAAGTTGTCCATAGGTTCCTCTTTGCTCCCACTTCCTGGAGTAATTTTCCAATTGTCATATGCTCTCTTTTTGGTGTTCGACGCTGTCCGTGTCTTCTGGAGTGCTGGTCTTGGATTCTAAGACTCTTTCCACCATCCTTGACTTGGTGTTTTTGGCCTCTCCCTTCGGATATGCCTACTCTTGTTAAAGCTACGCCTGTGGGACAGTTCATCTGATGGCAGTGGTCATTGATTACTGTCTGTGAGTCTATATTGTGGTTGTTCCTCCCTTTGGCTTCATGCTGCCCGGACGGGCACTCTTCTGTTCCTGCGTAAGCCACTTTAAGGTCTCTATTGCTGTTGCCGGTGGCGTATTCTACCTGCTGTTGCCCCTCTTTACCTTTTTGGGGTAGGGTGTGCGCTTGGCGTGCTTCTTATCCTGCTGGATATTTCCAATGCATTGCTCAGGTTCTGGCTTTGCCTTTGGGCTTTAGCCACTCGCACTTTCGACTTCTTTTTATAACCTAGTCTGTTAGGTGCTGGTTACTTCTCTTCAAGTTCATTCCAAGCTTGAGTTAATGCACTTTTCGTGCGCCATTTAGCGGAGAGTGATCCTTCTTCCCCTCTCTCTATCTCTCTCTCTTCTGGGTATCATACTGTTCTACCTGTCATTTTTATACTGGTATGGTGTGGCGCCATTCTGGCATCTTGTTGGATATCTTCTATCCTGTGACTTCTGCTCTTCGAGCTGCTGGGGTTGCTGTCGGGCTGTTTTGCCACAGTTTTTCCCCTTTATTCATCACTTTGTTGCCGGATCAGATGCCTGGTGCTTTCTGTTGTCCCGTTGTAGACCCGTTTCCCTTTTGGGGTATGGCTTTGGTATCTATTCTAAGTTAAGGAATCTGCGGCTAGATGTCTCTATTAGATGTACGAGTTACTTACCTACGGTAATAATGTATCTGGTAGAGACGTTGTCTAGCCGCAGATTGTCTGGTAGTGTTCTCTGCAGGCCTCTTCAGTTCCCATTGGGTTATATCTTCAAGGGGTTCAGGTTGTTGTACTCTCCTGGGTGCTTTCATATACTGTCAACCTCTGACTTAACGATGAAAAATCTGGCAAACAAACTAATGGGACTGACATCGACCCCACTATTGAAGGCAGTTCAGGCTAAACTTCTTCCCTCGCTAACTTATGGTAGTGAGGCAATGAGGGGTAGAGATGCTAAAGAGCTGGATAGGACGTTGGTCAAAGCCTATCGAACTATGTTTTGTCTTCCGTCTTATACGTCAGCAGCACAAATAAGGCTGGAGTTTGGCCTCCAACAACAAGTCTTGGCTAGATACGGGGCTTACATCATATGCTGGCATAAGATAAGCAAGGCCAATCCAGACACGTTGAACTATCTGCTTTGGCAAGACTTACAACATAGGGAGTTTTCCCAAGTAAGAAACTACCTTAAATCAGCCTTAGATTCCACCAAATTGTCTGGACTATGGGAGGCGCAACTCGGCCAACTTAATTTGAAAAAATTGGTCTGGAAAAACATAAAACTATCCTCCTTACTTAACGACAAGGGAGCCTTCTCGAAAAGATCCCACGCCTGGATGACCCTCAGCTCGTACAAATCGCTCACCCCACAACCATATTTCAATCAGCCTTACTCGAGGGTGACAAAAAAGAATTTCCTAAGGTACAGACTGGGGATGCTTCCATGTACTCAACATTTACCACCATGGTTGAAGACCAAAGGCCAAGCTGCCTGCAGACTGTGTAACAACAAGAATGGTGACATTCTGCACGTAATTTGCCTATGTGAAGAACTGCGTCAAGTACGGTCTCAATTCCTAAAAGATTCATTCAACCAAAAAGGGATCCGCACCAGAAGGCAAGCAGTGCTGGCCTGCTTTAACCCAGCGAGCATCCAATTAAATTGCAGACTGGTAAAATATATAAGGATGGCCGAACAAAAAAACGGGGCTAAAGTCTCTTCTCTGACTGCGTGTGAAACAGCTACCGGAGGTGGACAAGGAGCTATGGCGGGAACTTAACCGAAACAAGCAGAGACAATCTCGCCATGATATTCAAGCACGCGTGACCCATTGACTGCTCCAAATACCGTATTTTGACCATGTATTATCACAATGCAGTATTTTATTCTAATTCTTCAAATGTTTTTAACCATGGCTTATGAATTTTATAGTGTAACCTTTTGCAATGGTTTTAATTAACTATGCCAATAAACTTACTTACCCTCTGCTGAGGGGATTCTTTTCTGTTACTTGGTGTCTTTGATTCACTGGAAGGTTCATTTTCCTCTCCAGTTCCTCTCCTTGTGGTAATCCTCTTTGAGGGTCGATTGTGCTCTGTTTTCCGACCTCTGTTTTTGGAGGGGAAAGGCCAGTCTTTTCTTTCTTTCCTACAGTGGACTGTTGTTCTTTCGGTGTTCCGTTCTTAGTGGACAGCACAGTTCCACATGGCACAGTCGTTTCTGTCTGTTGTGATGTTCTTCCCTTGTTGCACTTAGGAAGCGGCCTCTGTTTGGCTTGTGGGGCTCTTTCTCACAGCCTCCACTTATATGTGTAGGCGGTGTCTATTCTTTCTTTAGGAGGGTGCCTTCCACCATCCTCCTTAGTTATTCACAGAATTTTCATTCTTCGCACACTGTTCCCATACTTTCACAGTTGTTAGTTGGTGGCTCCGCGTTGTGCCGCAGAAAAGTTTCTCCGAAGAAAACTGTCGTCAGCGCGCCGGAAGAGACTTATATGACCTCGCTGACATCACATACGAGGACTAAGTCAGGGCGGGGTCATGTGGTAGCGTCCCCTGGCACGCAGAGGTGCTGCTGCAAAAGATTTCCGGATCCAGTCTCAAGCCTGGGGATATTCTAAGTTAATGAATCTGCAGCTAGACAATGTCTCTACCAGATACATCGTTACCAAAGGTAAGTAACTCGTAAGTTAGTCCATCTATGGTATTTTACATAATATATACGAGTGGCTTCTGATGGGTGGTACATATATAATCTAGTTTAGGCTTTCTTTGTACTGTTCATTTTATTGTTTGTCAAAATGAACACAGTTGACAGTTTACTCACAAAACCACTTTTGGGAATAACACACAAAGATAAACATTAACCAGTCTACAAAAGACCAGGGGAAGGGTTACACACGTAGGTTTACACCAACTTCGTTTGATAAAAATGGAGTGGCTAACTGACAGCTCTTCTAAGAATGCCTTGTTCAGGTTCCCCTGCTTGCTCTTTGGGGGTGCAGTTAGTCAGCTAGGTATCATGCTTCATCATTTGGGCCTGCTCCTCATCGGGTTGGCGCTGCAATACCCAACGGGCACCCAATGAGGGGCTATTTGGCGGAGGTATTTTGTTCCTTGCCGTATGGTGCAGTGAGGGTGAGGGGCGTAACAGGTGTAGATGTGGCGCGGTGGTGAAAAAAAGTGAATAAAACAGGTTGGGTAGTACTAAGGGTAATTTTACTCTGGTAGGTTGACCGCCTGGTTAAAAATACGGAGTGGCAAATATCTGAGAACAATGTGACAAGATCAGCCATCATCAGCCAGGATAGCTTGACTCCAGTGGCGTAGTGAGCAAGGGACCCACGTCTGGGCATACCCTTCCCACATAGGGCGAACAGCAAAACACACAAGATGATGGACGGAATGTTGCACATTGGCAAAACATTCACCCCCAGTCACAGATCTGGGTTTAATCCATCGTTATTTTGCTCACCACGCCACCCCAGTTCAGACATGGCCATATGCAAATCAGTCTTGACCCTGTGCCTCATGGGAACAGTCCAGCCCGAACTGCCAAGCCATGTCTTCCCTGGACCGGAATCTAGCATCCTAGGACCGGTTTCTGGCTATCAGCCGTCATCATCCAGGATAGCTTGACTCCAGTGGCTTAGTGAATACAGGACCAACAACTGGGCATACCCTTCCCAATTGCAAACTCTTTCACTGTAATGTTTGCTGTGCTGGTAGAGGCCTGTAGAATCCTGGACATAGTTTTATATTTTTTCCCCATATCTATCACTGAGCATCATATGGACTGATACAGTGCGGCTATTTGGTAATAATATATCCTAATTTATAATGATGGGCTTCATTTCTGAATGGATATGGTTTAATATCCTTATCATCTGAAGAGCAGGCTAGATTAGACACCATTGTATATCTTTATATCTACACATGCCTCCTTACCTCAAACATAATGCTCAACACATCATAAAAAAGTTCAAACAATTATGTAAATGTGGCAGCACTTCATGTTAATCAAGTCCATTACTTTAGCAGAATCTGCTTCTAATCGCCATCTGCAGTGATGCAACATCAATAAGGGTGCACTTACATTTTCATGCAAGGGGTCTGAATGTTGGCTCATTTTGGATTGATGAATGATAGCACAATGTTTGTTTGCTTGTTGCTTGTTATTTACAGGGGCATACTTCAGCCCAGAGTCAACAAACAATTGACTTATCAGTAAGTTTTGTTTATTTTAGACCTTTTACCTTCTTCTCTTTGGGACCACCTTTTAAAAGGGATGACCGCCCTCTGGGGCCTCAACTTAACATGGAACGATCAACCTTATCTTACCTGGCAAACTTTTCTAATGTTCACTATTGATACTTGGGCACTTCATACTTTGGTACAGGCTTTCAAACCGAATTGAACAGATAATGATTGTACCTTATTAGGTGAATTCTCTTAAATGTCCCTACAGATACTGGGGCATTTATAATCTGGTACTGGCATTTGTTATACTGCATTAAATAGATAATGAAGTAACATACCTATAAAATCTAAAATGTCCGCATCTAACTTACGGAATTTCCTTTTATCTAGAAGGACGTATCAATGACCTTCAGTTGCACATTGCGTGAACCTCTACTTTTTTAATCACGCAACTTACAGGCATACAACGTATTTTGACTTAAGTGACACATTAGCACTAATTTCTTTTCGAGCGCAAACTTCCATATATGATTTTGCACATATGTCTTATATTTTGCTTATCAGGACAACCTGTTCACAGATTAGGAATGGAGGATTACCTATTTGGAGATGCGCAACCTAACTGACCAGAACTTGGAGGAGCCTTGTTCATCTTGGGAACCCGTTGAAACCTCGTGCCGAGAGAGGAGGAAATTGTTGCCTATCGCCTGCTGAGGGAGAGCTGGGGGATTGCAGCAGCCACTGACCACCTGTGCCTCGAGTCACCCGCGGACTGCGCGCTGCCTGCCTACAACATCCAGCAGGCAGCGCGGTCTCACGTGAGGTGCCGGCCGGAAGCACCGACCCCTGGGACATTTAAAATCCTCACCGGCCCAACGCGCAGCGGGACGCGCAACCTAACTGACCAGAACTTGGAGGAGCCTTGTTCATCTTGGGAACCCGTTGAAACCTTGTGCCGAGAGAGGAGGAAATTGTTGCCTATCGCCTGCTGAGGGAGAGCTGGGGGATTGCAGCAGCCACTGACCACCTGTGCCTCGAGTCACCCGCGGACCGCGCGCTGTCTGCCTACAACATCCAGCAGGCAGCGCGGTCTCGCGTGAGGTGCCGGCCGGAAGCACCGACCACTGGGACATTTAAAATCCTCACCTGCCCAACGCGCAGCGGGACGCACGCGGTCGCCCGGGAGAAGCCCGGGACAAGGGCGGGGCCATCTGCGGCCATCCGAAGCCGGAGGAGGCCGTGCTGGGCCACCCCCCGTCAAGTAGGACTCTGGTAATTGGACTTTCCCTTGTCTTCTATATTCCTGCTATACCCTATGGCATTAAACCGTACGAATGCACAGAGAGTGGGGCAGGGAGTAGCGGGAACAATGGATGCTTTTTTGATTAGAGCCCAATCGGTCTTGCAACGTGAGATAGCCTTGACGGAGAAGAGATTATCGCTAGGTATAGCTGAGGCGCAGAAGAGGTCCTCCTTGGGTACAATTAGCAATGCTAAATCACCAGAAAAAAACCTTTATCCTGTAGCCCTTATCAACAAGCAGGGTACTGAACAAGGGCTCGGCCTTGGTCATGATGGGAACACATCTGTTATGGATACAAATGAAGTCAACCCCAGAGGTCAGCCCCCTGTTTCTCCATCACCTCTTTTGGCTACAGATAGCATATCACTACCCAGCCCAATAGAAGTTTCACCCAATACATCATGTTTGTCTAACACTCCAAGGACTTCTGTGGTTTCTTCCCCTGAGAAAGATATATCTAAATCTAGCCCTACATTGGGAGAGAGACTTCGCTGATATAGACTAGCTACAGTAACTAAGGGACAAGATCCGGGCCCAAAGAAAAATATGGTAATCCCTACAGTAAAGAACAAAAGGAATAGTAAGGAAGTCGGGGGAGCTCGACCAAAGACTGGTAATACCCAAGCGAAGGGTAGGCAAGTGGTCTTAACAAAGACCATTAGCACACAAACAGCACTATTTGGGATATAGGGTTGGAGAGACGGCTTGGAAAACTAGAAACTACACTGAAGGACTCTCTTGAAGCAATGTTAAAGGAGAAAGTGGTGGGCCTTGAGAAAGATTTGATAGCTAGTTTAACACAGTTCACCGTGAGACTAGAACACTTGTGTGCAAAACAAGGGAACGCAGAACGAAATACTAGCAGGAAAGGGAGTAATCCCCCACTTCAAACCATTCCAACAGGAAGGGAAGTAGAGGGTCTGGCGGCAGCTATAAATTCTCCCCAAAAGGCCGCGTGCCTGATTGGGGGTAGAAAGGACCCCTCACATAATATAGTATGTGCTGACACTGGAAGAATAGATAGACCGACAGCCCAGGGAAGCCCGCGTAAATCATCAGGTATATCTAAAGTATATAGTCCAAAGGGAACTGATTTGATGCCAAATACTGATGTCCTAAACTTACCCCCGGCATCTTCACCATATGTAACAGTTCTAACAGGGGTACCCTCTTTGAAAAGGGATCAACATGAATCTTGGCAAAACCTTCGTAACAAGGTTGCCGACTGGTTGGTAAAATTCAAGCGGTTCCATCCGGGTGTCACCCATGACATTTTGATGGTCCGCAGGGTAGGGTGGCTGGGGTATTCCCCGAAAGATATAAGAGGAGACTGTGTGGTTATCAACTTCAGGCACCCCCAACAAGCTAGGAGGGCATTGCAATGTATGGAAGATCCCCAGGGTGGAAATACGCATATTAGTGCACTCCCCTTGGGTTACTTCTACAAGTCAAAGCACGATGAGATCCGAAGACAGCAGTCTCTTACTGTCACCCTGGAGAATAGATTTGACGGTTTAAACAACCTAGAGGAGGTAGATTGACTATATAAATCTAGTTTAATCATCATTCCCCGGGAAGAAAACCACACAGAGTCCGAGCAGGCAAGATGGATGTGACTGCTACCACTAAGCAAGTGCAAAATACACTAGGTCGGAGTGTCATGGACTTTGATGATGGTTCACTACTTCTATCCTGTAATAGTAGAACAGAGACAGAAACAAACAGTACTAGCAAAGTCCCTAAAGGAGGAAGTAATTCCACTACCAACACCCCCCCATGGTAGCCCGGTTGTAAAATTCATGTCATGGAATATAGCAGGTTTATCCAGGAATCTCTGGGATACTGATTGGTGCATTTACACTGATGATTATGATGTAATTCTCATGCAGGAGACTTGGGCCTTAGAGATCCCACATAGGCTTGGTTATAAAACCTTTTACCGCGAATCTATCCCTTCAGTAAGATGAAGAGCGTCTGGGGGCTTAGTGATTTGGATAAGAATTACTTTTGAAATTGAAGTTACTCCCCTCTCCATTCCTTCTCAAGATCTTCTGGGAGTTAAAATGGTGGCAAAAGACAGAGAAACTGTATTCTTAATAAATATATACAACAGGCCAAATCCCCTAAACAAGGAATCCAAGGTGATAGAGCAATTGGACTCTTATCTCGATACACTAGGACTTAACACACAAGTTATAGTAGGCGGGTATTTTAACTGTAAATTTGAGCCAGTACTGGGCCTTGACAATCTATTTGATGAACAGAACAGGGCAAATGACATTCCTGCTATAGATAGTACTGGGCCAGTCAAAAGTACGGTGGCAGCAATTCAGATTTTACAGTTAACTGTGGGTCTTGATTTAAGGGCATGTAATGGCCATTTCCAGACAGATAGACCATCAGCACCAACATTCCGCAAAGGTAACTGCAAGTCGCATATAGATTTCATATTGGTCTCCCTAAGTCTTTGGTATTTAATTACTGACTTCAAAGTAGACTTTAGGACAGAGAGTCTTCAGAGATCATCTGCCGCTCCAATTATGTTTAGATTCTCAGCCTTTCATAACCAAATTAGCTGTTGATGCTGTAGTATATAGTACTGATGGCGAACTCCAGGTAACAAATAACAAGCGTGCCTTAAAATGGCCTTACACCTTTGGTAAATATTTACAACACCTTTTCAGACACCGTTGCCTCCTGCCAGAATCTCACACTAGGCGCCCAAGGTGTACTAGAGATGCACTATCATTTGATAGGTGCTTTAACACCCCTTTTGAGTAAAATTTACGATAAGGACAAAAACTTAAACAGTAGTCACCCTGGACTACGCAACCTCTGGTATAATAAAGAATGCCGCTTAGCTAAGTCTCACCTAATTCAGGCAGTGAAAACCAAGAACTCCCAGGGTATAAGAGATAGCAGATATATGTATAATAAAATTCTAACACAGACGCAAAAAGCGTGGGATGAAGCCATTTGGGAGGATCTTCTAACTGCAGCCAAATTGAGAGATCATGGCACCTTTTGGAGCTTAACCCCTTCCATGCTCATTACGAGCTCAGCTCGTCTTGCAGTACACTGCTTGTGTGCTGATGACGAGCTGAGCTCGTCATGAAAAATGGGAATATGAAGATTTCAGCACCAGGGGAAAATACCTCTAGCATTGAAGGTGTTAACATCAAAAGGGAATAAGACCGGCAGATTATCTAAGGATACTTACTTAGACGAAAAAACATGGTGTGACCACTTCTCCAAACTCTACTCACAAAATGAAGTCGGTTTGTGCATAGAAGAACAAGAGGCCGATTTAGCCCCTAGTACAGTTCCTCTATACTTTAGTTTAGAGAAGACCACTCAGGCACTACAGGCCATTAAAGCAGGTAAAGCCCCTGGACCTGACAAGATCCCTGGTGATCTATTAATACATGATATGGAAGTCTGGGGGCCTTATATTAACTTTTTATGTAATTCCTTAGTGGCAGGCATGCCAATCCCCGAGACTTGGAAAGGGGCAGATATTGGAACAATTTTTAAAAAAGGGGATCATTATGACCCAGCCAATTACCACCCACTTAGTTTAATTGATCTTTTACAGAAAACTTTTGCCAGACATATTTTAAACAGACTTTTAGGATGGATGGAGGAGACTCAGATATTGACCAAATATCAGGCAGGGTTCAGAACAAAAATCAGCACTGTAGACCAAGTATTCAGGTTCACATGTATCTGTTGGAAATACATTAATATTAGGAAGGGCAGCTTGTACATTGCTTTTATGGATTTGAGGGCCGCCTTCGACCTCGTCCCTCGCACCCTCCTGTGGGACACATTAAGAAATATGGGGGTCCCACGCGAACTTCTTGTAGAGCTAATTAGACTTCATACAGGGAATTACGCCAAAGTGAGATGGGGGAAGGGAGGTGAAGTCACAAAGGCCATACCAGTGAGACGGGGCGTGCGCCAAGGCTTTGTGTTGGCGCCCACGCTCTTCTCACTGTATGTTAATGATATACCTTCATATTTAGGGGATTGCAGCCATGACTCCCCAAAACTGGGTGATGAAGCGATCACGGCACTACTCTTTGTCGATGATACAATCCTCATTTCACAGACCCCGAACGGACTTCAAAACCTGGTGAACTCATTTTACAGCTATTGTATGGAAAAGGGACTAGAAATCAATTAATCCAAAACCAAATACATGTCCATAAATCCGCAAAAATCATTTAAGAAAAACTTGGCCTTAAATAACCAAAAACTAGAATATGTGGGGAGTTTTAACTATCTAGGCATAATGCTGGATAGTAACTTTTCCTGGAAGGGGCATCTAGAAAAAAGCAGATTATCTTTTAAACAAAATTCGATGCCGATCCTAAAAGAACATGGTGGGAGCCATTCTAAAGCTATCACATCAGCATTGGAAGTATTCAAAGCTAAGGCCCAATCAGCGGCACTTTACGGTGCCGAAGTTTGGGGGCCTTCCTGTAAAAGAAACTTCGAACGGGATGAAAACAACTTTATACGTAGGTTACTCAAAATACAGACTAGAACTCCCCTAGTTCCAGCATTTTTGGATATTGACATCAAACGCACAGACTATCAAGCTATTTTAAGGCCGCTACTCTATTGGGTAAGGTTATGGACTACTTCGGAGTTGACTAACTACAGAAATGGTTTAATAGAAATCATGCAGATTGATGAGTATAAGAACATTGCATGGTTAAAACATATTTCACTCTGGTGCATTAGGCTAGGGCTTTGCAACCTTTGGGAAGAGCCCTTGAGTATGACACCTCCTTGTAAAAAGCTTTTAAAGTCCTCTTTTTGGTCTTACATTAATAATGAAATACTGCATAGTTCATCAACTGGTACTTTGACTCAGAAGTTTCTGACAGTAAAGGATACTGTTTCCTTCGAACCTTTTATGAATGAGATAGGACCACTATTGGCAAAATCTTTATATTTGCAATTTAGATACGGCGTCCTGCAGATGAATACCAATACTTGCAGGTGGGGGGGCAATAAGGAGACTGATCTTTGCACCCTTTGCTCACAAAAGGCGAAAGAGGATGATGGTCATTTACTTTTCTTCTGCCCTGTCTACAAGTCTCCCAGGGTTCGTTGGATCAGACCCTATGCAAAAATGTGGGCGTTAGGTCCTATAAAGAAGCTGAACGTATAATTAAGTCCAACACCTCACAATTGGTAGTGTTCTGTACAAGTAAGTTTTTATTTAAGGTGTATTTAATTAGAAAGAAGCTTGGCCTCAAGCTATAGTGCAACCAACTTGATTCCAGTTTCTGCGATTTTGCACATTTTTGTATATTGTATACTTGTAACTAATGTATTTAAACGTTTTTATTCTGGCTTTTAATCAAATTTTATCTTATTTATGTAATGAAATTGTTGGTTTTAGGGCGGTAATTGTAAATATGGATAAATTGTATACTTGTCTCTTTCTACTTTTTTGTAGCCTGTTTACGTGGATATTGCTTGTAAAAGGTACTGTAGATAACTGCTTGTAAAATGTTTTATTTTTCCTTTCTTGCTTTTATGGCTAAAATAGCCGAAATAAAGTTGAAACAAACAAACAAACAAACTATTTGGAGAATCGACTCATGAATTGGGACGAGTTCATGCCTATATCCTACGCTCTCTCTGCCGAGCACTTTAATGCATGAGTGACTTTTCACAGTTATTTAAATCGGGCCATACTTAATAAAAGAATGCCTGCAGCTTCTTTTCTTCTTCTTTTACTCACAGTTTTATCTTACTTACGTGTTTGCAATCTCAGTTGAGAAGTCTAAACCGCATGAACTGCTGAAACAGTTTCTCCCTGTGGCTCTTCCACGACGTTTGAAAGACATCAACAGATTTCAAACAGAAAATATAAGGTGCCTATTTATACCTTATCTTCTCCTAACTATTCATTATGGACATACCAACTACATATAACCTTTTACCTTTATGTTTTAGGACTTATTTCTTGGCTACTCTTTTTTGTTATAAAGACGACACAACATTGGTGGATTCTCTATGAACATTTGAGGATCGCCCCACCCCCCTTACAGAGCTAAGGTTAGAACCCTCCTTACCATATAATATTGGGTTTGGGTTCCAGCATGCTCTATTAAAAAAATTGTGTTTTACCATGAATAGTACTCCCTTTCGGGTGCTGCTTGCTCCTCGTGTTGCATTCTGAGTATATCTACCTTTCCTTACCAGATTTTACTGCACTTAATTCCTATTTTCCCACCTGTCTAACTATCCTTATTGAGAATGATATAATGGCCTATCCATTGATATGCACACGTCTCAATAATGCTACAGCTTTTTGATACTCTCACATCACTCTGAAATCTTCTTCACTTGGGCCTTCACCTTTACTTTCTCTGTATAAAACGTTACTGGGTTGATTCATATGTATTTTCTAAATGTCTCTTACATCAAGTACTCATGAATGGCATTAGTAATATTGCAGCATTTAAGAAGTTACAAATGTAACAAAACACATGTCGGCTGTCATGTTTCTATTTCACCGTGCTATTCGGTTCTTCTAGCAACAAGAATTGGACCTTGAAAAAATAACTGTATACACAAAAAGGGGCCGATTCCGATTCAGTAAAATCCAGTCCGAATCGCCATATGAAGCGTTTTTCCTGTATGATTCGTACGCAGAACCGTACCCGTACGTACGATGTAGTACGATGTGTGCTCAATGCAGTTCTCCATACGAATCATACAAAAGACCGCACAATTCAAGAAACCGAACGGATCGCACTCGGAACACGCAGTACGCGATGTTCGTACGGATCGCAGCAGCCTTTTACGACCCAGCAAGTACGATGCGTGTGGACACCACTCCGTACAACTCTTTTCTTACGGGAGCTGAAAACATCCGGAAAAGCTGATTTTGCGTACGGAACGGACCCCTGGGTACGGTGCGTACACCCCATGATTGCAAGGATATGGTTCGTAGGGGTACGGTTCGTACACCCCATGGAACCGTACCCCTGCAATGATGGGGTGTACGAACCATACCCCTACTAACCGTACCCATTGCACGGTGTGTATGTGATTGTGTGGCTCTCCGTACGAATCGCTCATACCCGACGTTTCCGTACGAATCGCGATCTCATTCCCGGGTCTGGATCGTACTTGTCGGGTCGTACAGCATGTTTACGATTTGTACGGTTCACTGTGAGGGTTCGTGTCGTACGGATTTTCCCCTGCTTTTCATACAGTTCGCAACGATTCGGTCATGTATTTTTCATACAAATCGTACTAAGCAATTCGGACGGAATTGTACGATTCGTACGGAAATGGCTACGGATTCGAATCATTGTACGGATTAATTTACTGAATCGGAATCGGCCCCGAAATGTTTCGGATAAAATCTTTTTCTTGTATGAATATATGTACAGTATTGAATATATGTACAGCTTGTATTGACTAATTGACACACTAATTATTAAATTTGAGAAAACCCTAGTACATATCCTGTGATTTGAGCGATCAATAGAATACAAAGATCTTGTGTTTCAATAAAAAAAAAATCAATGTTGAAGTAATACTGTTGAGTGCTGGGGTACATCTGTCTATCTAAAGTTTAGCGCACTCAAACTTCACCTTCCACCACTGGTCAAATTGTTTTTAAAGAGGCTAATCTTGGAAAACACGTGAGATCTAGCTCACAGATTAAGGCTAGTCTGCTACAGACTAGCCTCTCTGTCATGGGAAATGCAGCAATGCCAAAGGCAGAATTACAACTTTACAGCACTATGGAGAGGAAGCAATTGCTTAGCCATGCAACATCAAAAGGAAGAAGAAAAAAAACACGGGAGTGGGGAGGATGTGGCACAGCAGCCAGAGCTGCTCACTCAAGAGCTGGGGAGAACGGTTTGAATCTCTGCGGCGCAATATCCTTTGATTCTATGCAAATCACTTAATCTTACTGGTGATAAATTGTTATATAAATATGCTGCAACAGTAAAAAGCAAAGAGAGGCAAAACTTCATAAAAAATAGTTCCACGAAAGCGGATGTTAACAGCTTTTCGGCAATGGGAAACTGATACGAGAAGCAGATGAGGAACAAGCACTGGTAAATGCTGGAAAATGTGCCACAGCCAATAGAAATGGAGGAAAAGGAAGTGGCATGCATAGGAACCAAGGAGAAGGCGGAAAGAGAGGAAGTGGATGTAGGCCCAATTTTAAGTTATTATTAAAAACAAAAGATTTCTCAAGCACAGCGCAAGCGCTGTGCAGGCAAAACCTAAAACTGACAAAGCTGTTGTTTTGTGCACTACAGGAGCAGCAAAGGAAAATGAGGAAACAGGGCCTGGATTTAAAAGGTTTATGGCGAGATATAAAGAGCCTCTATGGTAATCACTGTATTACCCTAACTGGGGCCATTTTAATTAAGTGCCCCAAGGGCACAACAGGCGTTTGCATCCGCTCTGCGTGCCCCAGGGCACTTTGGTATTACAGAAGGGGCCGCACAAGCGCCCGCGGCCCCTTCTGTAATACCAATAGCGCTGGCGCACATAAAGCGCCAACGCTATTTTCAGGGGACGTTCCCTCATTTGCATGGGGGGGTGTCCCTTCCAAATGAGGGAATCCCTTTGCATCTGCACCCGTGCCGTATTGCATGCGCAGACGCAGAGGCACAGAAGCTCTCAGGAGGCGTACTAACAGTGGGCCATCCAAAAGGTTAGTGCGCTCCCTGATGGCAGCCCTCAGGAGGGGTCAAAGGAGGTCCATGTACCCCCCAGACAACCCCTTGGAGTCGGGTGCAGTAACTGACTGCACCCACCTGCATGGGGATCTCTAATCCCCTTTAAAAGTGCAAGCAGGTTGCCGCCTGCACTGTGAAAACACAGAGTGGTTTCAAAGAAGCGGCTCCGTTTTTCACGGGAATGGGCTGCCCCCAGGGAAGTGCGAGTTTGCGGCTGACCTGGGGGCAGCGCATTCCATTAAGAGGGCACACTTTCCCTGCTTGTACTTGACGCCCCTGTTTTAAAGTGTGACGGGCGCAAACAGGGAAAGTGCACCCTCTACATAATAGGGCCCCTGGTGTTTGTGACAACTGCAGAATCTCTTCTTTACATGTGTAGTACACAGAGGTGACAAGTTATAGGAAACAAACATGGGTGTGAATTTGTGAGGTTCCTACATAATGAACACAGAGGGCCATATGTACAGTGAAGTGGCGGAAAGAGGCGTTAGCCTTCCTGGCTTAACGCCTCTCTCCGCCACTTCTGAAATGAAAGGCTGCACCATATATACAAGAATGTGGTGCAGCCCTGTGTTTACCCCTGAGATGGCGCTAAGTTTTGCAACTTAGCGCCAACGCAGACAGCCCTAGTGCAAGGGTGTCTGCGTGCAGGGGGGGATGTTTTATTTGTAGGAAGGTGTCCCTTCCTGCACTCAAACTATTAAAATGACAATCTGTCACTTTTATGTGTGCTGCTTTATGCAGCACACATGAAAGTGAAAAAAATGCATTTTTTTAAAAAGTTTCTTTATGTACAGAAAGCGATGCCTTCCTGTACATAAACAAACAATGGCATTTTTCTTTTTCCATGGGTGCTGCATAAGGCAGCACACATGGAAAAAGCAAAAACGAGGAGAAATAATGCATTTCTCCTCGTTTTGCCATCTTAAAACCAGTTTTTACCTGGTCTTAATTTTCGCGCTGCCTCCTATGTACGCCACTGTTGCACATAGGGGGCAGTGTCAAAATGAATAGGTGCTGCGGTGGAATGCCTACCGCAACACCCACTGCCCACCCCTTTCACGCTAAGCATATTGTGAAAGGGGAATTATGTACAAGGAAGCGTTAAGCCACGTTAAGTGACTTAACACTGCCTTGTACATAAGGCGCAGCCCCTATCGCCACCACAACGTCACTATAGGTGACGTTGTGGTGGTGATAGCGCCAGAGTTTGAAAGAGCAAAGGTGGTGTGTCTTGAAACTACAAAAAATACCATGTTAAATTAAGACTTTCTAGGTGCCCATAGCTAAGGGTTCAGACCAAAAGCCTTACAAGGGAAAAGGGAGACTTTGAGTCAATAAAGCAGATGAGCTATTTATGGGAAGTCTACTTATTGATCATTCAGAGAAAGGGAAGGAAAGAGATAAGAAGGTGACAACTGACATCATAGGGGGAAATATTTTGGCACAGATTTACTAAGGCTTGCACCAGCACAAAATAATGCTAAAGGATGCAGGGTATTTGTTACTGGTAAGTAATACCAAAGGTGTTTTGTGCTGGAAGCGTGCCTTATTCTCAGCACACAAAAAAGTGGTCTGTGCTGCACTGTGTTGGTTTTCGGTATGGAGGCATTACTAGGACAGATGAGCACAAACAAAAATAGTTTTTAATGCAAACTTTGATCCTCTAAGGTAGCCTGACTGGGTTTTGTGTTAAAAAGTAACACCAACTTGAAGCAAGTTTTAACAAAGAGAAATGTGTTTACTTCTCAAAAAAATGCATTGTATGTGTGCTGCAGAGCATGTCACATACCCTGTCTGCAGGATCCTTCCATGTTTGTCTAGACATGGGAATTTGTACTGGAAGGGTATGCTGGAAAGAGCACACTCACCTCTGCACCATGGTGCGAGGCTGAGCGATGCGCCAATCGCCAGTGCAAGGAATGACAGCATCAGCAGGCCAGTTTTAGTAGAATCTGGTTGTTGGCCTGCACTGGGTGTTAAATGAGTGATACTAGACCTGTGTTTCTTCAGAGGTGGAAGAGGAGAAACCTTGTGAAACATCGCAAGAAAAACGCCAGACAAAGGATAGGGATTAAACAACCATCAGAAGAACAATGCAGAGTGCCTGTGCAGTACATTACAGCAATATCAATGATGATATTAACAATGAACATAGAGCGAACGCATTATTCATACCTTATTATTGAGCTGATCGAATCCTGACCCGGGCAAGTAAACAACAGTGGCTGGTCGTAGCCATTCTGCCATCGAGGGCTCAATTTATATTCGCTCTCCTCTAGATAAAATGAAAAGAGAGTTACTAGACTATATGCCAAGAAATTTAGCATTTTGCTTTTGTAGATGTTGAAGGTAGCTATGTTACCTGCCCACTTTTAGCATCAGCTTTGCGCCCTTACCCTACCCATGAGGTGGCTGAGGTGAAAGAGCTCCAGTGAAAAGAAGGAGGTGATTCCACCCTGAGATATTTAGAGTCTGACGCCAAAGGGATGTATGTATGTCTTAGCAATCACATTTTACGGCCTATTCCTGTACCTTGCCAGTGGTCACTAACATATAATATTATGTAGGCAATCTCTCCTCTCCTCATGTATGGAAACTCTAACCTCTCCCTGTGCCCTTAAATGATTTAACTGTTGTATAACATTACCAATGCAACCTTTCCTCCTCTCCCTGGACCCTTCTCTTCAGCAACCCACCCCCTTCAATGGCAATAAAAGAGCCTATCTTCTACTGCACTGCTTTTTGGGGGCGTTTGTTTGATGGATGGGGATGTCTCGATCCTCAAATTCCATCACTGGTAAAGAACTACATGTTCCACAGGAAACAGTCTGTAGCACATGCGTCTACTGAACGTAGCACGTGATGCTCCATTTCCGTTACAACTCAGCAATGTGAGGAGAATATGACGCAGCCATCTCCACGGGCAATCGTACAAGGCTCATCACTGTGGAAAAAAGCACTTACGCCTACACAAAACTTTCATCGCCTCTTCACCTTCCTTCTTCCATCGAGAATTTCAAGATGGCGGCTCTGGTATGAATTCTGTTCTCCCAGACCTGAAGAAAAGTACTTTGGTATTGCTATCTGGGATCTGCACCATAAATACTGTCCAGCGAAGGTGGAAGGCGTAAAGGCGCAGGCTGCTGATGCATATGCACTAAGATGATAGCTGTAGCATCTGCCCCTCTGAGTCGGAAGGGGGGTATCTCTGCTTAGATGACTGGCTAACAAGCTCTCCGGGTTCCTATTAAGAAACAAGACAACTGAAGTGCTTCTAAAATAATGTAGCACATTTGATCATAGGCAGAGGTGCTGGAACAATTTTCAGAGTGGGTGTGCTGCAGACAATGTTAAATCACAGAAGTCATATGGATTGTGAAAAATCCAAGCATCACACAAAACACACAAGTGTAGCAAAGAAACCATGCCCATACAGCATGAATGTATTTGGACAAAATATTGAGTTGCCAATATCAGGAGCCAGAAATATCAGAAAAATATATTGTGGTGCAGAAATATTGTTGTCAAGAATATCGTTTTTTCAGGTAAGTAATATCGTTAATAATATTGTTGTTTAACATATGGGAGCCTACAGATCTCAATACTGCACAAACACAGTGGGCTACATTGGGTTTTATGATTACGAAAAGGAACATCGCTCAACAGTGGGGATCTGGGCAGCCTCCCACCATTGAGATCTGGAAGAATAACTTAGACTGGAGTATGTTTCGGGAGAAAACTGTTTTTATGGCAAGGGGCCGCCCTCGTAAGTGGGCTTCGATATAGGGACCGTGGAATAAATATAGAGGAGAGATCTGTGTGCCACCTAGAGCTGCTGTTTTTCATGCACCCTCATCTCCGTAATGTTTTTAAAATGTTTGTGCCTTTGCTTCCTATTCCCCTAAGGGTGGTTTATTTGATATGAGAGCATTCCTCTGTATTTTGACTTTTACTGATACTTGTTTTCAATAAAAAGAATTGTTAAAAAAAAGAATATTGTTGTTGTTAATATAGTTTTCAATAATATAGTTTAAACAAAAGTTTTTTAATTATCTTAATGTGTTTTAGTACATATATTAATTCTTTGTGCTAATATTATTTATATAATTCTAAAAATATGTTTAAATATAGTTTGTAATTTTAAGTGAAATATACATTTTAATTTATTTACTAAAAATAATTTATAGTGTTGTACCTGGTTGCTAGGATTATAGGGGTATAGGGTGGAAAGTTAGTTAAGCAATAAGGAATGTACAATTAACTATTAATGTATTATTAATAATGTAATTGATCATAAATTATTTATTAAATATTATTTAGGTAAATGTGTAATACTTTTAGATTTTAGTTATATTTTGAGTATGGGCTGTTGGGTTTATAGGGATTTAAGGTGTGAAGTTGTAGTCAATAATTAATGAACAATTAATTATTTATTATTTAATTGATAATTAATGATGTACATTATGTAATTATAATTTATTTTAGTCATATTTTATTTGCAGGTTGCTGGGATTTTAGGGGGCAAAGATTATCAATTATGTGAATTGTGGTATACTTATTTATTTTAGTTATTTTTAAGTGTGGTCTGCTTGGTTTGTAGGGGTATGATGTGAAAAGTTAATTAAGTAATAAATAAATATTTTTAAAAAAATAAATTGGTTAATAATCATTGTTTTTTATTTTTATAAATATAATTTTTGGGCGGTCAATTAATAATGTTTATATCAAGAGTTTTATATTTTTGTTAAATTAATAGGGTTATTCAAATATGTGATGAGTTTGAAATTGAGTACTTTCCCTACTGTTGATTATACTGGAGTGGAAAGCATAAATGTAACCCTTCCGAAGTCCAACATTTTCCCTACTGTTTCACACACTGGAGTCTGTATAGCAAAAGTAACCCCTTCAAAATCCAACGCTTTCAACGCTTTCACTACTGTTGCACAGACTGGAGCGGAAATAGCAAATCTTACCCCTCTGAACTTCAACGTTTTCCCTAGTGTTGCACAGACCAGAGTGGGAACAGTAAATTTAACCCCTCCGAAGTCCAATGCTTTCACTTCTGTTGCACAGGCTGTAGTGGGAATAGTAATTTTTATTCGCCCGAACTCCAACGCTTTCTCTAATGTGTACACAGACTGGAGTGGGAACAGTAAATCTTACTCCTCCGATGTTCAACTCTTTACCTACTGTTGCACAGACTGGAGTGGGAAAAGTTTAACGCTTTCCCTATTGTTGCACAGACTAGAGTGGGAATAGTAAATTTAACCCCTCCGAAGTCCAACATTTTCCCTACTGTTGCACAAACTGGAGTGGGAATAGTAAATGTAATTCCTCCAAAGTCCAAAGCTTTCCCTAATGTTTGCACAGACTGGAGTGGGAATAGTAAATCTTAATCGACCACAGTCCAAGGCTTTCCCTACTGTTGCATATATTGGAGGTGAAATATTTAATATTTCCTCTCCTATGTCCAGTACTTTCCCTACCCTTGACCTGTTTAGAGTGGGAATAGTAAAAGCTTCGGCAGACGCCAATGTTTTTCCTAATATTGATTACATATATGTATTAATATTATTTGTTTTTTTAAATCTTATTTTATATATATATATACACACATGTATATATATAATATATATATATTTTAATAATATTTTACGTAAATATATTTTTTGTGGATTTTAGATGTTTTTTAATATTTTGGCTATGTCTTGAATATTTTGCAGTTGATTTATTAATCTTTTTTATGTTTCATATACACACACACACATATATATTAATATATACACATACTGATATATAAATGCTTTTTATAGTAGTTAATTGTAAAAAAGAAAAAGTAAAATATATATTTTTGTTGTGTTATATTATATATGTATATATATTTATAAACACACACACATATATGGGTATTTATATAAGTATGCATTTATATATTGTATTACATATTATTTACATTTATTGAATGTATATATTAAAATATTTAATATTTATCATTTTAAACTATAAGGGCCCGATTCACAGAATTAACTTAAGACAAAATCCCAAACTTACTACCATTTTGGTATTCACTGAAGGCACTTACTCATTTCGGTATTCACTGAAGGCACTTACTCATTTTGGTATTCACAGAAGTTAGGAGTCCTAACTTTAGGCCTGTGTTCCATTAAAGTGACCAATAAATTTGCACAGACACAGTTTTACTGATAAAACTACATAGTGCACAAACTATAATATCTGGAAAATAGGTCTCAGCAAATATCTATAATTTGCAGTTCAACTGGGGTACGGTGTTTCTTTGGATCCTGTTGAAATATTTGTTTCTATCACACTTCAGAATTATAAATGTATCTCTTTGTGCTTTTCTGTTGCTGATACATTGTAACATGTGCGTTGTTGTGTGTTAGAATAATGCCATACTATAGTCTTTCCTATTTCACTCCCTGCCCCCCAACAAGATTGCCACATATTTCACTTAGAACAAAATCCCCTCACAAATAATAAGCAGCAATTCGTCAGAAGACATAGCGACAAGATATAAACAAACTCTAAAGGCGTCTTTGTTGCGCTTTCACCTTCTGAAGTACAGCATGGTTATTTTGGGGGTGCTGTGGCACCCTCGTCACTCCTGCATGCAGCACCTATGATCACAGGATCAGCACTGACCTCCGTGGTCACCAGCCAGCTGGAGCAGGCAGCTCTCAATTTAAGAAAAATAAATTAATTCGAATCAGATCGTGCCACAATTTGACCATATTTGTGGGTAAACACACTGAGAGCTTCAGACCCACAGCCTGCAAACATTCCCAGGTTGTCTCCTTTGCACCCCCACAATCCCTAAGCGCTGTTACCAAAATATAACTTACTTCACAGTTCTGAAGCAGGGCTCAGGGTACGCACAGCGCCCAGGAGCATTATTATTCTGCTGCAGAAAATCATGGCTGATCTTGTAAGAAAATTGTGTTCCTACTAGACTGCTGTCACGACAGGGTTCACCCAAGTCCACCCAGCCCTGAAAGCAGCCGCTGCACCACAGTTTATCAGTGGGTATCAGGGTGTTTCCTGTGTCCTTGACTTCATAGGGGCACACGCTTCACAGAATGTATGTTCTCCATAAGAGCTACATACAGTATCCTGGAAAAATTAAGATAAGGAAGAACTAGAGCTTGTAGGAATACTAAACCACGACTGGCATGTTATTGATACAAACACTTTTCTTTTCCATAAAGTTTAAAAAATCTATATATCTATCACTTGGTTCCGGCATGGACAAAGACTCCCTGAATCGGTTTATGAGTGGAATTAAAACTATCCACTGTGGGGCAGATTTACAATAAGTGGCGCATCCCTGCATATCAGCAGGGATGCGCCACTTATTGAGCGCCGCAGCTCCACCACCATTGGTGCGCCGCATTTACAATGCGGCGCACCATGGGGCAAAAACGTCACAGATGCGTCACGCATCTGTGCCGTAAAGGCGGCGCATTGCTGGAATCGTGTCGCAAGCGCAATGCAGCTCCAGCAATGCTCTGGGGGGCCTTATCTGTCCAATGCTGCGTCAATCCTTACGCCTGCTTCAAGCAGGCACAGGGTTTTGACGCAGCATGGGCCCAAAAGTGACTGAGTGAAATCTTGTAGATTTCACTCAACCACTTTTAGGAGGCGTTCCTGCGCCGGAACGCCCCGCCCTCCTGCGCAGGAATGCCTCTTTCTGGCACAGGGCTTTACAACGTGACACATCTCCCAGATGCATCACGTTGTAAATACCCCGCACCATGGCGCATCTTTTGCGCCGCAGCTGCGTCACAAAAGTGACGCAACAGCGGCGTAAAAGAGGCGCAAGGGCTTGTAAATCTGCCGCTGTGTTTCTGAGCTATGGTCCCTTAAGTTGTTCCAGAGCAGTAAAATCCAATTTTACATTTTAATTTTTAATCTATTTATGATTAAGACTGAAATGATATGTCATATGTCCACTGGCAGATAAAATAGGATATACTGGGTTCTGTTAAGTGTCAAACGAAGATTAAGGATTGATGGTGTCATATTTTAATTATTTTATTCTGGAACTGTATGGTATGTAGGCTTTTTTGGTGTGATTTTTTGTACATCTGGAAGGAAATAAAAATGGAACCTTCGGAAACCAAGTGAGAAATCAATAATAAAATAATAACATTTTACCTGTGGGCGCGCCCTGGAAGGCTTCACTTTCTGCAAACACCGTGGCTACGGTGGCTGCTAGAAGGACTAATGCCCTCATGGTGACTGGCAGAGTGGCACGAGGCAGGTTCATGTGAAAAGACGAGGATATTATGATATTTCTAAGGCTTTTTCCTCTACCTTTTTTTCCTTTTTCAATCCCCGTCCTCTTGCTTTTTATCCTTTGCTTATTAAATCACATGCTTTGTTATCAGCCCTGCCCTCCCCCGCTCCCTATGAGTTTGTGCCACGTTTGGCACCAGTAGTTATTTATAAACTATTTGAAGGTGGTTTGCTCGCCAACTTTGCATGGAGGACATTTTTCCACGTCCTTTGAATCTTGTGGCAAACATTGACTTTGCGGCCTTGTAACACTGACATCAGAACCTTGGTTATCATTAATATTAATTTATGGAACCTTGTTTAAAATAAACCTTTTATTGATCTCCCACATAAGTAACAATGAATCATACTGTAAAGTCTGACCCATGAATGAACTTACCTTTATGACTATTATGTGTTTATAGGGTGGTTAGAAAGGGCCCGCATTACCCAGCCCATCCTGGCCAGTGTTGTCGCTGTGTCCCTCACTAATCTTGTCTGCAGTGGGTGTCACAATGTTTATGTTGCATCTTTAGCAAGGCTTCAGGCTCTGCTGGACTGGACTGGAGAGGAGAGGACTGGACTGGAGAGGACTGGACAGGACTGGAGAGGACTGGACTGGACTGGACTGGAGAGGACTGGAGTGCATCCAAAGTGTCGAGTTACTTCCAAGTTATTGGAGTCACACCAGGCAGATCCCCGAAGCCCCAGAGGGTAACTGCATCCTTTTCTGGAGGAAAGTAGAATGAGCAGGTGTCTCTCCTCTCCCACAGGACACAGTAGGGCCTAAGAGAAGGAACATTTGGAATAAATGGCTCACAGAAAATAACAATGTTTGACACCAAAAACGACATTTCCCAGAGTCAGAGTTGCAGGTCCAGACCCTAGAGGACCAGCACACACTGGCACACCTCTAGGTCCCCAGTGGTAGGTAGAATATTTAGGTCCAACTCACACTGAGCTCACTTGCCTGCAACAACGGTTGTTATGACTCCTCGCCACTCGCATCAGTTTGCATCCAGCTCGTTGTGCCCTCTCCTGCTGTTTCTTATTATTCCTCTCCTTATTCGTTTGTTGGGTTTGTTTTTCCCATTATTATTATTATTATTAGGGATATTTGTAAAGCGCTTGGTTACGCAGAAAGCGTGTCCCCGCGCTGGAACTGAATCTCAGAGACAGACGTAAGGGAAGGCCTAATTATCCTTGAAAAAGATGTGTTTTAAGTTTCTTTCGGAAACTCAGTTCTGAGGGATCCAAGCGAAGGTTGAGAGGTAAGGTAAGAGCTGCCTCGCTGCCTGTCGCGCTGCCGCTGACCGCGCCCCCTCCTCCGAGAGGCGCGGTCCGTGCCTGCCTGCCAGCTGCTCGTTTTGGTGTAGAAAGGATTCCCTTGACTTTGTAACTTGTGCCTCTCCTTTTTTCATTGTAATTGTGCCCGTGTTTCTGTTGTAATTATCTGGTAATTGTGCCCGTGTTCTGCTGTCTCCTTCCTGTCTGCCCGCCTACCTCGCCGAGCCCCGCTCTCCTTCCCCGCTTCCCGCCACCGCCGCTTAGCCCCGCCCCTTTTGCCTTCTGTATCCCTCCCCGCTCCCGCCTCCCAGCTGCCCCGCCCACCCGCGCACTTGGCCTTATATGGCGACCGTGCGACGCAGGTGAGTGTGACCCACTTGTGGGACACCCCCGCGCCGCACGGCCACCAGCTGCTGCGTGTGCTCCTCTGCCCTGCCTAGCTGCCTCGCTGCCTGTCGCGCTGCCGCTGACCGCGCCCCCTCCTCCGAGAGGCGCGGTCCGTGCCTGCCTGCCAGCTGCTCGTTTTGGTGTAGAAAGGATTCCCTTGACTTTGTAACTTGTGCCTCTCCTTTTTTCATTGTAATTGTGCCCGTGTTTCTGTTGTAATTATCTGGTAATTGTGCCCGTGTTCTGCTGTCTCCTTCCTGTCTGCCCGCCTACCTCGCCGAGCCCCGCTCTCCCTCCCCGCTTCCCGCCACCACCGCTTAGCCCCGCCCCTTTTGCCTTCTGTATCCCTCCCCGCTCCCGCCTCCCAGCTGCCCCGCCCACCCGCGCACTTGGCCTTATATGGCGACCGTGCGAACGCGCAGCGGTCACGCGCAGCGGTCACGCGCAGCGGGCGCGCCGATTGTGCGCCGAAGGCGCGCCAAAGGTAAGCCCGTCTGCGCCCGTCCGCGACTGGATCGCGACCAGCGCCAGGACCCCTGGCCCTCGAAGACCCCGACCGACCCGCCTGACGTACTCCGCGGCCACCCTCATCGCACTCAACACCGGCCGACGCCCAGAGTGCCACCAAGCCACACCACGACTCACCCACGGACCTTTCAGCTGCCACGCCTGCAAGTTCTCCTGCACCCGGACCTGCCCCGCACCAGCAGCCGCCAAGTCGAACACCAGCAGCACCCACCTGAAGTGGATCCTGCTCAACACCCGCTCCGTCCACAGACACGCCGTGGAACTCTGGAACCTCCTAGACGCCACAGCCCCCGACGTCGCCTTCCTCACGGAGACCTGGATGAACGCCTCTTCAGCTCCCGACATCGCCATCGCTATCCCGGAGGGCTACAAGATCATCCGGAGGGACCGCAACGCCAACCAGATGGGAGGAGGCATCGCCATCATCCACAGGAACACCATCTGTCTCACGACCAGCACCGACAACTCCCTGACCACCGCCGAACACCTGCATTTCCAGATCCACACCGACCCGCACACCACCCTCAGAGGCACCCTGATCTACCGACCCCCGGGACCACGCACACAATTCAGCGAGGACATCGCCGACTTCGTCAGCCCGCTCGCCCTCCCCTCCGCCGACTACATCCTCCTGGGGGACCTCAACTTCCATCTGGAGAACAACAACGACCGCAACACCAGCACCCTGCTCGACAACCTCGCCAATCTTGGACTCAAGCAGCTGGTATCCACCCCCACCCACCTCGCCGGACACACACTCGACGCCATCTTCTCATCCTGCAAAGACATCAACTTCAGCCACGCCACAGAGCTTCAATGGACTAACCACAGCTGCGTCCACTTCACCTTCAAGAGAACGACAACCCACCACCACCAACAACAGGCCGCCCGCAGAAGCTGGAACAAGATCACTGCAGACCAGCTCGCCACCTCCCTGAGCCAGCACCCTCCTGCCAGCTCAGCGAACCCCACCCAGGCCGCCAACAACCTCACAAAGTGGATAAGCAACTGCGCGGACGAACTCGCACCACTGAGGACCCCGCCCAGCAGACCCGGCAGCAAGAAAGCCCCGTGGTTCACCGACGAACTCAGGAGCTCCAAGAAGAACTGCCGAGCCCTCGAGAAAACCTGGAGAAGGGATCCTACACCGGACAACAGGACCACCTTCAAGCTGGCCACCCGGAAGCACCACCAGCTGATCCGCGCCGCCAAGAAAACTGCTTTCAAGGACCGGCTGGACAACAACGCACACAACTGCAAGGAACTCTTCAACATCGTGAAAGAGCTCTCCAACCCCAGCGCAGGAAACAACGACATCACCCCATCGCAAGACCTCTGCAACTCCCTCGCTTCATACTTCCACAACAAGATCGCGGACATACACAACAGCTTCAACAACCAACCAACGCACACCAAGACCGAACAACCACCCCTCACCACCACCCTCCACGCCTGGACTCCGATCAGCACCGAAGACACCATCCGCACGATGAACTCCATCCACTCCGGATCACCGACCGACCCCTGCCCTCACCACGTCTTCAACAAAGCTGCCGCTGTCATCGCACCCCACCTGCGAGACATCATCAACACATCCCTCGACACCGCCACCTTCCCGGAGAGCTGGAAGCACGCCGAACTCAGCGCTCTACTCAAGAAACCCACAGCGGACCCCACCGAACTCAAGAATTACCGCCCCATCTCGCTCCTCCCGTTTCCAGCCAAAGTCATCGAGAAGACCGTCAACAAGCAGATGGCCGCCTTCCTCGAGACGAATGGATCCCTCGACCCCTCACAGTCCGGCTTCCGAGCCAATCACAGCACCGAGACAGCCCTCATCGCCGCCACCGATGACATTCGAGCCCTGATGGACAACGGAGAAACAGCGGCCCTCATCCTCCTAGACCTCTCCGCAGCATTCGACACTGTCTGCCACCGCACCCTAGTGCAGCGCCTCAGCAACGTCGGAATCCAGGACAAGGCGCTGGAATGGATCATCTCCTTCCTCGACGGAAGAACACAGAGAGTCCGTCTACCACCGTACAAGTCAGAGGCCACCGATGTCATCTGCGGCGTCCCTCAAGGATCCTCTCTGAGCCCCACCCTCTTCAACGTCTACATGAGCCCCCTCGCGGCCATCGCACGCCAACACAACCTCAACATAATCTCCTACGCCGACGACACCCAGCTGATCCTCTCCCTGACCAGCGACCCCGCCGCCGCCAGAGCCAACCTACACGAAGGGATGAAAGAGGTAGCCGAGTGGATGACGACCAGCCGCCTGAAGCTGAACTCGGACAAGATGGAGGTCCTCATCCTGGGCTCCTCACCCTCCGCCTGGGACGACTCCTGGTGGCCTCCCGCCCTGGGCACCGCACCCAAACCGACAGACCATGCACGCAACCTGGGATTCATCCTGGACTCCTCCCTCTCCATGACCAGGCAAGCCAACGCCGTATCCTCGGCATGCTTCAACATCCTACGCATGCTACGGAAGATCTTCTGGTGGATCCCCAACGAGACCAGGAAGACCGTCACCCAGGCCCTCGTCACCAGCCGACTGGACTACGGCAACGCCCTCTACGCCGGTACCACCGCCAAGCTCCAGAAGAGACTCCAGCGGATCCAGAACACCTCAGCCAGACTCATCCTCGACATCCCACGAACCAGCCACATCTCCGGACATCTGAGAGACCTGCACTGGCTCCCCGTCAACAAAAGAATCACCTTCCGCCTCCTCACCCACGCACACAAAGCCCTACACGACCAAGGCCCGAGCTACCTCAACAGCCGAGTCAACTTCTACGCTCCCAAACGCCACCTCCGATCAGCCAACCTCGCCCTCGCCGCCGTCCCCCGTATCCGAAGAGCGACTACGGGAGGAAGGTCCTTCTCCTACCTGGCCGCCAAGACCTGGAACTCCCTCCCGACCGACCTGCGCCTGACCCAAGACCACCTCTCCTTCAGGAAGAAGCTGAAGACATGGCTGTTCGAGCAGTAGCGGCACCCCCCCACCCCCAGCGCCTTGAGACCCTACGGGTATGTAGTGCGCTCTATAAATGTCAGTGATTGATTGATTAAGGCATTCCAACTCTTCGCCACCAAGTAGCGAAAGGACCTCCCTCCCATGCGGGTCCTGCTTACCCTAGGGACTTTTAGTAAGCCTCCATGAGAGGAGCGCAGAGCGCGCGATGGTACATGCCTGGTGACAAGGTTGTGTAGTGGGACTGGCGTCTTCCCAGCAAGAATGCGATAGCAGGTGCAGAGGGCTTTGAATGCAATTCTGCTTCTTACTGGCAGCCAGTGGAGGGTCTGAAGGGCCGCTTTGGAGTTCGATCTTTTTGGGAGATTGAGGATAAGGCGGACTGCTGTATTCTGTAAAACCTGAAGGCGGTTTGTTGCCCTACCAGTTGCTCCCAGATACAGTACGTTTCCGTAGTCCAGCCGTGATGTGACGAGTGCATGCACCAGCGTTCTGCGGGCGGACGTCGGAAGGAGAACAAGGACCTTCCGTAGGCTTTTTAAAACGCTGAAACATACACCCGCCACCCGGTCTATCTGGGGTCCAAAGGAAAGGTCAGTATCGAGCCAGATACCTAGGTTTTTAACTTCCTGACGGGGCGTTGGGACTTCTCCTAGGCATGGTGGCCACCATGCAGACGACCAAACGGATGGGTTCCTCCCCACCACGAGCACCTCGGTTTTGTTGCCGTTTAATTTAAGGCAGTTAGTGGACATCCAGGTTGCAAGTTCTTGCATGCAAGCTCTGAAGCTGTCCATAGCAAGGTCGGGTGCACGTGAGAGGGAGATAACCAGCTGCGTGTCATCGGCGTAAGACACAATTTGCAGCCCATGACCAACAGCAATGGAGGCCACTGGTGAGACATAGAGATTAAAAAGGGTAGGGCTCAGGGACGATCCTTGGGGAACGCCCTGGCCCAAATCTATGTCTCTGGAATAGTGGTCACCCTGGCGGACCTGGAAACTTCTCCCAGTCAGGTAGGATTGGATCCATTGGAGTGCAGCTCCTGATATTCCTCCGTTATTCAGACACTTTAGCAGGGTGGTGTGAGCTACAGTGTCGAATGCTGCACTCAGATCCAATAGGATGAGGGCCATAGTGTGACCCTCATCCGCCCCCTGACATAGGGTCTCCACCGCCATCAGGAGCGCAGATTCCGTTGAGTGGCGGGGACGGAAGCCAAATTGGGTATCGTGTAATAAGGCAGCCTTTTCCACGAAGTCCACCAATTGCAGATTGACCGTTTTTTCAGCCACTTTTTTTTTTTTTTTTTTTTTAAAAGACCTTTATTACACGTAGTCAGTTATACACAGCCATGTGCCTACAACCCTGGGGCCGGCTGCTAAAACATCTTATACACGTTATCGAGATAGTAAACAGATATATCCAGCCCAGTGTATATGAACCCAGCATTCAGTTTTGCAAGTCTTAAGGTCATAAATTTTCAGTTTGAACAGTAACTTGACAGTAGTGGACTCAGAACTACCCACAGTAGTAACAAAAGAAAATTGAGACTTCTACATTCCAGCCAATTTAGTAACAATATGCCGTTGAGTGATGCTGGACCATGACCCAAGGGCCACAATGCTGTACCAATTCCCACGATCAAAACCACCTCCCACTCAACCCTCTTCGTCTGTGTTCCGTGACAGTAAATATGCCGTGAGATAGCACCAGAAGTCTTTGGGCCTAGATCTTGCCGGTAACTCTTCCTCATAAGTCTGTAGCTTGTCTCTACAACTGGTCATATCCAGTAGCCACCTGCTCGTTGTGGGTTTTAGTCTGCTGTGCCAGCATTGTGCGATCTGTCTCTTGGCCAATAACAGCGCTATCGCACAAAATTTACGCCTTGTAGCCCTTAAGTGTGGAATTACTCCCAGTAAACAAACACGAATAGAGCATTCCATCTCAACTTCCAACATGGCAGCCAGTGTAGTAGTGACCTCCTCCCAGTAGGTTTGTACCGCTGCACAGTCCCATGCCAGGTGTTTGAACCCCGCTCCCCCTACATTACACCTTTTACATCTGTCATTATCCTGAAGGCCAAATCTATACATACGCGCCGGTGTGTAGTATGCCTGATGAATACATTTGAAATGAATAATACGTAGATTACCGTTTGGCGTGAGAATTTGTGTTAGCGCACATGTTTGTTGCCATTCCTCCTCCGTCAGTGATGTCTCCAACACCTCGTCCCATCTTTCCTTTGCTCTGTCCCCCGCCCCCGGTATCTCAGTCTGCGCTGTTGTGTACAATCTAGACACCAGGTGTGAGGTGTCTGATGAGGTGATGATCATTTGTAGTGAGTTCAGGCTCTCTGGTTCCTCCGGAAATGTTGGGAAAAATGTTTGCATAGCCCGCTTTAACCGGTAATGTGTGAATAGGAACAGTAGTGTTTTATTCTGAATATACCCCAAGTCTCCTGCTTCTACAAAGCGTCCCTCATGGAACATGTCTCCCATTTTTCCAATTCCTACCTGTTGCAATAACGACATTCCCACCTTCTCCCCCGTGACTGATAGCGCCTGGTGGCAAGGTAGTGGCATCGCTGGTGTGTATAATGGCTCTTTGTGTGCTAACCTTGCCAGTTTTCTCCAAGCCTTAACAGTGGTGTCAATTGTGTTGATATCTCGATTATGCAGAGGTTGGCGTGTGTGGGACAGCATCGACGACAGCGGGATGGGCGCCGCATCTCCCTCTTCAATGGCCGTGTGTGTTAAATATGGTATTTCGTGGAACCAGTATGCCGCGTATTGTGCCTGAGCACATAAATAATACAACAGAAAATCAGGCACTCCGAAACCCCCTCTGTTGTACGGCAATGTGAGTGTATGTAAGGGCACGCGTGCTTGTTTTCCCGCCCAGATCAGTTTTAAAACCAGGGACTTAATGTTGCTGAATACTGCAGCTGGTGGCTCAATAGGGATGTTATTAAAGAGGTACAGTAGCTTTGGCAGGACATTCATTTTTACGATCGCTATTCGATCCGCCAATGACAAAGGCAGTTGTATCCAGCGCGATACTTTATCGTCCAATTTGGACATAGCTGTACCATAGTTCGATCTAATCACCACTTCAGGATCTCTGTGGTACATTACTCCCAGATACCGCACCGGGTCTGATTGCCACTCCAACGGGTAGTCTGTATCTTGCGAGGTCGTCGTGTCCGTTAAAGGAATAACAGAGGATTTGGTCCAGTTTATCGTCAAACCGGAGTGTCCTCCGAATCTTATATATTCTCGCATTATGGGGTTTAAATGGGTGTTAGGGTCGCGTATATATAAAAGCATGTCGTCCGCATACAATGAGATATGCAGAGGTCTGGATGGGAACTGCAAGGCCGAAGTCTTGTAATTTTGCCGTATTATACAAGCCAGAGGTTCTAGTGCTAGTGCAAATAGTAGCGGTGAGAGCGGGCACCCTTGTCTAGTGCCCCGCTGAATCTTAAAGACCTCCGATATATACCCATTAACGCGCACCCTTGCACATGGATTAGTGTATATTAGTGTGACCCATTGTACAAATCTCTTGGGGAACCCCATTCTGAGCAGAATAGTGAGTAAATAATCCCATTCGATGGAATCGAAAGCCTTGGCGGCATCTAACATGACCGCCACAGCTTTGGTTGATGGTTGGAGATAGTGAGATAATGCAAACATTGATCTAGTGTTGTGGGCAGTGGAGCGTGTAGGTATAAATCCCGCCTGATCTGGTAAAACCAAACTCGTCATAAGTGGCTTCAGACGTATCGCTAATAACTTTGCCAGTATTTTAGAGTCAGTATTTATAAGTGAAAGTGGTCTATAAGACTCACAGATCTCCGAGTCCTTACCAGGTTTGAGGAGCGCTATGATAGCCGCCTCACGCAATGTTGGTGGAAGTTCTGATTTCTCGAACGCTGCACCAAACATGCACACCATGTGTGGGGCAAGGAGGTCAGCATACTGTTTGTAGAATTCATTAGTAAACCCGTCCGGGCCCGGCGCTTTACCGTTAGGAAGTGATGTGATTATGTCCGTTACTTCCTCAACTGTTATTGGTGATGCCAACATTTCCCTCTGGCCATCTGAGAGCCATCCTATCGCCACATTATCTAAATAGGTAAACGTGTCTTCTCGGGATGCAATCGGCCTCGATTTGTACAGTTCCTCGTATTCCACAGCGAAGCACTCCACAATAGCAGTGGCCTGTGTGTGTGTGTCGTGCCATCCTTTGCCTTAACACGCAAAACAGGTTTATGGCTCTTACCCTCACAGATTTTGGTTGCCAACCTATTGCCTGGTCTGCCACCTTCCCCATACGATCTGGCTGATATCCTCCTATCAAGGTATTTGATCTCGTCCTCGACAAATGACTGATGTTCAGAATGTAGAGTTCTCAACTCGCCCAGGTGTGTAACGTTGTGTGTGGTTTCATAAGCTTGTTCTAGCTCCCTCATGCGTGTTTCACATCTCGTAATTTGCCGTCGGATATCTTTTAAGATGCCGATCGTCGTGCTCATGCACACCCCACGTAATGTGGCCTTGAATGCTTCCCACAAAAGACCTGGGTCTTCCACCGTAGGTTCGTTTATTAGGAAATACTCCTTGATCGCCTTGTGGATAGTGTCTGCATAGACCGTGTCTGTAAGTGCGCGTGAGTTGAATCTCCAATGAAAGGGAGGAGTGATATAGTTCGGCAGTGCCAATGTCAGTCTCACAGGATTATGATCCGACAGAGTTCTCGGCAGGACTTTAATCTCTGTCGTCCACAATGTAATGGCATCCGAACCCAGCCAGTAGTCTAAACGTGACCAGCTGTTATGAGCTGCAGAAATGTGTGTTGCGCCCGGAATATCTGGGAATTTGAGCCTCCAGATGTCTGTCAGTGACAGGTCGGAAATCATGTGAAGTAGCTTAGCCCTGGCCTGTTTATGAGGTTCTAGGGAGTTCGAGGAGCGGTCTACCCCTTCCACCATTGTTACATTCCAGTCCCCACCACAGATTAAGTGTGTATCCGGTAGTGTTTGAATATGTGACCACAATTCCTGGTAAAAGCCCGGGGTGTCAGTGTTGGGGCCATATACATTTAGAAGTGTTATTTTTTGACCACGAAGTGTGCCTGTCAGAATGACATATCTACCACATGTGTCACAGATCACCTTATCTACCGTGAAGTTTACTCCTTTCCGTATCAGCGTGATCACCCCCCTCGCGTAGGTGGAGTAGTTAGCCATGTATGAGGATTCCGCCCACCTACCCCCAATCTGAGTACGTGTGTGTGGTGCAATATGAGTTTCCTGTAGTACAGCTATATCTATTTCCCATCTTTTCAGGTAAGCGAACACTTGTCAAATTTTTTTGGGTTGAGTCAGCCCCCGTACATTCCACGTTAAGAGGTTAATGTGATTCCTGCTGTGGCCTCCTGTTACCTGCGCCATGAGTTGAAGTGAATTGGCAATCTCGATACTGGAAGTTTATGTCGTGCAACATAGTACTGAATCACCCACCCGCAATCTAGGGGGGCCACTTCGGTTCCCAGCCCACCAACACTCCATAAGTACACTCGTGTTATCCGTCTCAGTCTCAAAACTTCAACAACCCCCCCCCTTTCCCCCCTCCCCCACCCACTCCAGCAACCCAATTCTGCCGAAGCCATTGACCCATTTTTAAACTTATACAACTAACCGTACTATACGAACAACTTTGGTGGGGTGTACCCTTTTGGAGGACCGCCTGGGGCACAACTCTACACCCACAATAGTGGATGCAGACGACTCACATTGTGATTATATGTCCATGTGTATTATTTGTGTCCTTCCCATCCCTCCCCGCTGACCCCGGACAACAACATACAATACTTGTCAGTAGTCGACCTCATTCTCGTTACCCTCCTTCGATTCAAGTCCTCGCCCCTGTGGTCTGGTCTGCAAGGTCCATTCAGCAAGCTCCGTTGTGCTTGTTCGTGTACCGTCTTGTACCTCCACCTCGTGACTCAACACAAGCAGGCTCAATGTCCCACACCCAACTTATCAGGTGTCTTGCATGCTCATATCAGTAAATATCATTATCCGGGCCTGAAAGGAGTAGAGTATCCAGGTGCATGTAATGTTTATCCCGTCTTCCTCAAGGTCTGTCCAGGTCACCTGCACGTGCACCATCAGATCACAAGGCTGCAACTAGCATGTGCTTTGCAGGTGGAATCACCGGGATATGAAGAGAGAGAACTGCATGTCTGTCCACAAGGCGGGGTTATTTTCCGTGCAAAGTCACTCCTCTACCTCCGAGTCCTCGTGTTGCTCCTCTCGTACGCGTTGTTTGTTGTGCTGTATAATTTTTTGGACGAAGTCCTGTGCTGCTTTCGGTGACTGCAATATCACTATCTTGTCCTTCCATGTCACTCGGAGCTTCGCTGGATACAGCATGGAGTACTTCACGTTCAGGTCCCTGAGTTTAGTCTTTACAGATGCAAATTCTTTCCTCGCCTGTTGGACCGCCATGGTGTGATCTGGGTAGAACTCCAGATTGTTTCCTTGGTGTGTGATTTTGCCCTTCTCGCGCGCAAGACGCAGTATTGTGTCTCTATCGCGGTAGTTGAGTATTCTCGCCACAATTGGTCGTGGTGTCGCTCCAACTTTGGGTTTGGGTGCCAGCGATCTGTGGGCTCTTTCAACTATGAAGATATGGGATAGGGCTTCTGCTCCGAAAATGTCTCTGCATAGCTGCTCTATGTAGGTCTCCATTTTGCCCGTGTTGGTTGTCTCCGGCAGGCCAGCAATGCGTACATTATTACGTCTGGAGCGGGCTTCCAAATCCTCCTCCCGTGCCTTGATCACCTCCAGAATACGCTCCATACCGTTACATTTACTAGTCGTGGCGTGTGATTCGTCCTCCACCGCTGATATTCGTGATTCGGCTTCATCCAGTCTTTCATCATGTTTTTCTAGTTTGCTCGTCATCCCGTCCATTCTACAAGTAAGACTGTCTAATTTACCGTTAATATCCTGCACATTAGCTTGTATGGACAGCAATATTTTTTCCATGCTGGACGTAGTTTCCGCCATCATTGCTCCTTCTCCTTCTGGCGCCTGGTCCGTGCCTTTTGAAGTTTTCTTGTGTTCAAAAGAGATTTTCGGCTGTTGTCTATCTGGTTTCCCCATTACTGGTGTTGTCAGAGGATTCTTATTCTGCGGCTTCGTCGTTTGCTCTACGGGCCTGAGGAACGCTGCTGCGGCTGTACTCCTTGCAGTGATCCTTGTGGAAGATCTCGTGGGTCCGCGGGCGTCCAGCTTCCCTGTACCCCTCACACTCGATCTTAGATGTGTAACACCGTGTTCGTTGTCTTCCCGCTTGAGGGCTGTTGCTCATACCCGTGTGTGAACTGCGAATACCTCCATCACATACCCCAGCAGGGCTATGGTGCACTTTTGGCCACTAATGCGTTTGGTAGGGCCGCTCCACCGTGCAGTGCTGAAAGTGATTATCCCATACGTTAGCAAGCACTCTCCTTGTCAGGGACCTTGGCCCACGTTTGGCAACGCCGCCATATGGCACGATAACTCGGTGTACCACGTGAGACTGTTGCAGGACCGCGCTGAAATCTCTCTATGGTGTACTTGGCAGCTTCCGCCTGTCTATCTCTCTGCAGTTTTCACCACTAACCTTCCTCTGAGACCGGCGACGGATTTCGGGTTCTGGTTGCGGGTTACTCCGTTCTCACTTTCCCGCCAATTCTCTCTCCTCGTTATGGCCCCAACATGGAGACACTCCACTGCACGTCCAGACCAGGACCGCAGGAATCCTCAATACGCAAGCAGGGGGGATGGTCCGCCGAGGTCTTTCACCCGCGTCTTCTGTGTGTGTTCCAGCCTGCCCGGTGTATCACGCACTCCTCCCTTCTCACACCGCAGTTGTTTTCAGTCCCTATGGACACGCGGCAGGTCGTCTCACACGCAGACATGTACAGGCGTGCTCCGTTTCTTATCACCGCTCCGCTCACCCCGTCTGGGAAATGGGCGCCGCCATTTTGAGCGCGACTGATCCGTTTCAATTAAAGGGGCCGTGTCGAAATGCGCTGTAATGGAGCACAGTTATTTTTCCATTTTCCCCCAAAGTCCATCTGGGTCGCACCTCCCTGTTCACTGCTCACCTGGCGTTCATAGTAAAAGCAGTCGCCAGGGCTGCGGGGGTCTTAGCTGTGCATAGAGCGCCCAGCGTACTCGGCGCCCGCCGCCATTTTGCGAGATCCTGCCCGGAGCATCCGCGATCCTCACCGTCTTATGAGCGATTAAGCTCCGCTCTGCAGTCGGTGTCTGCGTTATTCGGTGCCCGGGATCTTCACATCACCAATGTTGTGTTTGCCAGCAGTTGGGGTGGTCAACACGGACACTTAACGTGCATGTCCGTGAGCCGTCTGGCGGAGCTGTGTAGTTACCCAGCCATTCCGCTGTGCGCCCCCTAGCGCCTCCTTTTTTCAGCCACTTTGGCCAGGTAGGGTAGAAGGGAAATTGATCGAAGGTTCTCTAGTTTATCAAAACTGATATTCGGTTTCTTCCTAAGGGGTAAAACCACCACCTTTTTCCAATCGTTGGGCACGGTCTTGGTGCTGAAAGACACGTCTAGTAGATGTCTAATGTGAGGTTCCAGTACCACCAGGCTATCTGCTAGACGTTTAGGTGTAGTGGGGTCTCGAGGGGATCCCGACTTCACAGAGCTGCAGATTTTTAGAAGTTCTTCTGAAGGTGGGGTGATAAAGTTGGTCAGTCGTTGTCTATCCCCCCATTTCCTAGGGCTTTCCACAAATTCTAGCCCATTAGTGGGTTGAGTTGGAAAAGCCGAGTAAATTTTAGTTATTTTCTCAGAGAAGAAGTCTGCGATCCTATCGCAGGATTCAGGCGAGCAGTCAGCTGGGGTAGTGGCAAGTTTTCCACTCGATAGAGTTTTGTAGATCAAAAAGAGCTCCTTCATTGAATTACCAGCTTCGCTGATTCTGGTTGTATAGTGTATTGATTTGGACTTTCTAATTAGTCCATGGTAAAGGCGCCTCTCAATCAAGTAGGCGTCTCTGGTTTCTTTAGAAGGTGCCCTCCGCCAGTGTCTTTCTGCTCTTTTCAGTGCGGCTTTCCTGACTCGCAGTTCGTCATTGAACCAGGGGGCTGTTTTTTTAACACGGCCACCTGTTTTGGCTTTTGAGAGAGGAGCAGTGGAGTCTAGCGCCTCATTAATGCGCTTGCATAGATTGGAGTTGGCCGTGTCGGCATCATTCCCTCCGGGGTTTCCCCCTCTAGTCAGCGCCTCGCAGAATTTGGATTGGGAGAAGGTAGCCCATCTCCGCCTTAGGTGGTACAATGCCACTGGTAGAGGAGTTCTTCCTCCAAGAATACGTATGGAGAAAGGTACCAGTCCCCTTCCCTCTCAGTGTTGCAGGGGTCTTCATCTTCAGCCCCTGCTTTGGTTTTGAGCAGTGGTGGCTGATGACATTTAAAAGTGGTGAGGCCTAAAAGTTTGGGAACATTGCCCGGCGGCGAGCAAGCGCAGTGAACAAGCCCGGCCGTTATAAAGGGGGCTCAGGGGGATGGTTCTCCACTGAGAAAAGTTTGGAAAAAAGTAGGTAAATGGGCATTTTTAAGCATATTTGAGAAAACAAGAATGTTAGTAAGGCAATCATGAAAGTGTAGTTTTGGCATTAATTAAGAGATTTCATATGATAATGACGTATGTAGCTGCTTATTCAATATAACCACAGAACTTCATAACAGGCTTTGAGGTAACAAAATGTATAGATTATTTTAGCTGGTTATGAAGTCAAATTACACAATATTATCTCCATAAACTGCTAATCAAATCTAATATTTGCAAATGAGATGGGACGATGAGACTCGGTCATACACCGAGTTGTTTGAAGCATAATGGGAAGGGGTTTTCTGCCATAGCCCAACCTGAGGGTTCTCAACACCGATCGCTCCAGCGGGCACATTAACCCACTGAGCCATCACTGGGTGTCCCGTCATACTTCCATCGCTTGTCGCTCTCCTTTGAACCTACGACACGGAACATTGTCAAGATGGACTTTTCATATAAAGCTTTAATCAAATGTGGAATTAACCGCATATGCATTGCCTCTTTTTAGGAGAAGATGTAATAAATGCAATTTGTAGTAATAAGAGATACCGCTTCGGCACAGACTGGTGAAATATATCTGTGATCTGACACTAATAAATTTAGGGGCATATTATCAAGGACCGGTGTTAAAATTATCACCGTTTTATCGGCAGGAAACTGCCGATAAAACGGCGATAATGGGCTTTAATAATACGCCCTTGTTAATTCCCATAGAAGCCCATGTTCTTGTGTTAACATGGGCTTCTATGAGAATTAACAAGGGCGTATTATCAAGACCATTACCGCTGTTTTATCGGCAGTTTCCTGCCGATATAACGGCGATCATTTTAACACCGGTCCTTGATAATATGCCCCTCAGTCTCGTTTCCCAGCATGAAACATCCTCTGCAACAAACGCTACAAAACACACGCCAAGTCCATCCAGCCACCTCGTGGGAATGTAGGGAATAAAATGGAATCAATAGATAATGAGGGAAACCTGTCTCTAATGCTAATGGGAAAGGGAATTGAGCAGACAGACGTCGTTAGATGAATCTGTATCATTTAGGAATACAAAATCCACAGAAACCCGTTTGATCTCTGTTATTATGATCATGGACTTCATAAAATGAAAGTTGGAATAAGTTTGCAAAAAAACACTATGCAGTTTAAAGAAATAGATCCGTAAGTAAGTAAACGAAAACTGTGCCACCAGTTAATGGGCTCAAGCAACGTGATATTTTTGGTAAAGATTAAGAAATCAGCAACCTTTCTTACATATATACCTTTAAAGTCAAAGTCTCTGTGTGATACATTTGAACTATTTGGAAGAAATGCTGCTTACAGGACATTCTTCTTCTGTTCACATCAGACCCCTCCATTCCAGATAGGGCAAATGGGGACCCTGCCTGGTTTCTTATGCACGTGACGCAAAATCATACAGCCTCGGATCAGCTGATAACTACCTTTATTTCGAGGATGAAACTGTTCTTTTGGGCTGTGCACACACTGAAACACTTAACCGCCCTCACATAATGCAGGCTGTGTAAAAACTCGTTCCATTGCTCTTAATCACACCACAGACAATCTGCTCATTATGTTCCACACAGTAGCTGCTGAAAGGGAAGTGTCTGGGCTGGATGTGAATCTGAATTTGTAGCTGCAGTGTGTTTCTGCTGAGCCTCTGGTACCTACAGAAGTGATCCCTGCCTGGCAGTTACCTGAGACAGGTCTCCTTTAAAAGCCTATTGACCCTCTTGCTAGCTCTGATGGCCATTCGCAGTCGTTTGAGCCTCTCACTAGCATTGATAGCCACATGTGCCGATTGAGCCTCTCGCTAGCTCTGATGGTCACACGCAGCCTATTGAGCCTCTCGTTATCTCTGATGGTCATACGCAGCCGATTAAGCCTCTCGCTAGCTCTGATGGTCACACATATCCGATTGAGCCACACATGCCAATTGAGCCTCTTGCTAGCTCTGATGGCCACACATGCCAATTGAGCCTCTTGCTAGCTCTGATGGCCACACGTGCCAATTGAGCCTCTTGCTAGCTCTGATGGCCACGCGTGCCGATTGAGCCTCCCTCTAGCTCTGATGGCCAAACGCAGCCTATTAAGCCCATCGCTAGCTCTGATGGCAACACACAGTCTATTGAGCCTCTCTCTAGCTCTGCTGGTCACACGCAGCCTATTGAGCCTCTGCGAGCTCTGATGGCCACACGTGCCAATTGAGCCTGCCTCTAGCTCTGATGGCCAAACACAGCCTATCGAGCCTCTTGCTAGCTCTGATGGCCATGCGCAGCCTATTGACCCTCTTGCTATCTCTGTTGGCCACACACAGCCGATTGAGCCTCTCTCTAGCTCTGATGGCCACACATAGTCGATTGAGGCTAGCTCGGTTGGCCACACACAGCCGATTGAGCCTCTCGCTAGCTCTGATGGCCACACGTAGTCGATTGAGCCTCTGCAAGCTCTAATGGCCATGTGCAGCCTATTGAGCCTCTTGCTAGCTCTGATGGCCATACATAGCCGATTGAGTCTCTTGCTAGCTCTGATAGCCAACATAGTCGATTAAACCACTTGCTAGTTCTGGTGGCCACACGTAGTTGATTGAGCCTCTTACAAGCTCTCATGGCCACACGCAGCCTATTGAGCCTCTTGTTAGTTCTGATGGCCACACGCAGACTATTGAGCCTCTTGCTAGCTCTGATGGTCATGTGCAGCCTATTGAGCCTCTCGCTATCTCTGAGGGCCTTATATAGCCGATTCAGCCTCTTGCAAGTTCTGATGGCCACAAGTGCCAATTGAGCCTCTTGCTAGCTCTGATGGCCACACATGCCAATTGAGACTCTTGCTAGCTCTGATTGCCACACATAGCCGATTGAGCCTCTCACTAGCTCTGATGGCAACACACAGTCTATTGAGCCTCTCGCTAGCTCTGCTGGTGACACGCAGCCTATCGAGCCTCTTGCTAGCTCTGATGGCCATGCGCAGCCTATTGACCCTCTTGCTAGCTCTGTTGGCAACACACAGCCGATTGAGCCTCTCTCTAGCTCTGATGGCCACACGTAGTCGATTAAGCCTCTTGCAAGCTCTGATGGCCATGTGCAGCCTATTGAGCCTCTGGCTTGCTCAGATGGTCACACATAGCCGATTGAGTCTTTTGCTAGCTCTGATTGCCACACGTAGTTGATTGAGCCTCTTACAAGTTCTGATGGCCACACGCAGCCCATTGAGCCTCTTGTTAGCTCTGATGGTCACACACAGCCTATTGAACCTCTCACTATCTCTGAGGGCCTCACATAGCAGGAAAGGGGTTATTCTGTTGTCCTGATACTGTTAGACCTATCGGCAGCATTCGATACTGTGTCCCATAACATCTTGATTGGACGACTCGCAAACATCGGTCTTGAGAACAAGGCACTGGCCTGGTTAACACCTTCAATGCTAGAGGTATTTTCCCAAGGTGCTGGAGTCTCTTAAATCCCATTGTTCATGACGAGCTCAGCTCAGCTCGTCATGAGCTCAGCTCCGCTCGTCATGAGCACACGAGCAGTGTACTGCATGACGAGCTGAGCTCGTCATGAGCATGGAAGGGGTTAAGGAGTTTTTTATTCAACCGCACCCAATGTGTCACCATGGGTGAGTTTCGCTCGGTGGAGGTAGAGATCACTAAGGGGGTGCCACAGGGCTCTTGTTTGAGCCCGACTCTTTTTAACATCTATGTGGCCCCCCTAGCAAGAATTATGAGAGCTTTTGGTTTCATCCCAATGTCAGACGCGGATGACACCCAGCTCCTTTTTCCTTTTAAGTCTCTCACTGCCGAGGTTAAAACCTCCTTCTCCCAGGGCATGAAGGCTGTGGCCCAGTGGATGTCATCGAATTGCCTACAATGTAATGTAGGGAAGACCGAAGTCATGCTCTTCGGGGAGGCTAAAATCCTATGGACCCCGGACTGGTGGCCACAAGATCTTGGGCCAGTCCCCGACCCCAAACAGGTCGTGAAGAACTTGGGAGTACGTTTAGACCAGGAGCTCTCGCTGAAGCAGCATGGTAACTACATTGTGGGCTCATGTTTCCACGTGATAGGCCTTTTACGCAAAGTGTTTCCCTTGCTTCCTGACTCCACCAGGAAAACATTGGTGCAGGCTCTCGTCCTTAGTCGTATTGACTACTGTAATGGGCTGTTGTTATCGGCAAATGAGGGAGTATAAGCCAAACTCCAAGTTGTGCAGAATACTGCTGCCCGGTTGGTTTTGAACTCTCCTCTTAGATCTGCGTCCAAACCTCTTTTGGACAAGCTACATTGGCTGTCGGTTCGCCAAAGGATTACGTTTAAGACGTGTTGTCTAATTCATAAGAGTCTAAATGGACTAGGTCCCTCATATTTGACAGACAAATTTGTAACTTATACTCCTGCTTGCTCCCTTAGGTCTAGTAAACAGCTTCTATTGCGTGTGCCCCATGCAAAGAAGGCCAGACACGGAAGCAAAGCTCTGTCGGTGGTCGGGCCCACATTATGGAATAAACTCCCCTTAGCTCTCAGGCAACGTTCGGAGCATCTGTTGTTCAGGAAACAGCTCAAAACTTTCCTGTTTCAAAACTAAATCTTTGTAAGTGTTCTCCCTGATTGTGCTTGTGGTGTTCTTAGGGCGCAGAGATACTCCTTCGGGAGTCGATTCGAGCGCGATATAAACCCGCAAATAAATAAATCAATAAATAGCTGATTGAGCCTCTCGTTAACTCTGATGGGCACACTCAGCCTATTGAGCCTCTTGTTCGCTCCAATGGCCACACACAGTCTATTGAGCCTCTTGCTAGCTCTGATGGTCATGTGCAGCCTATTGAACCTCTCACTAGCTCTGAGGGTCTTACATAGCCGATTAAACCTCTTGTTAACTCTGATGCCCACACGCAGCCCATTGAGCCTCTTGTTAGCTCTGATGGTCATGTGCAGCCTATTGAACCTCTCACTATCTCTGAGGGCCTCACATAGCTGATTGAGCCTCTCGTTAAGTCTGATGGGCACACTCAGCCTATTGAGCCTCTTGTTAGCTCCAATGGCCACACGCAGTATATTGAGCCTCTTGCTAGCTCTGATGGTCATGTGCAGCCTATTGAACCTCTCACTAGCTCTGAGGGCCTTACATAGCCAATTAAACCTCTTGTTAACTCTGATGGGCACGCTCAGCCTATTGCGCCTTTCTTGAACTAGGAGTCAGCAAAGACCAAGGAGGTCAGTGCGGGTCCTAAGATTAGACTTCCTGGATTGTTTTGGGAACACTGCAGCTGTTTTGGGTTGAATATAGACACAGGCAGTGAATTGCTGAAGGTAGAGTGAAACACATATGACACTGAAGAGGCTGAGGGGTTCCATACATAATGTTATAAGCCAGTGAACATATTTAAGGGAGCAGGGAGAGGAGGAGAGGTTGTATACTTAATGTTAAAGGGTAGTGAAATGAATAAAGGGATTAGAGAGAGGAGGAAATGTTGCATACATAATATAATAAATACTGTGCTCACTGGCAAGGTATAGGAATAGGCCGTAGAAACAGTTTACTACGACGCACATCCCTTTGACGTCAGCCTCTTAATATCTCCAATGGAATCCCCTCAAGCATATCAGGTTTGGGGGCACAAAGCTGATCCCTAAAAATGGGCAGGGAGGATAGCTACCTCCAACATCTACAAAACAAACTGCTACTTTCCTTGGCCCAAAGCCTAGTAACTCTCTTTTCATTGCATCAAGGAGAGAGCGGAGAAATTCTGAGTCCTGTGATGGGTGAACGAATACGACAAGCAGCTGATTTTCACCTGCCCGGTTCAGGAATCAATTGACACAGTAATCAGGTACCATTACTGTATCACTATTTGTTCATTATGAATATAATTATTGACATTGCTGTAATGTGTACGGCTATATACAGGAATTATGTGTAATTCCTCCCATTATTGTTGACCCTCGCCCCTATTTCTAGCATCTTTCCCATGACCCAGAAGACTTCTGCTCTCCCTCATCTCAAGAAACACAGGCCTAGATTTACTCATTTCTCATCCACCCACATTCCCTGTGCTGTGTTGCGCAAAGAAGAATACACAGTGCTGAGCCATATGTACTAAGATTGACCTGCTGTTCCTGTCTGTCCCTGCAAGCCTGCATTGGCGCTCTAACTAGGCTGCCTTGCATGACTACAGCATTGCACCATGGTGAGACGCAAGATTACACTGTTCAGCATGGGATATCTACAGAAGAAAACACCTCCACTACAAATTCCTATCTCTAGACACGTTCCAAATCACAAATGCAATGTGTTGGTTTTTTCGAGCAATAAACACATTTCCCTTTGTTAATACTTGCTTTAAGTATGCCTTAGTTTTTGACTCAAAAAGTATCTTGCATCACTTTGCATTGGTGCAAGTCAAGATCAAACAATAGATTTCCCATCACCAGCTTATCTGTTGTACTGACTCAAAGTCACTCTTTCACTTTTAAGCCATGGGTTTGTAACCTTAGCTATGGGCACCTGGAAGATCTTAAGATAACATTGTGTTTTGTTAGTTTCAAGACACACCGGGCTTTGCTTTTTCAACCTCTGTGTTCATTAAGCAGGAACATCACAGTATCACATCTTTTTTTGCCTCTGAACACCGGACACCTCTGTGTTCCACGCATTTAATCGAGGAACATGCACAGTTGTCAGAAAAACCAATTATAAGATTTCTGCCACTAGGATGGGTTGATTAATCATTAGTTCTGGGACCGATGAAAGCACCACTCTGTTAGAGATAAAGTGGAGATGACCTCCCCAGTGCCACCCCCATTGTAAGAAACAGACATGTGTGCCACTACATCAGTGATGAAGAATCTCCAGCATCACATGATCCAAGCAAATAGGAAGCTGTAGCACTGTCATTGCCTGTTCCTCCAACGTGTAAGTACTGAACTTGATCCCACACCATGACCATGAGGAAGCCCCAAGGAGGATGGGGATACACTGAGGAGATGAGGAGGAGGTCAAGCATTTTCCACAACTTGCATCAACATAAATCACTCAGAGCCTGCAGTAATTTCAATTACCTGCACATTTGAGGAAGGAATTCCCAGGGCCTTGCAGGGAAGAATGAGAACTCATTACATTTTTCGCGTGAACCTACACCAACGTAGGTCACCCGAATATTGAAGCATCAGATTTTTGCTCATCATGTATTTCTGCCTTCCCAGGAGGTATACATTAGAAGGGATTGGCTTGTTGCCTCCTCTGCAGCAGCTGAACCTTAGAGCACAAATGACAGACCATGGCAAGGGTATGTTCAAATCCAACCCAGATGAGAAACCGTCCTGTGCTAGCTGGACAATCAGAGAAATCCTAGGACCCATCATTATCCTCAGGAGGGGTGGCAATACGCCATCGTGGACCAGATGACTCCTCCTCACACAAAAAAACAGATTTATGTACTGATGCAAGATCAGGATTATGAGCAAGAGTATGAACAAGGTGAACTTAACTTTGAAGCAGAGAATCAGCCATTGCCTCGAGCTACCTCGCCCTGATCCTTTCCAGACCAGTATAAGGACAGAATCTGTGACAATTTAAAGGTTAGCGACTTGATTAGGCATGAGAAACAGCAGTGAGCAGCAAGCATGCAAGTTGGCAGGCAGTACTCTGGAGTTCATGGTTGCCAGTTGACAGAAAGTGAATGTAAGGACAGTTTTTTTATGCCATTTGTGTGGGCGGTGCATGAAAGCTACACAGTAAGACATCTACTAAGCAGGTTTAGTTCATCTAAACAGAGTATAAAAGCAATGCCGGAGGATGGCAAAGGAGAGTCTGGGGGACAAGAGGCCATAGAATACCTTTGTTCAATTGTGAATAAGGTTGGCCAGGACCAAGAATTCTCGCTACACGACCAGTGCATCAAAAACAGGTGCTCACAGATGGGAGTGTAGTCATAATGAAATTCCCAGATGAACTCCCGAAAGCTGAGGGAATCAAGAGAAGGATCTAACCCAGGAGGAAAACCTGAAAGGATTAATTAATTGTGGAGAAGCCTTCATGAGGTATCTGGTGACACTGTGCACCCCTGATGACAGCATTTTATTCAATCTGGATTAACAAGTGCCTACCCCTATTCGTGAGTCTAAAGTATTCCATCACACCTTTCCAGGAAGACTTCTTCATCACAGTGCTGACACCAACTTCTTCATTTTCTCTCCACTCTTTTGCTGTGATACACAATTGAATTTTGACACTTTTGAATTTGTTTCTCATTACAAAATTTGCTAATAATCATGTTTGGCCCCATTACTCATAGTGGTATGTGGAAAAAAAATGAATCTTGCGGCTTAGCCTATCCAAATATGGCACTGGTCTCATAGGCTGAGCACTTTATCCTGGCTGCCTGAATGAAAGCTTTTTGAAGGCTCATAGAGGAGATCCTTGAATTAATGCACAGCTGCTGACATGGCAGGAGTTGCATAGTGGACATAGCTGAGACAGCTGTAGTGCTCTTCTTCAACAGGGACAGACCAGTGCTGGAAGAAGGGCTATGGAGCAAAAACAGCATGAGAGTGGCGCGTTGCGACCTCAACGCAATGGCAGGGCACAGCACAAAGTGAGCACAGACAGGTATCAGGATTGGTAAGTAGGTTCTACAGACTCAAAAGGAGCCAACAAAAATTCCACTCATCCTTCCATTGCACGAGAGGCAATAAACCTGGCAACAAGGTGCCAACTTCCACCCAGAATTAAGTGAGGCACACTGGAAGGAAGAGACCTGGTCCTTAGCGGCGAAGGGTGGCGGAGTGGCTTATAGAAGACTCATGACTGACCATTTAATCTTTTCCACACATTCAGCAGCAGCTAGGCCCAAACAGAGGATATAACAGTGAGCCCATCGGTGATGTGTTGAGATGAGGGAGCATGAACCTGTGGAGAATCCCCTCAGTGGCGAGCTGGAAAGTACCAAACAGCCCTAGCATCTAAGAGACGCACCAACTCATGTAATCATTAGAGCACAGAGAACGCGAGACTTTGTGCCAGGGATGTAACCGCAAATGTTGAGGGTACTATGCAGGAGCTGTCCAAGGTAAAGTAGTGTCCCACAAAGTGGATCAGAAAAGTAGTGAGAATGATTGAAAAGAGTCCAACTACCTCATTCTTATGTTACCATGCATAACTTCACACAATAACAGGTGCAATGGGGGAATTTTGATGCATAGGAGGACTGGCCCAACCAGATATGATTTCCTAGTGGGACAAACAGGAGGTCCTACATCTAGCTATATACATATACCATGAAGTGTTCACTAATTGAAATACATTTTTTAAAGTGTGTTTATTTTTGCATACACCCCTACATTTTGAACCTAAATATTTGTTCACTGTATTGAGCACCACCTCAATAGAAAACCTTGTATAGTACAGTCACAGAATAGTAGTGATTTACAAATGTTTCATTCTTATATCATAGTCGCATGTTATTAGTAGCTACTGTCAAGGAGGAGATTGAAATTCACCAAGGTGTAATTTTATTTATAGTGATCATCACGGTATGCATAAGGACCGCGTGTGGGATTTCACCTGCAGGAAAACGTTCAGTGCAACATCATCATGTCAATGGAGTCCCTATGTTAACGAGTTTGATAAGGAGCTCACCTACTCGTTTCCCTTTGGATCCGCCATCAGTGGTTTTGATAGCTATCATGAAAACTGGTATGAGGACAGGAGGTAATGCCACCCAAAGATTAGAAAGCAACTGCTGGCAGGCAACCTAGCTATGATAAGAAATGTTGCATCAAACCACATCCACCAATCTACTGCCACATGAAACCTCTTCACAATGACAGCCTCTGTAAAACAAACTGTTCCACTGACCATTACCATTCCAAACCAAGCATAAAACGACTGCCCTGTTAAACTCACTATTCACATACACCCTTAGCACTCAAAATCAAACCATTGCCACCAACTGACAGCTAAGGACCCACACTAATCAGAGGCACACTTAACTTCTCTAAAAGCATACCACAACAAACAAACGTATTCCTACTAATCCACAGCCACATAAAACACAACTATCCTCTGTGACACAGCACTACACAAAACCCATATTTGCTTGCCTGCCCAGGCTCATCCATTCCCACTGTCCCATTGCAGGGAACGTTCCCACAGTGATGCCAGATTCCTCCCTAAACCTAGACCAACCAATCTAGTAGATGAGTTTATGATAATGGAATAATGAAAACAAAAATAAGCATGATGGTTGTCGGGTAATCTTGCATTTCTACCCCATTTTCTCTCAAAATTACCTCTATTGATATTAAGTTTCCAAAACAAATCTTTGTCTATAACTCCAACAATATCTCTGATGTATTATTTAGTCCCAATCATTCCTCACAAAATGAGATCAGTCAAATGCTTGGCTGTACTCCAATCGCTTCTGAAATCATTCAAAAACTGTATCACTTAGGGCCTGATTTAGATTTCAGCGGACGGGTTATTCCTTTACAGCGGTGATGGATATCACGTCCGACCAAATTTATTTCCCATAGGATATTAAGTGATTTATATTTCGGCAAACTGGATATCTGTCACAGTTGTGATAGAGCAGCATTTCCGCCGAAATCTAAATCAGGCCCTTAATCTATTGTTAATTAACCTGCTTAGCTCTGTCGCACTTTTTTCTTAACGCTGCTTTTAAGTATCCTCCGCTACGTCTTCTCGCGCCTTACCAATACCATGACCCCTCGGCCAAGCATTAACATTCCCAAATAATTCCCTGCCACAGTTCACATCTTTTGCCACATTGTTTCCTAGGTGGAAGATTTACTGCTGCTCTCAGAAGTCCAACATAGACCATGATTGCCAGTGGACTGATTATGTCAATTACTTTGCTGCATATATAAGATGGCAAGTGCCCGCTGGAAGATAGATTGTGGGAGTCTCTAGTTACCACGAAAAACACATAGAGTAAGTTCTCGCGTCATTAGATTCCGCATTTTGTTGTTGCTGTTGTTGCGACCATAACTTTTTTTGTCCTCAGATTCGCTGGTGATATAAGCAAGCTGAATACATTATTTGATCATACACACTCCACTAACCCATTGACCCTGGGACCATGTAAGGCCGTTTTAAAATGTTGTATGGACATCTTAGTAAGGAACTCTTTCATTTCATCTGAAGTAACTTGTCCCCTATTATCTGTAATAAGGGTACTGGGTATACCATCCATCATAAATGTGTCTTTCAGGAGTTCAATGAGATCATGTGTGGTGATATTGTTTAAAACTGGCAATCCACTAGCCCGAGCATAGATTTTCCTGCCCACATGGAGTGTTTGAATGGACCAAATATATCTAGGGCAAGTTTGTCCCATGGTCTGAGGGGTACTTCCACCTGGAATAAAGGTGCCCTTCTTGTATGTTTGTTCATATCACTCATTGCACACTCCTTGACCTCGTTTTACACCATATCGCCTACACCTGGGAACCAATAGGTAGCCCTAGCCTTGAAATTTGTGATGCTCCTCCCCAAATACCTCTTGTGGGCCAATTCAGCTATCCTATCCTAGAGTTCCTTTGGGGTTCCATTCTGTCACTTCTCATTACAATGTCAGTGTTTACACTCAATTCATGCTGTTCCTCCCATAAGTTCTTGATTTCAATTTGTTAGGTTTTGCTGGCCAACCCTGGACAATTGTTTTTTTTTTACCTACTTCAGGGTCAACTCATTCTCTGTGCTTTATCCCCTACTCCCTGTTTGTTTTTAAATGGCTGGAATAGTGACTAATGAAAAAGGTTTGTCAGTACTGTCCTCCTCCCCATCACCCCCTATCATGGTAGTCTGGAATGGCAGTCAACAAGTACATTATTGTTACCTGGCACATGTTTGATTTTAAAATTGTATCCGTCTACACCGAAGACCCATTTGGCTATGCGATGGGTAGCATGGTCTTTTCATTTAGAGGTGAAGACAAATGTGAGGAGTTTGTGATCAGTGCATAACTTGAAGGGCAATCCTCACAGGAAAAAAAAAATGTGGTAGGGCCCAATAACAGACCAAAGTCTCTCTTTTTATGATGGAATTTACATTCCGAATCTTTCAGAGCATGGGAAGCGAAGGCTACAATCTTTTAATTTCCATTCACAACTTGAAAAAGAGTGGGCACAATTCCTTTGCCACTGGCATCGGTAGTCAGAACTGTTTTATGCTTCGAATCAACATTTCCTAAAGACTGTGCTTCCAGGACGGCTTGCTTAACTAAGACAAATGATTTCTGCCAATTTTGATCCTAATTAAAATGAATTCCTTTCTTAAGGTAAATTTTGCATAGGTGTAGTGTGGTCTGCAACATGTTTTACAAACATCGTCATGTATCTGACTAAGCCCAGGAAGGACTTCCGTTCCTCCTTGGGTGTGGGTGGTGGTGCTTCCTTGACTGCTACCGCAAGATCAGTCCTTAGTTTAACACCATCTTTGGAGATGGTGTGACCCAAATATTCCACGGAACCCACACCTATCTGATAGTTCCCATATCTGATTGTTAAACCTGATTCTTTAAAAGCGGCCACTGAGTTCCTCATGGAATTATTGTGTTCTTCCTCTTAACATTCTCCTTCTCTTTGTCCTATTTCCTCTCCATGCTTTTTGCTATATCAATAGCCTCTTCCAAATTGGGATTGGTGGCCAATAACTTATCTCGGGTCCTGGGACATGTAATGCATCTGACAAATTGATCCCTAATCAATGACTCACACAAACTTCCAAAGTGTGGGACATACCTCCTGAATGTTCAATAAAGCTTTTATTTTTCTCATTTTTCCTTTGTACCTAGCAAAAGAATGTTTGTCTTTCCAGCACCTCATTAACTTTTTGATCAAATTTGCGACATAACATATTTATTTGTGCTTCTAATCTCTTCCTCATTTTCATCTAATTTGGGATCCATTAAGCTCTCAAACATCTATCTCCTGTGAATTCCTAAATTGTGCAAAAGGATATGTTGTTTCTTAGTGGGAAAATACACCCCTCCCACCCATTCGCTATCAAGTAGGATTCAAATAATTTCAGCCACTTCTTCCAAGGTAGAACCCGGTATCCTACTTCGTTCATCAAGGGTAGGGGTTGGATCATGCTTGCTGCTTCCATCATGAAAAATAGAGAGCAATGTGAGACAGGAAACTGCGTTATTTTATATAACTCCTCTGAGGCACAGTCAGGGAAGAGACTAGTCCTACTTGTGGTCCTCTCTCATTTTTATGGTATTACAGTTTGTTTTTTCTTGAGGAGAATAAACTCACTAAATTCACTGGTTGATTGACAACTCGGTCATCCTTTCCAAACACAGTTATAAAAGAGATTTTATTGAGTTTTATTGTAAATACAGTGTTGAGCGTATACAAGCAGTCATAGTACATTCATGTTCTTTTTTTAAGCAGAGTATATCATACAGTGTTATTCTGCATATTATGCAACAGGGAATGTGCATTTATGAGCTTATTACAGGCATCCTTTCTGCTATTGGTAAGAAGAACTGCTAGAGGACTATCTTTGAACATGCCCGACTGACCCACATTTGATGTTATAGCTCTCTGTTACTGTATACCCTTATCAGTCAAACAACCCCTTCCTTCCTTGGAACTAACTAACAGGGCAGCCTCTTTACTAACCCGTTGAGTAAGGGACCACATGTAGGCCCATGCCTGTTTCTGGCATCTAGTTCACACATTATGTAAGCATCCACTTACTGGAATGTTGTAAGGTGGTCAGGTACATTACATAAGCCTTGCCTTTATCTTCACCTTTCCATTTTGGTTCCTCCTCTCCACTATGTGTATGTCACAGGATGTGGCTAATTTACGGGTGTTGCTGTGTGTGTGTAGTGTCTGCGTGCTTGTGGGGTTTCTCCTTGTCCAGAGCTTTGAAGGATTCCTGTAATGTATCCCAGGACATGGCAATAGGTACTTTGCGTAACCCTCGCTTTTTTTCCCTTCGTATCGCCCCGCTTTCAGCCAGGCCCTACTGTTCTAGGTCCTCCCTCCAAGCAGTCAAGGTTGGCGGTCTTGCTGATTTCCATCAGCATGCGATGAGACATTTTGCTAATATGAGCGCTAGATCTGCAAACCTCGCCTATACTTTGTACCCCTTAGGGCATGGGTAAGGTCCTAGTATAAAGCTCCCTGCTGTAGTCCATGTGAGTCCACCGGGAGACAAGGTTTACAATGCTGTCAGTACCACACGCGTTGGTAACAACGTGGATGTTACATCGTCCGCTTTGTTACCACGCATGGCATTACATCGCAAGTCATTTCAACGACTTGCGCTAGATGGCATGCAACACCAGGGAATGTGTTGGATTTTAAGTCCAACACATTCCCTGCTGTTGCGCTGACTGGAGTAGGAATAGTATTTGATACTATTCTTGAGTCCAAAGCGCCATCTAGTGCAAGTCGTAGAAACGACTTGCGTTGTAATACCATGCGTGGTAACAATGCGGACGATGTAACGTCTGTGTTGTTACCTACCGCGATGTAATATGTGGCTCTGTAACATCACATATTCGAGTCCACCCACTACCTCACATAGCAAGCGTGCTATTTGTGCCCAGTATGAAGAAAATGCGGGGCTAGACTATATCATATGGATAAAGTTGGCATCTTGTTCCACGCATCTATTTCCACACATCTAGGGCAGTTTGCCGCCACTGCACGGAACATCACATGCAGTCAGTGTGGCATAGGGTATGCTTTCTAGGTAATCATGTTTTATATACATTTAAAACGTGAATTGCGGGGAGACTACCTTGAGGTGGGCAAGGATTGACACCCAGTCTATATCTGTGAGGACTTCCCCTGTGTCGGCATCCCACTTTGCTGGCAGCATGCTTAGGGGTGAGTATATGTGCGCACCTTATGCCCGTGTATAGCCACTTTGTCAGGTGTTGTCCTGTCCCCACCAAGTTTAGCAAGTGTACTAATTCATGCGTGGGTGGTTCTAGGCCCTCGTGAGCCCACTCACGCCGGACGTATCGTGTTATGCTGGCATGTAGTAGAAACAGTGCATCAGTGAGACCTTGTTCATGAATGAAATCAGCATGACTCAGTAGAGAACCCTCACTAAATAATTCTCCAACAGTAGTCACGCCTTCTCTTTCCTATTTAGTTAGCCTGTACCGCATTATTAAACCTGCAGGGGTAGGGAGTCCCAACATCGGAATATTAAGCGCATTTGTTAATGTAGGCGCTGTATATTTTAATGCCTGTTTCCAGTAATACAGTGCCACTTTTAGCAATGGTGGGATTGCGGCTGGAGTGGACCGACTGAGACACAATAGGGTGTGTAGTGCACCTCGCGCAATTATCGCAGGTGTGAATGTAATTTCCTGTAAATTGCGCCATGCTAACCAGTAGGCAAGCCATTGTAAATGACTCGCCATACAATAGGCCATGAAATCAGAGGCCCCCAAACCAACAGAGTCTGCTGGCAGTTGGAGCTTACTTAAGCTGACTCGGCACCTCCCTGCACCCCATATTAGTTCCAGGAAAAATTGTGGGGGGATCACTAATGGGAGAGTAGTAAAATAATAGAGAACCCTTGGTAGCATGACCATTTTTGAAATAGCCAGGCGTCCTGCTACTGACAACGGGAGTGATACGAGGGATCGCAGGGAAGCAATCACTTTCTGTACATTCCCGTCTAGGGTGTCTTGCTGTGCTCTGTATATTTGCACCCCGAGGTATTTGAAGGTATCTGAGGCAACCTCCAACTCCTCTCCTCCAAAGTGGACTGTTCTGAGTGGAGTGCTTTCCTGAAAGGGGAAGGCGAGGGATTTATTAAAATGTATGGCTAGGCCAGAAAGCTTGTGGAACTGGGTGAAGATTTGAGCGACAGTATGGAACCTGCATTGCAGATCTCTAACGTATAGTGTAATATTGTTGGCGTACAGGAATAGGGCATGTGTCGTTTGCCCAATTGGAATATGCCTCTCCCCTGCATAGGTTTTGCGCTAAAGGTTCTAAGGCAAGCACAAATATTATGGGAGACAATGGGTATCCCTGTTGTGTACCCCGTTGAATCTTGTTTGGGCTTGAAATGTGTGCCCTCTATGGGTGTGTGCTGTCGGAGAGGGCTATAATAGCTTCACCCACTTCAGACACTCATCTGGGATCCCATATTTTTGGAGGGCTGCCAGCATATATTCCCAGCTTAGGATGTCTAAAGCTTGGCGCAAATCTAGTAAGAGGCAACCTGCATTGGAAAGGTGCTCTGTGAATGCCCACCTTACTTGATATAGTACATGGATATTGAGGGATGTGCTTCGGCCAGGTACGAACCCACATTGGTCTATGTGTATCAGTTTTGTGAGGAAAGGACAGGGCTCGAGTCAGGGTACCACGCGGGTGGACGGAGTCCCCTATTTATTTTACCAGGAGCTCGATAACTGGAGAAAATGGAGCCACACATTTACTCTTTGGCATCTCTGGGGCGAGATCGGAGCTCATTCAGAACGCTGCTCATGCACTGTCTTCTCTGATGTAATCGCATCTAAGGGGTGAGCGAGGGGAGGCAATTAGTCTGATGGTGCAAGCCACCTTTCGTGACATCCCTTTCTGTTGTGACGTCAGCGTCCCCCACTTGAATCCCTTCCTTCATAATTTTATTACCGCGTTCTACAAGCCCATTAGAAGAAGGAGAGTAGAGTGCTACTTTAAAATGCTTAATGTCTTGTAAATTTAAAAATCGTACGCATTTTCTCTGACACAAAATGTGTCCCATTATCTGTTCCCAGAACATGAGGAGCCCCCTCCTGCAAAAATACTCTTCTCAGAAATGAAATGGTATTATCTGAATCAGATGAATCCACAAACTTGTAGTACATCCATTTTGCATAATAATCCATTGATAAAATGAGGTACCTCATTACCTCTGGCAAAACATTATACAGACCTTAAAAACTACAACCCCACTTTTTCCCATGCTAAAAACCAGGAAATTGAGTGGGATGTAAAGGGGAAGATGACATTTTCCAGTGTCCAGTGTTTATCTGACAGTAAACACTCCTCACAATTATTCACAGCTGCCCTAACCTGTGCATCTAAGCCTGGACACCAATAATGAAGTTTAATTCTCATGCACATTTTGGTGACCCCTAAATGACCTTTATGAGACAATTTTTACTATAGTATTTCTTAGTTCAGTTGGAGGTACAAACAGTTCCTCTGCTACTTGAGCAAAGTTTCTCAATTCCCCAGTCAAATTTCTTACATCAGGCCAGATTTTAGTTGAAAATTCTATTGCTTTAGACAGGACAGTATCCTTTAAGCTAGACTCCTTCCATTCATTCTCGGAAATTGGCAAATTCCATTAATCAATAGCGTCTACCACCGCCACACATTCCACATCCTCTTCTTTTAAATCATCCTCATCATCCTTTTCCATTAACAGCCGCCCGGAAATTTCTTCCTCCAGGAATATGCTTCATTTCGAAATTATACTCTTGGAGTTTAGACACTAGTCTGGTTAATCTTGGAAACAAGTTATTATTACCTGCCACCTTGCTGAAAATAAAAGAAAGAGGTTTGTGAACTGAAAAAAATTACAAATTTACGTCCCCAAATATACATTTTAAATATTTGTGCAGCCCAAACACAGGCCAATAGTGTTATAGTGACACTCAAATTGTTTAAGTGATCTCGAAGCAAAAGCCACTGTTTGTTCTTTGCCATTAACTTCTTGACTTAAAACTGCCCCTAAACCATTCATACTTGCATCCACCGAAATGACTGAGGTACAGTCATCTTGAAAAGCGTGTAGGGATTGTGCTGAAACAATTAACTCTTTCACTCTCTGGACCATACAGATTTCGGACACTTTTTTAGTAAAGCTCGAAGTGGTTCCACTACTTGAGCATAATTGACCACAAATCTTGCATAATACTCTGCAAGTCCCACAAATGAGCGTAGAGAATCCTTATCACAGGGTGCACTTCTTTCAAAGCCCTGACCACTGAAAATGTTGGTTTAATACCTGATTCTGATATTGTGTGCCCCAAATACTCTAATTCATTCACGCCAAACTTGCACTTGTCTTCTCGACCGTCATACCACAACAAAATGTCATCTAAGTAAGTCTGCACCCTTTCAGATCCTTAAACAAGGTGTCCATAAGTCTTTGAAAGATGCTGGCTGCCGACGCCAGCCCGAAAGGAAGCCTCAGAAATTTGAAAGCTCCAAACGGAGTAACAAAGGTTGTCAGCTCTTGGGATTCCTTGGACAAAGGAATCTGATGGTAGGCGGACTTTAAATCGATTAACGAGAACCATTTGCCCCCCCTCCCAAATTCGCCAACAGTTCGTGAATTCTGGGTAGAGAGTGGCTGTCCACTTTGATGTTTTTATTTAGACCCCAGAGGTCCGCACATAACCTAATTTCGCCAGTCTTTTTATGGGCTATGAAGATGGGGGCGACCCATTGGGATGACTCAGTGGATTGAATTATCCCTTGAGAACACAAATCATCCAGCATCTTTTTTAACTCGCCTCTTACACTTAGTGGCACAGGACGCACTTTATGTGCAACAGGAGATGCATCTGGTAATAATCTAATCTTGTGCTCTACACCTTTCACTAAGCCCATTTTGTCATTAAATACATTTTTTCATTCATTTAACAGCTCCGTGCGATCAATTTTTGATCCCTCTACATGCATATAGACAAATTCCTTTCTCTTATAGCATTGTCATCCCCAGGTACCAAATACGGTCCCATTTTTGCTAGGTCTTTCCACTCCACAATGTTTTTCCCCTTAATTGCCACATACATTTTTGTGCATATTGTTCTTTTTAACACATGTAAATTGCCCATGAAAAACCCCAACATATCAATATCCTTTTCACCGAAGGCTTTGGGGTTCACATCTGCTTCCAACAAACGAACATCCTTGCCCCATTTTTCATAAAACGTAGAGTCAGAAAGGATAGTGATAGGTGAACCCGAGTCTGCCATTACTTCCAGTTCAATTCCATTGATGGTAGACTCACACAAAGACCTTTAATTTGTAGTGGTTCGTCCTCAAAATCAAGAGTCAATAAAAGATTGTCAAGAGAATCTGAGCACATATACATATCAACACTGCTTATCTTCAGAGATTTCTTTTGGTTTCTGCAGACTTTTTGAAAATGACCAATCTTTTTACAGTTAGAACAGCGCTTATTCAAAGCTGGACAACCTTTAAAATTCCCAATGTGAAATTTAGAACCACATCTGTAGCAGTAGGTTTGAACTTTAGATTGTACAGCTTTTGTATACTTATCTTTAGAACCAACTACATATAAACCATTCTCATTATACTCCTCTGAAATCATGTTCACCTTGGGAATTGATTCTAGCAGCATCGCTTTAGTTGAAATTTCAGACCTTTAACGCTAAGTCTACAACCTCTGAGAGTGAAGGATTTTTACAACTAAGGATCCTTTCCTTAATTTTAGATGAAAAACAATTAAATACAAATTGATCCCTGATGTAATTATCCAGTAGGGGACCAAAATCACATGAAATTGCTAAAACTCTCAATGCGGAAATATATTCTTCAACCTTTTCATCCTCCTTCTGTTTACGTTTATAGAAATTAAGCCTTTCTAGCATAATATTAGGAGATTCCTCAAATTGTTTCTTAAACCTAGCAATTGCTTCTAAATAAACGTACCATTGTCTGTCTCCTGGTTGACCAGAAAGAGAAGGAATTGGTGTTAAACTATTGTAAATGCATTGAGCCACTAGACCTAAGATGCCAAATAGTAAAGAGAATTTACGAGGAGGAGAATATTCAGAAGCATCAATAGCCACGAAGTGATTCTGAAATAAACTCAACCATTCTGACCATAACATAACTGGTTTACCAGGTTTATCTAAGAAGGGAGGAGGTTGAGTGACTTCTCGTACTGAAGACATCTTTAAAAGGGTTCCTGTAATTACTTGAAGGGGTGAGTGTATCACCGAATCACTCAACTTTAAGTGTGCCTATAGAAAGTTGCAATGGTGAGTGAATCACCGAAATACTCTAATTATGATGATCCTATTGGAGACACGTTACTATAAAAATAAACTTTTAGAATTTAAGGTGTGTGTGTCACCGAGGAATTAATTTTAATTTCCATCATGTTTTCTGTAAATTATTTCCTTAAAAACAGGAATGTTGAAGGAAATAATGATGTTGTGAAAAACACTGAATCTCCAACCGCTGACTCGAAGTTTTAATTAATCAATGTGTAACATTTGAATACACACTGTGACGCTGCGACAATGAAACTTTATGAATCTGAACAACGTGTTTGGCAAATAGGACCTTAGGCGAGAGACGCCAATGCCAATATGGTGGCACGTTCACTGACATTCGTTCCGAGTGGCTCAAGGCACGCTTGAACAGCAGAGCGTCCTTCAGCAGTGCAGAGCGACTCAACGTCACAGACGAAGTCCGCACTCACAGCGCATCGGATTTAGAACCAACAGAGCCTCGAGGGAAGTCAGGTAAAGGCTTGCATCGAGTACATTTTCAAATGTGGAAGAGATAAACCATGGGTTTCCCCCGTCAGGCAAAATCCAACCACAATAAAGTCACTTATCACGAAGACCCCAAGTCTAACTGACGTAACGAAAAATCTGTTTGTCAATTAAAACTTTCACAGATAATTGAAGAATTCTCTAGACATACAGTCTCCATGCGCTCGACATGTTCGATCCTACCGTACTCTGAAACCTCCAATTCAGACTTAGCGAGTCACAGGATTCAGGCAAAGTAGAGGTGAAGGTAGCATCCATCAGTCAGACCAGGCAAAAACAATTCTGCTTCAGATGTGAATCTCTCATCAGTCTAGAAAATCTTAGAAACTATTGCGTGGGTCGGTGGGTGAAGTGAAAGAAATCCCAGTCGTCGCCAAATGTAATAATTCACTTAGTCATTATTCGGGAGACTTAGTAGAGTTAAAATAAGTTTTTTATTCCAATGTACTTTACCCACGACCAGGAATGCCTCCTCAGCCTGAAGTCCGATCAGCAACTGATTCAGCCCATCGAACCCCGAACCGAAGACTCCAAATCGTACATTCAAAACAACACATTCTAAATTACATCTATAGTATTTTAATAATATGTACTATCAAAAGAATACAACAAATACATCACCACTACAGTGAGCGAGGGGAGGCAGTGAGTCCGATGGTGCAAGCCACCTTTCGTGACTTCCTGTCGTGACATCAGCGTCCCCCCACTTCTTTTTTTAGGACTTGTGCCCTGGGAGAGGGAGAAGGTGGCCTGCTAGGACCTAACTCAGTATCTTGTATTTGGTATTTAAAAGGGATCACTGACATAATATCGAATACACAAATATAGAATTACCAAAATATCGAAGAAAAAATATAGAATGCAAAAATATCGAATTCCTATCTACAAACAGGTAAGTACAATAATATTGAATCAAAAATATAGTTTAAAAAAATATAGTTAGTCAAAATATCGATTTTTTTTAAATGTCTTAAAAGTAATTTAAAATTAATGAAATAATAAATAAAACATTTACTATTACCACTCCAGTGAGTGCAACAGTAGGGAAGGCGTTGGATAGCGTAGGGGTAAAAATTACTATTCCCACTCCAGAGAGTGCAACAGTAGGTAAAGCATAGGATAGTGTAGAGGTAAAAATTACTATTCCCACTCCAGAGAGTGCAACAGTAGGGAAAGCGTTGGATAGCATAGGGGTAAAAATTACTACTCCTACTCCAGAGAGTGCAACAGTAGGGAAAGCGTTGGATAGCATAGGGGTAAAAATTACTATTCGATTTTAAATTACTTACCTTCAATTCGATATTTTTCACCACTATATTCTGTCCATTCAATATTTTTTCCATTCTATATTTTGACTTCGATATTTTGGTAATTCTATATTTTGAATTCGATATTTTGTCTTGTTACCATTTAAAAGGTATAGGGGCCTGTATGCCCTTATGTCAGTGTGGTCTCTGCTTGATTTTGGCAGGCAAGTAAAACTTGCAGAGATGACATGAAGCAGTATTCGCTGGTCACCACTAAAGATTTTAACAGTGTTGATATACTGACAGAATAAATCAAAGGACAACCTTTGATCACGCTGTTCCGACGGCTTAATGTCTGGGCAGTACCACCAGAGGAGTAGGATTGGACTGTTCCGGTCATGCTGTCTTAGTGGACCACATCCTGCTGTACAAAGAAACTACTCCCTCCCACGTGCAGGTTGTCCCCTCCTTCCCAACCTTTGCTACCACACAGCTGCCCCCGGAAGCACTCTGAGGGCTGTTGAGCGGTCACGCAAACACTGAAGTGCAAATACCTCAGCGTGGCATTCATGTGTCATTGGCTTCTGTGACTCACTGGGCTGCTGCCAAATCACTGCTACGCCATCCATCCTCACAGGGGTCTTGCTCATTCACTGGTTGGAATCACACCGTCCACTGAAATAGGAGGAGACCACTTACAGCCTCAGGTCTGTCAATGCACCTTCCTTTCTTCAAAGTGGCTCAACGCTCAGCACATGACAGGGGAGGACTTGTCTATGGTCACCCCCTGCACAGCCTGAAAATCCCATCCTCATGGCCAGTGTGGAGATGAACTGACAGTCAGCTGAACCCGATACATGTCCTGTGGTATGTGCTTGAGTGGAAGGATATGAGTCATGGAATCTGGTGTTGTCACTAGCCTACACTCTGGACCCAGAACGCTATGCTTTGAGAGGGGGGCGGGTGGGTCAGTCTGAAGGTGGTGGCTGAGATGTTTCCTGGAAGAGGTCTTCTTAATAAAGATTCTAGAAGGAAACATCTGCATGTATGGAGATCTCATTCACCAAGGTAAATTATTGTTTCTACATGTCCTTTTATTCAAAGAAGTCCTCAGAACACGACAACTCCCACGCCACCTCAGAACTCTTCAGTCTCTTAGGGCTCAATAATCAAAAACACTAATGGAATGTTCCAGTGCTTAGGGAAGGCAGGGGGAAGCTGGGTGAGGGTAAAAGAGGTTTGGCAGGGCCATGAATGCAATAAAGATGGAACATACATAAAGGATTAACAATACAACATATCATGATGCTTAGATAATACAGTTTACAGCACACCGCTCAGTGGTACTGCCTGGCCTTGGAATGTTATGTTTGTTTTGTGCCAACATTCTACTGTGCCATAAAGGCAGTTTGTTCAGGATGCTAGCTGACAAACTTTATATCGTCTTCTTAGACTCATAAACATGGCGTTTGTGTCTATTCTTTTAGGTCTGGCCTAAAATCAAGTGTATTTGCATGCCAGCCTCATGTTTAAAAACACATAGATATAGAGGGCTTTAAATCATCTCTATTAATCCATCGAGCTGCTCAGATATCTCTCAATTTATGCTTTCTCCTCCATAGCACAAGACTGTGAGTGAAGCAACCTGAGCCATTGTATGTTTTCACTTGAAAGGGCCCTAAGAATAGAAAGATGAAGAAACCTGTATTCACCAATGACTAATGACTGCTAATACCTTTGCATGGGGTATCATTACCTACTCCCATGACAAGAAAGACATTTATTAAAAGCTGCAATATTGATTTATTATTCTTATTAAGCTGCTTTAGCATATTATTTTTTTTAGAAAACCAATCTTTAAAGCAGCAAAGGTGAATATCCAAATGTATATGTTGAAGTCACATCCCATCAGGTTTATAAAGGACATTTCAAGCAGTTGCATCAGATTCAAAAGAGACACTTAGTAAAGCTTTGAAGTACTGAAGCTTTTGAAGACTTCAAGCAGTTAGATTGCGTAGGAAAGAGCCCGTTTTGTATGGTCACACCCACACCTTTTCCCCCCCAATGCTGATGGTTGCGACTCTGCTAGTGCACTGGAACCTGCTATCCAGGCCCCAGTAGCTGGTGCCAATCCCTAAAAACGATTTAAATAAATTGGTAACCCCAATTGGCAAGGACGTTCACCCCCTTATAAGTCCCTGGGAAGGGGTACCAGTGACACCCAGGGCATGATAGTTAAAGGGGTTACCAGAGTCTGAAGCACTGTGTGTGCCACCCTGAGTGTCCCAAGTGAACAGATGATAGAAGTCCTGCCATTGCAGACTGCAGTAACAGTTCAAACTACTCCAACTCGACTTTGCCATGAGTGGCAAGGTCACAACACTATTTTTAATATATTTCTAATATATGGCATTCACTCCTAAGGAAGACCTCTTAAGCCCAGGAGGCAGGCTGCATTCCATTAAAGGTATGAATATATAATTGCAAGCATATTTATCCCTATATCAGCCTCTTTCCATTAAGGGCTACTCTAAATGTTTAGGGGGAACATAGGGTCACATGGCCTGGCACCCAGGTACCCCAAAAAGTTGCCAACTCCATTATGGCCTGACTGAAAAGTGTCATTTTTAGCATCGAACAACTTGTCTAATTGAATCCAACATTTTCCTATAGTCAAATGCAATGTGACATGCACCCAGGTGGCTACCTTTAAGGTTGCCTACATGGTTGCCCCAACCTTTCCTGTGCCCTTGCTGGCATACGGCAGCTGCTGCCAACAAAACTGGGATCTGACCCCCACTGCCAGGAGGTCAGAACGCTCCCGATAGTCAGCAACAAAGGCTTGCCTGGAAGGGAGATAACACCTCCCTCCCTGACAGGATGGCTAGTGAAGTGCCACATCAGGGAGGTGAGCTTGAAAGCATTCACCATCTCTGACATGCAATCAGGCAGCTTCACAAAATGGAGGAAACAGTCCTTCACCTACCCACTGGCACATTTGCACCCGGGCAGGTGGGAAAATTAGATAGTCAGGAGATGTATACCCTCAAAAGGCTAGCCACACCCCCAGGGTGGGCTACTGGGTCGGTACAGCCAAGAAAGGTTTATCCAATTTTTACAAGTGACAGAGTAGAGGATTCTGGGTAGAAAAGGTGATACACACCCCTAGATGTGGTCACCTCAGGGGCAGATTAGCATCTGGGAATCGTCGCCCATTGGCTACTTGCACCCACACTCCTAACGCCCCTAAATCCAGGATTTAAAGGGCACCTCTGGCACTAGAAACTCAGATCTTAAACATCTTGCGAGAGACCAGAGGTTGCAACTTTAGGACCAGCACAAAGCAAAGGCATGAAACTCTGCACCTTTGGCAATCATCCTGTCACAGTACAACTGCCCGCTGTCCAGTGCCAGAGACCGGCATCAAAGCAATGAAGAACCTCTCTAAGCACCAAAGGTAAATACAGAACCCCTTTGGACTAGAGATGCTACAACCCTGCAGCCCGCAGGTATAAGCATGCTCCCGCAACCAAAGAATCAGTAGCCATCACACCTGCCTGGGAAATGTAGTTCTGACTTGCAGCATGTTCCAGACACCTACAGTTTTCCCTTGGACTCCAGCACATCAACGTAACCTAAGACTGAGTTTGCTGCAGCTAAGGCTTGTTGGTGGTGCATCCAGCTACCACTATCTTTCTTCAACATAGTGCCTCGAGGAAACTCCACAGCATCTTCACCTGGTCACCTCAGTGGCCCCATTGTTGAGTTTTTGCATCTGATTCCTCACCATCACCATCTAAGTGGCAAAACCAGCATCACCGCAGCTCCACTTCAGCATCAAAGCCAGCCAAGACAACTCTGCACGTGGGCCTCTCGAGCCAGATAAAATTAAACCTAAGGTCGTAGCTTGGTCCAGGGATCAGCATCACCTTAACCCCCAGTGGTTTCCACTGGGGTCGAGCTGCAAGTGACCAACTGTCACTTGTCGTTTTTTCCATTAACTGCAACATTAACGTTTTGCTGTAGTGAATTACACAGATTTATTTTTCCTTCTAAAATCCATAACTCTAGTTATACTTATCTGATTGTGTTTGTTTTGGTGTCTACAATTATATGTTGGATTTCTTTTGAGTTGTGTCTATTACTTATCGTCCTTTTTGGTACATGGAAATGTTTAACACATGTTGCTCTAGTAAAGCCTGACTGCTCTGTGCCACACTACCAGGACTGAGCTAGAGTTTTATTAGTGTTCATCTAAAGGACCTATTTTTGGGGTATTGTGAGAGCATTGTATAGCGATGCCTAACCAGCCTCACTACATAATACTCCACTTTCCTACAGATTGAACTCATTAGAGGCATTTATTAACCAACTAAAATTCTGTGGCTTTGTGAAAGACTGTAGTGATTAACTAGAAATACACTTAAGTTAATTAAAAGATTTACTATAGCTCAGACAGGTACTGCACAGCAGTGTTCATGTAAATTAGCCCCTACAGCAGGTGTCAAATGGTATGACCTCTTAACATTGTCTAAAGGAATCAGAATACACACAACTCCACAAGTTTTACGGAAAGTCAATCCAGAACGTACCACTACATTTACAAAAACATCTCTAAGTTATAGAAGATAAATATAGCAAAAACCTAGATAAAAATATGAGAAACAGAAAATAACAAGACACAATAAAAACAAATATCTAACATTTGTAGAAATACTAACCAATCTAACTGTCAGATGATAAAATAATTTTACATCAGCAATATCAAATGATTTTACATCAACAATAGCTTATTGGAGCATCACAATTCTGCTTGCTCCTACATGGACTAATGTGTACCTCCTCATTTTCCCAATCTCTTTCGAAGACAATCCAAAATTGGTATTTTTAGTACACTCACCACAATGTTCCATATTGGCCTCTCCATCATCCCTTTGGTGATTCTTCAACTTAAGCACCCTGGCCATGTTCCACCATTTTTTGTTGTTCACTCTAACAGCAAATCCACAAGTTTTTTCCACAATCATGGGTTTTGAAAAGTTCATACAGCCTTTCTTAGTGTGAACAGGAACTTCGACTCTTACCATATCACCAACCAACACTTGCTGATGAACTGCCTTTTTTATTGTATCAAAATATTCTCTTTGCCCTTCTTGGGCTCCACTAACATCAATCCGACAAACACATCTTGACATCCAACCTGAAATAATTTTGTTGAAGGTTTTCTGCCTCTCAACAACTCTAACGGTGAAACTTTGGTTGATGAATGGGGAGTGGTATGGTAGAACTAAAGCTTGAAATGCACAGCATTGTGTGCCACACACTTGCTTGCAATAGCCCACTGTACACAATTGTTCAAAACTCTATTCATGCCTTCAACATAACAGTTCATCTGTGAATGATATAATGAACTCATGCAATGGTCAACCCTTCCTTGTTGCAGGAAACTTTGAAGTTTGCATGGGCAGAACTCCTACGTTGAACCCCTTTTCAGCACTGTGACAAACCACACACTTCTCAACCAATACATCAACCAATCCATGTGGACCACCAGAACACCTCTCTCACTCTGCGTTTAGTTAATGTCTTTACCAAATCTCCTTCATGTGTAACACACATTAGTTCTCAAACTCACACGAGGTATCAATATTTCTTCATAAGTTATAATGCCATCTTCCACAGAGAGTTCTTCGGATGCTTTCAGATAAATTTGAAACTGGCATGTAACATACTTCTCCTTTGACCAGCCTTCCTCAACACAATCTGTCCAAGAACCTCATCTCTAGTTAACTGTCTCCTCCACTCCATTTCACAAATGGCACACATAATCTCCACATCAATGGGCACTATAAAGCAATCATCCTGATCTTTGTCCTCCATAGAATCAACATTAGTCTCAACAAAGGGAAATCTTTGTTACCAGGCAGATATACCACTTAAAAATCATATTGTAAGAGTCTAGTGGACAACCTGGCAATTCTTGGTGTGTGCTCTTTAATCTTCTCACCAGAAAATATAGAAACCAAAGGACTATGGTCCATTCGTAGAACAAAATGATTACCCCAGATAAAACCATGGAACATCCTGATAACCTGCCAACAGGCTAACAGTTCGTTTTCACCGACCGAACAATTGGTTTCTGCCCCTCTCAAGAAGCTAGAGGCATAGCCTAACGTGTTTTCTGTCCCCTCATTGTTTTGAGTGAGTATTGCCCCCAAACCAAACCCTCTGGCATTAACAGTGATGGTGCATTTTCTTTTAGGATCAAAAGGTCTGAGAATCTTAGAGCCAACAAACGGAGACTTAATCCATTCAAACACGTCCAGACAGCTCATGTCCCATTGAAACTGTACTTTTTTGTAATATGTTGTGGAGTGGCATAATATGGAAGGCATAGTCTGGTACAAATCTTGAGTAGAATTCACAAAGCCTAAAGAAAGAATTCTAACCACCCTTTCCAATAGGTGCAGCAGCATCCACAATTGCTTTTGAGCTTTGAGAAGCACTATTTGAGCAGATTAGATTACTGCAATTCCCTGATGCTTGGGGCCCCTATTACCTTGATAAAGAAACTACAGAGAATTCAAATTTTGGCGGCAAAGCTGGCCTTAAATAGACATCGCAAGTCCTCTGCCTCTTCAAGTTTGAGGGATATTCACTGGTTGCCAATTCAGCAGAGAGTACAGTTCAAGTCACTGTGCCTGGTCTTTAGGGCAATACATGGATTGGGACCAAGGCCATTGCAGAGCAAGTTCACATGGTATACTCCATCTAGAAATCTTCGCTCTGCTTAAAAAACCTGGTGTGTATCCCTAAAGTTAGAAGAACCAGGATGGGAGGTCGAGCCTTCAGCTCCGCAGCCTCACGGCTGTGGAATGAATTGCCGATCGACCTTAGACAGACTGAGAATCTGCTACTTTTCAGAAAAAAACTGAAAACCTGGTTGTTCCCCAGGGACTAGTACAGCAATAGACCATCCTCTTCTCTTCCAGTAATGATTAGGCATAGATTTGTGCAGTGCTGGTAATTACAGCGCCAGGATACCTGTAGGGTGACAATGCGCTATAAAAGTACTTCCTACAATACAATACAGCTCATGTCCCATTGAAATGGTATGTTTTTTTTATATGTTGGTGAGTGGCTTAATATGGAAGGCATAGTATGGTACGAATCTTGAGTAGAATTCACAAAGCCTAAAGAAAGATTTCAAACCACCCTTGTCAATAGGTGCAGCAGCATCCACAATACTTTGACTAAACCGGGTCTAGGTTGAACTTCATGTTCAGACACTTCATGTCCCAAATATTCTACCTTTTCTTTTAGTAACAGATGTGTTTCACTTGTAAGAACAACCGCTTTGTCCTGCATAATCCCCTAGTCTTGCATAAAGGTTCGGTCTAAAGGTGGGCGTAGTTGGCGGAGTACCACTACATGGAATTTTGCAAAATTGAACAAAAACTCAGTGAACTAGGCTACGCAACTCCCGTCTCATCCCAATTAACAAAAGTGAAACCTCACATATCCTTGATAAAATAAGAAATAACTATCTACACATGCAAAAATGCAAATAGTCTTCTCACAAAAGTGAAAACATAAATACAGCAAGCAGTGAGAGAGGTGATGCTTTTGGTATCCTCCCTAACCTAGCGACAGAACCAAGCAGATGCCTTGAACACAAAGATCACATCATGCTAAGTGATTCGGTGGTAGTCCCATCCTCCTAGGACCACCAATGGGTTGGACACAGGTGAAAGACCATGCATGGAGTGGGTTTTGTTGACTGCGTGGGGTAGGCTTTATCTATGGTAATAAAATACTACTTTACACCAAGAAAAGCTAGAAATTCACTGAAAAAAACAAAGGTTAAAGTAACGTTATAGTTCGTTGAAAATTTCAATGACAACATAACGTTTTATGAGAACACAAAAGTTATATCCTGAGCTAAACATTCATCAGTATATGAGTCCAATTATTGAGTCCAAGAGATCAGAATTTCTTCATTTCATTATCCTTTATTGTTTTCTTCATAAAAAATCCAATCTTCATCAAGAGAATAAACAATAGCCGTTGGCAGCGGCTATTGTTTATTCTCTTGATGAAGATTGGATTTTTTATGAAGAAAACAATAAAGGATGATGAAATAAGGAAATTCTGATCTCTTGGACTCAATAATTGGACTCATATACTGATGAGTGTTTAGCTCAGGATATAACTTTTGTGTTCTCATTTAACATTTGTGGCTTGTCCTTGTTGTCACATTGTTTGGTTCTGGTTAGGTGAGCAGGACCTTATCCTTGGAGCTGTACGAATAACGTATCTCATAACCAGTTTTTTCTTCCCAGCGCAATTAACCCTCATTCACCTATTCTCACTGTTTCTATAACATAACGTTTTAAACTAAAATAACTACTGAAATTCACCAGTTACAGTTATCTCAAGTAACTATTACTTATGTCCTAAAGTAACGATCATTTGATCCCTCATCATGTACTACTAATTACCCCACATATCACATAATTTGTGACATCTTCTATGACATTTTTGGTTATATCTCTGCAACATTTACAATTACATCCATGAAGAGAAAACTGCATGGCGGGAGCACAAGTAAGAGTTATTTAAGACAACTATAATTGGTTTTCTCAGTATATTTCTAGGGTTTTATCAGTGAATGCATATATATATATATATATATATATATATATATATATATATATATATATATATATATATATATATATATATATATATATATATATATATATATATATATATATATCCATCCATACAGGCACTCAAGTTGAAGGAAAGCCACACGAGGGTAAGTTGAAAGCTCACTCTTTAATGGTAGGTAACCTGCCAGCAGGAACCATCCTGGAAGCAATGTTCAAAATAAAAACGCCAGACGCGTTTCGAGGTTGATCCTCTCTTCAGTGGCGTTGTTGCATATTAACAGTGAAGGCGCTGTTAAAGACACACTTTGTAGTTGCATCACCTGCTGCGATGGGCGTGGCCTCACAACGAGGCTTTGTGGGTGATGTAGTGTTCTTTTCAATTGTCCCCAGTGGGCGCGCCTCCAGAGTTTCTCACTCGCAACCATCTGTTGTGCAAAAGTCCAAGGCGGGACCTGCCCCGCTTTGTGGTTGCGTACCGGAGCTTGAACTGGCTCCCCCCCTGTGTAAGGTCACCAATTCTCCTCGTTCAGATGGAGCAGCACTCCGTGGCACTGTCGAAGACCCGCAGCAGCGGTGGGCTTGCCTTCGCGACCGAGCAGGCCGCTATAAATCCATCCATACAGGCACTCAAGTTGAAGGAAAGCCACACGAGGGTAAGTTGAAAGCTCACTCTTTAATGGTAGGTAACCTGCCAGCAGGAACCATCCTGGAAGCAATGTTCAAAATAAAAACGCCAGACGCGTTTCGAGGTTGATCCTCTCTTCAGTGGCGTTGTTGCATACTAACAGTGAAGGCGCTGTTAAAGACACACTTTGTAGTTGCATCACCTGCTGCGATGGGCGTGGCCTCACAACGAGGCTTTGTGGGTGATGTAGTGTTCTTTTCAATTGTCCCCAGTGGGCGCGCCTCCAGAGTTTCTCACTCGCAACCATCTGTTGTGCAAAAGTCCAAGGCGGGACCTGCCCCGCTTTGTGGTTGCGTACCGGAGCTTGAACTGGCTCCCCCCCTGTGTAAGGTCACCAATTCTCCTCGTTCAGATGGAGCAGCACTCCGTGGCACTGTCGAAGACCCGCAGCAGCGGTGGGCTTGCCTTCGCGACCGAGCAGGCCGCTATAAATGGCGTTTTTATTTTGAACATTGCTTCCAGGATGGTTCCTGCTGGCAGGTTACCTACCATTAAAGAGTGAGCTTTCAACTTACCCTCGTGTGGCTTTCCTTCAACTTGAGTGCCTGTATGGATGGATATATATATATATATATATATATATATTTATTTTTTTCCCCACTGAAAAAACCATAGGTTTCAGGTACGTTATTGTTAGAAATTTGCATTTAAAAAACCTTAGAAATTCACTGAAAAAACCATAGGTTTCAGGGACATTATAGTTAGCTGGACATTTCACTCTTACAAAACCATAGAAATTCCAGTGTTATAGTTAGTTCAGCTAACTATAACTCGCGCACCCGCGTGCACTGCTCATGACATCACATATTACACCATTCATGACATGGTCAGTGACATCACTGATGATATCATCCACATGAAAATCTGATGCACCTCCTCACACTCTATTTGAACCTTTGATACACCCACTGTAAAATACAGACTACCTTTTCTAAATCATTAACACACCAATACCAGTTACTACATACGTACTCACTGATTCCTAGGTCTACACACACATCCACTCATTCATCCATACAATATGTAAAGGGCTGGTTTGGCAGCGCCCATAATAGATGTTGCAGGGATTCTGCTCAGACACAGAACTGTGCACAGAGACCCAGGACCTCAGTGAATTAGGGTGCCAAAAACTCACCTTAGTACCTAGAATCCCCTAAAAGACTGCCATCAGTGTCTCATCAGCTCTTCATCATATAGCAAAGTTACCAATTATTAGACAACCCAGAACATGCGACTTAGGTTACCTCAGGTAAGGTGGGAAACAAGATCACTCTCTCGTTATACTCTCATACCAGTCCAAAACAGGGAGTAAAGGGAGACACGTGCAAGTTTAAAATATTTATTTCAACGCCGTGAACTCAGGTGCAGCATCTTAGCTAATACAATCAGACATATGATCAGAAATAAGATTGTCAGCATAGTTACGTTTCCATAAAATACAAAGGGAGAAAGCATGTTATAATGCTAAATGGAAACAGGTTCAATATATACCTATATTTCACCCTCCCTTGCTAGTAGTCTATTTTATAACTAAAGAAGGTCTCTTAGGCTTGCATCGGCGACCCCATACCTCAAAAATTAGCAGGAGTGGATCACAACAAGTTCTGCACAAGCTCTCAGCATACGAATGATCTCCAAGTGTGTGCAATCATGCTTACACAGTGCATTATTAAAGGCGCCAGTATCTGAGTTGGCCACAGCTGCATATGTGTTATGGCTAGAACGAGCGCTGATCAGTTCGAACAACAGCTACAGTGTTGAGATAACCTTGAAGGCCTCGACACTCACTGTTCAGACTAAGCTTACGAAGCAAGTCTGGCAATGTAGAAAAACAAGTTATTCTCATGTGAAACAAAACACTCAGCCTAACTAAACAATTGCTAAAGTGTGTGCCATGTACAAAAGTCAGCAAAAGGTAAAATAGTGTTTAAACTTCTAATAAGCTCATGCTAACTTAACACTGTGTGAATGTAAGGCTCAGCCCCACTACTCCCTCCCTTGATCAGAGCACATACAAGAAATGGGGGCAAATCAGGAACGCAGAGTTCAAGTTCGAGAGATAGAATCAAGTTCAAATTTGTCACGATGGAAAAACAGGAGCAAAATCCGAATTTGGAAACCACACCCCAATTTAGTTTCCCCTTATGGGCAGGGCAAAGCCAATAGTGGGTGAACAAAAAAAAATCCGATGTTCAACATATGACGTCAGTCGTGAATGAGAGAGAGAAGGAGAACGACTTCACTCCAACAGGGTATATGCACAGTACGTTGCAACAGCCTCCAATAGGAAGTCGTTGTTCTCATCCGAAAACATTTCAGCCATCCAATTCAGCAATGGGAACAAACATACATGTTCTTCAATAACCGGAGCCTCTAGTACCATCAGAGGACAACTCAGGTTTTCTTCAATGTAACTGCGTGCCAAGAATTCATGCACCGCTGCAAAAACATTCCAACGTCCCAGGACTCCATGCATCACTACAAAGGCCATAATCCTGCAGTCAGAACAAAGCAATTAATGAGCAACTAAGGGGCTCATCAGTTGATCATATTCTGCGTTGGGAGACACCGTACTGCAGAGACACAAATCCAGAGCCCAGCTCAGACAATGAAAGACAGGCTAGACGCATGTGAAAAAGGAAAATCGAAACGATAATTCATAAGCTGCACTCAATGTAGCCAGAGGCAGTGCTCCATAGTAATTAAGTATTCGGTTGCGGAGCAGCAACAGCCAGGGCAGATTGTCTTGTAACACAGGATGTGCATCCATTCTTAAATAAACAAATTAGTAGAAGCACTCTGGCAACTAGAGCGAGCATCATAGGCTGGAAAAAACTCGAATGAAAAAATGCCGGGCACACACCAAATATAGTTTGTAAGGAAGTCACAAGACCAATACTGATAACTTAACAAAAGTGAGCCAACCCTGTGGTTGAGGAGGCATTAAAGATAGTATGAATTAACTCCCCGAAATGCAGGGAAACATCTGTATTTAATAACGCATACACCTCTGTGCAGGTGTTTGCCACATGAAGGACAAATGTTTCATGGGCCGATGTAAGGTCGACATCTTTCTGGGACAAAAGAACTCTTATTTGACTCATCTTGTTGAACTCTGCTTTCAAGGTCGGAATCGACGGCCAGATGGAAACATCCAGCTTCCCACGTGGAGGAGGAAACAGTATGGTTTTACAACAAACTACACGTTGGGAAACCGTAACAATGTAAGGAATTTCAGCCAGCATCCCACAACAATCTTCATTATTTAAAAGTAAATAACAACCATTTGCTAGTAGTGTGAATGTTGGTGTGATAGCAAGCCTATGAGTACCTTTTAAAACACAGGCCAAAGTAGGTGCATTTTGATTACATGAGCCATGCAATTGTATATTCCTACACACTAACAAGTGATCAGGTGTTGTTGTGCAATCTTCACCATTCAAATAAACCTCTTTACCCTCCCTCAGGCACCTATAGGTAAATGTTAGTGAGCTAGCTTCATGGAGATAAGCGGTGCCCAGAGGTTCATATCTGCCTATTGCATAATACTTCATGCAAGCTTCGAATTTGAACAAAGGAAAAGGTAGTGTTATTAACCCATGGATGAACCATACAGCATAATTTGTCTCGGCCACAGAAAACGGTAACGGTTCTAACTTTTCAATATGTAACATAGAAAAAGGGGCATCTTTCATCGACATAAATTGCTTTTTGTCAGTCAAATTAAAAGGGGCAAATAATGAGGATGTGTTCATGTAGTCCCCAGGCACCTGCCCTGTCTATAACATTTGTAAAGTCCATGCAAACTGCATAATAGAACGCAATTGATTTTGGCCATGGTACAAAACAGAGACATCTTCTTGCCCAATTTCAACAACAGTGGAAACAATATTATCTAATGTGTAAATGCAGGAAGAAAGCATGTTAATGCTGTTATCTACAACTGCGAGCACTTTTTCTAAATTAGCTGGATCTATAGCTCTTAACTTGGAAGCAGCCTCAATCTGAGACGGTTTCCAAACTTCTTTGTAAATAGCATATATCCACCTTTTTGATCTGCCCGGAAGCAGGGACCCTGACAAAGTCATTTAGATCAACATCGTCAGTCAATTTAGACAAATGAAGATTAACTGACGCTAAACTGGAGTGTTTGAGCCAATTCTGACACAGCTTGCCTACGGAATAGGTAGTGACAGAATGGTCACTCTCAAAAAAGGGATCCACTCTAACCTGTGTGCAGCCAGGGGCTAAACCCAGAAACCGATGTTGGCAAGAATCTGCACTTTTGTGTCACAACAACCAACTCTTAGGATCCAAACCGGATATGTTAAAATTAGAGTTCAGCAACAGGGTCTGTAAATCTCTAATCGATATACTGGTATTATTATTTTCCCAACTGGGGTACTCTTCCAACTCTTGAAAAGAAGGAGCATTGAATTTTTTAGTAGTAGCCAATCCAAAGTAGGTGGTTTGTGAACTAGTCGAATTCAAAAACAACATATGGTTCGGGATGAGACGTGCACGATGCAAAGCCTCTGTGCCTTGCACTTGCCAACTTTTAGAACCCCAAACAGATTTAAGATCAATGGTATCCTTCCACAGTTCATAGCCCCCAATAGCCAATTGGTCAAGAAAGGACTTGGAATATAACAATTTTGTGTGGTTAAGTCTAACTTTGGAGGAGGACTTTTCGGTCATCTTAAAATAAAATGCATTAGGATTTGACTGATGAAAATCAGTAAAATAAGTGAATCTCTTTAAAAGAGAACTCGAGCTGCCTTCAACAGGAGCTGGGCAATGTTACCATTGCGTGTAATTATCTATATTCCTCCTTGTGTTTGCCTTATGCAGGTAGTAATTTCCATAGTGTTGATATCAGAACAAATCACCATAATCAGCCGAATCTAAATATAAATCCTCAGCATCAAAAGCAGCATAATATTTCAAATCTGAAAACAAGGCCTCTACGGATGGAACGTCCCAATCATTAGAGAGTATATTTGTTTTAATCACATCCCCCATAGAAACTCTTAGTACATTGGGACATTTATAACCTCTGTGGGACTGTGTATCTGAAATTTAACAGCAACCTATACAATCCCATCTAAGACGGGCCAAGCAGTAATATTTACAAAAGTCAGGTCCCTCTTCATTCTGTGTGATGAGGAATGGTGTGCCAGTGTTCCTAACAATTAGTCTTCTTTTTGTAACGTAGTGGTCATTCACAAGACGGAAAAAATACACCACAAAGCCAATTGACAAACAAAAAAATTGAAAAAAGCACCAACCAGATGTAGGTCCAAGGGGGTAACCCAAATTTTTTTTTAAACCATGTTGTTTAAAACAGAAATTTTTGAAGGGGACTTCGATGTGGTAGAGTTAGTGTCAAATGAAAATCTGGACTCAGTCACCAAACAGGTCTGTAAATCGGGCATCAACAGGTCTGTGGGGTAAGTATACTCAGTATCATCAAGATGATCATCAGGACGGGGTATTCAATAAAGGACTTGAAACAGCAGGCATCTCAAAAGCAACTTCAGGTCTGTTGTTAGGAGCCGGAGCTAAAACAAAATTTCTCAGCATTGCTGGACAAGAGACCGCAGGTGTCATACTAAGAAGAATCGGCCACTCTGTGTAATTTTACATTGTCAATGGAGATGTACCTTTTTTCCTTACGACCTGGAAGTGGAGGTAAAAGGACTGTTCTTGTGCCCTGCACGCCAAGTACAGGAACTGGAGCTCAATATGAGGGGCCAAACTCTTTCTTGTTCTCGACCTTCTCTCGGACCAGTTCTCCGACTCGGGGTAGCCAGCCAACTACCGGAATCTGCAATGCAGCATCAGATGTGGAGGGCATGTGTTCCTTTGCAAGACTGTCTCTCGTCTCTTGTAGAGTCTGTAAAACACTATAATGTCCATCTACGTCAAAGAGGGCAGCTGCCAACGCCTGGTCTAGACCTCCAAGGTCCGGGACAAACATTTTGATACCAAAAAGCATCTCGTATGGGGTCCGTCCACCCAGAGACCTTCTAGGGAGATTATTAAGTGCATGCTTTAAGCCATAGAGATGGGTTAGACAGTTCTGGCCGGTATCTATAACCCTAGCTGTCAAGGATTGCTTTAAGTCACGGTTCATCCGCTCCACAACACTGTTGCCCTCAGGCCGGTATGGAGATGAAAATTTGACCTGGACCCCCAATGAACTCATGGCATCCTTGTACACCTTAGAGGCGAATGCTGGACCCTGGTCCGAATGGAAGGTGCCACACGCAAATATTCCCACAAAGAGACGCAAATTCCTTATGACAGTTCGTGAATCAGCACTTTGGTGGGGCCACACCCATACAAAGCGAGTGCAAGAATCAACTGCAACTAAGATGTACTTACACGCAGTATCAGAGGAAAAAGGACCGCAGTGATCTAAATAAACACAACCAAGTGGTCTATTAGAAATGTACAACTGTGTCTGGGGCAGACGCGCAGCAGTCGAAGGCTTGATCTGCTGACAAATGTCACATTGAAGGACATAAGAACGCATCTGTTTGTACAGTCCTCGCCACCAGAAACTCTGTTGTAGCTTAGTTACAGTAGCCGAAACGCCCGCATTGCCAGACGCAACACCCTTGTGGGCAGCTGTAATCAGCGTGGACCTGCGGTCCGCGTTGGGAATCAATCTGTCACCAACGTCTGTTATTTTCACATAAGGAACTTTATCAGGACTTAAGTGATAAGAATACTTTGAAGGAAATCTAGTAGGATATTTAATTCCCTTCTCAGTAGCGGCAATGGCTGCCAAGATGTCATCATCAATCTTACTTTTGGAACGTGTAACTGCTGCAACCAAATATGTTGCTACTACTGTCTTCGCGGCCTCATCAGCCAGACTATTGCCAACAGCATGAACTCCCACACGCTGGTGGCCAAGAGTATGAATTACATACAGGGGTGGCAGTTGCTCTTTAAGTTCAGCCACTCAAACCCAGATCATTTTATGTTTTATTGTGCTACCTTTGGAGTCGCGATAGTTATTCTGAGTCCAAAAGAACAGATTGTCATTGTAAGATTGGACACAGTAGTAAGAGTCACTCACAATAAGAGTAGTCACACCAGGATCTGCATACTCCAATGCAAGCATCAGAGCACGAAGCTATGCCAATTGGGTGGTACAGTCCCCTAATGTCTGTGTATGCACGACATCGGTCTTGAATTCTCCATTCACCATGGTACCGACCACAATTGCGCAGGCTGAGACATATGCGTGCTTAGAACCATGCGCGACTTGCGCCAAACCATCAGTGTAAATGATACAATGGAAATCCTCCAAAGGGCGCATAGTCAAAGGGGCAGGATGAACAAATTCATACTTCAAAAACTCCTGCGACTGTAAGGAGGCGTAAAAAATGAATGTGACATCCGGAGATGTCAATGATGTTGCCCATTGTATTCACCGTGGGTGTAAAGCTTTAGAACTCAGTACACTGGCTTTCGTCACTGCCTCCAAGGCAGGATACGGTGTCACAACCAACATGTGTTTTCCCTGCGACCGTGTGCGTTCCTTCAGAATCGCCATTTGCACTGCTGTCAAAACTTTTTCCACAGTGGAAAACCGCATTTCAGCCGAAGTGTAAAAGTGTGACTTGTAAGCGATAGGTACTGTGTCACCTTCATTAAAAGTAAGGTATGTGAAACCCACCGCCGCAGGGATGATTCTTATCACCAGGTTGGTGTGGTTATCACAAGTCAGTAAGAATTTAGATTCTAAAAGATCAGCCTGCAAGGATTGCAAAATGGCTGAATGTTCAGGCAGCCAGCACGATTTGGTAAAAGTTGGTTGTATCAAAGCATATATTGGCTTGATTCGCTGGGTGTATTCGGGAATGTCAGTACGCCCGAAATTCAAAAATCCCAGCAAGGATTGCAATTTTTTCAGTGTTGTTGGGGCGCACAGTTGTGCGCATTTCTCCAAGAAGTGAGGAGCCAATCCTTGACCTTCATTGTTGAGCTCATAGCCCAGGAACAACACTGTGTACTCTGCAATGTGAGACTTTGCAATGTTAAATTTGTAACCGAAGTCCGCAAAATTACAAATGATGCGGTTAACGCGGCACTGATGCGCCCATATTTCGTCGTCTGTGAGATAAATGTCATCCACATACGAACAGGCATCTGGGTCAACTCTCTCCGGGCAGCAAACACACCTGGGCTATTCTTAAAGCCCATAGCTAAACATTTAAATTTTCACTGTGTGCCACCGCTGGTAAAAGCAGTCCATTGACTACTCAAACCAGAAAGGTTGAGGGCAAAAAAACATTGGATATGTCAAGTGTGGTTTTAAACCTTTTACGCACAAGACCATCCACCAGGGCAGATCTGTGAGTATTCTGTACTGCATAGGTACGGCAATACGAGTATAAATACCGGTAATCCAATACCAAACGGTAAGAACCATCAGGTTTGGTCACAGTAAAAAGAGGGTTATTCATCGGAGACACACAAGTTTCAATCACACCTTGATATTCCATTTGTTCAAGGATTTCTGCCACGGAAGCTTTCGCTTCACGTCGCATGGGATATTGAGGTTGAGGCTGTGGCATAGACCGTAAGGGAATCGCATGTTGAGGGGAGAATTTATCCCAACCACAGTGAGTGTGGTACAAAGACGGCGCAAGGACCTTAGCCCACTCTTCTGCAAAATTCAGCGCATGCTCCTTCGACACGAAACTAGGAAGGATTACCTCCTCCCCTCTCGGAGCTGCGAGAACAAAAGGTGGGGGCCAGTCAGCCTCCGCTAACAAAATGTCATACGTTGTTGTTAAATTTTCCCAAAATACCCCTTTTATGGTATGTTGTATGTCACCTTCAATTAAAAAGTTAATTTAAAAAAGCCGTTCAGGGGAGATACTCTAGTGTCAGCTGTCTCAACAACAACAAATTTGTCAGTCGATGTCACCTTCAGTAATGAACGCATGGCCTCTCGCACTATGGTAATCTCCGCTGCGCTGTCCAACAGCGTCAGCAGCCATGTCTGGTTCCAAAGCTGCGTTCTCACTATCTGTGGCATATCTCCCTGTTAAAGCGGCAACTTTCTTTTTCTGAAACTCGGGTCTTTTCTGCTAAGAATCGTCCTGCTTGCATTTTCCGTCTTTCTGGCGGGGCTCGTCGTGACTCTGCTGGCCACCCCGTCCTCTGCCGCTGTTCCCGCCACCGGTCGATGAGGCCGATGTGTCCTGCAAAGAACGAGGAGAATGTTGATCGGGAACCTGAAAACGATCAGGAAATGTAATCGTCGCGCAAGTCATAAGAGCGGTCAGTAGACGCAGGCACTGGTGATGCGGGGCGGGACGGGACTCCTGTTTCTGTTGTTGGTTTCCCTGTTTTTAAATTTTTTTCAAATTTTGCTTTGGAGCTTTGGGTTGATCGTCTTTGTCAGACTTCGACCCCTGAGTTTGTTTTTTAATTTGGTAGAAAAGGGCTTGACACCCAAACTATTACGGCCAATGGTCTTATAAACCGCCGTAATAATTCTCGGTAACTGACGAGGTTTATCGGCTTCGGGGACATCGCACAAAGCATTAGACACCTGGAAGTTTACCGCATCCCCCATTATATTTGAAAGGACGAGATCAGAAACTACGTCAAATGTGCAGACGAGTCTCATTCCCAATTCAACCGCAGCCTCAGGTCCGTGCTCATCCTGAACATGATAATGACCGAGGAAATGACAGCCATTGACGGAGTGCCGGCGCAACTCGTTTTTCCCTTCCTTCAAAGATCTTACCCCATGACTTGCCGTCACCGGCTTCCGGTACCAAGTCCTTGGGCAAACTAATTGTAAGAATCCAGTGTTTTTCTACAGGACTCGAATTAGGAAAAACTGCCTCCAGTTGGTCAAATTTCTCGGCAAGCCAGAAAGGCATATCATCCTTATCCTGGGGAAGCTTGCCCATAACTGCATTAACCATAACAGGACTAAGCTTCATTCCGCTCGGTCCAACTGGAAGCGCCACAATACCATGGGCCCGCCCTGGAAATTGCGGGTAACATATTGAACTAAGGCCCTAATAACTCCCACTGCGGAGGTATATAGGAGCGTCAATTCAGCAACGGGGATAGGCCCCGCACGAGGATGCGGGGTAAATCCAGCCAACACAGGCCAAGAAGCACCTGGAATGGACATAGGACCTAATCTAATTGCCGCTAAACTGTGGGGAAGAGCGCCAATAAACAAAACACGGTGCTGCCATGCGGAAATCAGAACTTCCTGTGTCCTATAAGGAACATATTCCATGGGCATGGCTGTGTGAGTATACGTGTGAAACACCTGAGTATCCGCATTCACAACAGGAAATGTCACCCATGAGTAGAAAATCTCAAACGGGTATGCTAGCTCAGCATTCACCACTCACCACTAAAATAACTGCCATGCCCTCCAAGGAGACGTTATATGCGTGCAAATGATTGCGGACCGCAATGCGACTATGCTGCGGTATGTCAACGTCACCCATAATGACACAGAAAGGATAGGTACACTGCAAAACAATGTAGCACAACTGGGTAGTAATTCAAAAAGACACCGTTTTTAAAGAATCAAGCTAGAAAAAACTTATGTAACTATAGGTAGGTTTATCCGTCACCACTGTTATCCGGGAACAGTAGTGAGGAAGTTATGGACTGATATAAGCACTACTCAAGCGTCTTGTAATAAGACCACCACTGTTAAGGCGCCATGTTGCAGGGATTCTGCTCAGACACAGAACTGACCTCAGGGAATTAGGGTGTGCCAAAAACTCACCTTAGTACCTTGAATCCCCTACCAGACTAGCATCAGTGTCTCATCAGCCCTTCGTCCTATAGCAAAGTTACCAATAATTAGACAACGAAGAACATGCGACTTAGGTTACCTCAGGTAAGGTGGGAAACAGGAGTACTCTTTCGTTATACTCTCATACCAGTCCAAAACAGGGAGTAAAGGGAGACACGTGCAAGTTTAAAATGTTTATTTTAACGCCGTAATCTCAGGTGCAGCATCTTAGCTAATACAAGCAGACATATGATCAGAAATTAGATTGTCAGCATAGTTACGATTCCATAAAATACAAAGGGAGAAGGCTTGTTATAATGCTAAATGGAAACGGGTTCAATATATACCTATATTTCACCCTCCCTTGCTAGTAGTCTATTTTATAACTAAAGAAGGTCTCTTAGGCTTGCATAGACGACCCCATACCTCAAAGATTAGCAGAAGTGGATCACATCAAGTTCTGAACAAGCTCTCAGCATACGAATGTTCTCCAAGTGTGTTCAATCATGACTACACAGTGCATTATTAAAGGCGCCAGTATCTGAGTTGGCCACAGCTGCATATATGTTATGGCTAGAACGTGCGCTGATCAGTTCGAACAACAGCTACAGTGTTGAGATAACCTTGAAGGCCTCGGCACTCACTGTTCAGACTAAGCAAGTCTAGCAATGTAGAAAAACAAGTTATTCTCATGTGAAACAAAACACTCAGCCTAGCTCTAAACAATAGCTAAAGTGTGTGCCGTGTGCAAAAGACAGCAAAAGGTAAAATGGCATTTAAACTTCTACTAATCTCATGCTAACTTAACACAGTGTGAATGTAAGGCTCAGCCCCACTACAAGATAGTGGCAGGCAGCTGCTAACAGAAAGAGTTCCAAAAGTGGATGTATTCATGCTGAAGTCTGCAAAGGGAAAAACAAACTGAGGACAACAACAAAGTGAGGAGAAGAAAGACTGCAGCGAGAGCTTATTGTCGAGGAAAACAGAATGAGAAGAAAGACTGCATTGAGAACTTTAAACTAATGAAAACAATAGAGTGAGGAGAAGAAAGACTGCAGTGAGAGCTTTACACTAAGGAAAACAACAGAGTGAGGAGATGAAAGACTGCTATGAGAGCATTAAACTGAGTTTGGTGAAAAGTAGAAGTGGATGAATTGTGCGCGGATGTAGAGTCAGTGGTATTATTTTAAATATACTTTGGGACTGCTGTTCAGTGAGGTAACTTTCGTCGTGAAAAAATGTCACTGTTTGGGGGCGCAAGTTTACTGGTTCGGTCGTACTCTCAATTGCTCTTTGTGCATTGCACACCCTTTATTTTTATTTCATTCAGAAAGAATACAGTTTTACCATGTTCTATTTTAGCATTTGTTTTTTAGAGCACCCGCTTATTGGCTTGTACCCACGTCAATGCCCATATTGCCACTTGTGGAACTCATCAAAACCTTCACTTGCGCACAGTGGCAGATGTTGAGGGGAACAGATTCTGGAGTAAGGACTGGCCTCCTGTTCCCTTATTGTAAATGGGTCTTGGGAAGGGAGTCTGGGGCTGGCTGGATATGAAGTGAAAGGCTACTTGAGGACAGTTATCCTTGGGACTTGTTTGAAGGCTGGTAGACTAAGTTGAGTACTCACTCTGATATAATGCCCTGCGAACATTACTGTTAAAAGTTGGTTGCCACGTTTAAAATCAGTCGCTTCTTCACACTTTTGGAGTTTTACTGGCTAAAAACAAAGTTTCACCAAGAGCTCTCAGTGGGTACCAAGCCATCTCTGCTCCAGCAGTGGCATGAAGGGGCCGCTATGAAGTGGCACCTGTGCCGCATGCTGTAGGTGGCCGCACCTCAGCGTGTCCCAGGTGCCATGTTTGGTCTGCTTCAGCAGGGTCCTTCAGAGTTCAGTAGGTAATGTAAAGTCTAGAGAACACACCCCTGGCCAAACAATACACGTGCTAAGGCTACCACATTCAATGTAGCAAACCGATAAGCACACAGTGAATGGGTCAACGTGACCATGGTTTACTGAGCAGTGGAGCAAACCTGAACATGCAAGAGGATTGGGTTATGTTGCGAATCGGAGTATGCAGTCAAATGTTTTGAGTGATTGTGTAAATATGGGCACATGTTCAAAATGTGGGTGTGTTGGTGCAAGTGACTGAAGGTGCGGTGCTGAGCTCGCACTAATGATTTCTAAGAGATGTTGCGAAGATGAGCATGGCCAAACACTTGGGGATGGTACACATGTGACCATGCAGGCAGTGCATTCAAGCGATGCTGCATATGAGCTCACAGGCAAGATTTTGGAACGAGAGCGTGCATTCGAAATTAGGGAGTGACGGTGCAAGTTTAACATTCAGTAAGGACTACTGAATGATTGAATTCAAGCATGCAGTAAGGATTGATACTGGGGCAGGTTTGAGCATGAGCCAAGGATTTAATGTGTGATGGGGTCAATCTGAAGATGCATAATGAAGGCAGTGCTTAGCATATTGTGGCCAGTCTGGTCACTGACATAATGGCAGTAGGTGTTGACATATGAAGGACCCTGTTGTAACGCTTACAATGGCTTAATGAAGGAAATTATTGAAATGTTTTATAACACCCTTTCCAGTGATGTCTTTGATTCCTCCTCCAAAGCATTAATTCCAAGGATCCAAGAGGTGGTAATATCCTGCAAATATGTTAATGTTTTTTAATCACCCCAGAAATAATGAACCTAAATACAATATTTTTCCCACTAGACTTCCCTGTTCATAACATATTTCTTTTTTGTAGGGACCGTCGATGGAAATACCAGCACTGTGCCATAAGAGCTTGAGCATAAAGGATGCGGCAGGAGAGCGCCTCTGTGATTAGAGCTTCACCTCTGTGTGCAGACACTACATTTGTGTTTATGTATCAATTAACATTTTCTGATATCATCACTCTGTATCTTTCATTAATGTATGTATTCAACACTAGATTACCTCTTCATTAATAAATCATCTACCAGACATTTCTTTTTGGTTAGGCTGCTTTGCGAAGGATGTGCGGTCCTTTGACCTGGATCTTTGTCCCTAATCATTAAACTTTTGATTAGCCTGGCTCTGCTCAAGGCCTTCTTAGTACCTAGAGCCAAAAACAAGCCGAACCTTCATGTGGCTTCTGTCCAGCACATAGTCTCTCTGCCTCCACCAGGGAGAGAAGGTGCTGCACACCACTCTTCCTCTGAAGACCCATCGAGTGCCATGAAAGTCCTCAAAGGGACGTAATGTTCATGTTTTTTTAAACAGTTCCTCTCTGTGCCCTTTCACAGCACACTACACGGGTCCTTATGATTAGGGCTCCCGGTTTTATGGTATATATATTTTTGTCATTTCCATCTGTATTTATCCATATTTATTTGTATCTAATTTTACCTGTGTTTATACATATTTATTTTAGGTTTTGTGAAAAAAGTTAGCTGAAATGTATATATTTCTGCATTTATTTAACCAGTTAATGTGCACAAGTGCCTGAATGCCTGACATGTTTCAAAGATGTATACACACTCAGATGATAAAATATGCACTTGTAAGAAAATATGTCAATTTTAGTATCGAGGTTGTGCAAATCTACTGCGGTTTAACGCTCTTTACAAAAATCCCTATATTTTGTTAATCCCCTTGCCTGTGAATCCGCACAGCTATTGGCCTGGCAGTCATACATAGTCAACTGATAGCATTTAGAATCTCTCAAAAATAACCCAATTTCTGCTTTTATCCACATTTAAAAATAAATACAGACATGGAAATAAATGGTTTTCGGTCTGTATTTTTAGATTCAGCTTGCTTGTTTCTACTATTGTTGTCAATGCGATGTCTTTATTTTTAATTTCACCATCACTTTTCACGTCACGCTTATTTTCACTTGTTGTGTGAGCACCTGAATACTATTGTTTTGGAAATAAATATCTATCATAAAGTGACATACATGTCCCTTTGTACATTGTTCATCGTTCCCTAGAGGAATTCACTCCCTATTCTCAAACATAGTGCCCCCCACGGGGTCACTTTTTGTATGGACCTTTTGGCCACACCAGAACCATTGTTTTTCTACAACAATTCAAAGTCCCAGGTTCACATATTGGGGTACCCTAGTCTCTCGCTATACTTCCCTTTTGCGTATGCATTACCAACTACTTTGATACATTAGATACCAATTTGATATTTGGAAGATACATCTACAGAACTCCCCTTCCAAATACTGAACCGCTGTCCATTCGGAATCCCATTTAGTAGGAAAAAACCTTTAAGATTCCTAAAATGGTATTAGTAATTGTAATTGCAATTGCATTCATATAGCATTTACTACCCCAGACGAGGCGTTGAAGCTCTCTATGGCAAGTAGCACGCTACTCCGGAACCCAAGGTTAATGTTCAATACTGTGATCAGTCATGTGTGCTCGACAAAAATGGCATCATTTACTCCGTTTATTTAGCGACAGATTACATAATTACCACTTAGGTCTGATCATTAGTGAGGGCTAGGAGGTATCCGGTGAACAGTTTGGGAGATAGATAGGCCAGGAGAGATTAGATAATGTTAGGTTACAGGGATAGGCTTTTAAAGGAGGAGAGGTTATGATATATGAAAGGAGTAGTCAGCAAACTGCATAAATACAGTAAGAGAGATTAAGGCAGAGAGGCTAGAGGCTGAGAGGATGCTATACAAAGAAATGGAAAGCATGTGGAGGATGGAAGGTAAGAGGAGGGTCACTGAAGAAAGAAAGGAGAGAAATCAAGAGGAAGGAAGTCAAGCTCAATTTTCATGCATGGTTTTAGGAATATGAGAACGAGCGAGAATGAGTAGAACAGAGATTGCCAAATGCCTATACTAAATAACAGTAGTAGGAATGGTGTTCTTAACCTGACCTTATGGTATGCCAGAGGTTATTTGTAGCATAACAGTGTAGTGTAGTTCGAATATTCGCATTAGGCTCTGCGCATTGGAATAATATATCCTATAGATTTAACGTAGGACTTATGCCAACTAGGTCTCTATTGAATATATTAGACTTAATTGTGAGTGCCAGCTGGCTTAGAGGTCACTAGAAACTTTCTTAAATTTGTGGAATTTTAGTTCATGTACTAAACATTATCTACGCCATCTTGCAGACCCACGTACGAGCATACACGACAGCCATTTTAGGTACCATGGTCTCCCTGTTCACGATCGCCCCGTCAGCACACTTCCCGGAACATGCAAGCCTTCCCCGCGCACCCTGGCTGCCCCCGCACTCACATGCACAAGTCATGAACCCTCCCCTCCCATGACTCTATCCCAGGGAATCGCACCCCGCGCCTGACCAACACCTCCTTCCCGTCCATGAATACCCCTCCTTTGATGACCCCTTCCTCTGAGCCTGAACGTCAGCACGGACCGCTGGTCATCCTTTAGCCTGAGGATACAGTTTATTGCCCATTACTGTATGCACTCGCCTTTCCTGAAAGGAGCCACTATTGATCACGACCTCCCCATCCCCTGAGATTCGATCAGGCGCACACATTCCAAAGGAATCGGCAGAACACTCAGCTGCGTGATAGCCCCCTCCCAATCATATGAGGGGAAAGGGCCCCTACTGTTGCCATGTGTTTGAAGGGGCCGGAACTGGGGGGGGGAGTGCCGGTGATGTCGTTCTCATGCTCTACAATGTCCCTGTTGTAATAAAGGACGTTCACATGTCTTAAACCAGTGTATAAAAGACCAGGTCTCAGAGAGGTTGAGAGAGCACCTCGAGACGATACCTTGTTGTCCGATCTGACGTGTTCTACTCCGTCGGAATAAAACTTGTTTCCTGTCTTCCAGTCTCCAGCGCCTGCCTCTTTATTGAATAACTTCGTATGGTATTAGAGGCGTTTTACGCCGGGCAAATTTAACTTAGGAAACAACTACTGAAATCGCCTGACCATTGTAAATTGATCTTTATCAATTGGCGTCCCAAACGCGGGGCCCATCAGCGACACGTGGATCCAGTGGGAGAGGTCCCGACGACAGAGTGAACGACTGCAACGATCGGAAGAGCTCCTGTCCGATAGACCCTCGTCTGACAGCCGATCATCAGAACTTCACTGATTCCGAGCAGACCTCTCCCGAGTGATCTACGGTCCTGACTGGGAACCACCAGGAGTGCCGCGATAGCAACAGAGAATAGAGGACGATCGGGCGCTGGAAGCGGAAGACGAGAAACTGTCCATGCGGTCCGGGTAAGGTCGTGACACACGACAAATTGCGAAATTGATTGATTGATTGATTGTTTGAAAATACTAGTATTACTTATTGACTGTTTCTGAGAAATTCTCTATTTGCAAACAAACACAGAATCACCATACTCTGTTTAGTCTTTGCAGATAGTGAAGGGTAGGCAACGCAAAACTTTAACACGTCGTGCCTATTCTTTTTTTCTCCCCATTGATTGATTGATTGATTGAATCGAGCATTGAATTGTTCGAAGTTGGTTCTCATAGGGATCTTCTCTGCCTGCAAACGGGGAAGAATAGGAATATTCTCTCTCCCTTTGCAGAGAGTGAAGGGTAGGTAACGCAAACCTTTAACACGTCGTACCTATTTCATTCCTCATTGATTGATTGTTTGCCCAAACATTGATTGTTTGGAATTGGTTCTTTCTGGAGGTATTCTCTGTTTGCAAATAGCGTAGAATAGACTATTCTGTCCAGTCTTTGCAAATAGTGAAAAGATAGGTAGTGCAGGCTTTTGCCCCCCATTGTAATCCGTCATGCCTATCTTCTCCCCATTGGTTCATAGTTGGGTCAACCCGGACCGCTTATTAGAGATGAACCATCCAGCTCCACTGGAGGGCACCCCTAATAAGGACATGTTTACTAAACAAGGACTAGTCGCTATAGCTTATAGTAAGTTATGGCATAAATATACAAAAAGGGATCCTAAAAGTCAGTGGCCACTGATAGGTTCTTTTGATGAAAATAAAATAAAAACACTAGAAGCAGCTGTAAAAATAAATAAGGTAACGCCCACTATGCTCGTTAGTATTGGCATGTGGCGCAAAGAAGCAGACCATCGCAGGAAAAGAGAGGAAGTAAAAACAGTGAAAGAATTAAGAAAAGCAGCCCATCTGGCCGCAAAAGAACTAGATGAAGAAATCAGAAGAAGAGAGGAAGTTAAACAAACGCAGGAATCAGGACTGACAGGTCAATGCCCTGTCAGGACCACCGCTGCGCTCTACCCGGAGATTCCCTCCAAACAGCGGGCAAATGACGAGTTACTGCTCGGTCCTCCAATTATCTACATGCCTCCGCCTTATGCTCCCAGCCAACCTCTAGCACAACACTCACCAGTTCAAAATGCAGGTGTGAGTAACCCTAGCGCTAGTGCCCCGGCTCTTACGGCCTTCGCACCAACCGCGTTGGTAACAACAGCAGATGAGCATGAGACCAGCAGGCGTCTAACAGCCAGGCCAAATAGGTTGAGCAAAGATGAGCGGGATGGAATCGACCAAATAGCAAAAACCCTGGTAGAACGGAAGGAGAGCGAAGAATATACGATGAATATGCACAACTCGCATGCCGGTAGTCACAGACGGCATTTCATTTTACGGTTCAGCTACCACACCCTGAACGCGTATGAGGATAGGTACCAGACTAAGGGTCCTGCTAACGTGACGGCTCTATATAGAAGGGTTGATGTCGGAGATGGGGCTGAAAGCGATGTGGCGGACCTCTTCATGCAAACGCTTGAGGTCTTCCGCCACCTCGCGGAACAGAAACCAGAGGTCAAGATCACAGTCCCTGAGACGATTGAGCCCTCATTAGAAGCAGCCAACACCATGATGCCTATCAGAGAAGCCGCCCCCTATTGGGTTCCCCCAAGAGGTCAGGGAACAAACGATGATATCAACCATGCAGATGCCAAAGGGAGGGTTGTGTACAACTGGGTTTACCAACCATGGGATCGGCAAGATATTTTAACTTTTAGACAAACCCTGCCCGATTTAAGAAAGAACCCTACAGCATTCTATACCGAATTAGGCACAGCCTTGGGCTCAACCATAATGACTCTAGCGGACATGGATTTGTTTTTTGGGTTGTGTCTGCCGGCTGATGTGTGGAAGCAAATCCGGAGAGCCGACCACACAGATCTGTTCGGACACACCTGGACAAAACTCGATGAACTAGATAGGCAGCGAGAGCCCGGAAAGAAACCTGTAAAAGACATACTGGAACTCCCCGACAAAATAGTGCAGAAGCTAAAAACGTTGATCCCAGAAAAGAAGGTAGACTGGTCGATAGTCACGGCCTGCCGCCAGAAACCTCAGGAGGACGTATCAGAATACTTCTCACGATTTGAAACAGTGTTCTCCGACTACAGTGGCCAAGACATGACCACCGCAACCGGACAACACCTATTCGTGCAGAACTACGTAAAGGGGCTGTCGCAAGAGGTCTCCCAAAAGTTACAGACTAGCGAAAGTAGTTGGGGGGCCTCTAAACCTGCAGCTATCCTTCAGATGGCTCAGTATTACGAACACCAAAAGAACGAGAACGAAAGGGCAACTGAGAAAAAGAAAAAGGACCTAAAGGAACGAGTAATGATTGCACAACTACAGGGAGTGACCACAGGGAGGGAACGGTATAGGGGAAACTACCAGTCAAATGCCCCTAGGAATTCGACCCCTAGAGACCGCAACCCCACCCCTGGCGCTCCACGAACCGACCTTGATGAGAACCAATGTGCATTTTGTAAAGAATTTGGACATTGGAAGTCTCAATGCCCAGCCCTTCGGGAACTGATTAAAAATAAAGAGACGAGGGACATGGCAAATGGCCCCAAAACTGGAGGGCAGGGACGAGGACAGACCCACGACACCACCAATGACCGATCTGGTAGACCAAACACATTTGACCGCCCCCGAATCGGTGCCAACAGTACGATGGCTACAATGCTCACGACTCTGCATAGGACTGCCAGGGGCAAGGGAGGGATCCAGTCGAGCTCTGTGTTGACCAGCAAGGTCCTTATGTCACTGCTAAGGTCCTGGGTACAAAGTCTCCATTTTTGGTAGACACTGGAGCGACACGTAGTGTGTTATCAAAACGACTGATTCCAAGGGCACCCTTGTCTGGCTCACACATTACCTCGATAGGTTTCGATGGGACGCCCTCCACTAATCCCCTGTCTGTACCTATCTCCTTTGACCTAGGAAACAATCCCACTGACACAACGTTTCTGCTCTCCTCCAACTCCCCTGACGCTATTATGGGTATTGATTTACTAAAACATTTCCGAGCTACTATTAGGTGTTCCCCGGAAGGAGTCCGAGTCATCCTGTACGACAACCCGAACATGTCCGGACCCTACCCCGCACGACATATGTACACTCTAACAGATGCTGACCTATCCTTGCTCGATTCGCTACCCCTGCACCTTTGGGCCAGAAGCGACTCGGATGTAGGACGAATGATGATCGATCCTGTACACATAACTGTTCGACCAGATGCAATACTCCCGAAACTCCCACAGTACCGGATATCGCCCGAAGGCGAGAAGGCATTGGTAGCGATTATTCAGTCCTTGGTAGATGCAGGAGTGGTAGAGGAAGTGGTTAGTAATGTCTGCAATAGCCCTATCCTACCCATTGTTAAGAAGCAAGGTGAGGGAGATGAGAAAGCGTACCGCTTCATCATCGACCTGCGAGAAGTCAACAAAGTGGTGGTGCCACTGTACCCCGTAGTCTCAGACATCGCCACCATTCTGACTCTCATCCCGTCCACTGCCACCACCTTCACCGTTATAGATCTTAAAAATGCATTTTTCTCTATCCCCATCCATCCAGACAGCCGTTATCTCTTCGGCTTCACTTTAAAAAACCGTTCATACCGATTTTGTAGAGCTCCCCAGGGCTACACTGAAAGTCCCAGCATTTACAGCCAGGCCCTAAAAAGGCAGCTGGACGCCGTCCAGCTACCAGATGGAGTGGTGTTGATCCAATATGTTGATAATATCCTTTTGGCGGCCGACACCACACCACTTGCAATCACAGCCACTATCCAACTCTTGCACTTTCTCGCGGAGAATGGCCACAAAGTCTCCAAAAAGAAACTGCAGTTCTGTCAGTCCCAAGTAACATACCTAGGTCATCACCTGTCCAAAGAAGGGAGAAAACTTACACCCGACCGAATCCAAACCATCCTAGACACCCCTATTCCAAAAACGCAGAAGCAAGTCCGTTCATTAGTAGGCCTTACTTCTTTCTGCCGACAATGGCTACCAAATTTCAGTCTCATTATAAAACCCCTACTTTCCCTGTTGGCCAAAGATGTTCCATTCCCACTCCCGTGGACTCCCGAATGCCAAGCATCCTTTAAGGAGTTGCGAGATGCCCTTTGCTCGGCACCCGTTCTAGGAACACCAGATTACTCCAAGCCCTTCTCCCTCTACACTCACGAAAGGGAGGGATGCGCATTGTCTGTTCTAACCCAGCCCATCGGCGCCAAGCAACGCCCGTGTGCCTACTTCTCTGCCACCCTTGATCCAGTCGCCAGAGCTCTACCAGCCTGCCTTCGAGCAGTAGCCGCTGCTGCTGTCTCTATCCGACAGAGTGAGGGAATTGTACTTTCGAACTTTCTCACAGTATTAGTACCCCATGCAGTTGACACACTTTTGAACCAGACAAAGACTCAACATCTGACTAGTGCACGACTGACAGGATACGAATTGACCTTACTTGCGCCCCACATCACTCTGAAGAGATGCACGACATTGAATCCTGCTACACTGTTACCCTTGCCCGAAAATGACCCCGATGTGCCCCCTATACACGACTGCGTGACTCTCACAGACGAGCAGACTAGGAGTAGAATTGACCTCCGAGACATTGCTTTCACAGATCCTGACGGAGAACTATGGGTAGATGGCTCTTGCATCAAACTCCCAGACGGCACCACTTCTGCTGCCTATGCGGTAACGACTGCTCGAACAGTAGTTGAAACAGCTTGCATCACACAACGATCCGCACAGGCAGCAGAACTAATTGCCCTCACACGAGCATGTATCATAGCAGCAGGAACCACGGCGAACATTTACACGGACAGCCAGTACGCCTTCGGGGTAGTTCATCATTTTGGGATCCTGTGGAGGGAAAGGGGATTCTTGACGTCCCATGGTACACCCATCCTTCACGGAGATTTAGTCTCCGCCCTGATTGAAGCAATCCTTCTCCCCACACGATTAGCAGTGATCAAATGTCAGGCACACAAGAAGGTGACAGATTTAGTTGGACAGGGAAACGCACTAGCCGACATCACTGCCCGAACCACAGCTGAGAATAGGGCCACGACACGCATGTATGTGACCAGGTCACAAGCAGAAAAATGGACCAACGCTAGGAAAGCGATCAGGGATATCCAATCGACCAGCACACCACACGAACTGACTGAGTGGGCACGGGTGGGTCTAAGGGACGATGAAGGCTGCTGGCGGACAAAGGACACAAACAAATGGTTGCTGCCTGATGCATACTTGATCCCCATACTGACAATGGCACATTCCCCTGCACACATAGGTTCTGCCCCCATGATCAAACTCATTTCCAAAGTCTGGCACAACGGCAAGATCCCCGACTCAGCCAAACGCCTAGTCCAACAGTGCCTTATCTGCTTACAACACAACCCCGGGAAAGGAACCGTGGTACCCCGGGGAGGGTTTGGGATCCCCGACCACCCCTTTGAGGTCCTCCAGATGGATTACATCCAATTAGAGAGGTGCCAAGGCTTGAAGTACGTATTAGTCATTGTATGCGCCTTCAGCAAATGGGTAGAAGCCTATCCGACCCGTGATAACACTGCCATGACTACTGCCAAAGTACTACTGAAGGAGTTTTTCCCTCGCTACGGCCTTTGTCGAATTTTTTGGAGCGACAATGGCCCCCACTTCATAGCTGAAGTTATCCAACTCACCCTGAAGGGGTTGGGGGTCAAACAAAGGTTCCATGCGGTCTTCCACCCCCAATCCGCTGGCCTGGTTGAACGACACAACGCTACACTGAAACTGAAACTGTCAAAAATAGTGGCCACCACAGGACTTAAGTGGCCAGATGCCCTTCCACTAGCATTACTATCGATGCGCTCCACCCCCACTAAGCATCACTTGACCCCCTACGAAGTTGTGTTTGGACGGCCTATGAACCTCTGGACTGCCCCCAAACCAACCTCCATTCATGACGTCCCCGACGTCCTGCTGTCAGATTATTTGTACAAGTTAACTAAGACATTGTCTGTCATTCATCAACAGGTGCAGCAGGCCATCCCCGATACTTCCAGGGGTCCCGGTCACAATATCCAACCGGGGGACTATATCCTGATCCGGAACTTTCAACGAGCGAAGAGTCTGGAACCCCGGTGGACGGGCCCCTGGCAAGTACTGATCACCACTCGGACGGCTCTTCGAGTGGAGGGGAAAAAGAACTGGCTGCATGCGCACCACTGCAAGAAGATTTCCTCGACCCTGGCCACGACAGACAACGTCAGCACCCAAGAAGAGCTTCTGAACAAAGACCGACCATCACTGAACTGCTATCCTGATACCGAGGCACTTGAACTTGCAAAACACTCTGATCCCACTGTGCCATCTCGAGAAGGGTATTTCCTACGTCGAAAGGAGGGAGCTTCGGCTAAGTAGGCCACTGACTAAGTTAAAAATCTCAGAACGGTGACCCAAAGCAACCAAGGGTTACCTGGAGAGAAGCTAAACTAAGTCTGTGGTTCTGCCCACTACCGAGCACCTTGAAGATGAAGATGATGGAAGCGCCAGATAAGAAGATGAAGGAAGCGCCAGATAAGAAGACGTCGAAAGCAACAGGAAATACCCACTATAGGAATCCAAAAACTGACAATTTGCACAAATCAAAGACAATCGATTTCTTCATTATCTTCCTGTTTTGCCTCCTCCTCATGACTTCCTTCTGGATCCTGGAGGAAAGAGCGCCCGCTCAACAGATGTTGCCAACCACTGTCCAGCCAACCACCGTGAAAGAGCACCACCTGATCACCCTTTCACCTCAGCTTCGAGAAAGGCGCAGGGAATTCTGGAACAATTCCTTCGTACAACTGTTGCACCAGCACAACCTTGCTGCAAATGCCACAAACTGCTGGATCTGTGGGTTGCTCCCACATGCTACCGGACACTCCATCCCCTTCACTCCTTCTCCTTTCTCAGTTCACGGCTCCTGCCTCGCCTGGTTGATCCTCATGCAAGAAAGCCACAAGGACAACGCCGCTTCTGGTCAGACAGTGTCACACTTTTACTATGGGTTCTGGCTGAACAACACAGGAAAGCCCTTTTGTCCCGCAATTTCAGGTTCAACCTTCCTTACGAACATCCCTGCCAAAGAAAGGGTCGAAATGCAGGTGCTCCACAATCCAGCCAGATCCACCTTCTCCCACCTGCGGAAACAAACGGCTGCCACCCTGACTACGGCCCTGTCTGTCATCAATGTCACCGGACTCGTATGCCTCGAAGGACAAGGAACGCAGCTGGTGGGTCACAGTTCTTGCCGCATCACCAAAACATTGGCCTCAGCTGACCCCCCCTCCTTTGTTGCTTCCCCGAATATGTACTTTGTTTGTGGCACCAAAGCTTACACGTGGCTCCCAAAAGGCTGGAAGGGTACGTGCTACATCGCCTTCGTTCTTCCTCCCACGTATGTGGCTCCAGCCAACCACCACCGGCAAAAGCGCGCTGGAGATGTTGAACAAGCCGACTCCACCGGAGCACAGTTCCTGGATGCAGCAAAGGGACTTGTTCCTCTGTGGGGACCAATGGCCAATAGCCGCGCAATCCGACACCTAACTCAGGCATTAGAGACAACCATTAATATCACCGCTGGCGTCCTCGCCAACAACACAGCTGAACTTCAGGCAGTCCGCCTGGTGGCTCTTCAAAACCGTCTTGTTCTAGATGTGGTTCTGGCCGACCGTGGAGGTGCATGCCGTATCATCGGCTCCAGCTGTTGCACTTATGTGCCAGATAACTCACCTTCAGTCTATAAAGCAATCGAACACCTCCACAGACTATCCTCGGAGGTTCACCAGGAACAGGAAGGATGGTCGCTTGGAGGCTGGTTCTGGGACACTTTAAAGAACTGGGGATGGAGACTGTTCACGTTTTTATTGATACCAATCATGATACTATGTGGGTGTTGTTTAGGTATTCAATGTTTACCACCTTTATGTGCACTCATTTCCAACTGTATGTGCCCGAAGACTTTGAACTATAAACCCGAGCACATGAGTCCCCTATACGAAATAGAGGTGCGTGGTCTCATGGGGATTGATCCCAACTGACAAGCTGGCGAGACATGTTAAAGGGAGGACTGTGGAATTTTAGTTCATGTACTAAACATTATCTACGCCATCTTGCAGACCGACGTACGAGCATACACGACAGCCATTTTAGGTACCATGGTCTCCCTGTTCACGATCACCCCGTCAGCACACTTCCCGGACCATGCAAGCCTTCCCCGCGCACCCTGGCTGCCCCCGCACTCACATGCACAAGTCATGAACCCTCCCCTCCCATGACTCTATCCCAGGGAATCGCACCCCGCGCCTGACCAACACCTCCTTCCCGTCCATGAATACCCCTCCTTTGATGACCCCTTCCTCTGAGCCTGAACGTCAGCACGGACCGCTGGTCATCCTTTAGCCTGAGGATACAGTTTATTGCCCATTACTGTATGCACTCGCCTTTCCTGAAAGGAGCCACTATTGATCACGACCTCCCCATCCCCTGAGATTCGATCAGGCGCACACATTCCAAAGGAATCGGCAGAACACTCAGCTGCGTGATAGCCCCCTCCCAATCATATGAGGGGAAAGGGCCCCTACTGTTGCCATGTGTTTGAAGGGGCCGGAACTGGGGGGGGGGAGTGCCGGTGATGTCGTTCTCATGCTCTACAATGTCCCTGTTGTAATAAAGGACGTTCACATGTCTTAAACCAGTGTATAAAAGACCAGGTCTCAGAGAGGTTGAGAGAGCACCTCGAGACGATACCTTGTTGTCCGATCTGACGTGTTCTACTCCGTCGGAATAAAACTTGTTTCCTGTCTTCCAGTCTCCAGCGCCTGCCTCTTTATTGAATAACTTCGTATGGTATTAGAGGCGTTTTACGCCGGGCAAATTTAACTTAGGAAACAACTACTGAAATCGCCTGACCATTGTAAATTGATCTTTATCAAATTCACAAGAAGGGATTCGTTTCTGACAACCGCATAAACATGACAACTTTGTTTCCCCAAGAATAAAACGTATCTTCAGAGTCGTGGAAACAATAGATAGATATTTTACTCAGTCAATTGTGCATGCTTCGTTTCATCAGAGGTGCAGAGAAATAGAGGCTGGCGTTTTCAATAAAAGGATGTATTGAACAGTCTTCTTTCTCATGCAAGTAAAATTAACTGCTACAATCGTAATACTGGCTGCAAAGTATAATGCGTACAGCAAGAAGAGTATTATAAAATAATACTGTAAAAGCGTTGCATGCTTTCTAAACCATAGATAAATACATACATAAATAACAAAGGCTAAAAGTACTCAACTGGTGCTTCTAAAATATGCCTACCCCAATGTCCCTAACCTAAGTCTACTACGAGGGAAGAAGTAAGTGAGGTGTAGCATTGGTTTAGTTTTTCATTGCCACAAATTTAACCAAGATTTCTCTTAGGGTCTAATCAGCTCCATACCTTAGTTTAGAATGAAGGAGGCCTGGTATCTCTGTCTCGGGACTTGATTTCCCAACATCCCGCGAGGGGACCTTGGAAACACTGGAGCTGGATTCTCGGCAAGAGAAAAGCAGCCTCTTGATTAGTGCGTCAGCTGGAGGGTCGGCTTCCTTCAGCACTTGCTGTATTGAGCTGCGTCGGGCCAGTAGATAGTCGAGCTGCTCCGAACCACCGTGTGTTTGCTAGGGCAAGTGTAGGCATATTTATACCTGGAAGGTGCCTAGTTTGATGTAAAGTCGGACATAATAACATCATCAAAGTACCCCAAGGGAATGATAGTTCTTTGAAAACTACATGAATTCTTGGACAAATCAATATTCAAGCAAGGGGATGTCCCTGACTGCTTAAGCCGATTTTTCCAAGAAATCGTTGTGGCTTTTTGGAATGAGTGGAAGTAGCCATGCCTGTATTTGGACTGCATGGGCTATGTCTAAATATGGTTATGATTTCTATGCCGATATAAGGGCAATGCGAATTGTACCTATATAAGGGCATGAATCGGTAAATGTTGCTCGGATCTTAAAACGCTATTCAACAGCGGAAAATCTCGTCCTGCCTGGGCCGTGTCTTGTACCTACCACTCGACCTTAGGCTGTTCTTGCTCCATAGCACAGAGGAGATTGGCAGGAACCGCTACAAACAACACTTACTGTTTCTGGGCCTCACTGGGGACCTCATTTATGAAAAGTGTCACTTCGTTAAAACAGCGACGCAACACTCTTCAGTGCATCCTTCTTGCGACAAAATGGATGCGCCGTATTTACTATACAGTCCTTCATGTCGCAAGGATTGACCAATACGTCAGGAATAATGACGTATCTGTTGCCACAAAATGACTTATTGCTGGAGTGTCTCTGAAAGCAGACGCAGCTCCAACAATGTGTCCTTTCACATGACACAGGTATAATGTAGCGCAGGGCTTTACAAAGTGACGCATCTGCTTAGATGCGTCACTTTGTAAATATGGCACAACATGGCGCATTTTATTACGCCACCGCAGCATCACAAAAAGTGATGCAACCGTGGTGCAAAGGGCTCCTAAATAAGCCCTGGCATGCTATAAGTAATACTTGGTACCGGCATGCTACATGTAATACCTGTCCTATGGGACACCTGTGGCATAATACCGGCACTGCAATACCGGAAATAATTTGAAGCATATTGTATTGTATTGTAATTGCATTTGTATAGCGCTTACTACCCCTGACGAGGCGTCGAAGCGCTTTTTCGGCAAGTAGCATGCTACTCCGGAACCCACAGAGGATTAGTGTTGAATTAGGATAGTGAAACATGCAAGTACATTTTAAGTGGTGGATATGTTAGTCAGTTACTTGGATTTGAGAAGGATAGCTTAGCTTAGGGATAAAAGGGAAAAAAAGGTTTGCATTTATATAGCGCTTGTAACCCTGATGAGGTGTTGAAACGCCTTGTTGGCGAGTAGCACGCTACTCTGGAACCCATAAAGGATTAGTGGTGAATTAGTATAGTGGAATATGGAATTAGAGAAGTGAACATGCTAGTCTGTTATTTTGATTGAAAAGAATAGTGGAGGGATAGAAGAGTGAACGATTTCTGTTTTTTAGGTCATAGCAGTAGGAGGAGGCTTTTGGATGAGATGAGTAAAAAGGTTTTTTTGGAGGGGAAGAGTCAGAGGGAAGAGTTTAGAAAAGTGTGTTTTTGGGGATCTGTAAAGTAAAAGAGGTGTCAGATGATGCAATGAGGGGGTAGAGTTGGGGAGAGTCAAGAAAGGGTTATGTTGGGGAACATAGTAGTGATATGAGGTTTGGTATAAATGAGAGAGTGGGTGTAGAGGATATAATGATAGATGTATAAGGTGAGTGTTATGGTGGTGAATTGGAAAGAGTAGTAGAAAGAAGTTTGAGAGGAGTCAGAAAGGTGGGTTAGAAGATATATTGAGAGAAATATAGGCTGAGAAATAGGGTAGTGCATTGGAAATGCTAAATTAGAAAAGATAAAAATATAGATCCACAAGTACATTGAAAGTATATAGATGCATAAAGGAGATTAAAGATATTGATAGAGGTACAGGATGAAAAATAAGGTAGTGCATTGGATATGCTTTTTCAGAAGAAAAGTAACAGACACAGATCCAAGTACATGAAGGTACATAGATGCACAATGGAAGCAAGTACATGTAGACCAAAGATGATTTGTTGTTTTTGTTTTTATAACAACATAATTATTGTACATGTTTATACAAAGCAATACACAAAGATAGGTGCATATCTATAGTGAAAATAAATGCTTATATAGAGAGGAACAAATACATCTGGTGGGTATTAATGAATGGGAAAATGGGCAGCATTATTGGCACAGGTCCCGACCAGTCTCGAACAGGTTCATACAGGCACTCACCCTAGTCCTCTCCACCCTTAGCCTCGACACCCTAAGCCATGGCCGTTTATAGCCCTAGTAGTTAGGTGACCCCTTCAGCCAATGGGAACCCCAGCCCTAACACTATCTAATCACAGCACTAGCTCTAAAATCTAGAACCAATAGGCGACAAGGACCTTACAGCCAATCAGCCCTAGTCTAAGCACCCAATCAGTTAAAAAAATTCTGATCTCTACGTCCAATAGAAGCCCTAACCGTAGTCTCAACCCTAGTCCAAGCAACCACTGGCAACTACTTCCAATAGAAAGCCTAACCCTACTTTTAGTCCCACACCTAGTCCAGCAACCAATCACATCATAAGCCCTAATCGCTACTTCCAATTAAAGGCCTAACCTTAGCCCTAGTTCCACCCTAGTCCGAACAACCAATAACACAGGAAGCCCTAGTCCCTACTTCCAATAGAAATACTAACCCCAGCCTCAACCGTACATTGATTGAATCACAGACCCAGAAACCAATCAGAACCCTCAAATACCCAACCAATGAGGACACCAACCCTAATCCAATAGAAACATCGGATACAACCACCAATCAGTATACACATGAACCAAACAATATCAGACGATATAAAGGTCCCAGCTACCTCAGACAAGGTTTGCAGGCCAGGGAGTTGGAAGCTGCTCCTCTATTCAGAAATCTTCGAGGCGACAGACTGGCTCAATCCACACTTTGGTCTTCTGTAGGTAAGGCCCAACAAACTTGTCCTCTAACAACACTATTTGTAGAAAACTACTCCCTCTCTTGGCCAAAAAACGAAGTACACATTCCCTATTAAACACAGTTTAAACAGCTTACAACAGATTACTGCTGTCTCAGGGGAATGGGGGGCTGGTTTCACTGACTTGCAGAGCATAAATGAGTTCTGGTACTGGATTACCGCATGTAATTGTTGGCAAATAGGGACACCCATGACCAAATGCTATCCCGGCCTCAGTGAAGGTAATGTTTTACATATGGTTTTGATTGTGGGATTTGTATAGCGCACGAATGCCCGGAGGCATCTAGGCACTGTGCGGAGGAGTCTGCCTGATCGTGGGATAGAAGGTGAGAGTAGTTAGAGAATAGCCAGGTTTTTAGCGATTTTCTAAAAGAGAGTAATGTTGGGCTATTTTTGATCTCTATCGGAAGTGAATTCCAAAGTTTCACTGTGCCCAGTACAAAGCTCCTTCCTCCCCAGCAAGCTTTCTTGTATGTAGGAGTCTGGAGGAATTTAAATTGGGCTGAGTGTAGATTTCTGGTTGGCTGGTACCAGATGAGCTTTTGTTTCAGGAACGCGGGTCCGGTTCCATGCAGAACTTTGTATGCTATACAGAGGGATTTGAAATGTGTCCTCTTATTTATGGGTGGAGCTTTTTAAGGCCTTGTGATAGAGACTGGAATTTTGGTATATCCAGCAGAAGTCTGGCGGCTGCATTCTGTGCTAGCTGGAGTTTGAGCATGTATTGTTTTTGGAGTCCTACGTATAATGTGTTTCAATGGTCGAGCTTAGCCAATGCTAGAGCCGTTACAAGAGTTTTTACTGCTTCAAGAGGAATGAAGGTGCGCACTTTCCTGATTAACTTTAGTGTAAGGAAACCTTGCTGACTTGATGTTGAAAGGTAAGTCTATCATCAAACATGAAGCCCAGGTTTCTCACCTTATGTACTGGGGCCGTAAGTATTCCCATTCCGGGAGGCCACCAGTTCTTTGCCCAGAAGGAGGTATCAGATCCTAGCAGAAGAACCTTGGTTTTGCTTCCGTTAAGTTTTAGGCAGTGTCCAGTCATCCATTGGTCTATGTGCGACATACATTGGCTAAACCATTCAGCGGTTTCCTCCGAGTTGTTAGAAATGGACACTACTATTTGGGTGTCGTCCGCTTAGGAGACCAGTGAAAAGCCAAAATGCTTAATGATGTTAGCCAAGGGGGCCACATACAGATTGAATAGTGTAGGGCTCAACGAGGAGCCCTGTGGCACCCCGCAAGGACGCATGAACCGTTCTGAGCAAGAATCTGCAATCTGAACATATTGGAACCTGTTGTTCAAATACGATTTCATCAGGCTAAGAGCAGTATTCCTGACACCCGCCTCTTCGAGCCTTTTTATAAGGATGTCATGTTTCACAGTGTTAAAAGCCGCCGTAAGATCCAATAGGATCAGTTCGGCCTTGGCACCAGTGTTCAATATTGCCCGGAGTACCTCTGCTACATTTACCAAGACAGTCTCTGTGCTGTGACCCTGTTGGAACCCGTATTGTGAGGGATCCAACTAGTCTGCAGAGGAAACAAAATGGGTGTGCCCCATATGTGTTTTGAAGAAAAGAAAAAAAGAGGGGTCAATCCTATGGTAGTATCAGGTTTCATTGGATTAGCACATCATGGAAGCACTTGAATATTTAATGATGTCTCTTTCAAAGCCCGTGACTTGAGCAAATCAGTGAAAAGTGTGCTTTAAAATGCACCACTTGCCCATTTTTTTGTTTCAACATTTTCTCAATGGGAGAGAGAGGCACAAGTCCAGAGGAACACCGTGAAACCCTCCAAGAAGTGGGGCTCGCTGAATTAGAGCCTAGTATTCCACCCTACTACTCTGGAAGTACAACACTCGTCAATACTGTAGGCAACCAGAGAATGTAAAGGGTATAAAATGCCAAGCGCAAAACACATTAAAAAGTGAACAAAGTACTCACCTTTAGGGTCCTCTACATGACATACTCTCCTCGAGGAAAGCATGTCAACTTTAAGAGCAGTGACTCTTACGAAGGAGTGCAGGAGCTTTCTTTGCCACTTCATTCTGTCTTACTGACTCAGGAGAAATTGGACATACCATTGCAGCAACAGCAATCTGGACATCTGGATATCCAGTTTCCACTTTAGGTTGTAAGTCTTCCTTGCATCAATAGCTTTTTCTTTTGCTTCATTTTTCTGCAATTCAGCTACCTTTGCATACAATGTATCATTGTTACCACCCACCATGCCATCTATTCAGGGCAGAACGTATAGCAGAAGGGATGCACCTGGCTACTGAACACGGCCTATAGAAAGAATTTTAGTACTCGCAACCGCCAATTTGGAGCGTTTGCAAAAGTTAAAATGCTGCGCACATCTGTCTCCAAGCTTTATTTATTAATTCCATGATAAATCTTTAGGTTACAGTCGCAGAAGGTAGGGCCAGTTAGGGCTCCATCCTGCCTCCAACTGTAATCTTTTCCCAGCTTCCACTCTTATGCACCCCCCCCCACACACACATACATATACTGATTGATTATGTAAAGTAAATTCCTTTGTAAAGACTAAAAGATAAATATATATTTGTTTCAGTATTTTTTTTAAATAGCACCACCCTGCTTCAGTCCTCAAGTAGGTTCGAACATAAATATAAACCAATGCAATATCAGAATTCTGAAAACTACAGAGGGCATCATGCACAAGAGGGTCAGTATGTATGCCCATCTAGTGTGTCCATTTCTCCAACTGATCTAGAACGAGGATTCTCCACTCTTCGGATTTAGCTGTCCTGTTTGCAACTCATACAGCCATATGTCAGTAACAGCCATTTCATTCTTTTTTTTGCTCCCACTTGCCACACTCTTCATGGGGGTGATTTCAAAATATGAGGTTAGGAAGCTGCTTGTGGTGCCGCAGTATCATTGCAAAAGACCACAAAACGTGCCACTTATAAGTACATCGGGAGTGCCATAGTAAGTAAGGGCCATATGTATCAAAAAAGAGTTTTGCGATTCTCAAATTGTGATTTTTAGCGAATCGCAATTGGAGAATCGCAAAATGCAATGTATGTAGGATTTGCTAAAAATTTTGCGAATCCTACATATTCCTTATTTGCGAATCACAAATTAAGATTCGCAATAAAGGAATACCTTCCCATTCATTCCTATGGGCTAGGAGGACCATAGGAATGAATGGGAAGACATTCTCAATTTGCAATTACCAATTAGAGACTCGCAAATTGAGAATGCAATTTCAAGGGTGCAAGGGTCCCAAAAGGACACCCTGTGAAACCCCTGAAATATGTATGTGTGCACATTTTGCGCACATACATGCCCTAAGGGCATGTATGTGCGCCAAATGGCGCTTTTTGTGAAAATTGCAAATGACCACCAACTTGAAGTTGGTGGTAATTTGCGATTCCTTAAGGCCAAATAGCAAAATTCTGGTGCTTCCAGAATTGCATTTAAAGAATCGCAATTTGCAATTCCTTAATTGCATGTGCAAAATAGAGAATCGCAAATTTTGCGATTCTCTATTTTGGGATGTATCATCCCAAAAGGCGTTTTCTCATTCGCAAACGGGCAGATTCTGAGAATCGACCCGTTTACGAACGGGAAAAAGGCTTGATACATATGGTCCTAAACTTTTACTATGAAAAACTACCTACCATTCCCGCCTCTCCTCTCTGCCTTCTAACACTCTGTCCACTTTGATACAGAATAGTGGGACAGCTTGGCTTAATGTTATGTGTAACAGCAGTAATTTTCCCTCAAAAAAGTGTAAGTACCCAAAGGCCCCTACTTCGAAATTCCACATAATACGAAGACTCTATAGCTTTCATTCCACCTCACCAATCTTTCTTCCACCATGTTTTAAATCCGGTCTCTTTATTTCACTAACTGGACCTTTTTCATCCCTACTTTCTCAAGTCATCACTATCTTCCTATCTTTCCCTTTTTCCAGTTTCTGCATTTTTCTCTTACTCTGGGACAAAGTCTGATGATTGGAGGTGGTAGGGATGGGTTCATACCTCATACCTCATCTCTATATGATCTTGTTCACAGGAAGGACAAAGCTCCAGTGGGCAGAGGAAGGGTTAAGCTATCATGGTTGATGAGCAAATGTTTCCAGTAAACTTAGAAAAGTTGGGTTTTGGTAGTACTGTCGCCAGGGATGGGTGTAGGGTACTCTACAACCAGTGGCTAGAGTACAGGAAAAGCCTGGCACCTCACTACTACCTATTCAGGAAATTTTCAGACGGGGTATAAAACGTTCTAAAAAGATAAAACTCTGCACGGCTGCTGAAAGAAGATGCAAAGACTCAACTCCTGTTAGCAATCGTGGACTGAAACTTCTTTTGGAGGGTCGAATGGTTGGTCTCCTGCTGCTGCTACATAGACACAAAGGGTAGACTCCTTCACTTGATGAAAGCCAACCTGACCACTTTGGACTAATATGTGAGAGAGCACTGGCTGCAGCGACACCATGTACCTAGAAGCGTGCCCCAAGGACCACAGTGCTGTATGAGGAACTATGAAGAGTTTTCGCACAGCAAGAACTTTATTGAACTTGGCTATTTTTAAGACTCGCCTGTGATATTGTTTACAATAAAGTGCTTTCAGCTCGCCCATTGCTTATCATTTGTTGACTTCGTCACTCTTCTTTGCTGCCTCCTTGTTCTGCGTTCCTTTTCTTGTTGTGGAGCATGCACCAAGCACAGACTGATTCATCTTAATTAGTATCTGTCCACTGATTACGCCATGATTGAGGTATGCGTTTCAGGACAGTTTCTAGTTCTCATGCTGCTTTCTCTATTCAGTCTGTTTTCAATTTCATTTTTAGATATCATTTATGCCTGAATCGTTTGGCTTAATCACACAACAAACATACATTTACAATTTACATGGGGTGGATTGAGCAGTTATAATGCATAAATGCCATACTAACAACACATTTACACCTTTGTGATACTTGCAAGCCTATTTTTACTGCCTTTCATCCATTTGTCAAATTTAAGCCTCGTACCTTTGTGTTGAGTTTAAGTTTGGTTCCTTGTTTATGTTACTTACACCTACAACTGTACAACGCAACAACACTCCACACAGTGCCACTCTACTGTATGCCACTACACTCTCCACCATTACATTTTAGCCCTGCTGAATAGCAGCCATGCAGCTGTACAACATGGCGAAAAAACATTGGCAAAGCTTACAGCTTTGCTAATGTTTTTTCACCCCTTTTATTTTTGTTTTAAACTTCTAGCAGCAGGGAACAAGGTGCTGAGGCTTCCCCATTAAAACCAAGATAACCTGGTTAGTACCACTCTGAGCTTTCTGTGGCAAGGAAAAGGGCTTCAGTGAGAACTTGCAGTGAAGGTTTCTGGCCTTAAGGAGCCCTGCCTGCCAAAGCTTCAAGATCCAGAAAAGCAAACTTGGCAGCTGCGAAATCCTCCTTTGTCCCACTCAGGGCTTAGGGTAGATAAAGTGAAGATGTCAAAGGGAGCTTAAAAAAAGTATCTGACTAAGTAGGACCCCTGCCAGAGGGCTCTCATAACTGAAAACATTTTCCAAGATCCACAAAACAAATTTATCCGGTGAACCATATTGACCTGCAGCTTCATAGCCCCCCCCACATACATAGCTGATTGCTCCCAGATTACGTGCAACACCTTAAAGCATGACGCGTTTCTGCCAACACACTGTGTTCTGCAACTTGCTTGCAAAGTATAAACGAGCATTTGCAATGCAATAGGTCTCGCATTTGCAAGAGTTTAAGCTATTGGTGACCCTCGACCTTGGTTGAGCCGGTCGCCCCACACACCGCGCAGCACCACCTGCCTGCGCCCGTCCCCGTTGCTGCCGAGAGGAGCAGTGCTCCAGGGTTCGAGACCCCCCTGGGCTGCTAATTGCCGCTCCGGTTTGGTATCACTCCTGGCTTTTTTTTACTTTGTTACTGTTCTGCTGTGTGACTCTTGTAGCGCTCTGTATTTCTCCTCTGTGCCTGTTCTTGTTTCTCTTGACCCCTCGGCCTGACCGTGTCCCAGCTCGCAGCATCCCCCTCCCACTGCCACCCCCTGCATCCCCGCCCCCTTCCCCTCCTTCCCTGTGCCTTCCCGCAGCTGCGTCCCCTGCATCCCCTTATCCCGCGCCCATTGGCTGTTCCCCACCCTCCTCCCAGCTGATCCCCCCTCCCTCCTCCCTACTTACGGAGGCCGCTGCGCGGCTGGCACGCCAGAGGCAAGCCCATCTGTGCCCGTCCGCACCAGGATCGCACCCAACGCCAGAACCCCTAGACCCCGCAAACACCACGACACCAGACTCCACTATGACGCCAGCAGCCTCCACGCACTCAACGCCAGCCGAAACCACACCTGCTTCCAGGCCACGCCAAAATGGACCCACGGACCCTTCTCCTGCCGCACCTGCAGCTTCACCTCCAAGGTCAGAACCACCAAACCTCCAAGGACAGGACCCAACCACCTCCGCTGTATACTCCTCAACACCCGCTCCTCACGCAAACACGCCATCGAGCTCTGGGATCTGCTCGACACCTCTGCCCCAGACGTGGCCTTCCTGACCGAGACCTGGTGGAACGACTCCTCGGTGCCCGATATCGCCATAGCCATCCCGGAGGGATACAAGATCACCCGCAGGGATCGCGTCAATGGAACCGGAGGAGGAATAGCCATCGTCCACAAGTCCACCCTCAAGGTCGGCACCCACGCAGACGACACCCTCAACACCGCCGAACACCTGCACTTCCGGATCCACACCGACCCCAACACCACCCACAGAGGAACGCTCATCTACAGACCCCGGGCTATGTTCAGCGACTCCATCGCCGACCTCGCCAGCACTCACGCACTCGCCTCCATGGTCTACATCCTCCTCGGGGACCTGAACTTCTCCCTCGAGAACAACAACGATGCCAACTCCACCACCCTGATCGAAAACCTAGCCAACCTCGGCCTCAGGCAACTCTTCACCGCACCCACCCACGCCGCCGGCCATATGCTGGACCCCATCTTCTCCACAGGCACCAACGTCGCCTTCGAACAAACTACCGAACTCCACTGGATCGACCACCGCTGCATCCATTTCTCCTTCAAGAAACCAACCACGCACCACCGCACCCAACAGCTACCTCGCCACTGCTGGAGCAAAGTCACCAAAGACCAGATGACCACCACCCTTGCCCAGAACCCACCCACCGACCCCACCAGCCCAGACACCGCAGCCCGCAACCTCAGACAGTGGATCAACGACTGCACCAACACCCTCGCTCCACTCAAGAAACCCTCCAACAACCATGCCAGCAAGAGAGCCACCTGGTTCACCAACGAGCTCCAGACCTCCAAACGCGCATGCCGGAAACTGTAGAAAATATGGCTCCACAAACACACACCAAACAACCACGCAGCCCACAAGGACGCCACCCGCAGACACCACCACCTCATCAGATTAGCAAAGAGATCCTCCTTCAAAAATCGCCTGGATAACAACGCACACGACAGCAAAGAGCTCTTCAGCATCGTAAAGGAACTCTCCAACCCCAGCGCCAACGCCAACGGCATCCCGCCCTCACAAGAACTGTGCAACTCACTAGCCATCTTCTTCCACGCAAGATCGCTGACATCCACGACAGCTTCAACACCACGACCGCCCCGACCACGCCAGACCCCACTTCCCCTGCGAACACCTCCAGCGCCACCCGTCTGACCTCCTGGTCCAACGTCAATGTCGACGAGACACGCAAGGTCATAAACTCCATCAACTCAGGATCTCCATCAGATACGTGCCCACACCACATTTTCAACAAAGCAGACGCAGCCATCGCACCCCAACTACGGAAGGTCATCAACATCGCCGTCAAAACAGCGACATTCCCCGTACCTAAGGACCTCAAGAACTTCTGACCCATCTCCCTGCTCCCGTTCCCGGGAAAGGTCATCGAGAAAATCGTCAACGGACAACTGGCCCGCCACCTGGAAGACAACAACATCCGGGGCCCGTCCCAGTCCGGATTCAGACGAAACCACAGCACCGAGACAGCCCTCATCGCAGCCACAGACGACATCAGGCGCCACCTAGACAACAGCGAAACATCAGCCCTTATCCTCCTGGGCCTGTCGGCCGCCTTCAACACGGTCTGTCATCGCACTCTAAAGACACGACTCATAGAAGCCGGAATCCTAGAGAAGGCCCTTGACTAGACATCGTCCTTTCTCTACGGCAGAACCGCCTCCCACCCTTCCAATCCAAAGCCTCCGACATCATCTGCGCCCCCAGGGCTCATCCCTCAGCCCGACGCTGTTCAACATCTACATGGCCCCCCTTGCACGAGTGGCCCGCAATCACAACCTCAACATCATCTCCTACGACGATGACACCCAGCTCATCCTCTCCCTCACCAAGGACGCACACACTGCTAAAAGCAACCTCCACGAGGGAATGAAGGCCGTCGCTGACTGGATGAAGAGTAGCCGCCTAAAGCTGAACTCAGACAAGACGGAGGTACTCATCCTCGGACCCACCCCCTCAGCCTGGGACGACTCCTGGTGGCCGACTACACTGGGAGCAGCAACAACACCCACCGACCACGCACGCAACCTAGGATTCATTCACGACTCCTCCCTCTCCATGTCGAAACAGGTCAACACTGTCTCCTCCTCCTGCTACCACATCCTCCTCATGCTCCGCAGGATCTACAAATGGATCCCGATCGAAACTAGGAAAACGGTGATCCAGGCCCTCATCAGCAGCAGACTGGACTACGGCAACACACTCTACGCAGGAATCCCAGCCAAACACCTAAGACGACTTAAACGCATCCAAAATGCCTCGGCCCAACTGATCGTCAACGTCCCCCGCAGCAGCCACATCACCACCCACGTGAGAGACCTACACTGGCTCCCCATCGACAAGAGGATCACCTTCAAGCTCCTCACCCACGCACACAAAGTACTCCACAATGCCGGACCAGCCTACCTGAGCAGCAGACTCAGTTTCTACACTCCCACCCGCCAGCTCCGCTCCGCCAGCCTCGCCCTTGCCGCTGTCCCCCGCATCTAACGAACGACCTCCGGCGGAAGATCCTTCTCCTTCCTTGCCGCCAAGACCTGGAACACCCTCCCTACCCACATATGCCAGACCCAAGACCTACTCGCCTTCAGAAGACTCCTCAAGACCTGGCTCTTCGAGCAGTAGCAGCACCCACTCTCCCCCCTCAGCGCCTTGAGACCCTCACGGGTAAGTAGCGCGCTCTACAAATATTCTGATTGATTGATTGATTGATTGATTGGCATTGTAGATGACAATGCCTTTTATTTATATGTTTTGATAATTAACACATTAAGAAAAGGCAGTGTCATGTACAATGCCAATAGCTCAAACTCTTATAAAAGCGAGAACTATTCAAAGAAGCAGTCGCCATTGCCCTGGGCTGCCTAGAAAGTGAAAGCACACATTGCGTGATGAATGTTGAAGGAAACATGTTGTGCCTGTAGTAGGAGAAACTATTTAGAGAAAATAGTACTTACAGAACAAAAAGACTCACAGTGTAACAGCCAAAGTAAAAGGGCCATACCTCATGGAATGTTACAAATGAAGAAAAGGCAGTACTAAGGAGGGACTAACAAACCTATTAACGTATCAGAAACCAGCATTTACGAAGGGCAATGAAACAAGCAAATGACAAATATGGGTGGGGTTTCTATTCCATACAGCATGGCTCGCAGAGCAGCGCTTGTGCTTGCGCTGCCCAGGCTTGACCTCAAAACGGGGAACAAAACATTTCAGTTTGAAAATTTTCTATAGCCTTTTTTTTCTTTTTACAGTCCATTTTCTTCAACAAATTGGTCCAAATGTTCTTTTTGTATGGGGCACTTGCATCAGAACCTTTGACGACCTGGTGATTATTTGGTCCATTTTCTTGCATGTCATAAAAATATAAACTTTTAAATGCTTGGCTCAATTGATGTTGGTATCCTGTACATTCATTGCACAAAAATTAGCACATTGACTTAGCTCATGTTGTCCAAATAGATTTTTCGTCCAGTTGTAAACATATGTGCTTATCACTTTAGATTTGTAACACATTTGTGAAGTATAATGTTTTTTAAATAAATAAAACATACATGTTGCGATAATTTCATTGGACTTTTAAGCATACTGCTGCAGCGAGCTAGATGTCGGGTCTGGGGTTGCGGTGAGTCGTTTGCGGTGACGGTACGGCGGTGATCTGATCTCCCCTCCCTGACTCCTAAGACCCCAGTAGTGCCGGCCACACTACGCGCCCCTCTCAACACTCATGATGCAGTCCGTGCAGTCGCAGCCAGAGAGTGCCGATCACCCTAACGCCTGGCGGTAACGGCTTGCTCGCTGAAAACGCTGTAACGGCTCCCGCACCCGGTTCCCCCTGCAAGCTGACCGGGGATGGGTTGGGACAGGCGCGATTGGGCAACACCTCTCGGAACCATCGAGCGCCGCATTGGAAGTTGGCGGCGCTCTGCAGTGCGCCGTTTCCCTGCAAGGACCCCCTTCGCCTGACTCGCCTTTTTCATCAGCGTGCCTCGGAGGGGGGACCCAGGGAGAGCCAGGCGCGAGCCGGTCTCTCCCTGGGCAGGTTCGCGCGAGGAACATCAACAGGTGGGGGCTGATTAGCAGAGGGTTGAAAAGGGGAAGTCAGGCGGGGATTAGTAACTGCGTAGCAGGGAGGCGTGAAGGGAGGTTGTTTTGCGCTCGGTACCTGGGGTCATGGAAGAAGCGGCGGAGGTCCGGCGGGCGGTTCAACTCCTCTGTGCAGCAGGGCGGGAGGATTTGTTGATGCCCGGCGTCCCGGAGGAGGCGTGGGTCGGCTTGTCCCGCCCCCCTCGCAAAGCTGCGGAGGGCGTCGCCAGGGCGGTGGAGGCGTGCCTGTCGCCGGGCCCCGAGGACGACGATGACGGCGAGGCGGCCATGCCGCTTGATGGGCCTGGGCTTGTTCTGCATGCCGAGGAGGCAGGACCCCCGCCGTGTGACCCGGGCGCCCTCCAGCAGGTATGTGAACCCCCTTTTTTCCCTGCTGGTCCACGAGGGGCGCCCGGGGGGAGGCGGGGGCGTTCTGCGGGCCGCTTGACACCGCGTCCAGGCGGTCTCGCTGCTGGGTCGTCTGGGAAGCAGCGGGCGGGGCCCAGGCCCAAGCGTGGGCGCAGCGCGGAGCCGCATGGGCACGCGCACGCCCCCCCCACTGCTGTGGTGTCTCTTGCCCCTCTGTCCTCTGTGCCGCCTTTGCCGGATGGGGGCCCTCCCTGCTTATGGATCAATGGGCAGTGCTATCTGCTCTCCCCGGCCGGGCCGGGGCCTGTCTCTCCCCCCCCCCACGTTGTTGGCCCCCCCCACCCGGTTCTCTTTGATGCTGGGCATTCCCGGGTTGCGCTGCCTTTGCGCCCCCCCCCCTGAGGCCCCGCCCCCGGCTCCTGCTGTGGTCCAGGTGGGTGCTACACATGCCACGCCGCATACCACGGCCCCCGAGGCTGTTGTAACTGGTGCTCCTGGCCCCCGGCCCCCCCCCCCCCCAAGTCCATGACCTTGGGGGGTAAGGGCATGCTGCGCAAAGGGGCGCCCCCGGCCACTGGTCAGTCTCTGTTCCCGGTCCCCAGGGGCTGTCCGGGTGGGTTTCTGGGTGGTCCTGAGGCTGGGTCGGTGGGTGGATTTGGGCTGGCGTCGGGGGGCGAGTGCGGTTCTCAGGTTGGGGGGGATGTTTATGGGGCTGTTTCCTCGTCTGGCTCGAGCGGCCGCAGTTTTCACTCTGCGCCTTCGGCTGGGCGGCTGTTGGCTGTTTCTACGGGCCCGGGAACTGTCCATACGGCTGTTTCCAGTGGTGGGCTTACAGGGGGGCTGTCTGGAGCGGACGGCTCTTCTACAGCTTTCAGTGCACATAGCTTTCAAAACATCGACTGGCAATTTTATGATGGGGGTATTGGTGATGGGGCTATGCCCAGTGGGAGTGATCAGGTTGCATTTTCTGGTGAAGCTTTCTGTGGGAGTTTTCGTGATGATGAATTGGAAGAAGGGGAATTGAGAGAGACAGATGTTGGGTTTTTGGCAGCACGGGCCCAGGGGGGTGGGTTAGGGCAACCCGCTGTTTCTCGTGTTTTGCAGGAGTCTCGAGCGGACCTTGCGGGTGTACGAGGGGCAGTGTGGTCTGGACCTTCTCAGCGGGATCGTGGGGCCGTCGCCCAGCAGTCGGAGCAGTTACCGAGAGGTAAGAATGGGTGGTGGTCAGTTTGGCAACCTAGGGAGAGTCTCCCGGTTAAGAGTACAAGATCTGTTGGTACGGGTGATGGGGTTGTGGTTGAGCGAGTCGCTCTGGCACCGAGGCTTGAGCGGCCCGTAATTTCAAATGTGCAACCTAGGGAGAGTCTCCCTGTTAAGAGTACAAGATCTTGTGGTACGGGTGATGGGGTTGTGGTTGAGCGAGTCGCTCTGGCACCGAGGCTTGAGCGGCCCGTAATTTCGAATGTTTCTACTGTGCAAGTTGCAAAAGAAGTTTCTATATCGGGGGATGGCGGGGTGGCTGCCACTCGGGTAGCGGAGGATAGTATCCTACCGAAAAAGTTGCCTTATTCTGGGGTGGGGATGCCCTTGGGGTCCCATTTGTCTGAAAAAACAAAAAATCTGATATGGTCTGGGGCATTTGTGGATGTTTTTCGACTTCTCCATAGGGATGTCCAGGCAAAAGAGGGGTCGAAGGAGGAGGAATTAGAATTGGCTCGGAGGCCTCGTGTTCCGAGGTCCATAGAGAACTGGACTTCGGCCTTTCTAATTTATGCCAGCGTTTATTGTCAACGTCATCCTGAGACAGCAATAGACATGTTTAAGTATGCAGATGTCATCCGCAAGGCTCACAGTTCTTTTGGCGGCTTTGCTTGGTTGTCCTACGATGACGAATTTAGGGCGCGCATGGCCGCTTTCCCCGAGCGTTCGTGGGGTACGGTTGACTCTGAGTTATGGTTGCAATGGATGGCATCGGCAAACCCTCCTGCTACGACCCACACAGCTAGCGGGCAGCCTGTGTTTTATCGGCCCTTTTCAGCTCGCCCCGCTCAGTCTGGGGCGGGGGTTTGGGGCAGAGGTCAATCAGCCGCTTCCGGCACTTGCTGGCATTTCAACAGGGGTTCCTGTAACAGACCCGCTTGCAGGTATAAACATGAGTGTTCGCAGTGTGGAGGGAAGCATGCCCTCACCCAGTGTTTTCCCGGCCAGAGATGGGGTGATCAGGGACGGGGTTCTGGGGGCAGGGGGCAGCAACATCAGTCTGTTTACAAGGGCCCCTACTCCTATTAGGCAGGAGGTTCTCGATCTCTGGCTGGTGGATTATCCGGATTTTGAGGCCGCTAAGATTTTGTCTTGGGGTTTCAAAATTGGGTTTCGGATTGGATATCAGGGACCCAGGGTGGGCAGGTGGTCGGACAATTTGAAGTCTGCGAAGGAGAGTCCACATGTGGTGCGGAAGAAACTGGATGCAGAGCTTGCGGCTGGTAGGATTGCTGGTCCTTTTGTGAATTGTCCCCTGCCTGACTTGATTGTATCACCCCTGGGTGTGGTGCCCAAGAAGGCGGAAGGGGAGTTTCGTCTTATCCATCACCTGTCCTGGCCCGAGGGTTCATCAATCAATGACTTTATTGATCCAGCTGACTCAACTGTCAATTATGCTTCGGTGGACGATGCCTTGCGGCTCGTGCGCACGGCTGGTGTTGGGGCTTTGCTGGCGAAGAGCGACATTCAGTCGGCTTTCCGGCTATTGCCCATTCATCCTTGGGATTTCAGTCTGTTGGGAATGCATTTTGATGGTAGTTTCTACGTGGATCGGGTGTTGCCCATGGGCTGTTCAGTGTCATGCTCCCTGTTTGAAACTTTCAGTACCTTCCTACAGTGGCGATTCACTTTTGTTAGTGGCCACGCGTTGGTCTGTCATTACCTTGATGATTTTCTTTTCATTGGGGAGGGTTGCTCTGGGCAGTGTCAGTCGGCTTTGAACATCTTTCAGGCTCTAGCGGCGGAATTGGGTGTCCCCTTGGCGCCGGACAAGACAGAGGGTCCCTGTACGTCCCTGACTTTTTTGGGGATCGAAATTGATACTCTGTCTATGGTGGCGAGACTGCCTGTGGCTAAAGTGAAGGAAATGTCTGCTTTCATACATCTGGTGTTGGGGGAGCGGAAAGTGGTTTTGAAAACTGTTCAGAAGTTGTTGGGTTATCTCAATTTTGCTTGCCGGGTTGTTCGGGCGGGCAGGACGTTCTGCAGACGTCTGGGTCTGTCCATGTCCGGAGCAAGCCTTCCCCATCATAGGGTGCGCATTACCACCGCTGTGCGTGCCGATTTGACTGTCTGGCTTCGTTTTCTGCAAGACTTTAATGGCGTGTCCTTGTTTTTTGCGGATGAGGACATGGTGTGGCAAGTACAGTTGTTCACTGATGCGTCAGGGGCTCACGGATTCGGAATATTTTGGGAAGGTCGATGGTGCGCGGCCGGCTGGCCGGCGCACTGGAAGGATCAGGGTCGCAGCATTGCGTTTCTGGAGCTCTTCCCGCTGCTGGTTGCTTTGCACCTATGGGGGGATGAGTTTCAGAATCGTTCCGTCTTGTTTCACGTGGACAATTTGGCTGTAGTACACCTTGTCAATCACCAAAAGGCTCGCGATTTGCGGGTTTTGCGGCTCCTGCGCGCATTCATGCTGCGGTGTCTGCAACTGAATATTGTCTTTAAAGCGCGGCATGTTCCTGGTACTTCTAATTGCATCGCTGACTCTTTGTCTCGCTTTCAGTGGTCCGAGTTCCGCAAGTTAGCTCCTGGGGCGGACCTGGCACCAACAGCGATCCCACAGTACGTATGGGACCTGGGGGATTGAGGGTTCACCACTTGGTGGAAAATTCTGTGGCTGAATCCACCAGGCGGGGTTATGTGAAAGCCTGGTCTGAGTTTCTGCAGTTTTGCAAGGTTTCGATGGGGCCGTTCAGGGCTGGTTGGTCTGTGGAACAATGCATCTTGCAGTTTGTTTTACATCTGGCGGACAAGGGCCTGTCGCCCACTACCATTTCGGGTAAATTGGCTGGGGTTTCTTTTTATGGACAGCTTTGGTGGGGGAGGGATCCGGTTGGGGGGGTGTTGGTTCGTAAATTGTTGAAAGGTTTGGCCAGGCTCCGGGCTGGGGGTCAGCAGCTCCGGCAGCCTGTGACGTTTGAATTGCTCCAGTTGATGTTGCCGGAACTGGAGGTGTGTTGTCTTGATGCTTTTGAGTGTGCCAAATTTCGTTTGTGTTTTGTGTGGTTGTTCTTTGGGGCATTTCGGGCATCAGAGTTGCTGGGGTTGCGGGGCAGGGTAGGTATGACCAGCGGTGAGGTGGTGTTGGAAAGTGACAGAGTGCGACTTTGGCTGCGGGCATCCAAAACCGACCAGATGGGGAGGGGTAAGTGGGTGTTCCTTGGTAGGAGTGGGGTCTCTGCATGTTGCCCGGTTGGGGAATGGGAAGTGTTTATGTCCTCTCCGCATTTTCTCCAGGGGTCCATATTTTGTCATGCGGATGGTAGTCCCATAGTTGCATCTCAATTGTTGGCTGTATTACGCAAGGTCTTGTTGCGTTTGGGGAAGGACCCTGTTCAGTTTGGTACCCATTCCTTCAGAATTGGTGCGGCGACGGAGGCCGCCCGCCTGGGGTGGGACTGGTCCCAGATCCGACGCATTGGTCGTTGGCGTTCCAAGTGTTGTGAAAAGTATGTGAGGAAATAGTGCATTTTTGGCTGGTCTAACATTTCTTTCTCTCCTAGGTCCCTGGCTATCAGTCGCCGGATGCAAAAGAAGGGTGTGGATACTGGGGCACTCTTTTATTAAACGAGCAGCTTTAGCCGCTGCCAGCCAGCTTTGTGGGAGATCACTTGGTCTGAACAGTATGACACATGAAGTCTCATGGCATGGAACAGGGGGAATGCGCTGGGGTGGGCTTTTTCCCGCCTTGGCTGTTTTGGTTTCGCAGTGTTTGGGGGGCCCTCCGGATCTCCTGGTGCTACATTTGGGAGAGAATGACTTGGTTTCTCTCTCTGGGCTGACCTTGTTAAAATTAATGAAGCAGGACCTGGAAATCATCCGAACCACATGGGAGAGCACCATGCTCATATGGACTGAGTTTGTGCCCCGTTTGCACTGGCGTGGGGCACGGACCCATTCTGCCCTGGAAAAGGCTAGACGGAAGGTGAACAGGACAATGCGCCTTTTTTGTCAACATTGGGGGATATACAGTTTGAACCATTATCATTTACAAGTATCTGAACATCATTTATTTTGTGAGGACGGTGTGCATCTCTCAGCTTTGGGCCTCTCTTTTTACCTCCTTGAACTCAGGGACTTGATTAGCAAGGTTCTTCAAGTACAGTTGTGGTGTGCTCCTTCCTTTCCTTTAGGTGGGGCAGGAAAACGCTAAAGGTTTTCCTGGGTGGCGGGTTTTTGTTAGTGGGGGTGGGCAGCCTGGAGCGGGTTGGCCATCCTGAAGGGTAGCGTTGGGTAGGCTAGGGTTAGTAGGCAGGAGTTTCTTCGGGGTTTTGGGATTTAGGTTTCGTAGGCTCACTGTAGAGTTGAATTATGTAAATAATAAATAAATAATGAATATGTTTATGATATTGATGATGCACCTGTCCTAAAATAAAAGTGGCCTTTCTTGCTCCTAAAAGAAGGTGTTTTCTTGCGCGACGGAGGTTTAATGCCTGGGCACGCCTTCAATGAGCTGCAGACTTCTGCTTAGGTACTTTTATTTGGCCACGATAACCTCAGCCTTGTAGCGCTCGACAGCCTGGTTACCCTCTCCACTCGGCCCGGCGTGCTCTCTCAGCTGCATCCCCAGCCTGACGCCACACCGGACCTAAGATGAGCCCATCAATGTGCGCATAATTATGCCTGTAGCTCCTCTTTGAGGCCCCGATACCGGCCCAGGTCTGCTCTGATCAGCCGATGGTTTGAACTGGCTTTGGCAATGGGAAATCTCGGACTAACATCATGTGATTTTGGTTTTGTTTTTGTTTAATCGCTCAATCACAGCACATTTTGTGCTAGACCACTTCTCCTGACTTTGACTCTGCAAATCCACCTCAGCCACTTTCTCACGGGCAATTTCGAAACTAGGTTGTTTCCACTTTCAACTGGCAGTCATCCTGTAACGACTACCCACTCAGGGGCATCCATCGGGGACCTGCGCCCTTCTGCTAATCTGGTGTCCCCCATCCTTCTGCAGATCTGCTGATGTACATTGACTTTATTTTGCAATAATTCAGGGCTCTTGAAATTGATTTAAACTGTAGTTTTTCTCCCATCAGCTGCATATATATATATATATATACAAAAGGGTGCTATAGTAAACAGGATAGTCACTGCATACTCTCGCAGGTTTTTAGGATTATTGCTATCTCCTGACCTGTCATGTATACTCCCTCCTCCCCCTAGCCCCTACCCCTCCCCGCTCTACTCTTCTCCACGTTCCTGCTACTGACCTTTGCGTTCACTTGTTCTGGCCCTTAGCCCCCACCCTGTCTATCTGTGAATTTTCCCTCGTCAATTTGAGACCTAGCCATTTTGACTGATGCCCGATGGAACTACCTGGTTTAGCTATAGGGGAGATGGGCCGTGGATTCCCTCCTTGGTCGTCACCTACCCAGTCGGTCCTTAGACAGACTTCCTTTCGTCTCTCCCCTTATCCTCCCTTTCTCACCTCCCCTGCCCCCCCACTACTTTTCTCTCTCCTTTCTCTCCTCTCCTAATGTATTACCTATTTTTTTATGTATTTGGTAATTGTTCATCTTTTTCTGTTACATTGTTGATTTTCATGTAAAGCGCTCTGATACCTTCGGGTCTAGCCAGCGGTATATAAAACTCTTTAAATAAATAAGTAAATAAATAAATAAATAAATAAACTCTATTCTGTTTTTTCTGACCAGGATAGTGACTTGGTGATTATTCGGAATTTTCACATCACCTCTTGTAGGCAAAGGCCATGTGCAACGAAGATTGGAAATTAAGTACATTATTAAAAAAAACAATGAAACTCACTGTAAATAATCACATATCAATCAAATATGTAAAGCCACAGAAATTCACCAGTTATGGTTAGAGCACAAACAACACGTGTCCGCCATGTTGTCCTTGGAAATAACTATCAGTGCCAATGGAAAATAGGTGTACATGGCAGAAGCCATGAGTTATGGTGTGTTTTATGTGCGATCATAGCCATAATTCAATTTTCAGTAGTTTTGCATGTATCTGCCAGAACCAATGCTCATTTGTTAACTGCTACTATATAAATATATAGTATTGGCTTCATATACAGCCTTTCGGTGTTGATGCTTGGCTATGGGTTCAGTGCTACCCATTCAAAAACACTGCTTTAAAAAAATAGCTCCACGCACCTCGCAGTTACCTTGGTTCACCAGCTTTATTTCAGACAGGACAGAGTTTGTGTAAAAAATAATCAATCCATAGAACCCCACTTAAGGGCTGATATAGAGTGAGTGGTAGTCTTGAAAGACAGGATACGCCATACGACAACTTATTTGCCGTCTCAATTTCTGATACGGGAGAATTTTTCTTGTTCCATAATTCTGTAGTTCTTAGGGCATTTTTAATATCTATGTTCGGAGTCATTTTGCAGCAAGTAACTAGCAAAAGTTTGAAGGCTGGTGATTAATCTTAAAATACAACGGACAATGTGCAGACCCTGTAAGGCTGACGAGCCCTCACATTATCAGGGACAAATGTCTCAAACATGGGAATTGTTTACATTATGGAACACAGAAATAAGGAGTGCCCAATTATGGGTGCTACTGTACGAAAGTAGACAACACATCTTCCAGATTCCCCCAGTTGCCAGCCTTTCATGTTTGCCACATTAAGCGCTGGGGATTGCAGAGTGCAGAGAGTTGCTGTGACTTGAAAAGTGACACCGGTTAGTTATAGTTGTCGAAGATTATCTATATATATAAAAACGAATGTATGTCTGTCTGTCTGTCTGTCTGTTTGTCCTTTATGCATTACTACACCATTCATCCGATCGCCATGAAACTTTGGGAAGTTGTTGAGTACACTCCCGTGAAGGTTTCTGGAATAACATTTTTTAAAATATCGGCCCCCCATAGCCCTCATAATCTTTCGAATACTGATGTACGCACCAGACGGAAAAACAACAAATCGTGTATCCACAAGCACTCGAATAAATAAATAGAATTAAAACACCATTCATCCGATCGCCATGAAACTTTGGGAAGTTGTTGAGTACACTCCCGCGAAGGTTTCTGGTATACATTTTTTATAAATATCGGCCCCACAGGGCCCTCATAATCTTTCGAACACTGATGTACGCACAAGACAGAAAAACAAAAAATCGTGTATCCACAAGCACTCAAATAAATAAATAGAATTAAAACGACACTTTGAAATGTTTTCCATATTAAAATGAATACGTTTAAATTAAAATGACACAATGTAAATTGAATGTTATCATAACGAGTTTCCTTGAATTTACTTTCTTCGGAGATCGCAGCAACGCGCGACGGGTAAGCTAGTATTAAATAAACAACAAAAACAGTGCGGCCAAAAGAGAACCGGCAAAAGAAGTCACTCGTTTATTAAAAGAACCCTCACTCACCAACATAGTTGGTGACATGCTTCATCATTGGGTTCCCACCAGAGAGGCAGAGTGCCTCCCTGGTGTGCTACGACGCCTGATTACAGCAGAGCGGGTTTTTTTGTGATGAAAGTGTGAATAAGTGGAAAGTGGTTTAAAAAGTGCTTATTCGTTAAAAGTAAAATAAAGGACATGACTGTCCTTCAGTCATGTCCTTTATTTTACTTTTAACGATCGGCATTGTCCGTGTTGGCGCACTAGACTAATACGCGCCTATCTTTGACCATAAAAACCATGTAGGAACCAGTGCAAGAACTAGAGCCTGGTACTTTGAAATAGCACGTAAACATCACTATGTAACTATGCTATAAATATATGTATATCTCAGGAGCACAGCTAGGCACTCCTGCCCACAATGGTATAGCTTTTGGTGGTACTATGAAGAGCACTATACAAACGGCATGAGCATGGTCACTTTTGGGACTATCCAAGTACGCAACCCCAATATATATATATGGTTATGTGACTTGAGTTGTCTCTGTGTACGTTTTCTTTTTTTTACAGATACACATCGCTTTCATTAATGCTGAAGGCACTACTTAAACTGTAAGTCATACCGGTTCTTTCTACACCACAGGTTAGGATGCGCCTTAGCATGCGCATACCGCCGTTGTCTCATGGTCTTGATGAAAGCCTCGCAAAAAGCGAATGGAGGCAGAAACATGTTGATCACAAAACTTTTCTTTTCTGTACTATGGATGTATCTGGTCAATTTAGCTAGTTTCTGTAACATCCATCACACTGCTTTTAAGATGTGCTTGGTTCTCCTTGAATAAAGTTTGTTTACGGATGAACCAAGCACTTTTTAAACCACTTTTCACTTATTCACACTAGCATCGCAAAATAATCTGCTCTGCTCTAATCAGGCGTCGTAGCACACCAGGGAAGCACTCGGCCTCTCTGGTGGGAACCCAGTGATGAAGCATGTCACCAACTAGGTTGGTGAGTGAGGGTTCTTTTAATAAATAAGAAAGACTTCTTTTGCCGGTTTAGGGGGATTAAGAGTGATTCCTCATACTTCTCCCTCTTGTTGATTACATATGTCGAAGAAGGTAGCAAGCTTCCGCTGAGGCCTAACAGCTTGTTAGCAGCTTTCTCTGGTGCCACTTCTGCAATGCTAATAAGGTTTCACTTCCTGGTCTCTTGTCTAGATCTATTTGGCAAACAACTCTCAAGAGCAACTCATACTCTTTAAACTTTATTTTCGAGATTCCAGCACTTAAAACTCCTCTCTGAACAACTATATCAACAAGCTTTTTTCATGCTTTTTTTTAAAACAACGTTATTGTAAAAAGTGCTGATTCAAACATGGCGGATCGCTCAATGAACAAAAAAACTAAAAATGCACTGGAACACACTAACACTACGCTAATTAACCCCTTCTGTGCTCATGACGGAATGGTTCTGTCCTTAGCACAAGTTATAGTGTGCTCATGATGGAACCGTTCCGTCATGAGCACATGCTCAGCAGAGGGATTTCCCTTTTTTTTTTTGCCCGTGGAGGTGGGGAATATTTTGGTATTTCATTGCAATGACAATGGCGCGCCATCGTCAGTGCCATTTCAACTTAGTTTCAGTTTCTCAGTTCCGGTGCTTGTGGGGCTATCTCTGCCCCCAGAGCACTGGAAAAGATGGGAGAGGTATCATTGGAAAGAGGAGAATCTCCCCTTTCCAATGGTACCATTCCCTAGTGGATCCCTGCTGGGGGAGAGTGGGGATCACCCCAGGAGGACGATCCCCAAGCAGGGATCCAGCCACTAGCGTCCGGGAGGGGGGAACAGCCCCTTGGGCAAGGGACTTTTCTCCTCCCATATTTGTTTGGTCGAAACAGACTTTCTGCCACCCCAATCTGCCCCCCGGGGAGGGGACAGAAAGCCCTCTGGGAACCAGGGCTTTTTTTTTAGTGACGTTGGGGTGGGGGCTGCCCAAAAAGGGCATGGCAATGACCCCCCAGATAAATATCAGTAGCCCCCAATCAGCCTCCCCTGGGGGGGCAGAACGCCCACTAGAAACCAGTTTTTTTAAATTTATTGACGTTGGGGTGGGTTCTACCCAAAAAGGGCATGACAATGCAACCACCCCACCCCCCAAAAAAATGTCTTTCTGTCCCCCGGGGGAGGGGCAGAAAGCCCACTAGGCACCAGCGATTTTTAAAAAATATAATGCAGTCTTTCTGCCTCTCCCCGGATGCATATTGGGGCTATAGCCCCTTATCTGCCTCCGGGGCCGGGGGAGGGGGTAGAAAGCCGTCTTGGCCCCAGGATTTTTATTTTTTTATTCAGGGTTGAGGTCAGCCCAAAATGGGCATGCCAATGCCCACACCTCCCCAAAAAAATGCCACAGTGTCTGCCTCCCCCCACCGCCCACAAGGCGCCAGCAATTACGCTAGCTTCTTTTATGCGTGGGGGCTGCCCGTAATGGGCAAACCAATTCCTCCACCCCCCAAAAACATACCCACAGTCTTTCTGCCCCCCTTGGGGGCATATCATGGCACCCCCCCGGGAGGCAGAGAGTCCACTAGGCACAGACTTGTTTTTAGCAATGTGCATACCAGTGGATTTTGGACCCTAGCGCAGCCGGCACATAGGGAAACCTAGCAAACCTATACATTTTTGAAAACTAGACACCAAGGGGAATCCAGGATTGGGTGACTTGTCTGGCTCTCACCAGGTTCTGTTACCCAGAATCCCTTGCAAGCCTCAAAATGTGTAAAAAAAACAAACACATTTTCCTCACATTTCTGTGGTGGCAATTTCTGGAATCTGCGTGGATCCACAAAATCCCACCCACCCCGCATTACCCACAACCTTCAGAGAAAAATGGTACCTCACTTGTGTGGGTAGGCCTAGTGCCGGCGAAAGGAAATAACCCAAAACGCAACCTGGACACAACACATTTTCACAGTGAAAACGGACCCTTTTTTTGCAAAGTGCCTAGCTGTAGATTTTGAACCCTAGCTCTGCCGGCGCCTAGGGAAACCTAGCACACCTATACATTTTTTTAAACTAGACACCCAGGGGAATTCAGGATGGGGTGAGTTGTCTGGCTCTCATCAGGTTCTGTTACACAGAATCCCTTGCAAACCTCCAAATTTGTCCTAAAAACCCACATTTCTGTGGTGGAAAGTTCTGGGATCTGTGTGGAATCACAAGATTCCACCCAGCCCGCATTCCCCAAAGTCTTCTGAGAAAAATGGTACCTCACTTGCATGGGTGGGTCAAGTACCGGCGACAGGCAAGGGCCTAAAACCTATTGAGGCGACTTCAAAATGACCCATCACAAAACAACCTGGTTTGGCAAGAGTTTTTCCCATGAGTTTTTGGCCCCGGGCTCAGCTGCCATCTAGGAAAACCTACCAAACCCACACATTTCTGAAAACTAGACACCCTGGAAACCTACCAAACCCACACATTTCTGAAAACTAGACACCCTGGGGAGTTCAACAAGGTATGGCATGGGTGGGTCACCCAACATTTTCCTACCGAGAATCCCCTGCAAAAACTCAAATCTAGCTGAAAAAAACACATTTTCTGCCGACCCCCGGGCCAAAAACTCATGGGACCCCCTTGCAAAACCTGGCTGGTTTGTGATAGGTAATTTTGATGTTAACTCAATAGGTTTTGGGCCCATGCCTGTCGCGGGTACTTGACCCACCCACGCAAGTAAGGTACAATTTTTCCTGAAACACTTTGGTGAACGCGGGGTGGGTGGAATTTTGTGGATCCATGCAGATTCCAAAAATGTGAGGAAAATGTGTTTTGCCAATTTTTTAGGTTTTAAGGGATTCTAGGTATCAGAACCTGGTGAGAGCCAGTCAAGACACCCCATCCTGGATTCCCCTAGGTGTCTAGTTTTAAAAAATGTATAGGTTTGCTAGGTTTCTCTAAGTGTCGGCAGAGCTAGGGTTAGAAAACTGCAGCTAGGCACTTTGCAAAAAAGGGTCATTTTTTCACTGTGAAAATGTGGTGTGTCCACATTGCGTTTTGGGCCGTTTCCTGTCACGGGCGGTAGGCCTACCCACACAAGTGAGGTACTATTTTCCTCAGAAGACTTTGGGGAATGCTGGGTGGGGGAATTTCGTGGATCCACGCAGATTCCAGACCTTTCCACCACAGAAATGTGAGGAAAATGTGTTTTTTGGACAATTTTTTAGGTTTGCAAGGGATTCTGGGTAACAGAACCTGGTGAGAGCCAGTTCACTCACTCCATCCTGGATTCCTCTGCGTGTCAAGTTTTCAAAAATCTATAGGTTTTCTAGGTTTCCGTAGGTGCCGGCATAGCTAGGGTTCATAAACTACAGCTAGGCACTTTGCAAAAAAAGGGTAATTTTTCATTGTGAAAATGTGGTGTGTCCACGTTGGGTTTTGAGCCGTTTACTGTCGTGGGCACTAGGCCTACCCACACAAGTGAGATACCATTTTTATCGGGAGACTTAGGGTAACACAAAATTGTAGAGCAACTGTTATTACCTATGGACTTTCGATGCATTTCTGCCTTCCAAATGAAAGACAATGTGTAAAAAAGAAGTCATTTGAAAAATTACCTATAATTCTCATGCTAGGTTGGGTATTCCCAATTTTGGAAATGTGCAAATATCTACTGTTTATAAACTCTATATTTTGTTCTCATTTCAGAAATACATAGATGTCTTTCATACCGATTTTTCCATTTACACATTTTCTCAGAATAATTGCTATATACCCGGTACATAATAAACCATTGCAAGTCGCTGCTCAGTTATTGGCTCTAGGTTCGTCGGGTTCTTGGTGAACCTACAAGTCCTATATAGCCCCACACCCAGAAGTAATGGTATATTGCTTTCAAACAGCTGTCATAATTAGAAGAAGGTACAGGTGAAAACGTTGACACAAATGGCTGTTTTTGTCAACTAATTTTCAATGTTCCCTATATTCAACGGTGAGTTTCTATGAAGAAACCTTGAAGGATCTACACAAATGACCCCTTTCTGAATTCAGAATGTTGTCTACTTTTCTAAAATGTATAGCTTTCCAGGATCCATTATTGCTTTCATACCCATTTCTACCATTAACTGAAAAGAGGTTGAAAGCACAAAAAATAGCAAAAAATAGGATATGTACCAGAAAAATGCCAACACTGTGTAAAAAATTGGTTTCCTGACAAAAGCCTGCTTGTCCCTGTAAGCTGGGAAGATGGTGATTTCAGCACTGCAACCCCTTTTTTGATACCATTTGCAGGATCAAAAACCAGACACTTTCATCTGTAGCCCTTTTTCAAATTTCCCCCCAAAAAACAACATTTAGCTTTATTTTGGCTAATTTCTGGGTCTCCTCCAGGGGAATCCACAACCCCTGGGTATCTTTAGAATTCCCATGATGTTGGGGAAAAAAGGATGCAAATTTGGCGGGGATACCTTATGTGGTCAAAACGTTACAGGGGCCTAAGCGTGAACTACCCCAAATAGCCCAGAAAAGGCTTAGCGGGGGGAGGGGGGGCAAGGGGGCGGGAGGCTTAGCAGCGAAGGGGTTAAGAAAGTTTTGTACCATATATTATTGTAAAAAATACCAGGAATAGCACCAAAATATTTTGTTGTCACCACATTATAAAAAAATATTTACACTTCAATAGGTGTCACATTTAAATGAGAGACCAATTGCATTTCAAAGAAGCGGCCGCCTTTGTCCCAAGCTGAATGTAAGCAAAGCACGTCGTGCATGCAGTAAGAGAAACTTGATAAAGAAAATAGTGCTTACAGATTTCAGAACACCTGTTACAAGCAAAGTAAAGGGACAGTAGCCATGGGTGGTTTTACAAATGAAGTCAAGGCCGTACTAAGAAGGGACTAACAAACCAAATACTGAATCAGAGCTAGCATTTACGAAGGACAAAGATACAAGCCAATGAAAAATATGGGCAGAGAGTGGGCGGGGCTTCTCTTCCATACTTCACTACAGCGAGTCTCGCAGAGCAGCGCATGCGCCTGACTCAGGCTCGACCTAATATAAATGTGAGGAAGAGATGTAAATGGCAGACAGGGTGAACTATACCTACAACGATCTGCATACTACAGAAACCACTTGTGAGGTATGCATATAAATAGGACAGCCACATCTAACTGGACAGACTTCTTACTGTTGCTGCATTCACAGAGTGAGTGGTTGAGCAGGAGCTGCACATGGTGGGTTCAGTAGTCATGCAGTCAGCTCAGGATTACTAACAAGCGGTGAGCAGTTATCTAATGAAAGTGTTATGATGGGCATAGTCACATTTCTCCAGGACAAGCAGTAGGTTTTCTTACATTTTCTATTTTCTGCACTGGGAGGTAAAACCCGAGGCACTAAGCACCCACGTCCATTCTAGGCCCAAGCTCTCACAATCATAGTTTTAACACTTTTCCACAACGTAGGTGCTTCATGGTCACTCCGTAAGATGGGCAGGGTGGGAATGTGGGCAACACGACAGCCATGTCACATTTAGCACCATCTCTGAAAACCTCACAAATGTCACTCTGCTTCTCTACCCTGAATAACATTAACACTGCTTCAGTCTCCCCATAAGACTTCACCTGTTAGGCTTTATGATGCTTGCAGAGTCTCTCTTTATTCAGAACGTTGCAATTAATCTCGCAAATATGTACATTTTGGGTTACAGCTTTCACTTCAAACTATGTGTTTCCAAATAGAGTAGTGAACCAACACCAGCTTAAAATATGGATTAGCCGCAGAGCAGGTACTTAGTGCCAATGCATTCAGTATCTTTAGTGGATAAAGGATAGTTTTATCTTTATAGTAAACAAGACACAGTCTTACCTACTCCTAGTTATGTAACTAAACAAGGCGACTGCATTTAAAGAGTGAGACCGGCCAGATGTCTATGTGACAGCTGTGACATGAAGGGCCTGATTAACAAAACTTTTTCTATAAACGGTGGAGTTTTAAGCAGGCTGAAGTATGGCTAACTATTTACTTCCAGGAGTGCAACCAAACTACTCACGCAAAAAGATGAGAGTCGAGGGAGAGACTAAGCTTGCTCGGCTTCTAAGAGACTTCTCTTTCTAGACCCCATTCTAGACAGATGACCGCTCCTAGAACTGCCTTGCAACACTGAATCATCTTCACAATCTTAGCCGTATTCAGGTACTTTTATTTTTTTCTAACCCCCTCTATCCTGCCACAAGAAGGGTTGGTCTACAAACAGATCACATGGATGGCCCTAAATCCCGACTGAGCCGGATGGTGCAGGCCAGCATCCTCTATAAACTCAGTCAGCTGCCTGTTCACTACTTTTTTGCAGACTTTAGCCATACTATGCAAGAGGGAAATAGGGCGGTAGCTCCCAGGGCACGTAGGGTCAAGAGAGGGTTTTTTCAAGAGGGGCAAGATCTTGGCCTGCTTCCAAGCATGCAGAACACATGCCTCCTGAAGAGACATATTTATAAGTCTGTTGACTTCTGGGTTGACCGTCTCCGCGACAGCAGCCAAAAGTCTAGCACCACAAGGGTCTGATGGAGGACCAGACTTCAGACTTTTAACAATTCTAAGGGAGCTAGGTAGGTCAATATGGACAAAAGAAGCTTAAGTTTAAGAGGGAGGAGGGCAGACTCTGTCTGCCAGAGGGAGACCTGAATCCAAACTGTCGGAAGGAAAAGATGCCTGAATAGAGCGGTTTTTCTCCAAGAAGAAGTTGGACAGTTGTTCACACCCGGAATTAGAAGAGGGGAGAATACTTGTTAGTGCCTCAGGAGTCAGAAAACTCTGGAGAAAATCTCCTTCTAATTATTCCTAGCAGCATCAATGCGGCTTGCATAATACGCCCCTTTGGCATGAGTTATGGCAGTATATTTTTTTTTGTTTATATCTCAGCCTAAGTTTAGCCTCTAGGCAATAGTCCTTCCTCCACAACCGTTCCAGTTTTTTACACTTCTGTTTAAGTTCCCGCAAGGCGGGAGTAAACCACAGCTTGGTGGGGGCTGTCTGGAGTACCTGTGGGGGGCGGCAGGGGAGATGAGACCCACAGAGCTAGCAATCTAGTTAGTGAAGTGCAATACTCCTCCCACGAGGTCCTCAAAGGGTTTAGCTCTAGATGCATCTAAGGCCTGGCTAAAAGCCAATGGATCAATTCTAGCAAAGGAGGGGACCTGCTTGAGTCTCGGCTGGGAATTAGCCTTCGAAATAGCCCAAGTAAAAATAGTTAGAAAATGATCCGACCAATGGACCGGAATAGGATCCTCAACCAACCAAAACGGGGAACTTAGAGTCAATGGGGTCTAAAATATGACCCCCTAGGTGAGTCGATGAATTAACCCATTGTGTAAGCTGGGCGAGATTCGGTATGTCTAAAAGCTCTAAAGCCTCTCTCAAGGAACCCTGGTCAAGGTGAATGTTCAGGTCCCCAAGGACAATTAAGTTAGAGTAATGGAGAGCTCGGGCATGATGACATCAACCAGTGCCTTAAGAAAGACTCCTGCCGAGCATGGGGGTCTGTAGATCAGAGAGCCTCCCAGTGTAAAATGATCGTAAATTGTAATGCTAAATTCAGAGCTTCGCAATCACCCCCCTCTATGGCCTTGCCCCGTGGAAGGACCCATTTGTCCCTATGGATAATGGCCACTCCTCCCCCTCTCCCTGAAGATCGGTCAAGCTTAGAGATCGTGTAACTATTCGGAATAGCAAGCCTCACTGTAGGATTTGAGAAAACATATAACCATGTTTCAGTGAGAAACAAAAGATCAACTGGCTTATCAACCAGAAGCTCAAAAACATCCTGGTGATGATTCTTGAGTGAGCGTGTGTTAATTAGGGATGCCTTGATTCAAGGCTCCTGTGAGCCTCTATTAGTCACAACAGTAGGAGGAGAGCTACCATGTTCCCCATTATTCAGTTTAAATCCATACGTTGAACAGACAGGACTGATACAGTCAAACAAATCCCACCAACTATTATGCAGACACTGCTGCGTTTAAAGGCTGAAGAGCTGCTCGCTACTATAACCCCTTTGACCTCCAGAGAAAACCATGGAATGGGCAGCATAACTGGCCGTGGCCACGTCCGAGAAGATGACGGGTGCAGACGGGCTTGCCATAGGCGCGCCAGCAGCGCGCCAGCGGCGCGTCCACGCAGCGTGCATCTGTATGCAAGAAAGGGGTTAACGACTAGTGAGCGCACTTCCCCGGTATGGCGTCTCTCCTAGTCGGCATGAGAAAGAGCCGGAAGTAATGTCCCCCTCAAAGACTCACCAGTCAATTCCCACAAATCACGTAAGTTTAAGTATTCAAGAAAGCCATCAACCAACAGCTCCATGAATACATGGATCAAACCAATCTACGCGATGCCTCACAATCAGGATTTTGTGCCAAACCACAGCACTGAGACCGCACTGATCGTGCCCACAGACAGCATCAGAAGTCTCCTTGATCGTGGGTAAACTGTGGCCCTGATCTTCTCAACCGCTGTGCTGTGGTCAACAATATCGCCCACCACAGTGTCATTGACAGACTCCACAACATTGGCATACATCAGAACACCCTCAAATGGATCGCTTCTTTCCTTTATTGATGCACTCAAAGCTTCCAACTGCCCCCTTTCATCTCCACACCCAAGTTCATCAACACCAGAAAGACAATTATGCAAGCCCTCATCACCATCAGCCTCGACTATGGCAACACTCTCTATGCCGTAATTTCCAGCCAGCTCCTCAGAAGACTTCACAGCATACAGAACATCACAGCCAACTTATCCTGAATCTCCACAAACAGACTTGCACCACCGCTCATCTCATAACACTCCACTGGCTCTCCATTTAGAAGAGATGCCAGTTCAAGAACCTGAAGCACGCATACAGAGCTCTCCACGATGAAGGACCACCATACATTAACCATCGAATGAACACCTGCTTTGTACTCCGCCTCTCACGCACACACACCCCACAGCCAATGCAACTGCAGCGGGTGCCCTCCTTCTCCTTCATCACTGCCGAGACCTGGAACGACCTGCCCCTCCACCTCCGAACAGCACCCTCCCTGGCAGACATCAGAAAGAAACTCAAGACCTTGCTTTTCGACAGAGACACTGCACCCTCAGTGCCCAGATATTCTATGGGATGACAGTGCTGCACCACATAAATGCTGTTTGATTGATTGACTGTTAGACCCATGCAAGTCGAGTTAAGGGAGACCAAATAACCCTCTTCTAAATCTTCCAAAAATATTCTGCAAAAAAGTGGCCTGAGAACTGAAAGGAGACTGGGACCTACCGGCTCGTCGATCCACCTGAGGTGCATCACTGGTTGGCTCCGGCTACATTCTTCTTCTAAGCAGCAAATTGTGTTCAGCAGCTCATCTCGGACCCCTCGGAGCCCCTATCAGAAACAGCCTGCTGCTTCATCCCACTGGAGATTTTTGACTTCCAAAAAAGAGACTAAGTCCAAACGTAGAAATCTTCACCACAACTTCGTCCAGGGGGTTCCTGACGACTACTCCTCCTCGGACACTGCCAGCTGCCTTGCCCCAATGAACTTTACCTTGCCGGACATTTACCTCAAAAAATTCCCCCAGGTCCGAAGGTAAACCAAAGCCGGGCCCAATCCATTCTGTTATGGTCGGGCGTGACTGAAGATTCTGTTGTGGTCTCGTTTTTTAGGTCCTATTTTTCCCTTTACACTTTAAAAATTCATTTTGTGCCAAGCCACTAGAGGTTTAAGCACAGGCTAATTTTATGACTTTTGTGGTTCACCATGGCAAGGATTGTGGCTGTTGCTTGAGAAGGGCACATATCTCCCTCAACCAACAACCTAATTTCGCACAGGTGGAATATGGGTGCATTATAATTAACCATAAATTGGTAAATGTTGCTTATATGTACACATTGTAAGCTGAGCTTACTGTTCAGTATTTTTCTTAGAATGTCTGCTGTGACTGTAACGTCTTGTGTTAATTAACCATATGTACAGTTATAAACAACTTGTAGAAATGGCTGCATATCTTGCCTTAATGTCCTGGATAATAGGAATTTCACACCCCTGCCTACAAAGTGTATTATTTGCACACAGAAAAGTGCAAATGTTGAACTAAGGAACACTATCGAAAACATGTTACGAAGGCCCTGTATTTTCTTGGGCTGAGATATGATCTCGATAAAGGAAATCATGGGGCACTATGCAGAACTGTTTTCCCTGACTCCTGGTTAGACAACCTGGTACACAGATGATGTGAACACGTGGGACAGCGTTCCTGTCACAACTCAAATTTTCAGGCAGTCTGACCAAATTGAATGAATCATCACAGCAGAGGTCAGCAAGATGCTGAAGTTAGGGGTGACTGAACTCTCAGGGAGTCCCTGGGCCAGCCCAGTGATCTTAGTCCCAAAACCTCATACCAAGGGATGTAAACCAGAGCTGAGGTTTTGTGTGGACAACAGGGGTCTCACTGCTGTCACAAAGACTGATGCACACCCTATTCCAAGAGCAGAAGAACGGAATTACAGGTTGGGTGTAGTAAAGTTTCTCAGTGCCTTTGACTTAACATCAGGGTACTGCCAGATTGGTCTCACTAAAGGAGCCAAAGAAAAGTCAGCATTGTCAACCCCAGATGGGCATTACGAGTTTACTGCAATGCCATTTGGTTAAAGCATGCCCCTGCAATCTTCCATAGGCTGGTGAACAAAGTCCTGGCTGGGCTGGGGTCTTTTAATGCAGCATATCTTGCTGATAGTGTGGTCTACAGCTCCAGTTGGCAAGAACACCTGATCCACCTTGGAAAGTTACCTGAGGCTCTACAGAAAACAAGTCAGACCATCAAGGCCAGAAAGTGCAGATAGGACAGGGATCAGTTGCATACTTGGACCACCTTGAAAGTGGAGGCCAAGTTCAACCCTTACAGCCCAAGATCCGGACTATTCTGAACTGGGTGACCCAACAAACCAGACTCACATCAGGGCATTCCTTGGCTTGACTGGGTACTACAGGAAGTTTTTGGAGGAGTATGGTACTATTGTGGCACCCCACAAACAGAATAAGATGATGGACGGAGAACTGAAACTTTTCAGACACTCGCCTCCAGTCAATATTAGATCTGGGTTAAATCCATCATCATTACTTAGCTCATTTCACCACCCCAGTTCAGACCCAACCATAACCAAATCAGTCTTGACCCTGATCCTCATGGGAACAGTCCAGCCTGAAGTGCAAGGCCAGGTCCTCCCTGGACCAGAAACAAGCGTCCTGGGACCAGTTCCATCTCCTTGTGTTTGCACTATTGTGGCACCTCTAACAGAACTGACCTCCAAAAAACAATCAAAGAAAGTAAACTGACCAGTGAACTGTCACAAGGCTTTTGACACTCTGAAGGAAGCAATGTGCTAGGCACCCATTCTAAAAGCTCCAGAATATTCAAAGCAGTTCATTGTGCAGATTGATGCCTCTGAGCATGGCATAGAAGCAGTCCTAGCCCAAACCAGCGATGTCCAGGACCAGCCTGTTGCTTTTATTAGCAGAAGGTTACTCCCTTCATCATTGGCAATTCATTGGAGTGCCATTAAGAGGGAAAACTTTGCTGTGGTTTGGTCCCTGAAGAAACTGAGACCATACCTGTTTAGTTCTCACTTCCTTGTTCAAACCGACCACAGACCTCTCAGATGGCTGATGCAAATAAAAGGTGAAAACCCCAAACTCAGGGCATGTGTACTAAAGAGGGTCCCGGAGGCCTGCAGTGTGTATTATGCCACCCTAAGGAACCCACACACAAACCACATGCAGACTGCCATTGCAGGATGCATGAAATGGTGCAAACCACCCTGAAAACATGACACGGCACACTCATAGTGTGCCATGGCCATATACACTTCAGGTACTATATGAGGGTCACCCTTACAGCAGGCCTTAGAGCCCCAAGGCAGGGTGCGTTATATTACATGTAAAGGCACATCGGCATGAGCAGATGTGTCTCTGTAATGCCTAGTTTCATTGCTAGACATTGCAGGTAAGCAGGAAGCCATCTTGAGGACATGAACTGGGCACTGGCTACCCAGCTACATGATGACTTCCCTGACAATAATGGTGTTTTGTATCAAACACCCTGTCTTAATAAATCTATACTGATGCCAATATAGAATTTATCATGACATACACCCATAGGTCATCTTAGAGGTGCCCTTGAAACCCTACCAGTCACATAGTGTGCTGGCTGATTGGTATCTTCCAGCCTGCCACCACAGACGGGTCCTGACCCCCTGCAAGGGAGAGCCTATGCTCTCAGAGGTAAGAAACTATGCCTGCTCTGGCGCAAGATGTTCAGACCTCCTCCAGCATGATGGCTTGTGGTTTAGCATATCAAGACCAGAGGCTTTAAAGGCACTGTCGCCTTTGATAGGCTTCCCTCTGACCTAGGGAGCGCCACCCCCTGCCCTGGAGGCCATTTGGCACCAGAGCAGATGGTACATTAGATAGTCAGAAGGCCTCTCACCCTTACAGGCTAGGCTCACCCCTAAGGTGGGCCACTTGAAGTGGACAGCCGAAGAAGGGTTTCACCATCTTGGTTTTGGTGAAACTAAGAACTCTGGGTCAGGGTTATGCCCACTCCTCACAGGAAGTGGTCATATAGGGAGTGTAGACACCTATGCCCTGGGTACCTAGGGTACACTATACAGGGACCCACATGGGTGACCCAGTAACCAATCTGGTATGCACCTAAAGTGCATGGTATCAATTTAGAGAGAGAACAGCTGGGATGTGGGTCTGATTAGCAGGCCCACAACCACACTAAAGTCGAAAAACCAGAGAATCACAGCAAAAAGTGGGGGTGACCATAGGAAGCAGGCCCTACTCTCATACACAACCCCCCAAACGCAGGGACATTAAACTAACCTTGACCAGTTGAGTCTTCATGTTCTAAGTGGAAATATCTGGAGAGTCCACCTGCATTGGCATGGTTACTCCCAAGTCTATGTTCCACTGTAAAGTCCATACCCTGTAGGGAAATGGACCACCTGAGCAATTTGGGCATTTTCACCCTTCATCTGTTTTAGCCACAAGAGGGGCTTATGGTCTCTTTTAACTTTGAAGTGAGTACCAAACAAGTATGGACTCAGCTTCTTCAGGGTCCAAACCACAGCAAAGGTCTCCCTCTTAATAGCTGACCAACGTTTCTCTCTAGGGGTCAGCCTTCTGCTAATAAAAGCTACTGGCTGGTCTTGACCATCATTATTCAATTGTGATAGCACAGCCCCTACCCCCAACTCAGAAGCATCTGTTTGAACAATTAATTCTTTGGAGTAGTCTGGACTTTGCAGAATTGGTGCAGTGCACATGGCCTGCTTCAGGTTATCAAATGCCTTTTGCCAGCTGACTGTCCACTGAACTTTCTTAGGAATTTTCTTGGAAGTTAAGTCATTATGGGGTGTCACTATGGAACCATACCCCTTGACAAGTTTCCTGTAATACCCAGTCAGGCCCAAGAAAGCTCTGATCTGAGTCTGGGTGGTTGGAGCAGTCCAGTCCATTATGGTCTGGATCTTGCTCTGCAAAGGTTGAACCTGGCCTCCACCTACAAGTTGGCCCAAGTATACAACCTGACTCTGCCCTATCTGGCATTTGGTAGCCTTGATAGTTAGGCCTGACTTTTGCAGGGCCTCCAAAACATTCTTTAGGTGGATCAGGTGATCTTCCTAAGTGGAGCAAAAGACAGCAATATCATCAAGATAAGCTGCACAGTAGTCATTCAGACCTGAGAGGACTTGGCTCGCCAACCTTTGGAATGTGGCAGGTGCATTCTTCAAACCTATGGGCATCACTACAAATTGATAATGCCCACCAGGGCATCATCAGCTAGTCTGATCTGCCAGTAGCAAGCTGTCAGGTCAAATGTACTCAAAAACTTGGCAGATGCCAATCTGTCAATGAGTTCATCTGCCCTTGGTATTGGATGGTCATCTGTCCTAGTGACAGCATTGAGGCCTCTGTAATCGACGCAAAACCTCATCTCTCTCTTACCATCTTGGGTGTGAGGTTTAGGCACCAGGACTACTGGGCTACAACGCCAGCACCCTCATCGCACTCAACTACGGACGCACCACCAAGTGCTACAAGGCCACCCCCAAGCGCACCCACGGCCCCTTCACCTGCCAGAACTGCAACTTCTCCTGGAACAACGACGCAGAGACACCCACAGCAACGGAACCCAACCAACTGCGATGCATCCTGCTCAACACCCGCTCCGCACGCAAGCACGCCGTCGAGCTCTGGGACCTGCTCACCACCACTTCACCAGACGTCGCCTTCTTTATTTTTAAATTAAAATGTTATTGCAAAAAGAAACAAAAAGCAGAGCATAACCAGCAGTACAGTGATTCGTCAGCGTAAATGGCATCACATTGTAATTGAAGTGTGTATTACATAGATCAAGGCGGACTCAGTAGCAGGTCCCATCAAGGAATCAAACGAGATAACCCTGCATTTCACCACAACATGAAGACATCTACAATCAATAAAAACATTTGGGTACATTTATCGAGAGTTTTAAGGTCGAGGACCTGACCTCTCCATTGCCATATCTGCGGTAGGGGAACTGCAGATTTCACCCCTGAAAGCATTCCAACCGCCCCATTTCTTATCCCACTTTTTGGGGCATCCCCGGAGTTTGTAGACCGTTTTTTCTGCAAGCATTGCCCTGTCCATCTCCGCTATCCATCCCACCACCAGCGGACGATCTGGGGATCCCATTTCATGGCAATGGCACGTTTTCCAAGAAGGTATCCAAGGGCCAGCCATTGGCACTCTATCTCTGTGAGGTCAGTCGTCCCCCATATATTGAGAAGGCCCCCCTTAGCCGTCAGTGGAATCTGTTTGCCCAGTGCTGTAGCCATTTTTTCAGTCGCCTTAGTCCAGAGAGTCTGGATTTTGGGGAAGTCCCAAAGGATGTGGAAAAAGGTTCCAGTCAAACCGCAACCCCTCAGACAATGGTCAGTCGGGCGATTACCAAGTTTGGCCAATAGAGGACCTGCCATATATGCCCTGTGAAGGATTTTGAGTTGTATCCGTCGGAAGCGGTGACTAATTGCAGATTCCCGTGGGGTCATCAGTGCCGTTTGCCATTCTTCATCCTCTAGACTGTCGACCTCTCTTTCCCATTTCTCCCGCAGGGCCTGGAAGGAGTCAGGTAGATTATTACTAAGTTTGCGGTATGTACAGGAGACAGCTTTTTCAGGAGAGGTTCAGAGAGTAGCCGATCTTCTAGAGGCGATGCCTCCGGGAGGGAGGAGAGATCAGGAATTGTTGTGAGCATAGCATGTTTGATCTGTAGGTATCGGAAAGCCTCCCCCTGTGAGAGTGAGAGCCTCTTTTGTAGGTCAGAGAAGGTCATGAGTGTCCCCTTGTGTAGCAGGTCACCTATTGTTGAGATACCTATTGTGTCCCACTTGTCAAAGCCCAAGTGGAAGCACAGGGAGCCGAGGGCCTGAGAGGACCAGAGAGGAGTTGCCCTGGTGAATCTGTTGGCCCATCCCAGGCTCTTCGTGGCTTTATGCCAGATAGTCATCGTGTGGTGCATTGGACCTACGTAGCGGTTGCGGGTGGGTTTGCTGTAAAGTGCCCCCAGGAATCCCTCTGGACCGGTCTGGTACCGTTCCAGATGATAGCCCGGGTTAGCAGGAGACCCATGGATCCATGAATTTGTGGCTACCAACTGGGACGCCCAGTAATATAAAAGCATATCAGGCAGTGCGATGCCGCCATCATACCACCCCTTAGTTAGCTTGCGGAGCGCAATACGCGCGGCCTTCCCGTCCCATAATAATAGACGCAAGTCTCCCTCCAGCGTAGTAAAGAAGGAATCAGGAATAAGGAAGGGGCAATTTTGAAAGGCATAGAGGAAGCGCGGAAGTGCAAGCATTTTAAACAGGGTGGCTCTGCCGGGGAGGGACAAAGGCAGAGATCTCCAGTGGGAGATGTCGTCATGCAGTCGCTGTAGTGGGCCCTTCAAATTATGATAAAAAAAAGTTTTGGGTCAGGGGTGACAAAAATCCCGGGATATTTGAAGCCATCCAGCGCCAAGGGGATAGAATAGCCGCGTGGAAGCCTCGGAGGAGGGCCATGTAACATATAGAGAACCGATTTGGACCAGTTGATTGCATAGCCGGAATATTTACAGAAATTCGTGATTACATGAAAAAGGGCGTTAATGGACGACGCCGGAGAGGCCATATAGACCAAAATGTCATCCGCATATAGAGAGATCTTATCGACAGTATTGTCGTTCCACTTGAGACCTCAAATGGAAATGTCAGTATGGACCCAGTGTGCCAACGGTTCCAGAGTGAGAGCGAAAAGCAGGGGCGACAGGGGGTAACCCTGCCTGGTCCCTCTATATAATGGAAATATTCGGGAAGTGGGACCATTGACTCGTACCTGCCCCCACAGATGGGTATATAGCAGCCTTATCCACTGTATGAATTTAGGTCCAAAACCGTAGCGTGCGAGGACTTCAAAAAGATACGCCCATTCGATGGAATCGAAAGCCATCGAGGCGTCCAATGATAGGATCGCAGCCTCCTCCTCAATATATGGCATCCTAGCCAATACATTATTGACCCTGCGGATATTAAGGGCCGTATTGCGGTCCAGGAGAAATTCTGACTGGTCTACATGGATCAAAGAGGGAAGTACGGCTAGGAGCCGTGTCGCTAGGAGCTTGGCAAGTACCTTTGCTTCAGAGTTGATTAACAAGATAGGTCTGTAAGAACTACAGTCAGTGGGGGGTTTGTTTGGCTTACGAATGACCACTATCGAAGCCAGCCTTTGGTCAAGCGGTAAGGTGCCTAGTTCGTAACTTTCCACGACAGACGTCGCCTTCTTGACCGAGACCTGGATGAACAAAGGCTCCGCCCCAGACATCGCAGTGGCCATCCCCGACGAATACACAATATCGCGCAGAGACCGCACCAATGGAATGGGAGGAGACCTCGCCATCATCCATAAGAACCCCATCAAGGTCTCCACAAACACCGATGTCACCCTCACCACCACCCAACATATGCACTTCAAGATCAACACGGACCCCAAGACCACTCTCAGAGGCACCCTCGTCTACAGACCACCCGGCCCACATCCCCAATTCTGCAACTCCATCGCCGACTTCATCAGCACGCACACGCTGACCTCCACCAATTACATCCTGCTCGGCGACCTGAACTACCATCTAGAAAACAACAACAACAGCAATTCCTCCACCCTGGTCGACAACCTTGCCACCCTCGGACTGAAACAGATCGTCACAACCTCGACTCACATCGCCGGCCACATGCTCGATGCCATCTTCACCACCAGCCCCCAAGTCACCTTCAGCCACGCCTCCGAGCTCACCTGGACCGACCACCACTGCGTCCACTTCACCCTCCAGAAACCCGTCACCCACCACAGCACTCCACAGATCCCCCGCCGCCGCTGGGACAAAGTCACCAAGGAGCGACTGGAAACTCACCTCTCACTCAAACCACCAACCAGCCCCACTGTCGGGGTCAGTGGGTGAGCCGAGGAGGGTGCGGGCCCCCTCCTCGGCCCTCAGGCTCTGGATGGAGGACTGCGCCAACTCCATAGCACCTATGAAACAACCCACCGACAGAGACACCAGCCAGAGAGCCAGCTGGTTCACCCCAGAGCTCCTAGCCTCCAAGCGCACCTGCCGGAAACTCGAGGTCATCTGGCTCAATGACAGAACTCCCGCCAACCGCACAGCCCACAAAGACGCCATCCGCAACTACCACCACCTCATCAGGACCACCAAAAGAGCCTCATTCAAAGACCGCCTCGACAACAACGCCCACAACAGCAAAGAGCTATTCAATATCATGAAATAACTCTCCACTCCTAGCTCCTGCACCAACGACATCCTGCCATCTCAAGCCCTGTGCGACACCCTCGCGGCCTTCTTCCACCGCAAGATCACCGACATCCACAACAGCTTCAACCCCCGGACGCACCCTACGGACCCCGCCACGATGAACCCCCCCAAGACCCACCGACCACGACCCTCTGACCACTTGGACCAACGTGAGCACCAAAGACATAACTAAGACCATGAGCACCATCCACTCAGGCTCCCCGTCGGACCCTCTCCCCCACCACATCGCCAACAAAGCCGACAGCCTCATCACACCCCATCTGCGTAACATCATCAACCTCTCCTTCGAAACAGCGACCTTCCCGGAGAGTTGGAAGCACGCCGAGATCAACGCCCTCCTGAAGAAACCCAAGGGTGACCCGAGCGACCTCAAGAACTTCCGGCCCATCTCCCTGCTTCTGTTCCCAGCTAAAGTCATGGAAAAGATCGTAAACACCCAGCTCACTGGCTACCTAGAAGACAACAGCATCCTGGACCCCTCCCAGTCAGGCTTCCGCAGCAATCACAGTGCCAAGACCGCCCTCATCGCCGCCACAGACGACATCAGAATCCTACTCGACAACAGCGAGACAGCGGCCCTCATCCTCCTGGACCTCTCTGCCGCCTTCGACACCGTCTGCCACTACACACTACGCACACGCCTCTACGGCGCAGGAATTCGAGACAAGGCCCTGGACTGGACCACCTCCTTCCTCACCGACAGAACCCAGAGAGTCCTCCTCCCCCCGTTCCATTCCGGAACCACCAAAACCATCGGTGGCGTCCCCCAGGGATCCTCCCTCAGCCCGACGCTGTTCAACGTCTACATGGCCCCCCTCGCTCGCATCGCCAGACTACACGACCTCAACATGATCTCCTACGCCGACGACACCCAGCTGATCTTCTCCCTCACCAAGGACCCCCTCACCGCCAAAGCCAACCTACACCAGGGCATGAAGGCCATCGCCGATTGGATGGAGGCAAGCAGGCTCAAGCTGAATACGGACAAGACAGAGATCCTCATCCTCGGGCCCAACCCCTCAGCGTGGGACGACTCCTGGTGGCCAGCATCACTGGGAACCCCCCCGGCACCAACCAACCACGCACGTAACCTAGGAGTCATCCTCGACTCCAAGCTCAGCATGACCAACCAAGTCAACCCAGTCTCCTCCTCCTGCTTCCTCAAGATCTACAGATGGATCCCGACGGACACACGGAAAACCGTCACCCATGCTCTCGTCAGCAGCCGACTTGACTACGGAAACGCCCTCTACGCCGGAGCCCCGTCCAAGCTCATCAACAGACTCCAAAGAATACAGAACGCCTCAGCACGCCTAATCCTTGAAGTCCTGCGCATGGACCAAATCACCCCGCACCTGAGAGACCTACACTGGCTCCCCGTCGACAAAAGAATCACATTCAAACTTATGATCCACGCACACAAAGCACTCCACAAGACCGGCCCTGCCTATCTCAACAAAAGACTCGCCTTCCACGTACCCAACAGGAAACTCCGTTCCGCCGACCTGTCCCTGGCCGCCATCCCGCGCATTAACAGAACCACTTCCGGGGGCAGATCCTTCTCCCACCACGCCGCCAAGTCCTGGAATGACCTCCCCCTCCACCTACGACAGACCACAGACCTCCCGGCCTTCAGAAGACTGCTCAAGACCTGGCTCTTCGACCACTAGCTGCAGCTGCCCCCCTCCACCCCTCCCCCAGCGCCTTGAGACCCTAGCGGGTAAGTAGTGCGCTTTACAAATCCCCTGATTGATTGATTGATTGATTGACTGGCCCAAGGGCTCTCTGAGGGCTCAATGACTCCCAAATCCAACATCTTTTGGACCTCTGTCCTGATACAGTCCCTGAGATGATCAGGTTGCCTGTAAATCTTACTTTTAACAGGCAGACTGTCCCCAGTGTCCACTTCATGAGTGCACCAGGTATTCTGACTTGGAGTCAGAGAAAACATATGTCTGTAGGACTGTAGAACTTTCCTGCAGTCCTGTTGCTGTTGGTCAGTAAGGTTGCCTGCCAAGGCTACACCATCAACTGAACCATCATCAGGGTTCTGAGAGAGCAGGTCTGGGAGAGGGTCACTCTCTTCCTCCTGTCCCTCATCTGTAGCCATGAGCAAGCCCATGTCTGCCCTGTCAACATATGATTTCAGTCTGTTGACATGAAGCACCCTGTGGGGTCTCCTGGGAGTTCCAAGGTCAACCAAATAGGTGATTTCTCCCTTCTGCTCAACAATAGTGTGGGGTCCACTCCACTTGCCTTGGAGAGCTGCTGGGACCACAGGCTCCAACACCCACACTTTCTGTTCTGGCTGGTAGACAGTCAGCACAGCCTTTTGGTCATGCCAGGCCTTTTGCAATTCCTCACTAGCCTCAAGGTTTTTAGATGCCTTTTCATGTACTCGGCCATCCTGGAGCGGAGACCAAGTAGATAATCCACAATGTCCTGTTTGGGAGGTTTGAGAGGTAACTCCCATCCCTCCTTCACCAGACACAGGGGTCCTCTTACAGGATGCCCAAACAGAAGTTCAAAAGGGCTGTAGTCAACCCCCTTCTGTGGGACCTCTCTGTAAGCAAACAAAAGGCAGGGCAGCAGGATGTCCTATCTCCGCCTGAGCTTTTCAGGGAGACCTTTAATCATGCCCTTGAAGGTCTTGTTGAAACTCTCAACTAGACCATTGCACTGTGGATGATAGGGTGTGGTGAACTTGTAGTTCACTCCACACTCCTTCCACATTGCAGTCAGGTATCCAGACATAAAGTTTGCACCTCTGTCTGAGACAACCTCCTTCAGAAAATCCACTCTTGAGAAAACTCCCAGGAGGGCTCTTGCCACAACAGGTGCTGTTGTGGCCCATAGGGGAATAGCTTCTGGGTATCTGGTGGCATCATCCACTACCACCAGAATAAATCTGTGCCCAGAGGCTTTTTGGGGATCCATTGGTCCAACAGTGTTAATCCCTACACGTTCAAAGGGAACCCCCACCACAGGTAGTGGTATTAGGGGGGCCTTTGTGGTGCCACCTGATTTGCCACTGGCTTGGCAGGTGACACAGGTGCGACAAAACTCCTTGGTATCCTCTGACATATGAGGCCAGTGAAAGTGAGGGACAAGCCTGTCCCAAGTCTTGTTCTGGCCAAGATGTCCTGCAAGGGGAATATCATGGGTTAGTGTGAGAAGGAAGCCCCTGGATGCCAAAGGTATGAACCTCCTGGAAGCTCCAGGCTTGGGGTCTCTAGCCTCTGAATACAGGAGCCCATCATCCCAATAGACTTTGTGGGCCCCATTAGCATTCCCAGCAGCCTCTGCAGCAGCTTGCTGTCTGAGGGGTTCAAGAGAAGGGCCGTCTAACTGCGCCTGCCTCAGATATGCCCTGGAGGGTCCCCCTGTCCCAAGAAAATCAACCTGATCAGGCTCAAGCTCTTCTAGGACAGTTTCCTCCTGGGTCTCACAATCAGCTTCCTGTGAAGTCTGACCCTCTTGCTGAGGCAAGGGGGAAGGCACTGCCTTAACCCTACTGCTTCTTCTCCTGGTAGGCAACTGGTCCATTGTTCCAGAATCCAGTGCCAGTTCAGTGTTGCTATTTCTGACACGTGACCTAGTCACAGCAAGGGGAAAGTAGGGGGTGCACAGCCTGGTTGGATGAGGAGGATCTTGTAGTTTTTAAAGGATGGGTGCACTCGCAGGTGGCGTTTCCGTCAAACGCCTATAAGTATATGAAGCAAGTAGTGTACGCATAGACATGCGTGTACATCCCTGAATGAGGCACTCCGGGGTGGGTCAAAGAATTGATTCCAAAGTTCTTAGAATAATACTTTTATTCTTTGATGATTGTCATGAGAAGTTTCTTGGTGATATTAACATCATATCATATCAGCAAAGTTCAAAATTAAATCAACACATTGATGGTTGAACGAGAACTCCGATGCATTCAGCCGAGTGGGTGGAGAGTGGCGGGGTTTAAGAGAAAAAATAGGATGGAAAAGGGAGGCCATGTTGTCTAACATGGCCACCCTTTTCCATCCTTTTTACACATCTCGTGAGTCCTCTTTCTATCTTCACACCCACATATGTATCCTTCCCACACGTCACTGGGTACACCTACTCGGAACATCAACACACGCCGACCGAACCTAGCGCAAGCGTGCGCTTTCACTCAGAAGTAAGTTCTTCTTTCACCGAGCAGGCCTCCATTCCGGGACCGCCTCACTTAGTATCAGGTTAATGTTCGTTATTATTTTTTCTCTTAAACCCCGCCACTCTCCACCCACTCGGCTGAGCTTCCTATCACACTCCCGCACTACCCCTGACCTTTGTCTTCGTTTTATCCATTCACTTAGTTCACTACGCGTTTCACCGTTACACCCCATATTTCTCGCTAGGCACCCTACTTTTCACCATTGCTGTTTGGCACGTAATATACCACTTCTTTGGTTATCACACTATTCTCGCCGTTTACCCTGACGCAGGCTCGTCTCTTCTTTTCAGCTCTCCTTGACAAAGGGCTTCCCGCCCGAAATGCATCGGAGTTCTCGTTCAACCATCAATGTGTTGATTTAATTTTGAACTTTGCTGATATGATATGATGTTAATATCACCAATAAACTTCTCATGACAATCATCAAAGAATAAAAGTATTATTCTAAGAACTTTGGAATCAATTCTTTGACCCACCCCGGAGTGCCTCATTCAGGGATGTACACGCATGTCTATGCGTACACTACTTACTAGTCACAGCAAGGACATGTGCTGATCTCCCTAACATTTCTTCATGGGTCCTATACTCCACTTCAGCCCAAGCTGAAGTCTCCAGGTCATTTCCAAGCAAGCATTCTACAGGGAGGTCTGAGCTAACCACAACCTTTTTGAGGCCAGTAACCCCTTCCCCAGGAGAAATTAACAATTGTCATACTGTTAGTGGTAGTGACATTGCTAGCATTGGTCACTAGGTAATTTTCACCCAGTTTGATCTGTCCAGGGTCCACAAAGCCAAGCGTCACCATTGTGACACTAGCACACGTGTCCTTGTAGGCCTGAGCCACTTTGTCATTAATTAAAGGAGTTTGCCTGTACTTGACCAAGTTATTGGGACTCACAGTAGAGGACATAATTATGTCCCCATCATGGATCAAAACAGCTTGAGTTGGTATTCTGACTAGGCCAGAATCCATTTCAGTTCCCAGGGTTAACCCTACTACACCCTTCTGTTGAGAACCACCACTTGGAGCTGAACTAGGGGGAACAGTTGCCTTAGGGGCAATGGTGGCTGGAGCTGTCTCCTTTTAGGCACAATCACTGGTCCAGTGAGTATTTACTTTACAAATCTTGCACCAAGGTTTCTTTGGGCCTTCTTTCTTTTTAGATTGTTGTGAACCCCCACCATTAGAAGCTTTTTGGGGACCTTGAGAAGACTTCTGGTCTTTTGCTTTCTCCCCACCCTTTTGGTCTTGCTTCTTCTGATCACCACCTTGGTTCTGTACCTTCTACTTCACCCTGGTTCTGACCCATTTGTCTGCCTTCTTTCCCAATTCTTGGGGAGAGGCCAGATCAGAGTCAACCAGGTGCTGATGCAATAACTGGTTCTGACAGTTGTTAACAATTTGTTCTCTCATAATCAAATTATACAATTCTGTATAGTCATTGACCTACTGCCCAGTAACCAGCCCTCCAGAGCCTTAGTTGCACAATCTACAAAATCAGTCCAGTCCTGAGACTGTGTCTTTTGGGTATCCCTAAACAGCAACCTGTACTGCTCAGTGGTTAGGCCAAAACCATCTATCAGAGCACTCTTCAGGACATAGTCATTGTCAGCATCCTGTTCACTAACTGTCAGGAGCTTATCTCTGCCTTTATCTGAAAAGGAGAGCCACACGATTGCTGCCCACTGACTCTGGGGTACCTGCTGTACTTTGCAAGCCCTCTCCAAAGCAGTTATCCATTTGTGGATCTCATCCCCAATCTGATAGGGAGAGACAATCTTGTTCAGGTTTCTATGGTCATGAGACCTTTCCCTATCTCTAGGAATTCTGCTGCCACCAGTGGATTCTAGCCCACACAATTTCTTCTCTCTCTCTCTCTCAAGAGCTAGGGTGTCTTTTGCAAGGGCAACTTCTTGCCTCTTGATCCTAAGCTTGGCTTCTCTCATCCTAGTCAAGTCAAGTCAAGTCAATAAATTTATATAGCGCACTACATACCCAGAGGGTCTCAAGGCGCTTGAGGAAGGGTGGGGAATTACTTGTCGAATAACCAGGTTCTAAGTTGCTTTCTGAAGGCTAGGTGGTTTTGAGTAAGGCGGAGGTGAATGGGAAGGGAGTTCCAGGTTTTAGCCGCTAAATAGGAGAAGGATCTTCCTCCCATGGTGGTTTTGTTGATGCGTGGAACAGCAGCGAGTGCCTGGTTGGAAGAGCGTAATTGGCGGGAGGGGGTGTAGAAGGATAGTCGCGTGTTGAGGCACTCGGGTCCAAGTTCGTAGAGTGCTTTGTGTGCGTGGGTGAGGAGGCGGAACGTTATCCTCTGATTGACGTGGAGCCAGTGGAGGTCTTTCAGGTGACCGGAAATGTGGTCTCTACGCGGGATGTCTAGTATGAGTCTGGCTGAGGCGTTTTGGATGCGTTGGAGTTTTTTCTGAAGTTTTGCGGTGGTACCGGCGTAAAGGGTGTTTCCGTAGTCCAGGCGGCTGGTGACCAGTGCGTGGGTGACCATTTTTCTGGTTTCGGAGGGGATCCAGCGAAATGTTTTTTTGAGCATGCGGAGAATGTTGAAGCAAGAAGATGAACGGCGTTGACTTGTCTGGTCATCGAGAGTGAGGAGTCCAGGATGACGCCCAGGTTCCGTGCGTGGTCTGTTGGGATGGGTGCTTTTCCTAGGGCCATTGGCCACCAGGAGTCGTCCCATGCGGAAGGGGAAGTACCTAAGATGAGGACTTCTGTTTTGTCTGAGTTCAGTTTAAGACGGCTGTGCTTCATCCACTCGGCTACTTCTTTCATTCCTTCGTGTAGGTTGGTTTTGGCGGTGTTCGGGTCTTTGGTGAGTGAGAGGATTAGTTGAGTGTCATCAGCGTAGGAGATGATGTTGAGGTTGTGTTGGCGTGCGATGCTCGCGAGGGGACTCATGTATACGTTGAAGAGGGTGGGGCTGAGTGAAGATCCTTGTGGTACGCCGCAGATGACTTTGGTGGCTTTTGACTTAAACGGTGGGAGGCGGACTCTCTGAGTTCTTCCGGCAAGGAACGAGGTGATCCAGTCCAGTGCTTTTCCTTGTATTCCGACGTTATTGAGGCGTTGTATAAGGGTGCTGTGACAGACTGTGTCGAAGGCTGCAGAGAGGTCAAGGAGGATGAGGGCGACTGTGTCTCCGTTGTCCAGTAGTGTTCGAATGTCATCTGTTGCTGCGATGAGAGCGGTTTCGGTGCTGTGTTTGGTTCGGAAGCCGGACTGTGAGGAGTCGAGGGATTTGTTTGTTTCGAGGAAGGCGGCAAGCTGGTTGTTGACGGCTTTCTCGATGACTTTGGCCGGGAATGGTAGGAGCGAGATGGGGCGGTAGTTTTTGAGTTCGGTGGGGCCGGCTGTGGGTTTTTTCAGAAGTGCGCTGAGTTCGGCGTGTTTCCAGCTTTCCGGGAAGGTGGCGGAGTTGAGGGAGCAGTTGATGACGTCTCGGAGGTGAGGTGCGATGATGGAGTCTGCTTTGTTGAAGATGTGGTGGGGACATGGATCTGTGGGAGATCCTGAGTGGATGGAGTTCATCAGGCGAATGGTGTCCTCAGTGGAGATTGGGTTCCAGTCAGAAAGGGTGTTCGAGGGGGGTTTGCCTTTGGGGGTAGGTTGGGAGGGTTGGTCTTCGGGATGGTTGTTGAAGCTGTTATGGATGTCGGCGATTTTGTCGTGGAAGAATGAAGCTAGGGAGTCGCAAAGGATTTGAGAGGGAGTGATGTCGTTGGAGTTGGCGGTGGGGTTGGTAAACTCTTTGACGATGTTGAATAGTTCCTTGCTGTTGTGGGCGTTGTTGTCTAGTCGGTCTTTGAGTGCGGATTTCTTGGCTGTCCGGATCAATTGGTGGTGTCTGCGGGTGGCTTTTTTGAAGGCGTCTCTGGTGATGGAGTTAGAGTCTTTTTTCCAGGCTTTTTCCAAGGAGCGACAGAGTTTCTTGGAGCTCTTGAGGTCATCGTTGAACCAGGGGGCGTTTTTACTGCCTATCTTGATTTGACGTTTTTTCAGGGGAGCTAGGTTGTCGGCACTGTGGGTTAGCCATTGAGTGAGGTTACTGGCTGCTTGGTTAGGGTTCGACGAATAGGCAGGGGTGTTTTGGAGAAGCGATGTGGAGATCTGGTCGATGGAGATTTTGTTCCAATTTCTTCGCAGAGTAGGTTGAGGGTGGATGTGGATTGTGGTCTTTTTGTAGTTAAAGTGAACGCAGCTGTGGTCCGTCCAGTGGAGGGCTGTGGTGTGATTGAAGGAGATGTGCTTGCTGGAGGTGAAGATAGGGTCGAGTGTGTGTCCTGCGTAGTGGGTGGGGGCGTTTACTAGTTGTTTGAGTCCGAGGTTGGCTAGATTGTCCAGAAGGGTGGTGGTGTTGCTGTCGTTGCTCTTTTCCAGGTGAAAATTGAAGTCTCCCAGTAGAATGTAGTCCTCGGAGGGGAGGGCGTGTGGGGTGATGAAGTCAGTGATGTCTTCACTGAATTGTGTACGGGGTCCTGGAGGCCTGTAGAGGAGGGTGCCTCTGAGCGTTGTGTTGGGGTCGGTGTGGATCTGGAAGTGAAGGTGTTCGGCGATAGTGAAGTTGGCGTCGGAGTTGGTTGAGATGCGGATGGAGTTCTTATGGACGATGGCGATGCCTCCTCCTGTTTGGATGGGGCGGTCTTTTCGGATGATCTTGTAGCCGTCCGGGATGGCTATGGTGATGTCTGGAGCAGATGAGGCGTTCATCCATGTTTCTGTTAGGAAGGCGACATCCGGAGAAATGGTGTCTAGTAGATTCCAAAGGTCGATGGCGTGTCTGTGGACCGAGCGGGTGTTGAGCAGGATGCATTTTAGGTGGTTAGTGTCGGATGTCCGTTTGGTGTTTGTCGGTTTGGTGTGGCTCTTGGTGCAGTCAAACTTGCAGGAGTAGCATGTGAAGGGTCCATGGGTGTGTCCCGGTGTGGCTTGGTGGCAGTTTGGTGGCCGGCCGGGGTTGAGGGCAGTGAGGGTGGCGGCGTCAAACGTTATGCGGACGGGGTGGGTTTTGCGAGGACCAGGGGGTCTGGCGCTGGTCCTAGCTTTGTGCTCTCTTCTCTGGGGGAAAGACATCCTCCTCAGAGCAGAGGCACTAGACCCTACTGAGGAATCAGAATAATCAGAACCACTAGACAGTGATCTGGGCCTTCTGTTTCCACTGTTAGGCCTATTTGGAAGGTTAGAGGGGGCCTACCATGGCCCTCTCCACCTTCAGACAGTCCTGTGTTGCCCAGGTCAGTTTCATCAACTGCATCCTCGTCATCATCCTCATCAGAGACCAATGGATAATTTCCAGTGGTATTTTCCTCTGTTGAGAGATGGCCCCCCTGTCTACCTCCTTGGTTACCTGGGTCTGATGCATTCTCTACATCATGAGCCACTAAGATATCTACCGGGTGGTTAAAGGTTGGACTCTGTCCTTGTCTCAACTTTCTGATTGCACACAGGCTTCTCAGTTCATGAAAAGTAAATGAGTTATACTTAGAAGGCACCCTCTGGGTTTCTTCTTCTAGGGCCTGCTTCCAAGGACATTTTCTAGTGAGGTGTGGTGTGTGCACCTACCTACACTAAATGGTTTCCTACTAGAACCTTTCTAGGAGTTTCAGTCAGGGTGTGCTAAGCCCTTACCACCTACAACTACTAAGTTCAGTAGAACTTATGTATTTAAGACTTGATTTATATGTACATACAGGTACCTTGATATGATCTTTTAGATGATATTTACAAGATTATTTGGTCAAACAAATTGCAAGCTCTTATCCCAACCGCTGCACACCAATGTGAGAAGTTAGCCTGGCATATGATGTCCACTAGTTCTAGTGGGCACCTTGCACCAGTCTAATCGACCCTTATTGATGGTGGTTGTAAAGTCAACCTTATAGAAAGCTATCCTAGTGGTAGCATGAACCTGCAGTCTTCAGGCTAAGACTTCAGTAGGCGAGTTAAGCAAGTTGTTTTACCATATATAATCCCTTGAATACCAAATGAAAGGACACCACACAATGTATATATCAAATATATATATGTAGTTAATCTAAACACAACCCCTCTGCACTCTTTATGAGGTCAGAGGTAAAAATACAATACAAGTCACACAGTTAATATACGATAAGTTGCACAGTATACGTTATGCCCTAGGGGCCTCACAAACCATATACTAAGAAAGTGGTATAAGTACCACGTGAGAGTTAGAAAGCAGGCCTACGGCCTGTAGAATCGCTGGGGCTACACTAAACAACCAAAAGTTAGGAAGTAGGAGACCCACGGGAGCCGCGTGCAGTGTCGAAACACAGGCGCGGATTCCTATTGACTTTCTATGGAGTTCGTAAAAGTTCGAAAGTTACAGTTTAAGGACACTTCCGGATGGACTAGGATGGAACCCTTTTAAACTAGGACACTTCCAGAGTCAAGACCCACAGGAGCATCAGAGTACTTGTGTTACCTCACCCAGGGAAGCCGGGTGCATAGGTGCCTTTTCGTGTCTGGTTTTGTCGTCGTTTTCTAAGGAGAGCTGCAAAGAAGTGCTGCAGGCGACCAGAGGAAAAGTGTCCGGGTGGATCCAAGGGTGGATCAGAGATGTGAAGAACCTGAAAGCAGAGGGGACAGAGTCTGGGTCACTAGCCAGTGACCAGGAAGGTACCAGGAAGGAACCAGGCGATGTCGGGTGCTTGAAGGTGAAGAAGGTGAGTTTGTCTCTTCAGCCACGAGGTCCAGGAGGCATCGACGATGACCAGGAGCTGAATTTGAGCTGTCCCACAATGGATCTAGATGACTGCAGCATCCGTATCCGGATTGGACCCAACAAGCCTTGGCAACCACAACCCACGCAGGATGTCAAGATTGGCTCTGTTGCAGACCAGCTAGGTCTGTGGCACTTCTCCTTTTTAGGGAAGCTGGAGCACACATAGAGCAACCGGGATTGCAAGTTAGATTTAAGATGGCATCTTCAGGGGGCTCACTAGCCAACAGGCAAGGAACTGGGAAGACGCGTCAAGCACAAATGTAAAGGCGGGGCTCACGGGACACTCGCGGAGTGTGGGCCTGAGCTTCAGTTCAAATGATGCTGCAGGCTGCGGCTTCTCGTATCCCAATGCACAACTTACTGAGGCTTCAGGAAAGGAGTGCAGGTAGAAAAATGCAGGATGTCCAAGATGTCCGGTCCCACATCCCTCGTGTCCGCCACGGGTCTCAGCTTTGCTGTGGATGTGGGTCAGGGTCAGAGAAGTCTGAAAGTCTAGTTCTTGAGTCGCAGAGTCTTCGGGTTCCGACAGGAGCCTTGAAACTGCAGACTGGCCTGTTTGCACAGTGTGGTCACTCCTTGACCCCAAGGGAGATGTCTTCCATCTTCCAGTCAGAATGGAATGTCGAAGGTCCAAGATATGTCTTACAAACATTCGGCCAGGATAATCTAAAGTCCCAGGGACACAGCTCCTATACTTATACTGAGGGTGGGGGCTGGATTCCCTGACTAGGTCCCTCCTATGGGTGGACCTGAGAAGGGGGTGGTTACACCCCTTTCTCTTTGTCCAGTTTCGTGCTAGAGCTGGGGCTGGAGGGCCCCAGCCACTGGTTTGAACTGGGCTATGCATGGAGGACCTTGTGTGCCCCAGGCATTGTCTAGATGCCTTCACTGAATGCAGCCCTCCCAATCCCCAATACACAAAACCCCTGTCTGGAGAGGTGCTGGCACCTCCCTCTACAGGTAACCTATCGTCCAGGCTGCCCTTGCTGGAGTTTCCCCCAGCAACAGGAGGTCAGACTCGTGTCTGTGGCAGCAGCATCCATTTTGTGATGCTGAGGCTCTGTTTAACTTTAACCGGGTAAAGCAGTAACTTACATGTCTTTTCCCTCTAGAAGGGTGGAATGCTAACCCCGCCACCAGAATTGGCGGGGGGGGGGGGGAGGGGTAGTATTCCAAAGTGTTTGACACCTTACACAACATGTTTTGATAAAGCCAAACCAAAGTTAGCATTAAGCGCAAGGATTATAATGCACTTAAGAGTATATGGTATGGCTATATCATAGAACATCTATAAGGAGATGGTTTTGAAAGCTGCAGAGGGGCTCAGCTCATGCTAGGGCACCCTCTCACATAAAACCAAGCACTCTGCCTTCAGGATTGTCGAGGCCTACCATAGGAGTGGCTTATAGGTGTATATGTGTCTATATGTAAAGGTAGATATAGGTATACTATATCTAAGTAAGGGGTGATTACACCACCTTACCCAGGCTGTGTGAAGAGACCTGTGGTGTCAGTTTGGAAGGCAAACCAGGGGTGGCACAACACATGCTGCAGCCCCTGGTAGGCCTTGGGTACACCTATGCCCTGGGTACCTAGGGTACACTATACAGGGGCTCACAAGGGTGACCCAGTAAACAATCTGGTATGCACCTAAAGTGCATGGTATCAATTTAGAGAGAGAACAGCTGGGCTGTGGGTCTGATTAGCAGGCCCACAGCCACACTAAAGTCGAAAAACCAGAAAATCACAGCAAAAAGTGGAGGTGACCATAGGAAGCAGACCCTACTCTCCTACACACTATGTAACAAATGCATATATATAAGGCCCCTGTCCTGTGTACTCCTTAGACTGTCTCCTACAGTGGCCTGAGGGTACCGTATGACGCAGTCTCCCTCATGTGAGGTTAATAAATGCATTGTTTTTATATTACAGCTTCCGTGCCAATTTCTTCTTTGTTGGTTTAAAGAACCAGGTGTATCAGTGAACCCCTTAGAAGGTTTTTATTTCTTCATGCTGTGTTGGTACCATCAGCCTGTGGGCAATGATGGTCAGGATACGGAGGATGGTTGTCCTTTTGAGCCTGTAGTGGTCAATGACATCCTCTGGTGTTAAGTCTGTGAGACTGGTGCGTTTTCTGAAGGTCTGCTGTCTTTGTCTGCGATGCCTCTGTGGTAGTCCGGGGGGGAAGGTGGAGGTTGTAGGGAGGGGGCGGGCCTGGGGGTGGTGGCGGTGGGTGTTGTGGCCCTCTTGGGGCTCCGAGCTGCATGATCAGTAGCTCCATGGCATCTGTTGTTCTTCATGTGTGGCTCTGGGCTGGCTCTCTTTTATGGTTTGCGTCTTTTCTATCCGATCGTTCCTTTCAGATCCACGCCCCTCCATATCTGTCCAGTACTCACCCACTCAACTGTGGTGTCCCCCAAGGCTCTGCTCTAAGCCCCACGTTGTTTAATGTGTACATCCGCCCTCTTGCCCTTTTGGCTACAGCCCGGAAGATTAACATGATATAATTTGATAGCAATTGATTTTCACTTTCACTAATAACCCATCCCAAGACCAACAATAATTCCGTGAAGATGTCCTGGCCATCTCAGATTGGAAGGCAGATAACTATCTTCAACTTAATTCCTCAAAAACGGAGATGCTTCTGGTAGGCCGGGATTCCCATAAATTGGACTATCAGTGGTGACCTGCGGCACTGGGCCCTCCTCCCCAACGGAAAAGAGCAGTTAAGAATCTGGGGGTCCTGATGCACAATTCCCTCTCCTTCGAGCTCCATGCCAAAAAAGTGGCAGGCACTTGCTTTGGCCACCTACGTGGTCTCAAACCCATTCTGGGATTTTTCGACACTTCCACCCGACAAGTGATTATCCAATCAGTGGTTCTGTCAAGTCTCAACTACTGCAACAGGCTGCTACTGGGCGTTATTAAAACTGAGATGAAGAGACTCCAAAGGGTGCAGAATGCAGCTGCCCGCATTCTTTTTGCCCTCCCTAAGCACTGTCACACCTCCCATCTCCTGCACCGTCTACATTGGCTGCCTATCGAACAGAGAATTCAGTTTAAAACTCTCTGTGTCACCCATAAGATCTTACATGGCCAGGGCCCCCAGATCCAGCAGGGGCTCTGTACATTTTCAGTCCCAACGCGAGCACTGTGGGTTTTTCGGCGCTTCCACACGACAAGTGATTATTCAATCAGTGGTTCTGTCACGTCTCGACTACTGCAACAGGCTGCTACTGGGCTTTAATAAAACTTTCACCAAGAGACTCCAAAGGGTACGGAAATAAGCCGCCCGCATTCTTTTTGCCCTCCCTAAGCGCTGTCACACCTCCCATCTCCTGCACCGTCTACATTGGATGCCTATCAAACAGAGAATTCAGTTTAAAACTCTCTGTGCCACCCTGGCCAGATCTTACATGGCCAGGGCCCCCAGATACTGCAGGGGCTCTGTACATTTTATGTCCCAACGCGAGTACTGCGCACCACAGACCTATATCTGGCCTGCACCCCTAGGGTGCGCAGCAGCAGAGCGGGATGGCGCTCCTTTAGGTCTCTGGCCCCTGCCCTATGGAACTCTCTTCCACTCATGGCACGCAGCACACAAGATCACTGGGCATTTCGAAAATAGATTAAATGCTCCAGTTTGGTGTTTGCAAACATTAACATGTTTTTTCTTTGTAGTAATCATTTTTTAGGAGCCTGAAATGCGTGTAAAACTTCTGAAATGTGACTAAAAAAGGATACCATTCAGCATTTACAAGAGGTGTTTTCTAAGCATCCCTTTCAAATACTGAATCGGGATCTAATGTCTGACTGTTTTGCAACCAAAATCCAGTCGCAAAGCATAAATATTTTACCAATACCTCAAAAGAGGTTCTAATACAGTTGCAAAAGGGAAGTGGTCCCCTGGACACCCCTTCCCCTTTGTGAGTGGAATAAAAAAAGTTTGTTCAAAACTAGGTAGTGGCCGGGTGGACCACTACAAACTCTTAAACAAATGTTAGAATTGGGGGTCTCTGGTTGGCACAGGTATGCACTTGTGACAAACAGGGACCCTCTCCTCTAGTCAGGGCAAGGGAACTACCCCTTAAGAATAACCCCTGCTCACCCTCTAGGTTGCGTGGCGCGAGCAGTCAAGGCTAATCCTCAGGGCGCATTAGTTAAGCATTTATAATCACACACAATAAATAACACTGACCCCCCCACAAATGGACACCAGGCTTTATTTATATAAAAATACGTATACTTTATGTAAAAGATAGTAGCTTTGCAGACTTATCACAAGACCTTAAATAACATTAAATTAGGATGCACAGAATACTTTTCACCAACTTGAAATATACACTTTCTTTGGATATCAATAATTCAGTTCAGGTGTTTTTAAAACAAGGTTCTTTCAGCCAAGCGTCTGTGTGTCAAGAAGAACAGGTTAAAAAACTGTACTCGATGGCAAGGGGAACAGGATTCTCGACTAAAAGATACTTGGCTTTAAGGCGCTGTTCTGTGCGCTTCGTGTTACTGGGGCACCAGCAGATTACCAGGCCCTGCAAGGGGTTAACAGCCAGCAACAGATTTCCCGAGGGGCGGACCTTCAAGTCCGCAACGTGCGCCCTCAAGCACACACTTTACAGTACCTTGGTAGGGGTTGCCGCGGACAAATGCGGGGAACAGCGGTAGACCGGGACAGGGCTCAGCAGGGCGCCTGAGGTGGGTCTGGCTCGTGGCAGCGTCAAGACGTGCGGCGCTGGAACGGGGCCTCCGAGGGGCTCTGCGGGATGTCAGGGGTGCTGTCTGTGTCCGGGCGTAGGCGTCCCTTCGACGCGAAGCTTCCGGGGAAATCCTTCGGTGGAAATGCCACAAAGAGCGGCCCATACTCGTAGTACAGGGCAGCTCCTTTGGAAGTGGCGCAGCCTCGTGGGTTTCTCCCGGTGCAGTGCAGTACTCCTTTGCTGTACGCACTGTACCGGCTGGGGAGGCACAGTCCAGAGACAGGAGTGAGCAGGCAAGAGGGGAGGTGGCGCAGCGGCACCCAGCAGCGGGTACAACTTGCACCGGCAGGTCAGCTGGTGCGGCGCGGCCTCAGTGGCAAGGTAAGGTGCGGAGCAAACATTCAAGGGCACGCACCTTACGATCTGTTCACTCGAGTACCTGAAGTTCGGGCGGCTGATAGGCGGGCGGTACAACTTTGGCCTCACAGATGGGGGAAGCAGGGTGCGGGGCGGCCCCTGGGGACACGGTGTGGTGGCAGCTGGGATCAGCGGAGGCACACGGGGCGGGCGGCCACAGCACGGCTCCTAGCACTTTAAGGCAGACAATCTTCACGGGGTGCACTCAAATGACGTCCTTCAGGGGGGCAAGGACTCAGCAAGCCCAGCTGCTTGGGTCGAAGGAGGGGAAAGAGCCCAATGGTCCTGGGGCTCAGGTCAGGGGGCCAGCTCACTTCCAGGCCCTTGGAGATCAGCTAGGAAGCACAAGTGTTTGTAGAAAGTAAAAAGCAGCAAAGTCTTTCTATAGAGCTTCTTCCTCTCCTTTGGCAGCAAGGTTCCCACTGCTGGTCAGTCCTTCAGGATAGGGACAGTCTTCCTTCAGCTTCCTTGGTTCCTTTTCCTCAGGCAGAGGGGTTGTCTTGGTTCACCAGCAGGATCTGGTTTGCAAGGAGCAGGGCTCCTACTTTTATACAGCATGTTCTTTGTTCTTACAGGCCAGGGGGGTCTCTGCATAACTTCTTTCAATCTCTGAGCACTTTGTTGGGTGTACTCTGGTCTCTTCTTTCAGTGTGAGGGGCAGGCACATCAGACGCTCCACAGGAGGTGGAGCCAGCATTGTGTGGACAGGGGCAGCCAGGAGTACCTTGTTGACAGTGCTTCTCCCTTCCTGGGCCAGGTGTCGGGCTGAGTCATCAGTCGCTCCCCAGGGGGCGGAGCCAGCATTGTGGTGGCAGAGCACGGCCCTATTCAGAGTCCAGGGGCACTCCCACCTCCCACCAAGGTCTAATCCTGGCATTCACCACCTGTCATCCCCCAGCCCTGTCACTCACATAACCCAGACAGTCAGATACACATCCTAGCAGAGGCGGGCTGAAATGGTTAGGCAAGCAAATGCTAGCTTTCTAAAAGTAGCAGTTGCAAACACAAGATATTAAAATAAACTTTACTAAAAGAAGTATTTTATTATTCTGAGTTCAGGCATACTAAACTTGACTTTCTACTATGTTCGCTGAGCCTGCTGGGATTATAGAGTGTAATAATTCCAGCAGCCCATCTTGGCCTAAGAGAACAGGTAGCCTTACAATAGTGAAAAACACATTTGGCTGTAATTCACTATTAGGACATGCCATATACATCAGAGCATGTCCTACCTTACACTTACAAAGCACCCTGCCCTTGGGCCTACCATAGGGGTGACTAATATGAAGCAAAGGGAAGGTTTAGAGGCTGGCAAGTGTGTGCACTTGCCCAGCCAGCATGACAGTACCAGACTGCACGCAGGTTCTGCAATGGCAGACCCTAGACACATTTTTAAAAGGCTGCTTCTGTGGGTGGCGCAACCAGCGCTGCAGGCCCACTAGCAGTATTGGCATTTACAAGCCCTGGCACTCCTGGTGCACTTTACTGGGGACTGACAGTAAATCCAATGAACCAATCAGGGACATCAATCACATTTACACTTTACATTGGGAGCACTTGCACTGCGGCACGGATTGGCCGTGGCGCAGTGCCCTGAGCAGCGGACACCGGCAAAAACATCTGAGGCACATCAGCAAAAAGTGTAAGGGAAACTCACGCCAAGGTGCCAGGTCTAACACGTGTCCCCTCCAGCTGAAATGTGGGGAGAACTACCCTTCCCCAGGGAGTTCCTCATTACTAAGGCGGAAAAACCTGGACAGACCGTCAGCATTGGAGTGATCTGTGCCATGGCGATGTTCCACCGTGAAGTCCATACCCTGTAGGGAGATGGACCACCTCAACAGTTTTGGGTTCTCACCCCTCATTTGCATCAACCATCTGAGGGGCCTGTGGTCTGTCTGAACCCGGAAGTGAGACCCAAACAAGTAGGGTCTTAGCTTCTTCAGCGCCCAGACCACAGCAAATGCTTCTCGCTCTATTGCATTCCACCTATGTTCCCGGGGAAGTAACCTCCTACTGATGAAGGCTACAGGTTGGTCCCAGCCCTCCTCAGTCATTTGTGAGAGAACAGCCCCTACACCATGCTCTGAAGCGTCTGTTTGCACTAGAAATTCCTTGGAGAAATCAGCAGCCAAGAGCACGGGCGCAAGCACATGGAAGTTTTCAGGGTGTCAAAAGCCTTCTGACAGGTGTCAGTCCAGATCACATTCCTGGGCTGCTTCTTGGACGTCAGCTTTGTCAAGGGGGCAACAATGGTGCCATATCCCTTGACAAACCTCCTGTAGTACCCAGTGAGCCCCAAGAAGGCTCTCACTGCAGTCTGGGTCTTGGGGGGTTCCCAAGCCAGGATGGTCTCAATTATGGGTTGCAAGGGCGCCATCTTGCCACTCCCCACTTGGTGTCCCAAGTACACCACTGAACCCTGCCCAATCTGGCACTTGCTTGCCTTGATTGTGAGGCCTGCCTTGCGCAGTGCCATCAACACTTCCCAGAGGTGTCGCAGGTGGTCTTTCCATGTGCTGCTGAACACTGCGATGTCATCCAGGTAGGCGGCGCTGAACTCAGCTAGTCCCGCCAACACCTGGTTGACCAGTCTCTGGAAGGTGGCAGGGGCATTCTTCATTCCAAATGGCATAACCCGGAACTGAAAATGCCCATCTGGGGTAGAGAATGCTGACCTCTCTTTTGCCCCATCGGTCAAGGCGATCTGCCAGTACCCAGACATTAAATCAAACGTGCTGAGGAACCGGGCAACCCCTAGCCGGTCAATGAGCTCCTCAGCTCTGGGGATAGGGTGCGTGTCAGTTTTCGTGACCGAATTGAGTCCTCTGTAGTCCACAGAGAACTGGAGTTCAGGTGTAGCTCCCGGCGCAGCAGCCTTTGGGACCAAGACCACGGGGCTGGACCAAGGACTGCTGGAGGACTCAACCACCCTAAGAGCAAGCATTTTGGAGACCTCCTCCTTGATGCAGGCTCTGACCCTGTCAGTCACTCTGTAGGCCTTATGCCTCACAGGTAAGCTGTCTCCTGTGTCCACATCATGGACGCACCAATCTGTGACACCAGGAACCAGGGAGAACAGATCTGGAAACTGCCCCAGCAATTGGCGGCAGTCTTCCTGTTGCTCAGGCGTCAGGGTGGGTGAGAGGTTAACTCCATCCACTGACCCATCTTTCTCAGAGGCGACCAAGAGGTCAGGAAGAGGCTCAGTCTCCTCCTCCATCCCATCATCAGTTGCCAAGAGCATGCCCACTTTGGACCTCTCCAAGTGGGGCTTAAGGCGGTTACCATGTAGGACCCTCAAAGGGTTCCTGGGAGACTGCATGTCCACCAAGTAGGTGACCGGACTCTTGCGCTCCACAACCTCAAATGGACCTGTCCACTTATCCTGAAGTGCACAAGGCTCCACTGGGGCCAAGACCCACACCTTTTGTCCAGGTTGAAGCTATACCAGAGTGGCATTCTGGTCGTACCACCGCTTCATCTCTTCCTGGCTGGCTTCCAGATTTGCCTCAGCAAGTTGCCTGAATCGCCTGGTCTGGTTTCTGAAGGCCAGCATGTAACTGTATACATTATGGGGAGGTTTCCTGGGAGATTGCTCCCAGCCTTCCTTTACCAAACTCAGAGGTCCTCTCATGGGGTGACTATACAGCAGTTCAAAGGGGCTGAACCCTAGGGACTTCTGTGGCACCTCACGGTATGCAAAGAGAAGGCACGGCAAGAGGACGTCCCACTTACGCCTCATTGGACCTTCCAGGCCCATGATCATGCCTTTTAGGGTTCGGTTGAATCTCTCAACCAACCCATTTGCTTGGGGATGGTAAGGGGTGGTGAACTTGTATGTTACACCACACTCTTGCCAAAGGGATTTCATATACTTGGATATGAAATTGGTCCCCCTGTCACTCACCACCTCTAGAGGGAATCCCACTCGTGAGAAAATTCCCATCAGTGCCTGTCCCACCACGGGGGCCGTCACTGTCCTCCGAGGGATGGCTTCAGGGTACCGGGTGGCATGGTCCACCAAGACCAGGATGAACCTGTTGCCCATGGCTGTCTTGGGGTCCAGAGGCCCAACAATGTCAATACCCACTCGCTGGAATGGAGTACTGACCACGGGGAAGGGTTGCAGAATAGCCTTGTGCTTCCCTCCGCTCTTACCACTTGCCTGGCAAGTCTGACAAGATCTACAGTGAGCATCTGAGCTCTTGTGCATTTGGGGCCAATAAAAGTGGGTGACAAGCCTGTCATAGGTCTTGTCCATCCCCAAATGTCCTGCTAAAGGCACATCATGAGCCAACCCCAGTAGGAAGGCTCTGAACTTCTGGTGTACCACCAGCACACGGGCTGACCCAGGTTCAGCAACCTTAGGCTCTGAATACAGGAGGCCATTCTCCCAGTACACATAATGTGTCTTGGGCTGAACACCATTGGCCTGGTCTGCAGCCTGCTGCCGCATACCCACGAGAGAAGGGCATTCTTTCTGCTCCCTTCAGAATTCCTCCCTGGAGGAGCCTCCTTCTTGCTGCCAATGGGTCAGCTCAGGCAGGTCCCCCAGTTCAGCAATCTGTTCCCCTGTAGGCTCCAGGGCATCCCCCTCAAGGTCTGCTTCCTCCTGGACCGTGGGAACTTCAGGGGTCGGTTTCAAGCGCCCCCTGCGCCTCCTCTCTAAGGCCGGTTCCTGGGCCTCTCCTCCAGGCCCCATGATCTCTTGAGCACCCCTACTGGCTGCCATTGACCGGGTGGTCACGCACGCCCAGTCAGGCAGGCCCACCATCCTCAGGTGAGTCGTCTTCTCCACCTTTTCCCAAGGGGAGTCTTCCAGGTCATTCCCTAGCAAACAGTCTACAGGCATGGCCGTTCTCACACAAACCTGCAGAGTATCAGAGACACCCCCACTCAAAGGGAACTTGAGCCATGGGACATTGACTCTCTGAGTTGTCAGCATTGATAACCCTACAGTAGGCATGGGGTACAACCTGCTCTTGAGACACCATGTGCTGCCTCACTGCAGTCACACTGGCTCCTGTATCTCTAAGAGCCTCTGCTTTCTTACCATTGATGGTCACCACCTGCCCATATTTCTTAGTGTTAGAGGGCAGGTAGTTCTCATGGACCATCTCACTGTCTCCTAAAGAGACTAGGATCATCTGGACAGGATCTCCACCCCCGGGGACTACTACTTCTTCCCCCAAATTAACACTAGCCACTTGCCGGGGAGAAGCACCAGTGGGTGCTGGTTTACCAAACAGGCGACACTTATGGTCAGTGGAAATGTGACCCGGGTCACCACACCTGTAACAATTGAAGAGCCCCTTTGGAACAGGTCTACCTGTCGGGGCCCCGGTCTGATTCGGGGGTGGGGGAGGCTGAGAACCTCTCTGCTGGTTCCCTTGGGGATTACTTTGGGGGCCTCGCTGGAACCCTCTCGGTTTACCCCTGTCCCCCCCACTCTTCTGCTGGGGACCCTGCCCACCCTTGGCTGAGTCTCCCACTGGACCCTTGTGGACCCTGGTGCTGAGCCAGCGGTCCGCCTCCTCAGCAAGCTTCCTCGGGTTGGACAGCTTGCTATCAATCAGGTGCTGGCGTAGCTCAGGAAAACAATGTTGCGACAAGTGCTCCCATGCCATTAAATCAAGAAGCCCCTGAAAATCATTTACCTTACTACCCTTCACCCAGCCATCCAGTGCTCTGCAGAAACTGGTCACATACTCCACATACGTACTCCCAGGACGCTTTTCACACCCCCTGAACTTCTGTCTGTACATTTCAGGGGTTAGCCCATACCTGGTCATTAAGGCCTCTTTCATGTGGGGATAGGAACGGTGTTCTTCAGTGGGCAAATCTAGTAGGGTGTCCCGCCCTTCGCTAAGGAACCTCCCCCACAACCCCGCTCCCCAATCCTTGTCAGGGACCCGGTGGGAGGACATGGCTACTTCATAGGCCCTAAACCACTGTCCTATGTAATTCCCCTTAAAGAACTTCTTAACCACATCTTTGGGTATGTACACCCTGGACTCTACCTGCACCGGCGTTGTGCTGCCACCAGAGGGAGTTGTGTCCAAACTTTTCGCTTTCAGCTCCAACTCCTTCAATTTCACTTCATGTTCCAACAGGATGTTTCTCTCCTCTTTGTTGCTCCATCTGTCCATTAAGTTTTGCCATCTCCACTTCATGTGCCCTGGTTGCTGCCCTGTCTGCCAGCTCCTCTGGCGACAGGACTGCGCCAACTCCATGGATGCTTTCTGGTGGTACCATTTCCCCCCCATTCCCAGGTGCCCTTGACTCCATCCAGGCCCTCAGCGCCTTTTGGTAGTGAGCCTTGGTTCTACATCCTGACTGGGAGATTCCAAACTTCCTGCAGAAGCCTCTCAGTTGCTCCCACTTGTAGTTCTCAAGTTGTTCATCTTCCCACTCTATTTCCTCCATGTCACTCACACTAGAGGCGATGGATGCTGCTTTCCCTGCAGATTTTGAGCAAGGCATGATTCGCAAAAAAATGGAGATTCCTCAGCAATCCCAAAAATAGAAAAACAAATTCAACAGTATGTGGCTCTTTTATAGGTCTGCTCTAACTATGTGGTGATCAATAATTTACTGTATATAAATTATAAATGCAAATTCGAAATCCTCACCGCTGCGTCCAATGTTAGAATTGGGGGTCTCTAGTTGGCACAGGTATGCACTTGTGACAAACAGGGACCCTCTACTCTAGTCAGGGCAAGGGAGCTACCCCTTAAGAGTAACTCCTGCTCACCCTCTAGGTTGCGTGGCGCGAGCAGTCACGGCTAATCCTCAGGGCGCATTAGTTAAGCATTTATAATCACACACAATAAATAACACTGACCCCCCCCCCCCACAAATGGACACCAGGCTGTATTTATATAAAAATACGTATACTTTATGTAAAAGATAGTAGCTTTGCAGACTTATCACAAGACCTTAAATAACATTAAATTAGGATGCACACAATACATTTCACCAACTTGGAATGGACACTTTCTTTGGATATCAATAATTCAGTTCAGGTGTTTTTAAAACAAGGTTCTTTCAGCCAAGCGTCTGTGTGTCAAGAAGAACAGGTTAAAAAATGTACTCGATGGCAAGGGGAACAGGATTCTCGACTAAAAGATACTTGGCTTTAAGGCGCTGTTCTGTGCACTTCGTGTTACTGGGGCACCAGCAGATTACCAGGCCCTGCAAGGGGTTAACAGCCAGCAACAGATTTCCCGAGGGGCGGACCTTCGAGTCTGCGACATGCACCCTCAGGCACACACTTTACAGTACCTTGGTAGGGGTTGCCGCGGACAAATGCGGGGAACAGCGGTAGGCCGGGATAGGGCTCAGCAGGGCACCTGAGGTGGGTCCGGCTCGTGGCATCGTCAAGACATGTGGCGCCGGAGCGGGGCCTCCGAGGGGCTCTGCGGGCTGTTAGGGGTGCTGTCTGTGTCCGGGCATAGGCGTCCCTTCGACGCAAAGCTTCTGGGAAAATCCTTCGGTGGAAATGCCACACAGAGCGACCCGTACTCGTAGTACAGGGCAGCTCCTTTGGAAGTGGTGCAGCCTCGTGGGTTTCTCCTGGTGCAGTGCAGTACTCCTTTGCTGTACGCACTGTACCGGCTGGGGAGGCACAGTCCGGAGGCAGGAGTGAGCAGGCAAGAGGGGAGGCGGCGCGGCGGCACCCAGCAGCGGGTACAACTTGCACCGGCAGGTCAGCTGGTGCGGCGCGGCCTCAGTGGCAAGGTACGGTGCGAAGCAAACGTTCAAGGGCACGCACCTTACGATCTGTTCACTTGAGTACCGGGAGTTCGGGGGGCTGATAGGCGGGCGGTGCAACTTTGGCCTCGCAGATGGGGGGAAGCAGGGTGCGGGGCGGCCCCTGGGGACACGGTGTGGCGGCGGCTGGGATCAGCGGAGGCACACGGGGTCGGGCGGCTACAGCACGGCTCCCAGCACTTTAAGGCAGACAATCTTCACGGGGTGCGCTCAAATGACGGCCTTCAGCGGGGCAAGGACTCAGCAAGCCCAGCAGCTTGGGTCGAAGGAGGGGAAAGAGCCCAATGGTCCTGGGGCTCAGGTCAGGGGGCAAGCTCACTTCCAGGCCCTTGGAGATCAGCTAGGAAGCACACGTGTTTGTAGAAAGTAAAAAGCAGCAAAGTCTTTCTGTAGAGCTTCTTCCTCTCCTTTGGCAGCAAGGTTCCCACTGTTGGTCAGTCCTTCAGGATAGGGACAGTCTTCTTCCTTCAGCTTCCTTGGTTCCTTTTCCTCAGGCAGAGGGGTCGTCTTGGTTCACCAGCAGGATCTGGTTTGCAAGGAGCAGGGCTCCTACTTTTTTACAGCATTTTCTTTGTTCTTACAGGCCAGGGGGGCCTCTGCATAACTTCTTTCAGTCTCTGAGCACTTTGTTGGGTGTACTCTGGTCTCTTCTTTCAGTGTGAGGGGCAGGCACATCAGACGCTCCACAGGAGGTGGAGCCACCATTGTGTGGACAGGGGCAGCCAGGAGTACCTTGTTGACAGTGATTCTCCCTTCCTGGGGGGCCAGGTGTCGGGCTGAGTCATCAGTCGCTCCCCAGGGGGCGGAGCCAGCATTGTGGTGGCAGAGCACAGCCCTATTCAGAGTCCAGGGGCACTCCCACCTCCCACCGAGGTGTAATCCTGACATTCACCACCTGTCACCCCCCAGCCCTGTCACTCACATAACCCAGACAGTCAGATACACATCCTAGCAGAGGCGGGCTGAAATGGTTAGGCAAGCTAGCTTTCTAAAAGTAGCAGTTGCAAACACAGGATATTAAAATTAACTTTACTAAAAGAAGTATTTTATTATTCTGAGTTCAGGCATACTAAACTTGACTTTCTACCATGTTCCCTGAGCCTGCTGGGATTATAGAGTGTAATAATTCCAGCAGGTCATCTTGGCCTAAGAGAACAGGTAGCCTTACAATAGTGAAAAACAAATTTGGCTGTAATTCACTATTAGGACATGCCACATACATCAGAGCATGTCCTACCTTACACTTACAATGCACCCTGCCCGTGGGCCTACCATAGGGGTGACTAATATGAAGCAAAGGGAAGGTTTAGAGGCTGGCAAGTGTGTGCACTTACCCAACCAGCATGACAGTACCAGACTGCACGCAGGTTCTGCAATGGCAGACCCTAGACACATTTTTAAAAGGCTGCTTCTGTGGGTGGCGCAACCAGCGCTGCAGGCCCACTAGCAGTATTGGCATTTACAAGCCCTGGCACTCCTGGTGCACTTTACTGGGGACTGACAGTAAATCCAATGAACCAATCAGGGACATCAATCACATTTACACTTTACATTGGGAGCACTTGCACTGCGGCACGGATTGGCCATGGCGCAGTGCCCTGAGCAGCGGACACCAGCAAAAACGTCTGAGGAACATCAGCAAAAAGTGGAAGGGAAACCCATGCCAAGGTGCCAGGTGGATGTGAATGTCTGAGTATGAATTTGATTGTATACAAGGTATGTTTGGATGTATGAGTGGATTTAATTTATTGTCCGGTTTGTAGTGTTTTTGCGTGTCCTAGTTTTTAGACTAATTTTGTATGTTTCTGATTATGTATATTTTTTCCAAATGTTATGTATTGTTCAAATGGAATCACTTTATTTATTATCCAAAAAAAATCGTGTTGATTGTCAAAATGAAAATTAAAAACTTTTTTTGAATATATTTGCTCTTTTTGTGAATTGGTGGGTATTCTGTTAATGTTTATTAAACTTTGATTTGTTCTATTTGGGAACACCCCTTTCATGTTGTTCTCTCATGTTCTCGCCCTGGCGGGTTGTTCCCCTGTTGTAGTTTTTTCCTAGATTCAGGGCCCCTCTTCTGTTTAAGAATTGTTTCCCGGCACTTTTGCCGTGAGGGTTAGATAGGTCCCTCCCTTTGGCCTTGAGTTCAGCAAGACGAGTTTGAGGGTGGGATCATTCACTGGTCCTTGGATATCTGAATTACTGTGTCTTCTTGGTTTTTATTTTCCTTCCTTCTGCCCTTGGTGGGGAAGAATATTCTGTTGATGCATATTTTCTTTCTTTTTCATTTAGTTCTTTGATATCTCAATTCTCTTTTCTTGTGATAGACAATAAATCATGGATGCCATTAAAACTTTTGGATTTAGTGAGGAAGATTTCACCAGGTTGCTTGGACCTACCACCTCTTCTGACCAGCCATCCTCACTTAACAAAGGTACTAATGATGAATGGCTTAAACTTCTCAACTTGAAAAAGAAATCAAAAAGGACGGAGTCTCATGCAGACTTCATGATTAAATATCTAAAAGCTGGAGTCATACCCAATGGGTTGCGTATTAGAAATATACCAGGCTTATTCGTGGAATTGCGCGCCTTTTTGGAAAGATGGTCTCTTATTGCCAATCGTTGTTCTAGAGACCTGATGCTACTTATTATTGAGACAGCGAGAGAGGTAGTAGCTGAGCTGCTTAAAGAAATTACAGAGATGGAGGAATCACTCCTTAAAAATGATGTAGTGGGCGATGCTAAACGCAAACTTGAAGAAGTTAACCTTGAACTTGACTCCTTCAATGAGTATATCGTTAAAAGGAAGGCAGAGAAACTCAAAAAAGACATCAGATTCTTTTCAGAAGAAAGAGTATACCCCTACCTACATGCCCAATACTATACCACCCGGGATTCATACCAACAAAATGACCAACAATATTGGTCAAATAAGCAAGTTCGGACTTTTTCAAATACATCTGAATCTGATGAAGGTGGGTCTACCTCTAATGAAAATCCCCCGGATAGAATGAACAATTTTGACGGTCCTCAAAGATCCCATCATTTTTTAGGGAATCGCCGAGGGACGAATCGTGTTCGATTCAGACCATCGGAAAGGGGACGTTTCCAGAATACAGGTTTTCACCAGACGGAGAACCAGCCACGCTTTCTGGAGACAAGACAAAATCGGTACTGGAGAAACTAGAGACACCCACTAATCAGTCTCTGATCCCTATTTTCAATCTTTCAAAAAAACCTTTAAATGACAGTACAGTAGCAGTTCTTTCTCGTGGATTATCCTTTGTCCCGAGTGCTCCATTCAATGCATTCGAACTTAACAGGGATATACAGGCCTTTTTTCGTAAAGTTCGCCTTAAAAAGTTTTTTATGGGTAGAGAATATGAAGGAGAGAACAATATCTCTGGTTTTCGACCTGCTTCAGTCTTCACGCCCACCCTCGAGCAAGTTGGGCCTGAGGTGGAAATATTTGAGAAGAGTGTCTGCTCTAAAATCTCTAAACTTACCAAGTTCGTTCCCAAGCCCCCTTACAATCTCAACTACGATGAATATCAGGCCCTTAAGCAACTGTCGACTGATCGTACCCTTATTGTGAAACCGAGCGACAAAGGGGGCGGTATCACTGTCTTAGATAGTGATTACTATAAGGAACAGATCTTACTTATGCTCAGTAACCAAGAACACTACCTTAGAGTGGCTAACTACCCGTCCAAAAGAATCATGACTGAGATTTCTAACGTTACATATAGTGCCTTACAACGTGGGTCTATTTGTAAACAGGAATTTGATTTTCTGAATAAATCCTTTTTCAAAATACCAGTCCTCTATGGATTTCCGAAAATGCACAAAAGCCTTTCATGTCCACCTTTTAGGCCTATTGTTTCGACCATCGGGTCCCTCACCGAACCGCTCTCGAAATTTGTAGACTCTTGTCTCTCTCCAATTGTGAGTGGCCTCCCTGCATTTGTCCGTGACACCGGACATCTTATTTCGAAAATTGAGGGACTGGAATTTAATACTGACTCCGACCTACTTGTCTCCATGGATATTGAGGCACTTTATTCGAATATCCCCCAAGAAGGTGCCCTCCAAGCTGTTAAGAAAATTCTTAGAGACTCCGATTGTCCTTCCGAGAAACTGTTTGTCCTCGAATGTCTAGGTATTGTGTTAAAGGAGAATTATTTTGAATTTGACAAGTCCATCTACAAACAAGTTCTTGGCATCAGCATGGGGGCGGCATGTGCTCCGAATGTGGCCAATTCCTATATGGGGGTCTTCGAGGAGAAACACATCTACAATGAGATGGCCCCGTTTTTTGAAAACATCACGAACTATAACAGGTTCATAGACGATATCTTTTTCATTTGGCGGGGGACACGAGACCAACTTGATGAATTTATCCTATGGATAAATCTCTGTGACTCCCATCTTAAATTTACAGCGAACATCAGCTCCTCGAAAATTGAATTTCTTGACACCTGGATACAGGCTATTAATGGACATATAGAATTTTCCCTTTACACCAAGCCCACAGCACGGAATACCCTTCTTATGTACGATAGCTTCCACCCCCGGACACAAAGAAACAGCATACCGTTCAGCCAGTTCCTTCGGCTCCGTCGGAACTGTACTGACCCGAGGGACTTTGAAACACATGCCACCGCTATGAAGAAGAAATTTCTCTAAAGGGGATATCCTAATAGGCTTATTAGGGATTCCTACAAAAGAGCCAAATATTATAACCGAGAGGCTCTTTTAGAATCAAAAATCCAAAAACCTGATGACAAGTTGGTGTTAGTTACTACTCACTCCAACTTTAATGAGAAACTCCGATACATCATTAATTCACAGTGGCATCTGCTTAACCTAGACAAAAATATGGAGAAATTCGAGAAACCTATTATTGCGTTCTGTCGCAACAGGAATCTCAGAAATGTCTTGGTTAGAGCTTCCCACCCTGACGTACCCATGGTCAGTCAACGCAGCATCAAAGGGACTAACCCCATTTATGGGAGTCATAAGTGTGGCGGATGTCACGCTTGTGATAACATCATGACTGTCCCCGAATTGAACTGGAACAAAAAAAGAATCACGTTGCAAGATATGACAAACTGTAGAACTAGTAACGTCATATATTTCATCACATGTCCGTGCTCCAAGGGCTATGTAGGGGAAACAAGCAGGGAATTCAGGACCAGGTTTTCGGAGCATAAATCTTGCATCAGAAACCAACGCACTGGAAAGCCCTTAATCACACCCTGGAAGAAATGGCTTATCCTGGAGAAAATAAAAAACCCTAAGGATGGCAACACTGACGCTATCAGAGCTAAAAGAGAAGTCTTCTGGATTTTTTATCTTGGGACGGCTGTCTCAGGATTAAACGAATTTATACCCTGGGAGAATGCCATTCATTGAATGACCCTGAGATGTAGCATCTCTTTTTGTTCTCTCTCATCCATCTAGTTTTTCTGTCTGTAATTTATTTTGGAGAGAATCTTTGTTTAAGTTAGAGTGTTCTGGGTCTCTTTATTGGTCTTAATTGCTTCCTTGTACAGTTCTAGTTGATTCTTATTTATTCCCTATTTTTTTCTATTGTGTTTATAATATTTGGTTTTCGGTTATTTCTTCATCCCTGGTTTTTTTGTTTTTTTATTTTTGTGGTTTCTTATTTCTTTTTTTCTTTATTTATCATATTTCATTTTTTTGTCTGCCCCACCTTCAGTGTTTGATGTCTTGGACCTTGCCGTGTGGTCTATTTACATGTATACCTCCATGTCAGCTGGCTCGGATAGTCTGTCTTCATTGTCTCCCACGTTGGAGCTGTTCATTTTTTGCCCTTCGTCTCTTTTCATTTCCCTGTGTTCTCGTGGTAGTCCCTCCTCGATCTTGACGGCGCCCAGGTGCGCTGCATTTCCCCTTGAACACTTGTATATAACTCCACTTCCCGTTTCTGTCCCTACAGGCCCTTTATTCCCCGGGATTGAAGCTGTGCCAAATCATGATATTTCCGGTGTTCGTCTCACCTCATTCAAAGGATGGCTCAATTCTGCTGTCTTGAGGTAGGTTTCAGGTCGCTGTTTGTTAACTCTGCTTCATGTTAGAGTCACGACCTTTTCATGAGTTGTGTAGCTCATTATGGCTTTTTCATTGCTTCATAGGTCGTTTTTCACTGTCGGCCCCGGGGTTACTTACTGCTCTGCATCAGTGCTTTCTATTCGTTTTGAGGTAGTCTTGCCCTTCCTTAAACCATAATTACTTCACTTTGTGTTGTCATTATGCTAGATGTTGAGATGTGTTACCCCTGTCTTTATTTTTATATTCCTACTAGATACTTGGAATTTATTTCATTGTACTGCTTTTATTCCTGGTTCCCTCGTACATTTGGATCCCTTGTGGACCTATTCTAATATGCGCTATCCATGACCGATGAAACCCTGGGATTGTGAACCACATATTTAAAGGGGCTTCGTTATTGTTGGGTATTTAGGTAGGTTACCATTACTTGAAACTTTGTCTCTGGTTACAGGTGTACCAATTTTTGGGCAACCGACCTATGTTTTTTCCTTTAATTTCTCTTTATCCACTTATGTTTATTCTGATATTCTTGACACACTTCTCTTTAATCCCTGAATATTCCTTTCTGGTGCTTTTTTTCTTTTTGGGGATATAAGGATAGTTTATCTTCATTGATGTGTATGTCCCTGACTGATTGAAACCCTTTTGTCTTGCTGACTCTAGTCTTAGACCAGTATATGTTTTAATTATTGAAACAAATAATTTTCTCTCCTGAATTGCCCTTTATTCTTCCTTTTTGCCCACAGAATACCCACCCACAGCCTTGCTGCTACTAGGACCGCTTGTCAGGACCGTGTCACAGACATTATCTATTCTGTTTGTCTGTACAATATTTGAAGTGCGCCCTGATGAAGGAAGCCCTTATTGGCATTTGTCCGAAACGCGCGTCGGCGCTTTTCTTGTCCTTGTGTGTAGTGATATGGATGTGAATGTCTGAGTATGAATTTGATTGTATAAAAGGTATGTTTGGATGTATGAGTGGATTTAATTTATTGTCCGGTTTGAAGTGTTTTTGCGTGTCCTAGTTTTTAGACTAATTTTGTATGTTTCTGATTATGTATATTTTTTCCAAATGTTATGTATTGTTCAAATGGAATCACTTTATTTATTATCCAAAAAAAATCGTGTTGATTGTCAAAATGAAAATTAAAAACTTTTTTTGAATATATTTGCTCTTTTTGTGAATTGGTGGGTATTCTGTTAATGTTTATTAAACTTTGATTTGTTCTATTTGGTAACACCCCTTTCATGTTGTTCTCTCAAGGTGCCAGGTCTAACAACAAACATAAAAAACAAAAAAAATGTTAAACACATTCGTTAAGAAAAAAGGTCTGCACTTATAAATCAATCAGCAGGCCACGCTCCCTGTGATGGGCCCTAATCATAATTAGTCGCAATTTTCGAGGGACGTGGCTGAGCCGAGTATCATGGGGGATGCGTGAGCTGCTAGCTCCGCACCAGCCCAATCTTTATCCTTTCAAATTGGTCATCTGGGGCCAAGTTGACTGGCCTTGCTGGCCCTCCAGATGAATCCTAAGCTGCGGGGAGCACCCAGACGGACCCTGCATCGGATCAAAGCTGGCGATCGGGAAGTGGCGGCCGGCGGTTGCGAAGCCGGGGGCTGTCTGCAAAATGGCGGCCTGAGACTGTCTGCGGTGTACGGACGTCCCCCCTGAGACTGGTGCGGTGACGCCTGGAAGTCAGGACTGTATCAGAGGGACACCGTTGCTGTGAGGTGGCTGGAGGTGCACGCTCTGCCGCTGAGGGGACGCAGGAAGCGGTACCTGATAAATCAGCACCACAGAAGAGCTGCACAGTGGAATATTATGGCGCCGCCCACGCAATTGTACTACTACCGGGGCCGGAGGTAAGACAGACATGTCTTGACGACAACGGCTGCTCCTGGTACTCAAGTCGAAGGCGGCGACCCGATAGGTAGTGATGCAGCGGCGAGGCAGAAATCTGCTTCGTTGGTGAAGACTTGCTGATTCAGAACTGCAGGAGTTGGGGGCTGGAGGTGCGAGGTGGCCTAGTGATGGCTGGGCGATCACTGCGAACCGGTGGCCGTGTGGTGGGGCCAACCGACTGCGGACTTCGGGTTGACCTACCCGCCTCCCCCGACCGCCTTTACGTTCAGAACCGGAAGAGGCTACTTTTATTTGGAGTGGTAGAGCGTCGCCCCCTGCTCTGACGGCCCTGTGGCAGGTAGCCATCAGGTGCCTTGTAAAGTATGGGGCAGCGGGAGCGCGCCTTCTCGCACTTCGCTCTCCCCTCTGGTGATCGGAAGAGGAGCTCAGCTTGAGGACTGGACCTGCCAATGGGTTGGTGAGTGATTGGTGAGCCGGGCCAATGTTGCGCGAGAGCTACTTGGATATCTGACTATGAGCTGAGGCTGGGGTGGTGATCATACCCCCTGGGGCCATATACACCACGGATTGGCCATAGCCGTATGTACCCAAGGAGACGTCTGTGTGGCAAGAGGGACGCAGAACCAGCTGTGGACGGGGTTGATGGAAGCAGTGCCTCCCGAGAAAGACCCCTGGAGACTTCCCCGTGCTGATGCTGGTGGGCCCCCCTGTTGACCTAGAGGGGCACAACATGAATGAAAGAGGTGCCTGTCTTGCCCAGGGCCTAAGGCACGAGAGCTCTAATGAGCATTCGACCGGAGGCGGATCTCTAGAGTAGAAGCCAGACTGGACGAGCGGAGGTGGGTCTGAAATCCCAGAAATTCGAGGGTTTCTACGCCTGGGCAGGGAGGAGATCTAGTGTTCCCCAACCAAGATGACCAGCTGCGACTGCAGTTCCAACAGATACTGGAGGCGATTGCGGACACAAAAGCGACGCTACACGAAGACATTGGCACGGTAGCAGTGGGGGACGAACATAAAAAACTATCGGAAAGGGTTAAGAAAAATGAAACTTCTGTAGCAGAAATAGCACCGGCACAATCAGAAGCGGCGCAGCAGCTGAAGACTTATGAGGAGAGGGTGAGTCTGCTTGAACACAGAGCAGAAGATGCAGAAGGGCGCAATCGATGGAACAACGTGTGAGTGGTGGGTATGCCGGAGGGGGCCGAGGGGAGCAACATTGTGGTATTCCTAGAAAATTGGTTTCGTACTGTTGTTGCCCCGGAAGGACTCACAGTCTTTTACACCCTTGAGAGGGCACACAGTTCTGGCCAAGCCGCTGGCCCCGGGTCCTCCGCCACGGCCGGTGGTGGGTCGCCTGCTTCATTATCGTGACTGAGATTTGCTCCTACAAAAAGCGAGGATGGGAGGGCCCTTCACTGTGGATAACGCCACGGTCACGCTATTCCCTGATTATACGCTAGAGGTCCAGCGGAAATGGCATCATATCTCGCAGTGAAAAAGGCGCTTAGAGAGGAGGGCCTTCATTACTATCTGATGTTCCCAGCATGGCTGCGAATTATCTTGGATGGCACTACGCATTACATGGACTCCCCTAACAAGGCATGGGACTGTTTGGAAGCCTACAGGAAGGAGACAATAAGAGACAGGCGCCCGGAGGGCATGCAGGGCAAACACTTGACCAGACCGAGGGGCCCACGCAGGCGGCCTCGCAGAAAGACTCAGAAGAAGCCAACAGACTCTTAGATGGCGCGAGAAAGAGCAGAGGCACTCCAAGCAGTGGTGACACTGGCGCAAGATCGTGCAGTGGTGTTGACTGAAGAAACTGGCACATCGGGGGAAATGATTCGGACACTTCTCTGGGTAGCGGAGGTCGCATGCCGGAGGTGACGCTGCAGACAGCAGATGGCTTAATCTGATGAGAGGGGGGTCAGTTGAGGGCGAACAGTGGGGATCTGGTTGATTCTTGCACATGAGGTGGTATTATTGTGGGGCTGTGAATACTTTTTTACCTGTGAAGGGACTGATGCACGTGGAGGACGGTGATCCGGACTAGCCGCGGCTCTGTAGCTGACGAGGGATTTTGCGTATTTTTGAGGTATGGATGGGTACTAGTTTCAGAGTAGCTGTCCTGGGGATGGGGAGTTTTTTTTCATTATTGGGGTGTTTTGGGGCCAGGCATGTCGCTAGCATTGTTCTCAGGATTGTTTATGTAGCAGGGCTGGGATGGGTTCCGTCAATAACCTGAGGTCTATATCATGGAATGTGCAGGGTATGCACTCTATGTGGTGCCGCCAGAAATTGCATGCCTATTTGCTATGGAGAGGAGTACACATCTCATTCTTGCAGGAGACACACTTGCAGGCGCGGGAAGGGGTAGCGTTGCAGCACAGATGGTGTGGTCAACTGTTCTATACTGTTTATTCTGCTTTTGCCAGTGGGGCCTTGGTTTGGATCAGAGCAGGGGTGTCTTTTCAATGCAGGGAAAAGCTTGTAGACCCAGAGGGTCGGTATGTGGTGGTCCTTGGGAAACTGGATGGACGTGACATTGCTCTAGGGAGCATTTATGCCCCCAATACGGAGCAGCCAGCTTTTTTCTCGCAGTTATCTGGGAAACTGGCTCCTTATCTCACAGGCTGCGTGTTGCTAGGGGGAGATTTTAATTGTGTCTCAGACATACTGTTAGATAGATCGCATCCCCCGCTTCCCAGTAGTTGGCAACTCCGGTGTGGATTGGTTGACATTTGGAGGGCTACTCACCAAGTGGACCAAGATTGCTTGTTCTATTCTGCACTGCACGACCTTCATGTGCGGCTTGCCGCCTCGCTGGGTACTCCGGACATACATGCATTGGTACAGGGGAGTGAGTATCTTGCTAGAACACTCTCGACCACAACCCTGTCCTGAACTGGATGCAATGGTTGCATACCCAGGCCCGGATTCCGAACTGGCGCCTGCGCCCGGAAGCACTGGAAGACCAGGTGTTCCGCGAGGCAGTGGGTGAATCTATTGCGCACTATTTTGGGGACAATGTGGGGACCGCCTCCATGCCTTTGGTGGAATGGGATGCCTTTAAGGCTGTGATACGGGGCCGGTGCATTGCAGAGACTGTAGAAGTGCGCAGAGTATTGTTAGCAGAAGTGGCAAAGGTGGAACAGAGGTTGCGGGATGTTGAGAAAGCTCGGCCTGAGAGACCCGATAAACAGTCAGAATTGCTGGAGGTGAGGGAGACCGTGGCAGGACGTGTGGAGCGACTGCGCTGCTTTGACTATAAGGCTTATCTTGCCTGTACACATCTAGAGGGGGACAAGTCGGGGGCTCTCTTGGCCTAGTTAGCCAACCGGTCGAGATGGCGGACAACGGTACTGGAGATTAGAGATGACCTGGGCGTTGCCTGTTTTACCCAGGAGGGTTTTAATGGGCTGTTCGACGCCTATTACAGGGAGTTGTATAAGAGCAAGACGACTAATACAAGGGATGACCTAGTCGAGTTTACGCGCGAGCTTCACTTTCCTCGATTAGATGCTGAGCAAGCAGAGGCACTGGGCGCAGATATCTCATTGCGAGAGGTGCGGGCGGCTATTAAGCACATGGCACAGAACAAGACGCGAGAACGGATGGCCTCCCAATTGAATTTTATTTAACCTATACTGAACACTTAGCTCCACACATAGTAAGATTATATAACGAGGCAAGATGTCTGGGACGCCTCCCATTCTCCACGAGAGAGGCGGTTATTATCCCTCTTCTTAAGCCGGGCAAGCCGGCATGGGACAGGGCCACCTATCGCCCGCTCTCCATGCTTAATACGGATTATAAGATACTAAGCCGTATATTGACCACTCGATTGTTGCCACACATGTTGAGCCTCATTCATCGGGACCAAGCAGGCTTTATTCCTGCCCGGAATACGGCCTTAAATATTCAACGCTTATTGCAGGTGCTCGATGCAGATTCATATGCAAAAGACACTGTTGCAGTATTCGCTGTTGATATAGAGAAGGCCTTTGATAGCCTGGAATGGCGTATTTGTTCCATGCAATGGCTGCTTTCGGGCTGGGAGAAATATTTATAGCATGGACGGTGCTGCTTTATCAGTCCTCCACGGCAAAAGTCAGAACGGGTGGGGCGTTATCTGAGGCATGCCCAGTGAGCAGGGGCACGAGACAAGGATGTCTTTTATCCCCCCTACTATTTGCACTGGCTATGGAACCATTGGTGATGAAGGCTAGGACTGGGAGATACTACCGAGGGCTACAAGTGGGGGAACAGCTTCATCATATAGCCTTGTACGCGGACGATTTACACATATTTTTAGTGGACACGGGGCCAGCGTTATTGGGCGCGTAGGAGCTGCTGCATGGCCTGGGAGAGTGTCTGGCCTCAGAGTTCATTGGGCTAAATCATGTCTTTTCCAACTAACGGAGATGGGGGGCCCCGCAAAGTGTGGCAGGTGTGCGGTGGAAGAATAGTTGCCTCCCGTATTTGGGCGTCCAGATATACCATACACAACCGGATTTGCTAGAGGGTAACATCCTTAAAGCGGTGCGTGGACTGGCGGGCAGCTTTGAATTCTTGGGTGCGCTTCCGCTATAGGTGGAGGGTCGAGTGGCCTTACTCAAAATGGTGGCCCTCCCTCGGCTGCTTTATTATTTTGTGACCCTCCCGATTTGGATACCGGCGCGGGTGTTTAAACAGCTCACGTCCATGATTACAAGCTTTTTGTAGGACACTCGGAGGCGCTGGGTAGCACTGATTATATTACAGCAACCATGCTCAGAGGGTCGATGGATGGTCCCTGATTTCTAGACCTACTATTTAGCTGCGCAACTGAAGTGGCTAACGCAGACAGTGGCGATGAGGCTGCGCTGCCCAGAACAAGAGAGAGGGGGGAGTCCCAGAGCTGCGCTTGCTCTCGCAAATCCTATTAGACCTTCCTATCCAAATAGGTGGCCTATCTGAGGACCTCAAGACAGCACGACAATGTTGGAGGAGGAGTGTTAGACGAGTGGGCGTGGCAGTGCCATATGCGTCCAACATACCGCTTTCCGTATGTGAGGCTCTTCCTCATGGGGGTTTCTGGTGTGCACTGAGTGAATGGGTAGAGAGAGGGCTTGCGACTATCAGTGATCTGTACGAGGACGGGACTATGCTGCCATTCCACATATTGCAGGAGCGCAATGACTTGCAAGGAGGGGACTTCTTGCTGCATGCGGCTCTTACGGCGGCCATACGGACACATTGGATGGAGGGCCAGACTGAACCTAGAACGTCCTTGGGTTGTCAGTATGTAGTGTCTGCAGCGGGGAAACATAAAGCAGTCACGTGCCTATACAGGCGCATGACCCTCGAGAGGCTTGCTCCCTGAGATGCCCTTGAATTCAAATGTGAAGCGGATGTGGGGCCGAGATACCAGATAGGCCCTGGGCTGATATACTCACGCCGGTGTGGAAGAGCACCAGGAACGCTCGATTTCAGCTTGTGCATTTCTATATTCTGCACAGTGCTTATCTCACGCCGGCAAAAATTAAAGCATATTTTAACACAGAAACAGGTGAATGTCCGCGCTGTAGACAGGAGGGGGCGGACTTCCTGCATATGATACGGAGGTGCCCACTATTAGTACTTTATTGGAAGGAGGTGGTTGACCTGTTAAATGTAGTGACGGACAGGGATTTAGACCTAGCCCTGGGGCCATGTATCTTACACTGGTTTCTTCATACGGCTAAAACCAAGATCACTAGTAAGTTCGCAGACACGGGGCTCTTGCTGGCCAAAAGGGAAATTACGATGCACTGGAAAGCGAGAACGGCCCCTAGCATAACCAGATGGAATTCCATAAATGGGCGGAATGTGATGGGATAGTGCGGTTGCAAGTGGCTAAGATTACGGGGGAGCGAGAGGATGCTGGAGGCGGTCAGGGCGTGGGAGCACTTGGTGGGACTGTTGAAGGATCCACACGGTGATAGTGAGGAAGATGCTACACCTCCAGCACAGGATTCAGGGCGCCACCCAGCAAATTTGTCACAGTAAAGGCGGAATGGTGCTTGCAGTGTGCAGGGTTGGTGTTCAGAGAGCAGTGCCACGCACATATCTATATCCTAGCCCACGGAACTTACTCTAGTTATGTGATGATGGAGGATATTGATGCAAGGTCCAATACTAGTTGCGGCATGCCTGGGGAGAGGGTGAGGGGTAGCTGGGGGACAGATGGATTGGAATAGATCGATTATGTCTTAAGTGGGATAACTTAGACTAGGGTTAGCTAGGTGCAGGATTGGAGTTTTAGTCTTTACTTTCGTCTATTATTGTTTTGTCAGCCTCATAATCTATTGATTTTGGATTTGGATTGCTGTATTCTTAGCTTTCCATGCAGAGGTCTGTTTGTAGCTGTATAGCAGGGATCCTATTAGATTGGTGGATTGAAGGCACTCTACGATACATGTTGCCAAGAATTAAAAATGACTTGAGATCAATGTGTACTAATTGAAACTCCAATAAAGTTTGTTTACAAAACAAATGAGTCGCAATTTGCGACCTACCTCATTACTATTGATGAGGTAGGTCAGATTGCGACCCACTATGATTTATATTTTTAAGAACCTGTGCATAGGCCGGTTCTTTAAAATCGTTACTGATTGCAATACTTAACTCCTACCTGAGTGAGTAGACTTTTCACGAGGACCCTGCACTCCACCGACACCACAAGCTATGAGTGAGCCCTCAGACTTATGGGTATTCACAGAGTCACAATTGATGCACAGAGCTGGCTGCTTACAAGCACACCATACACTGCTAGGTTTTAGTATTTTTCATTATCCCCTTTGGGGGCGGGAGGGGAGTGGGCAGCAGTTCAGTTGGATGATCATAAAGACCCTATAAAGTCCTGTGAAAGTGCACATAGAAGAGCTACAAATGGGGGTGGGGTCGCACACTACTCACACACCGGCGGTGTCGCCCCTAAGGACTAAACACTTGAATGTTTTTCCTTCAATAGTAGAATCAAATGCTATACAATCGCCACATTTCACATGACCTGTGAGGGTGGGGAGGCCCCATGCATCATTGAGCGTTACTTTGGCTGTGGGTTGCGGCATCTTATTCTTACTAAACAGCCACTCACTACGCTAGTCTCCCTACTATTGACGCAGAAACCTTAAAGTTCTGAGTCAGGTACGAGCATGCTAGCCACGCCGATAAGTCACTGAACCAAATTTATTATGTCATCCATCATGAGTAATACCGTATTCGGAATGATCACAATAAATGCCTTCATGTCACCTATAGTGAAAACTTTCGACAAATGCCTAGCAACATAATCACAATGTTTTTTCCTCTTTTCTTCCCCCTTCCCTCCATTTTGTCTTAAATGCTCTGAATTTGTGTTAAAAGTAGTATGAAGGGCAATTGTATATATTATTCAAGACAAACATGATTTATTCACTTGTCCTGAAGATTATGCCATGTATCTGAGGTTTGGCATCGAAATGTCGTCGACATAGTAGTACCATATGTTCCCAAGACGCTCTCAATGCTCTGTACAATGGTACCTTAATGCAATCCAGTCTGTACACCGACTACTAGTACACAGACCGCCTTGTTCGCTTTTGCCTAAAATCTGTTGTTTTGTCTTGTTCCTTGTGAGTCACAGGCTGTGCCCCCTCAACATTACTTCTGATTCATTGCTATTGTTTGCATTTTTCAAAATAAATTCCTGTCCGGCTGGACAAAGGACATACCAACTATTTAGTGTATGCCTATTCTTACCCTGATCTCTCAAATACTAGGGTCCACTGTTCTTTGTAATAAGCTAACGCCCAAGGTCCCTAGTTTATTACCTTCGGGTTCCCTTGTTTCCCAATAACTGCAATCTGCAGCTAGCAGAGATATGCGAGCTTTGCAGACAACAGCATTCCCATTGCTCGTCATTCAGTTCCTGTCCAAGCTCTTCACTCCAGTGAGAATGAGTGGAGCTCGGCGTGTTCTCTTGTTGGGTATGAATACATTTATACAGGTTAGACACTAAGTGCATCCCATCTGTGGAAACCAGTAGGTTGTGTAATGGAAGAAGAGTTGCCGGTTCTTAAAGGAAATCTGGTAGGAGTGTTCTCATTCCCTGCCTCAGGCGCACATAGAGAAACACGTTCAGGGGTGTAGGCTGTGTCCCCTGAAATAGATCTTCCGAAGAGCGAAACTGTCCATTACGAAATAGGTCTCCCCAGACCAAGATAAATAGGCACCTACATAAATTCTGACACCCATGCTCTTGTAGCAAGGACACAGCAGAGTGATATGTCAGGGGCAGTCTTGGGGAATATAAAAGTGGCAAAGAGAGGATACTGGTTATTCGATGCCAGGCGTCAACTGTGCTTGTGACTGTAGTTGGTGACCCCGCCCGTGAGCGACTGGGCCTATGTATGATGCCATTGAGTGGTATGGGATCTGCAAGCCAGTCCTCAGTGGCTACCTGTGGCATATATATCTGGGGGGGTGTATCCAATAATAAGTGTATTGGGCTTGGGCACTAAGGTAGTAGGTCTCAAAATCCGGAATATCAAACCCACCATGTTCGTATTGCTTGATCAGGGTCTTCCACTGAAGTCGTGGCTGCTCCCACCCCCATAACAGTCTTACCAGTTCAGTACGCAAGGCCCTGAAAAAAAAAAGGGCCCTGGGTGATATGGTATATTTGAAAAAAGATACAGAAAGCGAGGGAAAACAATCATTTTTATAAGAGAGGCACAACCCGCCAACGATAACGAAAGGGAAATCCAGCGCGTAACGTCGCCAGTAAGCTTCGTAATGGCCGTGCCATAGTTTGTCTGAATTGCCTCATCTCTATCCCTAGTTACCTGTATGCCCAAATATCTAAGATCTGTGTCGATCCACTCCAGTGGGAAATCAAGCTGGAACCTGAACACTGCGGGATGTGGAACATAATTCCTTTTGCCGGAATTGCTAACATGATAATTCTTAGCAGGATGTAGCTGCATACATGTATATTCATAGTTTATGTATCATTTGATGTTAGTAACGGAAAGTAGCTTTTGTTATTTACATATAAGTTAAGTTGCACAGTAGTTAGAGAAACCACACTGACGCCATTATGTATTTGTCGACTCGGGCCTGGGTAGTGATCACTTGTTGTTTTCCTGTTACCGAGCAAGCCCCAATTAGTTGAGTTGCAAGACAGCTGAATTCATGGTGTTCTCTCTGCTCTAAGGCCCAAGGTCGCATCTGGCTTTGGAGATGATAAGCACATTCTTGCCGGCGCTGGGCTGTTACTCCCTTGTACCGAGACGAAAGGGAGTTACCCTTTCTGACCTTCCCCATAATAGCAGAAACAGACTTGTTAAAAAAGGTTAGGTAGTCCACTCTACAATTTTAATTGCGTGGCTAGCGACCTTAATAAAAGAAAATAGGAGAGGTCACTATCCGGTACAAAGTTCCAGGGAAAGTTCCAGGGAAAAACATGTTGACCTAGCGGTCAACATGTTTCATGCTTTATGCTCAAAGTGATGCAGTGCAATTCGTCAGGACCTAAAAATTAAAAACTATCTACACAGTGTGATAGGCCAATACTACCTAACCCACATGATATTCAATGACAGTCCGGAGGTACTGCCATTCCTTAGTGGGACCCTACTAAGTCCGAAGTCTAAGTATTGGCCTATCACACTGTGTAGATAGTTTTTAATTTTGAGGTCCTGACGAATTGCACTGCATCACTTTGAACACAAAGCATGAAACATGTTGACCGCTAGGTAGAGAGTACTTCCCTTGAACTTTGTACCGGATAGTGACCTCTCCTATTTTTCTTTTATTAAGGTAGCTAGCCACACCATTACAATTGCAGAGTGGACTACCTAACCTTTTTTAACATTTTCACCACTGACCGGCATCTACACCCCACCTAGGGCCCTCTCACCCAAGCACCAATTGGCAGAGACAGAAGATCTCCGATAAAGAGCCCTTTTCAGGGTGCCCGTCAGACATTGCACCGCCAGTTTGACGAGGAGCAAAACCCAAATGATGAAGCATGACACCTAGCTTGCTGGGTGTGTGAGGGTTTTAGTCCCGAAAAGGAGATTCCCACTCCCTTTCCCCCTTTATTCACTGGGGCCTAGTCTCAACCTTCTTTGACTTAATTGTGGTGCAACACTTTTGGGGAACTGTGTACCCTCCTATGTTTCCTGTTTTAAGTTACCAGATGGCACCACGACAGCTGCGTACGCAATTACTACGCTGCGTACGGTAGTTGAAATGTCTCGAGTTTTCTATCATTCTGCACAGGCAGCTGAGCTAATAGCCCTGTTACGAGCAAGTGAGTTAAGTGAGGGACTGGTGGTAAATATTTATACTGATAGCCAATATGCCTTTCGCATGGCTCATAGTTTTGGGAAGTTGTGGGCTGAAAGAGGCTTCTTTACTTCCCATGGTCAACGAATACAGCATGGGCCCCTGATATTAAGGTTGTTGAATGCGTTGACTTTGCCACGGAAGGTGGCAATTGTTAAGTGTAGTGCCCATAAAACCATAGTGGATACTGTGGGAGAAGGAAATGCTTCCGCTGACCAAATAGCAAAAGCTACTGCTAAATCTAAAATGTCCCCGATGTATGTACATTCACCCAGGTGGGTAGAGGAGTCTGATATATTTGATAACACCATGGAAAGTGTCTGAGAAATACAGAAGGAAGCTACCCCTGCTGAATTTGCCCGATGGGAGAATGAAGTAGGGAGGTTGGATGATAATGGTTGTTGGATTGATTTAAGTGAAAAACAGCGATGGATGCTTCCTAATGCTTTTGTTAATGCTGTAGTGACTATGGCCCATGGGACTGCACATATAGGAGCGAAGTGAATTTGTCAATTATTGGACCCAGTTTGGAAAAATGCCAATATTTCTAAAACTGACACTCATTTGGTTCAACACTGTATGGTTTGTCTACGACATAATCCTGGAGGAAGAGAAGCTGTTCTTAGTGGGAATTTTGCACCACCCTCTTTACCTTTCGAGGTGCTCCAAATGGATTATATCTAACTGGAGAGAGTGAATAACCTGAAGTATGTCCTGGTAGTGGTCTGTGCGTTCAGTAAGTGGGTAGAAGCTTCCCCTACCAAGGAAAATACTGCATTAGCAACTGCTAAAATTCCTAAAATTCTAATCAAAGAATATTTCTCTAGATACGGGGTCCCTCGGGTCATATATTGTCGGACAACGGAACCCATTTTAATGCTGATCTTATCAGGCATATCTGTAATGGATTACACATAAAACAGAAATTTCATGCTGCTCGACACCCTCAGTCAGCTGGATTAGTTGAAAAATCTAATGGGATTCTGAAGTTAAAGATGGCTAAAATTCAGGAGAGTACGGGGTTGCGGTGGCCGGCCACTTTGCCTCTGGCTTTAATGTCCTTACGCATGACCCCTCATTCACGTTTAGGTCTGTCCCCGTATGAGGTTATTTTCGGACCAGCTAATGTATGGGGTGTTCCTCGTCCGAGAAGTTCTAGAGAAATAGATTATCCAATGATGACAGATTATTTGTATACATTGACTAAAGACCTACGTTCTATCCACCAACAGGTATCTGATGTATTGCAGCCCATGCCGGAGGGTTCGGGACATCGTTTGGAGCCCGGCCAGTGGGTAATGGTAAAGAATTATCAGCGAAAATCGAGCCTTGAGCCCAGGTGGACGGAACCGGTGCAAGTTTTTTTGGCCACCCGAATCGCAGTGAAGGTGACTGGACGGAAGCACTGGATCCATGTTGCTCATGTAAAAAGGGTGCCTCTTCCCCTTCCTTTTGATCGCCCGAATTCAGAAGGAATATTGACCCAGGAAAGTGAAAGAGCTCCTTGCGTGGTTCCTTTTTCCGACGCCCAGGAACTTGAAGGGCAAGAAAGCGGAGCCGAGGGCACGAGAGAGGCCGCGTCACCAAGTGCAGAATTGGCCTCAGAATATGTTGCTCCAGTTGTTGAACGAGAAATACATGGAAAATTTGCCACCTTGGATGCTTCCTCATCTGTTTTGTTTGATGATCAGGAATTGCCAGGTCAGGCTCGATACAACCTACGGCCCAGAAATCGACACAGTACCCCCAACAATTGCAGGAGATAGGGAAAGACTATAGTAACAAAGGTTTGCTAGAGAAGTTTGGGGGTACTGAGCGAGACACTGGACTGAACCCATTGAGAGCTGGAACTTTGTGTTGCTCTATTCAGAAAGAAAGACTGAGAAGTAAAGAAACTGGGCCTAAGTTGTAATTAGAGAAGATAACAGACGAAAGGATTTGTTCTTTTGATGAACGATAGGAGCCTGCCTGTGAGGCTCTAGACGGACACAGGAAAGAAGCACCCTCTGGCAGGACGGACTGCACCTTTTTAGAATAGTTTGGACACTAGTTAGAATGTATCCCTTTGGTCGATTTATTCCTGAGGAGGAGCGTCCCCTTGCTCCTCGATATTTGCCCATTTATGTACCTATGTTTTCATTGTGGACAACCAGAGTGAGGTTGCTTTCGTGATAACTGTTGCAATGTTGTTTACCATAATAATGAGTGTGTTTTTATATTTGGAATTTCATCACCCCCATGCATACTATGATAGGGACCCCTACCCCGCCAATAGAGCACCATTTCTTTACGTTAGCTCCTCACAAAGAAAGACATCGTCAGACCTACGTTAAGAATGTATTTGTAGAAATGTTGCATCAGACTCACAGTGCTACCAATACGACAAACTGTTGGGTTTGCGGTCTATTACCCTCTGTAATGCATCAACATGATCTCTTTATTTCATTGCCATTATCCTATTTAGGAAGCTGTGAAGCCTGGTTCAAATTATTAAGTATGATGTACTTACATTACACTGTAGATACCTCTCGATATACCGAGAGGGATTATGACATGATTTTGAATTATATAGAAATACATCAAGGTTTTGACCCACAGGGAAATAATAGAGAAGGGTCTCTAGACCCCAAGGCTTGCATGAATATGTATACCGACTATGAGAATGTTACGTGGTTGAAAACGGAGATACTGGATTTTGCTGAATTTAATTTCACCCAGTATTTCCAACATTTTCAAGATCGAAATGTTACCAACGACAAGCCAATCCCTGTGCCCATATTAAATAGCACTTCTGCGTTTTGTGTACAAGGAACAGGACATATCTCTGTATGAGACACTATTACACCTTTCGATTACGTACCTTTAGTAGTCCACCATTGATAACACCCCGAATGTTTATTTTGTCTGTGGAGAGAATGCCTATACTTGGCTTCCTCGGGGGTGGATGGGCCGTTGTTATTTATCCTTCTTTTAACCACCTGTATATATAGCTCCCTCCGATTATCATAAGGATCATCGGTTAGATGGACAAAGGACCCTAATACAACGAGATAAAAGAGAATTGGACATGTCTGAAGTAGATCAAACCGATACCCCGAGCAGCTTTTCGTTGATATAGTAAAAGGAGTGTTTCCTATTTGGGGACCTATAATAACTAGTAAGGAGGTGAGGCGATTATCCAGAGTGGTGGAAAGAGTCAATACTACTACTGCTGGTATATTGACAAATCTGACTGTAGAGCTTCAGGCTACAAGACTCGTCTCTCTTCAAAATCGTATGGTGTTAGACGTCATACTAGCAGATCGAGGAGGAGCTTGCCGCATCATCGGCAGCTCCTGTTGCGTATACATCCCTGACTCCGCTCCCTCTGTCCATTTAGCCATTCAGAAGTTACACCGATTGGCAGCAGAAATACATACTGATACAGGAGGATGGTCCCTTACCGGCTGGTTTTGGGGCCTACTGTCAGCCTGGGGATGGAAGATCCTAATGGTATTGGTGGGTATAGCGAGTATCATTTTCACATGCTGCTTATGTATACATTGTGGGCCTGCCTGTTGTTCCTATTGCGCCAGGAGAGTATCCTCTGCCCTGGTACCGTCACCCTCGCCGAAAGAAAAATCTCAGATGGTGCAACAGGAAATTCGAGACTTGATGCAGATAGATGAGGGTATCTTTGAGGATTGATTTAGCTACATCACGCTAAAAGGGCGGTTTCTGTGGAACAGAATTCCTTTTGCCGGAATTGCTAACCTGATAATTGTTTGCATGATGTAGCTGCATACATGTATATTCATAGTTTATGTATCATTTGATGTTAGTAACGGAAAGTAGCTTTTGTTATTTACATATAGGTTAAGTTGCACAGTAGTTAGAGAAACCACACTAACGCCATTTTGTATTTGTCGACTCGGGCCTGGGTAGTGATCACGTGTTGTTTTCCTGTTACTGAGCAAGCCCCAATTAGTTGAGTTGCAAGACAGCTGAATTCATGATGTTCTCTCTACTCTAAGGCCCAAGGTCGCATCTGGCTTTGGAGGTGATAAGCACATTCTTGCCGGCGCCGGGCTGTTACTCCCATGTACCGAGACGAAAGGTAGTTACCCTTTCTGACCTTCCCCATAATAGCAGAAACAGACTTCAGAGCAGACTTTGTGTGCCATATATTGTTCTTCCTTGAGATCTCGGACCTGTTGGTAGGTTGCCAAATATGGTTATTTCATGTAATGTAACTGATTGGGTGTGGACGAGGGGGCTCCTCTGCGCAGAGCCTTTTTTGTTAATAAACAATTGCCTTTTCTTCACTGCCAACTGACTGGTTATTTGGTAATAGTGTTCGGTCTATTGGTAAGTGTGGCCCTTAGGATATTTTTCCAGTACTTCAGTGAGTAAGTGGAAATACCTGTGACTTCCCCCAATGTATCTGTATACCGGACAGCCGACCAAACACAATAAATTCCCTTAAAAGGGGATTGATGTTAATTTGTGGGTCCTTGATATAAAGCGTCATATCGTCCGCATACAAGGAAATTAATATTTGACGTAGGAAGCATCGGAATGCCTTATCCTGGTGGAGCTGCCGCAGCCTGGAGGCCAAGGGTTCTACTGCCAAGGCAAATAATAATGGGGATAGTGGACACCTTTGACGAGTGCCCCTCGACATGGACAGTTCAGAGAACACATGACCATTGATTAGTACTTTAACCAGGGGCTGATTATATAACAATTTAATCCACGAAATGTATATGATTGGGAATCCCATACGCTGTAACACCCCAAACAGGTAATCCCACTCCACAGAATCAAACGCCTTAGTGGCATCTAGAAAAACTACAGCGAGCGGGAAGTCTGGCGATACTGTCTGTATCAGGGAAAAGAGGGTGCGAGGGTTATGGGAGGTAGATCTGCCCGGCACAAAGCCAGATTGGTCCGGTAAAATAAGCTTATCCATTAAAAGAGCGAGACGGTTAGCCAGCACTTTAGCCAACATCTTGGTGTCACAGTTCATCAGCGACAGCGGCTAGTACCCGTCGCAAGACTTAGGGGCCTTTCCTGGCTTCAGGAGGGATGTCACCAGTGCCTCTCTCATCAAATGAGGAAGTATCCCTACTTCAAGGGATTCCTCATACACTTCTTTGAGGACCGGCGCCATAATATCTATATATGACTTATAAAATTCTGCGGGTAGGCCTCCAACCCCGGTGTCTTCCCATTTTTTAATTGCATTATCACCTCCCTAATTTCGTCGATTTCAAATGGCGCCCCAAAAAAGTCTCTTTGTACATTTCCCAGCCACCCAAGCGCGATATCCCCAAAAACATTATCTACGTCTACTGTTCCATGCCGCTGCGAAGTGTATAACGCTTTGTAGTGTGCAGTGTACACTTCCAGTATGTCTAACGTGTCTCGATGCAGCACCTCCCCAGGTCCCTCTATTTCTAGTATATGGGTCGCAAATCGTGGGCCTCTTGTCACCTCTGTTAACGCCTTTCCTGGCCTCTCCCATTCGCCATATCTGCGAGCCATCCAGTGTCGTCCCCTAAATTTCATTTTGCGTGCTGAGGCCTCTTCATATTCAGTCAATTTTTCCCGGAACTCTTTCTGTGCCCGACCATATCCTCCTCCCTCCATCTTCCTTTCCAAATCTTTCAATTCCCGGTGTAGGTTCTGAATCGTTCTTTGTATATCTCTAAGTACCCAAAAGCTCTTCGATATACAGTACCCCCTAATTGTGACCTTAAATGCTTCCCAAATAACTTCAACACTATCTACTGACCCTTGTTTCTAATAAAGAAATCTTTTATTTCCTTCCCAAGTTCAACTTGAAACACCATATCTAACAAAGCTTGTGAATGCAATCTCCAATGAGGTCAAGGCCTGTCGTACCCCGGTAGTGCTAGCATCAACTTCACGGGGCAATGATCCAAGAAGGTCCTAGCAGGATGAACCACCTGTCGAATGGCATTACCTAATCCTCTTGACTGCAAGCAATAATTAATCGTGCCCACATCCCTGTATGTGCTGTGTTCTTTCAGCAGTGGGTGGGTGTACCGCCAGCTATCAATGAGATAATTTTCTTCTATAATACCCTGCATCACCTCCTGGGTCTTATTATAGTGATGCCTCGCCATATAAGACTGATCCTGGGCCGGGTTCAAAGCCACGTTAAAGTCCCCTCCCAAGATCAAGTGCGTGGAACCTATATTGAGTATCCTCCCCACTATGGTGGTAAAAAATTCAGAGTATCAACATTAGGGCCATAGCAGTTGGCTAAAGTAACCGACTCCCTATCAATCCTCCCCATACTATAATATATCGCCCTTGAGGGTCTGTTATCATACCTCCCACCTCAAATGGTGTCTGTTTCTTTATCAATATTGCCGTGCCCCAGGCGTACGAGGAATAGGAAGCAAAGAGTCTCACAGATGCCCATTTACTGGCAAACGTAGGCTGGGAGTTCGGACTCAAATGTGTTTCTTGTAGCATTGCTACCTGTATCTGCTGTCTATCCAGATACTCTATTAATTCTCTACGTTTCCTCGGGTCACCCAAGCCTCTGACGTTCCATATCAATACCCTCAGTATGTTTTCATCACCTGAAGCCATCATGCCAGCCCAGTACAAAGTATGTAGATGATAACAATGCACCTGTGTAAATCCAATTCAATAGTGAATGGTCTGTCTGCCTATATGTACTGTGTTTGCTGCAAACAACAAAATACGCAATCCCACCCCAAACACCTCCCACTGAAGCATCCCAATCACGCCAGTATCCATCATCCCACCCTCCACCCCAACCCGCAACCTCTTACCTGTCATATTGCATTTGGTATCTGTTCCCAGCAAATTCTGATGTCGAGTTAACTACACAAAAAACAAGAGAAACAACCCGCCAAAATATACAGTTATTTGGAAAGAAAAAAACGTGGGGTGCACCTGTGTGGGGGTAGTCTGCTGGACCTCTCGACTCTCCAGGTAGTCGGTGTTCCTGACCAAGTCCCAGAGGAAGCTCTGAGGGTGTCCGTTTACTCTGTTTTTGTCCGTCCTAAACATGTAATATTATAATTCTGCCATGTTCCATCTCCTTTCCAATAAACACCTGTTCCTTGACAGTCTACAACAACAGAGGGATCCACTGTCCACTGAACACATAAGAAGTCCCTATAGTCCATCAGCCATTTCCGCAAGTACTTATTCCACATCCGATGTCTGTGTCTTTGAAGAGTCCTCCAATACATGAGACCGTTTTTTTTTTCTTCTTGAGTTTTTTAAGGAATTCTTCCGCCTGCTGGGGTGAAGCGCAAATCGTGGTGGTCCCCTGGTATGTTATGCAGAGTCGTGCCGTGTAAAGGAGGGTATAGGGTATCTGCGCCTGCCTTCGTTTCTGTTTAATAGCAAGTAACTTCCATCTTTCTTCTTGGACTAACGGTGTGAAGTCTGGGTATATGATAAAAGGCACTCCATCATAGGTCAGTTCCTTTTTCTCTCTAGCCACTCTCAATGCTGTGTCTCTATCTCTATAATTTAACAGGCGCGCGATTATAGGCTGAGGTGCAGTCCCAGGGGGTGTTCTGGGCCCAAGTGAGCAATGAGCCCGCGCCACGATGAAATGTGGGGATAACGACTCCACTCCCACCACCGCTCTGAGAAGTTTTTCTACATACTCCTCCATCTTACCTGTTTTCTGCAATTGGGCTGTCACATCTTCCGAGTCAGATATACGTTGCTCCGCATCTTTATTCTCGTGTCATGCCCTTCGATTGTGTGAGCTATGGCATCAATGCGTGTGTCCATTTTGTCGGCGATGGTTGCAAACCCCTGACGCACCTCCGTAAGTATGGATTTGAGTTCGTCACCTGGTTCCGCTTGGGGAGTCTGCTGTACACCTTCTGCCTCATTGTCCCCATCAACTACCTGCTGTTGAGTGCCCTTCTTAGACTCAAACGTGAGCCGCGGCTGACGCATGTCCGGCTTCCCCATAATGGCGCCTGCCGCTAGCTACAGGTCTACTAGTCACCTCCAGGCCAATCCACGTGGTACTTTCGTGGCTCTTTGCTGACGTCTGCAGTGTGCGGGTCTGCAATTAACACCAGCCTAATACAATGTGGGGCTGCTCAGCATGCTTCAATAGTGTTTCACTTCATAAATATTCAGGGCCCGTTCCCGACCACCTGCCCCTCAAATCAGGCGATGATGAGCACAGATGGGCCCCCTGCCAATAAAGCGCTGACTCCAGTCACCTGCTCTGTCGCACCTCCCAGCCCTCAGGCGTTAAGTAGTATGGCGTACTGCCCGAGTGTTCGCTTATGCTCTGCAATGGCGCCTTTACTTCAGTGAGGCAGTTCCAACCTGGTGCCCCTTTATGTGTCCACGTCATACTGGCTCACTCAGCTCCCCTGCTATATTTCATTACAATTCACTGGGGCACTCCTTGAGATGCACCCCCCCTTCCGTGAGTAGCTGATCTACACGCGCCATGTCTGTTGAAGCAGCGTATATCAGCTGCAGCGGCACCGCTTATACACGTGTCTTGACGTGTCCCGCCCTGCTGCCGTTCACTCACACCAGGGCGGCACCGCTTATACACGTGTCTTGACGTGTCCCGCCCTGCTGCCGTTCACTCACACCAGGAGCTCCGACCCTCGCAAGTCGCCCGTGCTCCTTTCACCAGATTCAATCCGCCATGATCAGGGGCTCGAACAGCCGGATGCCATCATGTTGTAGCTGCTCAGCAACGCATCTACGCCGCCTTCTGGACTCGACGGAGCAGTACCCGCCACTGGCGTAACGAAAACTGAGGAGGCCTCCCTGCACGGAACTTAGAGGGGCCCCCATCCGAGCTCAATCAGGAGCTCTCCGGCCAGAGGGCAGTGTCGAGGGGGCCTCCTGGAGCTTGCCCCCCCCGCACTCAGTTCCGAGTATGGCAGAGGTGCGTCTCGGATGCAGTTTCACCCCGGGTTCTCCAGCCAATTATCTCAGCAGACGCCTTATTTCTCAGCTCTGCTTCCCCAGAGAAAGTTACTCTGCATTTACCTGCTTGTTCCCGGGACCAGCTAGGCGTTTGGACGCAGGATAATTATCGAATGTTACCGGACTGCGGGAGCCTCACAGAATGTCGGCCATTCCGCACTAGCGCCACCTAGAGCCCCCCCCCCAAAAAAATCAATACTATCTTTCTCAAAGAATCCCTACCTACACAAAGAAGCTCAACCACAAAACAAAAAACTTATGGGACATGGTTTATTAATCAACAGATAACCTAATGTCAAGGATTGATACAGAGTGGATATCAGAGAATGTTGATTGATACATAAACACAAATGTAGTGTCTGCACACCGAGGCGAATCTCCAATCACAGAAGCGCTCTCCTGCCGCATCCTCTAAACTCAAGCTCTTCTGGCACAGTGCTGGTATTTCCATCGACGGTCCCTACAAAAAAATAAAATCGATTTGTTTTTTACAACCCATTCAGTACAGACCAATATAATACAGCACAAGAAACGGCAGGTGTTAGGAGACAGAACACCTGGGACAAGCTGTCATTCTCTAGGAAAGTTGTCTTTAGGTTATCATTTCTGAAGTAATTTAAAACAGAACTTTTAAAAGTTGTAGGACATTATTGTGTACTGATTTCTAGCCACAGGAGTTATTATTGAATAGATGAAGGGATTCATGGGAAACAACCTTTACAACACATTTTTTACTCGCTAATATCTACATTTTCATTCAGGCCTCTTGATTACTGGCACAGATGTATGCCATCACTTAGATGTCCTAGCTGCTTGGCCACATTTGCAGTATCGTTCCGTATGATGACTTCATGTTCAGATTTCCACACTCGCTCAGTGATCATCAATTCATGTGCACAACCATGCCTTCACACACCAAAAATCAATGTCTGCTCAAACTTGCACCAGTGCTCAGAAATTCGGATCATTTGCCAGTTGCCGCTCCTCCGCTATGGTGGAGGAGCATCGCCCCAGTACTTTCAAGTTATTAGCATGTTATGCTTCGTACTGCTTTGGAGGCGGGTGGATGGAAGGAGATGCTCTATTCTCAGAGCAGGGCAGGGGAGGAGTGGTTTGCCCACTCCTAAGTGCGCACTTAGGCTTCCCAAACCAGTCATGCGCACATTCCCTGTTCTCCATGCAGGCGGCATTACAGCCTGCATGGAGATCATACCCATGCCCCCATTTCCTGGTTGAGCATCGAACCAGGACGCTCAAAACCAGTCACAATGCTACATTGCAGTGTTGTGATTGATATGGGGAGACTGGGTGCCTACCAATCACAATGCTGCATTGCAGTGTTGTGATTGGCCAGTGGGGCTTGGCTGTGTTTCCTGTTCCTCAAGGAGACCAGGAGCAGAGACGCGCAACCCGGCGGCAAGGTAAGATATATATTTTTTTATTATGTGCACTCCATCAAGCAATCGCAATCCCCCCGCATTCCCCGGTGCCCGCCCCCCCTCCCCACCTATGAGCTATGCAGGCCGCCACAGTCATTTGCCCATATTTGTTCAATCCCTCATTCATTTGGACTGCAAACTCAGATCTTCAGATATGCACCATTATTCACTAATCTTTGTGCAGGTTAAGACTTGCCTCATTGGTCAGTAAACTTTGGTGCATGCTCATCTATGGCCCATTTTGTGCCTTTTAATGTGTTACAATAAACGTGGTAGCTTTAGCAGGTGTATTATGTGGCTTAGGGCATGTTCTCCAAACTTCAGATACCCTGCTGAGCTCTGCATGAAAAGGAGGCAGTTGCGTGCAGAACAGGTGCCATTTTGAACAAATCCCTCACGACGTTGCTGACACAGAGAGGTCTAGACAGCCAGGCACATAGCTCTTGGTGCCATAGTTGCTGAGTATTTGTGGCATATTTACAAGCCCCTAGCGACACAGGAAAGTCCCTTTTAGTGACATTCCTGTGGCAGCATTGGCTTTGCCTTATTTTCAAGGCAGCTTTGTAAATAAGACCCCCTTTTCCGCTATACTTAGCGTGAAAGGGGTGGGCAATGTATGTTGTTGTGGGCGTTCCACTGTAACACCCTTTGATTTTGACAGTGACCCATATTTACAAGGGTAGCATAAATAGGAGGCAGCTCCAAAATTAAGACCAGGGAAAATCTAGTCTTAAACAGGCGCAACGAGATGATGAAATGTTGTGCAGCACACATAGAACAGCACAAGTTCATTGATTGTTTATGTGCAGGAAGGAACAATAAACAAACAATCATTTAAAAAAACATGAAGTTTTGCAACTTCTATGTGTGCTGCATTAAGCTGCACACCTAGAAGTGCTGGGTGATGCAAGGGTGTCCCCGTTGACGATAGGCAGCTAAGATTACACCAGTGGAGGAGCTAATGCAGGGCTGCACCATATTCTTGTAAATATGACGTAGCATGTTCTTAGCCTTCTTTGTTTAACGACACGCTTCGCCACTCTCCCTGTAAATTTGCCCCTTGTGTTTTATCAGATCAACTCCTAAAGTCTAAAGCAGAGATTGACTTTGATGGGCATATTTACAGGAAAATGGTGCAGCATTGCATCATTAAAAAAACACAGGGATGGGCTGTATTTACGAGAATACGGTGTACCTCTGTGTTTTCCTTTGTGCTGGCGCTAAAGAAAGCTGCCTAGTGCCACACTGACACCCTTGTGTCAGTATGCCTGCGTTGCAGGGAAGATTGGTTATGTGCAGGTAGCTTGTAAATGTGTGGCAGCATAAAAAAGCAATGGGTGTTGCAGTGGAACGCCCACATGAAAACCCACTGCACGTCCCTTTCTCTTGAAAGGGTATGATCTTTATAAAGCGGCATTAAGCCACGCAAAATAGCTTAACACTGCTTTGCAAATATGGAGCTGGGCATTGCGCTACCGGAGAGACCTAAAAAGTGACACTCTGGTGGTGCAAAGCCCTTGTAAATATGCCCCTTAACGAGGCCTGAGCAGTAATGTCCATAGGGTATTCCATTGAATTAAGAAATCAACTAGGCTTCAAACAAGTCTTAAAGACGAATTGTTTCAAGTAACCATTCATCTTATATCAGAACAGCACCAGCCCCCTTTCCCCAGGCCCACTTTCAAAAAGGGAAGAAACAGCACCAACAACTGTACTCAGAGTAAAGTCCCTACTCAAGAATCCGTTCCTCCAATACTAAGCATCTGCGACCCTGCATGGATCACACCTTCTATCCATGAGGGGCGCTGGCACCCCAGCCGTCTATGCATCGTTCAAAGCCCCTGATTCTTGGCAGCTGATTTTTTTTTTTTCACAACAACATTTTTATTGATGAGGTTAGGCAGAGCAATCAATGTGGCACCCCACAATCAGGAGAAACCAACAGGCATTTTGATACAGTGACATTACTGGACCTGAGTCCCATCAAGAATTATAGGAAAACATGAATAACAGGAACATCCCCTCCCCGCCCCACCCCTACCCCCGCAACTCCCACCACCCATTTCCCAATCCCTCCCAGCAGCCCTCCCTAACCCTATGCACGTGTGTAGTAGGAGCAGCAGCGTGTGATCTCGGTGAGGTAGATATGGCGCATGTCACAGGCCCACTTAAAGATGAGTGTTTTAGGGATCTTCCTCAGGTTCCACCGGGGGATCAAGTGTCAACTCCCTGTAGTCAGCCCACCTCTTCCATATTTTGAAGTGTTTGCGGGGGCATCCCCGAGCCTCAAATATCGGTCGTTCCAGACCCATACAAAAGTCCAATCCAGCTCTCCATGCACCCAGGGGAGGGGCCCTTTCATCTTTCCAAGCCCGTGCCAGATCCCGTTTGGCCAGCACAAGCCCCAGAAGCAGTAAATGACGTTTGTAAATGTTCGTTTCATCAAAAAGGATAGGACACTTGTAACCACTTACTCCAAGAGATATATTGAAATATGATGAAAAACCCTCATAAACGTTGTGTTTTACGAGAAGCGGTATATGTTGTTCTCCGCCCCACACAAACGTTATGGCAACAGTCATTGGGTTTTTGCATTCAGTATCTTGCCAGCCTCACCCGAGGCGATCTCTGGTTTTATCGTGGCAGTGTCCAGAGAAAGTTTGAGTGACCCCACTGAAGCTGAAAAAGTGAGTAAAATAGTTTCCAGGCGATACTGTATTTTATTCAAATCGCTGGTCCACTAATTAAAATATAAGGGTATGCTCTGGGGATAATTAGGAATCCTTAGCATAGGTCATTAGGACAGAAAAAACGTCAACATGTTTCTGCTCTCTTGGCCCGTGGGTCTAAGAGCATTCGTCAGGACAACAATAAACACACACAGTTAAAAGTATATTGTCACTATTTTGTGACAATAGTGGGTCTATACAACATAATAGTCTTACCCATGTAGGTTCTGAATAGTCACCTAGAGGATTAGAAAGGAAAAAGGGGGGGTGACAGGTGGCATTTTAACAGTTTTCTGTTAAAAAACGTGGTCATTAAGAACATGCATTGTGTTTTTTCAAAAGTTATACGCTCATGTTAGAGACATATGCAAGTTTTAGGAAACAAAACAACATAAATAACATCATGGCGAGTTAAATCAAGGAGTGGTGTATCAGCGGTACGTAGTGCACAAAAAGCTAAATCATTTGTGACATTGTATAACTATTTTTAAATCATACCTCTATTTAGGGTGTACACAGAATGAACCTGGATAGGGAAAACGGAAGTATTATGAAAATACTACTCGTACCGAGTGTTTGGTGTATACTCTACTGGAAACGTTATATCGATGACGTTCTTTTGATCTGGCACAATAACCACGACCTGAAACTATTTGTGGAGTGGCTGAACACACGCGATCCTTGGCTTCGATTTACATATATAGCTGATAAAGAAAGCATTGACTTTTTAGATCTGACTATATACTCAAAGGATAACAAAATTGAGACAAAAACATTCAGAAAACCAACGGCCAAGAACAGTTTATTGTCTTATAAAAGTTACCATCCCCAACCATTAAGGGACAATTTACCATACAGCCAGTTTTTACGTCTCAAAAGAAATTGTAGCCAAAAAACTGACTATCTTGTCCAGTCAAAGGATCTCAGCATCAGATTACAACAAAGGGAGTATAAAACATCAACCATAAAAAAGTGCCAAAAAAGAGCCCTGAACCAACCGAGAGAAAATCTATTGACTACATTTGAAAAAAGAGAAAATGCGGACCTCATGACCTGTGTGACTACGTTTGGTCCAGCATCATACCAAGTAAACAAACTCATTCAGAAGAACTGGCACATTGTAAATACAGGACAATACAACTGGCCAAAACCACGCTTTGCCAATAAACGAACCAAGAACTTACGTGATATGTTGGTCCATACTCGCCCCAGACAAGCCATCCTAACCAAACCAATTAGGAATGCCCACATGGCCCCTGTAACAGGACATTACCCATGTGGTTCATGTTTGGCCTGCAAATCAACCACCAGCTCAAAAACATTACAACTTTCCCCCACATTGAATTGGACACAGAGACAACATAGCAACTGCAATTCATCCCATGTGATCTATATGGTCACCTGTCCATGTGAAAAGAAATACATCGGGATGACTTGCAGGAAGGTGAAATTACGAATAGGGGAACATAAAAGTAATATTCGCCTAAAAAAGAACACCACTAAACTCTGTTCCCATTTCGTTGAGCAAAATCACAGCATTGAGGACTTGAGATGGACTGTCGTCGAAAAAATACCGGAAGGGACACCCAATGTTGAAAAGGTACTGTATGAAAAGGAACAACGTTGGGTTGACCGTCTGAAAACGAATCAGTATGGTTTAAATGATGAAATCTCATGGCACCACTTTGCACGTTGAAATACAACATCTAAGTGCAAGTCCAACACGAGATAACGTTTCTTTACATTAGTTGCACATTTTTTAAAAAAAAAATTCAAATTTTGTGCTTCCCATCTAGCGTTATGGTAATTACAAACACTTTCCCCTATTAACGCTAAAATGAAAATTATTGCACTTGAAGAAAGTTAAACCGCTTAATTTTGAGTTTAATCAGGTCACTCGATCATTTGCAATCAGTCCTCTTTCTAGCGCAATGGCCGATAACGAAGAAAACGCCATCGGAAGCGTGCTCCCAGCGTCCAGGAGGCAGAGCCAGCACAAGACGCGGAACACGCTTCCAACGCGGGTGAGTGTTTCCCCTACCGCTCGCTGCCCCAATGCCACCGGCAGACAGCAACCTCACAATTACCCCCCTCTTGGTATCTTTATAGCCTGGGACTTAAAGTCCGTACCTCCTGACGGGACCTGGTAACAATTACCTAAAGGTAAGACCTCACATGAGGTAATTGAGCACCAAACACTCGGTACGAGTAGTATTTTCATAATACTTCCGTTTTCCCTATCCAGGTTCATTCTGTGTACACCCTAAATAGAGGTATGATTTAAAAATAGTTATACAATGTCACAAATGATTTAGCTTTTTGTGCACTACGTACCGCTGATACACCACTCCTTGATTTAACTCGCCATGATGTCATTTATGTTGTTTTGTTTCCTAAAACTTGCATATGTCTCTAACATGAGCGTATAACTTTTGAAAAAACACAATGCATGTTCTTAATGACCACGTTTTTTAACAGAAAACTGTTAAAATGCCACCTGTCACCCCCCCTTTTTCCTTTCTAATCCTCTAGGTGACTATTCAGAACCTACATGGGTAAGACTATTATGTTGTATAGACCCACTATTGTCACAAAATAGTGACAATATACTTTTAACTGTGTGTGTTTATTGTTGTCCTGACGAATGCTCTTAGACCCACGGGCCAAGAGAGCAGAAACATGTTGACGTTTTTTCTGTCCTAATGACCTATGCTAAGGATTCCTAATTATCCCCAGAGCATACCCTTATATTTTAATTAGTGGACCAGCGATTTGAATAAAATACAGTATCGCCTGGAAACTATTTTACTCACTTTTTCAGCTTCAGTGGGGTCACTCAAACTTTCTCTGGACACTGCCACGATAAAACCAGAGATCGCCTCGGGTGAGGCTGGCAAGATACTGAATGCAAAAACCCAATGACTGTTGCCATAACGTTTGTGTGGGGCGGAGAACAACATATACCGCTTCTCGTAAAACACAACGTTTATGAGGGTTTTTCATCATATTTCAATATATCTCTTGGAGTAAGTGGTTACAAGTGTCCTATCCTTTTTGATGAAACTTACCTAGTTATGGGGAACAGATAGGACACCTATTCCTCTTCCCTCATTTTGATGAAATACTCGTTTGTAAATGTTCCCCCCAACCCCTTCAAGGATGTGAAGTAGTCCTAGGCGGTGAGTGCGTGGGAGTTCCCAACCCAGTACTTCGGACAGGCAGTGCCACACACCTCCCCAGAAACCAGCTATTCTCGGGCATGACCATACAGTGTGGAGCAATGAACCAACTTCCGCACCACAGCGCAAACATTCCGGCGATTCAATCAGCCCCGCTTTCCACAATCGTTCACGGGTATAAAACGCCCTGTGGAGGATCTTGAATTGGATGAACCTGAGCCGCATTGCTATGGCAGTTCCTCGCGGGGACTCCAGGGCCTCCCGCCAATCATCCTCATCCATAGGGCCAACGTCAGTCTCCCAGGCCGTCCGCAGGGGAAGAAGGGTGGATGAGCAGTGGGTGACCATCGTCTGGTAGATGCGGGACACTTTTTTATCTCCAAGATCGCCCATGAAGACTTTCGCCTCAATCGGGCTAAACTCGGGAAGTGAGTCTAAGTTGACAATGTTGGGCGCCAGGGCATGCCTAAACTGCAAATATCGAAAGAATTGGGTCTGAGGCATAAGGAATTCTGCACTAAGGTCCTGGAATGATTTGAGCGTGACCCCGGACATCACATGTCCCAGCAGCGAGATCCCAATCCTGTCCCAGCCGTCGAATCCTGACAGCGACCACAGTCCCGGGAGTCGTCCGTTATGCCACAGTGGTGTTTCCGCAGTTAGCCTACCCCACCAACCCATCCGGCGTAACGCTTGTCGCCACACTATGAAAACAGTGTTTGTAATTCTAGGCAATGTCCGCCGCAGGCGGACCGAGTAGAGAAGCGTGTGGAGCGTATGGTCACCCATCAATGCACGCTCTAGAGCATAGGCTGGATCATCTCTGCCGCTATACCACCAGTCATTTAGAATAAGCAAGTGGGAAGCTTGGTAGTAGGACAAAAGGTCCGAGGTGGCTAGTCCTCCGCAATATGTAGATAAGAAGCAAGTACGTAGTGCCACTCTGGCTGCCCCTCCAGCCCACAGGAAACGTCCCAATACAGAGTTTACCTGCCTAAACCATTGGGGCGTGATGGGGTGAGGATAATTCTGCAGTTGGTACAAAAGGCGTGGAAGCGCAACCATCTTAAAAATTGCAGACCGCCCAAAGATATTGAGGGGCATCCGAGACCACGTTTTCACAACTGCCTGAACCCGCTCCCAGACAGGCAGTATGGTGCGTTCCCATGTAAGGCTCACCGATTCCGATAAAAACACCCCTAAGTAGTTCAGACCACCGGCTGCTGCTTGCAGTTCCGACATCCAGGGGTCCGTTACAGTACCACCTCCAAGGACCCACAGGGTAGATTTACGCAGATTGAGGTAAAGGCCCGAGACCTCCCCAAAGACCCGCATTATTTCCAGCACCCTCGGCCCTGAACGGCGCAGGTCAGACAGAAATAAAAGGACATCATCCGCGTACAACGCAATTCTATCAGAGATGCCCCCGGGCCACACAAAACCTGGCATCTGTGCATCTATGCGCACCCAGGCAGCCAGAGGCTCCATGGCGAGGGCGAATAGGTGGCAGCTGATTTTTAGTTCTCGGTTAATAACTTACCATTGTGGTACCATGTTCGACAGTTATTATGAGCCATCATTCAGGGCAAAAGAGATTTGTTCAAATGAGAGGGCAGATTTACTAGCTTTTCACTCCACGAAACTACCAATGATGCTGCAGTGTCTGAAATGGAAAGAGCAGAACTGTGCCATATCTATTAAGACATGGAGCTTTTTTCCTTTCTCCCTAAGCTGGCGCACTACACACCCCCTTTCACCATAAACACTTGAACCATAGTGCAAGTATGTCTGCATTCTATCACACATAGATTTTGCACTGAAAGGCAATCATCTCATCGCACAAGCTATGCTTCATATGTGCGTTTTAGAGTGCAGCACACATGCAAAGTGGGAAAAATGGTCACAGTTCTGCTCAGTGGCATAACAAAAAATGATGTCCCTTCCCCACCATAGAATGTGATGAGAGGCTCCCGAGTTTCACATATCTCAGATATTCATTGGTCTTGGGCTGAATTGGGGGCCACTGCACTGCAGGTGCTGTTAAGGTCTTTGTTATGCCTGTGGTTCTACCTGCCTCAGGAAGGTGTATTGTTTTGGTGCATATCTTTATCCGCCAATGCTAGCAGATAAGGATTTGTGTCCAAACCCATTGGTATTTGTATGGGAAAGCCCACTAGAGGCAGAGTAGATCATGGGGCTTCTTTGTGTTACTTTGGCCAACATCCTAAGGCCAATCCTGATTTGCCCTTTCAAACAGGAGGGGGTGGGAGCACTCTGCCTCAAATCCCAGCAATCAGTTTGCCCCTATGCATCATGGTAAATGCAGTGCATTATAACACCTACTTCAGTAGTAGTCTTTCATTTTTCACCCTTCTCAGTGCAGCCTGTGCTGTGTAACTCTAGACATGTGTTTCTGGATTCATTCCTTCATCAGTAGAGAGTAATGGGGTGCACTGGAAATGCTGTCAATGTCTTCTCAAGTCTTTGTACCACTCACTGAGCGCAAGTGCATCAACACACGCTCGTCAGATCAGTAGCTCAAGGGAGCATTTTCAAACCCGAGGGGTAGGATGGGAGCACACTGCCTCATCATCCCATTGCTCAATCTGCCGCAGTGCAATCTATGCTCTAGTATTTTTCCCTTTTTGTATGTGCGCTCTAGAGTGCAACCCACACACAAACTTGGAAAAAATGTGCACAGTTACGTCCAGTAGCAAAACACAAAATGAGGCCCCCTCCCACCCTCCTGCAGAATATGATGAGGGGCTCCTGAGCTTCTTTGTTATGCCTGTGGGTCTGCCTGCCTTGAGAAGGTGTTCGTTTTTCATGCATATCTTAATCTAGCAATGTCAGTAGATAGAGATTTGTGTCAAAACCCATTTGTATTTGTATTTGTATGGGAAAGCCCACTGGATGCAGAGTAGCTCATGGGGCTACTTTTTGTGTACTTTGGCCAACTTCCCAAGGCCAATCTTGATTGGCCGTTTCAAACAGGAGGGGGTGGGAGCACTCTGCCTCACATCCCAGTGCTCAATCTGCCCCAATGCATCATGGTAAATGCAGTGCATGACAACACTTACTTCAGTAGTAGTCGTCACCCTTGTTGGTGCAGCCTGTGCTACGTAATTCTAGAATCGTGTTTTCTGATTAATTCCTTCATCTGTAGAGGGTAGTGGGGGTGGAAGTGCTGCCAAAGTCTTCTCATGTTTCTGTACCCCTAACTGGGCATAGGTGCACCAACACAAGCTTGTAAAGTCAAAGTGGGGCATCAAATTGTTGTCATGGGCCATCCTGTGGGTGTGCCTTAGGGTACAAAGGTCAACCTGCTAGTTAGCCACTCTCCTCTTCTCCAGTACCGTGTAGGTTGCAGTCCATTTGTCCAGGCTCCACAACCCACACTTTCTGACATGTCTAGTATTGCACCCAGGTTATGTTGTGCTCATACCAGTGCTTGATGAGCCCCTGGCTGGCTTTTTCTGTTAGCACTCTTCATGGGCTTAGCAATTCAGGCCCAGCACATAGTCTGCAATGTCCTGTATGGGTTCCTTGAGGAGTTTCTCCCACTCTTCTCTGACAAAACTTAAGGGTCCTCTTGCAGGGTGCCCATGCAAAAGCTCAAAGGGGGTGAAGCCCACCCACTATTGTAGTACCTCCCTATAGGCAAATAAAAGAAATTGGAGTAGGACATTACACTTCCTCCAGAGTTCCTCAGATCATGCCTTTTAAGTAGTGTTGGATGTAACTCGCACAATTCGCTGTAGCGTAATTACGAATAGTGAATTCAGCAAGATTACTTGGAATTAGGCAGTCAGATCCAGCTCCATGTTATTTTGAATTTTAAAAGGTGCAAAAATTGGACTAAAAAATAATTCCGACAAATCAAATATGACCCAATTTATTACCTGGTGAAAATTGAAAATCAAAAATCAATTTTTGCTTTTTGTTCAAAATAGGATTTATTAATTGTTACCTTAATAGCTGAGTGTTACTGTTAAACACAAGTCCTGTCTCCCACCACTGAATTTCAATGTAAGAGAGTTTATTAATTAAGGTAGATTGTAATCCACCACAAGTAATAGTTGCATTATCCTTGTAAGGTTCAGTAAAGGTTTTAGTAATGTAAACCTGAGCTCTACCCTTAGTAGCTATGTCACAGAGCAGCCAGGCTGAGCTTAAGAAGCGGTGTAAGCCATCTGTATGAAACCCACCTCTCTACATAGTGTACCACAAGGGGGTACACTGTGCAGATAGTTTGAGGAGGCCTTTATTGGTTTACAGAGGCAAAATCAGATAATACTAACACTCTATTTTTGTGGTAGTGTGGGCGAGCAGTAAGGCTTATCAGAGGGCAGTGCTAAGCATCTGTTGTACTGACTAAGGCAAAAATTATACCGAGGCACCCGGTCCCCCAAACAAACAGTACCTTGGAAACGTTGTCTATGATGGTGCACGGCGTCGTGAAGGTGAGGTGTGGGTGCCGAGGTCGAGGCCGGCTCTTTAGCTGCCACAAGGGAGGTGAGGCTTCGTGTCCGTGAGGAGGCGACGCATCGTGTCCAGGACAGGGGAAGAGGATTGCGTTGGCGATGAGGCATCGTTCCGGTGATGATGCGAAGTCAGCAAGTTCATGGAGTCACTCTCAGCGGTTATCTGCGCTGTAATAACAGGATGCATGAGCTGGCGATGACGGATTCAGTGGGAGCGCTGGCGTCGGGCATGGCCGATAACTGCAGGCATTGAAGACCGTCTGAGCTGAGGTGCAGGATGGGCGGTGCATCGTTCACTTCACGAGCGGTGCCCCGGGTCTCGGTGCAGGTCACGCCGTCACAGCGACGTCGCTGACAGCGTTAGAAACAGGTTTTCTTGCTTCTCTTAGGTTTCGTTCCGCTCCCAACAGCAGGAACAACCTCCAGAGGCCCACAACTGGAATAGGCACCTCCTGGCAGGTCAGAACTCTCAGCAAGAGGGTTCAGGGTAGCTGGAGATTAAGTCTTTCTGTCCCTGAGACTTCAGAACAGGAGGCCAGCACACACAGGCCCTTGGAGAGCTTCCTCAAGCAGGGGACCCAGCACACAGCAAAGTCCTTGTCCTTCCCTTGGCAGATCAGCTACTGCAGGTCAGGCCAACCCCAGACAACACACAGCAAAGGGCAGTACTTCTCCTTCAGTTTCTCCATCTCTTCTCCTTGGCAAAGGTTCCTCTTGAATTCCAGAAATGATCTACAGTTCCGGAGTTTTAGGTCTAATACTTATACCATAAAATGTCTTTTTTCTCTTTGTGCAAGAGTCTCTGAGCCCAGTCCAAACCAGTTCTGTCCTCACTGGTGCAGTATGACCACCGGGGGTGGAGACAGCATTGTGTAAGGGAGACAGGCCCTATTCAGGTGCAAAGCAATCTCCTCCCACTACTATAAAATCAGCCACGGTCTATTCAGCTCAGCTCTGAGATATCCAGGAAGGGCCAGGCTCATCTCAACCCCCCCGCCCACCCCGGTGTCTGTCTGAGAGAATGCACATCCCCAGCCCCTGTCTTTCCAAAACCAGACAGTCCATACACAAACAGGCAGGGGCACACAGAATGTTGAAACAAAGCAAAGCAAAGCAAAGTCCACATTTGTAAAGCGCACAATCACCCGTAAGGGTCTCTAGGCGCTGGGGGGCCGTCGGGAAGATTAAGCGAGCTATTGCCCAGAGTCACATGGAGCTGGGCTAACCTGCCGCCGGAGCCGGGGATCGAACCGTTGTCCCCAGATTCCAGCGTCAGTCGCCCTGGCCGCGGCGCCACACCTCTCCCACAAGTAAATGCCTACTTTCTAAAAGTGCCATTTTCAAACACACAATCTAAAAACCATCTTTACTAAAAATATGTGTTATTAAAGTCTAAATTCAGAGAGCCTAAACTTGATTTCTCTATCTTTTTCCTAAGGGAAGTTATGCTTGTAAGATGTTACAAAGCATTTCCCCTTGTATCCTATGGGGTAAGATAGCCTTTCAATTGAGAAAAACGAAATTGGCAGTATTTCACTATCAGGACATGTCACACATACCAGTGCATGTCCTGCCTTTACACTGCACCCTGCCCATGGGGGTACCTTGGGCCTACCACAGGGGTGTCTTACATGTAAGAAAAGGGTAGGTTAGGGCCTGGCAAGTGGGTGCACTTGCCAGGTCAACATGGCAGTTAACAAACTGTGTGCAGACACTGCAGTGGCAGGTCTGAGACATCTTTTCAGGGCTACTTATGTGGGTGGCCCAATAAGTGCTGGCACTCCCAGTTCACTTTACTAGTGGCTTACCAGTAAATCAAATATGTCAATCATTGATAATCAATCATGCTAACAATTTATACAGAGAGCATATGCACGCTAGCACTCGTCAGCAGTGGTAAAGTGCCCAGAGTCCTGTAGCCAACAAATGCAGGTCAGGAAAAAAATAGGAGAAAGAAGCAAAAGGTTTGGGGATAACCCTGCAAAAGGGCCAAGTCTAACAGGGTGTCTTACCAATATCATGCTGACTCTTTGGTTTTGTCTGCACCAAGGCACGCAGTCTGCAATGGCAGTGTGCATGGCCTTTGTGAGGGGAACCAAGGGTGGCACAATTTGTTCTGCTACTCTTGGGGTCCCTCTTCAGTTCAATGCCCTTAGTACCAGGGGTACCATTTACAAGGGAATTAAATATTAGATTCAAAACACCATACAGCACCAACCGCGGGCAACTGGTCATGATAGACTGGGTCAAAGTCTAGATTAAGGCCGACCTTGACCGATCACCCACTAGCCAGACACAGACTGGGTCATCCAGGTGAAAAGTTACCTTCTTAGACAAGTTTGTTGGCATTGTATGCAGTGGACTAAGACAATAGAAGGGTTCGAAGGCGACGGGTTGCAGGATGATGAGGTCCTCATGCCATCGTTGATGAAGGCTGAAAAAGTTCAGGATTTCTGTTGACAGCTGTATCAAGGAAGCTGAGTGTAAGAAATTGGGTTACTGGTTGAGGGGAGTAAAAATCTGCTCAAGCAACAACCACAGTCCTTGTCAGGAAGAAGTCACAAGCAAATCCTCAAATTAACCTGTGCTCATCTCTGTGATAGCTTGGCATGGAGCCGTCAAGCCTAACTTAGAGGCACTTCAAACAGTAATAAAATGAAAACACTAAGCATGGGCGTAAAATCCGCTCCACTCGCGGATTTTTCGGATTTTCGGCAAATTCGCAATCCGCGAACTCTCGCGAATTTGTCGAAAATCCGTGAATCCGCTTGCGGCTGATTTTTTGCTTGGTTGCGGCGTGCGGCGTGGTGCACGGCGTTCACTTTCCGCCATTAAGCGTTTGCCGAGTTGTTTTTCTCGATCATATTTTGCGAGTGCTGCGCCATTTTGGATCTTGCTGCGTGATCCCGCGGGAGTTTGGCGCCCGCGAATACGTAATCGCGGCTTGCCACCTTGCACAGCACACCTCGCGAGAGTTCGCAATTGCGAACACGTAGTTGCGGCGGAAAGGAACAATCTCGCTCTCGCGAAATAGAGATTTTGCAATTCTGCACAAGAAATCCACCAGCAAACAGGATAAACCTTCAGAAAATGATTATTTTTATCAGAATCACTCCTCAGGTTGACATTTGCATGGCCTTTTTTTTTGCAAGGAGTCCATTTTTGGGGGGGGGGAGGGAAGGAAGTGCCCCACAGTCTCCAACTTCCTGTTCCTGTCCAGCAGGCTCCTCCCAGTGCTTTGTCCATCTCCTGGTCACTTTCATTTGGATCTGGAGCTGGAAGGATTACTTTTTGTGGGTGCTGCTGGATATTTGGATTTGAGGCCTTTTTGACTTTCTTTGGATCACTTTTGGATTAGAAATCAACTTTCACAAGTAAGTTTGTTTGGGGCATTACAGTTGCTGCAACTACAATTTTGGAACTTTTTCAGAACATTAAATAAATTATATTGTGGGTAGCCACAGTATCCAGTAGGACCAGGGTTGGTTATGGGTGCATGATACAACTGTTTTGTTGAATTTAAACACCATTGAGGCCATGGATGGGCTGGGATTGTGCTGATTTTTGTTGTTTTTGTCGTTTTTTTGGGGCTGCTGGTGGGGCCCTTTGCCCAGGGGTGGTGAGTGTTGCATGGGCCTAGTCTTTCTGTGGGGTGTCTTCTTGAATTTAAACATCATTGAGGCCATGGATGGGCTGGGATTGTGCTTATTTTATTGTTTTTTGTCGTTTTTTTGGGGCTGCTGGTGTGGCCTTTTGCCCAGGGGTGGTGGTGCATGGACTGAGTGTGCCTGTGGTGTGGTCTCACTCTCTTTAATGTAAACATCATGGATGGCATTGGATTGTGGGGATTTTTGGCTGTTTGTCTGTTTTTTGGGGGTGTACTGTTGATGTGGACTGGCCATGTGGGTGGTGGTGGTGGCCATCTTGAGTGCTGGCTGGTACAGGCAACATGTGTTTGGTTTGCAAGGGGCCATTTTGAAGAGAGGCAGTGTCTGAGGCCTGCACTTATTTTGCCTACTTTTCATCCATTATGCCCAGGGGTAGTGAGTGTTGCATGGGCCTAGTCTTTCTGAGGGGTGTCTTATTGAATTTAAACACCATTGAGGCCATGGATGGGCTGGGATTGTGCTGATTTTCTTGTTTTTTGTCGTTTTTTTGGGGCTGCTGGTGGGGCCCTTTGCCCAAGGGTGGTGAGTGTTGCATGGGCCTAGTCTTTCTGTGGGGTGTCCTCTTGAATTTAAACACCATTGAGGCCATGGATGGGCTGGGATTGTGCTGTTTTTTGTGGTTTTTGTCTTTTTTTTGGGGCTGCTGGTGTGGCCATTTGCCCAGGGGTAGTGGTGCATGGACTTAGTGTGCCTGTAGTGTGGTCTCACTCTCTTTAATGTAAACATCCTGCATGGCATTGGATTGTGGTGATTTGTGGGTGTTTTTCTGTTTTTTTGGGGTGTACTGTTGATGTGGACTGGCCTTGTGGGTGGTGGTGGTGGCCATCTTGAGTGCTGGCTGGTACAGGCAACATGTGCTTGGGGTGCAAGGGGCCATTTTGAAGAGAGGCAGTGTCTGAGGCCTGCACTTATTTTGCCTACTTTTCATCCATTATCCCCAGGGGTAGTGAGTGTTGCATGGGCCTAGTCTTTCTGTGGGGTGTCTTGAATGTAAACATCATGGATGGCATGGGATTGTGCTGATTTTTCTGTGTTTTTCGATTTTTTGGGGTGTATAACTGAACTGATGTTCCTCTGTCTTCCATTGCTTTTAGGTGCACAAGACTCAAGAGAACCACCAGTGCCAGGAAGAAGTCCTGCAGCGGTGTGTGTGTGCAGCATAACGTCACGCGACGTCATGTCTGGACACAGACAACTCTGCAACTCGTGCAACTGCTGCCTGCTGTTCTGACCTGCTCTGAAGAAGATGGCCCCAAAAAAAGTTACCCGTAGCTCCTCTAGCAAGAAAGTTGCCAGTAAGGAGCAGAAGAAGCAAGTTACCAAGGAGACTGGTGTGCCGGCCGCCCCTTTTTTTGGGAGTAAAAAAAAAAGTATGCCTGCAGCAGCAGCGGGATCTGCTGGGGACCAAGCTGGGAGCAGCACCCCCTCTCCATTGGGCTCAGTGCCACCACCACCACGCCAACTTAAGTCCAAGCCCTTCACTGCTGCAGAGGCACTTAGTCTAGTTGTTCAATCACCATCGACCAGTGATGTTGGCTCATCGCAAGAAAGTAGCAGCAATGTCCCTCAATCAACACAGGTTGTTGTAACTCATCTGACGAGTGTTGAACAACCACAGCCGCAACAAAAACCACATGTGCAAGTACAAGCCCAAGTACATGTGGAAGGAGAGGCAGCGCAAGGAGATGCGCAAGCAGAGGTGCATGGAGGGTCACAAGTGCCCACAATAGTTGTTCCTCCCAAAGTAGGGGCACATCAGGAAATCGACAATCAAGGCGAGGTATCATTTGAGGAAGACACTCCTCCTGATGATCATTCATTGTCTTCCACACCCCTAGCAAGGAAGAGATCAAGGGTGGTGTCTACATCTTCTTCAAGCACACCTCCTTCTGATGATACGGATCAAAATTGGGAACCAGCACCACTGCCGTCTGAGAGTGAGGCACATGATCTGACAAAGGTATTTAAGCGTAAAAGGAAGCTCGTCCAAAGTCTCAGAGTTATGGAGTGTAATGATGAGGCTCAACAAGAAGTGGCGGATACTGCTGCTGATGAAGACTCTGACAACGACGACCCAGTCATCATAAAGGTCACTGCAGCCCCAGCGGGCATGCAGCAAACAGACATTTTGACCCTAGCCCGAAAAGCTGCTGAGCGTGATGATGATGATGTTGTCGACGAGGAGGCAGTGGAAACACCACAATCATTGGAGTTAAGTACACCAACTCGTACCGCTTCCATATTTCTTTCTCACAAGAAGGGACCTCCATCCACCTCGACCTTAATTAGTGGCGGTGAAAGTGCACAACGTACAAAAGTTGGGCAATCCAGATCCTCCACTTCATCTGGCATTAGCAGCATGACCACCACCACCAGTATCGCCGCCTCCTCCAGGCCCCACAGACACTTCAAGTCCCCAGTTTGGGACTTCTTTACTGTTTGCCAAAAAAGGGAAAAGTTCGCCATTTGTACCCTTTGTAAGCTTGCAGTTAGTCGTGGTAAGTCAGGTACCAACTATGGTACCGGAGGCCAGAGAGGTCATCTTGAGAGACAGCACACTGTCCAATGGTTTGCGTACCTAGATGCGATCAAGGAAGCCCGAATTGGAAGTCAAGAAAACGTTGATGTTGCATCTGATGATGACGAGGAGGAAGAAGACGTGTCAAACACTTCACTTACACCCAGTACCCCTGTCAGCAGCACACCCCGTGTGAGGCACACTAAGAGTGTTGGAGCGAATGAGACACCAACGCTCAAAAGTTCACCAGCGAGCATAATTGGGTCAACAAAGTCATTATCATCCCGTAAATGCTTGGTCCAGGGCAACATTAGAACGATGTTTTCTTCAGACGCGCCATATGAACGCAACCACCCACTGACGCGTCTGTATAACACTAAGCTGGCTAAAATGCTAGCTGTGGACCTTCTCCCTTTTTCTTTTGTAGAAGCGGTAGGTTTTCTAGAATTAGTGGCAACGCTCTGCCCTAAATGGAAGGTTCCTAGCCGGTTCTATTTTGCCAGAGTTGCGGTTCCAGCACTACATGAAGATGTGCTGGAGGCGATTGGGGCAGCTTTGCAGAAGAGTGCTGTTCACACTATACATCTGACAACAGACATGTGGACCAGTGGCGCAGGCGCTGATTACATGTGCATCACTGCACACTGGGTCTCTTTTTCAGGTGTTAAAGCAAAGCTAAACGCAGGTGTTGACCCGGACCAAGTTTTTAAAGCTGCTCGGATACATGCAACACTAGCCATGTTTGGCTTGGAGAAAAGTCACACAGCAGAAAACATTTTGGACGAGTTTAACAAAAAGGTCTTTCACTGGCTGTCCCCAAAAAAACGCCAGATTGGTTATGTTTCCACGGATAATGGCGCCAATGTAGTTAAGGCCATGTCGCTGGGTGCATATTTCAGAGTGCCGTTTTTGGTGCACTGTATCAACCTGGTAGTTCAAAAGTTCTTGAGTGATACAGACAGTACAGCGTTCGAGGTAATGGCCACCTGCCGCAAAATGTGCAACCATTTCAGCCATTCTTTTAAGGCCCGGAAGCATCTGAGGAGCCTGCTACTTCAACGTCGAATGCCAGTGAAAGCACTCATCCAGGAGGTGGCAACACGTTGGAACTCAACCTTCTACATGCTTGAGCGTCTGTATGAGCAGTATACGGTACTCGATCACTATTTCTTAACAGAGGGTACAGCTCAGAAGGACCTGCGGATGGGTGCGGCGCAATGGGACATAGTTAAAAGCCTGACAGACATGCTTCGTCCTTTTGAGTTCTTCACGCGTGCAGTCAGCCAGGAGGACTGTAATTTGGGAAAAGCTATCCCATTGTTGTGCATGCTGGAGCACCAACTGAAGGCGGTGTCTTCTGAGTTTGAAAAAGATGAAAAAAAAAAAGACCCTTTTATTTTGTCGGAGAAATTATTAGAGCGCCTACGTGGTGATAAACGTCTTAAAAAGATCAAGTCAGAACAGCATTACATTTGTGCTACTATTCTGGATCCACGCTACAAAAGGCGCTGGCAGGCCAAGCATTCTTTCCTTTTGCTGATGAAGATGTTCAAAACTACAAACATTGGCTAGCCTGGTCAGCCAAGAGGTTTGAAAAAGAACGGCAGGATATTGAAGGAGAAGGCAGTACATCAGCATCAGCAGGCCATCCCCGGTCAAAAAAATCCACTTCTGCACCTGTGGCTGTGGCACAAGTGACCTCTCAGCCGTTAAAGACACCGGCAACCGGATCATCTGCACCGCACACAACAGTAACAGTGGCTGCTGTAGAGGATTGGCTAACTTTGCTTGGGTATGGTTCTCGAAAAATTGTCACAGGCACAGCAAAAAGTAAGCAAAGTGGAGGAACCGTTGATGACCTTGAGTCGATGGTGCAGGACTATCTGAATGACTCAACAGAGGTCTTTCTTAATGATGAGCCATTGCAGTATTGGCATGGGAAAAAACAATTGTGGCCACAGCTCTGCAACCTGGCTATAAACTATTTGTCTTGCCCACTAGCAAGTGTGTCTTCTGAACGTGTTTTCAGTGCTGCTGGTGGCATTGTAACTCCCAAACGGAGCCGCCTCTCGCCCAAAAATGTGGAGCGGCTGACAATGATCAAGATGAATCAGCACCTCATACCACCAGATTACAAAGTACGAGAAAGCACGCCGCATGAAGACGAGGAGGACGGCAACGTAGATGAGGGGATTTGTTCTCTGTTCGGTGACAATGACCTCATCCTGCCTGAATTCGCAGAGTATGATGACGAAATCTTCTTCTTATTCCCTGACACCGAGCCCTGAAAATGAGACAATGAATCAATAACTTTCTTTTTCGTCCTTATTCACTTTTATTTCTGTGTGTCTGTCTTTCTTTGTTTTGCACAGTTAATTTAATTCAAACTTTAATCACCTAATCCCAAAAACAAGCCCATCAGCAGAACTGTCTTCACTTGTTTGCTTATTGATTTGAAGGTGCCGCAGTCTACATTCCTCAGGTTCACAAGTTCTGAAGAACATGCTCCTCTATCCTCCTCCTCCAGACTCCGATTTCCCTCAAAGCAGAGGGCTGGATTACGCCCAATGAAGAAAGACTCAGCACTTGTGGGGGTGTTCTACTTCTTTGCGGGTGAGTTGACGGCTCTGGGCCCATTGCTGTGAAGCTCTAATAACGGATAAAAGTGTTTTGGACCAAATATGAGGCGGAAATTTCTTGCCGTTTTTGCTGACTTGCTTGCCTTTGAGGTGCTCTTTGGCGGGGTTCCGGGTGTTTGTGGGTGAGTTTTGGGGTCTGGGAGCACTGCTGCGACAGTCTAATCTTGATTGCATTTGCTTTTCAGGAAATCCGTAGTGGAAAACAGGAGTTATGATGATGACCTAGCTGCACAGCGCGTTTGGACCGAAGGCCGAGAGATAGTGTAAGTATGAGATTTTGCTTTTTTGCGGTTTGGGGGTGTGGTTGCGTGCTTTTTTGCGGGTGGGTTGGCGGGTCTTGGGGCATTCCTGGGAAGGTCTAATACCGGATAGAAGTGTTTTGGACAAAATCCATAAGGAAAAGCCTTTTTTTTGCTATTTCTTCTGACATCTTGCTCAATGTAGCGTTTTGGGGGGCTTCCTGGTGTTTGTGGGTGGGTTGCGGGGTCTCTGTCGAAGCACTGCTGCGACAGTCTAATCTTGATTGCATTTGCTTTTCAGGAAATCCGTGGTGGAAAACAGGAGTTATGATGATGACCTAGCTGCACAGCGCGTTTGGACCGAAGGCCGAGAGATATTGTAAGTATGAGATTTTGCTTTTTTGCTGTTTGGGGGTGTGGTCGCGTGCTTTTTTGCGGGTGGGTTGGTGGGTCTTGGGGCATTCCTGGGAAGGTCTAATACCGGATAGAAGTGTTTTGGACAAAATCCATAAGGAAAAGCCTTTTCTTTGCTATTTCTTCTGACATCTTGCTCAATGTAGCGTTTTGGGGGGCTTCCTGGTGTTTGTGGGTGGGTTGCGGGGTCTCTGTCGAAGCACTGCTGCGACAGTCTAATCTTGATTGCATTTGCTTTTGGCGTGGTGGAAAACAGGAGTTATGATGATGACCTAGCTGCACAGCGCGTTTGGACCGAAGGCCGAGAGATATTGTAAGTATGAGAATTTTGCTTTTTTGCTGTTTGGGGGTGTGGTCGCGTGCTTTTTTGCGGGTGGGTTGGCGGGTCTTGGGGCATTCCTGGGAAGGTCTAATACCGGATAGAAGTGTTTTGGACAAAATCCATAAGGCAAAACCTTTTGCCACTTTTTGTAACTTAGGGTTCGTTAGGGTTAGCCCTAGCAGCAGGATTGCATGTGTTTCGGGGTGTTCTATTGCAACTCAGTTCTGGGGTTTTAGAGCACTCTTGGAGCGATGCTGGCTATGGATACTTTTGCTTGCTTGCAAGTGGTTTGAATACAATCCACGGTGGGTAAGGGTGTATTTGGGCCTACTTTTACTTTTAAAGTACGTTTTGTCACCATTTTTCTGCTAGGCCTCGTTTTTTGAGATCTGATTGGGGGTCTTCTACATTTGCGACTGGCTTTAGTAAGGGTCTTGGTGGGAGCATTGCTGGGAAGGTCAAATTTTGTTCTAAAACACAGTTTACAGTACACCTACCTTGAGGGGAAAGATCCGCTATAATATTTTGGCCATACTTATTTATCCTTAAAAAGGTGACTCAGACAGAGTACGCAATTTCAAAAATATTGTACTGTCTATTAGGGAAATCAAAGTGTGACTTTTTGCACCACACAGCTTACATACCTTATATTTATTTATCAGTGGTATTGTAATAGCACTTCCTGTTTTCCGTTCAATAATTACAGGCCGGGTTTCAGTCGACATCCGCCAGGCAGGCAGTGGACAGGGTGTCTTCTGTCAGTGGTCACCAACATTGATGGACGAAGCGTCAGCTGGAATGGAGGAGTGCCGCTAATAAGAGGAATTGTTTGCTGCATGCAACTTACTTACCAAATTCAACAGGACAACTCCAACAACATACAGAATACAGATACAGTATCCATTGTTTTCTTCTATGAGTGTGACTGCATGTGGTTAGCTTTAGTTTGTACCCAAAGATTTCTTTATCTTCAATTATTGTTTGTCCATGCTGTGCTTTTTTTTTCTTCTCTCAACAAAACCTACCCAAAAAGAAACCCCCATCCCCATCCATTTTCCAAACCCTAACCCTCTTCCCCCGGGCTGTGTGGTTTTGCTTGACGTCTGAGTAAATGACATCAATAATTCCACACACTTGCTGGGGAGGATATGGTCATAGCAACAGGCTGGTGAAGGAATATGAGGATATCTTCTAGACTTACTCACCTTCAGTACTATTTCTTGTAGTAGTAGGAGCCAATGTCAACTAAATTCAACGCAAGTACTAGTTATACTTGCAATACTTTACCATTTGTTAGGCTACATTGTGGCACTGTTCTAGTTTACTGTCACCTGCTATATTCTCGATCGTACCGTAACCGTTGTAATGCTACAGTAAGGACAAACCAGGTTTCGTTTTCTTTTTTCCCATAGGCATGCAACTCCCATCCCCCAAAAGTCTCTAAAAAAAGGGCAAGGGACACTCCACTACTGGAGGGTGCTGGTGAATTTTGCGGCCAGGGCATCATACTCCTTGCGGAGGGTGGCAAGTTCGAAGCGGAGGCCCTCCACCAAGTTCTTGTACCTAAGGACCTCCTGCTCCAGGTAGGACATTCGGACTCCTAGGCGGCGCTGGCGTGCCTTGCAGCTCCTGTGGGGGGCAGCTGGTCTTTTTGCTGCTTGGCGGTGGCGGTTGGCTTTGTTAGCCCGGCTCCGTACCGCTGGAGCACTGCGCTGGCTGGCAGCCCGTGGGGTCACGGAGGAGGATGCAGCTGTCCCAGTCGAGGATGTTGTGGTTGTACCGGTCGACTGCGTGTCCTCCTCCTCCTCCAGGGCCACCAGCCGCCGATATTCGGCGACAGTGGCATCCAGCCTCCGTTGCCGGGCCATTCGAGCCTGCTCCCTCCGTGATGTCGATTTGGAAGGAGCAACTATATGAAGAAAGAAAGACATAGTCTGTAACCAATGCTCCTTCACATTAATAACACAAAGTGATTGAGCCGAAAGTTGTGTCACAGTACAAGTAGCAAATTGAAAGCACAGTACATAACTATTGAGGACAGTATCTATCTAACCTCCCACTTCTGCATCCTTGCTCTAACATTAGTGGTAGTTTAATTAACAAATTCTACGACCACTATGGACTTCCATTACAGTCGACTATGACAGTACACCAGTCGTATTCTTTTTCTTCTCTCTTGTTTAGGAAAATTGGTACGTTATCTTATGCAAGCCGACAGAATGGCAGCGCAGTGAACTTGCACCTGAGAAAAACAGACGCACACCATGATGAGTGAGACAGACTTGCGTTACTGTACCGGTCCAGTACATGCAGGTGGTGAAGCTATTACTTTTCTATTACGGGTGGCACTGAGAATACTCTGTTACAAGGGCTACTGCTTAATTAATTTACCTTTCACCCTACAGTGCAAATGAGTACTAGAAAAGGAAAATGAAGAAGCTAAATAATTAGATTATCTATCACTTCACATGGGATGTATTTGATGACATATGGGATGACTTTAGGTGCTTTGCTTATTATTGAGTGAACAGTGATACACCCACACATGAATGACGTACTACTACTACTAAACTAAAGTTATTAAGAGAGGTACGGAGTGTCCACCGTAATAACCGGATATATGCTGTGCTTGCAGTTGCAATACAAACTACTGCTACTATTCATGGTAGTATTGGACAAATTTACAATTTCTTTTCCTTGCCTTCCCTACACTGGAACGGACGTGCGGGTGCGGTGTTACATGCTCTTCAAGGTAACAATTAGTTCATCCAGCGACCATCTACTCTCTCTAGATACACATGTGCGATCTAAGAGTCAGATATTACCATGCTCCAGGCATCCATCCATTCAAAGTATATGCACACATACAGTTTCTGTTTCACCCACCCAGGCTGTTGTCCTTCCACCCATCCTTGCTTCATCATTGACCCAGCCATGCACCATACCATATTCTTTCCTTCCCAGCCACCACGGGGACCAAGCAAACACATATCATTCTTCTTTGCCAGCCATCATAAAATTTCTCGTCCTTCCACACTTACTTACACCCTTCTTTCACTTTTCGTTCATCCCATCCATCAAGTTCATCTCAGATCTTATTGGGATTCTTCTCGCCAAAAACTTCACAGCTAAGTCGAAGTACATTTAGTGGAGGCTACTACCTGGTTGATTTATAATACACCCGTGCAGAAAGCACACTATGCAGTCTTCAATCTCAATAAGTAAGGAATATATAGCTTACCTCTGCCCGCCACCACCGTGTGAACCCTCACAGGCACATTGGTGTCGTCCGGCACTCGCACCGCCTCCTCCCCAGAAGTGTTGTCCTCCTCATCCACCACCTCCGCGCTGGCCCTGCCACCAGATGTTCCACCTACAAAGTACATTTAAGAATGTTAGAATACACCACTCACTACTATATAATATTTGGTCTAGGAGGAATAAAGAAATTTTAAAAAAACGAAATACAATGTAATAATTTGTAACTGTATACTCTACAGTAAAAATGTCCCTTTTTCCAGGGAAGGCTGTTGTCTTCCTGCACTTTTTGGCACAACTGATGAATGCTTGCTTTTTATTTTTAACACACAACACTTTTTCTCCTAACAGAAGCTTGACTTCTAAGAACACGATCAGGGTCAAGCTCAAGTTCAAACCAGGTGAGAGCTCAGCTCGACCACAAGAAATGTGTCCAATTAATCGTTAGCACTAAGCACTTTTCCATTTTCAGTTAAACGTTTACTTTTATGACAAAGTTGATTTTAATAAATGTGTTTAGTTTTAATAAAGCTTTTAAACTTAAATAGACTCTGTGGTTTTTGGTCCTCCAGACTAGAGTGGATGAGCTAAAGGTTTTGGAATTTTTGCAAGCATGAGTGCCTCTGACACTTCTTGACTGTGACTCCGTACTCTTGTCCTGCGTAGGATAATCTAATGATCATTGGGGATCAATCATCGGTGACTTAGGGAGCTAAATGACTCTGCCACACTATCTAGTCAGTAAGGAGATTGGGGGTTCTTCAAAGTCTGATATCACTGAGGTATGTGGAAAGAAAGTCTACCTGCGCCTATTATAATTGATAAACAATGCACTATTTAGTGTTCATAGTTCGGTTTGTGCAGATTTGTCCCTGCAACAGTAGTAGAATGGATTGTCCTCCTATCCAAACCAAAAGTAAAGTAGTATCTTATTCTTTCTTGGTGGTCATTCACCTTTTTATTGTTGACAATTGTCAAAGCATAAACATTTAGAAGACTTGAAAAGACATTATGGACAATCCCAGAGGACTGCACTCAGTGCATAGAGCTATTGCTGACTAGAATGGGAGTCCAATGGAATTGCCAAATGTGCAATCTTAGTTAGCTACACAGACAGACTAATAAGAATAATCTAGTAATACCACAGGGAGTCATAGTCGAGGCAGGATAAGAATTTAGATCCAGTCTACAAGAAGATCAAAGACGATTTAGAAAAAATTGAATGAGGGACCCTAGGAAAAACTAGGTACTCTATATTAAAATGAAAACTTACTGGGGCCAGCAAAGGAGCCATCGCCTGCCCGATCCTGACCTGCATCCTCCTGAACAGCACCCTCCTCCTCCTCCTCCTGTGTCCTCTTGCCCTTGGGGGGAGCTGATGTACAACATGAAAGAAAGAAAGACTAGAAAACATGGATGAGATTTGTCAACCAAACCAAACATTTCAAAAGAACAATAACAACATATTTTGGAGAAATAGCAAATAGATAGACAACTATTCCACGGGATATATTGACCTATCTCATGTGGTATACTTCGTTATTCGTATTGCCTGATTTGCGGACCGTTGACTTTGAAAGTTCCTATGTAACTCAATAAACAGACTACTAAAAAGGTTTGCCTAGGCCTAGCAGGCAGCAGTCCGCAGCACGCGAAGTGACAGACAAAGTCCATCCTGCTTGCAGATCAGTGAATACTCAAACTATCAATCCACCGACCACCACCACTATTTCTTCTTATAGCCATGTGTCTAAAGGAAGGACTGGACTTCAGTCTGTTGGGGCTGATTTAGAAGTCCCTTGCGGCTCATTTTCCTCCATTGTTGCGTGACTTTTGTGACGCAGCGGCAGAACAAAAGAGTCGCCATGGTGCGGCGTATATATTAAAAAAAAACGCATATGGGAGATGCATCACGTTGTAAAGCCCTGCGCCATCAGGGGGCGTTCCGGCGCAAGGGAGGGTGTTCCTGCGCAGGAACGAATCCTAAAAGTGGCTGTGGGAAATCTACAAGATGTCAACCAGTCACTTTTAGGACAATGATGCGGGACTCAAACCCTGCGCCTGCTTGAAGCCGACGTACGGCTTGATGCAGCATTGGGGAGATAGGGCACCCCAGAGCATTGCTGGAGCTGCGCCATCGTTGGCACGCAACTCCAGCAATGCGCCGCCTTTACGGCACAGATGCGTAAGGCTTCTGTGACGTTTTGGGCCAATGGGTGGTGGTGGCATGGCGCACAATTACTGCTGCATCCCTGCTACTTTGCAGGGATGCGCCGGTAATTGAAAATATGGCCCTTAGTGTCTAGCATTACGCAGTTCTTATCTTTACACTACACTCATACATAATTTCTCAGGCCAATGAAATGAACACAAAATACAAAACAAATAAGCATAGTAGCAAGCAAGGCTACTGAGAAGGAGAGCAGTGCACCTGAAATGCATAGAAGATTTTGAAATATAATTTACCTACAATGTAATCGGCAGCATTATTGCTCTTGGTAAAGAACAAAGATTTGCAAATAACAGAGCCGGATAAAACAGAGTAGTGATGAATAGCTACTACTACTCACCAAGCCCGGGGACCTCTACGCCGAGCGCGTCCAGCAAGTCCCGTTCCCGGTCCATGACATCCGTCCAGCGGTGGGTGGCCTGGTTATAGGTGCGCCGGACCCCAGAGAGCTTAAACATGGCCCGGCACACCTTCTCCCACCGCTTCCGGCGCTCCCGGATGCCATAGCCGGTTGCGATCTTGCCGCCTCCAAGGATGGTCTTGGGGAGGCGGCGCTGGACGTAGAAGATTAGTGCGCCCACCTCCTCCGCGCTAAAGATCTCCCGTGGCACCACTTGCTCCCCCCTCAAACGCCCGCACGGGAGCCGGGCACGGGGTGCGGGACCCTTCCCCTTCTCAGGGTGCTTCCCGGCTCCCTTTACCATGGTCTGGGCAGAAATAAAGTTAAATGATAAAGAAGAAATAGAATAGTGAAGAAGAAAAGAAAAGAGTTTAAAAAAGTAGTTTAAATTAACTAAAAGTAGCAGAAAACACAAAAATATAGAGCTAGAAAAATAGAGGGATAGATAATAAGTAAAATAGATCAAATAAACTTCAAACAAGCAAAGGATGGCAGAGATTCAGAGAGGATACAGAAAGCATGCCCAGAACCATAGCAATGAATGAGAAACAAGATGGCCGCGCCCATTCACGACCGCGTGGGTAAGTTCGCGCAAGATTTTCCTCGCGATCACGCGCGAAATTGTACTAGCGAGCAGCACACTTTGCGAGATTACACATAGCGGCCGGAAACGGAATTACGTCACGCAAACAAGATGCCCGCGCCCGTGTACGACCGCGTGGGTAAGTTCGCAAACGTATCACTACAAGCGCCTTGCGAACATGCAAAAAATCACGCGAACATACACGCCGCAAAAAAAAATAATGTATTTGCACGCATTCGCGGCTTCCGAAATCGATCTCGCACGGATTCGCGCCCCGCGAATCGCGCGAAATTGCAGAAAAACGATTTTTGCTAAACTGAAAGCAATCACCAGGTGCAAAAGTTCAAACTTAACATTAGTAACCATTCACTCTAGTGCTTCCTGAGGGGCCCCCCAGAGTTCAGTTGCCTATTTGCAACTATTCTATGACCCTGCTATGACCCAAACAGCAGGCTCATAGAATAGCTACAAGTAGACCATAAAGGTCCTGTGAAAAAAAATTGCACTGCAACAGAAAGCAAATTACAGATAAGGAAGGAAGCAGGTGCCAGCCAGACTGGAAGTTTCAAAATCACTGACACATTAATCAACCCCAAATTAATTCATGGCAGTTGAAGCAGGGCAGGTGTGCTTGCTTTTTTTCACCCCCATAATATACAGTGATAAACAAACCTAATGGGTGGCAGTGAGGATGTACCAGAGGGTGGCATGGGTGTACCAGAGGGTGGCAGTGGTGAAACAGAGGGTGCTGTGAACCTGTGATGATAAACCAGACGTAGAAACAACATAGTCGCGGCCGTTGCGAGCCGAAAAGTAAGTTCGCAATTGCGAAATGGTCCACAAATCCTCGCGAACGCGCGCCAACACAAAAAACGTAAAAATCCGCAAATCCGCGAGAGTTCGCGTATTTTTGCGGATTGCGAATCCGTAAATTCGCAAATTTGCGTACGCGAGATCCGCTAGATCCGCCCATACTTAGAAAACACACCTAAAAAGCAGATCCCACACCAGATTAGAAGAATAGAGTAGATTTTAATAAATAAACCAGGACCACAATGACAAAAATCCAATCAGCAGAATCAGTGATATGTAATTTCAAAGGTTTGAGCGAAAATAGTGTCAAAAAACGCAAAGTGCCTACTGTGGATATCTGGTTGTGCTAGACCAGGACAAAATCACAAGTTCAAGCTGACGGCGATGGATCGCATGACGGCTACAGATTCCCAGCCAGGCCTGCTGAACAAGATTACCTAAAATCCTGGTTGTTGTAAGTTACAGGGCCCAGTGGCAAGGATGTGTCATGCCGCCATGGCAATTTAACGATTCCAGGGAGCTGTGAGGCTGGGTTGCAAGGTCCTGCATCATCGTCGAGGATCATTTTGAAAAGAGGTTTGACGGATGTGGGCCTATGCTAGGGATGCATCATGTAGCAGTGGCTCAGATGGGGCTGTGAGAATGCGATGCAAAGATCTTCTCTCGGGAAAGTCCACACAGCAGCGGCGATGAGTCGGTTCTGCTCTGGATTGTGCCAAGCAGCTGAGGAGATCCATCAGTTCTTCCGGATCCACTGATGGGCTGTCACAGCACCTGCAGGCCCACATCCAAGAGTCCAGGACTGTGGTGGCACCATTTGGCAGGGTAGTACTCATAGGAGGCAAAGTCCAGGTGCTGGGTTCAAGATTGATGGAGCCTTCTGTCCATGAAGCTGTAATCAGGAGACCAACTAACTAGTCCTTGGAGTCACTCTGGGGTTCTGAGATCAACAGATGCGGGCCCAGTCTTTCTCACCCAGACGAGAGGACAGAAGGCAGCAGCTCAGCACCGCAGGGCAGCAGTCATTCAGAGCACCAGTACAGCAGAGTGACAATCCTTTCTGCATCACAACAGTCCTTCCCGACAGAGCCCACAGGTTCAGAACTGAACTGAATAATGGCGTCTGATGTCCAATGGGTATACCAGGTGCCTCCTTTGAAGTGTGAATAGCTTCTAGAGGTTTCTCTTTGAAGTGCACAGGTTTCCTACCTCCCCTTCCCTGGCTCCAGACTAACTACGGGGTATGCAGCGCTTTGTATGGAGGCTGGACACAGTTTATTCAAGCGTAAGTAGGGTTGTGCTAGCTACGCCCTCCCATTCTGCCAGTGATGGTATACCTAAACCCTGTATTTGTGTGCCTTTCTAAGAGAAATACACAAAACTCAACTGTCAGCTGTGACCCAGAGACACTCTGCAGGCACTAAATTCCAATTCCAAAGACACCAAACATGAAGTGGTCACCTGTTTCCATTTGAAAGTTACAGCTTATTAAATTTAATAAAGTAACTCCAGTGTTATCCAATGGGAGAGGTAGGCCTTGCAGCACTGAAAGCCAAGTTTGAGAGTTTGTTACTTCCAGGACATGTAAAACTTAAAAGTAGATGTCCAAGGTTTTAATACACTTTACCATGCCCTCTGGGCTGTGCAGGGCCTACCCTAGGGGTGACTTAAATGTATTAAAAAACAAGGTTTGGGAATGACAAAAGGTTTATTTTTCCAGGTTGATATGGCAGTTGAAAACTGCACACACAGGCTGTAATGGCAGGCCTGAGACATGTTTGAAAGGCTACTTAAGTGGATGGCACAACAAGTGCTACAGGTCCCCTAGTAGCATTTAATTTACAGGCCATGGGTACGTGTAGTACTACTTTACTAGGGACTTACCAGTAAACTAAATATGCCATTCGGTTGCAAGCCAATTCTACCATGTAAAAGTGAAAGCTCAAGCACATTAGCACTGATTAACAGTGGTAAAGTGTGCAGAGTTCTTAGGCCAACAAGAAGGAGATCAGAAAAATTAGGAGGGGTGTAGCAAAACATTTGGGGGAAGACCACCCTAAGACTGACAGGTCCAACTGAAAGTGGGGAGAACTACCCAACCTCCTGGGTTTCCTCATCAGTAAGGTGGAAAAACCTGGAGAGACCATCAGCATTGGCGTGGTCTGATGCAGGATGGTATTCCACCATAAAGTCCATTCCTGTAGCGAGATGGACCACCTCAACAATTTTATTTACCTATAGGGAGGTACTGCAAAAGGGCGTGGGTTTCAGCTCCTTTGTATTGTCAGAGGATGGGTGGGAGGAACCTTTAAATACCATGCACCCTGCCCTTTAGACATGTAAGGCCTTCTTTTAGGGTGGCTCATAAGTATTGTATAAAAAGGAAGGATAAAGCCTGGAAAAATGTTTATGTTGCCAAGTCAAAATGGCAGTTTTCAAACTGCCTACCCAATCTGCAGGGGGAGGCCTGGAGTCATGCTTTGCATTGTCCCTTTTGTGGCAGCACAATGCATGCTGCAGTTCACTAGTGACATTTAACTTACAGGCCCTAGATACTTTTTTATATGAAACTCTTGCACCATACACTAGGGACTTATAGGTAAGTTAAATACGTAGGCAATATATCTGCAACAGTGCGCCCCAAAAAGCACCAACAGCTACATGCTATACCCTCGCCACTCTCCAGCTGAATACATTTGCTACAATTGCTCTTTGTGCAACTGTTGGATGTTTCATAATTCCAATGACATCAGTGATGTTAAACTGATAGCAGCACTCCCACCTTGATCATTGTTCAAGCAACACTGGTTAAATATGCCAATCAGGAGTGTATCCAATTTCGGCTTGTTTTTTGGGGTGGGAGTACATGCGCTGGGGCCCGGTTAGCAGCAACGCAGTACATAGAATAAACAAACTGCAAGATCAGGCCAGAATTAATAGTGGTGACCGTGCAAAATGAGGCATTTTCATAGAATATTGTTAGCAATAGGTCAGTTCGACAGCAGCCGCACACCTAAACAAACGAATTGACTGGTCGAAGATGAGGAGAAGAACAGGGAGCAGAATAGAAAGTCAATCAAAGAAGGGGAACTAGAACCTTCCTGAGGATTGTTGGATAAAGTGTAGAGAAGTATCAATGTTACTTTTCTCTTTTTAAGTCTTTGCATTTCTGCTAGCGACTTAATTGCTTTAATCCCAGTTGTTTGTGTTAATTTTGGGTGTATCATCATTCATTGACATTCTTGACATCTTAAAATGACAACTATTCATTCAAATCTGGTACGATCACCAATTAACCGGACTTCCTTTCCTCCCTAAAGAAACATAACAGATGAGTGCAAACAGAAACAGCAGGATAGAGCCATGACAAATCAAATTTGTGAAGGAGATTTGATAGCATTATTTAATCAACCTTGGAAGTGTCCTGCATTCAGAACATTTTAACCAATAGGTTAAAACTCTTCCTTCAGATTGGCATCCATCAAGGATGTTTAGCAGCAGAATTACATGGATCAAGTCCCCTCAACACCTCACATACATAGAATCCATCCTCTGGTATCAACTAAGAGAACCAGAGTGTCTCTTCAGTGAAGAAGGACACTCTGGGCCTAATTACGATGTCGGTCAGACGAATGTTCGATCAACACCATAGCGGAACGGGACCGTCCGACCATACGTCGGCGGTTCATCCAGCTGCATTTGGATCTGACCACCCTATGGGTGGTCGGAAACATCCTTTATTCAATACCAGCTTGTGCGGCGTGTGGAAAAGGGGTGCAGCACAAGCTACAATTGAAAAATCGATGTTTATAAAGATCCCTGCACCATGTGGCAGGCACACGGTGCAGGGATGTTTAGGGGGCACCATAAGTGCCCCCAGGCCCCATAGCGGAGGGGCCAGGGGGAAAGGGGGCCCTGCTAGGGGCCCCCTAAGTTACTTTCTGCCTGCCTTTTTGGGGAGGGTAGACCGCCATGAAAAGACAGATGGAAACCAACATTGTAATCCTGAGAGCGGAGCCAGCTCCTGAGTCATTATGGGAAGCCCCCCTCGGGTTTCCCTCCAACCGCCGGTATTGTAATATGGTGGTCGGACAGAAATCAATGATGTCAGGCGGAAAGCCTTCGAATAGATGTCAGAAGGCTTTTCACCCGACATCGCAATCGGGCCGTCTATTGTTTATCAGAAAGTCTAAGGGCATTCACATCAGTAGGAGGAAATTAGCAAACATTTGGGCCAGTCCTAAAGTGTCAATGAGTAGGTTTCACCAGCTACGAGTTGAAGTCTTCTAGTATCTGGAAATTAAAAGTCATAGCAGTAAAAATACTTTTAAGTGGAGTATAACGCAAAAACAGAAATGGCAATGTCAAACATCTTTTGGTCTCTATATCAACCAGTAGAAAAACAGTTCCAGTCTGAAGTAATATACTTTGTGCACAACCGATCAGCAACAAAATCTCGAATCAGTGGCTACAATAGCTCGTAAAATACTGTCAGGACTTACTCTCTTTTATTGCTGTGGTAACTGGAGAATCCCACGAGGTATCTTCCATTGGGCACATTCCAATTAAAGTATGCATCAAAATCATTGACATAATTAGTCCACTGGCAGTCACTGGTTATATCTGAGTTCTTAGTGCAGCAGTAAACTTTCCACCTAGGAAACAACATGATAGAAGTTGTAAATATTGGGAAATGTTAAAAATGGTAAAGGGCCCATGTCTGAAATCATACATGGGCAGCACAATGTTTCCGGCCAAAAAGCACATCCTGGACCATATGAGGGCTATCCAGAACAAGAATAAACAATATTTTGAGGAATCACATTGTAGCAATAGAAATCTGAGCCGATTTTGTGTGATAGACCGTGTCCCTCAGACAGTTAGAGGAGGAGATAGGATTAGCAAATTACGGCATCTGGAATCTAGGTACATATTAGAGCTGGATACTAAAATACCAGGGGGTCTGAATTCCGATGAAGAGCTGGTCTCCTATTTAGGTGAATAAATACACTGTTTAATACACTGAAATGGTAAATTGCTGTTAAGTTATAATTACATTTTAGAAATCTGTTTCTGTAATGAATTTGGTTTTTAAAATTCACATTGCAATTTAGATTCACATAGCCCTTTAGATTTAAGTAGGACTTGGGGTGTTGTAACACATATGTGTATGTTCTGTTTAGGTTGGCTGCAATGTTCTCCCATGAAAATCTAACTCTGCCATCGTACATAAGACATCTTTCAAATTCAACTGCTAGTAATTCTTCATATATATTTTTGGAGAGTGCTTTACAAAATATTATGCATGAGATTTAGTCTTGGTTATGTTTATGAGTTACGTGCTATATTGGCAGAATATTATTACTCCTCATCAAATAAAAATCTTTATATTGAGTTGTGCTTAGTATTTTGTAGGATGCCCACTCGGGCTGAATTGTTTGCTCTCAATTGTGGATTCCCCCTGAAGGGTATGTTGATGTTCATTTGTAATTAAAGGGATCCTCTCATTAATTATTCAATGTAAAATTTCAGAGTTTATACATTTGAGCAGTTTTATAAAGTTGAGAGAAGTGATGATATAATATACCAGTTTTCAATTATTGGGTGAAATTACCATAAAAAGATGAAAAGAGTCATATAAACAGATAGAAAATAAGAAAACAAAAAGCAAAAAAAGATGGTCAAGTATAAGTAAAACAGCGCTTTATTGGAGAATGGTGTTTACAGGTCATTTATAAGCAATATAGCACAGAGCACAATATTGGAGAGTAATGTTTACAGACATTTTTAGTATTGTGGCATATTTACTGTTTAGTAGAATAAGCAAATCTTGAGTAGGCTGGGAATTACCTTTGTGACATAACTTTATAGGTATGATCAAAATATAGGACTTTAAATCAGAAACTTTTTATCGACCGTATTTGTCTGTGATTGTTCATGGTGTCATGTTACATTGGTGCCCTTTATTCAGAATGATGTAATTTTGCATGATTACTTATACATCTTCGAAACATTTTAAATATTTTGCTACACACTTATGTCTGTTGGAAGTAGTTTTGCTCTTGCTCATGCTTTAATATGGGTTTTACCACGATGAATTGCACATATATTGCACATTATAAGATGGCTACTGTGAATATGAGGCTTTTTTTGCTACACATTGCATAGTACAAAATGACCACCTAGTGTAGGCTATTAATGTGTATGTAAGTCCTTCTTTTATATCACTGTTTTATGTTCTGCTTAAACCAAGCTGACTACCATTTGTATCACCTCTGATCAAGGTGTGGGGACGCTGAAACGCTTTGGGTTAGCTGGCTATGAATAAATCACTCTGAGCCACATGTGAGGTGTTTTTAATCATTTTCCCATCATTCTGGAGGGAGAGCGTGCCAAGCAGTGAGTCTGCTATTGGTGAAAATCAACATTTACAGGGTTTTTCTCATACCCTGGGGACGCACTGTGTTGTTGATACCTGGCATCTATGAGGATGGAGGTCGTGCAAATATATATCTATATCTATATATATTTCCTTTTACTGATTTTTTTATTGAAATTGATAGCCTGGATTTGTTTTTTATGACCTATAAAGGACCTTGGTGTAAAATATTTAAATTTGGTAAAATAGATTTTCAAAGATGTGATTTGTCTAATGGGAAATGGCTTAATTAATTTAGAATATGCCATTTACCGAGCTGTAATCCTACAGTGGTGGATATCTGGAGTGTTTGGGTACAGCTGTTTCAGTTGTTTAGGATGGTTTATAGTGAGGTTGTACAAATGTGTGTCTTTGGCAAGATGTGTTGTCTGGTGGTCCAGACACATTAGGTAATAGCCTTGAGAAAGATTACCTTCTGCATAGATAGTGTGCCTGTTGGATGTGTTTTATCGCGGGTGGCAGTTTGTGTACGGGACGGATTAGTTTGATACATCGTGTATCGTTTGCATATGAATGTTTTTACTTGGCAATATAGATTAATAAGAGATTCAAACAGAAGGAAGTGATTTAGCCATGGATGTGTTGTCATGGTTAGTGCTGCTATTGTAGTGATTCTATTGGTATGGTTGGTGCAGGCTTGGCTCCAGGCTACTATAAATGGTTGGGTTGTGTAAGGAAGTGGGTTTCTACCACTAAAATGACTACATTCACTGTGATCATAGATGGGAAATAGTTTGATTCAGCATATTTGCTTAGTTATTTGGCAGGGTTGGTTTGGTGCAAAAGTGAAGTTGTGGAAACAGATTGCATTTAGTGTAGCAGTGAGTGTGTGGGCATGTGTGTACTTGGTACAACCTTTATGTAGAACCAGGTCTAAAGGTTGTTTCTGTTACTGACTATGTAGAGCAGTTTATGTTTTTATGACCAGTTGGTATGTGTGAAGATTGAGGATGGTTGCATTAGCCTGGGGATACGGACTAGCTACCTAGTCCTCTCTCTCTCCTATGATAGTGATAGATATGCATTAGCTGGATGTCAGAATGGCTAAGATTATCATCCTATGCCTCTCATCGGTTGGAATGGTAATATCTGATGTGGCGGGGGTTCCACTTTATTTAATACAGCAATATGTGCAGCATTTAAAAGCCACCATATGCATTAACACACTGAAGCAAATATAGGGAGAAGCACCACGGAGAAATGGAAGGCCGACCCATGATCATCATGTATTTTTAGTTTTCCATTACTGCATCATAAAGCCATCTACTAGATTGGTTGGTCTGTGGTTAGAGGTGAATCTGGCAGCACTGCAGGAGTGTTCATAGCTGTGAGAAAGTGGGACTGGATGAGCCCAGGCAGCAGGTAGTCAGTGAGAAAGGATAGGTTTTGTGTGGTGCTGTGTCACAGATGATAGTTTTGCTCTATGTGGTAGTGGATTCATGGGAATAAACAGGATCGTAGTCGCAACACTCTGAAAGAAGAGGCAAGTTTAGCTTGGCAGTGGTTAGTGTGGGTCCTCATCAGACGGCTGGTGGCAACGGTTTGATTTCTCGTGGTAATAGTGTATGTGAATAGTGAGTCTGAGATGGTGGTTGTTTTATGCATGGCGTGGAATGTTAATGAAGCAAACAAAATAAGATGATGGACAGAGCACTGAAACTTTTCAGACACCCATCCCCAGTCACAGATCTGGGTTAAATCCATCATCGTTCTTTTGCTCACTTCGCCAACCCAGTTCAGAACCAGCCATATACAAATCAGTCTTGACTCTGCTCCTCCTGGGGACAATGCAGCCCGAGCTGCCAAGCCAGTTCCTGAAAAAGTGGTTGAAAAGTTTTAGCACTCCGTCCATGATCTTGTTGTGTTTGCTATGCTCGGCCTAATTGGCCAAGGGTTTACCCAGACGTGGGTCCCGCGCTCACTGTGCCACTGGATTCAAGCTATCCTGGCTGATGAGGGGTGATGCCCCAAAACTGGCCCGAGGATGCTTGTTTCTGGTCCAGGGTGAACCTGGCCTGGTAGTTGGGCTGAACTGTTCCCATGAGGAGCAAGATCATGACTGATTTGCATATTGCTGGGTCCAAACTGTGGTGGCATAGTGGCAAAAGAACAATGGATTAAACCTAGATCTCTTGACTGGGGGTGAGTGGTTGAAAAGTCCATCATCTTGTTGTGTTTGTTTGGAATGGTAATGGTCTATGGAACTGTTTGTTTTACAGAGGCTGTGATTGTTGAGAGGTTTCATGTGGCATTAGATTGGTGGCAATGTTTTGAAGATTTGTTGTCACAGCTGAGTTGCATATGAAGACTTGCTTTCTAATCTTTGGATGGCATTACCTCCTGTCCTCACGCTTGTTGTCATGATAGCTGTCAAAGCCACTGATGACAGATCCAAAAGGGCAGGTGTAGGAGAACTCCTCATCAAAGTAGTTAACATAGGGGCTCCATTGACATGATGCTGATCCGCTGAAGGTGTTCTTGCAGGTGAAATCCCACTGGCGGTCCTCATGCTTGTTGTGATGTTGACTATAAAGAAAATTAAACCTGGGTCAATTAAAACACTCCTCACTGAGACTCTGAAATGTCTACTAATAACAAGTGACTATGGATTGAGCATGAAAGATTTTTTTAACTACTCTTTATAAGCTTTATGAATGTGGACTGTGCAATGTTCTGTATCTAGTGGTGCTCATTATATTGTGGAAATATTTAAGATCATCAATTAGAATACAACAGAAAACATCCAACAAACTTAAAAATCATATTAAATGTAGTCTAGTGATGACGTGTATATCTATTGGTGGTTGTTATGAAGGACCTCCTCCTGCTAGAACATCATGTTGAGTGGACTTCTCCATACACAAATTAGGATGTCCAGAATGTTATTGTCATTTATCAGTGCAATACACCAGATAGTACGCGGCAACATGCTTCCCAAACTGTACTCTTTGTTCATAGCTTTGGCCTAGCATGCATTCCAGGTCCTCATGGGGCCTTTCATTCTGCTTATTGGTTAAGCCTAGCAAAATATTGTGTTAGATTCCTTGCCCTTTGTTTGTCTTTGCAGAGTATCGTTTCCAGCTATTGCCTGTCTCTGTAGACCCTTCAGCCGTAGATGTATAGGAGGTGCAGTTGATGCCTTCTAAGACAAGGTAATTCCCCTCTTAGCTAGGATAAATGTAGGACCAATACATTTGTTTGCACAGCTGTAATTCTTGGATCTGAAAAGTGTCTCAATGGGCAGGACTCAAGCTACATGTCTGGCATCAGAGGCACTTGTTAATTCAGTATTCACTAATCAAGGGACATTCCTACATCATGTGGAACAAATCTCTGGTGGGGGGGGTTAGTATTTGGGTAGAGATCTCTGTTATACATGCTTCATGTGGACTTGGGGGGAGAGGTAGGCTTGGTGCAGCCAATTAAATTGGATAAACGTGTGTATTGCAGAGTTTTTATTTGTAAGTATCAAGTAGGAGCATGCAGATTTTTATCTCCCATAATTCTTACTCATTTTTTGATCTTTGTATGGTCGAGTTTCAGCAAAGCACATAGAATCAAGGATTTTACTCTTCTGCCTTTCCCTTATGTGAATATTAGTGGCAGAAGGTTAGAGGTTGATTCTTTGTTTGCCTTTCCCTCATGCCAAAAAGCAGCTCTCACAAGAGAGTTGAATGTTATAAAGTGGCCTGCTGTGCTCTGAAACCAAACTTTTCTCTTTTGTTAAACATACATCTGGTACAGTCCAGGACACCTGTATCTATGATTCCTGCAGCGCTTTGTAACTCACGTTACACATTTCAAATGTAAACTCTCCGGGGAAGGAGAAAACACGGGAACTCACAGGCAAGTTCTTAATTCATAATCCATCATTTATTCAGCAACAGCAAGACGCTTTTCGGCTCACATGCCTTCATCAATTGCTGCAACATAAAACAAACATGGTCGGATATCATGCTTTTAAATCTATAAAATGACGTTCCTATAAAATGGCAGCATGGGGCAATGAGAGGCATGCGCCATCCAGGTAAAATTCAATTTCTTGGCCGCCATCTTGGTTGTACAATAATGGATAAATTCCAGGAGTGTATGCAAAGTACGACAAAATGTCTCAGAAATAATGCCTTACAATTTAATGGAGATAAAACGAAAACTGTATATTGCTACAGAACCAAAATCGCTCGCCCTTCCCCTCTGAATTTAGACTCACCCCTACAGATAAACTTCTGACTCCAGTTAGAACAGTACTCAACCTGGGGGTCATGCTGGATGATAATCTCCAGTGAGAGTCACAAGTCAGTAAGACAGTGGGCACATGTTTCTCTTTAATTAGAGCCTTACGAACGATCCTTCCACTGCTACCCACTTCTGCCAGGTCACAGGTAGTGAGGAATGTAATATTGAGCAGGTTGGATTACTACAACTCACTGTACCTGGGTGCACCAAACTCAGTAATACTGTAGCTACAAAGGATTCAGATTATAGCAGACAAATTGGCTCAAAATAGGCAGTGCAAATCCTCAACAACACTGGCTCTGAAGGATCTTCATTGGCTGCCAGTTCACCAAAGAATACAATTTAAATCCCTATGTACTGTGTTTAGAACAGTACATGGGCTGGGCCCAAAAGCCTTGCTGAAAAAATTCACGTGGTATTCTCCCAGAAGAAATCTCAGCTCAGCAAGCACAAAACTGGTGGTCACTACGAGATTCAAGAAGACTAGGACTGGCGGCATAATTTTCAGTGTAGCAGCCTCACGACTGTGGAACGATCTCCCCTTAGATATCAGACAAATCCAAACCCTGCTTCCATTTAGGAAGAGCTTTAAGACCTGGCTCATCCAGAGGAAGGAGTAATTTCACTATCTTCTGGGTAGGTTTATCTATATGCACACTGATATTAGGATACGTCTCAGCGCCAGGAATTTGGGGGGAAGGTTATTTGCGTGAATTGGGACATTTTAGGAAATGTTTTAAAAAATACAGCGTTGGAATTGTTTTGTTAGCTGACATTGTGTGGAAGTCTTGAAACAGAGTGCGCCATAGCCCTTCCTCATCGGATGGCACACTAGACGGAGGGGGTTAGTCGAGACAGCGGCCATCTTGGACGCGACTGGCGTTGCTCGCAGTCAGCGTTCCAGATGATGCACGCTGCACGCCAGCTTTAGCCACACCTATTTGAATGGTGCCTGCTCGAACGCGCAGCGGGCGAGCGCAGCGGGCGAGCGCAGCGGGCGTGCTGACGGCGCTCCAAAGGAGCGCCTAAGGCAAGCCCATCTGCGCCTGTCAGCGCTAAGTCAGCGCTCAGGGCGAGCCATTGTGCTCGAGATGACTTGGGGAGCCGTAATGTCATCCACTTATCAAGTGCATGGTTGAAATCCCTGAAACCCCTTCCCTGTACATCCTATAGAGATGGGCCAATAGGACCTATTGGGGACTATGTTTGTGAGGATTGTGGGTTTATATTTTCACCGGAGCCCTTGCTGCTGCCAACTGATGTGTTAGCTGATACACTTAGGTCGGGGAATATTAGTGCCTGTCTCTTTAATGCTAGATCAGTCAAGAAGCATTTTGTAGACGTTGCTGATCTAATTACTGACAACGGTCTGGACATATTGTTTGTCACTGAGACCTGGCTTGACGCCTTCTCTAACCCCTTAGTGCCCTTGGCTACACCGGCTGGTTTCAAAGTCCATCGGATGGATTGCCTTGTTGGCAGAGGGGGTGGTCTAGCCATTTGGTATAGGGAAGGTTGGACCCTCCACAGTGAAATATCCACCCCTTGGGGTGATTGTGAGGTTCTGGATTTTAGTTTACAACTTTCAGCCCACTTTACTTTGGGGGAGTCTCTGATTTATCGGCCTCCTGGGCCAGCCAGGGCCTTTCTGGACACCTGTGGGGATGCGCTGGCAGAGCGTGCACTGCGTTTCTCAAATTACGTGTTTCTTGGTGATGTAAATCTTCACCATGACCACACTGAGAGATGACTGATTCTACAGTTCTTTTGGATGCCCTTCATCTGGGTAACCTTTCACAAAGAGTTATGTTTTCTACCCACCTATGAGGGCATATTTTGCATGCCATGTGCACTAATTTCCCTATATCGATGCTAAGGCCGAGGGCGGTTGCCTGGTCTGATAGCCAGAAACCGGTCCTAGGATGCTTGATTCCGGTCAAGGGAAGACATGGCCTGGCAGTTCGGGCTGGACTGTTCCCATGAGGCACAGGGTCAAGACTGATTTGCATAATGCCATGTCTGAACTGGGGTGGCGTGGTGAGCAAAATAACGATGGATTAAACCCAGATCTGTGATGGGGGTGAATGTTTTACCAATGTGCAACATTCCGTCTATCACCTTGTGTGTTTTGCAGATAAATTCCCCATATTTTTTTCATGGGCAATGAAGAACTCTTTTCGACCAGCCATCTGCCACCGTCCCCCAGCCTTTAGGAAAATGGACCGGGGTATGCTGAGTGTTTCTCTGCCAGCTTCCAGGCCTTCCCTGTTGGGGTATCTGGAGGAAAATGTATCTCAGTTTGCTGACTGGATTGCAAGCTCGGTGGCTACTCTGTCGGCACCATGTCAGCCAAAGCTGAGGAGGGAGTCTCCTTCTAAGCCTTAGTTTACTCCTGAGTTGGGGACTCTGAAACATGCGTGCAAAATAGCAGAGAGAGCCTGGCGTTCCAGTGGCTACCGCCAGATTGATAAAAACACTCTCAAGGCTAAACAAAAACTCTATTATTCCGCGATAGGAGAGGCCAAAGGCCAGCACTATTCTACTCACAATGAGCGGGCCAATAACAACCATAAAGAAATCTTTGCAATTGTGCAGAGTTTTTTGGCCCGTAGGGCCCAGGTGGCGGCGGCACCGGTTTGAGAGACCTGGTGTAACATCTTGGCAACATTTTTTAGGGACAAAATCCTTAGTATCCAGGAGACATTTTCGATTTCGGCCCAGGACTTTCGGTGTTGTGTTGGCGCCGCCTAAGCCTATGGTTGAACCTGACTTTACTTTTCCTGAATTTAGGCCGGTTGATTCTGCCAGCTCTCTCAGAATCCTTAAGGCCCTTAAGTCCGGCTCACCTAACAACCCGTGTGCAGCAAGGCTTCTGTCCGATTTGGTAGATACTATTAATTTAGAAGTGAATCTTATGGTCAATAAATCACTGAATGAAGCTTGTGTTCCAAAGGGATGGAAACATGCGTTGATTCTTCCCTACTTAAGAAGCTGTCACTTGACCCTCTGTTGCCTGAGAACTATCAGCCTATCTCGCTTCTGCCAAGTCTGGCTAAAGTATGCGAGAAGGTGGTTACGTTCCAACTTTGCTGAGGGGGCAGGTCTGCTTCATCCGGCACAATCTGGCTTCCATGCCTCTTATAGCACGGAGTCAGCTTTGTTAGAGGTCACAGAGGCGATTCGGGGGTATTTGGATGCCGGCGGGAGAGCAGCTTTGGTTATGCTGGATCTCTCGGCGGCGTTCGACACTGTGCCCCATTCTCTTCTCCTAGACCGCCTATCTGAAATAGGTATTTCGGGGATGGCCTTGAAATGGATTTGGTCCTTTTTGGAAGGTTGGCTGCAGCAGGTCTGGCTCCCTCCGTGTGCCTCAGCGCCTATTCGGGTGACTACTGGTGTACCGCAGGGGTCATCACTTAGCCCTCTTCTGTTTAACATATACGTGACTCCACTGGTTTATCTTGCGGAGTCATTGGGGACTAAGGTGATGGCCTATGCCAACGACACCCAATTGTTGTTTACCTTGAGTAAGGAGTCCAACACTGTCTTTCCTCGGTCTTTCAGTGGTTGGCAAATGCACAATTGAAACGCAATGAAGGAAAGTCTGAAGTGTTGCTGTATGGCTCCTTCTCAACGGACTTCAGAGAGAGGCTCTGGCCTTCTGGCTTTCCTCGCCCTACTGAGAGGAAAGGTGCTGCCAAAAATCTTGGCGTCTGGTTCGACGAAAATCTGAACTTTGTGACTCAAGTAAAGAAACTGGCCGGCACTTGTTTTGGCACGTTGAAGATCTTGAGGAAGTTTCTTCCCTTTTTGCCATGCACGGCCAGAGAAACTGTGGTCCGCGTATTGATTTTGTCCCGTTTAGATTATGCCAACGCCCTTTTGGTTGGCAGTCCGGGATTTCTTGTGAAGAAATTGCAAGTTGTTCAAAACTCGGCGGCCAGACTTCTTGGGGGTCTGTCATCTAGGGATAGTGTCTGCACTCTTTTGTGTACTTTGCATTGGCTCCGGGTTGAATCGCGTATTACATTTAAAATGCTGTCAATTGCTCATCGGGCCCTTTACGGTCTAGGCCCTATCTATTTGCAGAAGAGGTTCGCCTTCTATATACCAGGGAGACAGCTGCGCTCTTCTGCTCAGTTGCTGATGCAGACGTCGAAGTTTAAGCGCCAGTGTCTTGGTGGGAATTCTTTTGTGCGGAAAGCAGGCCTGGCCTGGAATATGCTGCCCCTGGCTCTGTGGGGCATCCAGGATCCACTGTTGTTCAAGAAAAAATTAAAAACGCTGCTTTTTTAACCTGACGGGTGTGCATTTCTTCCTTTTCTGTAGTAAGCGGCTGGACACTTTTACACTTTTGAGTAGCTGCGCGCTCTATAAGTTAAATATAACATAACATAACCCGTGGGGTGACAGTTTGCGCTATATAAGTTCTTTTACATTACTATATTCAACTTATTGTTTTGATGGCTGCCTTATAGATTTAAATCCACTCTATATTACAATCAATATTCAACCTGTAATAGGTAATTACAATCAAGTCAGTATAACATCATTCATTTCACCACAGATATGCCCAATATTTGAGTCCCCTTAAAAAAATCTTGCTCTGTATGAGCCACCCTCCATTACCCTTATGATCTATTATTTTACCGTCATTCATTGTCCCCTGGGCACAAACGCTCGATCCCGCTGGCCCAAAGCAGTTAATTACCGAGTTGTTGCCATGATTTATTAATCACAAGAATGCTGTCCCTCACCTCTGCCGCAGTTCAAATATATAATCCATAACCTCCATAGGTTGCTCATCCAGATGCGGTGGTTCTGGCACAATGCCGAACACTCACACAATCTTAAAATCACACTCTTGATTGTCACGAGTCATTTTCTACGAATGCGGTGGTTCTGGCAGGCATCCCCAATGTGTCCATTACACAGTTCCGTCAAATTTCCACCAAACACTTGTCAAAGTATGGATTTAAAAGCATGATATCCGACCAAATGATAAAGGCATGTGAGCCAAAACGCGCCTTGCTGTCGCTGAATAAATTATGGATTATGAATTAAGAACGTGCCCATGAGTTCCTGTGATTTCTCCATCCCTGGAGAGTTTTTGTTTGAAATATATATATATATACATACACTGAAAAAAACACAGGTTTCAGGGATGTTTTAGTTAGTTGGACATTTCACTGGTACTGAACCAGAGAAATTCGGCTGTTATTGTTAGTTGAGCTAACTATAACTCGCGCCCTGCAACGCACTCCTGATGACGTCACATATTACACCATTCATGACATGGTCAGTGACATCATGGATGACATCACTGATGACATCTCAAATGACATCACTGATGTCATCACTGGTGACATCATCCAGTGACTGTGTGTTTCTGTAAAGTTTAAATATGTTTTATATATATATATATATGTATTACCTACTGGCGGTCGCCAGTAGGTATATATAGTTAGGATTTTTTCTCTATGGGATTTTTGAAAATTCTATGTCTAATAACTTTGGCGTTTGTGGACGGAATTGGCTGAAATTTTCAGGAAAATGGAACATTTTGTTTCTGAGCAGCCCCTGAAAATTTGGGGGGGTTTCATCAAGGGGGGGCCGAGAAAAAAGGGGGGTCCCAAAACGTGTTTTTAACATTGAGTTTCCCATAGGGCGGTTGGCCTCACTTTTAGCCCGAACGGCTGAATGGATTTGCACGAAACTTGGCAAAATTGTAGGGACTGGTAGCCCGATGTGCCTTTTGTAGGTCTCAACATATGTGCTACAGTGGATTTTGAGAAATTAATGTTTAAAAAAAGATATATATCTGTAACAGCGGACCGGGCAGCGCTCCAGTACGCGTACTTTTCGCGCAACGGAGCTTTGTGAAGCGAAGCTGATTGGTTCTCCGGTGTCTGTAAACATTCCAAACAGTCCGTAGCGGCCGCCATCTTGTCTCTCGGTAGGATCGAGAGACAAGAGGAGGCCAAAGCGAAGGGGCAAATGACCATAAGGGGGCATAGTAGATCCTCGCTGACCCCCTAGGTTTGATGTGGAGGTTTTAAAAGGGCCCCGCGGGGCAAAAAAAAAAAATAATAATAATAATCGAACGGCTGAATGGATTTGCACGAAACTTGGTAAAATATTAGGGACTGGTAGCCCGATGTGCCTTTGCTAGGTCTCAATATATGTGCTCCAGTGGATTTTGAGAAATTAACGTTCAAAAAAAGATATATATCTGTAACAGCGCTCCGCTTCGCGTAACGGAGGTTTGCGAAGCTGATTGGTCATTCTGTCACTGGGCTATAGTTGGGCTACATCTGGCTGATATTTGGGCTACATTTGTTTTTTTTGTCTCTGGCGGCCATCTTTGGGCTACATTGGGCTACATTGGGCTTCATTGGGCTTCATTGGGCTACATTGGGCTACATTTGGGCTCCAACATATATATAGGCCAATGTAGCCCAATATATATTTTTCAAAGTTAATTTTCGTAAAAACCACTGGAGCATATATCTTGAGACATAGCAAAGGCACATCGGGCTACCAGTCCCTACAATTTTGCCAAGTTTCGTGGAAATCCATTCAGCCGTTCGAGCTAAAAGTGAGTCCAACCGCCCTATGGAAATGAAGGAAATGAATGGGTAATTTGTAATTAGCAAATAGCTCATCGCAAACTAGGAATGGTAAAGAATCGCTATTTATTCCTTAAAGTTCGCTATTTAGGAAATGCAAAAAACTTTGATGATACATATGGCGGTTCATCTCTAACAAGATAAGAAGCATAGGGATAGATTTATGATGACTGGCGCATCACCAGGGATGTGTTAGTCATTCTGTGCTGCTGTTCCGTCACCTATGGTGTGCTGCATTTACAATGCGGCGCATCATGGGGCAAAAACAGCACAGATGCGTGATGTATCTGTGCCGTAAAGGTGGCGCATTGCTGGAGTTGTATCGCAAGTGTGATGAAGCTCCAGCAAGGGTCGGGGGTGCCCCTGTCGCAGGGTTTCTGTTCTCACACAGAACTGTGGACAGAGGATTGGAACCTCGGCGAATTAGGGTGCCCCAAAACTCACCTTAGTAATCAAAAACCCCTTAGCAAGCTAGGTACAGTGTCACATTGGATATAACAAACTCTTAATGTTTAGACAATCCAGAATATGAACTTATAGTACCTCAGGATACGTGGAACTCATGAACAGTCGGTCGTTATATATTTCTTAGAAACCAGAACATGGAGTTAAGAAGAACACATGTGTATTTGAAATGTTTATTTACTAATGCCGTCTTCTCAGGCGTAGTATCTTAGATAATACAAGTACACATATTATCAGTAGCAAAATTACCAGCATAGTTACTAGTACATAAAAAGCGAATGGTGACAGTATGTTAACATGCTGTAAATGAATAAGAGTTAGCAACACTTATAAGCAGCCACGGGCCGTGGAGGGAGTTACGGTGGGGCAGGGAGGCGGGGAGGGGGAGGGGCAGGGTGGAGAGGGCTCCACCCTGCCCCTCCCCCTCCCCGCCTCCCTGCCCCACCGTAACTCCCTCCACGGCCCACGGCTGCTTATATCTCACCCTCCCTAATACACATATTATATTATTTGCTAAGAAGGTCTGTTTGTGTTGGTTTAGGGCGTGCCCATACTTTAGTGTCTTAGATTTGAAGGAATCACATCAGCATACACCAGCTCTCTCTTCATGTGAACCGCATCAACTGTTGTGTATGTGTGTTCGGCAAAGCAATATAAAACCCGCCTCATGCCCAGAATTGGCAGAAGCTGCACTTATGTTATGAGTATGAAGTCGTGGAGATCAGACCTCATAACAATTCTGTATCGTGTTGTTCTTGAAACTTCAGCACTCGCTGTACAGATATAGTTTAACAAGCAAAGCAGATAGTAGAGCAATAACATATTATTCTTATGTAAACCACGATGAACTACTAGGTTGAAAGCTAAAGCAACAACTAAGTGTCGTGTGCAGAAGTTGCAAAAAAGGAAAAATGGCGTTTAAACCGGTAATGAGCCCATGCTAACTTAACACGGTGTAAAGATATCCAGGACCTAGATGACACCTCCCCATGATCCGGAAACGAACTGAATAAGATAATAGAAGTGCCATCTCATGAGAGCAGATTGCAACTTTATATGTGGACGGTCCGCAAGGTAAAACATTAAAAACTAGGAAAATTTAATGCTAAAGAAAAATAAAACAGCCAAGTACTTTATCGAGTCTTAAGCCAATAGGCAAGCTAAATAATAAAAACTTGACAAATAACTCAATGAATTGTCAATGAAATGCTAGTACTCAGCATATCAAACATGAAAAAGGTCTATGACATAACTGTGTATGCAAAATAAGCTGCAACAGCCTCCAATAGGAAGTCACCGTCTTCATCCGAAAAGAGTTCAGCCATCCAATTTAAAAGCGGAAAAGAACATACGTGCTCTCCCAGCACCGGATCCTCTATCACCATCAGAGGACAGCTCGGTGGGTTTTCAAGAAAGCTCTGTTCCAAGAAAGACTGTGTTGCCGCCAGTAAATTCCAGGGACCAATTAGTCCATGCATCAATGCCACAGCCATAATCCTTTCGCCAGGACAAACCAACTCGTGAGTAATGATGGGAGTCATCAGCTGATTAAAGTCGACGTCAGGAGAAACCGGTCCGCAGAGACACAAATCAATGGCCCAATCGAAATCACAGGTCAGGCAGTGAAATACAGGCTGGACACAGGTGAAGTAGGAGAATCGAAAAGATAATCCATATGCCGTGCTTAATATCGCCAACGGCATTGTGCCATAATATTCTAGCATGCGATTGCGGAACAGTGTCAGCAGCTGCAGGGCGGGAGCTTGCACAGGAGGGACATCCATATTTAAAAATGTAAAAAAGCACAAGAGCGTCCGCTGGTAATGCAAGTAAAAATGGGAATCCACGAAGCACAGTGGAGAAAATAGAATGAAAGAAAGCAGGGATGACTCCAAAGATTTTCTCAAATGAAGTCACGAGACCACTGGTAACAACTTTAAAAAAGTGCGCCAGGGCCTTTGTGGAGGACGCGTTAAAGATAGTCCGAACCATCTTGCTGAAATGCAAAGGCGAATCAGTATTGAAAAGGGTCTGCACCTCTGTACGGGTGTTCGCTATGTGAAGCACGAAAGTTTCACGGGCCGAACTCAAGGCCACCTCTCTCTGAGACAAAAGAGCTCTTATTCTTGCCATGCCGTTGAAATCTGCTCCCAAGGTTGGTATTTGTGGCCAGATTGAAAACTCCCTATGTTCATGTGTGGGAGGAAATAGAACATTTCTGCAGCAAATAACCCGTTCACTTACTGTTACGATAAAAGGAATACTTTTAATTAACCCAGAACAATCTTCATTATTGAGCATCAAATAACTACCATTTTCCAACAACTTGAACGTGGGGATGATAGCAGGAACTGGCGTGCCTTGCAACACGCAAGCCATATTTGGTCGGTGTTTGTTGCATGAACCGTGTAACTGTATGTGCCTACACATTAGTGAATGATGTGGCGTCTCAGTGCATTCCTCTCCATTCAGATAAACTTCTTGATCATCTTTGAAACATCTGTATGTGTATGGAAGCGACCAGACCTCATGAAGAAAAGCACTACCTAAAGGTTCATAACGACCTATTGGTATATATTTCATACAATTTGAAAACTTATATAAAGCAAAAGGCAGCGTTATTAAACCGTGGATAAGGCACGTTGCCAAAAAACCCGCAATCCTCTGCTGATGATGTCACTGAGCATGTCATGAATGATGTAATATGTGACATCATCAGCAGTGGATTACGGGTAATAGTATCTCTAGTTTACTCCCCTATAGCTGTCTTTCTTTTAACATAAGTGTCTGTTTCCTTCCCTTATACTTACTGTTCTTTTTTTTTTTTTTTTAATTTGGTTCACTTCCGGTTCGCGTACCGGCGAGCGAACTGGGAAGCGAACTACGAGAAATAGAGGTTGGCACAGTTCCAAATATTGTACCAATTTTTTAATAACGGGGAGGTAGTTCTGAAAAGAACTTTTTTTTTTATTGTTTTTGTTGTTTTATATTTTTTTATTATTTTTCTGAACATTTTTTTACTTTTTTTGAATTTTTCTGAACAGTTTTATATTTTTTTGGGTTTTTCTTGGAGGGGGCAATGGAAACGATTCATTGTAAAGGGCTCAACAGGAGCAACAAAACAAAAAAAAAGTATTTATTATTTGGGGCGTTTCGTACAAACTTGCATATGATAGTCAATAGCTCTGTTGATCAGAGTGATGCTTCTTTCTCCGTAGCAAATGAATCCACTGCAATGTACGCAGACTTGTTTTACTTCATGAAATCTCGTTTGTATATTTGGCACCATCTCCCTGCCCTCTGGTCCCGTTACTTCCGGTACAACAGATCTTCTGGCCATAATAGGGAGATTATCTAGGTCGTTACGAAACTGTGCAGCACTGTAGTTGTTAGGATGCCACCTAGTCATATGGCGATGCATTGTGTAGTTTCCGAAACTGTATTTTTTGTCGGTCCCTCTGGACAGTCTATCTTGACATATAAGGCAAGTTACGTATCTTGCATTTACTTTTTTCTGACATTTGGGAATTTTTAAAAATTGCCAAATGAAGTTTTCTTTCCGGTGAGACGTCCTGGGCTCCTCAGGCAAAAAGTGCCTCTCTTCGTGCTCGTCGTCCTGTTCTTCTTCTTCCTCTTCTTGCTGAATTATAACTTGAGCAGGTGGTCCACTCTTCTTTGGATGTGGTGGAGGTGGTGGGGAAGCACCAGCTGAAGCTACTAAAGAAGCCATTGCTCACTGGTAACAAAGGGTCTTTCTCTCACAAAGATGAAAGTCAGAGTAAGGAAAGAAGGAGGGGTTTTCATCATTTGGGAAAAACAATAGTTCTCAACCAATGAAAAGTGTTCATTTTAGATTATATGACCTAGTCTTACATCATTAGGAAACCAAAAGCGAAATGAACCAATGAAAAGTGTTATTACCAAGTCACATGACCTGCTGTGTTTACGTTAAGCGCTTTGCAGGGCCTCCAGGTTTGCTTCCAGAAACCTGTGCTTTGCGACTCGGTAAGCGTACCAGTTCGCTAACGTAGCACGTCATATGACGTATCACGCGACAACGCGAAACGTCATGCGGACGGGAGGCGTCACGATGTTGTTTTCTAACGCGGCAGTTGCGGTAAAGAAACGTTTACCGGCTCGCGGTCTATTTCGCGGCATCAAGGTCAGCTAACGGGAAGCTTCCCGATTCGCGAAGCGGGAACGAAGAAAAAAAAATATTTAAAAAAAAAATTATTAATAAACATATAAAATATATTTTTGGATTTAAAGAAGAATACATTTTACAGCTACAGATATTAGCTGTTAAAAAACCAATGAAATTCACTGAAAAAACCATAGGTTATAGACCATATATAGTTAGGAATTAGCATTTACAAAACCTTGAAAATTCACTGAAAAAACCATAGGTTATAGACCATATATAGTTAGGAATTAGCATTTAGAAAACCTTATTTTACTCACACAAAACCATTGAAATTCCATATATAGTTAGTTGCACTAACTATATATCGCGCACCCGCAATCCACTGCTGATGATGTCACATATTACATCATTCATGACATGGTCAGTGACATCACGGATGACATCACTGATGACATCTCAAATGACATCACTGATGACATCACTGATGACATCTCAAATGACATCACTGATGACATCATGACACACCAATACCAGTTACTACATACGCACTCACTGATTCCTACGTCTACACACACATTCACTCATTCACCCATACAATCACTCATACATACAGTCACTCATTATTACAACACTATCATATGCACTCATACACCTATGCAGACAGTCACACACTGCCACTCATCCATGGAGTTACTCACACACCAAGTCAGTCCTGTAAAGAATCAATCACACTTCCATTTCTTCATCTATACAGTTAAACACAGAACACCATACTTCAGTGACATCACTGATGACATCACTAATGACATCTGAAATGACATCACTGATGACATCTCAAATGACATCACTGATGACATCATGACACACCAATACCAGTTACTACATACGCACTCACTGATTCGTACGTCTACACACACATTCACTCATTCACCCATACAATTACTCATACATACAGTCAGTTATTATTAGAACACTATCATATGCACTCATACACCTAGTCAGTCCTGTGAAGAATCAATCACACTTCGATTTCCTCATCTATAGTTAAACACAGAACACCATACTTTTCACACATATACTAACACATACTTACTCTCTTATACAATCACTGATACAAGTACACATTGATATGCACAGCGTCACACACCTCCCAGCCAGCCACACACACACTCAGTCTTCCATCCATCCAGTCATTCTTCAATATGTAAAACGTATTTAAACTTTACAAAAACACAGACACTAGATGATGTCATCAGTGATGTCACTGACCATGTCATGAATGATGTAATATGTGACATCATCAGCAGTGGATTGCGGGTGCGCGATATATAGTTAGTGCAACTAACTATATATGGAATTTCAATGGTTTTGTGTGAGTAAAATAAGGTTTTCTAAATGCTAATTCCTAAATATATATGGTCTATAACCTATGGTTTTTTCAGTGAATTTTCAAGGTTTTGTAAATGCTAATTCCTAACTATATATGGTCTATAACCTATGGTTTTTTCAGTGAATATATATATATATGTATGTATATATATATATATATATATATATATATATATATATATATGCCAATGTGTATTGAAGAATGAGTGGATGCAAGAGTGTCTGAATGGATGATTTAGTAGGTGCGTGACTGACTGTATAAGTGAGCGATTAAACGTGTCCTACTGAATGCATGGGTGAGTGACTAAACTGTGTGAATGTCTGTATCAGTCTATTAGTTGGTGTGTAAGCGGCTGCATGGGTTGGTGAGTAGCTACATGAGTGTCTATATAGGTTATTGATTGGTTGTCTGAGTATGTATATGGGTGCCTGAGTGTCTGTGTGGGTGGGTGGGGAGTGTGTGACTCTGTGCATAGATGTGTGAGTATGTGTTTCACTGGGTGTATGGGTTCAAGAGTGCATCTGTAAAGGGCTGTATGGGTGAGTGAGTATGTGTATGGGTATGTCGGTGAGTGAATGGATGTCTCAGTGGTACATGTGTGAGTAACTACATATGTGAAAGGCAATATATGTGAGTGTTGGAACATATAAATGACTATATGTGAGAGTGAGTGATTGTGAGAGTGGCTGTATGGATGAGCGTGTGCTTGTCTCAGTGATTGTATAAGAGACTAAGTATGTGTTAGTGTCTGTATGAATAAGTGAGGTGGTGTGTGTATAACTGTATAGGTGAGTAAATGGGAGTGTGATTGGTTCTTTGCATGACTGACTAGCTGTGTGAGTAATTCTGGATGAGTGGCAGTGTGTGAGTGTCTGTATAGGTGTATGTGTGCATATGATAGTGCTGTATTGATGAGTGACTTCATGTATGAGTGGCTGTAAGGGTGAATGAGTGGATGTGTGTGTAGACCTAGGAAGCATTGAGTGGGTTTGTAGTAAGTGGTATTGGTGTGTCTATGGTTTCAGAAATGGTAGTCTGTATTTTAGAGTGGGTGTATCAAAGTTTATATTAGGGTGTGAGGAGGTGCATCAGATTATCACGTGGATGAAGTCACCAGTGATGTCATTAGTGATGTCATTTGAGTGGATTTCAGTGAATTTCTAAGGTTTTTTAAATGCTAATTTCTACCTCTAACGTCCCTGAAACCTATGTTTTTTTCAGTGAATTTCAAAGGTTTTTTTAAATGCTAATTTCTATCTATTCCTACAGAGGTAGGACATGTGCAGAAAGAGGAAGAAACTCACAGAAAGAAGAAGAGAAATGCAGAAAGAGGCAACAGAAGTCCAGAAAGATGAAGAAAGGTGCAGAAAGAAGCAAGAGGCCTTGTTGCAAAGTCATTCTGTGCTCCCAACTTTTTGCTGACTGGCACTGGTGGTGATGAATAACCGGGTCCAGAGCAAGTACTATCCTGAAAGACACTTAGAATACAGTGAATATACCTACATACACTAGGGTACACTATGGGTTGGGGTACTCCTGTGATTGGCATGACCTCCCCTGTAAGGCCCTAGTACATAATAGGGCAGGAGGATTAAAACTACCTCTAAGTCAGAGGTGCAGAAAGAGGCAAGATAAGTACAGAAAGAAGCAACAGAGGTGCCGAAAGAGGCAAGAAAAGTGCAGATACAGGCAAAAAAAGGTGCAGAAAGAGGGAACAGGGGTGCAGAAAGAGGCAAGAGGGATACATAAATTTACAACAGAGGTACAAAAAGAAGCAAGAGCAGTGCCGAAAGAAGGAAGAAAAGTGCAGAAAGAAGCAAAAGAGGTGGAAAAATAGCAAAGAGGGTGCAGAAAAAGGCAAGAGGGATACAGAAATGTACAAAAGAAGTGAAGAAACAAGCAAGAGAAGTGCAAAAAGAGGCAAGAGAATTGCTGAAGGAAGCATCCGGGGTGTAGAAAGAAGCAAGAGAAGTGCAGAAAGAGGCAAGTGGGGTGCAGAAAGAAGCAAGAGCAGTGAAGAATGAACCAACAGAGGTGCAAAAGAGACAATAGGGGTGCAAAAAGAAGGAAGAGAAGTGCAGAAAGAGGCAAGAGAATTGCTGAAAGAAGCAACAGATGTATAGAAAGAAGCAAGAGAAGTGCAGAAAGATATAAGTGAGGTACAGAAAGAAGCAAGAGCAGTGCAGAAAGAACCAACAGAAGTGCAAAGAGACAAGAGGGTTGCAGAAAAAGGTAGGAGGGGTGCACAAAGAGGCAAGGGAGATACAGAAAGAGGCAGGAATGGTGCCGAAAGAAGGAAGAGAAGTGCATAAAGAGGCAAGAGAATTGCTGAAATTAGCAACAGAGGTGTAGAAAGAAGCAACAGAAGTGCAGAAAGACGCAAGTAAGATGCAGAAAGAACCAACAGAGGTGCAGAAAGAGGCAAGCGAGGTATAGAAAGAAGCAGGAGAAGTGCAGAAACAGGCAAGAAAGGTACAGAAAGAGGGAAGGCAAATACAGAAAGATGCAGCAGGGGTGCAGAAAAAGCAAGACAGGTGTAGAAAGAAGCATGGGGAGTGCAGAATGAAGCAAAGGGTACAGAAAGAGGCAGAGAACAGAGGTGCAGACAGGCAAGAGAGGTGAAAAACAGGTAAATGGGGTGCATAAAGAAGCAAGAGTGGTGCAGAAAGAAGCAAGAGCAGTGCAAAAGAATTAACAGAGGTGCAAAAAGAGGCAAGTGCGGTGCAGAAGGAGGCAAGAGAACTGCAGAAAAATGCAAGAGAGTTGCAGAAACAGGCAAAAGGGGTGCAGAAAGAGGAAACAGGTGGGCAGACTGAGGCAAGAGAGGTGTAGAAAGAGGGAAAAGGGGTGCAGGAAAATGCAAGAGGGATGAAGAAATTTGGAACAGAGCAGCAGAAAGAAGCCAGCGCAGTGCAGAAAGAACAAACAGAGGTGCTGAAAGTGGCAAAGGGCTACAGAAAGAGGCAAGTGAAGTGCAGAACGAAAAAAAAGTGGTGCAGAAAGAACTAACAGAGGTGGAAAAAGAGACAAGAGGGATGCAGAAAGGGGCGGGAGAGGTATACAAAGAAGTAAGAGGGGTACAGCAAGAGGCAGGAGGGGTGCAGAGAGAAAGAGAACAGCAGAAAGAAGCAACAGAGGTGGTGAAAGAGACACAAAGGGTGCAGAAAGAAACAAGACAAGTGAAGAAAGAAGGAAAGAGGCAAGAGTGGTACAGAAAGAAAGAAGGGATGTGTAGAAAGAGGCAAGAGAGTTACACAAAGAGGGAAGAGGGGTGCAGAAACAGGCAAAAAGGGTGCAGAAAGAAGCAAGTGAGGTGTACAAACAGGCAAGAGAGTTACAGAAAGAGGCAAGTGAAGTACAGAAATAGGCAAGAGAACTGTAGAAAGCAGTGCAGAAGGAAGCAAGAGTGTCTTGCACACCATTAGTACCAATTTATCACCCACATTTAGCAATAAGTAACAGGTGACCATTTTAGGTTGGCCAAGGGCCTTCCAACACGCTGTAGCACTGGATTTTTGGCAACATTTGAGCCGTTTGAGCTAGAAACAAGGCTTTTTTGTTGAAATCTGCAGATTAGGCAGCAGATGATGAATTATGTGGCTAATGCGGAAAATGTATATTTGTACAAGAGTCAGTGCAGCCAAACAGTAGCATAATTCCAGTGGCCCTGCTCATACCCCTGACTAGGTCCAGAAGTCCTCCTCAATGATTCCTTGGTTTTATTTTTGTCTCATTGAGTTCATAGTTGAGCTTTTGTGGAAATGAAGACTAAACCTGACATTACCACTCCACAAGACAGACTACCGTACCACATAATTACTCTCCATAATACATAATCCCACTCTGCATAATTCCTATAAAATAAATACCACCTACTTTCTATCCACATAATTTCACTGCAAAACTTAACACATAATTCCACTACACACAAGGTACATCCACTCCACTCCGAAAAACTTTTTAAAACTTCCCGCAGAAGGTGGGGAGCCGGCAGGGACTGCGGGGCTTCCCCTGCGTCCCCAGCATTGAGGCCAGGCCCCGGGGACCGGGTCCCCAGGGCCAAAAGTGGCCAGGGGAAGGAGGCCGCGCAGCCCCCTCCTGTGTAAATAAAAATAAAAAATGAAATTAGGCAATGCCTTGGGGAATGGGGTCCCGAGGCTAATAATGGCCTCAGGAGGGCAGCCGCGCAGCCCCCCTCCTTAAAAACTAAAATATAAATAAAAAAATATGGCATGCCCCGGAGGATGGGGTCCCCGGGCTGAAATCAGTCTTGGGAGGGAGCCACACAGCCCCCTTCCCGTTTTCTTTTCTTTTTTTGTTTAATGTCACAGGGCCTCCGGATGGGGTCCCCAGGGCCCACGAAATATTAAGAGAAGAGGGGCCACACAACCCCTGTCTAAAAAAAAATGAAAAAACCCTGGCATCTCGTCGGAGGCCTTGCCCCTTCCCTACACCACTCTTCAAATGTGCCTCCTGGCACGTAAGAGTCCTAATGGGCCAATTAGCCCACCAGGTACCTCGAGTGAGCCCCACACAGTGGGATTGCTGTGAGGTAGTCCGAGGCCACACTCCTTTTACACCACTCTGCAAGCACGCCTCTTGGCACACTGCTGGTGGGGCGATGAGGTCCTCTTGTGTCTTGAGGAGCTCAGGACTAAAGTGGACTTCATCCCCCAAGCTGCAGTGCACTAGGAGGCGCGTTTGCAGAGTGGGTTAAAAAGGGTCGTGGTCATGGACCACTCTCAGCAATCCAGCTATGTCGGGCTGACTAGAGATAACAGGAGGGCTAGTTGACCCCCAGGGATCAGGAGGCAAGGGTACTTCATCCCCCCTACCAAGAGCGCCCCAGGAGGTGCGTTTGTAGAGTGGTGGAGAAAGGGGTGTGTCCTGTTTCCACCTCTCAGCAATCCCATTATCTGGGGCATTCTGGAGGTATCAGGTAGGCTAGTTGGCCACAGGCAGTGACTGGGACTTTAATCCCAATCCAACTGGGCAAAGTGGTGGGCAAAGGGGGTGTGGCCTGCTATGAGAACTTACCAATCCTGCTGTGTGGGACTTACTGGAGGTAATAGGAGGTGTAGTTGGCCCCCAAGGTCTTCTTTGGGGGCCAACTACCCCTCCTTTTACCTGCAGTAAGTCTCACAAAGTGGAATTGCTAAGAGGTCTTCAGAGGCCACGCTCACCTTTCTCCACCACTATGCTAACAGGCCTCCTGACATAGTACTAGTTAGGGGATGAAGTCCACTTTACTCCTGAGGGACTTTTGGGGGCCAAGTAGCCCTCCTTGTACCTCTGTAAGTCCTACGCAGCGGAATTGCTGAGTGCTGGTCGGAGGCCCAGGCCCCTTTCTGCATCACTCTGCTAACGTGACTACTACATTATAGTTAGAAATTAGCATTTAAAAAACTTTATAAATTCACTAAGAAAAACATAGGTTTCAGGAACGTTACAGTTAGAAATTAGCATTTAAAAAAACAGAAATTCACTAAAAAAACATAGGTTTCAAGACGTTATAGTAAGAAATTAGCATTAAAACATCTTCGAAATTCACAGGTTTCATGGGCGTTATAGTTAGTTGGACATTTCACTCGTACAAAACAAGGGAAATTCGGCTGTTACAGTTAGTTGAGCTAACTATAAGTCATGCTCCGCAAGGCACTGCTGATGAATTCACATATTACATCACTCATGACATGGTGAGTGACATCACTGATGACATCACTGATGACATCTTAAATGACATCACTGATGACATCACTTATCTAATATCTGATGCACCTCCTCACACCCTAATATAACCTTTCATACACCTACTCAAAAATACAGACTACCATTCTCGAAACAATAGACACACCAATACTAGTTAGTACATACCCTTTCATTTATTCATAGGTCTACACACACATCCACTCACCCCTATAGCCACTCATACACGCAGTCACTCATCAATGCAGCCACTAATATATGCACTTATATACCTATAAAAATACTCACATAACCCCATTCACGCATAGAGTTACTCACACACCTAGTCAGTCACCCAAACAATCAATCACACGGACATTTACTCATACAGTTATACACACACCACCTCACTTATTAATACAGATACTAACACATACGCTCTCTCTTAAACAATCACTGACACAAGCACACACTCATCTATACAGATACTCTTACAATCACTCACTCTCACACAGTCACTTGTACACTCCAGCACTCATATATGTAGTTACTCATACATGTACCATTGAGACATCCATTCACTGGCCAACGCAGCCATACACACACTCACCCACCCATACACCCCTCATAGAAGCATCATAAGCCCATACACCCAGTGAATCACCCACTCACACATCGATGCAGGGAGTCATACTTCCCCTACCCACACAGACACTCAGGCACCATACATGTACTCAGACACCCAATCATTAACCCATATAGACACACTGGGCCCGATTCGCAGAATGAATTTAAGACTCAATCCTAAACTTGCTACTATTTTGGTATTCACAGAATGCACTTACTACTTTTAGTATTCACAGAATGAACGTACTACTTTTGGTATTCACAGAAGATAGGATTTTGTCTTAAGTCTGTCTTAAGTCTGTCTTAAGTTTGACTTAAGTCTGTCTTAAGTCTGTCTTAAGACTAATTTAAGACAAAATCCTAACTTCTGTGAATACCAAAAGTAGTAAGTTCATTCTGTGAATGCCAAAAGTATAAGTGTATTCTGTGGATACCAAAATAGTAGTACGTTTAGGATTGAGTCTTAAGTTCATTCTGTGAATCGGGCCCTCATGTAGCAACTCACCAACCTATGCAGCCACTTACACACCAACTGGCAGACTGATACAGACATTCATACAGATTAGTCACTTACCCATACATTCACTAAGACTTGTTTAATCACTCACTTATACAGTCAGTCATGTACCTACTAAATCAGCAATTCAGACACTTGTGCACCCACTCAACACCTGAACATTACTGACAACACATCCTGATTACTGCATATCTCAAGAACTCTCAGGACTGCATTGATTCCACATTCCAAATGGAATCTTCACTCATGATGCTTTTTGAAAATTCAGCTGTGTCATCTGTGCAGCCACTGAGCTTACCATCTTGAAACTACCTGAGGAAGGCGGAAGCTGAAACGTTGTAGTGGAAATATATTTTTGTTCTTTGGTGAATATATCTGTTTGAGTCACTTCTTTCTTGGATATTTTATTTCTTTGTGACTCATTGTATCCTTTGGGATCCAGATTTTTGCCCTGGCTGGCTGTTGTTTTCTTGTGATCCTTCATCTTCAAGTATATATATATATATATATATATATATATATATATATATATATATATATATATATATATATATATATATATATATATATATATATATATATATATTCAATGAAAAAACCATAGGTTTGAGACCATATATAGTTAGGTGAATATTTTAATCATACAAAACCAATGAAATTCCATATATAGTTAGTTGCACTAATTATATATTTCACGCACCCGCAATCCACTGCTGATGATGTCACATATTACATCATTCATGACATGGTCACTGACATCACTGATGACATCACTGATGACATCTCAAATGACATCACTGATGACATCACTGATGACATCTCAAATGACATCACTGATGACACATCATCCAGTGACTGTGTGTTTCTGTAAAGTTTAAATATGTTTGACATATTGAAGAATGAGTGGATGTATAAGTGTCTGGATGAAGGATTTAGTAGGTGCGTGACTGACTGTATGAGTGAGTGAATAAATGTGTCGTACTAAATACATGGGTTAGTGACTAAACTGTCTGAATGTGTGCATCAGTATGTCTGTTGTGATGTAAACTGCTGCATGTGTTGATCATTAGCTATACGAGAGGCTATATGTGTTATTGATTGGTTGCCCAAGTATTTGTATGGGAGATTGAGTTTGTGTGGGGGTGGCTGGGAGGTGTGTGACTCTGTGCATAGATGTGTGAGCAGTTGATTCACTAGGTGTATGAGTTCAAGAGTGCATGTGGAAACAGCTACATGGGCGGTTGACTGTGTGCATGAGTGTATTGATGAGTGAATGGATATCTCAATGCTACATGTCATAGTAAGTACATATGTAAAACACAGTACATGTGAGAGTTGGCATATATAAATAACTGTGCATGAGAGCCAGTGAATGTGTGAGTGGCTGTATGGATCATTGTGAACTTGTATCAGGGATTGTATAAGAGAGTAAATATGTGTTAGTATATGTTTGAATAAGTAAGGTGTGTATAACTGTATAGTTGAGGAAATGGAGGTGAGATTGATTCTTTGCATGACTGACTAGGTGAGTGAGTAACTCCATGGATGAGTGACAGTGTGTGAGTGTCTGTATACACTGAGTGTATCTAAGGTTATATTAGAGTCTGAAGAGGTTCATCGTATTAGCATATGAATGATGTCATCAGTGATGTGATCAATGATGTCAAATAAGATGTGATCAGTGATGTCATCAGTGATGTCATTTGAGATGTCATCAGTGATGTCATCAGTGATGTCATCAGTGATGTCATTTGAGATGTCATCAGTGATGTCATTTGAGATGTCATCAGTGATGTCATCAGTGATGTCACTGACCATGTCATGAATGATGTAATATGTGACATCATCAGCAGTGGATTGCGGGTGCGCGAAATATATAGTTAGTGCAACTAACTATATATGGAATTTCATTGGTTTTGTATGATTAAAATATTCACCTAACCATATATGGTCTCAAACCTATGGTTTTTTCATTGAATTTTCAAGGTTTTGTAAATGCAAATACCTAACTATATATGGTCTCAAACCTATGGATTTTTCTGTGAATTTCAAACGTTTTTTTAATGCTAATTCCTAACTATATAAGGCCTGAAACCTATGGTTTTTTCAGTGAATTTCAAAGGTTTTTTAAATGCTAATTCCTAACTATATAAGGCCTGAAACCGATGTTTTTTTCTTTGAATTTCAAAGGTTTGTTAAATGCTAATTCCATTAGCGGATAACGTTTAAATGTATTAATATCCTAGTGGGACCACCTGAGCAGCCCTAAGGGGTCAGGGTGTTTCTACCCTGCCCCCTTTTTGTGTTCTACACGTTTTTTTTTCTGCTTTCTTGTGCCTCAGTCTACTAAGACCCAAGATGGATGCCAACACCTCCTGGTTAGAAGTGTTGACAGCCAATGAGCATGCAGCTTTCTCGGGAAGGCATGCTGATTGGCTGTCACTGTCTGTCAACACTAGCACAAGATAGATGCCAACACCTCCTGGTTAGAAGTGTTGACAGCCAATGACCATGCAGCTTTCTCGGGAAGGCATGCTGATTGGCTGCCACTGTCTGTCAACACTCAAAACCAGGAAGTGTTGGCAGCCATCTTGTGCCTTGTTAGAACCAAGACACAAGAAAGCAGTGAAACAAAGGTGTGAAACTCGTAAAGGGGCCAGAGTAGAATCACCCTGACCCCCTAGGCCTGCTCAGGGGGTCCCACAAAGAACCCGAAGGCAAACAAAATTTTTTTTTTGTAAAAATCGGGGTATGCGTACCGTGCGCGTATGGTACGCGTACCCCGCGACTTAAAACAATATATATATATATATTTTTGCCTTCGGGGTCCTTGTGGGACCCCCTGAGCAGGTCTAGGGGGTCAGGGTGCTTCTACCATGCCCCCTTTTTGAGTTCTACACGTTTGTTTTTCTGCTTTCCTGTGCCTCAGTCTACCGAGGCACAAGATGGCTGTCAACAGTTTCTGTTTTGGAGTGTTGACAGACATTGGCAGCCAATCAGCATGCAGCTCGTGCGCTTGAGGTACACTTACCGTACGCGTACGTGCGCGTACCGTAAGCGCACCGGTAAGCTCACGGGTAAGCTGCTATAGATATATATATTTTTTTTAACCTTAATTTCTCAAAATCCACTGGACCGCATATCTTGAGACCTAGCAAAGGCACATCGGGCTAACAGTCCCTACAATTTTGCCAAGTTTGGTGGAAATCCATTCAGCCGTTCGGGCTAAAAGTGAGTCCAACCGCCCTATGGAAAATTGCATGGGGAAAACACGTTTTGGGACCCCCCTTTTTTCTCGGCTCCCGCTTGACAAATCCCCCCCAAACTTTCAGGGAAGGACCGGAGAGTAAATGTGCGATTTTCAGGAAAATCTCAGCCAATTCCATCCATCAACGCCAAAGTTATTCAACATAGAATTTTGAAAAATCCCATAGGAAAAAAATCCTAACTATATATACCTACTAATTTCTATGGCAAAATGAAACCCCTCATTTTGTTCCTTTTCAAATTAAATGTATTAAGTGTTACCACTTTATTCCAATCAAGATGACTTCAGGTGTGCCATACTTTTGTCATAAGTAAAACTGTTAGCACTCTAGTGGTTCTTTAGAACACTCTGGGACATTCTGTCATTGGGCTATAGTTGGGCTACATCTGGCTGATATTTGGGCTACATTTGATTTTTTTTGTCTCTGGTGGCCATCTTTGGGCTACATTGGGCTACATTGGGCTACATTGGGCTACATTTGGGCTCTAACATATATATAGCCCAATGTAGCCCAATATATATTTTTCAAAGTTAATTTTCGTGAAACCACTGGAGCATATATCTTGAGACATAGCAAAGGCACATCGGGCTAACAGTCCCTACAATTTTGCCAAGTTTGGTGGAAATCCATTCAGCCGTTCGGGCTAAAAGTGAGTCCAACCGCCCTATGGAAAATTGCATGGGGAAAACACGTTTTGGGACCCCCTTTTTTCTCGGCCCCCGCTTGACGAATCCCCCCCAAACTTTAAGGGAAGGACCGGAGAGTAAATGTGCCATTTTCAGTAAAATTTCAGCCAATTCCGTCACTCAACGCCAAAGTTATTCAACATAGAATTTTGAAAAATCCCATAGGAAAAAAATCCTAACTATATATACCTACTGGCGACCGCCAGTAGGTAATATATATATTCACACGCTTGCCACTCAATCCTCTTGACATACGAAGAAGGCAAGTGCAGACCCAAATTAGTTCAAGTGGTTTTATTGTGCTACCACCCTGTTGCCATGACAAGTTTCGGCCGGAAACAACCGGCCTTGTTCCCTTGAATATATATATATATTCACTGAAAAAACCATAGGTTAGAGACCATATATAGTTAGCTGGACATTTTATTGACATAAAACCAATGAAATTCCATATATAGTTAGTTGCACTAACTATATATCGCGCACCCGCAATCCACTGCTGATGATGTCACATATTACATCATTCATGACATGGTCAGTGACATCACTGATGACATCACTGATGACATCTCAAATGACATCACTGATGACATCACTGATGACAACATCCAGTGACTGTATGTTTCTGTAAAGTTAAAATATGTCTTACATATTGAAGAATGAGTGGATGTATAAGTGTCTGGATGAAGGATTTAGTAGGTGCATGACTGACTGTATGAGTGAGTGATTAAATGTGTCTCACTGAGTGCATGGGTTAGTGACTAAACTGTTTTAATTTGTGCATCATTGTGTCTGTTGTTCTGTAATCTGCTGCATGTGTTGATCATTAGCTATATGACTAACTATATGGGTTATTGATTGGTTGCCCAAGTATTTGTATAGGAGACTGAGTGTGTGTGTGGGTGGCTGGGAGGTGCATGACTCTGTGCATACATGTGTGAGCAGTTGATTCACTAGATGTATGGGTTCAAAAGTGCACGTGGAAACAGCTGTATGGGCGGTTGACTGTGTGCATGAGTGTATTGGTGAGTGAATGGATAACTCAGTGCTACATGTCAAAGTAAGTACATATGTAAAACACAGTACATGTGAGAGTTGACATATATAAATAACTGTGCATAAGAGCCAGTGAATGTGTGAGTGGCTGTATGGATCATTGTGAACTTGTATCAGGGATTGTATAAGAGAGTAAATATGTGTTAGTATATGTTTCAATAAGTAAGGTGTGTATAACTATATAGTTGAGGAAATGGAGGTGTGATTGATTCTTTGCAAGACTGACTAGGTGTGTGAGTAACTCCATGGATGAGTGACAGTCTGTGAGTGTCTGTTTACACTGAGTGTATCTAAGGTTATATTAGAGTCTGAAGAGGTTCATCGTATCATCACATGAATGATGTCATCAGTGATGTGATCAGTAATGTCAAGTGCGATGTCATCAGTGATGTCATCAGTGATGTCATTTGAGATGTCATCAGTGATGTCATCAGTGATGTCACTGACCATGTCATGAATGATGTAATATGTGACATCATCAGCAGTGGATTGCGGGTGCGCGATATATAGTTAGTGCAACTAACTATATATGGAATTTCAATGGTTTTGTGTGAGTAAAATAAGGTTTTGTAAATGCTAATTCCTAACTATATATGGTCTATAACCTATGGTTTTTTCAGTGAATTTTCAAGGTTTTGTAAATGCTAATTCCTAACTATATATGGTCTATAACCTATGGTTTTTTCAGTGAATATATATATATATATATATATATATATATATATATTCACTGAAAAAACCATAGGTTATAGACCATATATGTATGTATGAGTGATTGTATGGGTGAATGAGTGAATGTGTGTGTAGACGTAGGAATCAGTGAGTGCGTATGTAGTAACTGGTATTGTTGTGTCATGATGTCATCAGTGATGTCATTTGAGATGTCATCAGTGATGTCATTTGAGATGTCACCAGTGATGTCATCAGTGATGTCACTGAAGTATGGTGTTCTGTGTTTAACTGTATAGATGAGGAAATGGAAGTGTGATTGATTCTTTACAGGACTGACTAGGTGTGTGAGTAACTCCATGGATGAGTGGCAGTGTGTGAGTGTCTGCATAGGTGTATGAGTGCATATGATAGTGTTGTAATAATGAGTGACTGTATGTATGAGTGATTGTATGGGTGAATGAGTGAATGTGTGTGTAGACGTAGGAATCAGTGAGTGCGTATGTAGTAACTGGTATTGGTGTGTCATGATGTCATCAGTGATGTCATTTGAGATGTCATCAGTGATGTCATCAGTGATGTCATTTGAGATGTCATCAGTGATGTCATCAGTGATGTCACTGACCATGTCATGAATGATGTAATATGTGACATCATCAGCAGTGGATTGCGGGTGCGCGATATATAGTTAGTGCAACTAACTATATATGGAATTTCATTGGTTTTATGTCAATAAAATGTCCAGCTAACTATATATGGTCTCTAACCTATGGTTTTTTCAGTGAATTTTCAAGGTTTTGTAAATGCAAATTCCTAACTATATATGGTCTATAACCTATGGTTTTTTCAGTGAATTTCATTGGTTTTTTAAAAGCTAATATCTATAGCTGTAAAATATATTCTTTATTACGTGACGTATCACGTAGTCACGTGGGACGCCTCATGACGCGTCGCATAACCGTGACGTATCGGCTCTGCAGCGCAAACAAAACCCGTAACGTAAGCGTGCCGGAGCACGCTTACAGATATATATATTTTTTTAACCTTAATTAGACAAAATCCACACGTGCACATATCTTGAGGCCTTGCAAAGGCACATCAAACAAACAGTCCCTACAATTTTGCCAAGTTTGCTGGAAATCTATTCCCTTAATTTTTTTTTTACTGTTTCTCTTGGTTTTCCCCTTGTTACGCTTACCAGGACGCTACCCGGTACGCGAACCGGACGCTCCAAAAACACAAGATGGCGGACTCCCGTTACGCTGCCGGTTAGCTGCCCGGTTCGCGTACCGGGAAGCGCCTCTACCGCGAAAAATCGCGGAGGACTTTAATATCCCCCTCATCAATCCTAGGGGGTCAGGAGGGGTTTACCTTGCCCCCTTTCCTTCATTTCCCCCTTCTTTTTTCACCACATCTTGTCTCTCGAACCTACCGAGAGACAAGATGGCGGCCGCTCCGGACTGTTTACAATGTTGACAGCTACGCTGCCGGTTAGCTGCCCGGTTAGCTGCCCGGTGAGCTGCCCGGTTCGCGTACCGGGACGTGCCTCTACGGCGTAAAATCGCAAAAAAAATATTTTTTTTATTTTTTGCCCCGTGGGGCACTTTAATATCCCCCTCATCAATCCTAGGGGGTCAGGAGTGGTCTACCTTGCCCCCTTTCCTTCATTTCCCCCTTTGTTTTTCACCACATCTTGTCTCTTGATCGTACCGAGAGACAAGATGGCGGCCGCTCCGGACTGTTTAGAATGTTGACAGACACCGGAGAGCCAATCAGCTTCGCTTCGCGAAGTTCCGTTACGCGTCAGGTACGCGAACCGGGGCGCTAACCGGAGCGCTGTCACAGATATATATATTTTTTTAAACGTTAATTTCTCAAAATCCACTGGAGCACATATATTGAGACATAGCAAAGGCACGTCGGGCAAACCATATCTACAATTTTGCCAAGTTTCATGTAAATCTATTCAGCCGTTCGAGCTAAAAGTGAGTCCAACCGCCCCAAGGAAAAATGAATGGGAAAAACACATTTTGGGACCCCCCTTTTTTCTCGGCCCCCCCTTGATGAAACCCCCCCAAATTGCCATTTTCCTGAAAATTTCAGCCAATTCCGTCCACAAACGCCAAAGTTATTAGACATAGAATTTTCAGAAATCCCATAGAGAAAAAATCCTAACTATATATACCCACTGGCTATCGCCAGTAGGTAATATACATATATAAACATATATAATCTGCATATCTATATAAATATAAATGCATGCATACATATACATATATGCATACATATGCATGTTATTTACATGAAAGTTTTAAAAACACTAATAAAAGCAAAGCTAAAAAGCCACCTCATTACAAACAGAATGGCTTTAACTTAAACGAGGGCGAGATCTATTGCATTTTCAATGCTTGTTTACTTTGGTTCTATCAAGAAGGCATTCAGATGTGTCACACATTTGCCATAAATTCTGAATGTTAGCACTCTAGTTGCTCATTAGATCACTGTAGTAAAGCTAGTGCTCACCAGGGAAGTCTGCTGCTAATCATGGTTTGCAGCCATTTTCCCGCATTTTTTATCACGCAGACTTTCAGTCCGCATACCATTATCCCGCAAGGTCATTGACCTCGCATACCATTATCCCGCATTTTTTCAAAACGCATGTGCATTTATCGCGCATGCCTTTACAAAGAATTACGTTTTAAAGGCATGTATGGTAAATGCATTTGCGTTGTGAAAACCACGATGACGAGAGAGGTAAGTGGGTTTGTGTTAATTTTTTCGTGGGTTAGTGATTGTGTAGTGTAGTGTAGTGTTGTGTAGTGTAGTGTTGTGTTAGTGTAGTGTAGAGTTGTGGTGGTTGTTTAGTGTAGGGTCATGCTGGGGGTAGTGTTTTAGGGTTTAGGGTTGTGTTGTAGTGTTTGCGTAGTGTAGGGTCATGCTGGGGGTAGTGTTTTAGGGTTTAGGGTAGTGTTGTAGTGTTTGCGTAGTGTAGGGTCATGCTGGGGGTAGTGTTTTAGGGTTTAGGGTTGTGTTGTAGTGTTTGCGTAGTGTAGGGTCATGCTGGGGCTAGTGTTTTAGGGTTTAGGGTAGTGTTGTAGTGTTTGCGTAGTGTAGGGTCATGCTGGGCGTAGTGTTTTAGGGTTTAGGATAGTGTTGTAGTGTTTGCGTAGTGTACGGTCATGCTGGGGGTAGTGTTTTAGGGTTTTGGGTAGTGTTGTAGTGTTTGCGTAGTGTAGTGTCATGCTGGGGTGTAGTATTTTAGGGTTTAGGGTAGTGTTGTAGTGTTTGCGTAGTGTAGGGTCATGCTGGGGGTAGTGTTTTAGGGTTTTGGGTAGTGTTGTAGTGTTTGCGTAGTGTAGGGTCATGCTGGGGTGTAGTGTTTTAGGGTTTTGGGTAGTGTTGTAGTGTTTGCGTAGTGTAGGGTCATGCTGGGGTTTAGTGTTTTAGGGTTTTGGGTAGTGTTGTAGTGTTTGCGTAGTGTAGGGTCATGCTGGGGGTAGTGTTTTAGGGTTTTGGGTAGTGTTGTAGTGTTTGCGTAGTGTAGGGTCATGCTGGGGGTAGTGTTTTAGGGTTTTGGGTAGTGTTGTAGTGTTTGCGTAGTGTAGGGTCATGCTGAGGGGTAGTGTTTTAGGGTTTTGGGTAGTGTTGTAGTGTTTGCGTAGTGTAGGGTCATGCTGGGGTAGTGTTTTAGGGTTTTGGGTAGTGTTGTAGTGTTTGCGTAGTGTAGGGTCATGCTGGGGGTAGTGTTTTAGGGTTTAGAGTAGTGTTGTAGTGTTTGTGTAGTGTAGGGTCATGCTGGGGGTAGTGTTTTAGGGTTTAGGGTAGTGTTGTAGTGTTTGCGTAGTGTAGGGTCATGCTGGGGGTAGTGTTTTAGGGTTTAGGGTAGTGTTGTAGTGTTTGCGTAGTGTAGGGTCATGCTGGGGGTAGTGTTTTAGGGGTTAGGGTAGTGTTGTAGTGTTTGCGTAGTGTAGGGTCATGCTGGGGGTAGTGTTTTAGGGTTTAGGGTAGTGTTGTAGTGTTTGCGTAGTGTAGGGTCATGCTGGGGTGTAGTGTTTTAGGGTTTTGGGTAGTGTTGTAGTGTTTGCGTAGTGTAGGGTCATGCTGGGGGTAGTGTTTTAGGGTTTAGGGTAGTGTTGTAGTGTTTGCGTAGTGTACGGTCATGCTGGGGTGTAGTGTTTTAGGGTTTTGGGTAGTGTTGTAGTGTTTGCTTAGTGTAGGGTCATGCTGGGGGTAGTGTTTTAGGGTTTAGGGTAGTGTTGTAGTGTTTGCGTAGTGTAGGGTCATGCTGGGGGTAGTGTTTTAGGGTTTAGGGTTGTGTTGTAGTGTTTGCGTAGTGTGGGGTCATGCTGGGGGTAGTGTTTTAGGGTTTAGGGTTGTGTTGTAGTGTTTGTGTAGTGTAGGGTCATGCTGGGGGTAGTGTTTTAGGGTTTAGGGTAGTGTTGTAGTGTTTGCGTAGTGTAGGGTCATGCTGGGGTGTAGTGTTTTAGGGTTTTGGGTAGTGTTGTAGTGTTTGCGTAGTGTAGGGTCATGCTGGGGGTAGTGTTTTAGGGTTTAGGGTAGTGTTGTACTGTTTGTGTAGTGTAGGGTCATGCTGGGGGTAGTGTTTTAGGGTTTAGGGTAGTTTAGTTGTTTAGTGTATGCTAAAGGCATATTCGTTCTAAAAGTTTTCGTTATTTTAATTTGCGGCCTAATAGTACATGCGGGATTTTTTTTGCGGACTGATGGTATGCGGGATTTTGTCATATATTCGCTAATCATACTTTCTATGGCAAAATGAACCCCCTCATTTTGTTCCTTTTTAAATTAAATGTTTTAAGAGTTACCACTTTATTCTAATCAAGATGGCTTCAGGTGTGCCATACCTTTGTAATAAGTAGGACTGTTAGCACTCTAGTTGTTCTTTAGAACACTCTGGGACATTCTGTCATTGGGCTATAGTTGGGCTACATCTGGCTGATATTTGGGCTACATTTGTTTTTTTTTGTCTCTGGTGGCCATCTTTGGGCTACATTGGGCTACATTGGGCTACATTTGGGCTCCAACATATATATAGCCCAATGTAGCCCAATATATATTTTTCAAAGTTAATTTTCGTAAAAACCACTGGAGCCTATATCTTGAGACATAGCAAAGGCACATCGGGCTACCAGTCCCTACAATTTTGCCAAGTTTAGTGTAAATCCATTCAGCCGTTCAGGCTAAAAGTGAGGCCAACCGCCCTATGGAAAATTGCATGGGAAAAACACGTTTTGGGACCCCCCTTTTTTCTCGGCCCCCCCTTGACGAAACCCCCCCAAATTTTCAGGGGCTGCTCAGAAACAAAATGTTCCATTTTCCTGAAAATTTCAGCCAGTTCTGTCCTCAAACGCCAAAGTTATTCGACATAGAATTTTCAAAAATCCCATAGGAAAAAAATCCTAACTATATATACCTACTGGCTATCGCCAGTAGGTAATATATATATATAAAATATACTTAAACTTTTCAGAAACACACAGTTACTGGATGATGGGTTCTGTGTAGGGTTTCTGAGTATGCAGGAAAATTTGGCGCCTGGTCTGGTAGCGGTGTGTAGATGATGTCAGAGATTGTAATAGTGTGGCAGTGCTATAGGTCAGAGGAGACCACTAAAACCTCTGCAGGGAGTGACAAGGGCTCACCCTATGAAAAGAAAACAAAAGTCCTATGCACACGCTAGGAATACCGTATTGAAATCACATTCATAGTAAATGAACAGAAGCAGATAATGAGACAAGTTGGACAAGTCTGAGGAGTTGCTTTCAAGTGAAATATATTATGACCATCCTGGTAGGAAGGAATGGTAACATCAAGGCAAACAACCAGCCGACACGTGTTTCGTCATGCGGGTGCTGTACCCGTGACTCTTCAGGGCTGTCAGTTGAATGTCAAATAAGGGTTCGGTATGCCGGTGATATTTCCAACCCGACAGTTACGGGTATAATAGAAATCGTAAGGGTAAGGAACATCAAATGAAATGGCACAGTCGGGTACGGACGTCTATGTGGGTATCTACGCCAGTGCGCTTCCGTCGAGGTCGGTGGTGTCTTGTAAATCTAACAGAATCACAAGACACCACCGATCTCGACGATAGGACTTGTGTTTTCTAGTCACTGGATGATGTCATCAGTGATGTCATTTGAGATATCATTAGTGATGTCACTGACCATGTCATGAGCTATGTAATATGTGACGTCATCAGCAGTGCATTGCGGGGGTTTGTTCGAGTGAAATGTCCAACTAACTATAACTTCCCTGAAACCTGTGGTTTTTTCCTTGAATTTCTAAGGTTTTTTTAAATGCTAATTTCTAACTATAGCGTCCCTTAAACCTATGGTTTTTCAGTAGGTAGTTATAGTTAGGACCTCGTTTCTATTCGAAAAGCATTTTTTTTCTTTTGCCAATATCCTTGGCACCGTTTGACGAATGTTCGCAACATTTTCAAAACTAATGGTTCACTCCGGTCCGGTCCTATCGTGAAAGTTTTGGGGTGATTCCTGAAATGGGGGCCGAGAAAAAGGGGGTTCCAAAATGCATTTTCTCCATAGGAAACTTTAGACACGGCTACAGCCCGAACTGCTGAACGGAATTACACCAAATTTGGAAAAAAGGTATCTTTTGGTTCAGAAAGCACACTTGTTGTTATATGGCATAAATCTGTTCAGTAGTTCGTGAGATATTGATATTTAAAAAAATATCGATATCTGTGGACCACGGATTCTCTCGATGCCGAGGTTCACACTTCAAACCAGGAAGTGTTGGCAGCCATTTTGTCACTCATTGGAACCGAGTCGCAAGAAAAAAGTGAAAAAAGGAAAGGGGCATGGTAGGAACAGTTTGACCCTCTAGGGTTGCACAGGGTTGCCAAAGGGACCCCGAAGAGTAAAGAAAGATATATTTTTTTTTAATCGCATAGGGTCGGGGAATGACACCGAAAAAAGGGGAAAAAAACTGTGGTGTCACGCGGTTTGTTTAATTTAGCCCCCGGGTGGGCCAGGTCGCGGAAACAATGGCTACTTATAATGTGGGTGGTTACTTCTGTACCGGGGACCGGCTCCTTCCTGGGGCATATATAATGATATGCGGGGGTACGCAGCCATCCTCCGGCTCAGAGAGCACCATGTACCTGGGGCTATATGTGAAATTTGAGTGTGCAGGGCCTGAAGCCCTCCTTACACTGCTCTGGGGACTAGTATCTCTCAGGGGCATTTGTTAATTAACGCCTAAAAACCGCCACGGTGCGGGTGTTCTGAAGAGTGGGCAGGGCTGTGTCGGCCATTGGCCGACGGCAGCACTAGGGAGGTAGTGCTGCCGTCATTAATTGGCAGCACGCAAGGGGTTAAAATGCGGGGGCCGTTGTGGAATGCCAGTCTCAATGAGTACAATCTTGTGGGGGGAGCTTTAAATTTGATGAAGGGGGATCGTGCAGTGTCACTTGAGAAGCTCTACATGGGTCTGGGGAGCAGCTTCCTTGAGGGCTGGTCCGAAGAATGTTTTGTGGTGTCTATCCCAGGGACATTGGGGTTTGGTATGGCGGGAGCGGTGCTCCTGCCATGCCATACCAAACTTTTCCTTCGCTTTATGGAAGTAGGGATAGGAAATTTGTGTTTGGATTTATGGAGGGGGCGGAATTGCTATTGGGAAAAGGGAAGTGCATGTCAGTAGGTGCCTTTGTTAAAAAGCAATGCCGGCTCCTGCAGGAAACGGGGAGGTTGCAGGGACCGCGGCAGTATTGGAGCTGTCCCTGCATGACTTTACGTGAGGACAGGCCCTGGGAGATAGGGTCCCCGGAACCTAATATGGCATGGGAGGGGGGCCAGTGGGCCTTAGTTGTTTGTTTAAAAAAAATTGAAATGGCCATTAGAAATGGGAGGAGATGGGGTTCCCAGTCCCAAATAGACTAATGTAACTGGGGGTTATTATGTAATGTATTTTTTCATTTTGGGGAAGGATTTAAAACCGGATCGTGGCTCGTAGCGCGAGTTCCCATGCACCGTCGCAACCGGTTTGCAAATCCAAACAAAATTTGAAAATAGTGTGTATAAAAATAAATGCGATTGAATTCTGGGTTATAGGGTGGCTCGAAAAAGAGCCCTTGTTTTCATGATGACTTTGTTGGAGCTACATCTAAGTGCAGATGCACAGCTTTAGGTTGTTGAGAAATATTCTGTTTCCTTGATCTGTGAAGTGTACTCCATCACTTTTGTAGATGTCATCCATATCAAAACATAGATTATTGTTATAGATGGAGCCCATTCGATGATCTCTGAGGTAAGCAGAAACAGCTTTATTGACACTCTTTCTAGCTTTCTCAATCTGTGGCCAGAATTGATTTGATCACCTCCATTTCTGTCTTTGGACTATATTAAAGTATACAAAGACAGTTTTCGGCAAAAGAAATATCAACTGTGCAAAGGTGTCGTTCATTAGAATTTCCAGGCCAACCCCGGTCAATGTGCCTAGGTCATTGCCAACACAGTGCACAATCATGAGGTTAGGGGGTTGGAGATGCAAAACGTTTTTAACCAAATGCATCAATTGGTGACACTTTAATCCTCTCTGTGCAACCCATTTAATATCCACATTTTGCTAACCTAGGTCTTTGTCAATCCCTCTGTGTTCAGCATACCTTTTGCACCAGAAAACATAGCTGTGCCCTATGATCCATACTGTAAGCATTTTGAAAGGATGTGTGCAAGGAAAGAACAGATTTCTGTAGCTGATGTAGTCCGTTGGTAGAATGAGAAATATGTTAAAAAGTGGAGAGCAAGATTTTTTAACAAAACCAATAACTGATTGGCTGAAGATGAAGATTGTGCACTGAAAAATAGGATGCATGTTACTTTCGTGAAAAAGGAGGTTTGTGATTGGTTAATAAAAACAGTTTCAAAGGTACAGTCGATAGAATAAGATAAAAGGTTGCAGGAGTCAACCACACCTGCTATTTGCATTTGTAACTTTGTGTTGTGAAGTTAGAAATATGGTGAACTTGTGACCTCGACTGCAGTTGAGTGTTTTAGAAACTGTTACAATGGAAACTCCCATTAAGGAGAGTGGGGGAAGTGTTGAAACAACTGTGGTATTAACATATGAAATGTCGATTTAAATACAAGTAAATAGCAATTAAAGTTATTTTTTCAAAATCATAGTATGTTTACAAGAAGCGTGTTGTTCAAAAAGAACAGTAGTATTATTGGAAATATGATTTTAAACTGCCATAAGGGTTTAGGAATCCATGGCAATGCGACAGCATGGGGAAGTGGGGGGCTGCAGCACATTATAGAAGTACTTTGGGAGCTTATAGAACACAGTTCCAAAAGGGTTAATATGAGTAACCAATAGAAATGTGTTTTACAATCAAAATAATGAAGGAACAAATTTCCATTTGTTGCTTACATAGATTTCTGGTGAGAAACAGAGAGAACGTTTGCCATTAATGGTTTTACCTTGTTGAGACTGGTGCATTACATTTTTTGTGTGAGAAACAAAAATGTTAATTCGTTTGAGATATTTGATATTCAGCAATAGTATTACCGAGGTGAGTTACAGATTTGTAATGAGTGTTATGTATTGTGTAGTAGTCGTTCAGTTAATTGAGTGATATTTTTAAGTTTGGTCAGAAGTTTATTAAAACATTTTACAAGTTCATAGAAAGGTGTGCTGTTTAAAATATGTTATGGAATGCAGAAAGAGTGTCGTAGTTGGTGAGTGGTGAAGCTGGAAGACGAAATTGAGACATGCTGGCAGAGGGAATAGTGATTGTGGTACTTGGTACAAGTTTTAAAAAAGAAATAAATTTGAAGTACAATGTATAGTTTTAGGTCTCTTTGTTAAATAAGAAGTACAGTGGGATGTTGAAAAGAGTGCATGGTCTTGTTACTGAGGTAAAGGGTTGAATTGGTATGCAAAATGGGCCCGGGCAACATTAAAGAAATGGCCCACATTTGAGATGGTGCCTTGCCACTAAATACTGGGGGGTGAGGGAGTGGGTTAAAAAAAGATATTTTATTAACTTGAGTGAGATTAAAAAGAAAGCAAATGTTGCTTCCACAGCTTCAGAACGCATTTATATACACTACAGAACCGCACCGGGATATAAGTGAAGCCAATTCTGAGGCTCTTTGCTCATGCTGAATCTGCATACATTACAGGACCGCCATTTTGAGAGTCTGGGCTTGACACCTCTACCCTCCCCCGTTCCGTCCTCCCTCCCTCCCCTATTGTTTCCTGCCATCCCCGTTTGTAAATGGAAGGTAGCACAGGCCGATGTGCGTGGAAAAATCCACTATACCCCTCAGTGGGCTGGTCTCGGCATCTAACTAGCAGAGACAAAAGCTCAAACGGCTTCCATGCTATATAAAAAAGGTGCCTTGGTGAGCTACTTTTTCACACTGCACAACCACACCCGAATATTAGTGAAGCTGATTCTCAGGGTGCTTGCCCATTGTGTATCTGCGTACATTACAGGGCTGTCATATTGAGAGTTTGGGATAGACACCTCCCTCAACCCCCTCGGTCTCTCCCTCCCCCCTAATGTTTCCTGCCATCCCCGTTTGGAAAAGGAAAGTAACAGAGGCCGATGTGCGTGAAAAAATCCACTGTGCCCCTCAGTGGGCTGGTCATGGCATCTGACCAGCAGAGAAAAAATCTCAAATAGCTTCCATGCAGAGGCGCAACGAGAGCCAAAATTCGAGGGGGCTACTAAAAATTTCAGGGGGGGGGGGCTAACTCTTTGTGGAATAGGCAGAGTGACGATGAAGGGGTGAAAAAACAACAAAGCCTTGTTAACTTGTACACGGTCTTTTACAGACCTTTGAAGTACTTGGGTGGAGCTGCGATAAGCTGAAAAACTGTCCGTATGTGTGCCCAGGAAGCTGCCTCAGCCCGGGCTCTCCTACACGACGGTGGGGGCTGAAGCCCTTTCAGCCCTATGGGCGTTGTACACCTGCTTCCATGCCATATAAAAAAGCTGCACACAGTTGAAAGTTACATAGCTGCGCATTGTACATTGCCGAAGTGTCCGTCTTACTAATGTGACCTTCCTGAGTACTTTTTCACATGCACAACCACAGTGGAATATAAGTGAAGCTAATTCTCAAGCTGCATGCCCATGGTGAATCTCTGTTAGAGGGCCACCATATGGAGAGTATGGGATTGACACCACCCTTAACCCCCCCAGCCCTCCCGGTTCGTAATACTTTCTGCCATCCCCGTTTGTATAAGGAAGGTAACTGAGACCGATGTGCCTGGAAAAATACCGCTTAGACCCTTAGTGGGCTGGCCGCGCTATGTGACAAGCATAAATATAATCTCAAACGGCTTCCATTGTATATATATCGCACACAGTTGGAAGTTACATACTGGCGCATTGTACATTGCCAGAGTGTGGCTGTGATCAATGTGACCTTGTTAAGTAATTTTTTTACACTGGAGAACCACTCCGGAATATAATCCTGAAGGTAACTCTGAGACTTCCTGCCCATAGTGAATGTGTACACATTACAGAAGCGCCATATCCAGAGTCTGGGATTGACACTTTCCTCGACCCCCCGCACCCCTTCCAGTCTCCCTCCACCAACGTTTCCACCGATCCCCGTTTGTAAAAGGAAGGTCACAGAGGCCAATTTTCGTGGAAAAATATCACTTTGGCCCTTAGTGGGTGGTTAAGGGATCTGAAACGGAGACATACATTCTGTTTTGGCTTTCATCCAATCACAAAAAAGCGGCCCACACTTGCAACTGACATATTGGCGCATTGTAGATTGTCCGGGTGTCCGTGTTACCAATGGGATCCTGCTGAACTATTTCTACACAAAAGAGAACCACAGCGGAATATAAGTATAGATCATTGTCAGAGTTTGTGTCCATGCTAAATCTGCGTGCATTACAGGGCTGCCACATCAAGAGAGTGGAATTGACATCTTCCTAGACTCCTCCCCCCTCGGTTTCCATCCCCAACACTTTCTCCAATCCTAGTTTGTAAAAGGAAGGTAGCAGAGGCCCATCTGCGTAGAAAAATATCAATTAGGCCCTCAATGGGTGTTTGAGGCATCTGAATAGCAAAGACAAAATCTGAATCGGCTTTTATGCAACAGAAAAAAACAACACACAATTACAAAATACACACTGGTGCGTTGTATATTGACTGAGTGTTCGTGTTAGGAATGTGATCTTGGTGAGGTATGTCTATAATTCTACATGTATTTTCACATGTGTTATTGATCAGAACATGCTAAACCTATGAAACACAGCTATATATCTATTTGTATGTTTATTTCATGAATGACAACAATAACAAATACCACAGCCATATGCATGAATGCTTTCAGAGATATAATGAGAGTTACAACTGTAACATGTGATGGATTCCTCCTTTATATTTGACTAGGCTGAACACTGTTAGTTGTTGCAGAATACTGAAGCTGCTGCACAAAACTGAGGTTTACACATTCTGGCACAGGGTTAGTGATTAGGCTGCTTTGTTGAATTGTTAGTGCCATCCTACATAAAGTAAACGATACAAGTAGAGGTGTAGCTGTGTTTAAGGGTGTGCTGTGTTTACATGCATAACACATGTAAAAGTAGATGTACAAGTAAAAATACAACTGAGTCAGAAGATTATGGACTCTTGTAAACTAGAGAGATGCAGTTTGCATTTGAAAAATACACCAAAATATGTATCCCGTAGTTGAAATGTACCTTTCCAAAGACTTGTATAAAGTACTGTAATGACTAATGCCTTCGGGAACATGTTTAAGACTGGATGTTTTGTAGTAGCTTCCAAAGTTCAAAGTTCAAAATTAGCTTTATTCAACTTTTGTTGCAAAATCATAAAGGCGCAAATATCACAATACATTAAATAGACAATTTAAAAAAGTTAAAAAGAAAGTGATCGCCACATATTTACACAATAAAAACGATCATATTGCAGCAACAATCGATACTTTCCTATTAGTTAATAAAGGTCAGATGGGATAGTACCAAAAACTACACATAACTATCACCATACATTTTTCAATTGCTAAGATTGAACACAGTATAACAATCAATTTAATTTCATATATTTTAAAATAAATATTACCCGGTTAAAAAGAAAAATGAGAAGGAACAAATTACATACATTGTGGCCTGCATAATCCCAATCCTATGGTATTTCTCAGGGCAATTAAATTTCTCAGATAAGAGGAGACCGCTTTTACCACAAATGCTGTTTCTGGCTGCTTCAGTTTAAAATAAACTGCTCTGGAACTCCTTATTTTCCATTTTATAAGGACCGGCTTCAAAAACCTCTTCCTGGGGTTCAAATAATATTTACAAAACAGGATGGAATGAATATTAGATTGGACAGATGTTTCATCACAAGGACATTTACCTAGCGATTTTGACCAATCATTACAATTTGCAGTTCCATCTCTAGGGGGCTCACAAAGGGGGTGCCACAGGGCTCTTGCCTCAGCCCTACATTGTTTAATGTCTATGTGGCCCCCCTTGCTGAGATTGTGCGGAAATATGGGTTCATACCGGTTTCCTACGCCGACGACACCCAGCTCCTCTACCCTTTCAGCTCCCTTGGCCTCAAAACCAAGGAGAACTTTGCTGAGGGTATGAGAGCGGTGTCACACTGGATGGCGAGGAATTGCCTCCAGTGTAATGTAACAAAAACAGAGGTCTTGCTCTTTGGCAAAGCAAGTATCCTCTGGTCCCCTGACTGGTGGCCACTAGACCTTGGCCCAGTACCTGTACCCAAACCTCACGTTAAAAATCTCGGAGTGAAGCTGGATCAAAAACTGACCCTAAAAGATCACACAAACTATATTGCGGGTCTGTGCTTTCACACCATTGGTCTGCTCAGGCGTGTATTTCCTTTTCTCCCGGCCACATGTAGAAAGACACTTGTACAGGCCTTGGTAACTAGTCGTCTGGACTATTGTAACGGCCTGCTAACATTAGCTAATGCTGATGCTGTAGGCCGCTTGCAGGTAGTCCAGAACACGGCTGCAAGACTGGTCATGGGTGTACCCGCCAGGACTCCTTCTAAGCCCTTGCTGAAAGAACTGCACTGGCTTCCCATACGGCAGCGCATCAATTTTAAGATCTGTTGCACGGTGCATAAATGCCTGTATGGAGCAAGCCCTAAATACCTATCCCAGTCCCTGGAACTGTACCAGCCCAGCAGGTCCCTCCGCTCATGCAATCAAGCCCTATTAAAACCTCCTACCACAAAGAAAATTAGACAAGGAGACCGTGCTTTCTCCTCTGTTGGCCCCGCCCTCTGGAACAGTCTTCCCATTGACCTAAGAACTAACACAAATCACTTGTCTTTTAGAAAGACACTGAAAACCCTTCTTTACCAAGAGGCATTTCTATCCACATAACTCTCCAGGCTGCTCATTCTGGGAAAAATTCCTCAGCTGGCAAAGCGCGGAGATACCCTCATGGGATTGATTCCGGCGCTATAGAAGAATTTAAAATAAATAAATAAATAAAATAAAATCTGCCCGGAACCTCGTTAATAACATTCTCGCATAGGGACTTGTTTCCAATAAAATGTATGATTGCATACCTATGTGTGGATTTATTTTCTGGTATTCCAAGAATGTATGTTTATCCTTTTCTACCAGCCACCTTTTATGGTTTAAAAACTCCAAAATCAATTTTTTAAGTGTACGTTTTGGGACCGTTTCTAAACACGTAGGGTGGTCAAAATATTCTTTGTGCCCTATGTCCGAGGCCATAGTTTTAATGAAGTTTAACCACTTAATGTTTGCTACTCCATCCAACGCTAAACAATCTAAAACGATGGGACGTTTCTGCTGTTACCCAAATTTTATGCCATAAAAGCAGTGGGTATGATTTAATCGTGTCCTCTACAAACGATATCCCCAGTTCACTGTGAATAAAGGAAGTGGGCATGGATTTGGGTACAGCCAGTAAATAACGAAGGAAATCATTTTCAGCTCGTTAGATCTGATCAACACTAACAATCCCCCAGAGCCCAGCACCATAGGTACCGGTAGGGATACATCTTGCCTTATAAATTTGGGTTAGTTCCTTTGCTGGGCGCCCACCCAGTTTCCTGGAGAAGTTTATCAAGGCACCATTCGCCCTAATAATAGCTAGTTTTCTGGTGAAGACTGCCTCTTTCCAACTCCCCCTGCTGTCAAAAATGACTCCTAGATAACAGAAACTGTCCGTGTTTTTGATCTTATCTCTCCCCAGATGGATTGCCTTGCTATGTTTTTTTGTATTACTACATGTCATGGAATATGTTTTAGAGACATTAATCAGTAGGCCACGGGTCTTCATATATTCCGAGAATTCAGCTACAGCCCGTTGTAGGCCGATGACGGTACGAGACATTATTGCTGCGTCATCAGCATACAAAAGGATGGGGATGGATGTTCCACCAACAGCCGGGTAATCAAACTGGAAATTTCTAAGATGTCCCACGCTGTTGATGTATAGAGTGAAAAGAAAGGGCGCTAAAATGCACCCTTGTCGGACACTTCTTTTAATATTGAATTTGTTAGAACAAGCCCCCGCTCTCCCGTAGCATACCCTGGCCCCCGCATCCCTATATAGTTCTCTAATAAATGAAAGGAGCTGGTGGTCTACACCCATGTCTCCAAGCGTCTTCCATAGTATAGAATGGTCTACACAGTCGAACGCGGAACTTAGGTCCACAAATGTAATAAAAAGTTTTTCCTGTTTGGCTGTGTATACTTGGCGGTCAACAATGCCAAATTTAGGCCCTGTTCTATTGTGCCCTTTCCGCTGCGAAATCCGTATTGGAGATTAGAAATAATGTTTTTGTCCTCTGCCCAGACCTGTAGTCTATTAAGAACAATTCTGACCGCTACCTTCATTAGGGCGTCCAAAAGCGATATAGGTCGATAGCAGACAGGGTTGTTCCTGTCCCCCTTTTTAAAAATAGGTACAACCACCGCTTCTGGCCAAGTCGAAATAAAACCAGATGCATTTGCACAATTTAAAACATTAGTTAATAAGGGCGACCATAAGGATAATTCAGCTTTATACAGGTCGATAGGGATGCCGTCCGGGCCCGGTGCTTTACCCGAAGCACTATCTTGAATTGCCTTAACGACCTCTGCATGCTCGAAAGAAACTCCTAGCGGGAATGGCTTTAAACGCTCCTGGTTATCCAAAACATTGTCAATCTCAGGAGCGGTAGTATTTTTATATAAAGTGATGAAATGTGTAACCCAGGTATCCCCTGGTATAGCTATATCAAGGATGTCAAAATCTCTATCTGACAAAAACGGGGCGTTTACAGCTCTCCAGAAGGATATATTATCTTTTTTTAGACAGGTATCATGAAGATTCCGCCAAATTTCAGTTTTTAACTCTTTTTTCCTTCTGGCTATTGCCGCCCTATACAGTTTCCGAGTTTGTCTTATCAATGACATATTTCTGGGGATTTCATGTAGAGCCCTTTTCAAGTTCTGATGCGCCTTTGTGCAATTTTTGTCAAACCAACTCCTTGCTTTTTGAGTATGAGTTTTAAGATCTCTAGTAAGCATTTTTTTGATTTCAGATGTTATGTCCCCGAAAGCATCGAGGACTTGCTTGTTGCTTACAGGTAGTGCAAGGCAGATATTAAACTGGTCGTAGGCTTTAGTAATCAGTTTATGCATAAAGGTTTTTGGGTCTACTATCGCCCAATTAATGCGATAGCCATTGGTACTAGCCAGGTTTATTGTGGTATTATAAATTACCTCCATGGTTGGTACACATCCCCTTTTTCCCAAGCAGAAAGAGATGGGGTAGTGATCGCTGTGGGCAGCATCTAGTGTTTCCCACAACAACATTAAGGACTGATGTCTAGAGGATAGGAGGGTGAAATCAATTATAGAGTTCACCCCTCTCCCATTGAATGTTGGTTTAAAAAGGGCCGGTGGCGAGCAATTTTCATTAATGTAGCCCAGATCAAACTCATGTATCAGGGAATTCAATAAGTCACCCAGCCTAGAGTGACTAAAGTGGGTTGGTATGTCTCCCCTGTCCTCGGCCAGATGGCAAGTGCCTGTGACATAGCTGGTACAGAGACAACAATTGAAGTCTCCAACCCATAGGAGGGTCAGAACTCCCTCTCCATATTCTTCTAATTCCCGTAGTCGTCTTCTGAGACTTGATATTATCTCTTCCCATTGCGGCGCATGGGCGTTATTATAAAAATTTACAATGGCCATGTTTTTTACATCCATCCAACTAGCCATCAGAATTTGGTAACACTCTGCTGAAATAAACTTAATCATTTTAATCCCTGATGCATTAGAAATAAAGGTGCATAGACCACCTTTATTTCTTCCGTGGGTGCTAATATTAGCAGGAGTATTATAGGTTTGATATCCCAGCATATGAATGTCATGAGCCGTCCAGGTTTCCTGAAAACACGAAATGTTGTGTTTATTAATAATCTCCGACCAATCTGGTGGATCCACCTTATCTTTAAGTCCTGCTATATTCCAGGAGATGATCAACTGGCCCTTCTAGTGGTCCCTACAGATGAGATCATGCTGACCCCCCCTAGGTTTATTCTCAGGATGACCTTCTCCCTTATCTAGTATGTCATTGGACGTGCTTACAGGTGTGTCATACTCCTTCGCGTACTCTTCAGTCAGTTTAGCAAGTCAATCGACCCCCTCTAAACCAGAAAGAGGAGCAAAGCCTTTTTGGGTGACAATGTTTAAACTGGGGGCCACCACAGTCCTGGCATTCTGATATCTTGGTCTCAGTGGTTTTTCTACCAAGGACCTTGGGTAGAAGTAACCAAGGATTCTGGTAGACATACCACCCTCATAACCCTCTAGGTACCAGTCTCTTATATAATTTGTCGCCCTATAGTCCTTAAAATGTATAATAATGATGTCCCCGTGTAGGTCCTCTTGTCTAGGGCCCACCCAGCCACACCGTCTGACATGCAAAATTTCACCATTTATGTTACGAGGTAATGGCCTATTTACTCGTAACCAACGCACTACCTTGTTCTTAAGGTTCTGGTAGGCTTCAAATTTCCCCTCAATTAGTTCCGGCACCCCAGTCAGGACAATAACATATGGTACTGACTCCGGTGGTAAGTCTATGCAATGTGCATGTTTTTTTAAATTTAAATCTTGATATGATCTCCCTTTTTCCCGTCCTTGTTCATGTCTGTGATTGTTATTACCTTGTACTATGTCTCTCCCTTCCCTGTCCTTTAATGGTTCGTGTACTGCCTTCATAACTTCTTTTACCGGGAGACTACCATGCGCAGAGGGCAGTGATTCTGCGTTGTTTGTAGGATTAATTGGCTTTGGTACCATTATTGGAACAGGTGGAGTGATATCAGGCCTCTTTGCTGATAATTCCTTAATTAAATTTGTGTTGGTAATACCAATTTCTTGAATGGACCCCAGTTGCTCCGCCATTCTTTTAACCCTCTCTACCAATGGTAGCAATAAGGATTTGACCAATTGCTCTATGTTGGACATAAGATCTTGATGCGAATGTGCAGATGAGTAATCTTTATTAATTGTCCTACTTATGGGGCCATTATTTTCATTAGAGCTTCTAGTTAATTTAGGAGTTTTTGATCGAGTGCCTTTTTGCTTATTCCTGCCATGTTTCCTTTTAGTTGGAGGGGCCGGGGCAGATGTTTTCACCATGGGCTTCTTTTTAAGGGGCTTACTAGGTGTCATCAATATTTTCTCCTCTATAGAGGTATCTGTTTCAGATCCTATGGTGATGTTTGTATGGTGCATTTCCCTGCTTTGAGCTTGTGACTCTGTGAGATCTCGTAACTGTGAGGGGATACCAATGTCACTTATACAATCTATCCCAGTGGCGTGATTCGATGGAGTAGTTACTAGCTGAATATGGCCCAGTGAAGAACGCTTCTTTAACTATTCAGACGACAAACGCCGCTCAGTGAATGCGATCTCGCGTTCTAAAACAGAGGCGGCCCTGTTGATAATATGATCTAGTTTCCCACTCACCGACCCTCCTGTCATGGCTATCCTTCCAGTTTTAAACCAATTGTCCATATTGAATGGTTTGACTACAGCTAGTTATATACCACAGTTTAATGAAAATTCAGCTTTCTTGGCGTACAAAAGGCAATTGGGTACATGAACTTACTCAAGGATACAAGGATGTGGGGAACAACAGAGCATATTCAAGGGAAATGGCCCAGCCCAGCCTTGTCCAGCCCCGGACGGCCACAGATGGCCCGCCCTTTGCCCAGGCTTAGCCCGGCATCGCCCGCGCGCGTCCCGCGACGCGTCCCGTGACGCGGAGGGAGCCGCGGTGTTTTAGCGCCTCCGGGCGCGGAAGTGGGCGTGTGTGGGCGGTAAATCCCGCCGAGGATTCTGGGGGTTGTAGTCCCCCCGCTCTGCAGCTGCTTGATGGCTGTTAGCAACGGCAGGGGGGAACAACAACCACAGGCAGCATGCGCTCACAGCGCAGAACTGGGGACAGCGTCGTTGTCCTGGCGGCAAAAAAGGATCCCAAATGCAGGTAACAGCGATATTCAAGGTCTCCCCAGTAGCTTCCATATTAAGTGACTAGTCACAGTGTTTGGGGTAGTGAAATATAAAGCAGCAACTGTACACTTTGTGTTCACGTTCTTGAAATGTATGCATGTATCTGTTTTTGTTTTGCTAGTTCCCTTTTAGTACGTTTTTGGTTTTTCCACAGTTCTGTTGGTTGCTTGTACACTTTTGTTTCTTTATTTATAATAAAGAGAATCCTTCTTGTTTATTCGAGAAAGTTTCTAGTGACCTCTGGCTGGCACTCACAATTAAGTCTAATATATTCGGCAGAGACATAGTCGACTTAAGTCCTACTTCTAAGCAGCAGGATATATTATTCCAATGCGCAGAGCCTATTGGGAATATAGGAACTACACTACAAAAATAGTTGCCCTCTTGGAGAAGTTACTGATTTTTTGGGTGAAAAGAGTACCAAGCAAGAGGTGCTCCTCATATACACTTGCTGTTATGGATGAAGAATGCTCCAAAATTTGATACTGATGAAACTGTATTGTCTTTCATCGAACAGTATGTTACCTGTGAGATTCCAAGAGAAGGAGGAGAAAAAGGCTTGAGACAAGGAGTTTTACGTTTTCAAAGTCACTGCTGTGGAAAGTACTGTCGACGAAAATACAAGTCTAAAGGGAAATTTTATACAAAGTGTCCTTTTGGATGCCCACGTCCAATAATTTCTAAAGGAAGAATAAATAGTTTTTTGTCTGTCAGCAGTAAGACATACAATCACTCGAAAATCTCCCAAAAATACATACAACTTGAAAAGAACAGAAAAGTCAAAGTATATTAATGACTACAATCCTGTTATTTTGAAAATGTGGAAGCAAAGATGGATATTCATTATGACGCAGGTAATTCAATTGCTGTTGCACTGTATTTGACGTCTTATTTAACTAAATCGGAAAAGACAGAAATGAAAGAAATGTGGGAAGAAATTTTAAAAGAGAAGAGTCTAAGTAAGAAATTGTACAGCTTTAGCTTGAAAATGCTTTCCCAATGCTTGGTGGAGAAGCGTGGCTCAGTGGTTAGAGGCGGCAGACCCGGAAGCTGAGATCGGCCGTGGACCAGGGTTCGATTCTCCGCCTCAACGGGTCTCGGGCTCATAAATTCTACGGACTCGAAAATTCTCGTTCCGGTGCCTACTCGACACACGGGGTCACACTCTGCAACTCTGGGCAATAGCTTGCTTAATCTCCACTACAGCCCCTCGCGGCGGGATGCCTGGCTTTCACCTTGTGGATACCCTGCCGGGGTATCTCACAGGGGAATACCAGGACGGGTTCCCTAAGCAAGCGCTTAGATACCGTGTTGGTGATTTGCGCTATATAAATACATGTACATTTACATTTACACCGAGATATTGGATCCTATAATTGTTCAGATCAGTTGGGTTCTTCTAGTTTATATTCAAAGTCAAGAGAAATCATTTGGGTAAGATTAGGTCTTGCCTGTACATGAAATAGAGTATTGATATTACAGGAAATTGAATACTTAGCACAGAATGATACAGAAAGTACAAATATTGTTAAAACTAATATGTTGGATACATACTATCCAAAAAGGAGTCCACATCTTGAAAAGCTATGTCTGTATGAAATACTTCAACATTACAGCTACAAGAGAAATGTTTCACAAAATATAAAACAAGGAAAATATGCAGTGATTGGATGTGACGGATGTTTAGTACAACATGCCAAAGGAAATCTTGTTAACCACCGAAAACTCAGTTGTGAAACTCCAGATAAGAGAGAATTTCTCTATTTAGCACTTCTGCAACTGTTCAAGCCATGGCGTAATGAAACATAATTACTTGGAGACTTTGACTGTTACAAAGATTCTTTTAATGCATGTAAAGATAGCATTGAATGCACAATCTTAGCTACATATCTACAAATGATAAATGATGAGGTTGAACAAGGAAATACTATTGCAGCTGAAATAGCTAAAGAAAGTTCTGAATAGAGTCAAAGTTCTGGCCCGCTGAGTCAAGGTCGACTGGGACAGCTAGAAGCAGCAATAGCTATGAATGAGGTATAAACTACAATGCAACAAGCACAACAGGATAGTATTGAGTTGGAAAAATTAGAACAAGAACTCAATATTGACCAGAAAGAAATATATCTACAAGTACAAAAACAGATAAAACATGGTTTGCTACATGAAAAAAAGAATGCCGATGCTCATCATTTAAACCTGGAACAGGTAAAAGTTTTTTAATTAAAGTTTTGACCCATTAGCTACAGAAAACTACAGATTCACATTTATCTTGTGTTGTAACAGCTCCAACTTGATTAGCAGCACACAATAGTAAAGGGATTACTTTACATAGACTACTTATGCTACTAGTTGAACATGATAATATATTGGAATAGCAGACGCTGTCTGGGGAAACTTATTATGAAGTGTCAAGAGTACTTAAAAGAATTTAACCATTGATGAGGCGAGCATGGTCTCAAACTTAATGTTTGCCTTTGTATACTTGAGAATGCAAAAGGTTTTAAAAACAGAATACGATATTCTGTTTGGAGGGAAACATTTAATTGTATTTGGTGATCTACTACAGCTAACTCCTGGAAAAGGAGAACCAGTTTTTAAAAAACTTGCTCATGAAGACACTAGAAAATCTTTGGGAAGTATTGGAGATGTGAACATTTGGTTGAATTTCGAATATAAAGACTTTACAAAGAATATGCGAGAAGCAACTGATGAAGATTATGGAAAAATTCTTAAAGATATAAGAATTGATGTCTTGACAAAGCATGCCAAAGAAGCTTTAGAAAGTCGGCTACTAAAATACTTGTTTGCAACTGAAAACACAGCAGCTGAACTAATGTACAAAAAGATTGGCTAATGCTTACACTTGAAGATTGGTCTACATTCAATCAAGAGCTTTTAAAACTGTAAAAAGAACAAATAGTTGAATTTCAAGCTATTGATCAAATTGAACACCAGGGAGTGACTATTCTTCTTACAGAGAAACTAAAAAATAAATTGTACTCTTTGGAAAAGTCTGTATCTAAAACTGCAGGCTTAGAAAAAGTTTTACATTTATGTATAAACTGTCGGGTAATTTTACGGCATAGTTTGAATGTAGACGCAGGTTTAGTAAATGGAGCAATAGGAAAAGTTGTTGATTTTATAAAATTTCAGAAGAGAGATGGAATAGAATTTTTGAAAATAAAAATTTGATCAGATTGAAGAGGTGAAACAGATTGGGCATTGTATTGCTCATTTTGTACTTGTGAAAGGTTTGTATGTTTGCAGAAAACAGTTTCCTCTGTCTTTAGCATATATAGTAACTATTCATAATTGTCAAGGGTTTCAGTATATATAATGCTTTAGTAAATATTGGAAGTACAGTGTTCAAAGATGGAATAGCATACGTTGCATTATCTCGAGTAAGAACATTGGCTGCTTTATATTTGATTGATTTTGATGAGAAAAAGTTTAGTGATGATGTAAATTGTGTAACAGAGTATAATCGGTTAAGCTGACTTTATGCACCAGATTTAGGTGATTATCCCATATATGAGAAACGTGTAGTGTGTGCAAAATGGAAATATGTGAAAATTCAAGTGAGGTTGAAAAAAGTAAAAAAATTAAAAAGAAAATTGAAGGTGTAAAGAAACAGAAAATAATAACTGTTGATGACATTGTTAGAAAATAGTTCAGGTATCCGCAGTTATGCTAATATTATTCTGAATGTTGGGTTTTATCTACAAGATCTTCATCATGAAATCATGGGAAACCATGAAAAAAGATTCTGTTCTACACTACATGATGTATTTCAACAGTTGGTAACTGACAGAAGTAAAATCCATACTGCTTCTGGTATTCGCCATCTTTTGGATTTATGTACTGGTTCTTTGACCTTTACTCTTAATACACAATAAGATGCACAAGAATTTCTGATGCTTATGCTTGGAGTATTAAAAGATGAAAGAATGCAGATTGAAAACTTATTTAGACTAAGTTACACATGGGATCATGAATGTGAACAGTGTTCATTTACTTCCAGCACTGCAATAGACAGAGAATGATTCATATACTTAACCATACCAGACTGCAAATCAGTACCTTTTAATAAATTAGTAAAAGCAGCCAATCTTGATAAGAATTGTTTGCATTATAAATCAGAGATGTTGTCTACATTACATATAGAAAGATATGGAAAATATCTTATTTTAATGCTACAATGTTGTCAACCAAATGGCAGAAAAGTGGAGAGCAAAATCAAATTTGTTGTTGCTAGTAAAGTATCTATTTGTGGATGAACTTGTACAACAGTGGCTATTATTTTCCATGCTGGACCAACTACCACTTCTGGACACTATACTGTGTATTCAAAGTGTAATAAAGGATGGACACACTGTAGTGATGCCCACGTGGAATTCAAAGCTAGATTGCCTTATGAATTACCAAATTCATATTTGCTATTTCTCCAACCAATGTTTTGAGTACATCATTTGGCCTTTTGGGAAAATGTGAGCACAAATTAATAAATTCCTGTTGGATATTTTGGAAGCCAAAAATTCTATCATTTTTGCCTAGTGTGAAGGTGTGAACAGGAAGTAGACACCACAGCAAACAATTTTTTGTAATTATAATTAGTGTTTGAATTATTATCTGTAATAATTGTTATTGGATTTTGAAAATTACGTTGTAAAGAAAATAGTAGATATATTCTGTATATCATACCAGATGTAAATGAGAGTGCAGATTTTGGAAATGTCTGAGATAAATAATAGACGTAGAGTAGAAAAAGGATGTAATAAAGAAACTGGAGTTAGGAAACACATACCTACAGATATTGTAAATAATGCTCTATGCTAAAAAAAAATCAACAATCTAGTTGATTGTTTTTCCCCGCTGTTCCATGAAGATACTACGTTGAAATCACTGTGTATGGTGATGTTAAATGGAATCTAAGAACAGTAAAAAAGAGAAACTGAAAATGTCACTTAATTCTAGAAATTATGTTTTCCACTTAATAATGTAATAGTATTATTGTTGAAACACATTACATTACATAACAGTTTTTGTTCTTCTCTTTACAGTAGGTTCTTCTCTTTACAGTAGGTTGGTGTGAAGGTTGATAGTATTTTTAATCCTGTTTAGGAGATTAGTAGTTTAAAATAGTTCAACAGACTCATGTTTCCAAATTACCCAAAAAGGTAAGAGTAGCTAGTATTATATGAATGATATTCTGATACAATGTTTAAAGTTTATTTAAATATTATTATGGGTGTTAAGGACAAGTGCATTAGTACATTTTGTACAGATGCTACGGCGTCAGTAGAGGACAATAAGAAGGGATATTGTTTATTGGTGTTGCCCACATTGTTGAATATAAAGTCCAAAAAGATGCAGAGAGCACACACTTCAGAAAGTTCTTGTGTGAAAAATACAAACAAGGTGTGGTATTGCCCAATGAATGATGTCCAGGCAGATAGAGATGAACAGGTAGAGGTTTATTGTAGTACATAAACTTGGGACCTCATCCTCCAGAGATCAGCAGGCAACTGACTCAGGGAAGGTGGAACATCTTGAACAACACATTCCAAGATAGAACGGAGGGAACACACAGAAGCAAGGGGAAGGACAAGCAAGGGAGGTGGGGGATACCACAAGACCTCCCTCTTATCTATAATATAAAACAAATCAGAAAGAAGTGAAATGAAACCACTGGAAAATACATCACAAGGAAAAACTGTCAGTGGGAAGAGTCTCAGTCAATTAAGCGAGAAGGAACAAACCTTTCCCTTGTAGACCTTCTCACTGGACCAGAAGTTGAGGGAAGGGGAGCATGGCTAGTACCAATATCTTCAATATCTTTGGAGCGACACACAGCTATTCTGCTGAGATTCCATACTTTATGATATTGTGTCTTAACAGCATTACCCAGAAGTTTTATGACCTTAATTGGCTGGCTGAATTTCGTAATGCCAAACTTTCTTTCTGGCAATTTAATCCTCACAACATCACCCACACACACAACAGTCTTTTTAACAGGCTGTTTCTCAATACTAACCCAGGCACGAGCACCAAACTCCCTGTCCTCCCCAGAAGCACCAAAAGAAAATCCAAAAAATCCGCTAAAGTGCAAACAAAGGCAGGAAAGACCACTAAAAAAACAGGGGGGTCTACAGATACACGGGAGGGTCCGGACTGTGCAAGGATCAAAATTACTCCCTCATTGAGATCCTTCTTCAAATTACAAGAATAAAAATTGGACAAGGAAAAAGAGGGAGAGAAGACTCGAGACTCTGAGCAAAAACCTAAAACTGTAGTCCAGAATAAAGTAGGAGTCTCCACTAATTACACCCGGAATCCACCAGGGCCCCCAATCAGCTTAACCATGTCAAATACGTCACTAGCAAGGGATGTAGACCATCTTACTCAAGACCTAGACCAATGCTCAGCTCAAACAGAAACCCAAACAGAGACTCATACCTCAACAGTACCTCAAACAGTAGTAGTAGCCCAAACTCCTTGTCAGATGAAAACTCTCATTCCCGCTCCCACTCCCACCGACCTATTCCTAGAAAAAATGATGGAAGAGATGAAATCCAGATTCATGATCTCAGAAGGAAATCAAAATAAGATCCAGGAAGCATGTGATCTCTTAGACTCCAAGCTAAATGCCTTAGGAGACAGAGTAACTGCAGTAGAAGCTGAGGTAGTCTCTATAAACAGAAGAGTGGAATCCAACTTAAAAGAAATTAGATCGTTGAGAGATGCGGATAAAACCTTCGCTGATAAGCTGGAATCATTAGAGAATAACTCCAGACGAAACAACTTCAGAGTCTTAAATGTTCCGGAAGGCAGAGAAGGTACAGACATTAAAAGGTTCACCATTGCGCTTCTGGAGGAATTCTTCCCATGGTGCAAAGAGCTCGGGCTGGAAGATGATATTCAGAGGGTGCACAGAGACCCGTTTGGAAGAAATAAGGAAAGAAAGAATCCGAGGAAGATCCTGGTGAATTTTCGCACATACTCAATCAAAGAGAGACTACTAAGCGAAGCAATAAAAACGGGATCATACAATAAAGATGATTGGTCATTCAGGATCCGTTCAGACATCTCAAAAGCTACGCAAGACAGGCAGTGGGAGTTGGGCCAGATGATGCCGGAATTGAAAGCGCTGGGCGCTACTGTTCAGATGAAATTTCCGGCTTCTCTCCGGATAATGTGGAGAAATAAAATGCACAATATAAAAGACCCCAAAGAAGCCGAAAATTTTCTGGAACAATTACGTGATCAGACGAAAAAGTAGATTGCACCTTTACATGCCTTGCCCAAATGTTAATAAAGCACAGAGCTCAAAAGAGGGCCATAACAAGCCCAAGGTAAAAGGGAGGTTTCTCCAGGGAAGGGGGGAATTTTTTAATGTATTACTTTATTTTTGCACTATAGAAAAGATAAAATGAAACAAAAATTACACACGGGAAATGGGAGCAAAATAGGGAAAAAAAAGGAAAAAACGTCCTCAGCAACAATCAGAAATAGAAGGAGTACTTGGAGCCCCGTAAAAACAGAACGAACTAATCTCAAAAATGAATACAATTACAACTCATGTCAAAATAATATCCTGGAACGTGAATGGTTTAAGAATTAAGAGTAGAAGAAGGAGAATATTAGAATATTTAAAAACAATAGATAGCGAGATCATAATCCTCCAAGAAACTCACTTACAAAAAAAAGAGTGGGATGACATCATGAAAAAATTGCATTGGGTAGACTCATATATCTGCACTAATCAAGAGTGCGTTGTTAAAGGCATTGCCATTCTCTTTAAAAAATCTCTGAGGGTAAAAGTGGAATTTTCAGAAATTGACCCAAAGGGGAGATGGGCCCTGGCTAGAGTAAGGATACGGAACAATCCGTTAACCGTGGTAGGTTACTATGGTCCAAACATGGACGACCCGGTTCCGCTGCAGACCTTGTACTCTCATTTACTCTCGGCTTCTTCCCCAATAATTTTAGGTGGAGACTTCAACATAATACTCGACCCAAAAACAGACCGCCTCCCCATTAGAAAACAAATTACTTTGCCAAAAATGAGAGATTGGTTGGGGGTATACAAAAGAGATCTGGGCCTAGTGGATATATGGAAACTAAAGGGGGAAAAACAGAACAATTTCACTTTCAAAAACAAAAGACTCGGAACCCAATCAAGAATCGACTTCTTTTTGCTGGAGCGTGGTCTAGTTGAAAAAACAGTTAAAGTAGAACATATCTCTGCCCACCTTTCGGATCACTCTGCAGTCTTGATCACCTTGAAACTAGACTCTATTAAGGAAAGTACAAGATGGACTTTGGACCGTACAATCCTCCTAGACCCCCAGATCATTGACCAGCTAAAAGTAAGGACCGAGTCTTTCTTTGAGGATAATAAAGAAGGTACTTCGATACAGACTACCTGGGACGCTTATAAAGCGGTGATCAGGGGACACATCCTAAGCCTAGCAGCCCATAAATCAAAGAGCATGAAACAGTCAATATTAACGTTGGAAGAAAAAATCAAAATCCTAGATATACAAATAGCCGCAGCAACTTCTCCCTCCCACAAAGAACAACTAGAGGTGGACCGGATGAGTCAAAAAGATAGTTTAACAGAAATATTAGAAAACAAAGTGCGAGAGAAATGGGAAGCCAGCAAATTCGCCCACTATGAATATGGTGAAGGTTGTGGCAAGATGCTCGCCTGGAAAACTAAGACAGAGCAAGCTAAGAATAAGGTTGTTTGTATCGACCCCAAAAACCCAGCGGAGAATGGGTCTGAAGAAGCCGTAATAAAACAAGAATTCCACACTTTTTTCTCAGATCTTTACAACGAGGACTGTAATCCCAAATTGGAAGAAATAAAACATTTTTTGGATCCCCTAATTCTTCCAACCTTATCAATAGAGTTGAGAGAAGAACTAAACGCAGAAATCTCGTCCCAGGAAGTAGAAGAGATATTAAAAAACCTTAAGAAAGGCAAAGCGGCAGGTCCAGATGCTCTACCTAACGAATTTTATACAAAACTAAAAGAAGCATTACTTTTACCCCTAACCACACTATTGAACAAAATATTTATAGGAAAAGAGGATCTTCCAGACTCATGGAATGAAGCGACAATTACCATCCTTCTAAAACAGGGGAAAAGCCCCAAAAAATGCGAATCCTACCGTCCAATCTCGATCTTGAATTGTGACTACAAGATCTACACACAGATTATGGCAAAGAGACTCGGAAAAATAGCGGGACTTCTAATAAACAACAACCAGAAGGGCTTTATACCCGGAAGACAATTACAAGATCTAACGCAAGAACTATTCGCAGTTATAGATCTCGCCACCATCGAGAAAATCCCTCTATCAATAATCACCATCGACGCCGCCAAAGCGTTCGATAGAGTTAACTGGGTATATCTATGCGAAGCTCTGAAAAAATTTAATCTAGGGGTAAATATCCTGAACATGGTCACAAAAATATACTCCTCTCCTAGAGCTCAAATCTTAATTAATGGAAGCCTTACCTCTAATATACAGATAAAGAGAGGAACGAGGCAGGGATGCCCCCTCTCCCCCCTGCTCTTCAACTTTTATATTGAGCCTATGGCGGAACATCTCAGAATTGATCCCTCTATATCTCCTTTTTCCTTCCAAAACTGGACTAAGAAGATTGCCCTATATGCAGACGACTTGATGATTTTCACAAGCAACCTCAGTGGATCAATAACAACAGTCGAAGAGGCCTTAACCAGCTTTGGAAGTATTTCTGGTTATCAAATCAACCAAGATAAAACGGAAACTATGAGTTGGAATGATAGTTCAATTAGCCCTTATAATAAGGTTAAAATCAGATATCTTGGTATAGATTTAGTAAAAGACTTAGACAGGGTGACCCTCATTAACATACAAAGAATAGAAAAGGAAGTGAAAAAGTTACTGAAGGTATGGGAGGGACTCCCCTTGACCCTACTAGGTAAATCGAACTTAATAAAGATGTCAATTCTACCAAAATTTACTTTTGCTTTTGGTGCCATCCCGCTGGAATTCAAAAAAGAAGTAATAAAAAGAATCCAGAGCGAAATCGCAAGTTTTATTTGGTCTTCAAAAACCCCCAGAATTGCCTGGAGCAAACTAAGAAGGAAAAAAGTGCAGGGGGGGATCGCAAGCCCGGATCTCTTTGAGTACTGCAGAGCTTTTCAATTTAAGTCAACCAGAAAGCTCCTCAATACATTTGAAACTTATCCGTCGTACCTCCAAACAATGACTAACAAAACCAGCCACTTCCTATATAAATTTGGACATCCCAAATTTTTCAAAAAAATTAAACTTAAGACGCTGAAGTTTGCGGCCAAATCTTGGTTCGGTATAAGATGCACATTGAACATTCCTTACCACAGTGACTTGGCCCCCATATGGGACTCCCCTGGCACCCCAGAGTGTCTTAAAGACAAACTAGCACTCCCGATAAAATCAGCAGGAATAACCAAGTGGGGTCATCTAATGTCTGAAAACATCCTTCTGGACTGGAACACCTTGTATTCAAAAACTAATGGCCTATTAGCAAAATTTAAGTTTTATCAACTATCTAGCTGGGCTAAATCTCTTAAAGAAGTTAGAGCGGGCAATCTAACCTTGGAAAAAGAAATGCAGAAAAATGAGACTATAAAAAAAGAAATTTCGCTTTGGTACTGGGCCTTGATTCTGGCAGGGGAAGAAGAATTTCGGATTCCGGAGAGAGTATGGGGGAAAGATCTGCCGACGCTGGAGTTAAACAACCAATGGCAAGTATCTATGAATAAATGCTGGACAATTGTAACATCAGCTGCATTAAAGAGAAACCATCTGTTCACTTCTCATAGAGCCTACTGGACCCCGAAAAAACTGTCGAAATTTGCTGGGACAGTAGTGAAAGTCTGCCCAAAATGTGGATTGGAAAGGGCCAACGACTTACATATGTTTCGGCAGTGCCCCCTTCTCGACGGATTCTGGAGTGATGTGGGTAAGACACTTGAGGGGGTCCTAGGAAGACATCTAAATGTAAGTATTGACTTAATTATATTTGGGGTAAGGAACCCAAATGTCTTAGAAAAACTCTCTATAGCACAGGAAAATTTACTTTTCATGTTAATACTGCTGGCAAGGAGAGAAATCTGTGTGAATTGGGTAAACCCAGTCCCTCCATCCCATAGTGATTGGTTAACATCAATTTTAAGAATATATAAATTTGATAAAAGAAAAGCCCCAAGTAAAAAGCTTAAATTTTGGGACATCTGGGAAAATTACCAGATAAGCCTAAGCTAATTTGTTTGATTAACTGTTCTTGTATTTGTTTTGATATTGCTTCTAAGGCTGATACGGCGCATAGAGACCAATACAAAAGTCCAATGATTATGTGTAAGCAATAGAAAATCAGGAAGAAGGCCTGTTTGAGTAGCCAAAACGGCTAGCTCTCCCCCCTACACTAAATCCTTCTACAAAGTAATGGAAATAAGGGAATCCTCCTCTCTTTCAAACGCTCCAGGGGAACTGTCTAGATACATACACTCGGATATATGACGGTGAAGGCTAAAATCAAAGAGAGTTTGGGGCCCCGACAACTCCTTACTAATAAAATTGCACTAATGAGGACTAAAAAAAAAAAAAAAAAAAAAAAAAAAAAACAGCTTTCCTCATGTCATACTCATTTTTCCTCTTCACCACCTTTCTCAACTCCTTCTCTTTCCATGCAGCGTTAAGAGTTTCATTAACCCCAAGCTTCGTGGCAACCCAAGAAGGTTTGAGAGGCGTGCAAGGAGACCTTCCTTTAAACAACACGAAGGGAGACACACCTGTAGAGGAATGTGTGGTAAACCTATATTCACACACTTTCTTTTTAATAGCTTCCTCCCAATTGTAGCTGGAAACCAAAGCTAACTGCATCGTCTCCTTCAACACTTTGATGAACCTCTCTACAACACCGTTGCTTTCTGGATGATAAACAGAGGCACGCTTGTGAAGAATACCTCGTTCCTTAAGAAAACCCTCAAAGAGGCCAGAGATGAACTGTACACCATTATCAGTGAGTACAGAGTTGGGTAGACCCTCACTAGAAAACAACTCATCCAAAAAGGTAACCACAGAAGAGGAATCTACCTTGTTCACAATTTTAATAAATGGCCACCTAGAAAACATGTCTACACAAACAATAACATACTTGTCCTGACTGCTAACTTTGACAGGACCCAAAATATCCAACGAGACATCAACCCACGAACCAGTGGACTGTTTTCTGATTACCATGGGTTGAGTCCTACATTTGAGTATCTTATCACTCACAGAGCATTGTGGACAATCCCTCACAGTTCTTTCGATCTCAGTGTCCATGGCAGGCCACCAATAAATTTCCCTGACCCTTGTTTTGGTTTTTGCAATGCCCATGTGACTAGAGTGTGCATACTCTACAATTCTATGTCTTAATTTGATTGGAGGAACGAGCCTACTGCATCTCATTAAGACACCATCTACCAATGACAACTGATCTTTCACAGACCAAAAACTCCTCACATAATCATTACAATCTTTCTTCAAACACCAACCATCACGCACATATGCAATAACTTGCTGAAGATCGACATCAGAATTTAATTCACTTATCCACTCATCTTCCGTAATGACACCCTCTGTGACCACACAAACTTTTAAATCCTCTGACACGTCTTCATTACACAAAGAGAAGTCATCATGTGGTTCAGAAATAGCCTCGCCCGTGAACCTGGACAAGCAATCAGCCAGTATGTTACTAGACCCAGGTAGATAAGACACACCAAATTCAAAATCTTGCAAAGCAACAACCCACTTCCTAATTCTGTGTGAAATGCAATCAACACCCTTTTTTTCAAAAACCTCTTTAAGAGGTTTGTGGTCAGAGATAACAGAAAATCTTTTGCCCCAAACAAACTTCCTCAACTTGTGAACTGCCCAATAGACAGCGAGAGCCTCTTTTTCCACCACAGAATAGTTTTCCTCAGCACCTCTAAGAGGTCTTGAAATGAAGAGTATGGTGTTGTCGACTTCTTCACCTTTCTGTAACAGAACAGCTCCAATGCCTTTGCAACTGGCATCCGTCATAATATAGGAATCTTTGGTGGGGTCAAAGCTGGCAAGATTCTGTGCATTATTGAGACAACTCTTGATAAGGTGATTTTTTTTGTAGATTTGTATTGGCTGTATTGTGTGTACGCTTATAAGATATCCTGCATATCGAATAAAAGCTTATCAATCAATCAATCGATAAGGTTATACTCTTCACAACAACTTTTGTCCCAAACAAATTCTTGTCCTTTTTTAAGTAAACCTCTCAACCTTTCAGTTTTCTGGGCAAAACCTGGAACAAACTTATTATAAAATTCAGACATCCCAAGAAATGTAACCAACTCATCTTTGTTGCTGGGATATTTGAGATTGGATATAGCTTCCACTAATGAAGGCTTAGGTTTGATACCAGAACCCGAAACAAGATGTCCAAGATACTCAATTGTCTCTACTCCCAATTTACATTTGTCTAGTCTAAGCGTGAGACCCGCGTCTTGTAACCTATGCAACACCGCGCAGACCCTGTCATCGTGTTCCTTAGGACCAACTCCGTGAACCAAAATGTCATCTTGATAAACTTTGACACCACACAAACCATCTAAAATACCCTCCATCACTCTTTGAAATACCGAGGCCGCAGATATAAGGCCAAACGGCATCCTAAGAAATTTAAAAGTCCCAAAGGGAGTGATGAAGGTTGTGAAATCTTGACAAGATGGATGTAATTTTACCTGGTGGTAAGCAGAGGACAGATCTAGTGTAGAAAAGTGTGTGGCCCCACCTAAAGAGGACAACATTTCAGTTATATTCGGGAGGGGGTAATGGTCGACAATTACAGCTTTGTTTAACTCTCTCATATCGATGCATAATCTTGCCTCGCCATTGGCCTTACGGACCATCACCACAGGCGAAACCCATTCTGTACCTTCAACCTCTTCTATTACACCATTGTTTTTAAGCTTATCAAGTTCAGCTTTCATTTTGTCACGAACCAAAAGTGGGACATTTTTCACCTTTGCCACAATGGGGACAGAATTCTCTTTTATTTTATCAAATGAAGATACTTTTTAAGGCACCCCAGTTCTTTAGAGAAGACCCCAGGATATCTTTTTGCCCAACCAGTGTGATCTGAGACAACTGCGATATTAACAGGCATATCTCTTAAACACACTGAAGGAGACTGATTGGGATCAAGATAAACTCCAAGGTCTCTCTGATGTTCCCAACTAATAAGGGAATCTCCTTTCATGGAAACATAAATTTTACCGGCTGTAACTCTCCCTTTGAAGTCAATGGAACCCAGAGAGTACCCTAAAAGGTTTATTATTTTGCCACCATACCCTCTAGGAATTAGGTCTGGTTTGAGTAACTTTACTTTGTTAAGTAAGTATTTCTCAAAAAACAATCTGGGAATTAGTGTGATCTTGGCACCTGAATCAAATAATATGTTGACAGAACATCCCTCTATTAATACATCTTCCATGGGACCGTCAACACCAACCGCATTCACTTGACATACAGCTGAATCTGTTTGTTCTGGTTCATATATATCCACCACTCGCACTTTCTTTTGAGCTTTACTAGACCTGGAGCGGCAATGAGGAGAGTAGAGATTGTCTTTGCACGCGTGGGTTCGTATCCCATCCTCGTCGCCAAAATGTGGTATTGCCCAATGAATGATGTCCAGGCAGATAGAGATGAACAAGTAGAGGTTTATTGTAGTACATAAACTTGGGACCTCATCCTCCAGAGATCAGCAGGCAACTGACTCAGGGAAGGTGGAACATCTTGAACAACACATTCCAAGATAGAACGGAGGGAACACACAGAAGCAAGGGGAAGGACAAGCAAGGGAGGTGGAGGATACCACACAAGGTATTTTGGAAAAATAAAGATTTGCGTTATCGTGCGCAAAAGCTGAATAATGGCTGCAGGGATCATGCTAAATTAGTGCAGTTGATAATATGTTCAGCAGCGAAGTCTGTAGTACCCAAGCAAACACAACGCTAAGAAAAGCAGAGCCAAAGCGAATGTGGGAAGTCGTATTCGTAGAAATAGTGAGTATCTGAAAACAATGAGTTAAAGGGGGGGAAAGAGTTCTGAAGTGTAGAAATAACAGGCTATAAATTCAGTTTTCCATGTGCAGTTATAGAGATCCATTGAAAGCCAAGGAAGACGAAAGCACTGCGGGATGCACCTTTCCGAGCAAACAGGGTCCCCTTCCAATTCACTAAGTCAAAAGAACAGATATGGTCATTGTAATCTTGTGCAAGCAGGAGGAGGTCATTGCAAGCTGCGTGAAATTCAGTTACACTGTGCTCCAACAGATGGTGCACATCAGCGCATCATATATATATATATATATATATATATATTTTCACCATACCACACTTTCCATCAAAGAAGGCGCTGACTCCGTGTATCTCAATTCAAACGTTTATTTTTCGATCAGTTTCTGCTCAGACGCGTTTCGGCGGCCTGCTCCCGCCTTGCTCACTAACATCTGACCATATTGCTGTGCACTATATATACACATATACATCATGTCATGGGTTTCAATTAACAAAGCTAATTAGTATTGTTGGTTGCTATGGTAATCAGGTTGCACCCTTGCGGCGACGTGAAAAGTTTTCTGACTCAGCACATTAATTTCATGGCAGTCTTTTTATCCTTTCTTTACGTCAAATCATATGTTGATTTCAAATATTAACATCATGTTTAAAACATTACATTATGCAAGGGCGTGCAAATAAATTGTTTCCGCACTGAGACTACTCAAACATCACAAATACAATACATCCGTAGTGTCTTAACATTTTGTTTACCACTCCCCGTTATGCCAATGGCCCGTAATGACTCTCATGATTCGTTGTCTGACTGTGGCTGGGATCGTACCCCGATTCTGATTGGATGTGCCCTGTTAGTATGTCTATAACCATGGTAACCACACCGCCAGTACCTGGTTTGCTTGCTGGTTCCGGGAACCATTGCACGGCTTACTTTACATAGGAGCATGTGTCCCTGTTTGCGGCATAGTGCCGGTAAGTGCGTATACATGGGCCCAAGCTGCGCTGGCTCAATGTCTCGTGGTCATTCTCGAGTAAAATACATGTGGTGGGGGAATTACGGGAATTACGGGATTTGGAAGACGTGTCATGGTGATGCTGCCTCTGTGTCTGCAGTGCGTACAAATGCCCATTATGACATCATTTTGTATTAATACAGTGATGGTGCATGGATGGCGGATGTTTTTATGGGGGTACTCAGGAAAGAAAAGGGAAGGCGGCTGGAATTGGATGACTGTATTATATGTGGACACTAAGGGCTTCGTCTGCATTTAACCCTGACGGGATCTTGGAATTCAAGAGAATGATATATCTTGATTCTAATCGGCGTAGTGCCAATTTGCGATTCCCGCCCCTCACATTTTTGGGGATGCTGTCTATGACGAAATACGTCAGACCTGTTGAGTCACCACCATGAGCTTCATGGATGTGGCGTGCTACTGGATAGGTTTGATCCCTGTTCGTGATGGCTCGCAGGTGCTGTAGGATTCTCACATGTGCTTGGTGGATAGTGGATCCCACATATTGTTTGCTGCACTCACATGTGAGTACGTAAACTGCAAACTCTGTTTTGCACGTAAATTGGTCTCTGATGGTAAATGGTTTTTGTCTAAATGGTGCCATCACACTAGTCGTGTTAATTCCATGAATGCATGCCTTGCATTTACTGCATTTTCTGAAGCCCGTTTGTGACTGTAGCCAGTTTTTCTTTTTCTTGACAACCGGGGCATTGCACACCAATTCCGCCCGCATTGATTTCGCCTTGCGAAAGGAAACTAGCGGTTTGCCCGCCCATTAAGTTCCCTATGGTTGTATCATTGCGGATCAAAGGCCAGTGCCTTCTGAGGATTTTACGAAGGTTTGCATGATGGCGATTGAAACCAGTGATAAGCCTCGGGGGTTGTCTTTCTTGTGTGGCTTTCTCACCTTCTGTTGCCTTTGGGAACAGTAGGTCATGTCTGTTTTTAGTATTACATTTGACTTCGGCAATGCTGCATGTTTTATCAGAGTACCCTCTTTTCTTGAGTCTCGTGAATAGATTTCGTTTGGCATCAGCTAGTCCTTCATTTGTGCTACAGTTGCGTGTCATCCTAAGACATTCTGCGTAGGGGATCGATTGTTTTAGTGGTGCAGGGTGGAAACTATTGGCATGAAGGATCGTGTTACCAGCAGTGGGTTTGCGATAAGTGCGTGTTTGTATTTTGTTGTTCTGGACAAACAATTCTACATCAAGGAACTGTATGCTTTCCCTACTTGTGTTGCAGGTAAATTTAAGGTTTAAAGCATTTTCATTGAGTTTTTCTGTAAACATCATTGCACTTTCCACACTGCCCTCCCACAAAATGAAAATATCGTCTATGAACCTTTTATAGACAATCACATTTCGGGTCATGATTCCATGATATAATTTCATAAGTACCTGCTCCTCCCACCAGCCCATATGCAGATTTGCATAGCTGGGGGAGAAGCAAGTACCCATGGCCGATCCCTGGACCTGTTGATAAAATAGTCTGTAAAAAATAAATGTATTGTTTGTCAGGCACCATTCTATCATTTCCAGTAGCATCTTGGTGTGCTCGAATAGGGTTATTGGTCTTTTCCCCAAAAAGTGTTTTATGGCATTTAGGCCGCCCTTGTGTCTAATGCTCGTATATAACGACTGGACATCCAATGTTAAGAATAGATAGTTCTCCTTCCATTTAACATCGTATATTTTTGTTAGAAAGTCTCCTGTATCCTTTATGTATGCTGGGAGTTTTCTGACTTCAGGTTGAAGAAAGTGGTCTATGAAGATACTTGTATTTTCAAATAGGCTTCCAATTGCCGATATGATCGGCCTCCCTGGTGGCGTTTTGTGATTTTTATGGATCTTTGGGATTAGATACATTTGTGCTGTCACAGGATAATAATTTTTTTTTTATATATATATATATATATATATATATATATATATATATATATATATATATATATATATATATATATATATATAGCTATGCAACTTTTCCAGCAGTGGGCCTCTATCTGTTGCATCATGCTTGTAGAATTAGTGGGCTGCTCAATGCCTATTGTGTAGAAAGGCCTCCCTGAAGGGTCGGGGGCTCCGGTACTCGGAGGAGGTTTTGGAATGTTGAAGGAGGAGCATGACCCACTTGTCCTCTCAGGTCTTATCAACAGACATGCTAATTAGCGAATCCAGAGAGTGCATGAAAGGGATTCGGAAAGGAAGACATCCTTTCTGATCGTGCGGGAGATGGGCATTTTCGAATCACGCAAACATTTCAGCACTTTGCAAAAATTATAAACTAGCAAGACCAGTTGCATTTATTTTTCTCCACACCAACATCGTGCAGGTAAAATAGGAAAAGGACTTCCTTACTTGTATTGCAAAGAGAACTTATCTGCATTATGGGAAATGAAGTTTCAACTAACTGGTCATGTGACATAATGATTTTTAAATATGCACGCTTGCACTTTGCATTTTTCACTGCTTCCACCTGTGAGCAAGGTGGCAATGTTCGCCGAAACGTGTAAGGAGACGGAAGCTTCCGTGCTGTTGTGCTAAGAATAAATGCAACTTTTCCAGCATTGGGCCTCTATTGGTTGCTTCATGCTTGTGGAATTAGTGGGCTGTTCTGTGGTCATTGTGTAAAGAGGCCTCCCTGAAGGGTCGGGGGCTCCGGTACTCGGAGGAGGTTTTGTATATATATGTATATATATATTCCAGCCAAACAAAAGTCGCTTGGGATCCCTGCCGCTTCCAGTGGCGGGCCTCGGATGGGATAGCGAGTCCCACGAGCTCGTGAGAAAGCAGGTTCATCTGCGAAACACATCAAGAAAAGCCTTTGAAATAAAAACACGCTTTGCAACTTGGAAGTGGCCCGGATTTCTTTTCTTACTAAGGAGAGTTTTTTGGTTGGATATAAATGTTACCCATTTTGGAATAAAGCACTTTTTATCATCCCTCCATTGCTGTGGTCTGTACCTGTTTGTGCTGGTATTCGTTTGGATCCGTGTACTGCAGGACTGTGGATTCCGATATATATATATATATATATATATATATATATATATATATATATATATATATATATATATATATTACCTACTGGCGGTCGCCAGTAGGTATATATAGTTAGGATTTTTTGTCTATGGGATTTTTGAAAATTCTATGTCTAATAACTTTGGCGTTTGTGGACGGAATTGGCTGAAATTTTCAGGAAAATGGAACATTTTGTTTCTGAGCAGCCACTGGAAATTTGGGGGGGTTTCGTCAAGGGGGGGCCGAGAAAAAAGGGGGGTCCCAAAACGTGTTTTTAACATTGAGTTTTCCATAGGGCGGTTGGCCTCACTTTTAGCCCGAACGGCTGAATGGATTTGCACGAAACTTGGCAAAATTGTAGGGACTGGTAGCCCGATGTGCCTTTGCTAGGTCTCAATATATGTGCTCCAGTGGATTTTGAGAAATTAACGTTCAAAAAAAGATATATATCTGTAACAGCGGACCGGGCAGCGCTCCAGTTCGCGTACTTTTCGCGTTACGGAGCTTTGTGAAGCGAAGCTGATTGGTTCTCCGGCGTCTGTAAACATTCCAAACAGTCCGTAGCGGCCGCCATCTTGTCTCTCGGTAGGATCGAGAGACAAGAGGAGGCCAAAGCGAAGGGGCAAATGACCATAAGGGGGCATAGTAGATCCTCCCTGACCCCATAGGTTTGATGTGGAGGCTTTAAAAGGGCTCCGCGGGGAAAAAAAAAAAAAAATTGTTTTTTTGGTGGGGTGCGCCCGGTTAGCGTAACGGGAAGCGGACTGGGGAGCGTACTACAAGGAAAGAAGAATGATTGACTTTTAACTTATTGTATGTTTATAGACTTTTTTTTAACTTTTTTTTCTGCTGAGTGACGTCTCGGACTATCTCCACGGGATGCAGTCCCTACCATCTCGGCGTTTAAGCCCAGGGGGACCGGTAGTGTGGGAGAGATAACGGGGCATATTATCAAGGGGGTTTATTTCCGCCTTTGTGAAGCGAAGCTGATTGGTTCTCCGGCGTCTGTAAACATCCCAAACAGTCCGTAGCGGCCGCCATCTTGTCTCTCGGTAGGATCGAGAGACAAGAGGAGGCCAAAGCGAAGGGGCAAATGACCATAAGGGGGCATAGTAGATCCCCCCTGACCCCCTAGGTTTGATGTACCATTTTGCCAAGTTTGGTGTAATTCCGTTCAGCCATTCAGGGAGTAGACGTATCTAAATGTCCTATGGAAAATTGCATGGGGAAAACACATTTGAAAGCGTTGAAATTTAGAACCAATTAAAATGTTACTTTGGTTTTGTATTTGTGTGTGATGAAAGTTAATTGGTTATGTATATATCTAAAATGAGAGGAAACCACAGCCATTTTGTGATACTACTGTCTGAGGTACATTTGTGAGGAATTTTTGGTGCTCAATTTCTGGTGTTTGATTTACACAGTACTAACGTTTCTCCTACTTTCAAAAAGGTGAGTTTAAGATAATTTGAAAAAAAAATTCTGTTATTTATTTACAGTCCTTCTGTTATACTAAATACTTGATAAAGTTAGTTTTATATTATGTATTACGATAAATGAAAGTGATTATTTTTTTCTGCAATTTACAGCAAGAAATTTCAAAATAAAATGGATCACAATGAAGAGACCGTGGCAATTTCTTTTGAATTATCCACTACATTTATTGAAATTGACAGCACCAATAATGAAATATTCTCACAAGGAGGAGATGACTTGAATAATTTTTTTGATCAATCTCTTGACGGCGAATTTATCGAATGTTTGGAGACTATAGAGTTACAAGAATCATCATTGCAGACTTTTCATGAGGAGATTCCTGATGAGATGATTGAAGAGGAAATTCCTGATGAGGACATGTTACTAGTTCTTTCAAATTATGAAAATTCAGAAGAATAAATTTATATTTAGAAATCAAAAATTGTTTGAGACATTATTCATTTTTATTTTTAATTTATGCGGTTGTAGCGAAGTGATTGTAGTATAAAATGAGACTTATAGTATAGAGTGCAACATTTTTATGTTACATAGTAAGTTTACTCATATTTACTTCCCTTCTCCCACTATATTATCTCCAATGTGTATTTGACATCTCTTCTTCATCTCCGGCCTCGACCGGTAGTGTGGGAGAGATAACGGGGCATATTATCAAGGGGGTTTATCTCCGCTTTTTTGGCTTTAAAAGCCAAGAAAGCGGAGATAAAATTATCTCCGTATTACCTAGCTGTCGCTAACACCAGTTAGCGACCGCTAGTAGGAGATAGCGACCATCTTGGGCCCCACTTTGCATGTCAGTGATATTTATCACTAATGACATGCAAAGTGGGCATGCCAAGATGTTAGCGACTGGAAACAGTCGCTAACATTGCTATCTCCTATTACCAACTTTTGGAGATATTCGCGCTAAGCGTGAATATCTCCAAAAAGTAACACCTGCCCTGAGCAGTTCTTAGCCATGTTATCCAATGGGAGGTGGATAACATGGCTAAGAGCAATAGCTCGGTAATGCATGAATATCGCTGACTTTTCAGCGATATTCATGCATTGCGGCCGTTTTTGATCGCATTTGCGATAAACCTTGATAATAGCAAGGTTTATCTGCGATAATTTCTGACGATGCTTAGCGGTAAAAAATTCGTTGCTAAGCATCGTTAGCGATAAATATCGCTTAACTTTGGTAATATGCCCCAACGTCTGTTAACGTTCGATTCGAAGGAAATCAGGAAGTGTTGAAAAACATTGTCTGCGCCATCTTGCCTTTTTTCAAATGCCACACTTTTGTCGTGCACGGCAGCCATTTTAGATGCCTTGACCAGACCCACTCTCTGCACGCTGTCGATCCGTAGCATGGCTCCCCACCCTCGCAAGCATCTCCCCCAGGCACTGGTCACCCCCGCTCTCTGTCTTATGCATGGGCAATAAACCTCCCCCCATCTGCGCTGCTCTTCCCTGAGAATCACACTCTGTGCCCGCCCGACACCTCCCTTTCGCCCTATTCACTACCGCACCCTCTGACACTCCTCTTCCTCTGTGTCCGATTGTCCAGGCCGGTCCCAGGCTATCAGCTAGCCCTGCAGATGTAGTTTATGGCCCCAGCTGTAAAGAATCACCCCTCTTCAAAGGAGTTATAGTAGATCAAGGCCCACACCCGATGAGATCCATCACACCACACGCGTTTCTACTATCTGAAAACCATCCTGTATTGTGATTGGGGAGGGGACTGAGCCTGAAGCGGAAGATTCCAGGGATGACTCTTTCTACATCAAAGTTTTTACAATTATGTGTCACATTAAAAATATATAGCACTCCAACAAAGTAGTAGGAATATAAAACTTTAATAACTTATAAATATATACAACAAAACAAAAACAGTAAAAACATTTAAACATTTTTAGGGAAAAAGAAGGAACAATGGTCAGTAGCGGTCGGTTGTGCGAATAGTCCCAAGGCAGCACAACGTCCAGATTTCTGGACGGCACCCAGGTGATGTTGCCTGGGTGCCGCACTGATTTGGGTATCCGGCGTGGGGCGTCCCGGGGGGTGGGTCGTCAGTAGCGGTCTGTTGTGCGAATAGTTCCAAGGCAGCTGAACGCGCTGAAATGTGGATGGCACCAAGGTGATGTCCAGTAAGTTGCCGCCCTCCGAATAACGGCGTGGGGCGCCCCGGGGGGGGGGGAGGCAGTCCAAAGTTCCGTTAAAAGGGCAAAGGAAAGGATCGGTGGTTTGAACCATCAGTCAAAAAGGGGAGGGGGTGCAACAATTTTTCCTACCGGGTCACACTGTGCTTTCACCGGAACTGATCCGAACTGTGGTCTGCAGGATTCTAGTCATTCAAACTGAGGCTGGCGCCAGCATGGGAGCGCCGACGTCCCGCGGCTACAGTTTCGTCACTCCACGGGCGATCATGGCAGTCATTCCCCATCGGGGGTGTCTGCGGGGGTCGGGAACTCCCGCGGCTCCTCTAGAATCTTCAAGGTCGTGGAGGACTACGGTGGTGGAGTCAACCAGTGACCGGGCCATTTCTTTATGCTGGGCCCGCTCTTGCCAGGTCGACCGCCATTTTGAGAGTTCGGTAGCTACCGGCGATCGCGGGGTCAAATGAGCGGACGGGCTCTACCCTGCCGGGCGAGACGTTGCAGCATGGCCACAGTGGAAGAACCCTTTTCCGGGCGCCTGGAGCGCTGAGGGTGCAGCTGGGAAGCCTCCACCTGGGGAGGCGGGAGAGGCCGGTTCGCACCGTCTCTCCCTCCCAGTGCACCCCACGGCGTCTCGCTTGACATTTGTTATGGCCGGACCAGGCGATGAGGACGAGGGGGGGGGTCGGAGGCATGTGCAAGACATCCCCCCCCAGTGTTGTCGCAGCCATTATAAAAGAAAGAAGAAATGTCCCGTCCGTCTTTGGGCCGGACCTCCGGTGGATGGCGGCCGGACGCCCTTTGCTCTGGCCCCATGAACGGGTTCCTTGGCTCATCCGGTGGGGCAGGCCTTGGCGTGTGGTGCCTCTCCTGGGCCTTTCGTGCAGTGGCCTCTCCACTCCCAGGCCCTCCATGGATGCTGGCCCAGACTGGGAGAGAGAGGGTCTAACCTGCAATTCTCCAGGGTTACCGCCACCGCGGCCGGATCCCGTCGGCCTCGGCCTCTGGTTGATGGTGGCCGGACTGGGAGAGGGGAGGGTCGAGGACACAGACATTCCCCCCCTTGCAACTCTCCAGGGTTGTCGTAGCAATCCCCCTGGCCGGGTCCCATTGGCCTCGGCCTTTCCTCCGGCTACACCCTACGTGATGATCTTCTGCCGACGGTTGGCAGCAGGACCCGCCTTATATGTGTTGCCTCCGGCTGGGCGTAGCCGCAAACCTGTTGCACTTTGGAAGTTTCCAGAATGGGGCGGATGTCTGCTGACTTGTATCTTTCCCAGTTTGCCGTTATTTGGGCGTGGCAGGCGATGGGACAGACACGTTTTGGGGCAGTGAGGGGCGATGAAGCCTCGTTGCCTTGTGGCCGTTGCAATGTCACACTTGGTTTCTCTTACTGTTTTCAGGTTTCTTATTACGGGCTTACTTCTAACGTTTCTTGTTTCTAGGACAATAATAGGTTTTATCATTACGTATTGTTATTGTTACTTTGTTTGTTATTTAATAAAAAGTTCATCAGTGGCCTACTGATTTTCGTTTTCCTATTCCTTTCTTTCCAGGTTGTTTCATGCTAAAGTTTCTGTTAACAGGATACAGTGATCACTTCGTTATTATTGCATATGTCCTTTTCACTAGGGGTGCTCTCTGGTCGGGCCAGATGACCTATCTCTAGTAAATGGTCCGGGTGAAACAGGTGCATCAATCAGTGGGGAGTAGATAGGCATGACAGATTACAACGGGGGACAAAGGTCCGCATTACCTACCCTTTCACTACTTGCAAAGATTTTCCTACGTTTATTTGCAAACAGGGAATACCTCCAAAAAGAACCAATTCCCAAACAGTCAATGTTCGGGCAAACAATCAATCAATGAGGAACGAAATAGGCACGATGTGTTAAAGGTTTGCGTTACCTACCCTTCACTATCTGCAAAGGGATAGAGAATATTCCTATTCTTCCCCGTTTGCAGGCAGAGAAGATCCTTAAGAGAACCAACTTCGAACAATTCAATGCTCGATTCAATCAATCAATCAATGGGGAGAAAAATAGGTATGACGGATTACAATGGGGACAAAAGTCTGCATTTACCTATCCTTCACTATCTGCAAAGACTAAACAGAGTATGGCGATTCTGTGCTTGTTTGCAAATGCTTGGATAACAATCAATCAAATGGAGAGAGAAGCAGGCACGACGGATTACAACGGGGGCAAAGGCCTGCGTTAACTACCCTTCACTATCTGGAAAGAGAGAGTACTCCTAATAGAAATGAGGGGGGGGCAGCATTAAAAGCAGATCAGTGTGCATAAACACGAAAATGTTTTTTCTTACCACGTACTTGACAATCGACAGCTTATGATATTTGCTATTAAAAAACCATTGAAATTCACTGAAAAAACCATAGGTTATAGACCATATATAGTTAGGAATTAGCATTTACAAAACCTTGAAAATTCACAGAAAAAACCATAGGTTATAGACCATATATAGTTAGGAATTAGCATTTAAAAAACCTTATTTTACTCACACAAAACCATTGAAATTCCATATATAGTTAGTTGCACTAACTATATATCGCGCACCCGCAATCCACTGCTGATGATGTCACATATTACATCATTCATGACATGGTCAGTGACATCACTGATGACATCACTGATGACATCTCAAATGACATCACTGATGACATCACTGATGACATCTCATTTGACATTACTGATCACATCACTGATGACATCATTCATGTGATGATACGATGAACCTCTTCAGACTCTAATATAACCTTAGATACACTCAGTGTAAACAGACACTCACAGACTGTCACTCATCCATGGAGTTACTCACACACCTAGTCAGTCTTGCAAAGAATCAATCACACCTCCATTTCCTCAACTATATAGTTATACACACCTTACTTATTGAAACATATAACACATATTTACTCTGTTATACAATCCCTGATACATGTTCACAACAATCCATACAGCCACTCACACATTCACTGGCTCTTATGCACAGTTATTTATATATGTCAACTATCACATGTACTGTGTTTTACATATGTACTTACTTTGACATGTAGCACTGAGATATCCATTCACTCACCAATACACTCATGCACACAGTCAACCGCCCATACAGCTGTTTCCACATGCACTTTTGAACCCATACATCTAGTGAATCAACTGCTCACACATCTATGCACAGAGTCATACACCTCCCAGCCACCCACACACACACTCAGTCTCCCATACAAATACTTGGGCAACCAATCAATAACCCATATAGTTACTCATTTAGCTACTGATCAACACATGCATCAGATTACAGAACAACAGACACAATAATGCACAATTTAAAACAGTTTAGTCACTAACCCATGCACTCAGTGAGACACATTTAATCACTCACTTATACAGTCAGTCATGCACCTACTAAATCCTTCATCCAGACACTTATACATCCACTCATTCTTCAATATGTAAGACATATTTTAACTTTACAGAAACATACAGTCACTGGATGTTGTCATCAGTGATGTCATCAGTGATGTCATTTGAGATGTCATCAGTGATGTCATCAGTGATGTCACTGACCATGTCATGAATGATGTAATATGTGACATCATCAGCAGTGGATTGGGGGTGCGCGATACATAGTTAGTGCAACTAACTATATATGGAATTTCAATGGTTTTGTGTGAGTAAAATAAGGTTTTTTAAATGCTAATTCCTAACTATATATGGTCTATAACCTATGGTTTTTTCAGTGAATATATATATATATATATATATATATACACATATATTTATATATATATATATATATATAAATATATATATTCACTGAAAAAACCATAGGTTTTACACACGTTATAGTTAGGAATTAGCATTTTAAAAACGTTTGAAATTCACTGAAAAAAACATAGGTTTCACACCAGTTATGGTTATCTGGTCATTTTACTCATACAAAACCTTTCAAATTCCCCTGTTATAGTAAGTTCAGCTAACTATAACTTGCGCGCCCGCAATGCACTGCTGATGATGTCACATATTACATCACTCATGACATGGTCAGTGACATCACTCATGACATCACTGATGACATCTCAAATGACATCCCTGATGACATCACTGATGACATCATGCAGTGAATGTGTCTCTTTCTGAAAAATAAATAAATATTTTTTATATATGTATATCTAAAGAGCGATGGAAGATTGAATGGGTAAATAAGTCTCTAAATGGATGTTTTTTGTGTGAAATTGATTGTATAACTGACTTATTAAGTATATCTTAGTGAATAGGTGTATTAGCGAGTAATCTTTAAATATTGAAATATCTCTATCAGTGTCTCACTTTGTATATAAGTGGCTACATGGGGTGGTGAGTAGCTACATGAGTGTATATGGGTTATTAGTTGTTTTTTTAAGTATCAGAATGAGTGTCTGTATGGTTCGGTGGGGAGTATTACTTAGCGCACAGATGCATGAATGACTGACTCACTGTTCGTATGTGTTTTGAAGACAGCATGTGTGCATGACTTTATAGGTGGATGAGTGTGTGTATGGGTGTGTTAGTGAGTGTGTTAGTGAGTGAATGACTGTCTCAAAAGTATCTTTATGAGTAACTACATATGTTTTAAACTGGTATAGGTGAGTATTGATGTATATAAATAAGTATATGTGAGAGCGAAAGATTGTAAGAGTTCCTGTTTAAATAAGTATGTGTTTCTATAAGTGATTGTTTTAGAGAGTAAGTATGTGTACGATTCTGTAGAAATTAGTGTAGTGGTAGGTGTATAGCTGTAAATGCAAGTAAATGGATGTTTGACAGTTTATTTGCATGTGTGAGTAACTCTATAGATGAGTGTCGGTGTGTAATAAGATGTATAGGTGTATGAGTACATTTGATGAGTGAGTACATGTATGAGTGCCTATATAGAACTGTTAGTGAATAACTGGATATGTATGTAGATTTTTGAAATACTGAATAGGTTGTTCTAACTGGAATTGGTATCTCCATTTTTTTGAAAATGTTACTTTCTATTTTTGATCGTGTTTATCAAAGGAGAGGAGGTCTGCCACAAGGATGATGTCATCAGGGATGTCATTTGAGATGTCATCAGTGATGTCATGAGTGATGTCACTGACCATGTCATGAGTGATGTAATATGTGACATCATCAGCAGTGCATTGTGGGTGCGCGAGTTATAGTTAGCTGAACTAACTATAACAGGGGAATTTCAAAGGTTTTGTATGAGTAAAATGACCAGCTAACAATAACTGGTGTGAAACCTATGGTTTTTTCAGTGAATTTCAAAGGTTTTTAAAATGCTAATTCTGAACTATAACGTGTGTAAAACCTATGGTTTTTTCAGTGAATTTCAAAGGTTTTTTAAATGCTAATTCCTAACTATAACGTGGCTGTAACCTTTGGTTTTTTCAGTGAATTTCAATGGTTTTGTAAATGAACATTTTTTAATGTAATAATTGTTATATTTTTTATACTGATTTACTACATTATTATAGTTTTTTTATTTTTAGATATATAATTTTTTTAATTACATTACATATTTTTAATATAAATTGATAAAAAATGTTTGTACATCTCTCTGCAACGCAGCTCCCTGATGCGTTTGCAGAGGGGGAACTAATTCCACTTGCATACTGGGGGTTCCTGGGGGCCAACTATCCCACCAGGAACCTCCAGTATTCCCCAGGGGGCTGCATTGCAGAGCGGTGTAATGAGGCCACACCCTTTTTACACCTCTCTGCAGCGCAGCCCACGGGCGCGTTTGCAGAGGGGGAACTAATTCCCCTTGCATACTGGGGGTCCCTGGGGGCCAACTAGCCCACCTGGTACCTCCAGTATGCGCCAAGGGGCTGCATTACAGAGAGGTGTAATGAGGCTATGCCCCTTTTTACACCTCTCTGCAACGCAGCCCCCTGGTGCGTTTGCAGAAGGGAAACTAATTCCCCTTTTATATTGGTTGTCCCTGGGGGCCAACTAGCCCACCTGGAACCTCCAGTATGCGCCAGGGGGCTGCATTGCTTTGCCCCGGAGGGCGGCGGTCCCCGGGGCAGGATGGGATGGGGGATTGGGCACCCCCCACACTTCTTTATCACTATGCCCCCACAATTTGGTCCCCCTGGGGGGTAATTTTTAAATAAACATACCAGGTTTTTTTATGTGGGACCCCATGAGCAGGCCTAGGGGGTCAGGGGGCTTCTACCCTACCCCCTTTTTTGTGTTTTACACGTTTGTTTTTCTGCTTTCTTGTGCCTCGGTCTACCGAGCACAAGATGGCTGCCAACACTTCCTGGTTTGGAGTGTTGAAAGCCAATGAGCATGCAGCTCGTGCTCGAGAAGTTTTAGAACTCAAAAAGGTGGCAGGGTAGGATCACCCTGACCCCCTAGGCCTGCTCAGGGGTTCCCACATGGACCCCCAAGTCAAAAAAACTTTTTTTTTTCACTCAGGGGTCCCTGTGGGACCCCCTGAGCAGGCCTAGGGGGTCAGGGTGTTTTTTTTCGCTCAGGGGGTCCCTCTGGGACCCCCTGAGCAGGCCTAGGGGGTCAGGGTGCTTCTACCCTGCCCCCTTTTTGAGTTCTACACTTTTTTTTCTGCTTTCTTGTGCCTCAGTCTACTGAGACACAAGATGGCTGCCATCAATTTCTGTTTTGGAGTGTTGACAGACAGTGGCAGCCAATCAGCATGAAGCTCGTGCACGGCAAGGTGCGCGCACGGTGCGCGCACGGTGCGTGCTTATAGATATTTAATTGATTTTAACTTTCATTTTCTCAGCAACTACTGGAGGGATTTACACCATTTAAACAAATGCGTGATCTGCGTACCAGACCCTACCATTTTCCCAAATTTGGTGTAATTCCATTCAGCGGTTCGGGCTGTAGCCGTGTCTAATCGTCCTATGGAAATTAACATGGGGAAAACACGTTTTGGGACCCCCCTTTTTTCTCAGCCCCCGCTTGACGAATCTTCCTGGGACTTTCAGGGAAGGAGCGGAGCGGAGCGGGCCAACTTCTTTGAGAAACTCGCGGAGATTTATCAACCGGCGCCAAAGTTATTCCCAATAGATTGTTGCAGATTTCCTATGGAAACTAGGTCCTAACTATAACTTCCTACTGGCGACTGCCAGTAGGTAATATATATATATATATATATATATATATATATATATATATATATATATATATATATATATATATATATTACATCACTCATGACATGGTCAGTGACATCACTCATGACATCACTGAAGACATCATCCTTGTGACAGAGTGACAGACCTCCTTTCACTGTAATGTAACCCTTGAAACATATTCAAAAATAGAAACTAAAATTTTCAAAAAAATGGAGATACCCATACCAGTTACAACAACCAATTCAGTAATTCCACCATCTATATACACATCCACTCCTTCACCAACAGTTCTATATAGTCACTCATACATATACTCACTCGTCATATGTAGTGATACACCTATACATCCTGTTACACACCGACAATCATCCAAAAGTTACTCACACACATACTCACACGTGCAAATAAACTATTGAACATCCATTTATTTGCATATACAGCTATACACACACTACCACCTTACTTCTAAGGAAACTTTCACATACTTACTCTCTTAAACAATCACTTATAGAAACACCTACTTATTTAAACAGGAACTCTTACAATCTCTTACTCTCACATATACTCACTTATATACATCAATATTCACATATACTACATTAAAACATATGTAGTTACTGATAAAGACACTAGTGAGACAGTCATTCACTCACTAACACACACATATACACACTCATCCACCCATACAGTCCTGCACATATGCTGTCTTCAAAACACATACAGAGAGTCAGTCATTCATGCATCTATGTGCTAAGTAATACCCCCACCAAACCATACAGACACTCACACTGATACTAAGAAAAACATCTAATAACCCATATACATACACATGTAGCTACTCACCAACCCATGCAGCCACTTATACACAAAGTGTTACATTAATATATATATTTAAATATTTAAACATTACTCACTATTATTTATTTTTCTGAAAGACACACATTCACTCGATGGTGTCTTCAGTGATGTCATGAGTGATGTCACTGACCATGTCATGAGTGATGTAATATGTGACGTCATCAGCAGCGCATTGCACGCGCAAGTTATAGTGAGTCCAACTAACTATAACGTGGGAATTTCAATGGTTTTATGCGAGTAAAATTTCCAGCTAACTATAACTGGTGTGAAGCCTATGGTTTTTTCAGTGAATTTAATAGGTTTTTTTTAAATGCTAATTCCTAACTATAACTGGTGTGAAACCTATGGTTTTTTCAGTGAATTTCATAGGTTTTTTAATAGCAAATATCTATAGGTAAGAAAGTAATAATTTGTATAATAAATTTTAAATAGTGTAAATATTTTTTTTTTTATTGTTTGCCCTGGTACGCGCCCCGGAGCGCAATGTTACGGCGCGCCCCGGGGCGCGTACCGGGGAGCGTCCCGAGAGCGCTATTCCTGCGAACGAAAACAACATCATGACGTTTCGCGTAGTCGCGTGATGCGTCATATGACGCACTGCGTAAGCGCACCCGGAATCACGCGATGGCATACGATCGCGCAACGTCATGACGCGCTTACGCAACGCGCCCTGGGGCGCGACCCAGGGCGCGCCCCCGGCGCGTAGCGTAAGCGCGTCGGGTCATGTGATCTGAAAATAACACTTTTCATTGGTGCAGATCAGTTTTGGTTTCCAAATGATGAAACCTTGGATCATGTGACTTGAAAATAACACTTTTCATTGGTCCAGAACACTTTTTTTTCATATGATGAAAGCCCCCACCTTTTTCCTCACTCTGACTTTCTACTTTGAGAGAGGAAGACCTGTATCTGATTCTCACAATGGCATCATTAGTAGCTGCAGCTTGTGGACCCCCTCCACCACCACAACCACCTAGAAAGGAAGGACCACCATCCCAGTTCCTTGTCCCTGAACAAGAAGAGGATGAGGAGGAAGAACAGGAGGAGGAGGAGGAACAACTCAGGCAATTTTTGCCTGAAGAGCCAAGACAGAGTCACATAAAAGTGCATTTTATTTGGGACTTCTTCTCCCACCCTCCTGGGCAGAAGAAAGTGAATGCCCCTAAGGTTAAGTGCCTTATTTGCGGAGATATTCTTTCCAGGGGCAATTCCAAAAAGAAATATTCATTCGGCAATTATACTATGTTGCGCCACATGCAAAGGTTGCATCCTAATAATCTTGCTCAAGCAGAGGTTCGTGCCATGGCGCAAAATCAGAAGAATCCACAGCCCAGCACCTCCTCTGCCAAAGTATCACATGCAGCACCTGAAGGACGTCAAATGGTGCCCAATGTTCAAAAAAATGTTGGCAGTCTCAAATTTGTATGTGTCTTCTGTGGCAAGACACTATGGGGAACTAAGCGTGATCTTAATAAGCAATGCGGTGGAAAACCATCAATGTAACCAAAAGAAGAGGCAATAAATCTTTTTTTTTTGCTCCTGTTGAGCCATTTGTAATTCCTTTTTTTGTTGTTCCCCCAAAAAAACACCCAAAAAATTATAAAAGTGTTCAAAATATTTAAAAAAAAAAAATCAGAAAAATAATAAAAAAAATATAAAACAACAAAAACATTTAAAAAAGTTCTTTTCAGAACTACCTCCCATTTTTAAAAAATTACTAAAATTATAGCACTCTTGACTTCATTTTTCTCATGGGTTCGCTTCCCGGTGCGCTTCCCGGTGCGCGGACCGGTGCGCGCCCCGTTAGCGCAATCAAAAAAAAAACAAGAAAAAAAAAACAAGAGAAGGAGAGCATAAGAGAAAGAGAAAGAGAGAGTAATGTTAAGAGACAGACAGCAAGAGGGAGCAACACAGAGGTACTGTGTAATACATAGTAAAACAGTGTAAAAGATATAAGAAAGTGTAAGAGAGAAAATGAAAAAAATATAAGGCTGTGAAACAAAGAAAGAGAGAAGAAGAATACTAAATCAGAGGCACATGAAGAATGTGAGTGGCTGTAAAGAGTAAAAGGAAAGAGAAAAATGATGTACAAATAAAAGGTAATAACGGAACCAGATTTAAATAACACTGGTGAGGGAGAGAGAGAAAAAAGTAGTGTGCATAACTAAAGAGGGATGAAATAAGATGGATAAAATCGCCTAAAGTTAAAACATGTGGATTGACAGAGAGAAAAAACTGAAAGAAGAAAAGAAGAAGTAACAGAAAGGGAATAATTGAAGGAGCAAAGAAATGTAAATAACGTAGTGTGCTTGAACTTCAGGGAGAAAGCATAATGAACAAGTAGTGTAAGAGTGAAGCGACAGAGACAATTACAGTAAGAGAGACGGACTGAGTGAACGGGAGTGAGGAACTGTGGGAACAGAGGGACTGAGAAAAGGAGTGGAAGGAGTGCAGTAAGTAAATCACCCACACAACACAACAGCTACCCTACCTCACAGCACTCTAAAATATTATTTTACTGTTTCTCTTGGTTTTCCCCTTGTTACGCTCCCCGGTGCGCTACCCATAGTATAAGTAAAGAGGGGTGAAAGAGGGAGAAATATTGAATTAGGATAACACATGGGGAGTGACAAAGGGAGAGGACAAAGAGAGTAAAGGAAACAGTACCTGAATGGGCTTGAGTAAAACAGCAAAAAAAGATAAGTAATGCAGTGTGTGTGACTTACAGGGAGTCAGTGGGTGTAGGTCGGAGTGTGGGTGTGTAAGGTGTGTCTGTGGTTGTGTGGAGTGTTTTGGTGTGGGTAGAGATGAGGGTGTGTGAAATATGTGTGAGAAGTGTATGAGTGTGGGGTGTATATGTGTTCGATGTATGTGTGTGTATGGAATGTGTGTGTGTGTTTGAGGAGTGTGTGTGGGAGGATTTTTTGTGTGTATGAGGTGTGTGTGTGGTGTGTGTGTGGGGTGTATGTAATAGGTGTGTGTATGTGTTGGGAGGGGGATGAGGTATATGTGTAGGAGTAAGATAAATAATTAAGAAAAAGAGAATGAGTGAAGAATCAAAGGAAGGGAACAGAGGGTAAGTGAAGTAAAGAATAGGGATCAAAAAAAGTTGAATATGAGAGGGTAAATAGGGAAAGGGGAGTAAACATGGAGAATAAGAATAAGTGAGAGAAGCAGAGTAAAAACACAGGAGTGAGGTAGATTGAGAAAATGTTAGTGACCTTAAAGCAAAGGGTGATAACAAACTACATTATTTAGTCATACTTACCATATAATAAATGTAACTTTAATTTTTTTTACTATAGTTGGTATCTGCATGATGGCAGTAAGTTCTTGGATGGCTAAGAACTGCCTTAAATTGAATTCCTCTAAAACTGAGGTTCTTCTCTTTGGAAATGTGACCAATCTCTGGACCCCTGACTGGTGGCCTCATGAAATGGGAGCCCTACCCATTCCAGCCACTACAGTAAAAAACCTGGGGGTAATTATTGACTCCCAACTTTCTTTCAAAGCACAGGCTAATGCCTTATCATCTTCCATTCACTGGATAATAAAAACCATCAGGAAAATCCTTCCTTTCCTTTCCAGTAATAGCAGGAAAACGGTGGTGACAGCACTTGTGCTGTCTCGCCTTGACTACTGCAATAGCATTTATCTGGAGGCCCAGCAGGGAGTTCTGAACAAATTGCAAACGCTACAAAATGCTGCTGCCCGACTGATTACTGGTCTACCTAAGTTTGCATCGGTAACTCAGGAATTAAAAAATCTACACTGGCTTCCAATACGGAAACGTATCATGTTTAAGGCTCTTTGTATGGTATTCAAGGCAGTAAATGGAATAGGTCCATCCTTCCTTCAAGAACACCTCCAACTGTACAAACCAGGGCGACAACTAAGATCTGCTAATAAAAGCCTGGTCATGACTAACCGTATTAGGAAAGCCCGATGGGGAGGCCGTAGCTTCTTCCACGGAGCATCTAACATCTGGAATGAATTGCCCCTCGCCCTAAAACAAAGCAATGATCTCCTGACCTTCAGGAAAAATATCAAAACATGGCTTTTTAACCTCCAGTAACTTTCTTTGCCTCTTGGAGATAATGTATCGTTTCAGCGCCAGGACACCGCCCGGTAACAGTGCGCTCAACAAATGGTAAAAATAAATAAATAAATAAATATCTGTGAAAGAGAGAAGAAAAAATAGGTTATAATTAGTAAAATATGTATTTTAAATTAAAAGATACAAATGAAGAGGTTACAAATCATAACACTCTATTTAGAAATAAAGTTAGAGTGAAGAACACAGAAAGGGAAATAAACTAAGGTAGAAGGACAAAAAGAGGGAACAAGAAATAGAAGGAGAGCAAATTACAAAGAGTAAGGCATATAGATTCAGTGAGAAAAAGAGAGAGAAGAGCAGAGAAATGAACTGAAGGTAAGAAAGATACTAAAACAATGTGAGTTAGCAAAACTAAATCAGGAAACAGAAGTAAGTAAAAAGATAATGACTGAGACAGAAAACAGTCTAATTAAGGATGCATTTAGAAGAATGAGGAATAGAAGATAACTGAGAGTAAGTGAAGAACAGTCATAGAGTGAAAGGATGAAGGGAGACAGGATAATATACAACGATTGAAGGAAATGGACTGAGGAAGTTATAAGGTAGACACACTAAGAGAAAAACTGAGTGAGGTGGAGTAGAATGAGTGAGAAAAGGAAATGAGTAAGTGAGGAAAAAGAAGGAAAGAGAGGAGAAGACGACTAAAACAGTGGTACTGAGAAAAAATAATTTGGTGATGAAAGTAAAGAGAAGGACATTGAAAGAAAGGAAATGAAGGATAGTAATGGAACCAGAGTAAAAGAAATGGGATGAAGAACGATGAGAAAGGAGCAGTGAAGTTGTTGTAAAAGAAGTGATAGAAGGTATATAAACACAAGTGAACATAACACAAGTAGAGTGAGGCACTGAGGACATAGAAGTAGTGAACGAAAAACAGAGAGAAGAGGTCAAAAGTAAGGAGCAAACAAAGATAAGCTAAGGAGAGTGGGTGATTTATAGTGATAGAGTGAAATAATACTGCTGAGTGAGTAAACAGGAATTACTAAAAGAGCAAAGGAGGAAAATACGGAAAAGAAAAGAAAAGCAGAAAGACTGAAAGCTGAAAAGTTATGCAAGGGAGAGACGGGATACACACAGTTGAAATGAAAATGAGGGATTGTCAAAGAAGTGGAGTAAGGGAACAGGGGTTACAGAGAGTGAGAGAAAGACATTATAAGTGAGTAAAAAGAGGTGAAAGAGGATGGAAAAAGGAAAGTAAATGTCAGAGAATGGAATACAATTTAATTTACACAATCCAAAGTATAAAATAACTTGTACAACATGTTACAAAGTTTATTTTTGCTGTTCTCAGAATATATTGAATTTCACTGAGTTCAAATTACTCATCATATGACAGCGGGAAAAAAAAACACAATCTAAAAGATTGTGTTTTAAAAAAAACCTTAGATACTGACAAATCACAAATCTACGCTAATCTTAGATTAACTTACTTTTCCTTGAGGCCAAATACTGTATCATGGTGGTCCTTTTCGCGTTGGAAAGTACTTTGCTGTTCACTTAAAAATCCATTTCATCGACTTTCTAGAAGAAAAGCTTCAAGACCATCTGAAATATTTTCAATATTTTCATATACTCCTTTTTTCAGTCATGACTCTTTACTCATTCCTGCACCTTTCCATTTGGCCAAATAGTGTCAGATGTATGAGTATTTGTTCAAATTAATTCTAAGGCACTCTGAAATTATCTTTTTCCCGACGTTCTGAAAGAAAGGCTCTACAACATTTTCACAACATTTAAATATTTGTAAAACCATCTCTAACTCACTCATGTTCATCATTTTGTATAATACTAACCTCACTTATTATGAGATCCAATTACAGTACCTATATGACAAGTCAATTTTTTATATTGCCTGGAACACTTTTACTCAGAATATATTTTTAAAGAGCAAAATAATCTTTATAAACTACTCCTGTCTTCATATGCCAATTACTTTTACCTCAATTTTGGCTGTAAAAACACTATGGGGGCCCGCCCGCCACCCTATCGGGAAACGGGACAGCCCGCCTCGAGGGCGGGGGTCCTGAAATGTGCATTAGGATGCGCCCGCCACACAGGCGGGCGCATCCTGTATTGTTGCCATTGCGGCGGGCGGAGCAGTAATCTCCGCCCGCTGCCTTGTGAAACGTGCACGTTGTGCATTTCAAAGTGCAACATGACAGGCACCGCGCGGTGCCTGCCATGTTGCACTTTGAAATGCGGGGGGGTACCATAGGTACCCCCCATGTGCAACCCCCCAAGCCAGGGACTCCCAGAGGGCCCGCAACGGGCCCCCGCAGGTAGTCTCCTCATGCCTTTCCGTGGCGGCATTGCCGCCACGGAAATGCATTGATGTCAGCCCATTGTAATATGGCGGGCGGTGTCTAACAGACACCGCCACCATGTTACTCGTTTTCCGCCCCGGCCGCCAGGCGACCGGGGCGGTAAACATGCGGGCGGTGTTTCTCACCGCCGCGGTCCACCCCGCCATACTAATATGGCGGGGGGGATTTGGGCTGTGGATGTCGGGCGGATTTCCTCCGCCAGGCTGGCGGTAGCCACCGCCAGCCTGGCGGAGGAAATCCGCCCGACATCCTAATGGACCCCTATGTATGAATTTATAAATCCAAAAGGCAAACGTTGTTTGAAAGTCAAATGAGTGTTGTTACATTGGGTACAACCTTTAGAAGTTTTTAAATAGCATGTGTAATGCCCTGATGTTGTAGAAGGACCATGATGAAAAATTATAGCTACAGTTGCAAAGGTTCTTCCTGATATCGATAACTGAGAAGCCATGAAATTTTTAATAGAAGTTGTCAATTTAGTTCCATCAGGTCTACATCGTTGGAACATTAAAATGACATAGTGACCATAATTTTGTAGAAATAATGTGGACAGCATTGTAGACTTACATTGGGTACACACCATATTGTGATCAGCTGCTTTAACTAGATCATTAAAAGGCACTGATTTGCAGTCTGGTAAAGTCAAATATATAAATCTTTCACTGTCTATTCTAGTAGTACTTGATGAAGCACAGTTATCACAGTCATGTTGCCATTGATAAGAAAGATTAAAAAGATTTTTTATATCTACTCCTTCATCTTCCAATACATCAAACATATACATTAAAAAATCCTGACAATCCTGCTGAATTATCTGTGAAAATTGATTTTGACCTGAACATATGTCTACAAGATTCCTAATTTCTGAAACACTTTCTATTTTTCCTCTATCACTACTACATTTCTCTAACACAGAATTCAATAAACAGCACAATGTTTGTTCCCGATTTTCGACAATCTGTTTTTGTACATTTTGAAGAAAAAAACAACATTAACTACTACATTAGCATAGCAGTTGACACCAGAACTGTTTTCAAACTGAAATCCAACAACATCTTCAACAGAATCAATTTTCATTCTGCTTACCATTACAGTTTCATCTATTTTTTGTCTTTTTGCTTCTACCTTACTGCAATTATTCTCATTTCTTCTTTTTCGGCCTACCACACGTTTTTCAATCAGAGGATATTGAGGCAAATGTGGAGCATACTCTCTTCTTAACCTATTGTATTCTTTAACACAATCTAGATCAGCACAAATCTTTGTTTCATCACACTCAATCAAGTACAATCCTGATAAAGTTCTCACTCGTGATAATGCCACATATGCCATACCCTCTTTAAACACAGAACTAATGTTCACCAAAGCACTATCTACACTTAAACCTTGAGATTTATGAATTGTCACTGCATATGCCAAACAAACAGGAAACTGTTTTCGGCGAACATATAAGTCTTTCACAAGCAAAAATCTAGCTGAACAACGACAAATTTGTTCTATTTCGTCAATGCCATCCAATTACATTTTTTAAATTTAAATTCCATCTCTATTTTTGTAATTCACAAAACCAACAACATGACCCATTGCTCCATTTACCAGACCTCTTTCAACATTTAAATTCCTTCTCAAAATAATACGACAATTTAAACACACATTCAGAGTCTTTTCAAAACCAGCAGTTTTAGATATAGTCTTCTCCAATGAATCCAATTTTGATTTCAAATTTTCTGACAAAATAATTGTTGCTCCCATATGCTCTATTTTATCTATAGCTTCCAGTTTCACTATCTCTTCATTTTCTAACTTCAACATTTTGTTGTTGAACATGGAACATTCTTTCAGAGTAGGCATCAAACATATGGCAGATTTCTTCTCGTTAATTTTCTTAAAAATATTCTCTGGAAGAATGTTTTCATTTGGGTACAAATTAGAAATTAACCGTCCATGTAAAGCTTCTTTCCCTTGTTGACTTATTTTTCCTACTCTTACATCTTGTAAAATATTTTTATAATCTTCATCCTTTGCCTGCCGCATATTTTGAAGCAGTTCTGCATATTTGAAGTTTAACCATATATTAACGTTTCCAATGCTTCCTAGGCACTTCCTGGTATCTTCATGTGTGAGCATTTTGAACACAGGTTGTCCTTTCACTGGAGTCAACTGCAGAAGATCTCCAAAAACAATAATATGTTTTCCTCCAAATAAAACATCATAGTCTGTTCTAAGAATTTCTTGCATTCTCAAATGCACAAAAGCAAGCATTATATTTGACACCATGCTTACTTCATCAATGATAAGAAGTTTCATTTTCTTCAGGACTCTCGAAACTTCGGAACACTCATCTCCAGATAGCTTGTGATATTGCAACTTGTTATCATGCTCCACTGGCAGCATCAGTAAACAATGTAAAGTAATCCCTTTAATATTATGTGCTGCCAGCCCAGTTGGAGCGGTAACAACACAAGACAGCGGTGATTCAGTCCTTTTCTGCAGATAAGATGCAATTGCTTTAATCAGAAAACTTTTTCCAGTTCCCGCTTCTCCACTCACGTACAGTTGGACAGGCTTAAATGATGTACATGAGCACTCTTTCTTCTCATGACTCAATCCATGTTCAACCTGTTCTGTGACTTCGTCATATATCAGTTTCTGCTCAAGGTTTAATTGTTTCACCAAATCTTCTAAATGAATTACATCCTCTTGAGCTTGCTCCATAGCTCTTTCCACTTCATCCATTGCAGTGGCAGCTTCATTTTGGATAATTGGTCCTCCTAGTGGATCCTGACTCAATGAAGCAGAACTCTGACTGCCTTGAGAACAATCTCTCGCAATCTCTGCAGCAATTGTTGATTCTTGCTCTATTTCTTCATTCAACATTTGCAGATAATTTGGAAAAACAGGACATTCTATTGTATCCTTCGTAGCATTAAAAGAGTCTTCATAACAGAGAAAATCTCCAAGTAGTTCCTCTTCTTCTCGCCATGGTTTAAAGAGTTGCAAAAGAGCCAAATAGTAAAATTCTCTTTTGTCTGGATTTTCACAACTCAATTTTCGATGATTAATCAAATGACCTTTTTTCTGTTACAGTAGACATCCTTCACATCCAATGATTCCATATATCCCATTATTGATATCTTCTCTGATGTTTCTTTTATAAATATATCTTTGCAGAACTTCATAGAGACAAACGTTCTCAAGGTGAGGACTTCTATTTGGATAGTATGTATCCAACATGTTTGTCTTCAAAATATCTGTACTTTCTGGTTCTTTCTCCGCCAAATACTCTATCTCTTGTACAGATTTCAAAACTCGATTTCGTGTTGCAGCAAGACCTAGACTCACCCAAATGATGGTTCTAGATTTGGCATAGAGACTTGCTGACAACAATCGATCAGAACATTCATATGCTCCAATTTCTCGATGCGACAACATCTTCAGACTGTAACTGTACAATTTCTTGCTTAGGCTCTCTTCATGTGAAATGTCCTCCCACATTTCCTTCAGTTCTGTCTTTTCTTTTTTTGTGATGTAAGACGTCAAATATCGAGCTACAGCAATAGAGTTGTCAGCAACAAATTGAATATCCATGTTAGCATTCCACATGGACAAAATCACTGGGTTGTAGTCATTGATGTACTTGGACTCTTCGTTTCTTTTTAAATTGTATGTATTTTTTGGTGATTTTCTCGTCACAGTATGTCGCAGAGAAGACATTAAATTATTTACTCTTCCTTTAGAAATCACTGGTCGTGGAAAAGCGAAACGACATTTTGTGTAGAACTTGTCCTTGTTTCTGAATTTTCGACGACAGTACTTTCCACAATGATGGGATTGAAAGCGTAAAACTTGTTGCCTTAAATTGTTTTCTTCGGTAGTTTTCGGAACAGCACATGTTGAATACTTTTCAATGAAGCTCATCACTGTCTCATCTGAATCTGTTCCAAATTTGGGTGCATCTTTAATCCATAATAACATATGAATGTGAGGAGCACCTCTCGCTTGATACTCCTTTCTCCAAAAGAAATCGAAAACCTCTCCAAGGGGAGGATTTTTTTTGTTGGTAATAAAAGACATCATAGCTTCAAATCTATGATTGAAATATCTGCATACATTCACTGGATCCAAAGAACACAGTTCTCCAGGTGTTTTGAATTCTATATTTTGTATATTAGCATTGGCCTCTCGTAGAAATTGAAGTAAGTCCTCCCATGCATACTCGGCACAGCTAAGAGTGAGGAACCATGTAGGAGTTCCTAAGTTTCTTAGCATACATTTCAATTCCCCATGGCGACGGTACCAATACTCATTTGTACCACGCTGACATGCCATGAGATTGATTAGATGAGATTCTAAAATATTATCTTGCAGATTCACTTTCTCCATAAAGTCCCTCGCCGAAACATTTTGCAGATGTGCTCCACTTTTCAGAATATGGTTTACTGCATAAGAAAGCCCAGACAAGTCACTTTCATACAGTAGATGAAACAAATAGGGAATGCATTGACGAAACCTTTCATCTTCAGCATACAATCTTACAGTTCGATATTCAGATGCAGGAATTTGAAGTGGTCGATCGTCATATCGTCCACCTCGACCTGTTGGAAATAGCTGTGGAAAACAACGAGCTTCCAAACTTTCTTCCCATACACTAATGGGACTTCCTTTTGCTGTTTTCATTTGAAACAATTCAATTGCATTCCCCATTACTTCTTTGGAATGCAAAGGATGAACAGTATAATGTTGATATATTTCTTCACTTCTAGACACATCAACTTTTTCAATTTGGCCGCCTGAACAATCACTGTCTTCATCTGCAGCTTTTTCCTCTGCTGCAACACATACATCTTTGTAGTACTCATTGTTTTTGACTAAATACAACGTTGCCTTTTTGACTTTCCTAACATCCACTAAATCTTGCCATTTATTTTTACTCTTTGTTGGAACCCCATTAACTAGACTAACTAAAGGTTCCTCTTCTACTTTTTCTATACCAATTGTATCAATATTTTTTTTCAAATCTAGGGGCAAATAAACAACTCTTCCCTTTAATCCTCGCTGCAAATCTGTAGGAGGCAATTTCCCTATCTTAGGCTCCATGCGAACAATTGCCTGAAAAGGATGGACACATTGAATCAAAATAGACTCATATGTATTTAAATCCATCAATTCACGGGGAATGTCTACTAACTCCAGATTATTATGAACAGCTCTAGCAGGCATTCTGTTTTGATTTAATTTATCATAACAATATTTACAAATACGCTGATCAGAACTCAAATCAAAACAATTCTCCACCCACAAATAAGTTGGTAAATCTTTCCACTCATAATTATCCATCTTTTCACTTTTTGCATATAAATCAACTAACTTAGTCTGAATCTTATAATGAGTCCGTCGACAACACACACAAGTAAAATTCGGCCTTTCACTTGATTTCACCTTAAACCTGGTAATTTCCTTCTCAAACTTTTCTGTATTTAAAATCTGTACATTGTCTTCCACATTACCTTGAACTGCTGTCTCAATTTCTACACTGTCCTCTTTTTCACGAAAAAAAATCTCAATTTCTTCACAAATCTTCTTCACATCTAATTCAGTTCCATGCAAAAGAGCACTGTTTAATTGTTTAAGCTTAAGTGCGGGACTTTTTGCATAATACAACATTCTCACTAATTTCCTCATTTTGGTATGATGCACTGCTAACATCCTAAAATGATGAAAAACACTCTGACAGACTTTTCTAGAAAGACAAGCCAGTGAATGGCCTTGCAAACCTGTGATTCCTCTCACTCTGCAAGGATCTAAGTCTTGCAACAACTTCACTTTCTGCTTTATACTTTTCTTACTATATGTACGTAAGAAATTACAAAACAAATCAATTGATTCCTGTCGCACACTACAAATACTACTACACTTCCAAGTGTACACTGGACCCTTAGTACGTCTCCCTAAAACTCCATCAGATAACACCTCTTCTGGTTCTCTAGGCACAAGTTTCTCTTTTTCAATCGGACAACCGTCTTTCACTTTATACGCTCGACCACTGGTGTCAACTGCATGCACTAAATCATTCTCCTGGAAGTAACTTTCCTCATTAAAAAATGGCTCACAACTTGAACTGTGCATCCATTCTCCAGAAAAAACTTTACAAAAATTAGTCCGATTAATTACTCTTTTCCATCTACTGTTTGATTTGAAAACATCAATTGTCTTGTTAAGTGTCCTAATTCTATTGATTATTAAAATAAATAATTTTTTCTTAACTTCAAAAGCCTGATCAACAATCTTCTCTACACTTTTCTTTTTCTTATAAAAAGCAGCTCTCTGTTTACCTTTCCTAATGTTTTTTAACAAATTTAAAACCACTCTATTGCAAAACATTCGTCTACGAATGTCTCTAAACTGATTCTGCCTTCTATTCCTATACATATTATTCTCTCCTGCTCCAGTTTTAGGATTCTTTGAAGTTCTCTCCTTCCTTTTTATTTTTACTCTCTCATTTTCTTTTTGTACATGCTGTCCATCATTTTTTTGGGATGTACATATGTTACGTAAAAAAGACTTAGTTGTCTTACCAGGAGCTTGGTTCCTGTTTTTTTAAGTATTTGTTGTGGAAGAGTGCTGTAATTCCGTTGCTGTTTTTGTTTTTTCCCGGTTACATTGTTTTCTTGTCCTTTCCCTTGTGGGCATCTTTGCTTACTCTTCAAATAACGATTTCAATCTGTGTTAAAGAAAAAAGTAGCACATTATAGACCACTATTACCAAACAACAAAGCAATGACAAAAAGCAAACGATCTATACAGGGTTACAGATCAAGTGAGGATTCTCCAGGGGTGCACAAAAGGTGAGGCCTGTATTGAAGAGTATAGTGGAAGACAGCTCTGTCCACAAGTACAAAGAAGATGAGACCTATGTCTAAGTCCACTGCACTCTTATACACAGGTTTCACCACCTATGCTTCCCGAGAAAGTATTGAGTTATATAGTTATATAGAATTGTATTTTATAAAATTGTGAAGCTCCATGTGAAAGCGTTTGCCTCAGTCTTATTCCTGTTGTGAGGCAGGTACAAGATTTTGCCTCAGTCTTATCCCTGCTGTGAGGCAGATGATTGTAAATAGGATCTGTGCTGTGTTTCCTAAATCTGATGTCAAAAACGATTTTGGAGAAAATGAATGGTTTTTACATTTTTGATTATAATGTGGCGCAGAGGTTTAAAAAGTGACGCATCTACCTACATGCATCACTTTTTAAATATGGGGCAAAAATATACATGTTTGGGCTTTCCTGGGGAGCCTAGGTGGTGAGGCTTGTATCTAAGAGTGCAGTGAACTAGGCTTCATGAAGCATATCCCTGTCTGCATTCTTAGACACAGGTGTCAATTTGACTCTTTACAATGATGTTACCTGTGTTTTAAATCAGTGTAGGAAGCATATTGAGTTTGTTTGCATAGAGGAATTGTATTTTGTAAAATTGTGAAGCTCCATGTGAAAGCGTTTGCCTCAGTCTTATCCCTGTTGTGAGGCAGGTGCAAGATTTTGCCTCAGTCTTAACCCTGCTGTGAGGCAGATTATTGTAAATAGGATCTGTGCTGTGTTTCCTAAATGTGTTGTCATAAACGATTTTGGGGAAAATAAATGGTTTAAAATTTTTAAGTATAATGTGGCGCAAAGGTTTAAAAAGTGACGCATACATGCGTCACTTTTTAAATATGGGGAAAAAAGGTACATGTTTGGGCTTTCCTGGGGAGCCTAGGTGGTGAGGCTTGTATCTAAGAGTGCAGTGAACTAGGCTTCATGAAGCATATCCCTGTCTGCATTCTTAGACACAGGTGTCAATTTGACTCTTTACAATGATGTTACCTGTGTTTTAAATCAGTGTAGGAAGCATATTGAGTTTGTTTGCATAGAGGAATTGTATTTTGTAAAATTGTGAAGCTCCATGTGAAAGCGTTTGCCTCAGTCTTATTCCTGTTGTGAGGCAGGAGCAAGATTTTGCCTCAGTCTTATCCCTGCTGTGAGGCAGATGATTGTACATACAATCTGTGCTGTGTTTCCTAAATGTGATGTCAAAAACGATTTTGGGGAAAATAAATGGTTTTTACATTTTTGAGTATAATGTGGCACAAAGGTTTAAAAAATGACGCATCTACCTACATGCGTCACTTTTTAAATATGGGGGAAAAAGGTACATGTTTGGGCTTTCCTGGGGAGCCTAGGTGGTGAGGCTTGTATCTAAGAGTGCAGTGAACTAGGCTTCATGAAGCATATCCCTGTCTGCATTCTTAGACACAGGTGTCAATTTGACTCTTTACAATGATGTTACCTGTGTTTTAAATCAGTGTAGGAAGCATATTGAGTTTGTTTGCATAGAGGAATTGTATTTTGTAAAATTGTGAAGCTCCATGTGAAAGCGTTTGCCTCAGTCTTATTCCTGTTGTGAGGCAGGAGCAAGATTTTGCCTCAGTCTTATCCCTGCTGTGAGGCAGATGATTGTACATACAATCTGTGCTGTGTTTCCTAAATGTGATGTCAAAAACGATTTTGGGGAAAATAAATGGTTTTTACATTTTTGAGTATAATGTGGCACAAAGGTTTAAAAAATGACGCATCTACCTACATGCGTCACTTTTTAAATATGGGGGAAAAAGGTACATGTTTGGGCTTTCCTGGGGAGCCTAGGTGGTGAGGCTTGTATCTAAGAGTGCAGTGGACTAGGCTTCCTGAAGCATATCCCTGTCTGCATTCTTAGAGACAGGTGTCAATTTGACTCTTTACAATGATGTTACCTGTGTTTTAAATCAGTGTAGGAAGCATATTGAGTTTGTTTGCATAGAGGAATTGTATTTTGTAAAATAGTGAAGCTCCATGTGAAAGCGTTTGCCTCACTCTTATTCCTGTTGTGAGGCAGGTGCAAGATTTTGCCTCAGTCTTATCCCTGCTGTGAGGCAGATGATGGTACATACAATCTGTGCTGTGTTTCCTAAATGTGATTTAAAAAACGATTTTGGGGAAAATCAATGTTTTTTACATTTTTGAGTATAATGTGGCGCAGAGGTTTAAAAAGTGACGCATCTACCTACATGCGTCAATTTTTAAATATGGGGCAAAAATGTACTTGTTTGGGCTTTCCTGGGGAGCGTAGGTGGTGAGGCTTGTGTCTAAGAGTGCAGCGGACTAGGCTTCATGAAGCCTATCTCTGCTGCATTCTTAGACACATAAATAAATAAATAAATAAATCTGCTGTGAGGCAGATGATTGTAAATAGGATATTTATATTATATATATATATATAAATAAATAAATATCTCTGCTGCATTCTTAGACACATTAATAAATAAATAAATAAATCTTCTGTGAGGCAGAAGATTGTAAATAGGATATTTATATTATATATATATATAAATAAATAAATATCTCTGCTGCATTCTTACACATAAATAAATAAATAAATAAATCTGCTGTGAGGCAGATGATTGTAAATAGGATATTTATATTATATATATATATATAAATAAATAAATATCTCTGCTGCATTCTTAGACACATAAATAAATAAATAAATAAATAAATAAATCTGCTGTGAGGCAGATGATTGTAAATAGGATATTTATATTATATATATATATATATATAAATAAATAAATATCTCTGCTGCATTCTTAGACACATAAATAAATAAATCTGCTGTGAGGCAGATGATTGTAAATAGGATCTGTGCTGTGTTTCCTAAATGTGATGTCAAAAACGATTTTGGGGAAAATAAATTGAGTTTGTTTGCATAGAGGATTATTTATGTGTCTAAGAATGCAGCAGAGATATTTATTTATTTATATATATATATATATAATATAAATATCCTATTTACAATCATCTGCCTCACAGCAGATTTATTTATTTATTTATTTATGTGTCTAAGAATGCAGCAGAAATATTTATTTATTTATATATATATATATATAATATAAATATCCTATTTACAATCATCTGCCTCACAGCAGATTTATTTATTTATTTATTTATGTGTCTAAGAATGCAGCAGAGATATTTATTTATTTATATATATATAATATATAAATATCCTATTTACAATCATCTGCCTCACAGCAGATTTATTTATTTATTTATTTATGTGTCTAAGAATGCAGCAGAGATATTTATTTATTTATATATATATATATAATATAAATATCCTATTTACAATCATCTGCCTCACAGCAGATTTATTTATTTATTTATTTATGTGTCTAAGAATGCAGCAGAGATATTTATTTATTTATATATATATATATATATATATATATATATATATATATATATATATATATATATAATATAAATATCCTATTTACAATCATCTGCCTCACAGCAGATTTATTTATTTATTTATTTATGTGTCTAAGAATGCAGCAGAGATATTTATTTATTTATATATATATAATATAAATATCCTATTTACAATCATCTGCCTCACAGCAGATTTATTTATTTATTTATTTATGTGTCTAAGAATGCAGCAGAAATATTTATTTATTTATATATATATATATAATATAAATATCCTATTTACAATCATCTGCCTCACAGCAGATTTATTTATTTATTTATTTATGTGTCTAAGAATGCAGCAGAGATATTTATTTATTTATATATATATAATATATAAATATCCTATTTACAATCATCTGCCTCACAGCAGATTTATTTATTTATTTATTTATGTGTCTAAGAATGCAGCAGAGATATTTATTTATTTATATATATATATATAATATAAATATCCTATTTACAATCATCTGCCTCACAGCAGATTTATTTATTTATTTATTTATGTGTCTAAGAATGCAGCAGAGATATTTATTTATTTATATATATATATATATATATATATATATATATATATATATATATATATATATATATATATATATAATATAAATATCCTATTTACAATCATCTGCCTCACAGCAGATTTATTTATTTATTTATTTATGTGTCTAAGAATGCAGCAGAGATATTTATTTATTTATATATATATAATATAAATATCCTATTTACAATCATCTGCCTCACAGCAGATTTATTTATTTATGTATGTGTCTAAGAATGCAGCAGAGATATTTATTTATTTAAATATATATATATAATATAAATATCCTATTTACAATCATCTGCCTCACAGCAGATTTATTTATTTATTTATTTATGTGTCTAAGAATGCAGCAGAGATAGGCTTCATGGAGCCTAGTCCACTGCACTCTTAGACACAAGCCTCACCACCTAGGCTCCCCAGGAAAGCCCAAACATGTACCTTTTTTCCCCACATTTAAAAAGTGACGCATGTATGCGTCACTTTTTAAACCTTTGCGCCACATTATTCTCAAAATTGTAAAAACCATTTATTTTCCCCAAAATCGTTTTTGACATCACATTTAGGAAACACAGCACGGATCCTATTTACAATCATCTGCCTCACAGCAGGGATAAGACTGAGACAAAATCTTGCACCTGCCTCACAACAGGGATAAGACTGAGGCAAACGCTTTCACATGGAGCTTCACAATTTTACAAATTACAATTCCTCTATGCAAACAAACTCAATATGCTTCCTACACTGAGTTAAAACACAGGTAACATCATTGTAAAGAGGCAAATTGACACCTGTGTCTAAGAATTCAGACAGGGATATGCTTCATGAAGCCTAGTCTACTGCACTCTTAGATACAAGCCTCAACACCTAGGCTCCCCAGGAAAGCCCAAACATGTACCTTTTTTCCCCATATTTAAAAAGTGACGCATGTATGCGTCACTTTTTAAACCTTTGCGCCACATTATACTCAAAAATGTAAAAACCATTTATTTTCCCCAAAATCGTTTTTGACATCACATTTAGGAAACACAGCACAGATCCTATTTACAATAATCTGCCTCACAGCAGAGATAAGACTGAGGCGAAATCTTGCACCTGCCTCACAACAGGGATAAGACTGAGGCAAACGCTTTCACATGGAGCTTCACAATTTTACAAAATACAATTCCTCTGTGCAAACAAACTCAATATGCTTCCTACACTGATTTTAAACACAGCTAACATCATTGTAAAGAGTCAAATTGACACCTGTGTCTAAGAATGCAGACAGGGATATGCTTCATGAAGCCTAGTCCACGCACTCTTAGATACAAGCCTCACCACCTAGGCTCCCCAGGAAAGCCCGAACATGTACCTTTTTTCCCCATATTTAAAAAGTGACGCATGTATGCGTCACTTTTTAAACCTTTGCGCCACATTATACTTAAAAATTTTAAACCATTTATTTTCCCCAAAATCGTTTATGACAACACATTTAGGAAACACAGCACAGATCCTATTTACAATAATCTGCCTCACAGCAGGGTTAAGACTGAGGCAAAATCTTGCACCTGCCTCACAACAGGGATAAGACTGAGGCAAACGCTTTCACATGGAGCTTCACAATTTTACAAAATACAATTCCTCTATGCAAACAAACTCAATATGCTTCCTACACTGAGTTAAAACACAGGTAACATCATTGTAAAGAGTCAAATATATTTCTTTAAACATGCACACATTCTTTATTCCTTTTAAAAAATGTAAAAGCCATTCATTTTTCCCAAAATCGTTTTTGACATCACATTTGAAAAACACAGCACAGGTCCCAAATAAAAGCATTCCATATCACTACTAAAACTTCACAATTTTACAAAATACAATTCCTCTATGCAGTAAAAACTTTTTACCAAGCATTATCAAAAAGCATGACACAAAGCAACATTTTGCTTCCAAATCTTCTCCATAGAGTATAGAAGTCTCTATGTATAGTAAATGAATCATAACTCACATTTACAAATACTTTAGGAGATTCAGAACAGTGTCAGATACACACACCAATATTTCTTTAGCAGAGGAAAAGGTATGTTCTCCAGGCACTGCAAACCATAAAGGCACAGAAAACCTCTAATTCTACACACATATTGCTCATGGTAACCAATCAAAACTCTTCCCTCTGTATTTTCAAACCAACACCCTTCCCCCCCTCAGCCCTTTCTACCTGTTACCATAGCAACTCCCTCCTCACTGAGCTGCCAGGGTTAAAAGTTTATTCTACAATGTTGCAAATCACCTCTGCAAGGATGTTTGACCTGCAAATACACCAGCTTATCTGTTGTAAGGTTTCTTTAAATGACTTTTTTTTAACCATTCAAATTACTTCTTACAAAGAACACAACCATGCACCCTAACTTTCAGTTTTCACCTATCTCATTCTACCAATCAGAGTCTTGAATACTTTTATTTGATTTCAATTAAAAAATCATAAAAGGGTGGAAAACCACCTTAAATAAAAATACATTTTAAATTTTAAAACAGAGGAATTTAAAACATTAAGGCTATGCCATTGATGGGTATGCTGAAACTATTTAAATTAGTGAATGGTTTCCTTTTTATCCAGCTCTCTTGCTGCCATTTTGAGGAATGTTATTGCCCTACAGGACAGTTGGATTGATGACCCTCCAAGGCATTGGATGATAGCTGCTCTACATGTCCGTATTTCTTCCTTCCTTAAGGCTTCCCGAAGGACCGTTCTTCGGGTGGCTGCTAGGGAGGGGCATATGCATAGCAGGTGTAAAAGGGACTCTTCCCGACCTCCGCATAAGCGACATTCCTTGGATTGCCAGAGGTGTTTCCATTTTGGTATCATATCTTTTGATGGAAATGACCCCAGCCGCAATAACGTTAAGTACTGTTTTCTCTCCTGGGAGAAGTGATCAAGTAAATATGGTTGAGGTTTCAGCCGCTGATAGCCTTGAATCACGGTCCAAGCGTGTTTTTTTTTTGAGACAGTTGTTTTGTCCATTAATAGGGAGGTCCTTTTAATTGCGTTATTCACTACGATTTTGAAACTGGAGTAAGTGGGGAGGGTGAGCCAGGCCTCCTCGACTTGCAGTGCCGCGAGAGAGACTTTCAGAATGCTGAACGTTGAATTACTTAGCCTGGATTGGGTTTCAATTTCCTTCCAGCAGTAGTGTGCTAAGGTGTTATCCTCTGCGTCCCTCATTCTCCAGTAGTATTTTACTAATGTCCCTTGTCTGTCGGGGGTCTGGTTTCTCAGGCCATACTCAAGACGAATTTGGGATGGTGAAATGTGTCGGGGGATTGAGAACAGGGCCTTGAAGAGAGTTGATTGAGCAGCGTTTAAGGAGATAACGTCTTTCGTGTTTAGAATTTCCGAGCCGTATGAAATTGAGGGTAAAAATTTAGCTGAAATGGCTTTAAGCAAGTGGCCTGTAGAGCACCCCGTAAGTTTTTTCTTTAGGACACTGAAGGCGAACTGCAGTTGTTTGGCTCTGATACGGCCTTGCCCCAGTTGTAAATTGAAGTTGAGGTTACGGTCAATAGTGAAACCTAGATATTTGTAGGAGTCTACTGGGGACAGGGGTTGCCCGTCTAGGTGCCAGGTAGATTTGCGATGAGCCTTAGATTTAACTCTTCTGGCGAAACACATCACTTTTGTTTTTTGATGGTTGATAGTTAATTGGGCATTGGTGGTATAAGCTCCTAATTTGGTGATGAGTCGCTGCAGGCCTACTGGTGTTAGAGCGAGGAGCACAATGTCGTCCGCATATTGAAGACTGGGTATAGGGACGTTACCCAGTTTTGGAGGGTCTGATGGAGTTGACCGTAGTTGGTTGTCTAGGTCGGCGATATAGATGTTGAAGAGGCAGGGTGCCAGCACACACCCTTGTTTTAGCCCGTTTAGGGTTTGAATCTTTTTGGTGATGCTGTGCCCGTCGCCTTTCCTGACCTGAACCCATGTCCGGGAATACAAGTTGATTATGGCATCCAGGAGTTTGGTTGGAACACCCCAGTTGCGCATTTTACCCATAACTTGGCTCTTGGGACTTTGTCGAAGGCTGCTTTCAGGTCTACGAAGCAAGCGTACAAAGGCCTGGATTTTGCGAGAGCTTGGTTGGCTAGCAGGGTAACCGCAGAGATGTTCGTGAGTCTACCAATCATTGCTTGTGATTCAAGAGCACTGAAACTCCACAGGTTTTTTTTTACAAACTCCTATTGTTCCAACTGCCATTTCTTTTCCACACTTCATCTGACTGCATCAGAATCTCCTCTCACCATGTATTCTGTCTGGATTATTGGACATAGCTATATCCACTGGGCTCAAAGGTATGCTAGTACCAGAAATTTTCACAACCTTGATTTATCAAACGTGAACCTCAAATGGATTGGCCAGAGAGGATTAAAATGTCACCAATTGATTCCATTGGTGAAAACCTTTTTGCATTTGCCACACTCTGACCTGTTAATTGTGCACTGTGGAGGAAATGACTTGGGCACTTTAACTGGGGTAGGTCTGGAAATGCTTTTAAAGGACGCCTTTGATCATTTGATGGCACTTTTTCCACAAAGTGCCTTGGTATATTCCAATATATGCCAAAGACAGAAATGGAAGTGGTCCAATCAATTTTGTCCACAATTTGAGAAAGCACGGAAACATTTGAATAAATCTGTTTCTGCTTACATGAGAGACTATGGAATGGGTTCAATATACAATAATAACTTACGTTACAACATGGAAGATATCTAGATATCTACAGGGGAGATGGTGTGCACTTTTCAGATGAGGGGAATAGAATATTCCTCCTGAATTTAAGACTGTGCATTGGTACCTACTTGTAGGTACCTAAATCAGCCACAGAACCCAAAAGCCCTTTTCAGGGCTACCCTATCTCTGATCACTCCAAATGATTATCTTTTTCTAACTTTTTTCACTATTTTTCACTATAGTACGCTCCCCGGTGCGCATACCGGGCGCTCCCCCGCGAAAAATTTAATATTTTTTTGTTTTTTTTTGCCTATTTGGGCCTCCTAAGACCCCCTCACAAAACATAGAGGGTCAAGGAGTGCCTACGATTCCCCCTTATACCCATTCCCAACGTTGTTTGTCCTCCATTTTCTGTCTTAAATCTACCAAAAACAAAATGGAGGACTGCCGTAGCGCTGCCGGTACGCGTACCGGGGCGCGCGCCGGGAAGCGCTCTAAAAAAATGTTAAAAGTTAATTTACATAAATACCACTGGAGACACTTTCACCAAATATAGAATAGCTCATACTACATACCAATCCCTACCATTTTCCCAAATTCGATGGAATTCCATTGAGCCATTTAGCCTGTAGACCTCTCTAAATACCCTGAGGTAAATTACTTCACAAAAACACATCTGAAGTGTTAGAATTGACAACCAATTAAAATGTTACTTTCATTTTCTATTTTTTTTTCCTGACATTTGATTGGTTACGTACATGAATATAAATGAAAAATGAGAGGGAAACACGGCCATTTTGAGTACAACTGCCTGAGGTACATCTTGAAAGGACTTTCGCATTTTGTCTTCTTCACCTCTCTGTAAAGTAAGTTGATAATTTGTAAGGGGCACTTTAAGTTATTTTTTAAAAACGTTTTCTGATAGTTATTTACTGTCCCTCTGCTATAGTTATAGATAGAGATAGGCTCTTCTGTTTATTTATGGATTGACTTAGGCTTCTCTGCTATAATTATGAATTTACTTACGCTTCTTCACAGGCACTTTTTTATATTTCTACTTCCTGCCTGTTACCATACATTGCCCAAAGTTAACTTCACTATTAAAAAATCAAAACTACCTGTCTGAACTTAAACCCAACAGTGCCCTATCTCTACTGATTTTTTTTTAATGCAAATTTCAGCACAAAAATGGAAGGAGAACAGAACGTTTCCTTTGAAATTGTCCTAGAGATGAACAATGAGGAAATCATTGAACCCATTGACTTGGAATTCATGGATGAATCTCGGGACCATGAACTTCTACAATGTGTAGAATCTGTGGATTTGTTAATTCAATATGAGGACGTTTCTGACAGTCAAATGTTGGAAGTTATGTTCACTCAAAAAGAGGACATTTCGGACAGTCAAATGTTAGACGTTCTATCAAATTTTGAAAATGAATCTCAAAAATAAATGTATATTTAATAATTCTAAAATTGTGTGAGACATTATTCATTTTTATATGTAAATCTTAAACTACTACCAAATTGATTATAATGTAAAGTCAAACTTATAGTATACTGTGCAACTTTTTTGTTTTACATAGTAATTTTGCTCATAGATACTTCCTTTCTCCCACTATATTATCTCCAAAGTGTATTTGACATCTCTTTTTCATCTCCTGCCTCCACGTTCTTTATGTTTTCCTGACAGACTATGGTATGGATTCCATATACCACAATAACTTCTATAACAACATGCAAATTATCTACAGAGTAAACGGTGTACATTGAATTTAAGACTCTGCATTGGTACCTACATGTTGGTACTTAAATCACCCACACAACACAACAACTCTATTCAGGGATACCCTACCTCTAAGCACTTTAAATTATTATTTTAGTGTTTCACTGAGTTTTCCCCATGTGTGGGGGTGGGGGAGGTGTGTGTGGGGGATGTGCGGGGTGTGTCTGTGAGGTGTGTATGTGTGTGTGTGTGTCTGGGGGGGATGAGGTGTATATCTGTGTGTGGTATGTGGGTGTGGGTGGGGATGAGGGTGTGTAAAGTGTGTGTGTGGGTGTGGGTGTGTGGGGTGTTTCGGTGTAGGTGGAAGTGGAAGTGTGAGTGTGTGAGGTGTGTGGGGGGTGTGTGTGGGTGTGGGGCGTATGTGTATAGGATGTGTGTGTATGTGTGGGATATGTGGATGTGTCTGTGAGGTGTGCGTGTGTGTGTGGGGGGGAGGTGTGTGGGATGTGTGAGATGTGTCTGTGAGGTATCTGTGTTTGCATGTGTGTGTGTTGGGGGGGTGAGGTGTGTGTGTGTGTCTGGGTGTGTGGGATGTGTGGTTGTGGGTGTGGATGTGGATGTGTGGAGCGCTGGCCTGCAGCTTGATGCATCAGTGAATCGAACGGTGGCCACCTGCATGGCATTGCTTTGCTCGCTGCGCAAGATCTTGCCCCTGCTCCCGTCACAGGTAAGATCAGAGGTAGTGTGGAGCATAATTCTAAGTCGCATTGACTACTGCAACGCACTACTTTTGGGAGCCCCGGCTAACTTAGTCGGTAAATTACAGCGGGTGCAGAATTTTGCCGCCAAACTGGCCCTTTCACGCCGTCGCCTGGACTCCTCCGCTAAGGCACTTAGGGACCTTCATTGGTTGCCAGTCTCCCAGCGGATTGATTTTAAAGCATTATGCTTGGTGTTTAGGGCCTTACATGGGCAGGGTCCGCCCCCTTTGCGGGACCTTTTTTCTTGGTACACCCCGTCCAGACTGCTACGTTCAGGCTCTTCTCATCGGGTGGTTGTACCTAAGATTCTGAGGTCCCGGACTGGTGGTCGGTCTTTTAGATTTGCGGCTGCAAAATTATGGAACTCCCTCCCTTTAGGTCTGAGAGGTCTGGAAAATTTTAACTCTTTTAAAAAAGCCTTGAAAACTCACCTGTTCCCCAGGGCAATGTAAATGCATCTGCTGCTGGAAAACATCATGTATGTGTAGGTGTCAGGACAGTCTAAGTGCCAGGATGCCCGTTGGGTGACGGAAATCGCGCTATATAAGAATATCTATATATACATACATACATGTGTAAGGTGTCGGTGTGGGGGTGTGAGGTGTGTGTGGGGAGTGTGTGGGTGTGGGGTTGTGTGCGTGTGGGTGTGTGTGGGACATACTTGTAGGTACCTAAAACAGCCACAAAACCCAAAAGCTCTTTTCAGAGCTACCCTACCTGTAATCACTCAAAATGATTATTTTACACTATTATTTTCACTATTTTTCACCAAAGTACGCTCCCCGGTACGCTCCCCGGTGCGCGTACCGGGCGCTCCCCCCGCGATAATCGAAAAATATAAAAAAAATGTTTTACCCGAGGGACCCTTTTATGGCCCCCACATCAAACCTAGGGGGTCAGGGGGGGGGTGTACCCTGCCCCCTTTTGGTCATTTCCCCCTTTGTTTTTTGCCACCTCTTGTGTCTCGATCCTACCGAGACACAAGATGGCGGCCGCTGCGAACTGTTTCGAATGTTTACAGACACCCGGGAGCCAATCAGCTTCCCGTGCGCAGGTCGCGTGGCGCGCCCGGAGCGCTCCCCGGTACGCGTACCGGGGCGCGGCTCTAGATATATACATTTTTTTAAACCTAAATTACTCAAAATCCTCTGGAACACATATCTTGAGACATAGCAAAGGCACATCGGGCTACCAGTCCCTACAATTTTGCCAAGTTTGGTGAAAATCCATTCAGCCGTTCGAGCTAAAAGTGCGACAGACCGCCCTATGGAAATTAACATGGGGAAAACACGTTTTGGGACCCCCCTTTTATCTCGTCCCCCGCTTGACGAATCCCCCCCAAACTTTCAGGGAAGGAGCGGAGAGCCGCGAGGCAAAGTTACTGAAAAATTCAGGCTGATTCCTCAACCAGCGTCAAAGTTATTCCAAATAGAATGTTGTGATTTCCTTATGGAAATCGATCCTAACTATAACTACCTACTGGCGACCGCCAGTAGGTAATATAGCTATTGGTGCTATATATACAAATGAGAAGCACATCTGCATCCATAGAAGTACTCTTCGAATGGACGCACATTTACTGCTGCTTGGAATCCACAAACATTGGCGGTAGTAGGCTTGGAAGCTGTGCCAGTCTCAGGTTTCCAGGTGTACTACTGGCAATCACCCAAAAGGTAATGGGACAAATGGTTACAAATACTTTAACCACTGCATTTGCTCAGGGTAGATTTCCAAACCACCGTTTTTCACCCAATGTGCCTCTCTAGATGGAGGGCCTGATTTAGTGTTTGGCAGAATGGGAGGCAGAGGACTTTATACCTGGTTGTGATGGACAAGAAAAAAAAGCCATTTGACTGTCCACTCTAAATAGTGCGGACGGTCAGGTGGCTTGCCGCCAATAGTGCCTACTCCGTCAGGCTGTTGCAGGTTATTTTCCACCAACTGAGTACATTTTATCCCATCAGTGCAAAGGTTGTTGTCCGTCTGACTTTAAATCGGACAGGCATACCTAGAGTTTGGCGAACAGGGTACTCCATTGCTGTTGCAATTGATACCTGTCAACCAAACTACAAATCAGCCCCAGAGGACCACTTAATGCATATCAGTTCTGACCCTGCACTTCATGGGACCAGTCCATGCCGAACCTTGGTCATCTCACCGATTTACCCTGTGGCCCATTGCTTTTTTTAGTTGGGAAATTTGAGATTCACACCCACAAATCTGACTAACTAAGCTGTGCCCCTGCTGATATATTTTCACAGTGAGCCTCACTTAAAGGTTCAGCTTTTCTTCCCTCTCAGCCTATCAAAACCATATCATGGGTCATTGCAAGTGAGCTGCAAGATAATATACTTCATAGTTGGGAGCTCCCAGTCCTCCCTTATCAAGGGATATCTGTACTTTGTGACCACCCCTTTCCTGCATTTACCTCATATAAGGTCAGACAGCATTGCATGCAGGTCTATAAAAAACTTTAATTGGACAAAAAAGTATAATAAAATGGCCAACATGACCATTTTGGAGAGACCTACTCTAGACATGTGGGAGGAGCTGTGCAACAAAATGAAATATACCTGCTCTGCTTATGTTGCCATCCATCATTTTATCACTGCTATGGTAGACCCTGAAGTATTTACAATTTATATCAATATGTTATGTATATGTACCAATATTGTGGAGCCTGTGGCTTGAGCCCAAAAGGAGTATCTAAGTATGTGATGTTATCTGTGATTCCACCAATGATGATAGTTTTCATGCTTTTTGTGACATCATGTTTGAGGTCATGAGGAATGCCTTTGGAGGAAGCAAGGGCTGTTCACTATAGCTGGTGACTCTCAGTGAGTTTTAGGTATTCTGGGGCATATTTACTATGAAATATTGGTCGCAGAGCTGTGCTCCGACATTTCCAAAATGCAGCGATGCGCCGTATTTACAACAATACTGTACACCCCTGTGTTTTCCCTAGAATTGGTGCTAAAAATAGCTGTCCAGGGTCAACACAGACACCCTTGTGCCATAGTGCAAGAGGCTCTGCTTTGCAGGGAATGATTGTTTTATATGCAGGATGGGACCCCTTCCTGCACATAAACAATCCATAATGGAGATTTGTTACTGCTAGGTGTGCTGCAGAATGCAGCACACATAGAAGTAGCAAATCGTTATTATTTAATGATTGTTTATGTGTTGAAAGGGACACTTACCTACACATAAACTATCATTAAAGATGGTGTGCTCTTTCTGTGTGTGCTGAAGAATGCAGCACACATACAAAAAGCAAAAACAAGGAGAAATAATCGTAATTCTCCACATTTCGCCATTCTAACACCTGCCCTTGCATGGTTTTTGACGCTGCCTCAGATTTACAGACCCTTGCAAATCTGGGGCAGTGTCAAAAACAATGGATGTTGCGGTCAAATGCCCACCGATACACCCATTGCACACCCCTTTCACGTTAAGTGATGCACGTAAGGGGGCCGTATTTAAAAGGCATGTAAGTGGCTTATCGCCGCTTTGTAAATGTGGAGAAGGGCATAGCGCCACCAGAATTGTGCTAAAAGTGACATTCTGGTGGCGCCGCGGCCAGGGCGACTGACTCCGGAATCTGGGGATCACGGTTCGATCCCCGGCACCGGTGGCAGGTCAGCCCAGCACCATGTGACTCTGGGCAAAAGCTTGCTTAATCTTCCCGACGGCCCCCAGCGCCTAGAGACCCTTACGGGTGATTGTGCGCTTTACAAATGTGGGTTATTATTATTATTATTATTATTATCACTATCCCCTTATAAATATACCCCTCAATCACATCCAAAATATCCCTTCAGCTCAGGATATCTAAGGAAATATTCATCCTTATATAGGTAAGACTTTCATGCCTTGTATCTCAGTAGACTCTATGCCTAGGTCAGCACAGATGTTTGTTACTACTCAGTATTGTAGGGGTCAGTACTTATGTTCCTTTAGCTCATAAAGCCTCATTGACCTCTGTAGCCCTCAGAGCCAAAGATGAGAGCACCAAGCATGGTACTGAATTTACGCAGGGCATCACTGGTGACATAAAAACGATGGGGTGAAGGAGGAAGTTGGAAACCAGTTATCGATGTGAGCAGCAATGTTTACATGGGTTAACAGTCTTAACTGAAGATACTAAGGAAGAGAGAGAATTTGAAGAACATGCTTAACAAGCATTGGTAAATGCATTAGTTTCACCTATGTGATTAATAATAAGCTGTTTTTGTAGTAGTTGTAGCTTGCTGAGTAGTTGTATAATCTATATATATATAAAAACGAAAGTATGTCTGTTTGTCTGTCTGTTTGTTTGTCCTTTTTGCATTACTACACCATTCATCCAATCTCCATGAAACTTTGGGAAGTTGTTGATTACACTCCCGCAAAGGTTTCTGGCATAAACATTTTTTAAATTTCTGCCCCCCAGGGCCCTCATAATCTTTCGAATACTGATGTACGCACCAGACTAAAAAACACCAAATCGTGTATCCACAAGCACTCGAATAGATAAATAGAATTAAAACACCATTCATCCGATCGCCAGGAAACTTTGGGAAGTTGTTGAGTACACTCCTGCGAAGGTTTCTGGCATAAATTGTTTTAAATATCGTCTCCCCAGGGCCCTCATAATCTGTCAAATACTGATGTACGCACAAGACATAAAAACAAAAAATCGCGTATCCACAAGCACTCGAATAAATAATTAGAATTAAAACAGCATTCATCCGATCGCCAAGGAACTTTGGGAAGTTGTTGAATACACTCCCGCAAAGGTTTCTGGCATAATTATTTTTTAAATATCGGCCCCCCAGGGCCCTCATAATCTTTCGAATACTGGTGTACGCACAAGACGGAAAAACAAAAAATCGTGTATCCACAAGCACTCGAATAAATAATTAGAATTAAAACAGCATTCATCCGATCACCAGGAAACTTTGAGAAGTTAATGAGTACACTCCCGCAACGGTTCCTGGAATAAAAAAATTAAAACGACACTTTGAAATGTTTTCCATATTCAAATGAATAAGTTTCAATAAAAATGACACAATGTAAATTGAATGTTATCATAACGAGTTTCCTTGAATTTCCTTTCTTCGGAGATCACAGCAACGCGCGACGGATAAGCTAGTATAAGATACAGAAAGTGTGTTAAAGTTTTATGACTAGTTTATGTACAAAAAGAAAATATATTGTGATATTACTAATGATATAGTGTGGTTAAGTAATAGTAACATAATGAAAATTGAAATGAAAGAGGGAAATATTAGAATTCATTGATGTAATAGCAATATTTTGTGTTTAGAGGAGTTCAGACAACTTTTGGGCCTGATGCCACTGCACCTGCTGGACCATTCAAATCATACCCCTAGTGCTAGCAAGATAACTGAATTTGTGACTGCCTATTTAGTAGTAAAATATAAATCCTCTAAACACCAAATATTGCAATATATTCCTGCTAAACAGGCAGTCACAAGTGCAGTTACCTTACAGGCAATAGGGTCATGATTTGAATGGTGCAACAGGTGCAGTGGCACCAGTGCCAAAAGTTGTCATAAATCCTCTAAACTCCAGATATTGCCATGACAACTTTTGACGACGGTGCCACTGCCTGTTTAGTAGTTACATTTAGAAATAGTTGGTGTTCAGAGGAGTTCTGACAACTTTTGTCCCCAGTGCCACTGCACCTGCAGCACCATTGAAATCATGACCCCAGCACAGTAGTGTAGTTCCCATGTCCCTAATAAGCTCTGTGCATTGGAATAACATACACTATAGATTTGACATAGGACTAAGGTAAGTGTGTCTCTATCGAGTATATTAAACTTAATTGTGTGTGTGCCAGCTAACTCAGATGTCACTAGAAACTTTCTCGAATAAACAAGAAGGGATTAGTCTCTGACAACCGCATAAATATGACAACTTTGTTTTCCCTAGAATCGAAACAATATCTTCAGAATCGTGGAAACAATAGATAACTAGTTCACTCAGTCAATGGTGCATGCTTTGTTTCTACAGAGTTGCATAGAAATAGAGGGACGGCATTTCAATACATGCATTTGCAATGCAATAGGTCTCGCAGCATTCAAGTTTGAGTTATTGGCATTGTATATGTCAATGTGTTGCATGAATTTTTTTACAAACTCTGTATTGGCGCATGAAGATGATTTGCAAGTGCCTATTTTGTTGTTTGTAAATAAATATGTAAACATTGTATATTTGTTTGGTTAAGGTTTAATGTTATGATGGTCATGTAAGGGCCTGGATAGGATTGTTATAGTGTTATAGTGAACAAGAACACTTATAGCACGTTATTGGCGAGAGAGAGAATGTATGCTATCTCATTGTTGACACCAGGCAGCACATAGTCAGATCACCAGACTGGAAGAGAGTGCGCATTTTTTATAAATACGTGTTTGTGCCTGAAAGGTAGTAAGAAATGTGCAGTGGCCTCAGTGCCCAATCGGGAGCCAGTGGCATTGAATCAGCATTTACATTTCATGGAGTTACTTGGCCAATAATGTACTTTGAATTACTTAACCATAATGGGCAAATCCCCTCTCGCCCCCATCAGCTCCTCCGCTTATGACGAGAGAATACCTAGCCTCCTTTCACCTTAGAGGCACCAGAACCACCTTCGAGGGAGAAGAGTCACACCCCCACACTCACCACCTCCCTCAGATTTTTCTCCAATGAGGATTTTCACCTGTGAGGAAGGGGGAAACCCCTTACCGCCTTAATTCTGCAACTTTGAGGTTCCTCATACCCAGTGACTGACATACAGTGGGCTACGGTCCACACATACACGATCGTGCCCAGGCGACCCCTCTCGGAGTCCATCATCCCGCCCGAGTCCCTTCAGCCCCCATGTCACTCATCCAACACTCACCCCAGCTCTGCGCCTCCTATTCACCCTCCTCTCTGCCTGCAGCACCCAGCCTATTACTCCCGGCACGCAGCAATTCTCTTGCCCATCCCCGAATTACCATAATCCTTCACCCTATACATTTTTCCAAATCCCCACTTTAGCCACCAAACTTGGACATTCACTCCCTATTCAGCACACTCACTCACCCCTGTACCGTCCAGCACTCAACCCCTTTCCGCTGCCCCCATCCTTTCAAACTTCCCCCTTCCAGCCCCCAACCGCTGCCTCTCATCACCTTCACAGAGCCCATCCCATACACTCACTCCGCGGGCCCCTGTGTCTGACACTCACTCCGTGCTTGGCCTCCTCCTCCGTCTTCTTCCTCTGCAGGCCCCGGTCCGCCAAGGTCATCAGGTAGGCCCACACCTCGCTCCTCGGCCGGGGGGCCCGAGCTGGCCCTGAGGGGCCTGGAGCGGTCCGGGAGATGTCCAAGCGGAGCTGCTGTGTCCCGGCTGCCTCCATGGAGCTGTGTCCAGGCTCAGCCTCGGCCGGCCCTCGCAGGCGACAGCTGTGCCCCCTCCTCCTCGGGGTTGGGGGGTAGTTGGGGGAGGAGCGAAAGAGCTTTGATCATGCTCGCCAGCTAACCAGGGGGAAGGGAGGGCCCTCGAGGGCAAGGAATGCCCCCTAGGAATGAGGGATCCGACTCCGGGAGAAGCCCAGGGCCAGTGTCTAGCCGGTGGCGTAGTTCAGTCGGTTGACGCGTCAGCTGCAGAGATATCTATGCGTGTGACCTGCAAGTCGTATGTTTCAGTCTGACCAACATAGCTTAGCGGGTTGATCGTCCCGATCCGGAGTTCATTGTGAAACTTGAGGGCTCCCGCCCCAGTAGGTAGTCACACAATCCGCACTTCCCTGGGGTACGGGCCCGCTCACCACCAGTCACCCTCCCAGCCCTTCTCGTCACCGTCCATCTGCCACACACCCATGCCTGCTGGTGACCGGGCTATAAAACGTGTTCTCCACTTTGAACCCTGTAGTGTTACGCGCTCAAACAGGGGGCCACATCATAGGAGCCAGCACCAGGGAGGCCTTCTGTCATTCCCAGCTGAACCTCGAATCCTGCGAGAACGGAGAGTAGACACAAGAGTGGACAGGACACCATCATGGCAGAGGCGGATTCAGACGCGCGCCTTCGGATTGGGTCACGCGCCTGAGCTTGTAACGTAGACAGTTCATGCGCGCGACCCAATCCGAAGGCGAGCGTCTGATTCCGCCTCTACCATAGGCAATGCTGCGCGCGTGGCCAGCTCTTGTCTCCCCTCGTTGTTGGCTGAGCCGACTGCTATAGTGTCTCGGTGAGAGAGCGCTTTCGCGCACTTTTCGCAGCGAGACCTAAAAAGCAAAAATTGTAGAGCAGCTGTGAGCAAGAAACACAGCAAGAAGGGGTTCTCTGGTCCCTGGAAGGGGTTCTACAGGAACATTACTGGGGTCTGAGGAACAGCCGAGCAGTGAATGGGATTGGAAAGGGAGTGCATGAGATAAGGACGATTATAACATTGCAGTAGAAAGTAACCCGGAACAGCAGAAGGGCATTTATAGGATCAGGAAAGGATTGTGTAGCTAAAGGAAGGGATAATGTAAGTGCTATAGAGGAAGGGAACTGTGTAGAAAACATCTAGATGTATTAATGAGCAGAAGATTGCTCAGGGGAAGTTGGAGGGGAAAATATAGGAATAAAGAGTCTAAAGAAACATGAAGGAATGGTCGGGGCAGGGAGATGGCAGGTCTGCAAAGGAAACCTCAGAACAGTCTGCAAATGTATCGCAAGACTACTTAATGCCCAGGGCATGCGTACCACTGGCAGATAGTGCGCTATGCAAATGTGAATAACTTAACACCCAAAACTTGCTCTTCATTGTGGGGACTCATCATGCCTCCCAGAAGAGTGGAAATCCAGGAGAATGTACCCCCAGAACTCACCCCCCATCTCAATGCCACCTCAGAGGTACTTCTCCATCACCCAATTACCTTACATCCTGCCTGATCTCCTGTTGCTCTCCCGTGCTTCTCCCACTGCCCTACAGCCCCAGACACCCGCTCCTTGCCCCTCAAATGAGTCCCACCGGTTTCCACTGCTAATCAGATGCTAGTCAGATGTCTCTTTGCACTCCTTGTCTCTCTGCACGTCTTTCGTCTGTACTTCTCTCTAGCTCTCTTTCTGCACCGGATATCTCTTTGCAAACTGACGTCTCTATGCACCCCCTGACTCTCGCACACCTCTCCTCTGCACTCCTCTCTCGCTCTCTCTTTGCACGGGATATCTCTCTGCACTCAGATGTCTCTTTGCACTCCTTGACTCTCTGCACGTCTCTTCTCTGACTCCTCTCGCGCTCTCTTTCTGCACCTGATGTCTCTCTGCACCCAGATGTCTCTTTGCACTCCTTGACTCTCTGCACGTCTCTTCTCTGACTCCTCTCGCGCTCTCTTTCTGCACCTGATGTCTCTCTGCACCCAGATGTCTCTTTGCACTCCTTCTCTCTGCACATCTCTCCTCTGCACTCCTCTCTCGTTCTCTCTTTGCACATGATATCTCTCTGCACCCAGATGTCTCTTTGCACTCCTTCTCTCTGCACGTCTCTCGCATTCACTCCTCTCTCGCTCTCTTTGCACCTGATATATTTCTCTGCACCACCGATGTTTCTTTGCACCCCCTGACTCTCTGCATATCTCTCCTCTGCACTCCTCTTGTGCTCTCTTTCGGTACCTGATATCTCCCTGCACCCATATGTCTCACTGCACCTCTCAAGTCTCACCGAACCCACTGTGTTTGTGCGGGCCTGGCTTCTCTGCACTTCACGGCTCTCTCTGCACTGCACGGCTCTCTCTGCACTGCACGGCCCTCTCTGCACTGCACGGCCCTCTCTGCACTGCACGGCCCTCTCTGCACTGCCCCACCCTCTCTGCACCGCCCCACCCTCTCTGCACTACTCTGCCCTCTCTGCACTGCCCCAACCTCTCTGCACTGCCCCAACCTCTCTGCACTGCCCTCTCTCTGTGATTCCCCATCCTCTCTGCACTGCCCCACCTTCTCTGCACCGCCCCGCCCTCTCTGCACTACTCTGCCCTCTCTGCACTGCCCCACTCTCTCTGCACTGCCCCAACCTCTCTGCACTGCCCCACTCTCTCTGCACTGCCCGAACTTCTCTGCACTGCCCTAACCTCTCTGCACTGCCCTCTCTCTGTGATTCCCCATCCTCTCTGCACTGCCCCACCCTCTCTGCACTGCCCCACCCTCTCTGCACCGCCCCACCCTCTCTGCACTGCCCCACTCTCTCTGCACTGCCCCAACCTCTCTGCACTGCCCCACTCTCTCTGCACTGCCCCAACCTCTCTGCACTGCCCCAACCTCTCTGCACTGCCCTCTCTCTGTGATTCCCCATTCTCTATGCACTGCCCCACCCTCTCTGCACTGCTCCACCCTCTCTGCACCGCCCTGCCCTCTCTGCACTACTCTGCCCTCTCTGCACTGCCCCACTCTCTCTGCACTGCCCCTCTCTCTCTGCACTGCTCCAACCTCTCTGCAATGCCCCAACCTCTCTGCACTGCCCCAACCTCTCTGCACTGCCCTCTCTCTGTGATTCCCCATCCTCTCTGCACTGCCCCACTTTCTTTGCACCGCCCCACCCTCTCTGCACTACTCTGCCCTCTCTGCACTGGCCCACTCTCTCTGCACTGCCCCAACCTCTCTGCACTGCCCAATTGTTTTTGCACCCTCTCTGTACCCTCCTGCCCTCTCTGCAGTGCCTTCTCTCTGTGATTCCCCTTCTCTCAGCACTGCCCCACTCTCTCTGCACCACCCCCGTCCCCTGCTCCCTCCCACCTTCTCTGCACCGTCCTGCCCTCTCTGCACCCTCCCACTATCTCTGCACTGCCCTCCCTCTGTGATGCCCCATCCTTTCTGCACTGCCCATAGGGCTCTCTCTGCACTGCCACGGCCTCACTGCACCCTCCAACTCGCTCTGCGCTCTCTGTCTCTCTGCGCCCTACATGCCCCTCACGCATCCACTCCACCAGTTTCTCTGACAGCCCCCCGCGCCCCTTTTCTCTCTCTTCAAACTGCCCTCTCCGCTGACGTTACCCCGGTCTTTGTGTGGCACCCCTTCCTCTCTACACTGCTCCACTCTCTCTGCCCCATTCTTTCTGGATCCTCCTGCCCTCTCTGCACTGCCCTCTCTCTGTGATTCCCCATTCTCTCTGCACTGCCCGCTCGCTCTGCACTACCCTCTTCCTGCACTGCCCGCTCTCTCGGCACCCCTGAAGGAAGTTCCCCCCTGAAACTGCAGGAACTTCACGTGTCTGCATTCCCCCTCGGCTTCCACTCAACGCTGCGCGTGCCCTCTGCGCCCCCTGCCGCTCCCTCCCTCGTCTGCCTGCATTATCCCGTTCGCTCTGCATTGCCCCCTCCTCTGCCCTCACCGTCTTTAAGCACCTCCGGTCCCTCCCTGCACCACCCCCCCCCCCAATCTCGCCTGAGTGCACTTCCCTGCCTTGGCATTGTCAGATGTGCAGTGGACTCCCCACCTCTCTACGGTCACCGTCGCTCTGCACCCCCGTACCTTGCCCCCTGCTGTCCCCCTACGATACTCACCCCTCCTCCCCACCCCCCGTACCTGCCCCCTGCTGTCACCCCCGCACCCCCTCGTACCTGCCCCACTGCTATCACCCCCGCGTCCCTCATATCCTGTACCTGCTGTCACCCCCGTGTCCCTCACCCCCCCTCGTACCTGCACCCTGCTGTCACCCCCATGTCCCTCAACCCCCGCCCCTCGTACCTGCACCCTGCTGTCACTCCGGTGCCCTATCCCCCCTCCCCACCCACCATACCTGCCCCTCTGCTGTAACTCCGTGTCCCTCCCCCGCCCCCCCCCGCTGTCACCCCCGTCCCCACCCCACCGTACCTGCCCTCCTACTATCACCCCCGCCCTGCGTTCCTCGAGCCCACACTGTGGTTGTGGTTTTACTGCCAGTAATCCGACCGTCAGCCCGTCCACCCATCACAACAAATTAAAAGCTGGATTCTGGTAAGGGCTCCCTCAAGACGGCGTGGGAGAGAGCGGAGTGGGATGGAGACCGGGCCTAAGAGAGACCCCGCAAGACAGGGAGAGACGGGCTTAATGAAGAGCGAGAGAGCGGCAGCGAGAGACACTGCGCGAGACAGGGAGAGACAGACAGCTTAATGAAGCGCGAGAGAGCGCCCGCTAGAGTTCCTGTGTGAGGAGAGAAACCTTAATGGAAACCTTAAGAGACCCGTAGTGAGACAGCTATAGTCCTCGCAAGCGAGGGAGCGCTATTCGCAGGCTCGACCTAACAAGGGACGCCTAGCCGAAGCGAAAGCGCACACATACGCAGTCCTTACGGATTGCGCATGCGTGCTGCAAACTTTGCCTGGGAGTGTGCGGCAGTGCGTTTTTGGATCCTGTAGCAGTGTTCGCGCTCCCGTGAGCTGAGGGAGCCCCGCATTTTAGGAGCCGGTACCAGAAAGAGCCCGGTGAGTGGTGGGGGGAGGGGTGCATGTTTGTGTGTGTGTGCGTGTGTCTGCATATGTCTGCGTGTGTGTGTGTGTGCGCGCGCGTGTGTCTACGTGTGTGTGTGCGTGTGTCTGTGTACGTGTGTCTGTGTGTACCTGTCTGATTGTGTGTGCGCGTTTATATTTATTGTGTGTGTGTGAACAGCCTGCTGGAATCGGAGCGCGTGTTCACGCGCGCGACCTGATCCGATTCCGGCAGGCTACGTGCGCGTGCCAGTCTCTTGACTCCTCTTGGTAGTTCTTGAAAGCTGAAACGACTGAAACGATCACAATAGACTCGCTTTGCGACAGCAGGGCTTTTCGCCCTGCAATCGCAGGCGCGAGTCCTAAAAATGGGGTTAATTGAACAGTCTTATTTCTCATGCAAGAGATATGAACTGCTACAATCGTTAGACAGAATGCAAAGTATAATGCGTACAGCGTAAGCAGTAATATAAAATAATACTGTAATAGCATTGTCTGTTGCTATGACATATATAAAAATATATATATTAATAACACAGGCCAAAATACTCAACTGGTGCTTCTAAAATACGCCTACCCCGGTGTACCTAACCTAGGTTTAGTACAAGGGAAGACGTAGGTGCTGTTTTAGCTAAGTTTCGTTTTGCCAAGAATTGCCAAAGGTTTCTCTAGGTTCTAATCAGCTCCATACCTTAGAATGAGAGAGGTTGGTATCTCTTTCTCAGGCCCCGATTTCCCAACACCCCGGAAGGGGAGTCAGAAACACTGGAGCTGGATTCTCGGAAGGAGGATAACAGCGTCTAGTCAGTGCGTCAGCTGGAGAGTTGGCTTCCTTCTGGACTTGCTGTGGCGAGCTGCGTCGTGCAAGTAGGTAGTCAATCTGCACCAAACCACACCGTGCTTTGCCATAGCAAGTGAAGGTATATTTATACCTTGAAGGTGTTTAGGAATGCCAGTATTGACGTAAAGTCGGGCATATGAACGCACTGCCCCACACTCTCTGCATTGCTCCACCCTCTCTGCACCGCCCTGCCCTCTCTGCACTACTCTGCCCTTTCTACACTGCCCCTCTCTCTCTGCACTGCCCCTCTCTCTCTGCACTGCTCCAACCTCTCTGCAATGCCCCAACCTCTCTGCACTGCCCCAAACTCTCTGCACTGCCCTCTCTCTGTGATTCCCCATCCTCTCTGCACTGCCCCACTTTCTTTGCACCGCCCCACCCTCTCTGCACTACTCTGCCCTCTCTGCACTGGCCCACTCTCTCTGCACTGCCCCAACCTCTCTGCACTGCCCAATTGTTTTTGCACCCTCTCTGTACCCTCCTGCCCTCTCTGCAGTGCCTTCTCTCTGTGATTCCTCTTCTCTCAGCACTGCCCCACTCTTTTTGCACCACCCCCGTCCCCTGCTCCCTCCCACCCTCTCTGCACCGTCCTGCCCTCTCTGCACCCTCCTATTATCTCTGCACTGCCCTCCCTCTGTGATGCCCCATCCTTTCTGCACTGCCCATAGGGCTCTCTCTGCACTGCCACGGCCTCACTGCACCCTCCAACTCGCGCTGCGCTCTCTGTCTCTCTGCGCCCTACATGCCCCTCACGCATCCACTCCACCAGTTTCTCTGACAGCCCCCCCCGCCCCTTTTCTCTCTCTTCAAACTGCCCTCTCCGCTGACGTTACCCCGGTCTTTGTGTGGCACCCCTTCCTCTCTGCACTGCTCCACTCTCTCTGCCCCATTCTTTCTGGATCCTCCTGCCCTCTCTGCACTAACCTCTCTCTGTGATTCCCCATTCTCTCTGCACTGCCCGCTCGCTCTGCACTACCCTCTTCCTGCACTGCCCGCTCTCTCGGCACCCCTGAAGGAAGTTCCCCCCTGAAACTGCAGGAACTTCACGTGTCTGCATTCCCCCTCGGCTTCGACTCAACGCTGCGCGTGCCCTCTGCGCCCCCTGCCGCTCCCTCCCTCGTCTGCCTGCATTATCCTGTTCGCTTTGCATTGCCCCCTCCTCTGCGCTCACCGTCTTTAAGCACCTCCGGTCCCTCCCTGCACCCCCTCCCCCCCAATCTCGCCTGAGTGCACTTCCCTGCCTTGGCATTGTCAGATGTGCAGTGGACTCCCCACCTCTCTACGGTCACCGTTGCTCTGCACCCCCATACCTTGCCCCCTGCTGTCCCCCTACGATACTCACCCCTCCTCCCCACCCCCCGTACCTGCCCCCTGCTGTCACCCCCGCACCTCCTCGTACCTGCCCCACTGCTATCACCCCCGCGTCCCTCATATCCTGTACCTGCTGTCCCCCCGTGTCCCTCACACCCCCTCGTACCTGTGCCCTGCTGTCACCCCCATGTCCCTCAACCCCCGCCCCTTGTACCTGCACCCTGCTGTCACTCCGGTGCCCTATCCCCCCTCCCCACCCACCATACCTGCCCCTCTGCTGTAACTCCGTGTTCCTTCCCCCCGCCCCCCCGCTATCACCCCCGCCCCCACCCCACCGTACCTGCCCTCCTACTATCACCCCCGCCCTGCGTTTCCTCGAGCCCACACTGTGGTTGTGGTTTTACTGCCAGTAATCCGACCGTCAGCCCGTCCACCCATCACAACAAATTAAAAGCTGGATTCTGGTAAGGGCTCCCTCGAGACGGCGTGGGAGAGAGCGGAGTGGGATGGAGACCGGGCCTAAGAGAGACCCCGCAAGACAGGGAGAGACGGGCTAAATGAAGAGCGAGAGAGCGGCAGCGAGAGACACTGCACAAGACAGGGAGAGACAGACAGCTTAATGAAGCGCGAGAGAGCGCCCGCTAGAGTGTGTGAGGAGAGAAACCTTAATGGAAACCTTAAGAGACCCGTAGTGAGACAGCTATAGTCCTCGCAAGCGAGAGCGCGCTATTCGCAGGCTCGACCTAACAAGGGACGCCTAGCCGAAGCGAAAGCGCACACACACGCAGTCCTTACGCACTGTGCATGCGTGCTGCAAACTTTGCCTGGGAGTGTGCGGCAGTGCGTTTTTGGATCCTGTAGCAGTGTCCGCGCTCCCGTGAGCTGAGGGAGCCCCGCATTTTAGGAGCCGGTACCAGAAAGAGCCCGGTGAGTGGTGGGGGGAGGGGTGCATGTTTGTGTGTGTGCGCGTGTGTCTGCATATGTCTGTGTGTGTGTGTGTGTGCGCGCGCGTGTGTCTACGTGTGTGTGTGCGTGTGTCTGTGTACGTGTGTCTGTGTGTACCTGTCTGATTGTGTGTGCGCGTTTATATTTATTGTGTGTGTGTGAACAGCCTGCCGGAATCGGAGCACGTGTTCACGCGCGCGACCTGATCCGATTCCGGCAGGCTGCGTGCGCGTGCCAGTCTCTTGACTCCTCTTGGTAGTTCTTGAAAGCTGAAACAACTGAAACGATCACAATAGACTCGCTTTGCGACAGCAGGGCTTTTCGCCCTGCAATCTCAGGCGCGAGTCCTAAAAAAGGGGTTCATTGAACAGTCTTATTTCTCATGCAAGAGATATGAACTGCTACAATCGTTACACAGAATGCAAAGTATAATGCTACAGCGTAAGCAGTAATATAAAATAATACTGTAATAGCATTGTCTGTTGCTATGACATATATAAAAATATATATATTAATAACACAGGCCAAAATACTCAACTGGTGCTTCTAAAATATGCCTACCCCGGTGTACCTAACCTAGGTCTAGTACAAGGGAAGACGTAGGTGCTGTTTTAGCTAAGTTTCGTTTTGCCAAGAATTGCCAAAGGTTTCTCTAGGTTCTAATCAGCTCCATACCTTAGAATGAGAGAGGTTGGTATCTCTTTCTCAGGCCCCGATTTCCCAACACCCCGCAAAGGGAGTCAGAAACACTGGAGCTGGATTCTCGGAAGGAGGATAACAGCGTCTAGTCAGTGCGTCAGCTGGAGAGTTGGCTTCCTTCTGGACTTGCTGTGTCGAGCTGCGTCGTGCAAGTACGTAGTCAATCTGCACCAAACCACACCGTGCTTTGCCATAGCAAGTGAAGGTATATTTATACCTTGAAGGTGTTTAGGAATGCCAGTATTGACGTAAAGTCAGGCATATGAACGTCATGAATGAACCCCTAAGGAATAGATGTTCATGCATAATAAATGAGTTCTTGGAGAAATCAATAACCAAGCAAGGGGAAGTCCCTAACGGCTTAAGAGTCTGGTTTCCCAAGAACTCGTTGTGACGTAGATGAACGGATGGAAGTAGCCATGCCTGCATTAGGGTAGCATGGACTATGCCTAAATAAGGACGGGATATCTATGCCTATATAAGGGCAATGTGAAATGTACCTATATAAGGGCATGAATCGGGAAATTCATACGGAATCTAAATCGATACACAACAGTACCTGCTAGATAACTGCACCTGTGACTGTCTTGTTTAGTAGTAAAATGTAGCAGTAATCTGTGTTTAGTGGGGTCCATAGAGCTTTTGGCCCTGGTGCCAATGCACCTGCAGCCCCATTGAAATCATGACCCTAGTGCCTGCTAGATAACTGCCCTTGGGACAGCTGTTTGGTAGTAATATTTTGCAATAATCTGTGTTTAGTGGTGCTCATGGAGCTTTTGGCCCCAGTGACACTGCATTTACTGCACCATTCAAATTATGCCTCTTTTAACTGCAAAGTGACTGCACTTGTGTCTCCCTGTTTGGTAGTTAAATATTGCAATATTAAAAATACATTTCAGTAGAAAGTCTTCTGTGGAACAAGATTTCAGGACCTTCATTGCAACAAGCTCAAAGCTATTGATGGCTCAACTATCCTCTGTCACCCAAAACAACAACGTAATGCAGTTTACATAATTCTATTATGTTGATTTCTAACGCAGTCCCTGCCATGCTTGGGGTCAGCGCCAACAGTGATCTGAGCTAGGGGGCAAGTAACGATAGGCAGCGAATAGCTGAAAGGCACAACCTGCCCTTTTGGCAGCAATAGGTAAATGGCTCTGTCTGCTGAAGTTTCCAGTATTATAACGCACACAAGCGCATAGAATGCCAGCGGAGTGGCTCAATTTGAGGAGGCGCTGCAGGGGGTAGAGAGTGAGAGGCATAGAGGTGGACATACACACGTGCATGAGAGGTCCTTTTACAGCCACACTCTGCCACCAGCACTATAAATGTACCAACTGCACATCAGCCGCGCAGACCTGTTCCATTTGGATTTCTGCTTGAAGCGGATAGCCAGAGGGGCCGAGACTGTGCGCTGCGCAGCGGAAGGTCAGGACTGAGATACACAGAGAAAACTGTTAGCGATGGCTGCCAAGCTATGAAATCTATGAAAAAATGCAACAATGCAGCATATTTACAGCAATTTTACAAATGTGCTAGGCAGGGCTTTAAGTGGGATAAAAAAACTAGGGGCTCTCTCAAAGGGGTGTGGCCAATGTAATTACAGAAAGTGATCACAAAGACATTGAATCAAACCGCCATGTTTTAATCACAATGGGGATGTATAACAAATAACGACAATAATCAAGTATTAGAAGTGAACAGGTGGAGCAATGCCCCGGAGGGAGGCGGAGTGCGTGATGATGTGAGGATACTGTGATTGGGAAAGGTTAGGGTGACAGAATAATCAATACTTCAAACCACAATAGTTTTGATGGTTACACATTATGTACAAGAAAAAACAAAAGAACTTGGATTGTAAATCAAGCCATATCATATTCCACACAGTACAATATATGAACGGTTGGGCAGTGGAGTTGACATTTAAAAACAGATAGTTGTCGACGTTTCGACCCTCTCAGATATGCAGGTCTTAATATATCCTTGCAGCGGGGTCTTCTTCAGGACAAGGGAGATGGGGCAGACCACCTTATTGAAAACGATTCGGAATCTGAAAAGGTTGAAGGGACATCCTGTTTGATGTTCCCCGTTAGTCTGAAAACACGTGCGGATTCTCAGCCAGATTCATTCGGCCTCCGATCTGTTCGACGATCTAATCAGACTCCGAACACTGTTTTCAGACTAACGGGGAACATCAAACAGGATGTCCCTTCAACCTTTTCAGTGATCACTTTCTGTATTAAGTTCAAAATGTATGTTCCTTATCCTTATGGGACCCCTTTCTCATAATACTTAGCTAACCCAGGTCCCAGGGACTCCTTTTGGGTAAAACCCCCCCAATTATACTCCAATGTAATTACAGGCGTGACTTAAAAACACATAAGCTAAAAATATGTGCTTAGCATAGTGTGCCATGGGACTTGGTTTTTTAGGTCTCGGACTAGCGTCCCACGAAGTGGGCTGAGTCCGGGATTTTATGTTGTCTAGTATGGGGGCTAGAACACGCCCCTCTTCTCCATTGGCTGGCCTTGTAAATGCTGGCCAGCCATTGGAAGAGAGGGGCGTCGCTCAGTTCATGCCCCGCCTTGACGCGATTCGGGGGCGTTTTGTCTCTTTTTTTAAGCCCCGCCCCTTTTCTAGTGATGGGCGTTACACCCTCCCTCTCACCGAGGTCCCAGTCTATTTCTCCTGTAATGCACCGTTTGCTGCCTCTTGTATTTTGTTTGCTCACAATTGTCACTTTTGCCTAACTTAACTTAACGTCTGCTTTTGTAAAGTGTTCACTCGTCTCATGGATCATTTCTGTTCCTATTGTGAAGCGCTCTGACGCACCGCCTGCAGTGACCTGAAGGGGCCGCCGCGCTGCCTGTGGCGACCCGAAAGTGCTTCTAAGTTCTAACCAGGACCCGGATCCAGACCTCTCGCCGAGTACACTCAATAACAGGACAGCATTCATTTTCTTTGATCGCATTATGGCACCCGACTACGCCCCAGCGGGATTTGCCACTTTGACAGGCTTTCCCAAAACTCTGCAGTGCCGGTAATTCTAGTTGCTTGATTCAAATTACAGGTTTAACGATTCCTCTGACACGTCACTGCCTTGTTTCTTTAAAACTGACAGTTCACCGATGCCCTTTATTCGGGATCTCACAGGAACTAGCTAACCCCTCTCCACCGGAGCTACTAATCACGCCGGAGCTACTAATCACGCCGATTACTATTCCGACCAGTTCATCACAGAGAGTCTACAAAAAACCCAGACAAACACACCTTCAAACACACCTTCTTGCTCTTCTAAACTGACAGTTCACCGATGCCCTTTATTCGGGATCTCACAGGAACTAGCTAACCCCTCTCCACCGGAGCTACTAATCACGCCGGAGCTACTAATCACGCCGATTACTATTCCGACCAGTTCATCACAGAGAGTCTACAAAAAACCCAGACAAACACACCTTCAAACACACCTTCTTGCTCTTCTTTAATGGGCGATACAAAAGGGGATGATGGACGGGGCGTTTGAAAGAATCAAACACTCACCCCCAGTCAACTGATCTGGGTTTAATCCATCACCATTCTTTAGTTCACTCAGCCACCCCAGTTCAGCTATATGCAAATCAGTCTGACCCTGTGCCTCATGGGAACAGTACAGCCCGAACTGACAAGCCATGTCTTCCCTGGACCGGAAACAAGCATCCTGGGACCGGTTTCGGATTCATAATCCTCATCAGCCAGGCTATCTTGAATCCAGTGGCCAAGGGACTCACGTCTGAGCATACCCTGCCACACTTAGGGCGAACAAAGCGATACAAAAGGGGATGATGGACGGAGCGTTTGAACGAATCAAACACTCACCCCCAGTCAACTGATCTGGGTTTAATCCATCACCATTCTTTAGTTCACTCAGCCACCCCAGTTCAGACATGGCTATATGCAAATCAGTCTGACCCTGTGCCTCATGGGAACAGTACAGCCCGAACTGCCAAGCCAGTTGGCAGTTCGGGCTGTACTGTTCCCAGAAGGCACAGGGTCAGACTGATTTGCATATAGCCATGTCTGAACTGGGGTGGCGGAGTGAGCTAAAGAACGGTGATGGATTAAACCCAGATCAGTTGACTGGGGGTGAGTGTTTGTATTGTCAACGCTCCGTCCATCATCACCTTTGGTTTTTCTCTCTTCTTTAATGGGCGGCGTGACTGCACAGCGTTCTCTCTACTTAACAGACTAGAGAACTAATAGAAAGACGTGGTTTATTTCCTGTGAACCGAATCCAGGCGCACGGGACCGACAAATCTACGCAAGCCGGGCACTCACGAAGTCACTTTCAGTTAGTGTCTTACTATTTTTGAGCACGTGCAGGTGTATTGTGCTTCCTCACAGTGGTTTTCGAAGGAAATAACTTAGTTGGAAATAAATATCTGGCAGCAAACAAAACCACCTCAGATGGTCGAGTACACTCAGGCGGTCGCGCTGAGAACCTTCTCAAGACCCCCTGAGGTAGCGCTCGTCATGGAAACCACACTAAAAGGTTCCATGCGCACCATAATGATGACGCTCGCAGCAAGCGAAGTACAAACTGGGCAGTAAGACATACACATTTTGAATGTAGTCTGAAAAGTGCAAAAGGCGGCTCTAGTATGCGTCATCCAAGAAGCCAGGAAACATTCACTTTTATTTGAAATATTTTTAAAAGAAGAACATTTGCTGCAGAAAAGATACATACTGCGAATGGTATCGCAAAACCTTTTATCAACTCTTTTATCGCGGAAAGACAGGAATGAAGCACCAACTCCTTCTCGTGGCTCGTCTCCACCGCTCTCTGCACAGCCGTGCGGGATGTTCTGCCTGAGAGGTAAGTGCTTCTAACACTCTCTTTGAAGTGCACCGAGTCGAGTCCATACTGAGATCGCAACCCCAAACAAAAACACCGGACAACACAAGGGGCAGGACCACGAACCATTAGATAATTTCCCCTCTATTACGGGGGCCTTAGAGCACAATTAAAAACTTATCACCACCTCCCCCCTACCCCCCTCCCCCCAGCTTAGACTCTGACCAAACTCTGCAGCCTACGAAGCAATGAAACACTCCCACAATAAACAACACTCTTTGACACCCTCATATTAAACTTCCTTATCTTAATACCCTTCCCCAAGCCCGAGACTAGATTGCAGCTCCATATGACCACATATCATATGATGACAAGACATCCAACACATATATTCTAAGATCAGACTTTTCCAGCTGGACACTAATCCTGTGCTTGAGACTACACCCCACCAAACTGAACTCCATATCCTTATAAAACACCCGGTATGGCAGCATCATACCTCACATTTCTATACCAAACTCTCACACTGTAACTTCCGCATCTTCCATAAATGCCCAACACCCTGAAACCATTCTCTCTCAACTTGACACCACTCCCACCCTGAGATCACAATCTCACCATGAGACCTTAACCTACGTCAATCTTTGCGGAACACTAAAGTATCTGAATGCTGTATTTTTCTCTCTCCCGATATATAGTTGCATTTCGTGATACCTGATATATAGCGGCAGTTACATATAACACATATATTTAATGTCCAGTATTGCAGAGATTTACGTAAGGGCATTTGTAAATACATATAAATATAAATGATTTGCCTTCATTCGGGCTAAGTCTATAAAAATCACCATATCAATACAACACGAAAACAAACAAAGCTGTCAGTGGATTTCCACTGCACGTAAATGCCTGGGAAAAAGTTATCTGCGGTTAATTTGATCGTTTTAGTGGCCGTAATTCGTCTCCAGTTTATTCTAGTATTTCTATGCAATTCAAATATTATGAAAATTATATAGCAAAAAAGGCCAATGTATTCATAAATACTTTCATGTATTAAGTAGTATTTGATGTTTGCGTTCATTAGTGAATTATATAAAAACACGCCTATAGTTTGCGAGTATGAAGAGAGATAAGCAGAGTGCAGTAAGTGAAATATGCGTGCTTTTTTTTTAATTTACATAAATGAAATATTTGTAAAACCGCGTCAAACCGCCCGCGACTTAGCCCAACATAAATGTAGGGGCAGAAACAAGCAGAGGGCAAAAAAAAGATATATGTCCAGGGTATATAAATTTTCCATGTAGACATTATTTTTCAAAGACCCTTTAAATACCACTTTGATATTGTGGTTATTTTGTATTTTTTTGTGGCTAAAAGAAAAGGTAAAAGAAAACAGGCTTTTGAATTTCATGAGAAGTATCCTATGTAAGGCAGGTTTTCTGATATTGATCGAAAACAGTCTTAGTTAAAACAGCACTTTTTAGGTTCTCACTATTTTACAGCCAGTCTGGGGCCTTTTGTATGGAAAATCGATCTGCAGAAATAGCCGCGGTATTTGCTCGAGTTGATTGCTGTAAAATCGAGAAATCCATAGTCAAAGCTCCAGTCTAACATAACATAACAGGAACCTGGGGCTGTGGGGGGAGCGTTGGTATTTCTGCAACACGCACCCCAGTCAGTAACACAAACCCGGGCCTGGGACAGTGGAGGGAGCGTGGATATTTTGCCGACACGCATAGAGTTAGATTTGAAAGTCCCGAAGAGCTCGCACAATGACTTTTCTGCGCGTCCGAAGTTCTCCAGGGCCGGCTGCAGCTCGCTTCCCCCCTCTTGAAGGCAGAGCCGCAGCCCGATTCATGCGCCCTTTCATGCACCCTATGCAGCCTGTTTCATTCTGCTTTGGGGGATGAGGGGTCTTTTGCTTATAGCCCGGTGAGTGTGCGTCTTCCTGGAATATAAGGCTGCCTGCTAATTGATTTAGTATTGGAAATAGTCAACGGCAGGGCCGTTTGTGGCTCTGTCTGTGTGTGTGGCTCTGTCTGTGTGTGTGTGTGTCTGTGGCTCTGTCTGTGTGTGTGGCTGTGTGTGTGTGGCTGTGTGTGTGTGGCTGTGTGTGTGTGGCTGTGTGTGTGTGTGTGTGGCTGGCTGTGTGTGTGGCTGGCTGTGTGTGCGGCTGGCTGTGTGTGTGGCTGGCTGGCTGAGTGTGTGGCTGGCTGGCTGAGTGTGTGGCTGGCTGGCTGGCTGAGTGTGTGTGGCTGGCTGGCTGAGTGTGTGTGGCTGGCTGAGTGTGTGTGTGTGGCTGGCTGAGTGTGTGTGGCTGGCTGGCTGAGTGTGTGTGGCTGGCTGGCTGAGTGTGTGTGGCTGGCTGAGTGTGTGTGGCTGGCTGAGTGTGTGTGGCTGGCTGAGTGTGTGTGGCTGGCTGAGTGTGTGTGGCTGTGCGTGTGTGGCTGTGCATGTGTGGCTGTGCGTGTGTGTGGCTGGCTGGCTGAGTGTGTGGCTGGCTGGCTGAGTGTGTGGCTGGCTGGCTGGCTGAGTGTGTGTGGCTGGCTGGCTGAGTGTGTGTGGCTGGCTGAGTGTGTGTGTGTGGCTGGCTGAGTGTGTGTGGCTGGCTGGCTGAGTGTGTGTGGCTGGCTGGCTGAGTGTGTGTGGCTGGCTGAGTGTGTGTGGCTGGCTGAGTGTGTGTGGCTGGCTGAGTGTGTGTGGCTGGCTGAGTGTGTGTGGCTGTGCGTGTGTGGCTGTGCATGTGTGGCTGTGCGTGTGTGTGTGTGTGGCTGGCTGTGTGTGTGTGTGTCTGTGTGGCTGGCTGTGTGTGTGTGTGTGGCTGTCTGTGTGTGTGTGTGTGCCTGGCTGTGTGTGTGGCTGGCTGTGTGTGTGTGGCTGGCTGTGTGTGTGTGGCTGGCTGTGTGTTTGTGGCTGGCTGTGTGTGTGGCTGGCTGTGTGTGTGTGGCTGGCAGTGTGTGTGGCTGGCAGTGTGTGTGGCTGGCAGTGTGTGCGTGGCTGGCTGTGTGTGCGTGGCTGGCTGTGTGTGCGTGGCTGGCTGTGTGTGCGTGGCTGGCTGTGTGTGCGTGGCTGGCTGTGTGTGTGGCTGGCTGGCTGTGTGTGAGGCTGGCTGGCTGTGCGTGTGTGGCTGGCTGGCTGTGCGTGGCTGGCTGGCTGGCTGTGTGTGGCTGGCTGGCTGTGCGTGTGTGGCTGGCTGTGTGTGTGTGGCTGTGCGTGTGTGGCTGTGCGTTGCTGGCTGGCTGTGTGTGTGTGGCTGGCTGTGTGTGTGGCTGGCTGGCTGTGTGTGTGTGGCTGACTGGCTGTGTGTGGGGTTCGCTGTGTGTGCGGCTGGCTGTGTGTGTGTGGCTGGCTGTGTGTGTGTGGCTGGCTGTGTGTGTGTGGCTGGCTGTGTGTGTGTGGCTGGATGTGTGTGTGTGGCTGGCTGGCTGTGTGTGTGTGGCTGGCTGGCTGTGTGTGTGTGGCTGGCTGGCTTTGTGTGGGGTTCGCTGTGTGTGTGGCTGGCTGGCTGTGTGTGTGTGGCTGGCTGTGTGTGGGGTTTGCTGTGTGTGTGTGGCTTTCTGTGTGTGTGGCTCTGTGTCCCCGAATACTCTTTACTACTCTCTAATGCTCACCTATTGCCATTGTAAATGACAATACCATTTATTTATGTTTTAAAATTTTTTTTTTAAATGTCATGAGCAATGCCAATAGCTCTACCTTTAATAATGCCGAGACCATTGCATTGTAAATGCTTGTGCTGTTTCTGTCATTGCATCCAGATATATGATTCAACAAGTAGTAACATCATACCTACAACAGGTCAGTCCTATTGGCTTTGTCAATGGTTGTAAGTTGCATAAGATAAATAAGCAGCCACTATGGCTTGTATATAATATTGAAAAAGCTTCCACTTAAAGCCCTGGTAACACCACGAGAATGTTGCTGCTTCTGAGTTTCAAAAATAGATGGGAACTCTAGAGAGAAAATGACTCTCTTTAAAGGATTTCCCTTCCCCTACAACGCTACCCTGGCATGACGTCATGCCGTAACTTCTCCAATAGTGAGAAGTGATCAGTGTGAGCACGCCACATCGATGAGCCTGCTGTCACTGCAGTTCAGAAAAAAATTGACAGCCTGTGCCTGTGCACAAGACAGAGCCCGACAGAGACACGTTTTGAGGCCACCTTTAAAAATCTGCTGGTGCTCAGCAGCGGTGAGACCCGGCTCACTTAAAGCACTGGTGCTAGGACAGCCTTTAAAAATATGGATGCCAGTCGGAAACATGTCGAGTCTGTTTTTATTTGGGTGTAAAGCTTCCAGCTGACGGGGATCAGCTGCTAAGCCACTCATGAATCACTGGCACACTCACGGCCTGCGCATCCAAGTGTAACAAAGGAAAGAAAAGGTGTCACTGTGTTTTTAAAGCGACTCATCTTGGAAAAAACGTGAGATCTTGCTCACAGATTAAACATAGCCTGCTACAGACTAGCCTCTCTGTCATGGGAAATACAGCAATTCCGAAGGCGGGATTACGGCTTTATAGCACTATGGAGAGGAAGTAATTGCTTAGTCATAAAACATCAAACCGGAAGAAGAAGAAAAAACACATGGGAGTGAAGAGGGTGTGGCACAGCGGCCAGAGCTGGGGATCCTGGTTCTAGTCACCGTGGGCCAATATCCTTTGTTTCTATGCAAATCACTTAATCTCTCCAGTTATAATTTGTTATATAAATATGACGCAAGAGTAAAAAGCAAAAAGAGGCAAAACTTCATAAAAAATAGTTCCATCAAAGCGGATGTTAACAGCATTTCGGGTACGGGAAAGTGCTAAGAGAAGCATACGAGGAACAAGCATTGGGAAATGCAGGACAATATGCTACAGCCTATAGAAATGGAGGAAAAGGAAGTGGCACGCACAGGAACCTATGAGAAGCCAGAAGGAGAGGAGGTGGGCTGAAAGCCCCATTTTAAGTTTATATTAAAAACAATAGATTTCTCAAGCACTGTGCAGGCGAAACCTAAAAATGACAAAGCTATTGTTTTCTGTACTACAGCAGCAGCAGAGGGATAATTAGGAAACATGGCCTGAATTTAAAAAGGTTTATGAGGAGAGATAAAGAGCCTCTATGGAAATCGCTGTATTAACCTAACTGGGGCCACATTACTTAAGTGCCAGCGAGGCACTTTGGTATTACAGAAGGGAACGCAGATGCCCTTTATCTTCAGGGGGCGTTCCCTCATTTCCATGGAGTGTGCCCCATGCACACTATTGAATCCCTTTGTCTCTGCGCTCACGCCGTATTACAGACACGGAATAGGGGCAAAGAAGCTCTCAGGAGGTGCACTGATAGTGCACCATCTAAACAGTGATCCCTGATGGCAGTCCTCTGGAGGGGGAACACGGAACACAAGGAGCTGCTTCAAAGGAGCCGCTCCGTTTTTCACAGGAATGCGCTGCCCCAAGGGCAGTGCGTGTTTGTGGCTGTGCATTCCATGTAATAGGGCACACTTTCCGTTTGCACCTGGTCCACCTGTTTTAAGGTGCGCTGGTCGCAAACAGGAAACTGTGCCCTCTACATTATAGGGCCCCTGGTGTTTGTGACAACTGCAGCATCTCTTCTTTACATGTGTGGTACACAGGGGTGTCAAGTGATAAGAAACAAACATGGATGTGAATTTGCCAGGTTCCTACATAATGAACACAGAGTTTGAAAGAGCAAAGCCGGTGTGTCTTCAAACTTCCAAAACATCATGTTAAATTAACCTTCTAGGTGCCCATAGCTAAGGGTTCAAACCTAATGCATTACAAGGGAAAGGGGAGACCTTGAGTCAATAAAGCAGATGAGGTGTTGATGCAAAGTTCACTGAGTGATATTTTAAAGAAAGGGAAGGAAAGAGATAAGAAGGTGACAACTGAAATCATAGAGGGAAAATATTTTGGCACAGATTTACTTAAGGCTTGTAACAACGCAAAGCAATGCAAAGTGATTAAGGATATTTGTTACTGGTAAGTAAAACCAAAGGAGTTTTGTGCTGGAAACATGCCTTATTCTCAGCACAAAAATACTGTTATGTGCTGCACTGTGTTGGATTTCGGCAAGGAGGCATTACTGGGACAGATGAGCACAAAAACCAATAGGTTTTAATGCAAACTTAGATCCTCTAAGGTAGCCAGATCAGGTTTTGTGTTTAAAAGTAACACCGACTTGAAGCAAGTGTTAACAAATCGAAATGTGTTTATTTCTCCAAAAACAATGCATTGTATGTGTGCTGAAGTGCATATCACATGTCTTGTCCACTGGATCCTTCTATGTTTGTCTAGATATGGGAATTTGCACTAGAAACCTATGCCAGAAAGAGCACATTCACCTCTGCACCATGGTGCGAGGCTGTGCGATGCGCCAATCACTAGTGCATAGAATGACAGCAGCAGCAGGCCAGTTTTAGTAGAATCTGGTTGTTGGGCTATGCTGGGTGAAAAATAAGTAATACTAGATCTGTGGGACATATTTAAAAGGGAAGTGGGTGAGTGAGGCATAAGCCTTCCTGCCTTAACACCCCACTCCGCCACTTCAGAAACGCAGGGCTGCACCATATTTACAAGAATCTGGTGCAGCCCTGTGTTTCCTCCTGCACTGGCGCTACACTTAGCAGCCTAGTGCCAACACAGGCACTCTTGCACCATAGTGCAAGGGTGTCTGCGTGCCTTTGAAGATTGCTTATGTGCAGGAATGTCCCCCTTCCTGCACATAAACAATCTTTAAATGCTGTTTTGTAACTTCTATGTGAGCTGCGTAATGCAGCATACACAAAAGTTGCAAAACACCATAAAAAAAAGTATTGTTTATAAGTAGCAAGGAGAACCTTTCTGCAGTTTTGCGGTGGAATGCCCACAGCAACACCCAATGCCCTCCCATTTCACGCTAAGCATAGCGTGAAAGGGAGCCTTATTTACAAGGCAGCATTAAGCCACCTTAAGTGGCTTAACGCTGCCTTGTAAATAAGGCGAAGCCCATATCGCCACAGGAATGTCATAAAAAGTGACGTTCCAGTAGCGCTAGGGGCTTGTAAATATGCCCCTGTGTTTCCTCAGAGGCGGAAGAAGAGAAACCTTGTGAAACATGGCAGGAAAGATACCAGACATAGGGGAGGGATTAAGCAACAATCAGAAGAACAATGCAGAGTGACTATGGAGTACATTACAGCAATGTCAATGATGATATTAACAACAAACATTTAGGTGATGCATTAATCATACCTTATTATTGAGCTGATCGAATCCTGACCCGGGCAAGTAAAAAACAGTGGCTGGTCGTAGCCATTCAGCCATCGAGAGTCCAATTTATATTCGCTCTCCTCTAGATAAAATGAAAACAGAGTTACTGGACTATGTGCCAAGGAATTTTGCATTTTGTTTTTTTGGATGTGGAAGGTAGCTAAGTTCCCTGCCCACTTCTAGGCATCAGCCTTGTGCCCTTGCCTTACCCATGAGGCGGGTGAGGCAGAAGAGCTCCACTGATAAGCATGAGGTGATTCCATTGTGAAACATTAAGAGGCTGACGCCGAAGGGATGTCTGTATGTCTTGGTAATCACATTTTACGGCCTATTCCTGTACCTTGCCAGTGGTCACTAACATATAATATTATGTAGGCAATCTCTCCTCTCCCTGCTTCCTAAATAATTTCACCATCCTGTAACATCATGTATGGGACTTCTAACTTCTCCCTGCTCCCTTAAATAATGTAACTGTTGTATAACATTATATATGCAACCTCTCCTTCTCTCCCTGCACCCTTCTCTTCTTCAACTCACCCGCTTTTCATGTCAATATAATAGAGCCTTTCTTCTACTGCACTGTTTTTGGGGGGGCATTGTTCGATGGATGGGGATGTCTCAGTCTCCATATTCCATCACCAGCAAAGAACTACGGGGCATATTACCAAGACGGCACTATAAAATTATCGCTGTTTTCGGCCGAAAAGCGGCGATGATTTTATCGCCTTATCAGCAAAGACAAGCTATCGTGTGTTTTACTGATTTAGCGCCCCTTATAACAACGCCCAGCTTTGCATCTCTAATGAGATGCAAAGTGGGCATTCCATGCCAAAATAACTGGAGAAATGTCGCTAACCGACATTTCTCCAATTATCAAGCTGCACGCAAACAAGCAGAGCGTTAAGTAGCGCTAACCACAGTTAACGCTACTTTCCTAATGACTACTTGTAACCTGACTTAGCCATGTAATCCAATGGGAGGTGGATTGCAGGGCTAAGATCACCCTGCCCTATCAGCAAGGTTTTTCTGATTGCAGTGTGATTATCGCTGGATTTCCAGCAATAATCACACTGTTTTCCAGCTAACGCATGGATTCCTATCGCTTGTGACGTAAGCGTTGCTGATATATAGAACACGATGTCCCAATAGGTAACAAATTCACAGGCAATTAGGTTATGCATGTAAAAAACATTACATATGAAGGAAACAAGGAGGCTCAGTTAGTTAGTACATGGCTTGTAATTCACCAATTTTTAGAGATATTTACACATGGAAATACAGTTGGAAGCAGCACTGTACAAGAAAAAATCATGCAACAACCCAAGAAGCACTTGGTGACAAGGAGATGTGTATAAGTGAAAGGTGACGACGCAAGTGAAAGGGATGAACAGCGTGAACGGCGCAAGGTGACAGAATTATATACAGTGATGTCTCAGACGATAAATAAACAGACCACCACCTTTTGTACCCTTTTGGCAATCGCTTTCCAGTAAGCGGTATGCCGGGAGTAGAAGTCCCAATTCTTCCGTTCCGGTACAGCCACGTATTTACCAACAATGTTTATTCCTGCCAATATTTCATTATTTATGGCTGCCGTTTTCCTGAATAAATGGTTTTGTCAAACATGCCTTTGTGGAGTGGTACTTCAAAGCTTGAGGCTTTCTTTTGAAGATTTAATTACACAGCGGTTCCTGCCGTGGAAGTATGCACCGCTACTCACAACTGGACAATGTCTGTGGGGCCGGTTAATAAACTGCAGCTCCTATGCAGCACGAAGGTTTCAAGGAAAGGAAATCAGACATTGTAATCTGAGGCCCACTGGAGGGCTGTCGAAATAATAAATATTGGCAGGAATAAACATTGTTGGTAAATACGTGGCTGTACCGGAACGGAAGAATTGGTACTTCTACTCCCGGCATACCGCTTACTGGAAAGACATCAATTGGATTTATGGCTGCCGTTTTCCTGAATAAATGGTTTTGTTAAACATGCCTTCGTGGAGTGCTACTTCAAAGCTAGGGGCACTGCAAAAGCTTCAGTGCATTGCGGGCGCGCGAGTTGTATAGCTGAACTAACAATAACAGGGGAATTTCAATGGTTTTGTACGAGTGAAATGTCCAACTAACTTTAACGCCCCTGAAACCTATTTTTTTTCAGTGAATTTTTAAGGTTTTTAAATGCTAATTCCTAACTACAACGTGTTTGAAACCTATGGTTTTTTCAGTGAATTTCAAAGTTTTTTTAAATGCTAATTTGCAACTATAACGTGCCTGAAACCTATGCTTTTTTCAGTGAATTTCAAAGGTTTTTCAAATGCTAGTTTCTAACTATGCCTACAGAGGTAGGACATGTGAAGAAAAAACACACAGAAAGAAGAAAAAGAAATGCAGAAAGAAGCAACAGAAATCCTCAAAGACAAAAAGTGCAGGAAGAAGGAAGACGTGTAGAAAGAACAAACAGAGGAGGAGAAAGCGGCATTGTTGCAAAATCATCCTGTTCCCTCAACTTTTTCAGATGGGTACTGGTGGTAACTGACTCTGACTGACCAGTCCTAGAGCCAGAGCTATGGTAAAAGACGCTTAGAATACAGTTAAAACACCTACATACACTAGGGAACACTATGCGTTGGGCTTCCCCTGTGATTAGCATGACCTCCTCTGTAAGCCCCTAGTATATAATAGGGCAGGGGGATTAAAACTACCTCTTAAAATGCACCACGGGTGCATTTGCACACTGGTGAAGGGAGGGGGGCCTAAGGTGGCATGTGTGCAAACACGCCCTGTGGCACATTTTAAGTTGGGGAATTAAGTCCCCTTGAATCCTGAGGGTCCCGGGGGTCCAACTAGAACAATAGGTACCTCCAGTAAGCGCCAAGGAGATGCAATGCACAGAGGTGTAAAAAGGGGCACATCCTGGACCACCTCTTTGCAACGCAGCGCAGTGGTGGTTACTGGAAGCACCTGGTGGGCTAGTTTGCCCCCAGGGTCCCTCACAATTGAAGGGGAATTATTTCCCCAACTTAAAACGCGCCACAGTGCGTGTTTGCACACGTCACCTCAGGCCCAGTCCCCTCCCTTCCCCAACTGTGTAAACACGCCCTGTGGCCGTTTTAAGTTGGGAGATTAGGTCCCCTGGAATCCTGAGGGTCCCTAGGGTCAAATTAGCCCACTAGGTACCTCCAGTAAGCGCCATTGCAGAGAAGTGTAAAAAGGGGCACGGCATGCACCACCTCTCTGCAACGCAGCGCAGTGGCGCTTACTGGAAGCACCTGGTGGGCTAGTTGGCCGCCAGGGTCCCTCTGGATTGAAGGGGAATTATTTCCCCAACTTAAAACGCGCCACAGGGCATGTTTGCACACGTCACCTCAGGCCCCGTCCCCTCCCTTCACCACTGTGTAAACGCACCCAGTGGACGTTCTAAATTGAGAGATTAAGTCCCCTTGAATCCTAAGGGTCACTAGGGTCAAACAAGCCCACTAGGTACCTCCAGTAAGCGCCACAGATCTGCGTTGCAGAGAGGTGTAAAAAGGGGCGTGGACTCTGATCACCTGTCTGCAGCGCAGCTCCCTGGTGCATACTGGAGATACCTGTTGGTCTAGTTGGCCCTTAGGGACCCTCAGTATTGAAAGAGAACTAATTCCCCAACTTACAACACGCCATGGGGCGCGTTTGCACAATTGTGAAGGAATGGGGCGTGGCCTGAGGTGACACGTCTGCAAGCACGCCCTGTGGCGCGTTTTAAGTTGAAGAATTAATTCCTCCTCAATCCTGAGGGTCCCTGGGGGCTAACTAGCCCACCAGGTACCTCCAGTATGCGCCAGAAAGCTGCGTTGCAGAGAAGTGTTCAGAGGCCACGCCTCTTTTTACAGCACTCTGCAACGCAGCTCCGTGGCGCTTACTGGAGGTACGTGGTGGGCTAGTTGGCCCTCAGGGACCCTCAGGATTCAAGGGGAGTTAATCCCCCACCTTAAAACGCGCCACGGGCGCGTTTGCACAGTGGTGAAGGGAGGGGGCGGGGCCTGAGGTGACATGTGTGCAAACACGCCCTGTGGCACATTTTAAGTTGGGGAATTAATTCCTCTTCCATCCTGAGGGTCCCTGGGGGCCAACTAGTCCACCAGGTACCTCCAGTATGCGCCAGGGAGCTGCATTGCAGAGAGGTATTCAGAGACCACGCCCCTTTTAACAACACTGCAACGCAGCTCTTTGGCGCTTACTGGAGGTACCTGGTGGGCTAGTTGGCCCCCAGGGGTCTTCTAGATTGAAGAGGAATTAATTCCCCAACTTAAAACGCGCCACAGGTAATGTTTGTACAAATGTCACCTCAGGCCCCGCCCCCTCCCTTCACCACTGTTGGGGGATTAAGTCCCCTTGAATCCTGAGGGTCTCTGGGGTGCAACTAGCCCACCAGTTACCTCCATTAAGCGCCACAGAGCTGCGTTGCAGAGAGGTGTAAAAAGGTGCGTAGCCTCAGAACACCTCTCTGCAACACAGCCCCCTGGCGCATACTGGAGGCTCCTGGTGGGTTAGTTGGCCCCCAGGGACCCCCAGTATTCAAGGGGAATTCGTTCCCCATCTGCAAACACGCCAGGGGCACGTTTCCAGAATGCTGAAAGGAGAGGGTGTGGCCCCCGGCGTAATGCCGGTCTTTTATTTTATTTATTTCTTTAAGAAGGGAGGCTGTGTGCTCCCCCTTCTTTTTCTAATTTATTGGCCCTGGGAAACCCATCCCCCAGGGCCTGCCCCCTAAAAAAAAAAATGTAATACAAAAATTTGGAAGGGAGCTGTGTGGCCCCCCTCCCGAGGCCTTAATCGGCCCTGGGGACCCCATCCCCCGGGGCATGGCCTTTTTTTAAATTTCCTTCTTTTGTAGGGGGCTGCGTTGCCCTCTCCTCGAGCCACTTATGGCCCGGGGTACCTATCCCCGGGTTCGGCCTTTGTTTTTTTATTATATTTTTTTTAACTTGGGGAGGGAGGACGCGTGGCCCTCCTCCTGGGCCACTTATAGCCCCGGGGACCCAATCCCCCGGGGCTGGCCCTCTCCGTTGGGGACCATGGGGGGTTCCCCAATCCTTTTGTGATTGCTCCTGTCGTGGGGGTCTTGGGCGTAGACTCATCAGACGTTCTACGCGTAAAAAAAAAACCTCCTGAACCGGTGTTGGAGCCTTACGTGTTTGGTTCCCGCTTCCACTTGCTTCTGGGTCCGACTCTAATTCTGAACTCTGATTGGATTCACTGGGTTCATGGTATCCAAGTGGGCCAGTACTTGTTGTCGATAGCTGCTGACGACGGATGTTTTAGAATTTCCTCGAGAAGGTGTAAATCCTACCATACAGTTAATTGTTTCTGTCCTGTTGTAATTTGCTGGCTTTCCTTTCCTTGATCGTTTGCTCATACTTTAATACACGGTTCTTTATGTCAGTCAAACCTTTCTTTACCTCATCTTGGTTGGTTGTTTTTTCAAGCTCCTTACATATTTCCTCTATTTTGGCCAATATTTTCTCTCTGTCTGTTGTTGCGAACTTTATTAATATCTGAAACATGTTTCTCGATGATTGGGCACTGTTGTCGGCCCATTCCTGAAGCATAGCAGGGTCCGGGTCCTCGTAGGTTGGAGCCACGGGATTCCTCAGCCCTCTCGGTATGTGGCCCACATCTAGGTACCTCTTAAGTGATGTGCATTCCCACCATTTAGCCACCTCATGTCTCCGCAGTCTCTCCAATTCGCCCAGTAATTTTTGGGAGGCCCTGGGGGTCCTTGTGGGACCCCCTAAGCTGGCCTAGGGGGTCAGGGTGTTTCTACCCTGCCCCTTTTTGCGTTTTGCTCACAAGTGTTCCCGATTTCTTGTGCCTCGGTTCTACCGAGGCACAAGAGTGCTGCCAACACATCCTGGTTTGGTGTGTTGACAGCCAATTAGCATACAGCTTGTGATCGGGAGGGTGCGCGGATCCTGCGTGGCCATAGATATATATGTGTTTTTACTTTTGATTTTCTCAGGAACTATTGAACGGATTTACACCATTTATCAAATAGGATTCTTTCTGAACCAAGAACTACCTCTTTGCCATATTTGGTGTAATTCCGTTCAGCAGTTCGGGCTGTAGCCGTGTCTAAAGTTTCCTATGGAAAATTGCATGGGGAAAACATGTTTTGGGACCACCCTATTTTCTCGGCCCCCGTTTGATGAATCACCCCAAAACTTTCAAGATAGGAGCTGCTGGAGCGGGCCATACGTTTTGAAAATTTCGCAAAGATTCGTCAATCGGCGCCAAAGTTATTGGGAATAGAATATTGTGAATTTCCTATGGAAAATAGGTCCTAACTATAACTACCTACTTCCATGGAGCCTCTGTGGGAGCTGGATTTTGTTTCATTTAATGTAGCGTGAGCGGTCGTCACGCTTTCACGGAACACCAGTTGTTTGTGGCTCTCCCTTCAGACCTGATGTCTTTGGAGGAGTATGGGAGTGCTATCGGGGGAGCCCCCAGGTGGACAGCCAGGAAGAGGAACGAGGATGACAGTGGTGGGAGAGCAGGGTCTCGTAGCGGGGCGGTCTTCGCGACTGCCAGCATGGGATCCACGTTTTCTCCAGCAAGAAATGCCTTGCCCAGAAGACTGGCGCCACCTGGTGACTGGGCACCGCGGACGCTTATGCCGATGCGGTGAGGTGGTTCTGGCTCTATCCATATTTTTTTCCATGGGTTCCCCTTAACCCCGAGTTTGTGCCGTATCTAAGCTAATTTTTGCTGCCCGTCATTAAGATTTGTATCTCTGTCCAGGGCACATGCGGTTTGGACACTGACCGTGTAGCAAGGAACATACACATTTTGACTCACTCCTTGCTATAGCCTCTGACTCTCTGCTAGCATTTGGGGACTGTCAGTCCCGTGGGGTTTGAAGGTCAAGCTCGAGCATGACATTTGGAATGCATATCGTCATGAAGATGCCAATGGACACTTCGTCTGTCATTATAAACCCTGTGGTGAGGCTGCAATTTCCTTTTCCTTTTCCCCGATTCCCCATGAGGTGTGGATTATAAGGATTGCAATGGATAGCTGTCTTCGATAACCTGGACTATCAAGGGGCATTATGGGACCAGTAGTCCCGAGGAGGTGGGAAGCACATGCACAAGTACCGATTCAGATTTGCATTTTGACATTGTTTTGCAAATAGACACTGTCGGATATAATAACCCCGAGGTGAAGCTACAAGTTTCTGTTCCCGTGCCCCTCGGTATTTGAATTGCATGGTTTGAGACATTTACAGCGTGGCAGAAATCCAGATCCACTCTCAGTCTAGGTCAGAGGTCTCACGCTGGCTGTTAGTTATCAGCTTGAAAATGCTTTCCGGGACAATGTGATTAGTAATGTTTAACATTTTTAGTGACGGAGCACAGCATTGCTTTTAAAGTTTATTTTGCATTATGTATTTTATTGAGGCATTATAGGATGATGAGTTTGGCGATGTATTAATTTGACCACACTAGTCCCACATTGGCGGATGCTCTAGCGATTTACATATAATTCAGATGCCTATGCAACACATAATAGTATTTTCTAATTTGCATTTTTCTACATGATTATTGTGTTATACCTTACCTGAAACAACGTAGAGTGTTAGCTGCAGCAAATATGTATGTTTGGCATTTGGACTATAGGCTGATCTCATACATGATAGTATGTTTTTTATGTTTATCAATGGGCTGAGTGGGAAGGGTTATATAACTGTTTTGTAAAATGGCGCCAAACCAGATTGACAAAAGCTTACCTGTATGCCGAAACGCGTCTCTCCTCGTTCTTGGGATTAAGGGCAACCTGATTGATTAAACAGATGCTGAATCCTTTATCACCTCGAGTCCGTGCCTTCTTCCATGGAGCCTCTGTGGGAGCTGGATTTTGTTTCATATATATATATATATATATATATATATATATATATATATAAAATTAAGGCTCCTCCTCAGCACGCTCTGCGCTCGCAGACACCGCCTCCATGCCAGCAGTAATGAGGAACGGACCAACGAAGTCAGCAAAGATGTTTTTATTACAAAAACAGAACCAGCGACGCGTTTCGAGCTGAAAAGCCCTTGTTCACGCATATATGTATATGACCAAAGCGGGAAATGCGGGAAATGCCAAAGCGCGTAAATCTGACTCAAAATTCAGCCTCTGTGTCGGTGTCTGTTTCAAATTGAGGCAACTGGAAGTGGAGTTAATACATGGCAAATCATTACAGGGACAAAGCAGACACGTTGGACTCGTACTTACAACAGAAACAAAGCACCAGCACTAACCCTTGTACAAAACAACTATCCAAGAATGCTCTAATCAAGCCTCTCCGTTCCTTCCAAAACATCTCACACAATGAACTTATGGACCTGGTCAAAGCAAGCAGGCCTGCCTGCAGCCCTTCTGACCCCTGTCGGCCACAAACTTTCAAGACAATTCTTTTAACAACCTCTGCTGCCATTTCAGTAAGAAGAATCATCAACGATTCCTTAACTACTGGAATATTTCCAGAACAACTCAAAAAGTCATACATATGCCCTTTACTGAAGAAAATAAACTTGGACCCGCTGAACCCTGACAACTACAGACCCATTACAAATGGACCTTTCCTGGGCAAACTGATAGAAAGAGCAGCGTTCGCCAAGATGTCACAATTCATTGAAAAGAATGACATACTTTCAGATTTCCAAACAGGATTCCGTCCGGGAAGAGGCACTGAATCTGCCCTCCTTGCCATCTGGGATGACCTAAAGAATACAGTTGACCGCAATGGGGTTGCTGCGCTACTCCTCTTGGACCTCTCAGCTGCCTTTGACACAATTGACCATGACACTCTGAAACAAAGACTTTATGAAGCTGGCATAGAGGGAACTGCTCTAGACTGGATCGCGTCCTACCTTCGAAACAGAACTAATGTCATCCACACCCCACCTTTCTCGTCCAAACTGAACTCCACAAAAGCAGGGGTCCCTCAAGGTTCTATCATCTCGCCCATGCTTTTCGACATCTACATGAAGTCTTTACCAGTACTGATCAATAAACTTCACCTCACGTGCTACAACTATGCAGATGACACGCAAATACTCCTTCAACTGGAGTGCCCCAAAGACATTGGCAAATCACCAATTTTCAGCTGTCTCAGAGCCTTGTATCAGTGGATGACTTGGAGCCATCTCAAATTGAATGCTTAAAAAACTAAAATACTCATGTGTGGCGAATGGAAAAATTACAACCCGTTTGCCGCATGGCTTAATGAACTGGGATCACTGCCTAAAGTATCGAAGGAAGTAAGAAACCTCGGAATGACTATGGACTCCAAGCTGTCGATGAATGTCCAAGTGGATAAACTAGCACGATCAAGCTTTGCTACTATAAAAATGCTGCGACGAATTTTCCCTCATTTGGGATTTCCACACAAGGTTCAAGCTACCATCTCCCTTGTTCTATCCAAACTCGATTACGCCAATAGCCTCTACCACGGATCACCTTTGACGACCAGGAAAAGACTACAACGGATTCAGACCTCGGCTGCCAGACTACTCTTGCATATCAAACCACGAGACCACATCTCCCCTGCCTTGAAAGCCCTGCATTGGTTACCGGTTGCCAGAAGATCCACGTTCAAGCTGCTTTGTATTACCCACAAAGCAATACATGGAATAGGACCACTCTTCATCAGGAATAAAATCACCAAACACATTCAACAAAGGAACCTCCGCTCTAAAGGAGCATCTCGCCTCAAAATCCCACCATACAAGAAAAAAACCATGGGTGGCACATCCTTCTCTGTTCAAGCAGCCAAACTATGGAACTCTTTACCCCCCAACATAAGATCCACCGACAACCACCTTATCTTCAGAAAACTACTCAAGATCTGGCTCTTCCCCACATAAGCACCATACGGAAACAGAAATTTACAGCATATACCTCTGTATATAAGCATTTGTTTTCACTATAGATATGTACCTATCTTTGTGTATTACTTTATAAAACATGTAAAATAAGTATGTTGTTAAGATAAAAAAAAAAAATAATAATAATAATAATAATAATAATATTCATCAATAAATAAAAATCATCTTTGGTCTACATGTACATACTTCCATTGTGCATCCATGTACCTTCCATGTACTTGGATCTGTGTGTCTGTTACTTTTCTCCTGAAAAAGCATATCCAATGCACTACCCTATTTCTCATCGTATGCCTCTATCAATATATTTAATCTACATATACTTCCTTCCTTTATGTATCTATATACTTTCAATGTACTTATGGATCTATATATTTATCACTTTCTTCTAATTTAGCATTTCCAATGCACTAGCCTATTTCTCAGCGTATACTTCGCTCAATATATCTTGTAGCCCAACCTTCTGACTCATCTCAAACTCCTTTCTACTACTCCTTCTAATGCACTACCCTATCTCTCATCCTATACATGTATCAATATATCCTTTACATCCACTCTCTCATTTATCCCAAACCCCATACCACTACTATGATCGCCAAAATAACCCTTTCTAGACTCTCTCCTGCTCTACCCCTCCTTGCATCATCTGACACCTCTTTTTACTACACCGATCCCCTAAAACAAACCTTTCTAAACTCTCCCCGCTGACTCCTTCCCTCCAAAACTCCTTTTTACTCATCCAAAAGCCTCTCCCTACTGCTAAGACCTAAAAAAAAAACAATCCTTCACTCTTTTATCCCTCCACTATCCTTTTTCAATCAAAATTAACAGACTAACATTTTCACTTCTCAAATTCCATATTCCATATTCAACTATACTAATATACTGCCCAAATAACTGAATAACATATCTACTACTCAAATTACTTCATATTTATACTATACTAATTTTCAACACTAATCCTTATGGGTTCCGGAGTGGCGTGCTACTCGCCAGAAAAGCGCTTCAACACCCATCAGGGGTAACAAGTGCTATATGAATTCAAATCTTTCTTCCTCTTTTATCCATCCGCTATCCTTCTCATTCCAAGTAACAGACTAATATCCACCACTGAAATTACCTCATATTTCACCATATTAATTCACCAATAATCCTTTATAGGCTTCCTGAATAGCATGTGTCATTAAGCGAGCGATAAATAAATACAAACCTTTGTCCTCCTCTATCCTTCTGCTATAATTCCAAATCCAAATAACTGACTAACCCATCCACCACTTAAAATGTACTTGCATGTTTCACTATACTAATTCAACACTAATCCTCTATGGGTCCCGGAGTAGCGTGCTACCCGCCGAAAAAGCGCTCCGACGCCTCGTCAGGGGTAGTAAGCGCTATATAAATGCAATTTATATATATACATATATATATATATATATATTACCTACTGGCGATAGCCAGTAGGTATATATAGTTAGGACCTAGCTACCATAGGAAATCCGCAATATTCTATTGGGAATAACTTTGGCGCCGGTTGAGGAATTTGCGTGTAATTTTCCAAAATTGTGGCCAACTCCGCTGCGCTCCTTCCCTGAAAGTTTCGGGGAGATTCGTGAAGTGGGGGCTGAGAAAAAAGTGGGTCCCAAAACGTTTTTTCCCCATGTTAATTTCCATAGGACGTTCTGACAAGGCTACAGCTCGAACCGCTGAACGGAATTACACCAAACTTGGCAAAATTGTAGGGACTGGTACGCAGAAGTGCCTTTGCTATATTTGGTGAAAATTGCTCCAGTGGTTTTTATGAAAATTAACTTCAAAAACACATATATATCTGGGCGGAGCCTAACCACACATCTCATCGTGAGATCTGATTGGGCTTCAGCACTTCATCCAAGAAGTGTTGGCAGCCATCTTGGGACCAATATACATGATAGCACCTCATTAAAAAGCATTGCAGTTAATAGAGGGTTTTAAGACTTTAGTTACATTATAAATCATTTGTTGATGGTACCATACTCATTTTAGGAATTGTGGTGTGTTCTAAGGTGATTTTACCATGTGAAAAAGCCTTCTGCTGGGATATCATGAATCATGTTTGAAAGAAAACTATTATCTCATGCTTTTCCCACAGTGGTTTGGAAGGGGATCTATAAGCTAAACTGAAAGCATATTTTCAGTAATTCACATTATCTTTCTCAGTCATGTGAGAATGAAGTCTGACATTCTCAGTAAAACATGTACATCCAACAAGGACAGAGACTTTCAGTTGATTCCTTTGTGTTCTACTGCAGCCTCCTAGAGTGCTCTGACGAACAACTAGAGCGCTAACAGTCCTATTTATTACAAAGGTATGGCACACCTGAAGCCATCTTGATTGGAATAAAGTGGTAACTCTTAAAACATTTAATTTAAAAAGGAACAAAATGAGGGGGTATAATTTGCCATAGAAAGTATGATTAGTGCTGCAGAAAGAAAAATTAGGGCACATTTTGAGTGACTTCCCAAATCCTCTTCTATTTCATAAAAAAATTCTGACATGCAGTCTCCCAAGATGGCCGCCAGAGACAAAAGAGCCCAAATGTAGCCCAAATATCACCCAGATGTAGCCCAAGTATAGCCCAATGACAGAATGTCCCAGAGTGTTCTAAAGAACAACTAGAGCGCTAACAGTCTTACTTATGACAAAAGTATGGCACACCAGAAGCCATCTTGATTGGAATGAAGTGGTAAGTCTGAAAACATTTAATTTAAAAAGGAACAAAATGAGGGGGTTCATTTTGCCATAGAAATAGAAAGTATGATTAGCAGCAGACTTCCCTGGTGAGCAGTAGCTTTACTACAGTGATCTAATGAGCAACTAGAGTGTTAACATTCAGAATTTATGGCAAATGTGTGACACATCTGAATGCCTTCTTGATGGAACCAAAGTAAACAAGCATTGAAAATGCAATAGATCTCGCCCTCGTTTAAGTTAAAGCCATTCTGTTTGTAATGAGGTGGCTTTTTAGCTTTGTTTTTATTAGTGTTTTTAAAACTTTCAGGTAAATAACATGCATATGTATGCATATATGTATATGTATGCATGCATTTAAATTTGTATTTATATAGATATGTAGATTATATATGTTTATATGTGTATGTATATATATATATATACACACATACATAAATGCATATGCATATATCTGCATATATATATGTGTATATGTGTGCGTGTAGAGAGAGGTAGAGGTGTAGAGGTGTAGAGGTAGAGAGGTAGAGGTAGAGAGGTAGAGAGAAGAGAGTGAGTAATAGAGTAGAGAGTGAGTAGTAGAGCGTAGTAGAGAGCAGTAGAGAGAGTAGCAGAGAGTGAGTAGTAGAGAGTAGTAGAGTGAATAGTAGAGTGAGTAGTAGAGAGTGAGTAGTAGAGAGTGAGTAGTAGAGAGTAGTAGAGAGTAAGTAGTAGAGTGAGTAGTAGAGAGCAGTAGAGAGTGAGTAGTAGGAAGTAGTAAAGAGTGAGTAGTAGAGAGTAGTAGAGAGTGAGTAGCATAGAGAGAGAATAGTAGAGAGTGAGTAGTAGAGTGAGTAGTAGAGAGAGTAGTAGAGAGTGAGTAGTAGAGAGTAGTAGAGAGTGAGTAGTAGAGAGTGAGTAGTAGAGAGTAGTAGAGAGAGAGTAGTAGAGAGTGAGTAATAGAGAGTAGTAGAGAGTGAGAAGTAGAGAGTGAGTAGTATAGAGTAGTAGATAGTGAGTAGTAAAGAGTGAGTAGTAGAGATAGAGTAGTAGAGAGTGAGTAGTAGAGAGTAGAGAGTAGTAGAGAGTGAGTAGTAGAGAGTAGTAGATAGTGAGTAGTAGGGAGTGAGTAGTAGAGAGAGAGTAGTAGAGTAGTAGAGAATGAGTAGTAGAGAGTGAGTATTAGAGAGTAGTGGAGTAGTAGAGCGTAAGTAGTAGAGAGTAGTGGAGAATATTCCAAAGTTTGGCACAGCACCACTTGCACAATAAGTCCAATCAAATCATATCACTTAGAGTCCTTATTGAAGCGCTGAATCTTGGTGTATATTCAAATGCTTTTATTTTGCTTAAGTTTATGTACCACAGCCAGCTGACACGTTTCGTTCTGTACAACAGAACTTCTTTAGGGCGTTCTTATTTCCTTCAAGTTATGTTGGTATCCTGTTGTCATATAACTAGATTTTTCTTCCAAATGTTAGACGAGACGTAAGTACATTCTTATTCAAAGTGACTAGGTATCAATTTTACCCACACAATTCGGGCAGACTTGAGTAATTTATAGCATCCTCAAAGTCAGTCTTTCAAAAATTCCAAAGTATAGGACATGATAATCCAAATCCAAATGTTTCTCAATAAAAGTCATTTTCAATCATTCGGAATTTCGGCGTTTGGGCAGATATGACCCAGGGACCCCCAGTATGCAAGGGGAATTAGTCCTCCCTCGGCAAACGCGCCAGTGGCCTGCGTTGCAGAGAGGTGTAAAAAGAGGCATAGCCTCATTACACCTCTGTGCAATGCAGCCCCCTGGCGCATACTGGAGGTTCCAGGTGGACTAGTTGGCCCCCAGGGACCCCCAGTATGCAAGGGGAATTAGTTCCCCCTCTTCAAACATGCACGGGGGCTGTGTTGCAGAGAGGTGTAAAAAAGGGTGTGGCCTCATTACACCTCTCTGCAATGCAGCCCCCTGGCGCATACTGGAGGCTCCTGGTGGGCTAGTTGGCCCCCAGGGACCCCCAGTATGCAAGGGGAATTAGTTCCCCCTCTACAAACACGCCAGGGGGCTGCGTTGCAGAGAGGTGTAACAAGGGGCATAGCCTCATTACACCTCTGCAATGCAGCCCCCTGGCGCATACTGGAGGTTCAAGGTGGGCTAGTTGGCCCCCAGGGCCCCCCCTATGCAAGGGGAGTTAGTTCCCCCTCTTCAAACATGCACGGGGGCTGCGTTGCAGAGAGGTGTAAAAAGGGGCATGGCTTCATTACACCTCTCTGCAATGCAGTCCCCTGGCGCATACTGGAGATTCCTGGTGGGCTTTCAGGTCTTATATAGTTAGGAATTAGCATTAAAAAAAAACTTTGAAATTCACTGAAAAAAACAAAGGTTTCAGGCCTTATATAGTTAGGAATTAGCATTTAAAAAACCTTGCAAATTCACTGAAAAAACCATAGGTTTCAGGCCTTATATAGTTAGGAATTAGCATTTAAAAACCTTTAAAATTCACTCAAAAAACTATAAGTTTTAGGGGTGTTATAGTTAGCTGGACATTTCACTCAGACAAAACCATTGAAATTGCTCCTATAGAGTTAGTTGTACTAACTATATTTAACGCACCCGCAATCCACTGCTGATGATGTCACATATTACATCACTCAGGACATGGTCAGTGACATCACTGATGACATCACTGATGACATCATCCACGTGACAATCACATACACCTTTTCATACACTCGTAAAATCTTTCTTCACTCTTTGTAAAATACAGAGTATCATATTTGAATCGATTGTTACAGCAATACAAGTATCTAAAAACCCACTCAGTGATTCATAGATGTATACACACATCTAATCACTTACCTGTAGATTCACTCATACATGCTGTCAATGAACAATAGCACACTATCAAAAATACTTATACACCTAAATCGACATTACACACCAGCACACATCCTATTCACATATGAAGTCATCCTACTCACTTATGCAAACAATGGATCATACTTACATATTTACTTAGCTTCACACTTATACAAACACAACTTCATCTATTCATTTAGATAGTAAGTCATACTTAGTGAATTATAAAATCATTATTACAAGTATAAAGTTATCCATACAGTCACTCACACAATCATTGAGTCTTATGTATACTTATTAATATACAACAACTGACACATACACTGCCTTTTATTTTTCTAGTTTGTTGGACATGTACCATTGAGAAATATATTTGCTCATCACCACACCCATAAAGATATTCACTCACCCAAACAACTGTTAGAACATGTAGTTTTAACTTCATATATCTAGTGAATCAACTATTCACACATCTTTGGGCAGTCACACCCCCCCCACCAAACCACACACATTCACTCTCCCATACAAATACTCAGTTAACTAATCAATAACTAATACAGACTTTCACATAGCTAGTAACCAACTGGAAAACCAGTTTACACAACAACTGACAAAGTGATACAGATATTCAAACAGTTTAGTCACTATCCACTATATTTAGTGAGACACTATACATTGGTCAAGTAAACAGTCAATTACACTGGTACTAAATCCTCCATCCAAATATTTATTTTTTATATATCCACTCATTCTTCAACGCAAATTGCTATATATATAATGCATATTTAAATAACGAAGCAAACCACATTCACTGGATCATGTCATCAGTGATGTCATCAGTGATGTCATTTGAGATGTCATCAGTGATGTCACTGACCATGTCATGAATTTATTTATTTATTTATTTGCGGGTTTGTAAAGCGCTTGAATAAACTCCCGAAGGATTATCTCCGCGCTCAAAGACAACAGAAGCAAAAGCCAGGACAATAATAACAGTAACAGACCAAAACACACAAATTGGCTGACATTAGACTACCTCGTAACTTAACTCATTAGGCCTGCAACATAAAAGTTTTCAGTTGTTTTCTGAAAGCAAAGTGATCAGAACACTGTCTTAGTTGGAGAGGAAGACTGTTCCACAAAATGGGACCCACCACTGACAAAGCCTTGCCACCTAGTCTGGTCCTGCTAATCTTGGGTACCCTTAGCAGCAACTGATCACTTGACCTAAGGGTGCGCATGGGAACATATGGAACAAATTTATTTGCGAAATAGACAGGTCCTAAGTCATGTAGTCCTTTATGTACTATACAGCATGTCTTAAATTTCACTCTTTGGCGGACGGATAGCCAATGCAGTTTTTCCAACAGAGGTTTAGAAGGAGATCTAGGGGGAGCGTTGAGGACCAACCTGGCTGCGGTGTTTTGTATCACCTGTAGTCGGTCCATCACCTCTTCATTGGCAGACACCAGGAGACCATTACAGTAATCAAGTTGGCTGATCACTAGAGCCTGCACCAAAGTCCTTCTAATGGAGTCCGGAAGGAGCGGGAATATCTTCCGGCGGAGTCCTATGACATGGAAACAGGACTCCACCGTATTGTTTCCATGTTGTTTCATTGTCAGTTCCGGCTCTAAACGAACCCCAAGGTTCTTGATTACTTGTTTTGGTTCGGGAACTGGCCCCAGATCTAATGGCCGCCAATCAGGGGACCATAGCATCTTGGCCTCACCGAAAAGCATCACCTCAGTCTTACCAACATTGCACTGAAGAAAGTTGGAAGACATCCATTGGGATACTGCTTTCATCCCCTCGGAGAAAGATTGTATAACCTCCGGGGTCAGAGATTTAAATGGGAAAAGCAGCTGGGTATCGTCAGCATAGGACACTGGACAGAAACCAAAAGCTCTCGTTATATCTGCCAGGGGTGCCACATAGGTGTTAAAAAGAGTTGGGCTCAAACATTAGCCCTGTGGCACCTCCTTGGTAATCCTAACCTCATCCGACCGAAATTCACCCATGGTGACACACTGGGTACGGTCGGAGAGAAAGCTCTTTATCCAATCCAGCGCCTTGCCACCCAGTCCATTCACAGTCAGTCGTTCGATCAAGATCTTATGAGAGACAGTATCGAACGCTGCCGATAAATCCAGAAGTACCAGGACAACGGAAATACCCCTGTCCTGGTACATACGGAGATCATCAGTTATCGACAGCAGGGCCGTTTCGGTGCTGTATTTTGGCCTGAAACCAGACTGTGAAGGATCAAGGCTTCCCGATTGTTCCAGGAAGTTAGACAAATGCTTATTAGTATGCTTTTCAATGATTTTACCCAGAAAAGGCAGCAGGGAGATGGGTCTAAGATTAGATAGATTGGTCCATGGAACGGCGATGTTCCTCCGAATAGGTCTAACTAGAGCCTTTTTCCACTCTCGTGGGACACTTCCCGTTTTTAGTGAGAGGTTTACCAGGCTCTGGATTTCCGGACCAAGCACTCTCCCCACCACTCCCATTGATCTTGCTGGTAATAGATCTGAGGGGCTCCCACTTTTGATGTTATTGATCAACATCTCTACCTCTAAGAGAGTGATATGCGGAAATTTAAGGAAGGTGTTGGGATTGGCCGCTACTGCTTGCACCGGCATAAGAATACCATGATTATTTATAGGTGGAATGGATGCCTCAATTTTTTCATAGATAATGTCAATCTTATCAGTGAAAAAACTTGAGATGTCGTCACATAATTGTTGGGACGACATGTCCGCACTTTCACACGCCACCGGTTTTAGAAAGGTGTTTACAATTTGATACAGCACTTTAGGATCGTTGCCTGCCGCCTCCAATTGTGTGGTAACATAGCTCTTACGTGCCACTCGGATGGCTTTGTGGTAGGTGCTTATTGCCATCTGATAGTTCATTTTATCCACCTCCAAGTGCGACTTTCTCCAAACTTTCTCATATTTCCTGGCGGTACGCTTAAGGCACCGCAGCTCTTCGGAAAACCAGACTTCCTGTTTTTTCGCCGGACGGCTTTTAAATATTTTAAGTGGGGCAATCTGTTCTACTGCAGAGTGAATAGCAGATTCATATTTGAGTAGGGCAGAATCAATGTCTTCCGTAAGATGGATTTTCGGGGCAACGTAGACCTTCTTAAAGGTTTCATAAGATATTTTATGCCATTGCCTTCACCGTACCGGAATCTGCGAAGGGCGGTTAAAAGATATATCAATTTTAGGCATTGAGAACTCCAAAATAAAATGATCTGTCCAGTTAATCTGTTTAGGCGCAGAGCACTTAATATCAGGAAAGTTGGAAAGAATCAAGTCTAAAGTATGTCCCGCCAAGTGGGTGGGCCCACTATTACACTGTTTTAGTCCCAACAGGGAGACATCATTCAGAAAAGATTGAACCTCCATGTTATCTTTTACCTCGCTATGGATATTAAAATCTCCAAGCAGTATGAAGTCTTTATCTGCATCAACATACGGAGCGAGTGTTTCCACCAACAAACTAGAGACTTGTTTTATCGGGCCTGGAGGGCGATACACTAACGCTCCCTTCCTGCTATACTTGGCAGACGTGCCAATTTTAAAAACCATCAGTTCAAAAGCAGAGTTGCACCATTGATCTAGAATAGAAACAGCAATGCTGCTTTTATGCACAATCGCTATGCCCCCTCCTGCTTTCTTCGGTCGATCCAATCTAATGATTTTATACCCTTCCGGGATCCCATGGGTAATAACCGGGATAGAGTGGGGTTTGAGCCATGTCTCTGTGAGAAAACACAGGTCGGGTTCATGTGTAGACATAAGGTCCCAAACCTTGATGTAATGTTTGGGTAGCGACCTTATATTACATAACAGGTTCTTCCCCCCCTGAATGGTTTCAGTGACCATATATGTGGTGTTGTATTGAGTTTGGTCAGTGGTCCTAGGGCTTAAATCACATACAGCCTGAAAATGGCAATGCCTGCACGAAAACGGCCCTTCGGGAGGGGTATGTTCTTCTAATCCACATGCAATCTGTGGGTAGGTTCTTAAACACATCAGAGCCTGAGATGAATAGCTCACCCTAGCCTTCGTTGGGTCACTTGCTCCAGACGATGTTGACTCCATGGCCCCTGGCCCCGTCTGGTCGTGGACGGACTTCTCTCTGGCTTGTCTCAGGCGCGTCCTCAGGCGCTCCCCTGCACGCGACCGCTGCGCGCCCAGAGCGACGAGAGAGCTAAGTAACCCCTCCTTGTAAACAGCTAGACCGCTGCCCGCAGCATGAAGCCGAAGTGGAGTGATGTGATTGTCTCGGGCTTACCTGTCCGCCCTCCGCTCTATGGCGCTATTTGCCGAGTCGGACCGGGGCGGGCAGGGTACAACATCGAGCAGACTTCCCTTAATGTGAGCAGGTACTTTTTATTTATCTCTGTGACACCCAATAAAAACGGCGCTACAAATTTTCTTTTAAAAACCTTTCAGAATGTGCAATATTAAAATCAGCTTTCAATTACCAACATGAGGTGCTTGTTCCAGTTATAATTATCCGTATCGTCGCTAACTGGCGTCAAGCGGATCAGGGAGACACTGCCACTGTCCTCCCTAGCCGTGTCAGCCGGCAGCTCCTCGCTGCCTAAGTAACCCCTCCTTGTAAACAGCTAGACCGCTACCCGCAGCGTGAAGCGGAAGTGGAGCGATGTGATTGTCTCGGGCTTACCTGTCCGCCCTCCGCTCTACGGCGCTATTTGCCGAGTCGGACCGGGGCGGGCAGGCTACAACATCGAGCAGACTTCCCTTAATGTGAGCAGGTACTATTTATTTATCTCTGTGACACCCACTAAAAACGGCGCTATCAATTTTCTTTTAAAAAGCTTTCAGAATGTGCAATATTAAAATCAGCTTTCAATTACCAACATGAGGTGCTTGTTCCAGTTATAATTACCCGTATCGTCGCTAACTGGCATCAAGCGGATCGGGGAGACACTGCCACTGTCCTCCCTAGCCGATGTAATATGTGACATCATCAGCAGTGGATTGCGGGTGCGCGAAATATAGTTAGTACAACTAACTATACAGGAGCAATTTCAATGGTTTTGTATGAGTGAAATGCCCAGCTAACTATAACACCCCTAAAATTTATAGTTTTTTGAGTGAATTTTAAAGGTTTTTTAAATGCTAATTCCTAACTATATAAGGCCTGAAACCTATGTTTCTTTCAGTGAATAGATAGATAGATAGATAGATAGATAGATAGATAGATAGATAGATAGATAGATAGATATAGATATATACATAGATATATATAGATATATATCTATATACCTATAATATATACATATATATCTATATATATAATATATGTGTATATTTATATTTATAAATGTATACATTTATATATTGTATACATTTTATTTAAATGTATTTAATTGACATATTAATGTATGTGTATGCGTATATATGTGTGAGCAAGGCAGGAAATGCTGAAACGCGTAACAGAAAAATAAATTAATGCAGAACTGACTCAAAATCCAGCCTCTGTGTCAGTGTCCATTTCCAATTGAGGAAACTGGAAGTGGAGTTCATATATATATACATATCTGTGTATATATAAACACACACAAATATATGTGTGTGTATTTCTAGAAGTAATCGATACTGTGGGGAGCGAAGATTCGTTCCACACCCAGTCGCACAGCGGGAAGTGGATATACCAGCTGCCTTGAAAACGTTCCTTTTTAAACTCATTCTTATTCATTACCGTTTTTTAACAAACTTTAGTCCATATTTTAAACTCATCTTTTTAATCCACAAGTATTCGAATCCTGCTTGTCGTTGTATTTAATCTGTTGTCATATAAGTAAATGACAATATTAAGTATGTTCTTGTAAAATACACGAGGTAATGGCTATTTTCTATTGATATTTTCAGTGACCCCTGAAGAAGGGCTTATATA